>NC_140345.1:23246710-24725604 GCF_963514085.1 Chelon labrosus
TGGCTTACCTGAACCGGGGCCAGTTCTATCCTTTGACGCTGTCTGCCACCGGCTTCAGGTCATCCCCGTCCCAACCCCAAGACAAAGTGCGGATGAGTGGATCGAGGGCGCCACGAGGGCCCGATGGGAGAACATCCAGCAGTGAGCAAATCACCGTGGGAGGCTCAGAGCTGCAGCAGGCCGGTGTTGTTCAGGTGAGGGAAAGGTGATGGTACATGGTGGTTTTCACTGAATGCCTATCATCAAGCAGTGGCCCAATTATACTTTGCATGTGTTTCCTCTGAAGAGTGTCATCATGGTTGTCTTTGGGGAGGACAAGTGCAGAGATGATCAGCTGAAGAATTGGAAATATTGGCACGCTCGCCAGCACACTGCCAAACAGAGAGTCCTGGACATTGGTAAGATCATTTTTGTTTGCCTGCCCTCTATAGCCATAGCTAGATGGTGTTTATACTTGGAGCAGGAGGAGGTGGGGCAGTGGGGAATAGGCCAACACAGAAGAATGGCACAATCACACTTTGATGCGGGCACTTTTACTCCACAAAACCACTAAGGTAAAGATTAAGTAAGCAGGTGGCAAAGCTGCAGGAGGCTTTGGAAGAATCCTGTCACATACCCTCAGGCGAAACCAGATACAGTCTGAATAACAGTCAGTCCTCAATTCCCACAGGAGCTCCACGAAGAGACAGCCTGTGGGTCGACATTTGCATAGGCGTTAACAGGAGGAGTAGGTGGGGGCCTGGATTGCGGCCATATTGTGTGCGATCAGCCAACAGACAGGCCTCAACCTGTGGTTTAAAACTCAATGGAATGAACCAGCGGTGTCGTACACTGTGCTGGTTTTTGTCCGTGGCAAGTTTATGCCAATGCCAGCCATGGTACTGGCATGAACTTGTCATGGACAAAGTAGGCAGGCGAAAGTGGATTTCTGGGAATACTCAACTTCTCTGGGAATGTGAAGTGAGGGGTGAAAAGACGTACTGTGCTTGAGTTTCGTTTTACATTAAGCAGTGTTATACTTCACTACTTTCACCTGTCTAGTTGTGACTTATTACGTCTTTTTTAAAGGCACATTACTCAATAAGAAATTAAAAAAACGAATGTGTCACTCAATGTGAACTTATTTTAGCAGAAACATGTTTTTCTTATTTCAAATATCTTGTGATGGATGGCCTCTCAGATTTATCTCCTGATCTTTTGGTGGATTCACATCCCAAACTTACCTGATACAGAGGTGAAGCTAAGCTACAACACCACCAGTCATAGAGGTTTTTTTTTTTTTTTGCACAACCACAATTTAATTGCGTTACTTCAAGTTCCCGTCAAAGGTGCAGCAGATTGCTATTTATTCGTCATTATTTTTTTTCTCTTTAAACAAGGAGCTCCGGAGGCTCTGCTCTTCTAGAATAAAGTCTGCTCTGATTGGTCAGCTGCCCGTGTTTCCACTGCCAATGAAGGAGAAACGGAAGGAAAGGGAGGGACACAAAAATTAAAGAAAGAAATTAATTAGACGCAAATTTAGTGCACTCCCTCGCCCTCTTAGTTCAGCATGAGCCATCGACACTTTTAAATGGTTTTCCAGGAAATTACGAAATCTATAATACTCACAAAACAAGTCTGTTGTCATTGCTGGGTAAGATATTACAGTACAAATGACATATCACGTAACATCACAACATTAAATTCGAAGCGGTAAGTACATTTTGCTTTTCCACTTAATAGAAATTAAGGGATTAGGAATCCAAAACTTAACGCCCACTGAAATCGTTTCCTTTATTGTCTCTCTTTGTGTGCAGCTGACTACAAGGAGAGCTTCAGCGTGATTGGGAACGTGGAGGAAATTGCCTACAACGCCGTATCCTTCACGTGGGACGTCAGCGAAGAAGCCAAGGTACAAAAATAAATAAATAAATACATTAAAAATTAAAAAAGGTAGATTTCATGCACACCAAACTCTTTGCTCATGGTGGGGAAGATGTGTTGAGGACTGTAGACTGATCAGCCACAACATTAAAACCACTGACAGGTGAAGTGAATAACATTGACCATCTTGTGATAATTCAGTGTTCTGCTGGGAAACTTTTGGACCTGGCATTCATTCATGTGGATGTTACTTAGACATGTAGCACCCACCTAGACCAGACCAGGCACCCCCACCCCATAGCAATGACACTCCTTGATGTCAGCAGCCATCCCCAGCAGGATGCAGCCTGACACAGACACACACACACAAAAAAAATGGTTTAGCAACAACTCAAACAAACATGAAAAACGGCACAAGGTGTTGACCTGGCCTCCAAATTCACTAGATCCCAAACTGAAAACCTCAGGTATCTGTGGGATGATCTACAGAGGCCCCTCCCCTCAACCCATAGAACCCAAAGGCCCCCCACTAATAGCATTCTGTTGCCAGACACCACAGGACATGCTCAGAAGGCCCGTGTCTCAGATGAATCCCAACTGTTTTGGAGGCACAAGGGACACCTACACAATATTAGGAAGGGTATTAGGATAATGTTATGCCTGATCGGTGTACAATCATCAGTTTATGTCTGTAGACTGTTGTTGAGGGCTCATATGCCGCGCCCAACCATCCACCCCCCAACCTTTTTGTTCTCCTCGACAGAAGGAGCGTCTCCTGCTTTGTGTCAGGTCATTATTTGGTGGGTCACAGAGATGTTGAGCACGCAGCAACAGATCCTGTGATGAAGCTGCTCGGATTTCACCTTTGTAATGCTAGCCGATTAGACAGAGACAAGCAGCAAATAACACAAGCTCATAGGCCCCGTTCAGACCTTGCATGAACATCTAATTAACAGACTTCACTTTTTCTTTTTCATGCTCATCATTTTATAACAGAGTTTGTGTTGCTTTTTAAATTCAATGAATGAGGTAAAACGCTGCTTCCACAAGAGCTCCCCAGCTGACTCTACTTGCGATCTGATTCCCCAGGATGGAGATCAATGCAAGGTCTAAACGGGGCCAAAGAATGAGCCCAGCCTCAGGGTGTTTTGGTCCTGTGGCTCCTATTCACTTCAGTTTTTAATGAGAACTCCACAAACGGCCTCACTGAAAGACGGTTAATTGCAGCTTTGCGGGTTTGTGGGTAAATATTTACCGTTTGGCAGACGCCTCCACTGCGCTGAAATTGTTTTTAATGAGCTCAGGTGGTGGTGATACGGCATCAGCCAGTGCGTACTAGTTGTACACCTGACCACAATAATCCAGTATTGTTTTCTGGAACATACTGTATATTCTGATTGCATAGAAAACAGCAGCACATATCATTCACATCCATGTTTTGGCATCAGAACGCGCATCATTACAGCTTTCTGTGTTTACCGGTGATTAAGTGCTGTTCAGACTCGGAGACCGGCATTTTTTGCTTCTGAGAGAAATGTCCTGACAACAACAACGGGCTCAGCATAGAAAGGACAGGTAGACTCAGTAATGGCTCAGTCCCACTAAGTGTCCCAGTAGCCTGAAGCTTGGTTTATACTTCTGCAGCGGATCTATGCTGAGTCTATGTGAGTGGTCTTTGCCATTGTAAGCATATACACACATCAGCCACAACATTAAAACCACGGACAATAGAAGTAAATGGCGTTGACCATGTTGTGACAATACAATGTTCTGCTGGGAAACTTTTGGACCTGGCATTCGTGTGGATGTTACTTAGACCAGGCAGCCCCACCCCATAGCAAAGACACTCCTTGATGGCAGCAGCCATTGCCAGCAGGATGCAGCCTGACACAGGCACACACACAAAAAAACTGTTTAGGAACAACAAAAAAAAACATGAAGAACAGCACAAGGTGTTGACCTGGCCTCCAAATTCACTAGATCCCAAACTGATTAAGTATCTGTGGGATGATCCACAGAGGCCCCTCCCCTCAACTCATAGGACCCAAAGTCCCCCACTAACAGCATTCTGGTCCACTCTGGTTTTGTTGATTGGCAATTGGACTGTGTGGCCATTCAACCAGACGTAAACCAGATGCTCACCACCTGTGGTTTTGCAGCACGCTGGCATATAGCCTCCACACAGGACCAGAGCCTGCTGGAAATAACAGCCCTGTTATTGTGGAGAAGTCAGACCCCTCATGTGTCACTGCTGTCACTTCTTTTTCCTTTTTTTATTATTATTTCTGCACAGTGCCAGCTAGAAATTTTGGTGTCCAAATGTAATTGGAGTCCAATTTTAACAGGCTGACATACAAAACTGGTATTTCGGTGCAAATGACCAGTTTTTGTTTTTTTTTGTTGGGGTTTTTGGCATGGTTCGGCAGTTGCCAGGCAACAATCAGCATCCTCATTGTCACAGAGCGTAAATTGCGTTGGAAAGGGGAGATGAGCGGCTTCCTCGAGTGTTTTCTGTTTGTTCCTGGATGGCACTGAACAGCCCCACTCAACGGTGCCCTCGCCAACTTTTTTTTAGGAAGGCATTTGAACGCCCCTGGAAGCAACTGGCAGAAAAACACAACAAACCACCTACATGTACACACGCAGAGATGCTGGCGGCCATGCGTCCGGCGTTTGCGGAGAAAATGAAATGGCTCGGGTCTGTGGAGGTGTGAGCTTGTGGAGGTGTGTAGGAGGCTTATTTGTGCTCCTGGCCTCTCCAGCAATCAGCCCTCACCTCGGCAGGTTCAGACACGATGCTGTTGATGCTGCGTAGTGGGAAAATTGCTGCTGAGCCGCGGTGAGGAATCTTGTCCGTTATCTGTCTCTGCCGACCTGTTGCTGGAGCCGTCGGTCCGGTTTAACAGGAAGATTCAACTGGAGTTTATGTTGGTTTATATGGTTTGGCATTCATCGTGAGAATCTGTTCCACTGCGTTACGAAATATGCCAAGCGCAACTACACATCGTATTGTTTGAAGTGTACACTAATGGTAACACAAGTGCACCGTGGGTGAGATTTTGTGATTCCGTTCTGTTTCTTTCACAAGCATTTAAAAGGTGGAAGATCTGCAGCTCTGCTCTGCTACGATAATTTAGCTCGTGGAAAGTGATTTTGGAGCGGAGCCATGAATTTGAACAAGCTGCGACACTCACGGGTCTGGAGCAATGTTAAACCACCGATAATTTCACAAATGTGTTTTTACTTGAAGTGCAGCTTATTTGTCAGAAGGACTGTTGGGAAATGAGACACACTTGGTCTGTGAATGCTGCTGCTGTTGTGACTCATGACCCTGTGACCCTCGCACTCATCGCTGCACATGAGTCAGATCGAGATTCACTGGGGAAAATCTCTTAGATCTCTATCGGATATCTCAACCAGTCCGACTATAAACCTTAAGGAGCTTTAACTGAGGTGATGGCTGATGAATAATGGGTTCTCATGGTTGAAATAAAGGCAGGAATATCTTTTTATAAGCTAGAGAGCAGTGATGGCTATTCTGGTGCCGCCGTAGATTTCTGGGAAGAAACGCGTGTGAGTTGTTTCCAGCTTGTCCAGACAAGATCGAAGGACTGACGTCTCACTTTTGATTTACCCGCAAAGCATCCACCTACAAAACATCATTTATACAGCGAGATGATTAATGTTTCCTGAAAGGCTTCCAAGATTACAGTTGAAATTAAAGGAAGCATGACACTAAATTGCTCCCAACCGTGTGATCTGTATAATTTAATGTTCCTATCGAATTTTAGAAATTAGTTTAAAGTGGGCATGGTTACAACAGTCTTTGTGGTGCATGCACTAAGGGGACAGTGGGACGGAACAGGAACAAACCTTGAGCAGAATCCAACTCAAAAAAGGGGTGTGCATCTGCTTGAGGCTGGACGGGTAGAGAGATGGGAGAAAAAAACTGGGAAGGGGAGAGGAGAAGGAGGAGGAGGAGGAGAAGCAGGAGGAAGCAAGTAAGCAGATAATTCATACAGGCATCTGGATAATGCATAAATACAGAATATGTGCACTCAAATGTGTATACAAACCAGAAACCTTGGTACTTCTACAGTAGGTTTGTTCCAGCTGACTAGCTAATTCCAGCTAATGTTCATATTATTTGAGCTGCTCCAAAATCTTCTTTCCATGTGCTCCTCCTGCAGTACAAATCAAAATCACACGAAGATTTTGTGTCATTTTCAAATACATACAGCTGTAATGCAGACAGGATGAAATGGCATCTCTCTTTGGGATCTGTGCAGACTTTTAGGTAAAGACGTAAAAAGAGAGTGAATAGGTATATGTCAGTAAAGTGTACGGTGCACATCCTGCAGCTTGTGGAAGAAAGCTGTTTTTTCAGTCTGTTTGTTCTGCTTTTAATGCTCTGGTACCGTTTGCCCGATGGCAACAGTTTGAAAGGTTTATTGAGAGGGAGCGAGGGGTCTCTGACAATGTTCAATGTTCTGTTTCTGCACTGGATCTGGACAGGAGTTCTTGCACAGAGGGCTGGGAGACTCCAATCACTCTCTAGACAGCTATTCGATAATCACCTCTGCCTCTTTTCAGGTCGCAGAGCTCCGTAAATTCACCCTGCCTCTTTGTTTCCTAGGTCTTTATCTCTGTGAACTGTCTGAGCACGGACTTCTCCTCGCAGAAAGGCGTGAAGGGGATGCCTCTGATAATCCAGATTGACACCTACAGCTACAGCGGCTGCAGCAGCAGGCCCATCCACAGGGCCTTCGCTCAGATCAAGGTCTTCTGCGATAAGGTGGGGGAAGGCCGCTGACACGGTCGGCGGTCTGGTCGTCGGCGAGCAGATAAACTGGACTCGGATCGAGGGTGTTTAGCTTCCTTTTAATGTGGTCTGTCGTTTCTTTGTGTGTCTTGCAGGGTGCTGAGAGGAAGCTTCGTGATGAGGAGAAGAAACAGATCAGGAGGAAGACGAAAGGTGAATATAAGTACATGAATAGTGTTGGTAGCTTTGATTCGAAGATTAAAAAGCACTTCCTTGGACATTAGATAAAATGAATGTAAGAAAAAAGCAGAGGAAGATTTAAAAAGCGGGGCAAATGGCAAAACTCTATGTGGAGTGGTTGCCTGGCAACAGCTGCTGAGTTCATGCTCTCTCCGGATCAGGGAAAAATGGCAGCTTGGCGCCGACCTCTCCCATTAAGAGGGCTGACAGCACACTGTTGAAAAGCATGCTAGACCTGGACACCCAGCCCGTTCTCTTCATTCCTGATGTCCACTTTGGAAACCTGCAGAGAGCAGGACAGGTGAGGGAAGGAAGCACTCACTGAAAACAAACACGCACAGAAGAAATGTCTGCATCTCGTCTTGTGTCTCATGGTTTTTGTTTTTTTATTCTAATTACAGGTGTTTGCTTTTAAAACTGCAGAAGTCGACAAAGATGGGTGAGTGTCAACACTGGTTTGGTCTAAACTGTCATGTGCACCATGTGCGCTAACCTCACCCACAGTTTATGGTTCTGCGTTGACGTATTTCGGTGTATTTCTTTCTTAAATTATGTGTCTTTGTGTGTTCATCAGAGGTGTCCTGATGAAGAGGATGTCATCTGTTGGTGAGGAAGATGTCTGTCCACCTCAGCCCAAGAAGTCCAAAGTGGAACTGGAAAGAAGAGGTATGTATATGACACTTATGTCTGATTACAAATTCTTGCCCTTACAACTCATTAGCCTATTTCTTTTTATTATTATTATTGATGATTACATCTCCACTTTTTCCATGCTTCAACAGTTTTACTATATGTGAGGAAGGAGTGTGATGAAGTGTTTGACGCCCTGATGCTGCGTGCGCCGACCCTCAAAGCGTTGATGGAGGCAGTGAGTATTGATAAAGCATAAATAAAACAACAGTTGATAAGAACAGTTAGTTGCAACCTCAGACCGCTTTATACATAAAATGCACCTTGTCTTCACAGATCGCTGACAAATATGCACTGCCGCTTGACAAGATGGCAAAAGTTTATCAAAAAAGCAAAAAAGGGTGAGTCAAACTCCAACGAAACAAGACGAATAGTCTGCAGTCTTGCTCTGAGAGGCTCAAATTGACTGTTACTGATACTATGTCATCATTGCTAACAGGCTGATGTCTGCCAGGTAATGTTTGCCATTCTGATTAGGAAACAATGTAAATACAGACAGTTGAGAGATTCTCGCGGCTCGAGTTCAAGTTGAAGTAAATGCTAACAGCTGCTAACAAGCCTCAAAGTTATTATTTAAAACCTTGTCTCCCCCTTCTGGCAGTTAGGGTAACTACACAAGTCCCTGTTTGCACGACGAACGCCAACAGTCCCCTTCAGTCCCCTCTATTAATTCAATAGGAAAAAAACACACAAATTTTCATCTGTGTTCGTCCTCACAGTCGATAACGTTCTGTAATCCTTCCTCTGAAGTTTCCTGATCACCAGAGATAGTATTCATAGAACCTTAGTTACATTAGTAACTCCTCCAAACTCCTAGCTTCTACTAGTACTAGTACTTCTTCATCTCTCTCGTCCTTTTGCATCGCCAAAATATTAGGTTCATCATCTGGGAATTTCTGCCCAGCGTTTTGTGACAATTCATCCAGCACATTTTGAAGCACAGAAGTTCAGCCTGCACCAAAGTGGTGGACTGACTGCCTGACGTTTCCCAGCATACAAACCAACTCCAGACTATAACCCCATTAGAGAATGAAAAGTTTCTCTGACCTGTTTATTGTCTTCTTCAGGGTCCTGGTGAACATGGACGATAACATCGTCCAGAACTACTCCAATGAGGACACCTTCATCCTTTCCATCGAGAGCTCATCAGACTCGTTGCGCGTGATTCTGTCAGAGATCTGACGGTCGTCAGCGGCAACGGGTCACTCATCACGTCATCGTATGGTCCGGACACATGGTGATCAAGAGCCTCGTTACCAGTAATAGATGCCAGCGCCAAACTGTGTTCTCTGAACGCCTGAAGGGAGTCGTAGTTGGGTTTGTCGCCTTGTGTGGATCATGGGCTCACGCTTACTAGACGACCTGACGCAGGAGGAAATCCTTGCACTAGAAACACAGGCTTAAATAAAGCGCAAATTTGGTGTTAGGTGAGGAAAAATATTATCACCTTTCCTGGCCATCTACCTTCATAGCTGGCGCGATTTCACTCCTCAGCTGTTTTTATTTTTCTTACCCAACTGTCACTAAGTCGAGGTTCAGTCCAGCTCACCAGAAAGCATCCAGGCAGCTTGCTGCGGTTTCTCCAGAAGAAGAAGACTTTGTACATTGGATTAACAGCAGGGAGCAGTGCTGTCGCTTCCTCTGTGCTTTCTTACACGGCCTTCCTGTTGCTTCTTCTTGTGGTGAAAGCTTTTAAATTGACCACTTGATGTTTGAAAGAAGGACTTCTCAGCAGAGGTCATCTCTAGCCGCTCCTTAACTGTTCACGGTCATGTTGTTTTGTTAAGAATATGATTATTTTTAGATGCGCCTTCAAATAAAATTGTCTCGTCTCGATGTAAAAGTGAGCTTGGCGATCTAATCTTCAAAGACCGTCCATATTTTTTAATCTTGCTGTTCATATTTCTACTGCACACTGAATGTTTCCTATTGTTAAAAGTAAAATAACATTTATCCCAGGTTGTGATTACACGCTGGTGTCCCTGGAGCTATAATTACACGAGGCCCCATTATGGAAGAAGACTGCCAGTCTCCAGGATGCCGTTAAACTGTTTTGCTTCCTCTGTGCCCGTGTTTATTGCTCTTCCTCTCACTAAAGAGGCCGCGGCCATTAGTATTTATGACGTTCGTTGCGGGACTCGCGAGGCTCAGCCGGTCCGTCCGTTTGAACTTTCCTCTTCTTCAGAGCGCTACAGAAAACTATCTGGGGGCTGGCTCTGGTCCAGCACGCTGCCCGGGCCTGTGTTTACACCTGATTCACTGACACCTTCTGTACACTGCATATGCTTCACGCGCTGTGATGTACAGCCAAAATGAACCAATAAATATAGTTTTATACGCAGCCACTTGTCACTCCTTGTCTGTTGTAAATAAAATACAGCCTCCACTTTTGTTGTAGTGCAGCCTTTATGAGCAGTTTTAATAAAATTTACAAATGCTGCATATATATATTTGTTATGAGCTATTTATAAGAACATGTTTTGGATTAACAGCTTGTGAAAAAGTAAATGGTGTTTATCCATTGATAGTAATGCAGTTATAAATGTCTGTTAATAGATGGATTTAATTAAATACACCACTCGAGTTCCAATCATAATAGAGGTTTTCTTTTGACAATCTGCTGGTATTCATGGCTGATACGTATAAAGCCTCCTACAAGTGCATGAAGACTGCAACTGATGCAAATGCACACTTAAACTAAGCGCAACAGTAAGTAAGTAATTTTTGTGCCTTAAAGGGAATTACTGTGGGTTTTTTTTTACAACCTGGACCATATTTCTGGCATAAAATCCGATTGTTTACTCACCCATATAACTTTGGTGTCATTTGGAGTCATTCGGATGATATTTAGATCCGCGAATAGATAACGTGTAACTCCAGACTCAACGGGGAATAGCACTAGCGTATCATAACAAAATATTGGTGATATGAGAGTTTCGCAGCACATAATGCGTTAATTAGAGGCTGCGTTTCGGTGCCCCATTCACTCCCACTATATGGATATACGCGGATCTAAATATCGTCTGAACGACTCCAAATGACACCAAAGTTATATGGGTGAGTAAACGATCATATTTTATGCCAGAAATAAAGTCCAGGTTGCATAAAAAAAAAAGTAATTTCCCTTTAATTTGTCAGGAAATTGTTGTGAGAGACAAAACTTAGTGGGGTGTGAGAGAGGGGACGACATGGAGCAAAGGGCGCTGGCTGGAATTGAGGTCCTGGTTCAGTCAGCTTAGTTGGCCAAATATGCACACAGATACACACAAGCACCCATTAGCACATTGGAATGTGGGGATCACCCTGTGGAGGGGGGGTTGGGTACCTTGCTCGGGGGCACTTTGGCTTTAGAGGGGACTCAAACCAAGTGGGCCTATGGTCTCAAATCACCTTCTCTGACCACAAGTTTTTGGTTTTTGTGGGTTTAAGGTTTTGAAGGTAGGGTTAGGATTGGGGTTAGGATGTGACAACCAATAGGCTTTAGAGGTTTGCTATTGGGCCTTCAAAGGAGCTCTCGAAGCGAGTGAAACATGCCGTCTATAGGTTGCCGGGCTTGGCGACATAAAAAGTCCTGGTTGTCTACAGAATAAAACACCTCCACAGCATCTAGTTCAGCGAAGAACATTTTAAGAAAGTTGGCCACATCATTATACAAGTCTTGTGCAAAAAGAAGACGTCACAAGAGCATATAGAGAGGGTTCATCGAACCATTCACAAGCATCGAGAATAGAAAGGCCCGATCAGACTTTCTCCAGAAGCTCTAAAACAGCGTGAGCCTGCATGCCTTCCGGTGGCGCCCAGTCACTAGTGTTTACTGAGACGTGACAGAAGCAGCTGGGTGGATTCTGAAGCGCATAGAGACGGGCAGTCCTATCAGCTCCGAGCCATATAAAATAAGCAAAGTCGATTGGACAGTGCAGACCCAGAGAGCTTCAGCAAACAACCCCGGGAGTTTTTGACGGTAAAGATGTTGAATGTTCTGATCTCAGGGGTTATGATCCTAAAATAATCGAGCCGCAAGCAAATGACCCATGAGCAAATGACCAGTAAAGGCCTGGCAAAGTCGCTCTGAGGGGTTGACCATGGGTTCCAGACTTCAGGCAGCCACCGCCTACAAAGAAGTATTAAAATTAACATTTTATTTATGATTGAGTTCGTTTAGCCTATAACCCTTAAGCCCTTGAAAACAGTGGGCTGTGAATAAAAACAGTTGTAATCAATTATTGAAATTACATGCAAGTCTACCTAAAATATTTGGTTAGTCCTCAATGATTTAAAGACCACCATTAAAGAACACAGACATCCTCTGGACAATATATCTGTTTATACCTCTGGAAATATATATATTTATCATTTCATTCTGTGCAATTTTTATGGCCTTTTTTCAAGTGCAATATATGTATATATAGGTATTTTTTCATATTCATGAATGTCCACAGAGTATTTTCACTTGACTCTACTTTAGTTGGTTTCTCACTAAACTCTTGTTAGTTCGCTATTTAAAGGTGAACTACTGTTTTTTACAACCTGGACCTTATTTCTAGCATAAAATACAATCGTTTACTCACCCATATAACATTTGTGTAATATGTATTCCTTCAGGAGATAATTAGATCAGCGAATATCCATATAGTGGGAGTGACTGGGGCACCGAAATGCAGCCTCTAAATAACGCATGATCTGCCACGAAACTTGTTCATTTCACCAATATTTTGTTATCGTACACTAGTGCTGTTCCCCGTTGAGTCCGTTGAGACCTACAGACCCTTTCGCGGCAGATAATGCGTCATTTAGAGGCTGCGTTTCGGTGCCCCAGTCACTCCCACTATATGGATATTCGCTGATCTAATTATCTCCTGAAGGAATACATATTACACAAATGTTATATGGGTGAGTAAATGATTGTATTTTATGCTAGAAATAAGGTCCAGGTTGTAAAAAACAGTAGTTTCTCTTTAAGCTTGGTACAGCAACTGTAAATATCTTTTATACCCTTGTTTTTTTCTCTTACATTATTCTATTCTATTTCATTTTAATTTATATCTAACTTTTATTTTTGCACCGTCTTGCCTGTCCGCTTCAACAACTAAACTTCCTCTCTGGTACGTCTTACCCAATTAACCAGACACCACATGAACATTTTCACACAATATAATGTAAATTTAATTTTTTTTGCCTTTTAAATTGACCAAAAAAACAAAATCCTTTGTTCCAAAACTGCAGTCACTAAATACAGGATACCATACAAAACCTACAAAATGCAACAATTACAAACATTTTGTTCAACATATAACAATTGTACTCGTATAAACTTATACAATACTGTTTTTGTTTTTATTTGGCACTTGACCACAAGATGCTATTTTGTGTTTTTAACAGAAATGTTACACCTGACACAGCTTTAAAAAAAAAAAAAAAATATATATATATATATATATATATATTTATATATATATATAAAAAAAACAATAAAAGCAACACGTTGTGACAGCATCGTTGCAGTAGTTGCAATTCTCCATTTTGTTGGTCGGTATCTTTATTTTTTTTTATTGTCTTTACAAAAACAAATAAAATAAAAAAATTAACTGCAGTTAATCAACTAAACAATCAAAGAGTTTGTTTTTTTCTGATTGCAGTAAGAGGTCCGGCTCGGCTCTGCTCGGACCTGGAGGAGGGCTCGGTTACATTCAGGGGAGCTTCACACATGTCCTGGTGCCACTTTAAAATATCTGGAGGAGAGTTTTGAGTTGCAGCCGAGTGACGGAAAGTAATAGTGAGAGATAGGAACAAAAAAAAAAAAGAAATTCACCGTGCACTGTCTATAATATTCTGCAATATTGAAAGAGATGCTGCTCTCTGTGAATGTTGGGTCCTGTTGAAGATACAAATAAACTGGGAGGAGATTTAATTATTGAGCTCAGCTGAAACTCTCTCTCTCTTTCTGTCTCTACACACATATATATATATATATAGATATATATATATAATTAGTTGTACATGGTGGGACCATCACTGGTATGAACCAACAGACGCGTGTCAGCTCTGGCAGCCCACACTCATGCCAATAACACTGACCACTGGTAGTACTAGCGCTGACAATACCAACATACAGAAGCGAGCACAGAGCTGGAGGGGCGACCGGGCCGTTAGCTATCCATAAACATACGTCACGAACACACACATGCGCACGAGTCACATGCATGCGCGTTATTTAAGTCTACGCGCCCCCGTACCCAACGACTGATTCAACATGCAGCGTTTCAAAACATCTAAAAGTGAAGACGTCTCCGCTCTTCACGCAGTAAAAGTCGGAAAAAGAAACTGTGTTGCATGCTCGGTTTCCCCGCAACAGCTTAAATAAACAAACATTTTATTTTTTTTTTCATTTTCATCATTATTATTATTATTATTTCACAACATTTGTTCGGAGCATTCTGGACTAAGTGGATTTGCTTTACAAATTTAGGTGCACTTTAAAATATCTACACTGTACTCAAATACTTTTAAAAGACTAGTTATCTATTTTCTAGTGCGCAGTAACTCTCCGCTGGTGTCACTGGTAGGAGAGAGAGGAAAAGAAAAACACAAAACACTGGAACAGATGACGGGTAGAGGGATGCTGTTCATCCCTCATAAGGGACTTCACAAAATCAAACTACTGATACCGGGTGGGGGTGGGGGGGGGGGGTGGGGGGGGGGAGTATATGCATAGGAGGAGCATCGTGTTACGTTACGTTCTCGTCGTCCCAGCACAAAATATGAAACAAAGTCTATCGAGTTTTGCAAAAATACACAAACACACGTACACATTCTCACGGTGGAAAAGAGGAAAGTGAAAGCAGTACTCGTTCTGAGTGAAGGACAAACTTCACAGGTCCCGTCTGCAGATTAGATGATCTCACCTACAGTGTGTCCTGTTACTCAACACCATCAAGTCTTCTCTCTCTCTTTCTCTCTCTCTCTCTCGTAGTCTCATGCACACACTCTGTCTATTATACACATTAGAGTGATGGAGGCTCTGTGTGGCCCCGGATGGAGGGTACAGAGAACCAAGCAAAGACACTGATAAAGAGACTCCAGTTTATACTGCATATATACAACCTACTGTAGACCTTCTTCACACTCTCACATGCCTATAGGAGAACTGAGGGGTTCAATTACAATCGGTGGGGTAAGAAAGACCCGTGTTTGTTTGGAGTCAGGAGTTTTTTTTTTAGTTTTTTTTTAGATAAACAGATTTGGGGAAGGGGAAACTGGAGAATGTGGCTCCTGTGTCCATCTTTGAAAGTCCTCAGTACATACTGAAGGTCTGTGTCCTTCATCGTCATCATCTTGTCATTCTTCATCATCAGTCTGCTCCAGAGTGGAGAGTTACGGGCATTTCAAGTCACCCAAAGAAGCACTGCAGGGAGACAAGGTGAAGATGAAACAGCCAGATTAGTAATATACCAATACACCAATCAGCCACAACATTAAAACTACAGACAGGAGAAGTGGATAACATTGACCATCTTGTGACAATGCAATTACAATGTTCTGCTGGGAAACTTTTAGACCTGGCATTCATTCGTGTGGATGTTACTTAGACATGTAGCACCCACCTCGACCAGACCAGACACCCCTACCCCATAGTAATGACACTCCTTGATGGCAGCAGCCATCCCCAGCAGGATGCAGCCTGACACAGGCACACACACAAAAACGATTTAAGAACAACTAAAAAAAACATGAAGAACAGCACAAGGTGTTGACCTGGCCTCCAAATTCACTAGATCCCAAACTGATCAAGTGTCTGTGGGATGATCCACAGAGGCCCCTACCCTCAAAGGCCCCCCACTAACAACATCCTGTTACCAGACACCCTCAGAAGGACCATGCCCATTCTCTGATGACTCACAACTGTTTTGGAGGTACAAGGGAGACCTACACAATATTCGGAAGGTGGTCATAATGTTATGCCTGATCTGTGTATAACCCTTTCATATTTTGCGTCACACCCAGTGAAAGTTAAATCATGGGAGTTCAGGAATAGTGTAGCTTCAGTGCAGCGCCACCATTCAGTCGATTCACTGCACACACAGCTGGGGCACACTCATTACATGCTAATGCATCACATTCATAATCTTGGCTCCAACAGATAGCTCATCCCACAGCTGGAGTGATAACCACAGCTACAGCTCCGTCGACGAGAGAGCAGGAGACGCATCTCGACACAGCTCACCTATTTTTTTTATTTTCCACAGATCATTTCGAAGCGTGAGTGGTATTGCGAGGGAATGCAAAAATTTTGACGGGGCTACTCTAATTTTATCATCAGCTCATTCAAATCTCGTCTCAGCCGCAGACAAAAACAACATCTACCGTCTACAGTGCTTTAACTCTACTCTACAACAGGAAACACACCATTTAGATTTTTTTTCCAGGATAGAAACAGGAACAGATAGAACAGTAAATTGGTTAAAATAACCAGAAAACCAGTCCAAACAAACCTTTATTAATGGAAATGTACACAATTCGTCAAGCAAAACAAGAGTCTGACGTGTCCACAGAGACCGCTAAGTATGAGGCTTCAGCAGAACAATCAAGTGGATATTCTCCAAAGTCTGAGTCCCCTCTTTGTGTTGTATTCCCGTTGAACTGTGAGCGTGTCCTTTAAGACCCACATCATCAGCCACAACTGTCAGTTCCACTATTTGCCTACAGGGCAGAAAGAAGAGGTGATGACAGCACAATGCATCCTCTGTTGCGACAGCTAAGAATGTTTTTTAAAAATGAAAATCCCAAAAGAAGGTGCCCACAAACACAGCATGTCAGAACGGGTCATATCCTACATGTGGGGGCTTTAAAAAAAGAAGCTTCAGCGCATTAAAACCTTTAACACTTGCTCTAAAATACCAGGCCACCTCCTACAGAGCCAGTGACATGGTGGATGACCCATCCCACATTCTGCCCAGCGCTCTCATCCTCTGCACCGACTCCCTCCAGCACGCGTCTCCTCTGCCTGGGAGGCACGACTGTTCGTGGGAGAAACACCTTCGTTCCTGAGAATGAACTGCAGCCCTCCCACGTTACAACCACTTTTAAGTGAGTCCTGCACGACTCCAAAACCGAGAACACTTTGCTGTGTTGAGGTTTGTTTTACACACAAAAGTTTCATTCGATCAGTGGAAAGTGAGGTGGACTTTGTAGCCGAGTGTGAGCCTTACAGGTTTTATGTTGATGCCTCAGGTCTAGAACTGTCCAGCACTGCTGGGGTCGCACTGCAACAGGCGGACGATGGAGGGGTCACTCTTGGCCCCTTTGATGAACTCCTCCAGAGATAGTTTGCCTAAAACATAGACAGCACGGGGATGTAAGTCAGAAGAGAAACAATCTTTTTGTCATTTATGCTGCAACACGCAGCAATAAACCGAGGAAGGGTAAAGGTGCTAAAGGCAATCAAAAGTTAGATTTTGTGGCCCATGTCATAATGACCTCCTGTTTTAACAACACTGCAAATGACAGTGATTACCCTACAACACATTGTGGTGCATTTAGCTTTTAGCTAAGCGGTTCTCTAATGGGTTGTTTAGTCATCCAGCTGTAAATGTGCGCCTGATAGATTCCCGTGCTACGTCAGAGACCTGTGCATGTAGGTACAGCTAATTTTGAACCAAAAGCCTAATCTGCTTATACCAGTTCTCCTAAATCCTGGAAGGTTCAAGGCGAATCTCTTAGAATTATTTGGGACTGTTCTGCTGCTCCTCTCTTCTTCTCTTTTCCTGTCTCCACTCAGCCGGCCTCAAGCAGATGGGTCCCCCCATATGAGCTGGGTTCTGCTCAAGGTGTCTTCCTGTTAAAAGGAAGGTTTTCCCTTTGCCACCGTCGCCTTACTGCTTTCTCTGGTGGTCTCTTTTGCAAAGCATCTTGAGACAATTGTTATTATTACGGATGCTACATAAACAAAATTGAATTCTTACTTAAGAGCCTTCAGTGCATCCTAATGTTTTGTCACCAACAGGTGGCAGTGTTGAGACGGCTCTTCTTTCTCCTCAGAAATAGACTGGAGCTGCCTCCACAAGCTGCTCTCCACTCGTGATTCTCATTAGACGAAGCAAAATACATCCAGCACAGTTGTGCTGCTGTCACTTTTCTTTCTGTTCCTCTTCCCTCCTCCTCCTCCTCCTCCTCTTTCTCTACTCCACCCACCCACACAATGCACTAATTCCTCATCGACCACCTCTCTCTTCCTAACATCTTGTCTCTTTGTCTCCCCCCGTGCTAAGGGGTCGTTAGTTCTGTACGGAGGTGCTTTTTGAGTTAAACTGTAACCCAAGTGTGTCGCGTTGACTAAAATCAAAAGGTCATGAGTGAACTGTGCTGTCGGTGAATGGCTTCTTCAGGCTGGAGTGCTCTGTAATGGGAAACCAGGCCAGTTTGTGTGTCAACAGCACAGCAGGTGGCAGTGACAAGATGTTCAATACATGTGCACGTTAAATGCACTGCCCGTCTCCGTCTGTGGACTCGATCAATTAACACTTTGTATTCAACGGCTTTAAAATACTTTTCGTATATTTTAAGAGAAGCACATAGTAGTTGTGATCTTAACAGAAATGACCAACAAGTTGTTTTAAAGTCGCCACCTTCAATATGCACTCCACTCCTTCAGCTGATGACTCTACTCTACTCCCTAAACGGCACTGAATGAGGTTCGCCTACCGTCTTTGTTGGTGTCCATCTGCCTGAAGATCTTCTCTGTCCTCTTCTCAGGTGTCGACTCGTCCTCGGGCATCTTCATCACAGAGGACACCATCTTATATATTGCCTGCAGAGGGACACACACAGGTTGGACTGTCAGAGGTAAATTGGTGGACAATAGAGATCTCACATGAATTTATAGACTCACTGTAGGTGTTAGGCTTGAACCTGTCTGATGATTTCACACTGGATGTCAGATCTCAAACTCACTCATCAGTTCACGTATACGTTAACATTTGCTGCAGCAGTTATTTCTGCATACCCCTCACGTCCTGTCACTGTGCTCTATGCAAATATAATGTACACACTGTAGCGTGAAACAGTCTAGTGCAGCTTTGACCTCTTCGTCACCCCACAATGGAACAAAAAGGTATCGACAGTAGCATGAAATCTGCTAACGATGCCAGAGTGATGATTAAAGACTGAACTACTGAGTTTACCGTAACACTTCGGCCTGTTATGGTAAATGATTGAACAATTACGTGTTATCTAGCCTATCTGCTACACTGCCAACATGGCCCGGCACGTTTTATAAAAGGGATCATTTATACAACTATCAGGCATAACATTATGACCACCTTCCTAATATTGTTTAGGTCTCCCTTCTGCCTCAGTTGTGACTCATTAGAAAATGGACATGGCCCTTCTGAGGGTGTCCTGTGGTGTCTGGCAACAGAATGTTGTTAGTGGGGGTCCTGCGAGGGAAGGGGCTTCTGTGGATCATCCCACAGATACTTGATCAGTTTGGGATCAAGTGAATTTGGAGGCCAGGTCAACACCTTGTGCTGTTCTTCATGTTTTTTTTAGTTGTTCCTAAATCGTTTTTGTGTGTGTTCCTGTGTCAGGCTGCATCCTGACTGAGGAGTGTCATTGCTCTGGGGTGGGGGTGCCTGGTCTGGTCTAGGTGGGTGCTACAAGGTGTCCAAGTCCACATAAACGCCAGGTCCAACAGTTTCCCAGCAGAACATTGTGTTGTCACAAGATGGTCAATGTTATTCACTTCTCCTGTCGGTGGTGATAATGTTATGCGTGATCGGTGAAGCTTTCTAGTGGCTTTCTGCTCTCTTTACTTCGCTTCTTTGCATATTGTCACTGAACCACATCCAGTGAACATTTTACAATGACAAAGTTTTAACTGTAAATTGGTCTCATCACGGCCGATCTGTCTCCATGATATTTTCTTCTATTGTTTCTAAAACTTAACGCCTTGAAAACGTTTGCAGTTGTATTCTTGAACCTGTGACATTAAAGCTGCTTCTATTAAACTCATTTTACAGTGTTTTACAGTTCGTCCTGTCTTGATAGAGTTAACAGAAAACACCATATTCTACACCCTCAGACACAGACGAGGCCAACACGTAGGAGTTTACCACACAAGGGATCTTATGTAACGCGTCCCCCCCGTGATATTTCCTTTACTGATGTAAGGGACATTTATTCTTCTGTGTCACAAAAGCAAACACACAGGTGAGTCAATGTACAGTACATTCAGAATTAATTCCAATATGCCAGCTCGTCGCACTGCTTCGCCCTCTCTTTATGATTACATATTCACGGGCTGAGGTAGGGAGGGGTGCAGATGAACGTAGCGCACATACACGAATCCCTCGCCGACTATTTATCAGTGTTGTGTCTCCTCTGCTCTCTGTTGCATGTTTGGCAGTAAACAGTGAAATCACAGCCCACTCTCTCTGTCTCTAATAAGGAGGCGGATTTGAGGGGAATGGGAGCTGACATGTGAACAGAAGAGGGCTGATTGTGATTACAGTACAGCCAGAGCCATATATAGAGGTGCTGGTTATGCCTCCCATTACACTGTGGCAGGGCGGCCCAGCTCCCGGGTCACGGTGTAGCTGAGGGACAATCAGCAGGCGCGGTCAAAATCATTTCAGTTTGGAGCTGCGTCTGTTATTAATCAAAAGTGTTTTAGTACATTTAGCCAATATTGCATGTAGGGGATTTAGCAGCTGGTCTAATCCAGAGCAACGCAGTGGAATAAGCTTCAATGTCCTAATCCTAAAATTACAAGCAACCAATAAGAAGTGAAGCGACCCGGAGCTTATGGCTGTGTCAATATTCCCGGTTCAATGAAAACTGAGACTTTTGGTCTCAACCCAACTTAGTCTGCAGTGATTCTCATTCATGCTCACTCGCTAAACTTTGATCATCTAATAGATAGATAGATACTTTATAGGGAGGCATTGGGAGGGACAAACAACCTTCTCAACCTGTCCATGGAGCAGGACAGAGACAGAGAGCTTCTCTGGCTGACTACGGTGTCGTGTAGAGGGTGGTGGACATTGTTCATTATGGTCCAGATTTCATTCAAGGTCTTTGCATCTGCCACTGATGTCATGGACTCCAGCTCTGCCCCTACCACAGAGCCCGCCTTCTGCATTATTTTGTCCAGCCGTGAGGTGTCCCTCTTCTTAGTGCTGCCTCCCCAGGACACCACAGCGTAGAAGAGGGCACTGGCAACGATAGTCTGGTAGATGTCCAGCAGCTTATGGCAGACATTAAACGACCTTAGCCTCCTGAGGAAATGGAGACGGCTCTGACCTGAGTCTATGCTAGCCATGCTATAAAAGTCCAGTTTCTGATCCAGATGTAGACCCAGGTACTTATAGGTCTGAACCACCTCTCCACACTCCCCGTTGATGGTTTCAGGCTGCAGGTGTGACCTGGACCTCCAGAAATCCACCACCATCTCCTTGATTTTAGCTGTATTGATCAGAAGGTGGTTCGCTTCGCACCAAGTTGTTCACCAGATTCTTGTCATCTCATCTGAGAACTTCGACATATGGCATGACTATTGCTCCATTAATAAAATTTAAGGGGCTTTGTAGGAGACTTTGATGTCTGCCATGTCTGCAGCTGTGATTGACAAGTCTTGCTCGTCTGAGGTTTGCACTAGAATACCGGTCCTGAAACTCATTGTTGTTGTAGCTAACATTATCTTCTGTGGACTGGCCAGTGTTTCCAGTAAGCTAGTGTTTGCGTCTCTACCAGATAGTGGGGACCGTTTCCAAAGTCGTTAACAGCGCTGGTTTATGCCTCACCTTTGGTGTAGTGGGCAAGCCTTACGCAGACCAGCCCTTATTTAATACGAGTCTTTTTTTAGCGTTTATTTGATTAGTGTTTGTGAACTGACAGGAAGCAAGTTTAGAAATGACCTCATGAAAAGTTACAGGATAACAGACCCCGAGGTCAATGTGCTTGTTGGAAAAAAAAAACAACGACCCAACAGTACACAGCTATTTAAGGAAATCCCAGAACGCTTGAAGCAAAACGTTTGCTCCCTCAGTTTTAAAGATTAACATCTTTAGTAGGAACCAGAGGCTGAGAGCCACAGAGAATGAAAGGGTATTGGATTTTAGTCTCACCAGTGGACGTGTTGGCAGCAGGGAGCTTCTAGGCAAGAACACAACATTATCCCCTGTGAAGCTGGAAACAGCTCGGGCCACAGTTAAGTGAGGACAAACAGATATGCTGCTACTAAGCCGCAACTCTGGACTATTACCTAACCACTTACGAATGTGAGGGAGAAGGAACGGATCACCGCGTTCAAAAATATCTTTGTTTCTACCTTTCATCTTCATACTACAGAGAGAGACAGATGTGCATAAGCAGAGTCTGAGAGAGGCAGCAGGGCAACGAGAGAGAGAGAGAGAGTGAGGGAGGTCGTCCACTCGAGGAAATTTGCATCGGTGGAGCCAGCTGAGCTGTTCTGTAGTAATAAGCAACACACACACACACACGCAGCCTCTTGTCTCACCCTCACACCACACATGATTCCCATGGCGGCTTTATCCGCCTGAGCAGCGATCTGCTCATTTATCCATCTATTCTATTTAATCTCACTAAATCACCAGCATGAATGCTCGCTCCCTTGTTTTTTTTATTCTTTGCCAGTCGAGTCATTGAACTTCCCCTCTGTGCCTGCGTGCTCTGCTGTTAGCGTCATGTTTCCGAGGATAGGTAGACGGAGGTTAGACATCAACTATTGATGGAGAGGATAAAACAGTTTAATCTTCCTCTCCGTGTGTTCTGATTTCGTCATTATCTGAGAAGAAGACGAGCCAGCCTGGCTGTTATCCCTCCCATTCAATTACTCCCACAGCAAGGCTAATTATGAGCATCACCAGCATTTACACACTCTCTGCAGGAGAGAGCATTAGCTGGTTGGAGTGAGCTGCAGCTCCACGTCACAATGGCGAACGGAGGCAAGTGTGAATAGAAAAAAAATGCTGGAGGAATGACAGGGGGAAGGACTGGCAAGTGCTTTCTTTGACAAATAAAAACAAAGACCATAAAGACAAGAATATTTGCTCATACGTCAGTGTGAATGTGGAACTGCATGCACTTTTATACATACTGCAACCAGAGGCCGTGGGAGGTCAGTAAGTAAAGCTAAAAGTAGAGCTCCTTAGATAGCTGTATTTGCATAAACAATATGCACAAGTCAGAGACGGCTTGAATAAAATATTTTTGGGTTCAAACATCACTTCATAAATTCAGGGACCTTACAGAGTATTAAGTGAAACCAGTGAAAAAGCAACTGGCTGCATGTCATTTTCAATGGAAGCCCTCAACGTTGAGAGGTTGAGCAACACTTCAACAGCAACAACATCACTGGCCACGCTTACCTGTATGTTGCTTGTAGTGTGAACATAGCATAAGTAGTCCACAGAAATGCTAATGGATCTGTGAAGCCATAGTGTTTGGTCACAGCTTTGACATAAATGTTAATGCTAACAAGTTCACAATGAAAATGCTGTGCAAGAGTTGTACTGTTCACCATTTACTGCTATCTCAGTTTAGCCCATTAGCATGCTGACGTTTGCCCGAGACAACATTAATGTCAAATTACTCTTCAATTCAAGACATTTTGTTCATATTTGGACATCACGGTGTCCATAAAGAGAAAGTCAGGGAAAGTCGGTAGGCATTTTAGTCGAGGGACGCGTGGGTTGGCCTGCAACCATTACGACCTGAGCACAGACGCCGCAGCAGAAAATGAAATGGATTTATGAGAGTCATTTTATGAGAGTTACCTGCCAAATCTGCTCTTTGATAGCCCTGGGAGCAGATACTGCGATCACAATGAGCTGCAGACTTTGAGACAGATTAAAGACTTTGAGCTCGGTCGTCGTTTTAACTTCAGCAGTTCTCTGCAGAGGCGGGCAGCTTTGAAAACCCGGAGAGCCAGTCAGCCAGCCAGCCAAATGCAATGGGGGCGTGGGGGGAAAGGCATGAGGATAGATGAATGCAGTGCGTATGTGTCTGACACAGAGAGGGAAATTGAAATGGCCCTGGGCTTTTTCTAAATCAAGCAATGGCGCTGTCTAATTTAATGAGTAAAAAACAGACCCCTGCTGCAACGAAACTTGAGTCAGAAACCGCAATTAATATGTTTTGCATGCCTGGTGCAACAGGACGAGATTTCTCAGTGATCAACAAACTGCAGCTAATTAACAACTCGAAGAAACAGTACATGCACTGACACCCATTCCTTCAAGAACTCTCCTTCTCTTGTTCACTTCAACTGACGAGCCCCGCTAACAACCAGTAACAGCCGTCTGAGTCACCGCTTTCTGTTCTCTCGTCCTTGTGAACAGTGCCACCTTTTAATGGAAAGTGGGCAGAGGGATTTATGTTGTCAGGCTGCAGGAAGAGGTGACAGATTGAAGTCTGAATCACGACGGTCTCGAGGTGGGAAGACTAATCTAACCTCGGAGCGGCGGCAGGTGAGCACATGTGAGGCAGAAGTGCAGATTCTTGTTTCCTGGGGTTGGCTCTTGGAAATTAATTAGAGAAATGGGCTTGATTAGCGCCCGTGTACAAGCGGTGATTGGACTCGCACTCCAGATGGATGGACGGAAAGGGACTGGAGCTGAAGTGGGCAGGTGAGTTACCACACTGTGACTGCACCCACCTTTTCTGTACAGTTGTTATAAATGGGAAACTTAACTTTAGAGATCAAATCCATTCTGTGTACCAGCATGTAAACATGTAAGCATTTTAACATGGAGGTCTATGAGTCTTGACTCACTTTTGGAGCAAGCCTCAAGTGGTCATTCGAGGTACTGCAGTTTCTGGCACTTCTGCTTGACTTACAATCAGTCTCAGTTTTCCTTTTGGCTTCTTCTGAAAAATAATCTTTCCTTCTCATCTTCTACTCCACCTTTACCTACTCCATTGTAATTTTTTGCCCCTCCCATGCATCTTCCTGTCCTGACATACATCACGCAGACATCCTGTTTCAAAAATGACTTCCAGACTAAAGACACAATGTTCATCAAGAGAGAAAATTAGTTTAGACTAAGCAGGGAGCATTAAGCTGCTGTTATGTAAAAAAAAAAAAGAAAAAAAAAAGAGAAGAACACAGCCAATTTCAAATGCTGTATATACAGAGTTTGTGTGCCGATGTGCTGAACGGTCTGTTTACATGAAGAGCTTTTGTGCAGGAAATGCCACCCACACTCCCCCCCTTTTTCCTTGTGTTTTTTTTTTTCTTTCTTAAAGGTGAGCTGCGGCCTGCTGCACAGCATTAAAAAAAAATATCTTTTAACATGGAACGTCTGCTCAATTTAGTTGGCATTTGTCTCATCCTAATGGACGACAACATGTGTCTGCAGCACCAGCTTGGATTTAACGTAGACATCCTTCGTCATCGGTCCAGTACAAGATAAAACATGATCCGACATGACATTATTATGTCTTAACACAAACTAAAAGTCAGCGGAAAAAACAGTATACACTAGGTTGATTACGCATAAATGGATTAAGTTAAGCTTCAGGGCCATTTGTTCCTTTGAAAGGTGTGGAGCAAATGGAAAAACTGTCCTTTTTGTTTCTAAATAAGGCTAAAAGTCAATGCTGACCTGAATGAATCCCTGTTTCCAAAGCTGCTCTCCTTGGCAGTACGGGCTATGTTTCCAATCGATCTAAATGCATCTTTCAAGTACACTGTCATTTCAAAGCTGGCAGCAAATTAGGTCCTAAACGACACATCTCAGAAGAAATCAGAAGTTAGGAGACGGCAAATCCAGCCCCAACGTCTATCTGAACTTCCTCTCACCCTGATGTATGTCCTGCTGTTCTTAAAATGCCAGCACTGTTTTCTCTTGTCTCATAAAGAGTGTGTTATGGATACGGTGGCTGCACTGTTAATAAAACACTGTTTAACAATAACTGCTCTGGATAATGTCACAGTTAGAGTGCACGTGTCTATGCGTCGCCTGACTTGAGCTGCTCACGTAATACAGATATTTTTCTCTGTAGTGTGATTTTCTTTCTTTGTGTTTCAGATACTGGAAACATTTCTTATACATAGACTGTTGTGCAGGATTACTATACAACGACTCACTCACCTGTACAATCTCCAGCATCTCAGATTTACTGATGTACCCATTCCCGTCCAGGTCGTACATACTGAAGGCCCATTTCAGCTTCTGCTCCAGCTTGCCACGTGACGTCACACTTAACGCGATGATAAACTCCCGGAAATCTATCGTCCCGTCGCCGTTGGCGTCAAATGTGCGAAAGACGTGCTCTGCGAACTTTGAGGCGTCTCCGTAGGGGAAGAAGTTACCGTAGATCTTCTTGAACTCCTCCATGGAGAGGTTCCCGCTGGGGCAGTCCCTGAGGAAGCCCTTGTACCACTCTTGGATCTCGTGCTCGGTGAAGTCGGTGCTCTCCAGCAGGTCCTGCATCACCTCAGGACGGAGCTTGCTGTTCTGCTTCCCCATGTCTGGTGGTCCTGTCAATCACTCGGCTTACAGCTGGAAGACACAGTGAGAAGTTTGGGCTTTAGACATCATGCGTGTAGACAATGTTAATTGCTTTAAAATCGCAACCACAAGCTGAATGGAAATTGATCTATGGATGAATTTTCAAAGTAATGTCATCATGAGACAAAAAAGCTAACAGGATGTTATAATGACTTTCTCTAATGCTAACTGTCAGCCTTTTGTGATATGTGATCTGCAAGTAAGTTCTCACCATTTCCCAGGCTTGTAGAAGAGTCATATAGATTAGCTAGGGCGGACAGATGTCTCTTAATGTAAGCCGTGCAAGAGGAGTGTGATACACACATTTTCTTCTCAGACGTTCCTGGTTTACAGCAACTAGCTCTATTTCAACAAACCAAACATGTCCATGTATAAGCATCTCCGTGGTCTTTTTAGCTCCCCAATGCTGTGTCACTTTGTTTGAATGGCGTCCATCACCAGCCTAAGAGCAAATAACAGGTAAATGCAACTGTGTGCTTCATCTACGGTTCGAAGGCATTACCGCTTGTTGTGCGGGCGGATATTTCAGAAAGCAGATTTTGTTTTACAGCACGCCTATTAAATTCCACTTTACTCGGAAAGAGGAGTTCAGAAAGTGTTTTGTTTTGATGCCTCGATCCAAATAATGCGTCAGGTAAACAACCACCAGACCCAGCTGTTCTGTCCTTGAGTGGTTTTGTTGAGGTATGAACCGAAAAATGTAAGCAACCTTTCTTTTTTTTTTCAGACTTTACATTTATCTCAACAAGGATCATCACTCCCTATTTTCCTTATTTTTTTTTTTTTTTTTTTTTTTTTACAGTCGACTGGAACTTTCCATGGAAACAGCCTTGTGTACTCTAAGCACACACAGCACCATATGCTCTACACGGGTTTAATTACTCTATAAAATCTCTACACGCACTCTAAACTAGACTTGGATGCACAGGAAGGAAAAGGTGGTACAGTCAAACGATGTGTAAGTCTAGACACTTAGCAAACATCATTTGAGAAACAATTTCTCTCTGCTCTTCCAGGAACTGGCCTATCAGTGTTTGTTGTGCAGATCTTTATGAACCGGATAAAGCTTTAAAATCCCTGTTTGCGTTCGGTTCAAATGTACGTCTTAAAAGGGACGTGTGACATTTACTCAAAAATAGTAACGCCATTAGTCGTCGTCTCCTTGCACATGAATAAAGGGCAGTTTTATTTCTTGTGACTATAAAAGTTGCCGCCATGAGTCATTAAATGACTGTTACGCGATTGCTGACCTGGATATTAAGGTCATAAAACATCTCAAGGAACAGACATTTATTTGTGCACTCATTATAGTCTTTTGTTTGACTGGAAAACGTTTTATAGATCCACTGCGAGTCTTCTAGTAAAATCTGAATAACCAGAAATGTTGATTACTTTCATCATATTGTATTAAACGTGCCATCTAAAATTAATAAATGAATAAAGCATGGAGAGATGCCTTTTCCCAACTAACTGTCTGTTTTCCCCAAGTTTTAAAATTTGATTCAGTCAGACAACAATGTACTGGTTATTTTACACGCCCGTGCATTGTCTATATTTATTTTTATGATTATCTTGTTTATATTTTGTATTGCACTGGAAAGTTAATAATAAGACATGGAAATCGTGACAAGTGACACAGTGGACGAGTCTTTTTTTTTTTTTTTTTTTATCTGCCCTTTTGGAGACACAAACAGGAAGTGCCTGCTCCTGGTCTCAGTGAGATTGTCCTCTCATTAATCATGCTGTGAGTGTGTACGAGAGTGCACCATATATGTACATGCTATAATTAAATTACAGGACCTAAATAAAAAAAGATTATTACAACATATGCAGCAATGTCTAACGCCCTAAGATGCGTTACAGTTGAGGTGTTTAGGCTGAGGGAGTCTGTGTACAGTATGTATTCAGCTCTGCGCTGGCCTTCACTCTCAGGAAATGAGTCACTCATGTCCTCAAAACCACCATGAATGCGAGCGCGCCGTAGGAAGCCATACGAGATGAATAATACCTGCTGTAAGTTTGTTTTTCACATCCTAGTGAGCAGGTCATCTACAGTTCTCAGTTGACTATGTGGTCTCACATTGAGAAGAAGAAGAAAAAAGAAAGTTCAGAAGCTGACAGTCTGGTCTATAAGCAGCACAAGTCAAATGAAGGCTGCCGCCGTGCAGAAAATTCCACAATGTAAGCAAGGGTATTTGAGAAGAGATAACATATCGGAGTGCAGAATTATCTACTCTAACAGCCTGATGGAAAAGCATGAGCTGCAGCCGTGCTCTAAATCACAGTCAAATAACCAGCCAGGCACGACTGAACAGCTTCAACTTCTTGTGTAGTCAACAAGTTGATAAAAACGCTTCTGGTGATTGGATGGGAAAGAATCGCAATCAAGGTTTCCAACTGCCGCACAGGCACACCGAGAACAGTGGCATATTGAAAATGTGGGATGTGGAGATAACGCGGCGATGGATGGTAAAATTTAACAGGTTGCACATTTATCAGTGAGAAGGAGAGAACCTGGAGACTGGAGTTCACGGAGGGTGCACTGCATAGTGTTTGCAGAAGAGAAAGCAACTGAATGCAGCACCATGACTCTAAATCTCCACAGACCCCTTCACACCCTAGACACAGAGCATTGTATGCCAAAACCACCCGCCGCAAAGTTAGTTTCTTCCCCTGGGTCGTTGCTCTTAGGTTCAAATTGTTCAAATTCTTTATTTATGTGTACAGGTGGATAGAGATTTATTTTTTACGCTTATTTAAGTTCCGAGTTTTTGTACAAGAGATGGCTATTCATTCCAACATTCAGTGTGCTTGTAGTGTTTTTCTAACCTGGTCAGAGATCTACATTTAAGGATGTTATATTCCCAAACATCATGGCTCTAAGAGTCTGTAGCCTCGCTAGCAGCAGGCTGCTCTTGAGTTAAATCCACAAGCTAACAAAGACGAGTCTAGCGGGAAATCCGGCATGTTAAATATTTACCATGCTGTCAATCTCAGAGCAGCTGATGGAGAATGCCACCGGTTTTAAGTGTGTTTGGTTTTGAATCAAAGCTGGACAAATTTTACCCACACGACAGAACTTACTGAATCACAGAGGGATTGCCTTCAGGAAAGCTCTGTGCTATAAAATGTAATAGCAACAAACATATACTGTAGTTGCTGTAATATGACACTGACAGAGTCTCCAGCATCATTGTAGCTGTGCTAACCCAAATCTAATGAAAGAGAAGTGGTTGAACACGCCATACTGTACACCGATCAGGCATAACATTATGACCACCTTATTAATATTGTGTAGGTCTGCCTCCAAAACTGTTATGACTCATCAGAGAATGGACATGGGTCTTCTGAGGGTGTCCTGTGGTGTCTGGCAACAGAATGTTGTTAGTGGGGGGGGACTTTGGGTCCTATGGGTTGAGAGGAGGGGTCTCTGTGGATCGTCCCACAGATACTTGGATCAGTTTGGGATCTAGTGAATTTGGAGGCCAGGTCAACATCCGGCTGCATCCTGCTGCCGTCAAGGAGTGTCATTGCTATGGGGTGGGGGTGCCTGGTCTGGTCTAGGTGGGTGCTACATGTCTAAGTAACATCCACATAAATGAATGCCAGGTCCAAAAGTTTCCCAGCAGAATACTGTATTGTCAAAAGATGGTCGCTTTTTTACTTCTCCTGTCAGTGGTTTTAATGTTATGCCTGATCGGCGTATGTTTGGGTGATGGTCTGTATGTCCTTTGTCCTTTAATAGCGTGTGAAACTGAACAATTGAGGGTTTGGTTGAAAACATTTAAGAAACTCAGACTTAATGCCAGCTACTGTAGTGACTCATCTTAAAGGTGCTGCTACAAAAAGTGACCCTCGGAGTGATTACACCTCCGTGTCAGTCGCCGAGCTCTTCATCTAATGGGAGTCCATTGATGTGACCCTATCCGCTGCTCTAACACGGTCTTCATGGATACGTACCCAAGCTGTAATTACTGACCCACTGCGCCCTGCCACCTGTTATGATACACTCTATTTCCAGCCTGTATGTGTAGGTTTGCGCTCACACACACAAACGCCTTACACGACCACAGGCATGAAACCACTCTGCCGCTCTTGGTGACACGCTCAGCTAACTGAAGATGCTACTGGCGACCCACTCGTGTGATGACGTGAATGCGGCATTTGTACTTCTACTCTCATCTGATCAGTTTTCCACCATTTGGTGTCTCTGAAAGGGTTATTTTTCATATCTGGCTTTTGGATTAGCTTTAAATAATTTGCCTTATTTCACAGTTGGCTACTGAGGCAAACGTAAATGTCAAAGTGAACAAGGACATGAGTAAATCATAGACTGACAGCAGCTGACATTCAAACGAGTGGGCACCGGTGAGTGACAGGACATGTTTCTTTGCCACTCGAAGCTGCTGCGGCTGCTGCACACTTCACTCTGCTGTTCTGAATGTCAGATAGTGCTGGAAAGCTGCTTTTTATTTTTTTGCAGTCGCCCGGGGATGGTATATTCTCGTAACAGAAATCTACACCAGGTCAGAATAGTGAGATGGGTTAATAGGAGGTCCAGCGTATGAGTAATTTAGACCAAAATCCAACAGCAAAAGGTGCAAGGAATATCTGTTTTAACAAGAGCTGCAGAAGTTACCATGCTGTGCTAACAACGCAATCTTTTCTAGTGGCCGTGTAGGATTTATACAGTGTGTGGATGAGCAATTCTAAACGGATTTAAGGAACATTACAATGGTGTGACATTTGTCGGTTTGTTGTCCTGAAAGTTTTTTTGTGTAAAACGAGAAGAGAAAAGAGAAAACTAACTGAAAAGATACGGATTAAAAATACACACTAGCACACAAGCTAAACAACCGGACAGAGAAATAGAGCGTCTATTGATGCTATTTCTAACAAGGCCATTACACACTTGAAACTGTGACAGTTTTATCTAAATGTTTTTTTATCTAAAGACACAAATCAGACAAACTGAATCCAACATAGACTTTTTTTTCCCCATTTGCTCCAAAACTTTGAAACAAGACACAAAATGGAGATGTTGTGCAACGGACTGATTTTGCCCATGCAATCCTGAGGAGGCGTCAAAGGCAAGGCAATCCAACTGATCATCAACAGCGGCCGGCAGCATGTCTGTATGCATGCATCAAGACGTTTGCATGTACGGAGTCGTCAAAAAGAAAAGATTGAGTCTAATTCGAAAACTGAAACGCCCTTTTCAGAGTCGGCGTGTAAACATGAGTGACACAAAGGTCACCAAAGGGTATTTTAAACCAACTGGAGTTAACATTAACTCAACTGCAGCTCAGACGTACCTTTATTGTTAATTATTACTAAAACTAGCCTCTAAAGTTTTGACTGTTTGCAGGGGAGTCATGAAACGGAATCTAAACTTTATTCATAGCTGTACTGTGTTCACGCACGTGGCTACCTGTTCATAATGATGCACTTTTCTATAATGGCTAAACAAATGGCAAGGGCATGCCATTGCAGTGGAGTTCATCTGATGCAGAGACACAAGCTTCCACTGCTTCCGTCACTTCTCTAGCTACACTTCCCTGCCAGCTGCAAAACCCTTTTGCTTCGACTCACCTTATCATTCAAATAGAGCAGATAGCGATTCAGATTCAAATGGGGTCTCGGCAGAGCTGGTCCCGCTCTGGTTTCGGATTCACGCTCTGGTTATAACAGCCAAACCACTTCACGCACACGAGCGCGCACACACACTCACCAGTTAAGCTTCCTCTGTGGACAAAACAATTTCTATGTAAAACACAAGGCCTCTCCAGGATGAAAGGCGGCTGATGGTGTCGGCGCGGTATGAATAGATTTCTGAGGCGGCTCTCGTACACTGATGAAGAAATTGTAGCTGGAAAACACAGCGACACGCCTCATGTCGTCATTACCCGTTTCTCGTTTGATCAGTTTAAACTCGTGCACACGCCTCGTTTTATTTTTATCCTCTCCTATCTTCTTACTCCTCAATCTCACTTTTTCTTTCTTTCTATTTATATATATTTTTTTTTTACCACGTCATTCATAAATTCCACATCTTTCTCCCGCACCTTGTGCAGCTTGAGCCTCATTTCCATACTGCTCGGTTTTAGTTCAACCTACACATGACCAGTTGTCTCTTATGAAGCAATTTCACTGCAGTTACCATAGTAACATTCGGCAAAATCTCACAGCCATTGATGAGCTTTCTGGATGAGAGCACTGCACACACACACACACACACACACACACACACACAATTCTCAATAAAATACATCAAATCAGTGGCTGCGGTCTGTGTGCATCTATGCCTGTGTAGGTGTATGGGTGGACGTGTGGGTGCAAGATTGGCGAGAGGTGAGTAGCAAGCAGTCGACCGTGATCTGCAGTTGTACACATTCAGAAAGGTAATAAAAAAATAAATTCTAATAAAAAAAAAAGGCAGTCAAATGATAATAATGATAATTATAACAACAATAACAGAGACATAACGACGCATTCGAAGCAGAGACGTCAGCCCATTTGTTTTATTTTGATCCATCAAATGATAAATTCCTATCACACCCAGGGGGCTTTGAAGACTGAGACTGTAATTTTGTAATTACTGGAAATGATTTCCGTGGCTCTCATTGAGCTATTTATAGCTTCAAGCTAAGCTACATACACCACAGAGCTATTTATTAAGATTTTTATGTTTTTTAGCTGGTTATTCCACCTCTGCAACATACTTGATTGTGGACTGTTTGACATGTGATAGGCTCGGCTGGTGCTCAGTGGTGCAGAAAGAGCTCAATCAGGACATCCCTAGCTTGCAACTTATATCGCGCATGAACGTTTTGGACCCAGAAATATTCAGTAGTGCAGATCACCGCGCAAAGCCTTCTTGAAATATACTTTACCAAAGATTACAGATTTTAAAAAATAATAATAACAACACACACAGACACACGGCTAATCCAAACTATCCTCAGACACCGTGACTCACAGCGGCAGCAGCTGTTGCAGAGGGCAAAGATGGCTTAAGATCTAGCTGCACCAAGATTCCCATGGAGAAGGAATCTTAGCGGGTAAAGGCCAGTAAAAGGATATGTGTGGATTTTATGACGCTGGGCCTGAAGTGTAAACAATCCAGTGAACTGAAGGAATGAAGGAATGGAGCTGTCAACACTGCAAACTTTACAAAAGGTTTGGGACAAACAATAGCATGCACGGAGTCGTCAAAAAGAAAAGGGGCTGAATCTTTTCTACATTTTTAGACCTAAAATGTCACGAGACGTGTTTAAAGCTTCTTTTAAATCTAGCCAAGAAGTTCAGTTTTTAGTGTTTGACAGTTTCCACCCTGTGTTGCAGTTTCTGGTAAGGTTTCATTAATTTGAGGGAATCCCGGGGGCAATAAACTTGAAGGTTCAGTTTTTATGAGTTTAATAAAACTTTTATGTGATGGGAGCCACACGTTTTGACCATTCATTCATATGGTCTTAAAGGCTTGATGACAAAAAACTACTCACGGATGTATCTTCAGTGTAATATCGCAGGACGTTTCAAACTATTTTATCTATTTGAACTATTTCTCTCTGAAGTAGCTCCCGAGCACAGAAAGGCAGCATGTTTGTAAGAAGTAGGCCCTCTGCCCTGGCTGTGCACAAACATAGGCCTCTTGGAGGGACACCAAACATGGGATACTTGAGTTAACTCTGTGTATTCCCGGTGCTAGCACTGCTCAGAGGAAATAACTCAGTCGTAGATGGATTCGAGGAGTTCCCAACAAAGTCCTCTTGATCCCAGCTGTGCTGCGATCTGCTCTGACTGTGGCAGGGTCGCGTCTTTGTTTTACTCTCTCTCTCGGACAGACACAAACTCACCACAAATCAAAAGTATGTAGTATGCTGAATGAGTGCTGTGTGAGTTTGCTTACAATAAAAATACTGCACAGCAATATATGATACAGAAACCTGAGCACTTCACTTTTGAGCTATTCTGAGCACTTCTTGAAGCATTCTGTATAACACGGTGCTAATTTGACATTTGCTTTTATTTGTTTATTGCCTCTAAATATTAAAAGCCCATGTCTGTCAAGCAGAGATGCTAAATTCACAATGGAAAACTAAACAATTTTGATTAGGAAATCCCTCCTGAGTAAAAATATGAGTGCTGACCACAGAAAGAAACTGGTTCGGTTCAAAGAGAAAAAGAGAAAAAGCTAGAAATATTTATATATATATATATATATATATATATATATATATAAAAAAGGAGAAAATTTCCCAGGCTAAGGGAAGAGAGAGAATTCCTTAGCGTGAGGCAGCGGCTTGAGTCTCCAGAACAATGAACGGTAGGAACAAGAGGGTGAGACAGAGAAGGACACAAAGACACACACAATAATAGAGATTAAAATAAAAAAGAACACGCTGATTGCTGATGAATGGAGGATGACTGGCTACTTCCTACTGGGCTTTTGGAGGCACACCTCTGTTCTCTCTTTTCCTGTCCCAACAGGAAAACCCTAAGACAATTCAAACCATTTAATAATACCGTAATTCATCACTCAAGTCACGCTGTTCAAGTGTAACTGTTTTTGGAGTTGATCACATTTCCACATTGCATCCACTACTATACTAAATCAACAATTTGAATCTATAACCAATCTGTATATTGTGCCTTGGTAGTTCCTAAAAGAAGAAGCTTCTACCCCTGCACATGTCCTAACAATGCTCTGGCACAGAGAGGCAAGGTGGGAGAAAAACAGCGCCAGGCACTGGCAGACGGCCAGACAGTAGCTGGATAGAGGGCAACCCAAAAGGGTAGCAGACGATTTCGTACTATTTGGACTGAATCCAACTTTTCAAGGATCTGACTCCCTCCCTCTCTCTCCTCCCGGCTCTTTTGGAATGAAGCTGACCATCACTGCTGCGCGAGCTCTTTCCCCCTTCAAACCAGCACCAAACCCGGAGACGGGCAGCGTTTTAGGACACGTCACATTGATTGGTGCCGCTAGCTGCTTAGCTTGACGCTGCCCACAGTCGTTATTTTCAGCCCTTATACTTTTAAATGGCCTCCTTAGCCTTCATCAGGTTGCTATGGTAACAGACCTGATAGGAGGAGGAGGAGGAGGAGGAGGAGGAGGAGGCAATGGCACATAGAGTCTATTGATTCAGGAGAAAAAGAGTCAACCAGTGAGAAGCACGAGACGACACACTTCCTCAAGTCAGTTTCATAATCAACTTTAACGTTATGCAGTGTAATGTATGACTAAAAGTATTAAACTTTCATTATTAGCACTTGTTGTGACGTATTACAGCTAGGATTAGAGACATTATCACGTAAAGAGGAAGCTAATATTTTGGTGGACCGCTATGAGAATCGGCTCGGGTTGCATGCTTATGTGGAATCTGTTGTCCTCCTCCAGCTCTTTGTCCGACAGAAAATGACCCCTGCCTTGTACTCTGAGGTCACATCTAATTTGTTTGGCTCCCCGTCTGCGTTGCCCTGGTGGGAGCTCTCCGTCTGCCTGGCACTGGATCATTGGGACTGCTTAATTGGTTGGAGGACTAACTCTTGGGTCCCGACAGGGTAAACAGAATAGATGTCTGTCCTCTCTGTTATTGTCGTGACTATGTTTCCACGATCTTCTGCTAGAGATTCACACAAATAACTTTTATGGTATTACGAGAGCTCTCAATTCTTTCACTATATATCAGCTGCTCCAAGATCTTAGACTAATCTTTAGAAAGTATCCTTGAGAGAGTTTGATTCTGGCCAGCATATCATCATATGAGCTCATGTTTATTCGGCTAAATTTAGATTAATTAGCTTATTGAAACATCGCTCACTCTTGTTTTAATGTTTCCATCTGACATATTTTAAACAAAAAAAGAAAAAAAAAAAACAGCAAAAGAGTCTGAGAATGTTATTTAACTCTGTTTGAATGCATAGCCTACATACACCGATCAGCCACAACATTAAAACCACTGACAGGAAAAGTGAATAACATTGACCATCTTGTGGGAAACCAGGCAGGGGTGCCTGGTCTGGTCTAGGTGGGGTTGGGATACCGCATAGCAATGACACATCTTGATGGCAGCAGCCAACTCCAGCAGGATGCAGCCTGACACAGGCACACACACAAAAACAGTTTAGGAACATATAAAAAAAAATACGAAGAACAGCACAAAGTGTTGACCTGGCCTCCAAATTCACTAGATCCCAAACCGATCAAGTATCTGTGGGATGATCCACAGAGGCCCCTTGCCACATTACAACAGGACACCCTCAGAAGGCCCATGTCCATTCTCTGAGGAGTTACGACTGTTTTGGAGGCACAAGGGAGACCTAAACAATATTAAGGTTGGGGTTAGGGTTATAATGTTATGCCTGATCGGTGGAGTTCGACCAGTCACAAAGGTTAGTTTGAGGAGTAACCAGTATGTGTGTGGAGGAGTGGATAGCTAATTTAGTTTGGACTGCTGGACTGTGAGTATCACCAAATCCCAGTGAGCAGGACAGAGGAGCTACAGTCCAACATAGCGGTATCCAAGACTGAAGAAATGTTGGTGGAGCTCTTTTTACTTCGACATAATTTACTTAGAAATAATGACTGATGATTAAAAACAAAAAATAATACAAAGAATAGCCTCCCACTCAGTCACACCTGCTAGATACAAATTGTCATTAGCAATAAAAAAATAAATAAATAAAATGAAGTGGGCTGGTTGTAAAATGTGCCAAAGTCGAAGTATAACTGATAAACGCTGTTTGCACTGCAACTATAGGAGCAGCTGGACAATGTATGGCGGTTACAGGCGTAAGGGCAAGGTCTCTCATGTTTAACCGTGTACACGTGGTGAGAGACAGAGCAGAAAGTGAGAGGGATAGAAAAGGAAAGAGGACTCGAGCGGAGACTGAGCCTGGAGATGGGTCTGATTGAAGAATGCCCCTGGGGATGCAACAATGCTCGCCCTGCTTCCTGTGGTCAAAGGAAAATATAGAAACAGGATATAACATCACGGAAAATAACAAACAGAAGGGAAGTTACGTCACAGAGGTCAGAGGTCGGGATTAACCCAGGGAAAGAGTTAAGACATCTGAACACATAGACCAGTAGTGAGTTTGAATGGATTCTGCCAAGCAAACTAAGATTTTACAACTGATATACGTAAAGATAATTAGTTTTAGAGCTAGAAAAGGATTAGTTTTGCTCTTATCAAAGATTAATTCTACACAACATTGATTTAATGTGGTGCAGGGTAAGAAAACGTTCATGTGCTGCTTTCTGCTAAAGAGAATCCATCGCACACAGTGATGTTTTATGTTTCTAGGAGCAGCAATAACAGCAGCTATTTGTTTAACAGAGAACTAGCAGGCACAGCATGTGATATTGTTCCAGAGAAAAAGAAGAAGAAGAAGAAGAAGAAGAAGAAGAAGAAGGAAATCAAGTAACGGCTTTGAAGAATAAAGGAGCCACCGAGCCAAGAAGTGAAGAGTGAAATGGATGTTGTTTATTTGATGAGATAGTTTTTTTTTTTTTTCATATATAATTTGAGTATGTGCAGATTAAAGTAAGGTGTCGAAAGTACGGATGGCTTTGCTCTAAACAAAAAAATCCAAAGAAAATCATTTATCACAGCGCCGTTACCAGAAATAAACAATAATATCCAGTAATGGATCATTCTTGTTAAATGATGTCGTTTTTTTGGCAAACCTTTACATGGGACCTCCTAAGTTGATTTTAGGAGGTAGTGTATTTTCTTTTCCATCCCTGGCTTCTTTCCACATGTTCTACACGTCTCTTACTGAAGTTTACAAGAAATCTCAATTATTATTATTATTATTTTTTTTTTATCGGAGCAGACTGGGTTTAGTTAAGGTCAGTGGAGTATACTGTGACTGGCATCCAGCAATGTAAATACCTTTACATCGACGTACAAGCATCTTTAGAGAATTATATGCTGGCAGCCTCCAAGAAGAGACTTTCACTGTCACGATTTCTTGATTCACACACACAGACTTATCTCTGCCCTTCATAAAAGGCGTCTAACAATCAAAAGTTCCCGTCTGAAATGATCAAACAGAACAGCTTAAGTAAGAGTGCGCCTCCAATCACTAACCATAATTAAAATCAGTCTTTCTTCATACGCCAGAGCGTGTTTGAGGATTTTGTTCGGCTAGTTATTCAGATAACATCTCACTGATTTACATTTGTGAATGAACTTTAATTCATTCACAAATGCAATGACCTTAAATGTCAATGCTGTGGCAAATCAATGATAATGACGAGTTTATTTCAACACTGGATTTAAAATGAGTAAAAATAATTAAGTAACAGACATCTCTGCTGGTTATTTGTCCCCCACGAGTTCTCAGACCCAAACTAAATCTAAAACTAAATGACCAAAATGTGTTTTAATATCCTTAAACGCAGCATCAAAAAGATTCACTATTAATTTCACATAGCGTATCGGGAGGCAGCAGACACCCTCTCTACTTTTAAGGCTTAAGACTTTCCTTTTTGATCAAGCTTATAGTTAGTTATGCTGCAATAGGCCTAGGCTGCTGGGGGACGATGCACTGAGCATGTCCTCTACTCTCTTCTCTCTGGCATAAAGCTCCTGTCCTCTAATTTCTTATCTATTACTAGTCATGCAGTTCTGTGCTACTACTGTATAGCATGTTAACTGCTCTATGTCTGTCTCATTGCTTGTTCTGGGGGTTCAGGTCGGGTTTTGTAAAGCGTCTTGAGACAATTTTTGTATTGTTATTGACGCCATATAAATAAAATTGACATCATAAAATGACAGAGGAGCTTACTGGGTAGATAACTAACACACACAGGGAAGGACAGTTCTCACACAGCATTTGTCATATGTACAGAAAAGATATTCATAACTAGCAGCAGTGAAACACTAATCTGTGTGGGTTTACAGCATCTCTATCCGTCTCGTGAACAGCTGCTTCAACAGCACCCGAGCTGAAACACAACAAGGACGAACTCTTCTTTGTCCCCTGCTCCGGGAAAGAGTCTCTATTTCTGACGGCTCGCAATCAATGTACAGCTTCAGAAAACGGCAATTTCCAGCCAGATAATGCGTCCACTTGATTCTTCAATGACAATTCAGTGATAGCACTCTCCTTCTTTCGCTTCTCATAACCTGGAGGGGCATGAATCTCGCCTGCCAAAGATCTCTGCCAAGCATGGAGGAACTCTGAGTAGCTTTATATCTGACAGCCATCATCTCTTTGCTGTCACACCTTCACGTGCAATGCTGCTGTGCTTTAAAGTGACTCTGAGCTTCATGTGAAAAGTAGAAAAGTAAAATAACATCAGCGACATCAAGCCTCAATATTCCAATAAAGCACATTTCATCTTTTTTTTGTCTTTTATCAGTTAACACCTCAGCATTACATTTAATATTTTATATCACTTAACTATAACCTTTCCAGTAGTTATTCATTTTCTTATAGTCATCCCACCCAAAAGATATTTATATCTAATTTAAATTAGCCAGAGTGAACTAATGAGTTATCAGTTCCCTAATCTTTGCAGACCAAACATTCATCTGTAATGTCTTCGTCAACACCAGTGAGTGCATACAATATACTGTAGTAATGTTAGCCTAACCTAGTGTGACTAAGCTATATTGCAAAAGCATTATTTGTAATCAGAAAAATAATTTTGACGTAACCATTGCTGTTATCACCAGTAACTACAGAACAAAATCAACCCAGACAGACATGTTAGAGACTGACTTATTTGCAAAACACTTACATTAGTATATTATATTAATACCACTAAAATATCCTGCACACTTTTGTACGGCAATATCATTCCACCTCTCCAATATTAACTTCAAACCTCAGAGACATAGCAACAAAGTAAAGTAGTCTCACCTGGATGGCATCCACCTTCCCTTTGTTTGTATAACACTGCAGAAAATAGACAAATACACCGAGAAAAGTCTTAAAATCCAAGTTCTGAATGTCTATAATCATTATTATAAACGCGTGAACAACCACATCTAGGAAATGCGTGTTTCAGTTCTGCTTGCAAAAGTTTTCTTCCAGTTCCCATCCTTCACATGCAATCGTGGCATGAATGTCGAGTCTGCTGACCACACATTCAACTAAAACCAGACAGAAATATGAAATTATTGAACTTACAGAGCCAAACAACCTATCCTGTTTACAACAAAATGGCTCTGATTGGTTGTAGGACTATCCAGTTGAATGCAGAGACATTATTTTGTCTGTATTGTTTGAAAATCTCCAAAAAGAAACATTTCAATGAGTGTTAACAGACTCATATTCTGTTAAGAATTGAGTCTAGCTACGCCAAACTAAGAAAATATGCCAATTAGACATGAAAGACACTCATTGTCCGACACACGCAATTATTTGTATGATTTAATTCCCAGTGTGTGTTGCAGTGAAACCTCCTTTATGTAAAAATAGATTTTCAGTAAACCCCCGACAACTATTCTCTAGAAAGCGACAGCTCACACAAAAAGACCTCCTTCTTTTGTCTCTTGTGTCCAGCTTGACATGACAGTGTGTGTGAATTTCACTTTGCGGTAAAAATAGAACATCTGCTTCCCATAGTTCCTCTACATCAATGCATGGGAGCTTATAGACCGAGGCTATCCTTTAAAGTGTGACCTACGAGCAGCGACTGTCGCCTTACGTAGGACCTTTTCGCCGGAGGCAATCCTTCAGAGCATTCCACACCCCACTGGGGCTGCATTTCGGCTGAATGACCTATGATCCCTTCAGAAAGAAGCCCATTGGAGAACAACAAAGAGCATGGATGACCAGCTGTCCCTTGAAACCATCACGAGTCTTGTCTGCAAGCCCTCACTCAGCTTGTTTGTCATCCAGATGAATACTTTCACAAGCGCTACTCTATTGGGATTCCTCTTATCTCATTTGTAGTGCTCAGGCCTAGACACCTGACGCAATCATCTCCATCTCTAATAAACGTAAATGGCCGACGCGCTGGTCCCTTAATCTGTTTATATACTCGTCATATAAATCTCGCTATTAAACTCTGAAGACTTGCACCGCAGAGCACTGCACTCGTTAAACGTTTCCGTTAGCATGTCTTATGTCATCTGTCAGAATGTATTTTTTAACTCTTCCAACTATCTCTGAAGAGTCCCAGACCGCAGGGCCTCATTAATGCTGGAAGTCGTTCTATTCAGACAGGCCGGCATTGAAACAAACGCCTCCTTCATGATGCACGGATAATAAAAAGTTAATACGACGATAAAATCCAGAGCTTTAGCAAAAAGAAACTTGTACGGCAACAACTGAAATGGAACGCATTATTGACATGTTTTAAATGTCAGGGATGAATTCAGCATGTTGTAGTGGTAGTGTGGGGACGCAGTTTCCACCAGCAGCTGACATACACACTCTGAAATACTTAACTACATATAGCGGTGATGCTATATAAACGCAGAGGCTGCAAGACGTACAATGTGTCAGCCTGAACTTTTGTGCGTTTTATTCAATACTTGTAGTAGTGTGCAATGAAAACAGAATACTATCTAATAAATGTGTGACACATCCATCTAGTGTGGTGGTGCTTTGGCAGTCAATGAGTAAGCAGACTTCACTTGAACTACAGACACAAACCACAACACCTCGGCAGAGAAGTATAATTGTCTCGTAAGCGTCCTGGTCCATTTTGTTTCGACCTTTACGGCGCGTGCAGATAAAAGTAGTGAAAAATGTCACAGCCGCCCGCCTATGTGCAGTAACACAGTGACCTACATGTTCACGCGTAGGCCAAGTATGATTTTTCAGCACCTGCTTATGAAGAAAAGGTCTCTACTCTGATTGGTGTGAAGGGGGGCAGTGTCACATATGTTCACGCACAATTGGAAAGTGCGTACCTACTTCTTTTCCAGTTCACCCAGAGTGAGGTTTTGCACAGTATTTGACACCAGGAGAAAGTGAATTGAGCCGTGCCATTGCTAAGTGGGTGTTTATGTAAGTGGGCCATTTTAACAGTTTCCACTTCAGATTACAGCCAAATGCTACACTAAACTGCAAATTATACCATAAAACTTTATTTTCTTTCCATTAAATAAACTCGGGGGAGTTCTTGACCATTAGTGGTTCTGTAGATGTTTAGACGAGCAGGTGTCTTTAAGGATTTTATGCATGTGTGTACGTGCACATTTCTGCCAAATGCAGAATGAAACATCCACACAATATCTTGAAGTAAATGACAGAGGCCATCACAGATACACAGAGTCTTTCCTTTTAACACTATATTTCACGTTTTCTTGATAATTGTGAGTTTCCTCGTTAATATAGCAGAAGTATTGACAGTGCTTCTTATGGGTCTGATGCAGCACGGTCAACAGCTCGCAACCACATACAGAAACATTTAAAGAAATTTTAAGTACACTAATTTAAGGGAACTAAACTTAACAGTAAAGCAAAAAGTATGTGTAACGATGCGTTGGACGTCTTATGCAAACAAAAATAATATCTGTCACTGAACAATTAAACACAATAAAGACAGAGCCCAACACTTCCAGGTTTTGAAGATGCTCCACCATTTTCACCTGGTAACACAGTAAGAGGAACCCAGGGAGGAAAAATGTTCGACTGCCTCCCAAAGCGTCTGTCTCTTCTCTTATAGCTGAATATATCACTTAAACTCCTTCTTTCTATTCCTTTCTGTTTCCGTCTCCCTCTCTGCCTCTGGTCATAAATCAACAGTTACATAAACTGCCTTCAAGTTAGTTTCCACCAGCGTTACATGAGACTCCCTTAAGTACAAAACAGGATGTTAGAGAAGCCTGGTTCATACGGTTCAGCTGTAACCGAATTAAACCATCTTCTCCAGGTTTTTTTGAACGGATGTGGGCATAACACATCGCTCAAATGTCTCTGTGCATGTGTAGGCTTGGCTGCAAGAACACTAGAAGGGAAACAAGTCAACTTGTTCTGAGATACAACCACCTTAAATCAATAAAGGCCCAATGCAGTATACACTTACAATACACACACAAACTCGTAGCAGCTACATCTACACAGAGGTAACCTTCACATTCATGTGTATATAACAGAAACACAGGGACGTGCATGCAAGTAACCCACCCCACCTGCAACCGCACAGATGCACACTGCAAGAGCTCACGGTGCACACAATGTGATGCAGATGATTCGCGTACAGTACGATGCTAATAACAGCAAAGTGGATGAAACGTACTGGCAATCCTGAAACAAGTCACGCTGAACAAATGGCGATGAAAGATTATGTAATTTTGCAACGCTGTACTATTGTCTGCTGAAATATACTTTTCATTTGTCTACAAGCCCCCTTCCCCTCGCAGCAAAGCAGGAAATTGCATTTGGCATTCTTCAGTTTCTAAAAGTGGATGGTTCGGTGGATTATTTTAGCCGTATGATGCTGCGGAAAAGTGCACATCAGGTGGCATTTTGGGCATTCTGTCTCATTTAACACCAAAATAGAAACCCACAGGAAATTTTAACCAACAGAGACGTCATTTTCAAACAACCACGCACACTGATTGATTAACTAAAGCAAGCGACTCCAGATTGAATTGGAGTTTAGAGCAATATACACCTTGTCTCTTTATTTTACAATGTGCATCCTCTTTTAACTTGTTGTTATGCTGCCAGAATACACACAGCATGCAAACCCACACACACACACACAAAAAAAAATATCGCAATATGCTTGTGCACAAAGTCTTATGTTGCTAGATGGGAAAGAGGCTAGATGGTTTTGCCTCTGAACTCAAACGGCCTCTTGTGCTGTTGATGCAGCTCATTTTTAGGGCAAGACTTCTAAAAGATGCACCCTCAGGCGTTTGAAACTCTCTAACATGAATACTACACTTAAAAAAAAAAAAAAAGACAGATGCTTTGACTTGTAGCTTGCACAAACCGTTGAGCGTTAAGTTCTCATGTCACTTTCAATCTGCTTCTGAGGTCAGTAAAGGAAATATATCCTGATGAAACACATAAGGCCTAAAATCAGGAATTACTGCTTTGAGCCAACTAAAAGCAGTTAACTTTAACTAATGTAATGCTATTCACGGATTAAAAAAGCGCGTCCTCAAATGGTATGGTATTATGTCACAATAATCTCTCTTACAAAGCAAAGCCAGAAAGAAATCCCATCAAATCAACACAGCAAATGCTAATTTGTGTCCTAATCTTCTGCACAGCCGTCAACGTTTAATTAAATGGTGAGCAGCGGATATCTGGGATGAGGATACTTCAGATACAGCAACAGAGACCTGTTACGTGCTATTGGCTGGTGTCCACTTCAATGAGCCGGAAGACGGGACGTGGTGCTGAGGAGGAGAGAACAAGATAAAGACTCGCAGTGGAGTTCAAGAGGAGCGGGAGAGAAAAAAGAGGGAGTGAGGAGTATTGTAGGGACTGGACCCAAACCACTTGTTATCCACATTTCCCCCTTTCTTTCCTCCCTATTTGGACTAAATGCAAGCTGGCATGCTTTTGTTTGAGGCATGCAGGGGGTGGGGTAGGGGGGTGTTTGACGGTAAGGAGGGTGGAAGAGAGGGAATTCTCAAGCAAGGCACTTTTCTTGAAAATTCCTATAAAAACTTAAATTCCTTTGGAAAAATGCCCATTATTGATTTATTTGCTATTTATTTAAACAATAAAATCCCAAACTGACCCTGAGACAGCGAGAGACACATTTCTGAAGTGCATGCCACTGAGGCTTTCCCATCGCCTCTGACGGGGGCAGGTGGCAGCTGCTCTGCCCCCTCCCTGCCTCCCTCCCTACCTCCCTCCCTGCCTCCCTCCCTCCCTGCCTGCCTGCCTCTGACTCTCTGGCAGACAGAGCCAGCAGCTCCAGCCCACACTGCTGCCTCTGACATTAGCAACGCTCTGGGAGGAAAAGCCATGTGGAGCTACACATCACGAAACAGCCCCGCTAATGTTCACACTCTGCCTTCCTTCTCTCTTCTGCCGTGCACTCCACTTCCTGCATGGGGTCCGAAAACAGATCTGGCTGTGTTTGCTGTACGAGAAAGCGACTAGCCCTCGAGAGCACACCCTCATCCTGGGGAACCCCTCAAACATCACACTGCATTTCTGCATAAAGTCAACACTAAAGTGTAGCTAAACGATTGAACGCGTTTAGAGACTCGCAGAGTTTCATTCACAACTTCCCTTCTGTGCAGGTTTGTGACTCAAACGCGTGAAATAAAAGCCCGTATTTATCCAGCTTTAACTTGCTGCACATCCTTCCAGAAGCAACCACTGGCTGCTAAAGCACATAATACACGCACAAAGAGAAAACACGGGAAGCTTACCTCACTTTGTAGCGACGTACAAGCTGTTCAGCAGTCCATCACCCAGCACTTTCTTTCTAGACTAAGTTTGTGGCAGCGGCAGCAGCAGGAGGAGGAGGAGGAGAAGCAACAGGCAAAAAAGAGAGAGAGAGAAAGAGAATCAAGAAAAACAAAGACAGAAGGGAGGAGACCAGCTGAGGGCGAAGGAGAAGAGAGAGACTGAGTGACTGAAACAGAGCTGACAGACTCCCCGGGTCTCCTCGTCTGAGCAGGAGGTTTATTCAAAGCCCACAAACCAACTCGCTCCTCTGACTGACTGCCTGCCTGCCTGCCTCCCTCCAGCCTGACGTCAGCACGGTCACGTGACCCCGCTCTGGCGTGTAGGGGTGGGGTGGGGGGGGGACAAAAGGGGAGGGGGAGACAAGAGCGAGTCGCAGAGCCAGAAAGAGAGAGAGAGAGAGAAAGACTGAGAGAGACGGAGAAGCCCGTGTTGCCGTGGTAACAGGCGCACTGCACTGCAACGATTTCAATAGGTCATTTGACACACACACACACGCACACACACACACGGATTCTTACATGCAGGGAAGCAAGTAAAAGACGGATTAATCTAGACGAGATAGGCAGAGTGAAGGAGTTAAAGAGAAAACGAAGTGGTTCAATTTTCCCGTCGTTTTTCCAGTTCTTAGAAATAAATGCAATCATAAAAGGAATGTGAACCAGATTATAGCTGAGTTCCTTAACCTTTAAATAAGTAGTATCATGGCGCTCTTTACACCATTTTACCTTTTTTTTTTTTTTTTTTTTTAGAGGCGAGTATCTAAAAGCTTTAAGTAACAAAGCTGCACGTATTTGCATGGTTTTCTTTGTGAGTGTAACAGTTCCACAGGGCTTATCTCTATCTAGGCAAATAAAGATATGACTTTACTCATTATAAATGGACTTCCCACTTTTGTTGGTTCCCTGAAGTGCCTGAGCATACTCAATTCCTCCGGGACATGAGTGATTAATTAAGCACATGACTAATAAAAGAAGCGTTAAAAGAAAGCGCACGGAGAAGAAAAAAACAAAAAAAACAATAAGTTGCAGGGAGAAACTTAATAACCTTCATTACTTTAGGGAAGTGGGGAATATACAGCAGCTCCAGTTTCAATAGTGTTTGTGATTTTGCATCATAAAAATGAGAATCGAGCACACTGAGCAAACTTCAAAATGAAGAGTGGATTTGGAGAATGATTTGTAGCCAGTCAGTCTCATTAACAAAATGACGTACACTAATCAGGCATAACATTATGACCGCCTTCCTTATATTGTGTACGTCTCCCTTGTGCCTCCAAAACAACTGTGACTCATCAGACAATGGACATGGGCCTTCTGAGGGTGTCCCGTGGTGTCTGGCAATAGAATGTTGGTAGTGGGGGACTTTGAGGGGAGGGTCCTCTATGGATCATCCCACAGATACTTGATCAGTTTGGGATCTAGTGAATTTGGAGGCCAGGTCAACACCTTCACGTTTTATTGAGTTGTTCCTAAACCGTTTTTGTGTGTGTGTCCTGCTGGGGATGGCTGTTGCCATCAAGGAGTGTCATTGCTATGGGGTGGGGGTGCCTGGTCTGGTCTAGGTGGGTGCTACATGTCTACATGAATGAATGCCAGGTCCAAACATTTCCCAGCAGAACATTGAATTGTCACAAGATGGTTAATGTTATTTACTTCTCCTGTCAGTGGTCATAATGTTGTGGCCGATCGTTGTATTGTTGTCACTGTCAGTTAATGAGGCGCAGAAATGTGTGTTTCGTCACACAACAGACTGCTCTGCTGCTCGAGTGGACGTGAAGCTGAAAGACTTGCAAGATCAAGAGAAGGCTCTCACATCACATCACTGTGGTGTATGAAGGTATAACCAGCAGTCTGTACGCTTCCAAGACTGGAAACAAGGGGAAACAGCTCTGGCCAAAGGTGACAAAATCCACCCGTGCAGGTCATTAAACTTGTTTTATATACACAGCATTAACTCGACAACCTTAAGGTGATAACAGGAGTCCGGGAAGTCACTGTTCCCACGCCAAGAAACAGTCCAACTTGCCGTTTTAGACTGAGACTGAACAAATATTGATAAAGCATATTAATTAACGAGCCTTAGAGATGTATGTTGTGCCTTCTTAACTAAAAAATAACAGCAACAGTGTCAAATTCCATGTTGTACAAATTACAGTTAATTCCTTCCTGAAACTATACTGTTTATAAAGAATACTTATTTTAGTTTCTGTATAAATGTTTATGTCTTTAGTTATCTGTATTTACTAAATTAGATCAGTCTTGATGTATGTGTAGAATTTATTGTCTTTTTTACACTGTCATCTGTTAAAGTGTCGCCTCACTTCGAATCGCAAAATGTGCCGTTCATTGTGTCAAGTTTATCTGGGGCAGGGCTTCTGCGTGAGATGTGAGGGTGTGCACAGAGGGAAGTGGGTGGGAGGATGAGGGGGGCAAAGACCCTACTTATCCCATCCTCCACTACTAACCCAAGCTGTGAGTAGGAACAGCTTTGGTCTGATCTGAATAGCATCTGTTGGTCAGTTGAATAGGGAACAGTGGGGCCCAGATCAGGGTGGGGAAGTGTGGAGGGTGGGGCCGAGGTCAGCCAAGTGAAAACCACCCCCCACTGGACTACTGTGTGCAAGGGTATGTGTGGCTGAGTGAGAGGCACTGGGAAAGAGAGAATTGCCAGAGCGCAGGGGAAAGTAATTTAATAAAAGCCTGCAGCTAGAATAAATACGATTGTTAAGATCCTGCTGAGGAGCACGGCAGAGAGGACAATGAAGGCTATCAGAACAGAGCAGCAAAGCAACAAAAGAGACGCGATGATGCAAGAAACTGAAATGAGAATCTAACTGTCAGGTGGGTGAATTTGTTGAGAAATAAATTATTTAGACTTGAGTCAGAGTCTTGGGCTTAGTGGGCCGTGAGGTGATGCCTTAAGGGGAACATGTGGTCTTTCCGCACTGTCCACTATCTTATATACAAGTTGTCTCTGCAGGTAAATTGAGCTGCAGGCGAATTATGTTTGTTGGTAGAGGAGACACTTTTAAGTTAACAGGCTGCCCGCATGGGGGTAGCACTCAGTCGTTACAGTACATGTCAAAAAGCACATAGTTTTGTTCTGCAGACCGCCTTATCTAATCACTCAGATAGGGTTCTCTTTACTGCTTAGAGGCCGTGTGTTGATGCGTATAACCAGCTTCAGTGTGTGTTTAGACGTAGGGTGGGCAACAGGCACTAGAGGGAATTCCTTCCTCCTAAGGGCTCAGGAAGCAACTGCATGAGCGGAAGAGAAAACAACTTCTCTTTCCAAGGCAAACCCTTGAGAAGTTGTTCCTTTGGAAACGGAAGTGCTCCCCCGTACATTGTGTCAGCGTTTGCAACGCACTTCTAAATAACTCCATTATTGTTTGCAGTGTGTTACTAAAATCAGCCGGAGGCATAAAAAGTCACATAAAAGACAATGGAGGTTCCCAAAATGGCGGATAAACCCAAACCACGGAATACTGGAGGATGACAAGTGCATGCACAGGAGTGTGCTGGAAGAGTAAATTGTTATTTTGCACCAAGACCTTGTTGAGATCTGAAGGTTGGACCTGGATCAAAGTGCAGTGATTTTAATCTAAGCAGCTTGACTGGAGGCATTAGATAACAACATAAGTTGGATAATCAGCTGTCAGGAAGGGAAGGCCCACAACGGTTGACAAGGTTTGTCGTGGCGCCATTCAACTGCATTACAGGTATATCTTGCGTTTCTCTGACTGACCAAAGACAGCATGCAACACAAAAATGGTAAATTGCCACACATCCATTACAGTCCAATACAATGACAACTAATGATTAGAGCATGTGATAGATGCAGTTTGAGCGAACTGACAAGAATAGACAGTGATACGAGGAACAGTTAGACGTGTCATTGTGACTGGAAAACACATCCAGTCCCAACAGGTAGAAAAGCACAATATACACGGATCAGGCATAACATTATGACCACCTTCCTAATATTGTGTAGGTCTCCCTTGTGCCTCCAAAACAGTTGTGTCTCATCAGAGAATGGACATGGGCCTTCTGAGGGTGTCCTGTGGTGTCTGGCAACAGAATGTTGATAGTGGGGGGCTTTTGGGTCCTATGGATTGAGGGGAGGGGCCTCTGTGGATCATCCCATAGATACTTGATCAGTTTGAGATCTAGTGAATTTGGAGGCCAGGTCAACACCTTGTGCTGTTTTTTTGTGTGTTTTTTTGAGTTGTTCCTAAAGCGTTTTTGTGTGTGTGTTCCTGTGAAAGGCTGCATCCTGCTGGGGATGGCTGCTGCCATCAAGGAGTATCATTGCTATGGGGTGGGGGTGCCTGGTCTGGTCTAGGTGGGTGCTACATGTCTAAGTAACATCCACACGAATGCCATGTAGAAAATAGAGTGAGGAACTCCTTTGTCCCCCGTGCCATCAAACTGTTCAACTACCACTCACTTGGGGGGAGGAGGACAAAAGGGAAAGGGACTGAAAGACGGGGGGGCAGCCAGTTTCCTGATTTCCTGATTCTCTGACCATACATGGGTGCAACAATAATAATGTGCAGCTGGTATTTTTCTTTTTAACCATGTGCAATCACAACATTTGTGCAATAGCCACATATTTATTATTATTATTATTATTCTTTTTCTGGGTGTTGGGTATTTGGGGTTTAATTCGTGTACATGTATGTCTGACAGTGCTGTATGCAATGGAGATGTCAATTTCCCTGCGGTAACCTCCCAAAAGGATCAATAAAGTTGTCTATCTATCTATCTATCTATCTATCTATCTATCTGTATTGTCACAACACGGTCAATGTTATTTACTTCTCCTGTCAGTGGTTTTAATGTTGTGGCTGATCGGCGTAAATGCCATTTACCAGACCAAGACCAATATTAATGGTGCATGAGCGTCTAAGAATAATAAGATGGTTTTTATAAGACATTTACTAAAAGGTTGAGAGAAAGGAGTGGAAGGGTTTTTCCAGGTGGCTGTCATATTCACAGAGGCAAACACAATCCGCATGACAGCTCTAAAGCTTTTAGTGTCTTACTATGAATAATAAATTAATATCCACAGAACACTGTTTTCAAATTGAGTAAGATTATCTTCACTCACAGCATTTGTTGTGCGTTAAAACTTCCATAATAAAGCAGACTTATCACTACTTACAGTTCAGATAGCCAGGAGCAAACACAGACCAAGGTCTTATACGAGCGTATATGCTCAAAAATATATTCTCAGAAACCCGCTTTGCAAAGTTTCACTAGAAATGCACATTTTTTTAACCTCTCTGGCGAAATTTTGGTGCGTGAGCAAACGAATGCAGGCGTCCACCCTTAAGAAGAACTGAGCCCAGAGCATTTCTCTGGATTTTGTCATAACAGTTGCATCTACAGTGACGACGAGAATGTGCTGTTGCACAATTACAAGCGGCGCATTTCTGTGTAACTGCCAATTACGACACGTACAGGAATCAGCAGAAACCTGGCCAGCAGACAGGGAAATGAATTCATCTCCCACACACCATATGCTTATGAATGGGTGAATCCTGGGAGGACATCCACATACACAAACACCACTAGATGTATACACACAATTCGCAAAAGAGTAGGAAAAGCTCTACAGAGAAGCAGAGGGATGACTCGTGACTGCACACCCTCCGTTATCCCACCGCGGCTGAGAGACTCTCCCACAAACGGCAGGTTGTGCACAGCTGTTCTCGTATCTTTTTTTTTTTTTTTTATCAGTGAAGTGGTTTCAATTCACAACATGCTGCAATAGATAGACAAGAATATTTAGAAACAAATCTCCTTCTTATATAAGTGCAGTCATTGGGGAGGGCGAGCCGGGGCACCTCGCTGAGCAGGCTGATCCAACGCACCACCACGCTGCCAAAACAAATGACGACAGCATCTTTGAGATTTGTGTTGTTATGTAATAAACAAAAGGAAAAAAAAAAAAACTGGTTATAATACCGCAGTAATTCCATGGAAAAGATTAGAGAGGAAAAAACTCACTTAGTCATAACAACCGTAATTAAAGTGCTCGACTGTTCAAGCAAAGTTGCCGCAACAGATTTAACATAAGAGGCTGCATTACGATAATTACTGATTAAATAAATAAAATACATCATATATTCAACACGTAAACCATCAATTCAGCTAATTGCTTTACAGAGGTATCCACCGTTTATATCACAACAGAAGACAACAGAAGCAATTTAGGCTAGACAACTGGTGTGGCGAGAAAATAATCTATGGACACTCCCAATTTAGAATAACCCCCCGTTTTTCCAGTTCTCCTAATTCTACTGACATTGACCGTTTTAATCCGATTACATTTCACGGCTCGCTCAAAATTACAAATGTCAACAGCATGGCGGAACAGGAGGGCCCTCGGAGCAACCGAGCGGTATTTGCCTTGCTGACTTATCCCGCAATTTTGTGCAGAGAAGGGGACAGCGTAAACACAATGAAGGACTCTACAAACTCTACGAAGAGGGTTGGACGCCGAGAGTGAGGTGATCGGGGTAAGCTGTTCAGCCTGATAAACACAATATCATTGGTGGCTCATACCAGATTAGGCTAGTTGTAAGGCTAGCTTTTAGATGTGAGGATGACAAATTCCAGTCTTCAAAAAAAAAAGGCCCTACGTGTTTAAAATAATTAGTTTGAATTATAAACGATTGCTTTCTCCACAGGAGATCTTGGCAGCCATATTTCTTTCTTACATTATGTGCGTGTGAGTCAACCTTTCATGTGTCTATATTCCTTCATAATCCAGAGTGGTGAAAAGAACATTATATACAAAATATAGTTATTTAATCCCATTTAGTGTGTGCGCATGTGTGCGTGTAGGGGAGGGAGGTTGAAGAAACAGGAAATTGGGAGTGAAATAAAAAAGGGTTTGTTATACAATCGGCAAAGTGTCTCAAGAGTTATTCAACAGCATTACAGCCCACTCTATCCTCAATGATTCAGGAACTATAAACAGAAGACAGAAGAAAAGACAGATGACCAGTGTGTCCCATCCCATTGTTTTTTTATGGCAGATAGCAGGCAAGGCCCACTGTCTCGGTTTCTCTCTTATCAGAAAGCAGCAGGTTGCGAGTCTCCACTCTTCCCTATGAGTCACACTCTCTGGTCCCCTGCTCACTATAACTGGTACACACACACACACACACACACACACACACACACACACACACACACACACACACACACACACACACTCCCACACCTGCATCAATAATATTCATACAGAAATGAAGCCAATGTCTATTGCGTATTGATGACTTTTCTACAGGAGCGGAGGTGACAGACGGATGCAGCTTGCCTATCAAATGTCAAACTCCACCGGATTCAGGCACTTTTATTCTCACCAGCCAAGGACTTCCTGTGAGTCATACAGTTTTTTTTTTCCTAACTTAGGACAAATACTGTCACTGCAATGTGATATAAGGTAGCTAGATCTGTTTTCTGACCTAAATCGGTTTGGAAAATGTGACTGAATAACATAATTTGAAACATAAGCAGTGTCACACAAGACCCTAAGGAATAGCATCGTAGATTATGTGTGACGACACCACATAAAGTTTTCCACTTTGGTTTAGAGAAGCTACATAGTGTTAACACTGCACAGAAGCTGCTTTATATCCGTATCAGATCTATACACGTTACTGACGACCTTAGGATAAGAGGGTCATCAGTAAGTGCACAGTACACGGCACTTGACTGATATATCATAAACCTGTAACAATAGCGGTGTTCTGCAGCATGGACTCAATAAAAATGAGAAACAATAACACATAGTAATGAAACGCTTAAAGGGGAATTACCTTTTTTTTACAACCTGGACCTTATTTCTGTCATAAAATACGATCTTTTACTCACCCATACAACTTTGGTGTTATTTGGAATTGTTCGAAAGATATTTATATATGGATATACATCCATATAGTGGGAGTGACTGAGGCACCGAAACTCAGCCTCTAAATAACACATTATCTGCCGTGAAACTCGTTCGTTTCACCAATATTTTGTTATCGTACGCTAGTGCTATTCCCCGTTGAGTCAGGAATTACCTGTTATCATCAACCCGGGTCTGTAGATTGACCTACTAACCTGGATGATCTCATCTCTGAGCAGATGCTGCGTTATTTAGAGGCTGCGTTTCGGTGCCCCAGTCACTCCCAGTATATGGATAGACGCAGATCTAAATATCGTCTGAACGATTCCAAATGACACCAAAGTTATATGGGTGAGTAAACGATCGTATTTTATGCCAGAAATAAGGTCCAGGTTATAAAAAAAAAAAAAACGGTAATTCCCCTTTAAATGTCTAGTTCTAATTCTTGTCCAGTAAATGTAAATTGAGACTGGTCTATTTAAGATGTCACAAGAAATAGTTACCAGTCAGAGAATCACTGGTACATGCAGTAGAGTCAACCTGAAGGTTCAATCTCTATAGTAAGTGAATAAGATCTAAAGCTTTTGTTGAATGAATCATTGATGAATTACATTGAAAAGTCAAAAGAAAACGGGCGAGCTATAAAGTGGATTAACAATAACAGATCTGCAATAAATGTGTTGTAATCTTACGGTTGCTTGGGCTGGGTGCGATTTCCCGGAAAGATTAGATTCTAACTCACAACAGCGTCCCGATTCCATCGATGAAAAGATATTTCCACTTCAGAGCATATTTGCAGTATTTCCACAACATTTTACCTGCAGTTGCCACATCTTGCACACGACATTGATTTGTGCAGCCCTTCTCTGTTGTCATACCTTTTAAAATTGAATAAAATGCTGCCACACATCAGAAGTTGTATCTTCCTCACATGTGGACCAGTCACATTGAGTGGCTGTGAAGACTTGTAATGTGAAACCAATCTTGTGACTATAGGTAAAAAGAGGATACAGAAAATGGATGCAAGTGTTCTATTAATCTATATATGGATTTTTAAAATAAAAAACGATTTGACTCTCAAAATCTGCTTTTTTTTAAATTTTTTATTTAAACCCAGCCCTCATAGCGACTGTGTCATAATAAGCGGTTTCTATTTGTTCAGACATCCTATAAGAACAGGTCTAACTGGACATTGGCTCACCAGACAGAACAAAGGTAATGTGGGTCAGGCCACTGAATCAGTCTAAAAGGGTCATTAAAGTAAAAGCCTACAATAGTATTCTGTCCGCCACCTCTACCTGAACATCTCATTAAAACAGCCACAGCTTTTACTGCTGTGAACGCCTGCTAGGAGGGGAAGGCCCTCAGAGTGGTTGAAGCAATTCTACCAAACATAACCTTCATTAAGTCAAGCCTGACCTCACGGAGGGAGCTAGAGGCCCTGCAAAACAGGCACATGAAACACAGAGACGGGGGGAAGAGCCGAGAAGGACTGGACTGACATTCCTTAAAACAATCCATTTTCAAAGAGCATGAGCTTTAAAATGCTAACACGGTCAATCACCTGACTGAAAATAAACTGAGGAAAATCAGGAACAATTTAGCTTTCTTTGTAACGCACATCTAACGTCCTTGCCTTTGCCATCTGGAAGACAGAAACGAACTGTGCTGTTATTAGCAATACCAATACTAGTTAAGATACTATACCCATGTATTAACACAGGTTTTTTGATTGTCGTCTTCATTGGCTAAATCTGGAGCAGCAGCCATACACGTTACACACCTATCAGCCATAACATTATAAGCACTGACAGAAGAAGTGACTAACATTGATCATCTTGTGACAATTCAATGTTCTGCTGGGAAACTTTTGGAACTGACATTCGTGGGAACATTACTTAGACATGTAGCACCCACCTAGACCAGAGCGGGCACCCCCACCCCATAGCACTGACACTCCTTGATGGCAGCAGCCATCCCCAGCAGGATGCACCCACGAAAACGCTTTAGGAACAACTCAAAAAAACATGAAGAACAGCACAAGGTGTTGACCTGGCCTCTAAATTCACTAGATCCCAAACTGATCAAGTATCTGTGGGATGATCCACAGAGGCCCCTCCCCTCAAAGGCCCTCCCACTAACAACATTCTGTTTGCAGATACCACAGGACACACTCAGAAGGCCCATGTCCACGCTAGCAAGAAAATAACATCAGTTTGAAAGCATAGGAAGTTAGAAAAGTTGATCAAATCCTGTGCAGTAGAGAATCTAAATTTAAACATGTTTGAGTAGTATAATCTTCAGGTTAGTTTATCACAACTGACACGTGAGCCGCTGCTGCCACTTCTACTGATATCATATCAAATATAAAGTGGGGTTCAGACTTTCCATTAACTTCAAGTGACCTGAAGTGTGCGTGTATGAGGCGCAGGGCAGTGTGCCCCAGTTTTATGCAGTGGACCTTTCAACTAGACGAGCTGCAGCTGTCCCTCGGTCTGAGAGCCTTGCATGTCTGCGTGTTTGTGTTTACGGCTAACAAGTAAGAGTGGACATGTGTGTATCAAAGAGCAAAGGATGTTCAGGCCATTTATCTCTTTTAATGTTGGCAACACAAACAGACACACGCATATTTGTCCTTGACTTTTTGAGCGAGTGTGTGCGTCTGCGTGTAACGGCCTGCGTTTGGAGGGATCCGGGGGCCTGGGAACTGTGTGGAAATCACACTGGGCTTCCTCTGGCTCATCTCAGAGTCATGGGAAACAACACTGAGCAAAAACAACAGGGCTCACCAGTGACCACCCAAACATTTCACCGTTTGGACTGGACACTGTACACCACCACCTTCTGATGAAATAACAGAGGTGTATGTTTATCACCTTTCTACAACTTACCTACTGGAGGAAAATAAGAACAAAAATGACTCGCTATAATCATGACAGCATCACTGGCAAACAGACATCATGAAAGTTGTGTTCATTCCACGGAGTCAAACTATTTTCATACTAAGATTTAGTTCTGGTAAAACAGTAAAAATGACTTATAATCCAGCTTATAAGGTAATAAGACATGTGCCTTTGCTTACTGCCATAATGATGTAAAAGTCTACAGCAGGTCTTAAACCTACCCTGCATTACTCTTAGTTTTAAAGCAGATAATAAAACACAGATTGATTTTTTTTTTGCAAACCTCAAGCGTCTTCTTCTGGATTTACAGGGTAACCTCCGTCCTCCACGACGCACACTCAGCTGGAGCTATAAAAAGAAGAAACATATTTGAGATGGTTAAACAAGAGCGAACAGCAATGCTGAAAGCTGCAGTGTGGCTGCACTTAGTCACAGGAATGCCAAGGTCAGTGTGCCGATGGGCGGTCAAATATGAGGAGAATCGCGCAAGAAGGAAGAGAATTTCAAACCCAGATTAGCCGACGCAGTGAAGTGGGAGTGAATGTCTGAGTGATCTGAACACCAGCACCTTAACGTTGTTAATGTTAATTTGCTGACATGTGGCACGTGCAATAGTTTAGTGTGTCTAACAGCAGTTATCAACACTGAAAAGACTGATTTCTTAACTGTAAGGACAGATAGGCTAGTACGGCTTAAAAGCAGTTGCCAAATAAATTAATATTTACAGAACACAGCTTCTGTGCGTTTCACAGAGAAATATCCTAATTAAGCCGGGTCCTTGCGTCTTGTATGTTTAGAACAGAAAAAGGAGAGAGAGCAGGAATAGTTTCTAAACCGCAAATGCCATTTTAGGCCAGACAAATGCTTCTAAACTTACAGTAAGTACAGGCCAGCTGGGTGCAATTTGCTAGAAAAAACAACAATTATAATAAAAATAAGAAAAAACTGAACACAACAATAAGCTGTTGCCTATGATTTCTATAAAGGCCTGTGTTTTTGTATAACATGAAGTGTTAATTATTTAGTCTACAGGATGTAATGTGATATATATATAAAAGATTTGCATGGCATAGTTGAGGTTAACACACTTCATAACAACAACCACAACTTTACTTTTTGTGAGTAGTTCATGGTCAGTACAGCAACATTATCCAGCTCTAAGAAAAAAGAACAGAAGCTTGTTTTATTTATTTATTTATTTATTTATTTTTAAAGAATGAAATGAAAACTCTATTGTCTACATTAAAATGTGCACAGGTCAGGGAAAGGATTTCAGTTCCTTAGTGTGTTTTTTTTTTTTACCTCAGAGACGAGCCATTTCGTTAAAATAACCCTTCGATTCTTGGTATTCTTTTTAAATACCAGGCCACATGACCTGCTCTTTGCAAGTACGTAGTGTTTGTCTCAGCTGTGACAATACGAGCCGACACCATTAAAGCTCTTTTTCTTTTTTTTTTTTTTCCCTTGCCGGGTGCCTGGAGCAAGGGAAAGTATGAGGGAAAGCTACCTTCCGTGCTGCAGCCATTGAGGAACAGAACAGCTCCCGAGGTTCCTGTCCTCTCACTTCCCCAGGCTCTCTCAAATAACACACACTTGTTCTGGCACAGCACAGCTTGGTAACCACGAACTCTGCAGGCAAACTCTGCATGTGTGCGAGGGAGTTTGCAGGAGCATATTCGCCGTCACACAGCATTTGTAATACAGACACATGAGATTTGATCTTTAGCTCTCCCCCTTTATCTCTATCTCTCTCACACACACACACACAAATGCCACATGCTACTTTACAGAACAATCAATGAGCGTCAATCATCTGTAACACGGCGCGGGGCTGGAGGAAGTTTCAAGAATTACACCGTGGCTTCACAGGAGGTGTGAGAAGCATATTTGGAGAGCGGCAGCAGTTGCAGCCGTCCTCCATCTGTGTCATTCAGGCACAACGCTGAGCAGGTCACTTGTGTTTTGGTAGCACTCAAGAGCCCCAATACACGATCACAGTAGTCACACAAGTAAAAATAGACTAGAAATGGAAATAAAATGCAGTCTCGCAGTGTGCTTTATTTACGAGAGAGTAAAAGTCATTAAAACGGGAGCGTATGCGTTTCATCAGGCGCAGGATGATACAGGCGGCGGCGGTGGACGCGACTAAACACGAAATGTTTGCTTTAAGAATATAAATCCATTCTATCAACTCTAGTAGGCTGTATAATCTGGCTTAGAGACAAAGCTGTTAATATTACTAATATAACTCAAATTGATAGTGATGGTCGTTAATCAAGCAAAACTGCAGTACCCGAGATACCAGCTTCTTAAATGGCATTATTTGCATCTTAAGCTTTAGGTTTAAGATTTCAGGTTAGCTAAAATAGGACATCTGAAGATCCTTTGAAGGGAAATGGTAATTTGTTCAATAATGTGCTTAGCTCAAGCACTAACAGCAGTAAATTTGGCATTTTGCAAGAAGGCTAGGTTTGTCACTGTGGCGGTTTATGTCAGTGGAAAAAGGAGAGAAATACGTCATTTTAAATGTTTATTTTTCACCGATTCAAACAGTGCATCCCTGTTGTTCTTCTGTGGGAAGAGCCTTGTGAAAGGGCCTCCCTAACAGCTCCAACACTAACTCTTCAAACAATGAGGTGTTCATACTGCAGCGCTCCCAGAATAGCCACTAAGTGGGAAGGTTTTGCACCTTTGAAGATAAATACACATATCATGTGATGCCAACAATTTTTAGTCTTGGGTAAATTAAATTAGGGAGCTTCTCTGAAAATATCTCACAATAGGAACTTCTATACGGGAGCAAACATTTCTCCTATGTCTGCAGTGACAGAATAATCAAACTTTCCTTCAGCACCTTGAAACAAAAAACCATAAAGAGGAAAGAAAAATGTAGGATTCATTATACAAGCCAACAACGGTGCCTTTAATCTACCGAGGGCACCATTTCCCCTGGTTTTTTGAGGGCTGGTTTGGCTCAAAGCAATTTTAATAGTCCCATGATTGAAAGCAGAACCACCAGTGTTTACGCATATTCATGTCCCCACTCTCCCACACAAACATACAGTACATGCAGGATGAACGTAGACACCATGGGCCGTCCCGGTCCTAAGCATGCTTCACACACCATTCGTGACTAAAACAAACACCAATGACCTCGTAGTTGGCCTGTCTCATGACCGTATATGGACGGCAACGTCTGGCTCAAAAACAAAATTACTCAGGGAAAAAGAGGAAACGCTAAAACAAAACTAATAATAGAACTTAAAACCCATGACGGAGGCCAGCTTTTGTTTTCCAGAGATCAAATTCAGCACTTGATTACATCATCCCAGAGCCATTCAAGCAGGCAAGTAGTAGCTAACGATAATGGGCTCTTAACCACTAAAGCAGTGTGGCTTTTTAATTTCATTCTCTTTTTTTTTTTTTTTTTTTTCTCCTGGTGAAGATTATGTCGCTTTTCAGATTCTAAACGCCCCCGAGGAAGCGGTCAGCTCCCCCGTGGACACGCATGGTTTCTGTCTCAGGGCAGAGGAGAGAGAAGAGAGGAGAGAGAGACATAAAGGAAATAACTGCACTGAGATACAGAGCAGCACAGAGTCTGGTGTCTCTGAACAAAATGTGACAACGGGGAGACCTCAGCCTTTCACTGGTGCCATGGCAACATGTTCCATGCATATGGTAGGTAAAAAAAATAAAAAATAGCAGCAGAATCAGGTGTAAAAATTACACACACTATACGAGCCGGGGAGAACGATCAAAAACCCCAGAGTGAGTGTGTGTGCATTCATGCAAAACATCAAATGCCAACAGCTGAGTCAAATGAGCAGAACGACTGTGACACTTCGAGGGATTAAGATTTTATTAGCAGCATGCCCCCCCCAGGCTTTATTTCTGTCACAAAAAAAATTCTCCTTGTCTCACTCTCAATATCTCCTTTTGAAATTTTCAGTTCGCCGTTCCCGCTTACATGGAAGCCTGTTTGCGCCGTAGCACCATCACGTCATGTTTGCTCAGACTGCGATGTGGCAAAGGGATCCCCGCCATGTCGAAATTAGCCGTCATCACCGGTGTAACTTTAGGAAAATGACTGGACAGCTGCTTGCAAAGAGGACTGGACTCCGTATGAGTCACGTTCATCAGATATTCAATCTCTAAATGATCTGTTGCACAAACTCGGCGAAATGTCGGTTGAACTATATCATTAAAGTAACCTACCTAAGCAAATAGATAATAATATGGAGTTGGATGTGTGAACAGATGATGTACAGTGTATTGGAAAAAAAAAAGGACTTGGGCAATGTAAAATCCCAGGACTCGATGTATACTGAAATGGCACTGAAAACAACATAATGCGCGGAGAGCAAAAACAGAGAAAGACGTAACAATGTGTTGCTAATCTCCTAGGACACCAGCCCAGGCAGTGTGGGTGTCTGGACGAGACACGCTTGCTTGCTCATTCGCTCTTCTGCTCAATAAAACTGGGCTGTGGCTGCAACGTGTCCTCTTCCTACCCTGTTTGCTGTGGTATACGGCCACATGTAACCCCCCCACCCCACCCTCTTCTTCTCTTATTCTCGCTTTCTCTCGCTCTCCCCTACTTGTGGCAGACTGGCTGTCATGGTTTGCAGCCCACTCATTACCGTACCCCTCATATAACTGTCGCTCCAAGAAGCTTTCATCCCACTTCTCCTCTATCTACTGCACACAGGGTGGCAAATTGGAACATTACATAAAGGGAATGTGGACCCAACTCGTGCACCTGTATGCGATACAAATGTTTTGGTTATTAAAAAACAGACATAACATTAAAACCACTAACCAGAGAAGTATATAAAACATCTTGTGACAATTCAACGTTCTGCTTGGAAACTTGTGGACCTGGTATTCATTCCTATATACTTAGACATGTAGCACCCACCTAGACCAGACCAGGCACCCCCCACCCTATAGCAATGACACTCCTTGATGGCAGCAGCCATCCCCAGCAGGATGCAGCCTTACACAGGCACACACAAAAACACTTTAGGAAAAACTAAAAAAAACATGAAGAACAGCACAAGGTGTTCGCCTGGCCTCCAAATTCACTAGATCCCAAACTGATCAAGTATCTGTGGGATGATCCACAGAGGCCCCTCCCCTCAAAGGCCCCCACGAACAACACTCTGTTGCCAGACACGACAGGACACCCTCAGATGGTCCATTCTCTGAAGAGTCACAACTGTTTTGGACGCACAAGGGAGATCTACACAATATTAGGAAGGTGGTCATAATGTTATGCCAGATCGGTGTAGTTCCCAGCACTTTTTGTGTATTGTCCAGTATTCGGTATTTTGGCAGATTTTCTGTACTTTAGTCATTCCTCCAAGAAGCCACTAATCTTATTATAGCTCCAGAAGCGCCATCCACCCATGTGACATCCACATTACGAAATGAGCCTCTCTTAGAAATAAAAGCGATGCATGTATGATCATTCTTTCTCTCAATATAAAATTAGAAATCTAAAACATAATATATTTTATGCGCCCCAATGTGTTTCATGACCAATAAATGCTAAAAAGATGTATAATGACTACATTTGAGGCTAATTCCTCTCTCTTATGAGGCAGTTTATTATGTCTACTTATTTTTTGCCCACGTATACAAACGTGCCCAAAAATCCCTGTGAAGTCAGCTTCATATACAGGTCTTTGCACTTGTCTGACAGTGGCAGGCGTTCCAGACACCGCGGCTTTGTCACATAGTGGGAAAGCCCTGTGCTAATTCAGGGCATGTCCATGGACTCCTGTGCAGCCAGGGTGTGAAGCCAAAGCCTGTCAGCGGAGCTTAGCAACTCCTCTCAGCTCTCCCAACGCACAACTCCACAGCTATTGATGCCACCACTTCTGACAATCTGTCTGGCCTTGCTGCTGGACTGTCACTGTCTGGCTGGTGAGGTAATGTAGCGCGTGGTTTAATGGGGAGGGTTGTATTGAGTAACTTCAGATTAAAAATACATTGTTGTCAGTGACAATTTGATTCTTGTTTTAGTTTTTGGCATCTGTCTGCCTGCCTGTACACAAAAATGTATTTATAATCGTATGACGTGTGCACTCGGTTTCTTCTGTATGAGTTTTTAATTGCACAGGGAGCTGAAGCTGCTCTAATTGTACAGTGTTACAGCACCAATGTGGGCAGTAAGACCAGTAAACATCCACAGTGAAAGTCTTTCAGTCAATTCAACGCTATAAATTCAGCTTTTTAATGTGAAACCCAACACTCCATGTTGCGGGGAATATATATACTGTAAGTATGAAGCCACATATAGAGTGGACAGCATGACGTGCATACAGTGGGAGATCACTGTGAAATGCCACAGCTGCTGCCCATTAAGTCAGCTCATAAATGGATGCACCGTGGTATGTTACCCACTGGGCTACATGTTCCACACTGGCTTTGAGCACCTGGGTGATGTTGACAGAGGTGTCTACCAGCGGCTCCAGCGTGCCCGTTTTAGGAACGGGGTCATTTACTTTGGCTCTTCGCTCATATGCGCAGCGTATCTCTGGGATAACGGGGGTCTGCTTTACGTAAGCAATTTGTGAGCCCTGCTTACACAAACATACGCAAAAGTAGAGTTTGTTTTGACTAACCAAACTCGGCAAAATTAAGCTGCAGCTTACGAGATGAAACGGGGCCCAGATGTGATTTCTATTGTTGGTTTAAACATGATTTCTACGAAAGCCAAACACAAAGAACCAGACTAGCCAAAGCTATCTGACCACCCGGCATGCAGTTTGGACAGATCATAAATCCAGCTTCAGCTCTTCATTTTACTTGATGTAAGGCTTCATTAAGGCTGTAATAGCTGTTCCAGGGGCAACTGAGACACACTTTAAAATATCAATGACATATTACCCCCCTTTAAGTGGATACGGCAAACCTGTTGGCACAGCGCTGCTACAGCATCATTCATTTGGAGATCATTAAGACATGAAAAGGTTTGCAGAGCCGAGGAGAACCATAGTCGGACTGCTTCCACATACAGTACAAGTAATCACCTCATCTTTTGTTAATACAGATCTACTGACGCACTTCAAGCCGGTATCAGGACTGTGTGACAGACCTATAGTATGCAACCAAAATAATGAGCTACATCACAATCTATGGCAGACACGTCAAAAGGGCCTTGATATAAGATTCATTCATTCATTCATCTTCCGTAACCGCTTGAAGGGTTGCGGGGGGTGCTGGAACCAATCCCAGCTGTCATCGGGGGGGAGGCGGGGTACACCTTGGACAGGTCAACAGTCTATCGCAGGGCTAACACAGAGACAGACAACCATTCACACTCACATGCACACCTACGGCCAATTTAGAATCACCAATGAACCTAACAATAGTGGGAGGAAGCCAGAGTACCCGGAGAGAACCCACGCAGACACAGGGAGAACATGCAAACTCCACATAGAAAGGCCCAGTTGGCCCATGGATTCAAACCCGGAACCTTCTTGCTGTGAGGCATCAGTGCACAAGATAAAATTCCAAAAGACCAAAGTTGCCACATCTTAAATATCTATGACAGGGGTGTCAAACATACGGCCCGGGGGCAAAAATGCACTCGCCAGAGGGTCCAGTCTGGCCCGCAGAACGAATTTTGCAAAGTGCAAAAATTACGTTACGTTCCAAATTTCCAACAAAAACTTTACTACTTTCAGTAAGAGTTGTGGACATAACACAACACGGAGACCTAGAACTAAACAGCAATTGCACAAATTTCCAGTTGTTCATTACATATTTTGTAATAGTACAAGTCATTACATGTACAATTTTCACAACAAACAAAGTTAAACATCTGGAGGCTGTGTTATTTATGAGTTACATGCTATTGTGTTACTGGTTCAGCCTGCTTGGGATCAAATTGGGCTGCATGTGGCCCCTGAACTAAAATTAGTTTGACACCCCTGATCTACTGTTTAGAAAGCGGGCCTTGTGGTTTTAATAAGTGGAAACCCTAAACATAAAAGCTCTGGAACACTTCTGAAATACAACGGATAAAACAAAGTACAGAAGAAACTACCATGCTCATATACTTTGCCTATACCGAGTGATTCATATACGCAGTATTTAAACTGCTACTGTGATTATTGATGAATTGTTTCAGTAACTTGAGCTTTAGGAAATTAAAGCCGGCTTTTGTAGAAAAAGAGATTAACTGATTATTTGAAAACAATTCTGCAGACGGATCCGGATAATTATAGCCCTTCATTGCCTAGATATACAACAGACAAATGTAGCACAGACTCCACTGAAATCCATTTCTGACCCCGTATGAAAGCACATGAATACAGCTCTATTTTGCATCAGGCCCTGAAGCCCATCACCCGACTGTTTTATAATAGAGGCATGTTAGATAGATATACAGACAGTGACACATACTGACACAGAGTTGAGTTATAAAGGCCAGTTGGTGTGTACAGCTGACATTTGAATGACAACCACACAGGGATGTGGTTATCTGCACATTCCAACAGCAGGGTGTGGTGAAGGACGCAGCGCTGATCGAGAGCACGTCCTCAAAATGAATATCAAATTTAAAGAGACCCAAGTGGATAACTAGAAAATCTGCCAGCGGAGCTGCGGTCCTCAAGGCCGGCGTAGAGCTATTAGGAAGCGTAGCTCCGCTGTCCCAACTGTTAAATTAGCAGCAACCTTATTTGTAAATGTTACTTCAAACAGGATCAAACAATAAACTTCCCTGTCAAAGACAAATAGACTGGATTAGTTACACTAAGTGACTGGCTTTATAGTCTCCCTCTGGTTCCTTTTAATAAGACATCAGTCTATCCATTTCCGATTATAGTTAAATAATTAATAATAACGCCTTATTAATTTCGCGACACTGTAAAGGAGGCAAGGAAAAGGAAAACAAAAGGGACGACGCTGCAAAGACCTTTAACCACAATAGTACAAACAAATTTCATAAGCCATCAGAAGCGGAGCATTTAAGATCAATAAGCGCCACCGACCGTGACCATTTTATTCAAATCTGCCATCACCCGTTCTCATCACGCAACACATGGAGCAGGCTGGCAGCGCATAGCTGCGATGACTCAAGGGTCAGAGAATGGCCTCAGACCAATCACAGGGCCCGGTGGCAGCACTCGGTCATCTATGGACTGTGAGCTCACTCTGACACACATGAGACACGGTGGCTTGCCTTTTTATTCTATGTAATCCCTCCACAGATAATCTCCTTGCTTCCATTATGTTATATAACATAAAAAAAAAACAGATGCACTTATTCTGAATGGCCAGAGAAATGGTTTTATAGATGTGACCTAAATGAATAAACGAAATCTGTTTGGTAACTGTGAGAATCTTCATTATGATGGGATGTATGAGTATGTCTGTACTCGATAGATTTATCAGTCCTAAGACATATAATGTTGGAGCTGACTGAGCAACTCTTCAATGTGTTACTTCAGCACATTACGTTTCACTTTTCATTTTCATTTTGAGTTCTTTTATTGGAGTACTTTACATTCATGTATTATTCTAAAATACTTCTTCGCAATAACTGTGTTCCAGGGGCAAGAAGTCTTCTTCATGTGCAACAACCTTCTTTTGGGCAATATCTCCATATCATGTGCAATAATTCTTGTTTTATGTGCAATATTCCTATGTGCAATACCTGTACAGTTGCACACATAAATATATTATTTAATAATGTTTACACCAATTGAACAGCTGTTTTTATCCCTGTTTGAGACTGTTAAGTTAATTGAGCATGCTTAGTTTATTTAGTTAATCGATCTAGTTAGATTTATTATTTGTCCTCTTGTTTTATGGACCTCAGTATTCAGTTTTGTTCCATTTCATGTGCCGAAAACCTAACTTCTCACGAGCGGCATCTATCGCAAATAGTTCAGCACCCTCAATCGCTGACCACAGTCACTTGCTCCGGTTTATTGCAGAGTTGTACGAGGTTTGCACTGCAACACAAGCCTGCATAGACATATGACACATGTCACGCATGCATGTGTGGGATTTTCCTTTGAAGTCATTCTGTTTTTCAAGAGAACTCATGACGACCTCTCAGGCATTTATGGGGGGGGGGTCAAAGCAGTTGAAGTAACTATGTATATAAATCCTTAATCGGACTAGAAATAGTTTGATTGTTGTGCAACACAGAGTACATTGTATTATCCTATGATATTTGATCAGAATCAGTACGCCCGTTTCCGCACTCCAGTTCAGCACGTAAATCATGTTCGTCATCATTATTTACAGACTTGTTGAAGGATCCTAAACAAAAACAAATCTGATTTAGTTGCTTCCGATGAGCAAATTCTTCATTAGGTATATGCTAGAGAGAAACATGTTACTCAGAGGATATTTTAAATGTAGGTTTGGGTTTATGTCCAGCCAGAAATATGGATAACATTTGGAAAGGAGCTGCATGAAACCGATTGTCATGAATCCATAAAATAAATGGATGGATGGATTTGGGGGTGGTGGTGGTGGTGATGGTGAAGCGTGCCAGTCCTGAAGGCGGCGGGCAGCACATCATGTTCTCCTGTTAAAGCTGTCACCGTCGTGACCGTAGGAAGTAGGACGCTGACAGTTGATGATCCCGTTTGATCTCAGCCCCTACGCCACACTCATGTCAAGCGGAGCAGAGCAGAGCAGAGCAGAGCCACGGGGCAACAACTGTGGAGCTATCTACACAAGAGGGTGGGTGGCACGCTGGGATATTTGTCTGTACGCTCGTGTTTCAAGGATTTTTTTGTGAAGGACATACCGTGACATTTAGAATTTCAGTAGATATTTTAATATTTTAAAAAATACCAATAAAGGCTGATATGCAAAGTAACAAAAAGAAATCTGCCCCGTAACTTGGCTCGTTCACATTCTTATGGGAGCAGGGGAGCTCAATGAGCTGCAGTGTAGTTGCCCTTGGTACGAATGAGGAATGGCAACAATCCTAGCAATCCATCCTAGGAAAACTGAAGGACGAATGTAGAAACTGTTTCCCACACGGTGTCCGTGTTTGATAAGGAAAACGAGCCAGAGAAAAGCAAACAAGCGAGTCAGAGCTGATGCCATGCTGTCAGTCCTGGCTGGATTCCCACATGTCCACTGCACCAACACAAGGAACATCTTGCTCACTATTGACATTTTTTCCATTCACTTGTTATTTGAAATTGCTCTTTACACTTCAGATTAGGGCTGCAAGAACGCACTGGTTAAATTGATGACGTCGACTGTGTAAATACCTTGAGTTCATTGTCAGTTATAGCAGGTCCCACTGCCAGAGAAACGAGACTTTACCTGAGAAACCCCAAATATGTATATGATATAATGTCATTGTTGTGCAAGATAAAACATCCCAGCACTTTCTAATTTCAAAATGACATGGAAGCAGTGTAAGTATTTGGGCTTTGGCATTGAATTTTAAACAATTTTCTTGTGCCGAGTCCCTGGGAGAGCAGATACAGGCTTGTGAGCCCATTAATATCCTTGTCAGTGCATTTATAAATTGCAAGCTATTTTTTTATTTCCATATACATATAGACCTAGAAGACAAATTGACGCAGATTTCTGTTAAAGTGGGTGTAAGAAACATTTTGCAGATAAATCATGTAAGAGTATTTCCATGACACCATCCCAATTTGGTCTATGCTTTCACGCATTTAGATTTCTTTCCATTACCTCATACAGCCCACACAGATGATTTGACTGGTCCAGGTATAATCAGCTCCCAATGGAGCTATGCCACGCTAGGTCTATGCTTTTTTAATTTTACGACGATTTCACGTTAAATTTCTTATCTGCAAATGAAAGTTTGAAAGATTAATGGAAGAAGTAAGTTAACCGAAGGATTAATTAATGACTACTCAGGAAATAATTAATGGATAAGTCACAAAAGAAGATATTAGTCTATATTGAGAGACATGAGATACTGTGACTACAACACAAAGGCTGTATATGCAGTATGACTTATGTACAAAATAAACAACGATACACAGCTATCAGACTGCTACGTGCACAGTTTTAATAGTGAGGTATTTTGCATTTCTCTCTGCAGGAAACAGGTACCACGCCATGGTCTGAGATGTCAACCACTGCTGTTTTACGCTAACAAATGTGGTCTGTCACCATAAACACGTGACAGACAGAAAGCCATGGGAAATAAGTATAATCGTTATAGCGTTAATAATTTTTTTTTGTAGTCCACACAAAAGTTCTGCCATTATTACAACACATTAACAGTGGAGAAATGAGCTGGAGAGTGAAATTCCTCAAGTAATGTGTGCAGATGTGTGCAGATATCTTAACTAGAGACATTAGTTTGCAACAACTCTGCTACTCACCAGGTGGAATGTGTGGACTCCTGCAGCCCAGGTGAGTGCTCTCAGACAGCGGGTTCAGTCCTTGTGGCGGGTGAGGTTATACAAGCCTCCTTTATCCACCGATGTCTTATCTGAAATGTCACAGCATATGAAGAAACAATTTGTTTGCATCCATGGATGTGTGCACACAAACGGCAAGATTAATGTGTTGGTTACAGGGCGCGGTTCAGGATTCTGCTTTGACTTCACTGAGGGACAAAGCTTGAGTGATGATACTTATCTATTCGATTTAAGCTGCTCAGAGACTCACTGACTCACTAATTCCACTATCATAAATGGTGACGCTTTTATTGACTTTTGTGCTCATTCACACACAGCAGCGAGCTATCGTGCAGTGCCTAGCCACTAACAACTCTACCACTTTGCTTCCTGTGCCACAGACACCTCACAAGTCCAATAAATACTTAATTTAAAAGATAATACCGCATGTGTCCATGCATGCATCGAGTCAACCAGGGCTAATGCACCCTCCTCACACAGAAACCACTAACTGCTAAACACCATCCACCTGCAGCTCAGTTTAAAAACTCTCCAACCTAACATGATGGTAAAGTTAAAGCTGCTCGGTCTGCTGATGCTGAGTGCAGCTGTCAGGAATAACGCACAGCCTGATGAAGTGCAAACTGCCCCAGATGTCGGCTCATCTGTCTCTCCATACATGTAATAAACTGAGGAGATAAGGTGAGAAATCTACTTTGCACATACAGAAGGCGAGTGCCACCGTCGCTTTCCCGTTATTAATCTGGACCGACCAACAGCGACCAGATGTTCTACACTTCATGAAAAAAAAAAACGTACTCATACTGACGCAGAGATTCAGAGATGCTGATTATCAAACCCTAACCCCACAATGTTAAACACTACAAATAATTGATAATTAATATGACCATAAAGATATTGTGGGCAGATTCCCACAAGCTCCATGCACTTGAGCTGTTTTTGACATACAGTAAATCAGAGCTGATGCCGTTTCTCAAATGTAAAGGAGAGAGAGCAATGATCCATTTTTGTGAGGCCTAAAGATAAATCAGCTACATGGGAAGGTAATCGGCAGATTAAATGAAAATTTTACCGCGCTTAATGTATCCTCATTTTTTTATTGGATCATTTTAAGCTAAAAATCTATCTGAGGGGGCATTTTAGTCTTGAAAAAGTCAACTTGTCAGTGCTCTCTGGTGGACAAATGAAGACGATGATGATACATCGTTGGACAATCCTGTAATTCTCGTATTTTTTAGTTATTTATTTATTTATTTTGGCTTCATTGTTGTTCTTCTAGATCAAAGGTGTCAAACTCATTTTGGTTCAGGGGCTAAATGCAGCCCAATTTGACTTGAAGCAGGCAGGCTTGACCAGTAACATAACAGCATAATAAACTATATCATCATTTTACAAAACATTTCATGAACAGCCTGAAATTTCTTCAGAAAAATAAGTGCAATTTTGGCACATGCTTATCTCTGGGTGTTTTTGCTCTGTCTGCTACTTCTGTTGAAAAATTGCCGTTAATGTCTCCGATGTAATTTTCGCACTTTGCATGTTCATCCCACGGGGCCGGACTGAACCCTCTAGCGGGCCGTATGTTTGACACCCCTGATCTAGAAGCTGCTATCAGATGATTTATCTCAACTTAACTCTCAACTTTATTTATAGAGCACTTTAAAAACAACCGCGGCCAAAACAAAGTGCTGTACATAGATAAGACTAAGAAGAACATAAGACGTACGACAAACAATTAAAAACAATAAAACAATTAAAAGCACTAAACAAGAGCAGGGTCTCATGCTGGGCTGAAAGCCAAGGGATACAAAATGGACAGTGTCTGATGTGCAGTGGTAGATCGTTCCATAATTTGGGAGCAGCCTCTTTGGGATCTTCTGCTTAGACCTCTTCAATCTCTATGTGACGTGATCTACAGAATACATTTCAGGGGTAAACATTTGATAAATTCACATAGATAGTGTGTGTAAATCGTGTTTGTTCATCTCCACTGCAGCCAGCTGATGCATCTTGATCATAAATGAGAAATCCCTGTAATGCAGTTTCCATTTTTGTTGAGATGAAATGATGTGCATGGTCCCACCAGTGCATAGTCAAGTGAGGAAATGTTTCAACCCACTTTTATTTTTATTTCTTCTTGCAGGAGAACTTATTCATTTCCCTTACAGATGTCACTTCTGCAGTAATCGTGCGCAAATCGTGCGTAAATCGTGCGTAACAACACATGATTGACGCATCTTTCCAGACGTGTGTCTCTGTGTGTTTTCTCTCTCTCTTCCTTCCTTTCTCTCTCTCTCTCTCTGTCACTGTGTTCAATCCAAAATCTGAGGTGTTGCAGCACAGGAAACAAGTGAGGACTCATTTGTTTTAGTTTGAATCCGCCCACAGCGCAACATGAGGATATCTTTCTTTTACATGCACAGCAGTGAAAGCAAAACAGGTCAATAGAAGGCGATACGAACAATGTAATAACAGCGGAACACACGCTGGGTAGGATTTAAAACCTTTGGCATCAGGACGGAGGCAAAGAGAAGAAAAGAAAGTTGGTCTCTGCTCAAACACAGGCTCTGTTAGCTTAGCATGCTAAAATGCTACTGTGTTTGAATGCGCCAGATGCACCGATACTAAACTACAAACAAGTAGCCAGCTAAATGGTTTTGAACTCCACTGAGGGTGGTGGCCAGTTATTTTATATTTTTTCACTGTCAACAAATATTCACTCGCTTCATTTCCCTGGTCATTAGTTCACAACAACGTAACGGCGCTGTGTATGGAGCGAGAACAATATGAAACAAAAACAATGCGAGCAATAAAAGCGACACAAATATGTCAACAGCTAACCGCACATTAAGTGACTCACCTTTTATTTTTAGTACAAATGTCCTCCGAGGTTGATTCTTCATCTGCCGGCGACTCGGTACAGAGCGAGCAGAGGAACACACAGGAACACATGTAGACCCCAACAAGTGTCAGTGTGTACACTGCTAGAAAAGATAAGATAAACAAGATGTGCTGCACGGTAGGGAAAAATAACTCGTCTTCCGGTCTGCCAAATTGTGTCTGCCCCACATCGTAAATAATCTTACAGAAACGTGTACACGTATATATTTTAATTAATAAATTCATCTTAGCGTTTTTACTTATTTTGTCCCCTATAAAAATAATGTTAATTATGTGCAACACGTGAAAGTCGGATCGTGTGTGATGTATTCAGAAAAAAAAGCAGAGTGAGACGTCTGTCGTCTTCCTCTTCTCTAACCCCTAAACTATAGTTTTATGTATTGTAAAATGCTCTGGCGCCATCTAGTGGCCAAATAATGGAAGCGGTGCATTTCCTCTGACAGACTAGGCTGACAAAATTCTTACATTTAATAAAAATAAATGGACTTTTGGTTAGTGTAGTAGGGTATTGATGGGTGCCACAGTTTCTCCTTGTGATGTAACATTGTCAGCACTAATACTATTATCTGTGTTTCCTGGTTTCAAGGAAATATAATGGTCATATAATGTTGGAGAAAGGCACTGTATGAATTGCAGATAGACTACATGCACAGCAAACGCATGTGGTTTCAGAAAAATCCTTAACAATCGGAAGATGATATTAAAAATACCATAAAGAAATAAAGATTAGAACTGGACTGTGAGCCCAGGAAGTCCTTCAAGATACAAGATGTTTATTGGCACATGCACTGTCGCAAGTCTCCACAAATAAAAGAAATATAAAACCTTCGAAGAGTAAATATATATATATAGATAAACAAGGTACATTAAAATAAACTAAACACACTAAAAACACTTCAAACTCAAGTTTAAAAAAGTGCTAAAGATGCAGTCAGTGGGAGCGATGGGAAAGTGAGGCAGTGTTTGATAGTCTTGGGACTTGAGGGTGGAAAATGTTTGTAGAAACTGTTTATCCTAGCTGAATTAACACCTCTACTTCTGCACTGCGTCGTGAAGTGTTACTGCTATTTTAAATTAAACTTCCTCTTGCTTTAAAAAGTGCTCCAGAGCACCGGCCAAAGGACCCGATGCTTCTCTCAGTACTGAACGTCTGCCAGTCAAATTCCATCCAGTGTCGGTTTGTTTTATTTGTCAGTTCATTTCATAGTATAGCTGGACACCACACTGCAGCAGGCTACGACACTGTAGAGCTACAGTAACGTGTCGTTAAGATGCAATAAAATTTAGTCAAGTAATTTAAATCAGGAGAAAGTACATGCTGAATATCAGGCTTCACGTGATGGTTTCCTATCATATATTGTGCAGTATGAATACCTGTGCAGTCGGGAGTGAGTGTGGAAAACACTTTAGACAGCAGGAAGATTGTCTTTGAACCAAAAGCAGCACTTTAGTCTCTTGATTCACTTGTAAAATGACTCTGGAGATGTAGAAAACAACACAAGCATATTATTGCTGGTTGTTCTGCATGAGCAATGTTCATAGGAACTCATCTACATCTTCTTCTGTAACCGCTTATTCGCGGGGTCTGCTGGAGTCCATCCCAGCTGTCATCGGGTGAGAGGCAGGGGTACACCCTGGACAGGTTGCCAGTCCATCGCAGGGCTAACACAGAGAGACAGACAACCATTCACACTCACATGCACACCTTTGGCCAATTTAGAATCACCAATTAACGTAATGAGCATGTTTTTGGACGTTGGGAGGAAGCTGGAGTACCCGGAGAGAACCCACACAGACACAGGAAGAACATGCAAACTCCACACACAAAGGCCCAGTTGGCCCATGGATTCGAACCCAGGACCTTCACGCTGTGAGGCATCAGTGCTAACCACCTCGCCACTGTGCCGCCTTCATAGGAACTCTTTGTCTGATAATCCATCCATGCTCATCCTTCAGTAATCTTAACATCTATGTACATAAAAACACACATTTTCTTTTCTTTTAAGACCACCAGGTGGCGACGAGGTCCCATGCTCAATATTTCATCTTCTGTGTCTCACTTTACCTCTTTTAGACTGAAGTGCCAAATAAGACCAGGCCATTCAAGTCATTTAATGGTACTGAATTCATATTCCTCATAAAAATATATCTTTGTAGCACATTTCTTGTTGCAAGTAGTGACTATATTGTGGGATCTAGCCGGTTAATTGACAGATAAATAATTTTTATTGGATTACATTTAAAAACAAAATGTAAAATGTCCAAAATTTAAATGTTTTTTCGTCACACGTGACAGGAAACTAAACCTATTTGGATTATGGACAATAAATCGGATAACTGAAGATGTTAGATGCTGTGAATCCGCGACATCGTGTCTATTTGTGGACAGAAATACAAACTGAGAGAAAAATCTGCAGAATATTTAACATTTGAAATAATCTCTGAATGTCAGATGTTGCAACACACATTTGAAATTTGTGTCTAACATCAAAACAACAAAAGAATTTGGTGTAAATTTTCAAGTTTACATACGTGTGTGTGTGTGTGTGTGTGTGTGTGTTTGTGTGTGTGTGTGCGTGTGTGTGTGTACTTTAACTAATTGTCAAAGTGTCGCCAGTCTCCGTTCGGCCTCTGCTGAGATCAGAATATCATTAATCTCTGACACTTTTTTAAACATCAACTGAACTCCACCCAATCCCAAGCAGATTTATCACGGCCGTGACGTAGTGTTTCTTTCCCCCTTCACACATGCATCAGTCAGATCTGTCCATAAATCCACTCTCACTTTAATGAGCAGAGAGGTAATCAACAAGAAGTGATGCCAGCCGCCGTAATAAATTCTGCAGGAATACTAATTGGGGTTTTGAAGGGTCATAGGACTGTGCCTGTAACATAAAGCACTCTGTCACGTGCTTCTTATATTGTGGTTCCCTTCCTATGCTCTGCAGCGGATGCCCCAATTAAGCCTTGGCACGATTTGGATTTAGATTTTCACTCTGAAACATTTTTGAATTTCCCATATGAGTCGATGTTATCCATCATACAGAAACCATAACAGCTAGTTATCGCGGAACATATCTGCTGCTCATTGTTAGACTTAATTGAAATGGTGTTTTGGGAGACTCTCTGCGGGCTGTGGGCGTGGTGAGGAGGAGAAAAAGTAAAGATTTCATCACGCCTATTGTCCAGAGCCACAACAAATCCACTTTTTGTTCAGCGGAATCTTAATTACTGTTAATCACAATTAACCAGCCAATAAAGTAGATGGAATTATTGGACAATTGAGGGGAAAATGGCGATTCTTTAGCCCAACAAAACCCACAGAATGAAGGCAGAGAATTCCATAATAAGGAAAGCTTGGTGATCAGAGGAAATGGCCCAAAAACAAAAGAACATGTCCAGAGGGGAGGATTACATTTATCAGGACGGCAGAGCTTCCACAGACAGAGGCTGGATCAGAGGAGGATAACTCACAGAAAGCAGGCTTATTGAGGGGGGGGGGGGGGGACAAAAAGCGGGAGCAATCTGAATAATAAATGAGTGAATGTGTAAAATAAGACCAAAAAAAAGTTTTTAATTATTTTTCTGAACATGAAATCGCTAATTGCGTCAATAACGATTCCCCCAAAATTGTTATCTCCAGAAAAGATTTGCTCATGCCTTTTACGCCGTGCAGCATTTTTAAATGAATTAATTAGGCGATCACAGTAATTACTGTTTATATTGTTGTTAATGAGCCCAAAGGCAAGCGAGCTGCACTCATCCAAATTACACTCATGAGGCACGGAGCCAAGAAAAGGTCCAAACCAGAGTGCTGCATGTTAAACATTCCCAGAGTCTTCCTGGTTAAGAGATAACCACGAGCACGCTGAATTACACTTTAACCTTTAATTTCCTTTTGACCACACATCGTCCCCATTAACACGTGTAATTAGCTTTCAGGGTCTAATGAAATATTTTTAACTGGTGTAAACCTCCAAAAAAAAAAAAAAAAAAAGACGCACTGATCTGATAGCGACTGCAGTTTAATATGCATACAAAACAGGAACATCAGATCACAATCAATCTGTCATTTTACTCTTTTTTCTTCTTTTTCATTTCGTTTTTCATATTTGTCAGGCATCTATCTCAGCTATTTCCTCCCCCGTCCGTCAAATTTGGTCTGACATTTACCGGCTGCATCTTGCCCGTGTTGTGTGTCGCACAAAAGCCGAGCGTTACAATGGAAAGGTCTCACAGTAAATATGATAATTCCATCAGGTGCCTTAATCGAGTTTTTTCGCGAGAGTGAGTGACACACACGGATCTCCCAGCCTCAGGAATTGATGTCCTTTTGTTTTTGATTAGTGAAAATGTCAAAGCAAGGGAGTATATTGTAGAAGGGCATTAAAGTGTATGTTCTGAGTCGAGGTCAGAGCACTTTTGCCCCCACGGACAAACGCTTTTCTTTCTTTCTTTCCACAAAAAGAAGAAATATTTAAGGAAAACACAGATAACTTCTTCCTCTACTCCACTGAATAAAAGATAAATGACACGCATAATCACCGCCGAGATATAGAAAAACAGTATGATATCTATACACATTGTAAATTGCCCAAAAAAAGCCATTAGGCATCATCTATATATTTGCTATCAACAGAGACAAGACCAGAATCTTTAAAATCTAAAAAAAAGGAGTAAAAAAACAAAGTAAAAACCAAACCACAGTGACTGTGATTCATCAATAAAAGCCTTTTCTGCATTCAGTCACAGCTTGGCTGAGCTAAAGCTAATATACTGACATTTTCAGACCCGTTTTCTGCAGCTGAACAATCAATTGCAACCCCACCACAGTCAAAAGTTTGCCCACACCTTCTCATTCAGCAATTAATCTTTATTTTCTTCTTCAATTTTTCACAGAAACTACCTTCTGGCTGGTACTGTAGGTTACCACATTCACAAGGCTGCAGCTAAATCTAACCATTATGGAGTCGTGCTAAAAGCTAACTAGCCTTGCTCACCAGGTGTAAAACACCACACTTGCTACGAGTATGACTGAGCCGTCCAAAGCATGTTTCAAAGGTGAGATTACCTTAATTTAGGCATAGACAGCCAGTTCTATCCAAAAATATATGCAGCATGGCAGCAAACATTCCTGTTTAGTTTGGAGATCTCAGTGTATCCCAGCTGATCGTTTTGTGCAGAAAATTGAAACAGAAGAGAATCTGGACTAGCCTTTTTGGATTTGTCTTATTGCTAAATATGACATTTTGCTTATCATGCTACACATTTTAAGCTCTTCAAGGCCCATTTTGCGGTATTAACACACAGAACAGCGGTGTGCACTCCTTTATAACTGGCCTAAACCACAACAACATGTCCTGATCGCATGCGACATGACTAGTCCGTGGTATTCATGCGCCGTCCAACTCAGGCTGGACATCTCGGCAGCTAAATGGCTATAAACCAATGGCACTGTCTGATAAATGAGGGCTATGGACGGTAAATAATAATGCATGACGACGATCTGATTTTCAGATTTGTAGCTGGCGGAGCAAGCGTCGCATTATTTGTGAGGCCTAATTGATCCAACCTAACCTGTTTTAATCACGTTAAATGTTACAGATTTTACGGCCATTTCAATTTGGTATAGATGTGAAGGGCGAAGCGAGGTGAAAATCTGCATGAAAGGTGCTTTTCATTTTGGAGCCGTATGTGTGTGTCAGACCCAACTGTGTGCTTTGGGCTCTGATAAAAAAATTAAAAAAAACCTGATGACATTGTCCTGTGTGCAGAAAGGAAAGAAAGAAAGCCATTTAACATGTACTATTCTATTTTTTTCCACTAACTGCTGGCTTTCAGAGATTTGACTGATTGTTTGAGAGTGATTAGAGCGCATTGGCAACCCTGTATAATTTCAGCATTGAGGTGCTTACATCCATGACTTTGCATAGGCGTACTAACCTAACCAAAACAAGGAATCTTAAGAAAGTTTCAGAGACATATAGTGACATATAGTAAATACATGATCAGCCACGACAATAAAACCACTGACAGGAGAAGTAAATAACATTGACCATCTTGTGACAGTTCAGTGTTCTGTTGGGAAACTTTAGGACCTGGCATTCATTCATGTGGATGTTACTTAGACATGTAGCACCCACCTAGACCAGGCCAGGCACCCCCACCCCATAGCAATGACACTCCTTGATGGCAGCAGCCATCCCCAGCAGGATGCAGCCTGACATAAAAAAAAACATGAAGAACAGCACAAGGTGTTGACCTGGCCTCCAAATTCACTAGATCAAAAACTGATCAAGTATCTGTGGGATGATCCACAGAGGCCCCTCCCCTCAACCTAAAGGCCCCCCCACTAACAACATCCTGTTACCAGACACCACAGGACACCCTCAGAAGGCCCATGTCCATTCTCTGATGAGTCACAACTGTTTTGGAGGCACAAGGGAGACCTACACAATATTAGGAAGGTGGTTATAATGTTGTGGCTGTCTGGTGCATTGTCTCTGTAACCACAGGGACTCACTGCCACTCCTGCCTGCGTGTGTGGAGAGGCGACGATGAGGAAATGCATTTTGAAGCAATAACAGTTGTTGAAACGTGTCACCACAGTGTGGTTGAATTTCTGAAGAGGTGCTACTGTGAGGACACGGTAAACTCATGACATAAATTAAACGCAAAGGTATACGTTAAGAAGCTAAATGCAGGGGTAAAATTCAATTCAATTCTACCTAAACCAGGAAGAACATTTCTCCTATTGGTCACTGATTTGTGGTTTTACAATTTATATTTATAACCCATCAAAATCTTTACCTTCAGCTACTGATACTGTCTCCCTTTGTACGCTTTGTATGGTCGTATACTCAACTAGTTTACTGTCAATGAATCTGCTGCTCATTTTCTAAATCAGTCGAGGAACTGCTTCGCCTTTGACATATTACAAACCAGAAAAAAAAGTATGTCACCACTTCCCACAATCCCAGGTGACGTCAAACTTCCTGCCTCACCCGTCCACTGGTCCAAAAACCAAAGACGGTTCGGTTAAAGCATGATAGCGTGAGACAAAGACACGCCCTCACAGCTGAGACAATCAGAGCACTTACCAATTAATCTGTCTGTCAATTGCAGTCGGTAGTGTGGGGTCTGCTCTACGCTTTTGTGTGTGAGAGAAAGAAAAAGAAAAGGAGAGAGACAGGGAAGATGTCGCACCTGTGTTTGTGAGTGGAGGGAAAGAGGAGGAGGGGGGTCATCCAGGGTTGATGAAGTCTTCCTGTTTCCTGCTGTAAAAGCACAGGAAAAAGATCTTTCTGTCGCCTTGGTAACCACCATGCTACCCCCTGCCTGGTACACACACTTACACACACACACATACACAATACACACACACATGCTGATACTGATGGTGGCTGCCATGAAGCTGACTGAGTGGTTTCACAATTTGCAATAAACCTACAATAGAAAACTTTGACGTCACACGTGCGCCTCCTTCCATGGTCAAAAGCTTGTACTTCTATTTATTTTAGAAAAAGAGGAAGTGACCCCTTATTTGTCATATAACATATAACTGCAGCAAATAGATTCACCAAGACCAGGGGAAATAAACGCGAACAGAAGCTTCAATCACTGAGGCAGAAGTTTAATTGTAAGACAGAGAGTGCTTTTTGTGCCATTTGATATCCCCCTGCAGGATCCAACTCAACGCCTGCTGCAGAGAGAGGGAGGCTAGTTCAGAAATCACCGTGCCCACCAAGTGGAGGCAAATGAGCGAGAAGTTTTCGGCTGACTGAGGTAAAAAATAAAAAATAAAAAATAGGTGCGAGTGGAGCTGATCCCAGCCAGCCCGTGTGTTCGGGCCGAGGGCCGGGCAGCTGCAGCCCTGATGTGAGAGCAACACCAATCAGCAGCTCTGATTGAGACGCTGCCACAAACTGTTCTGACTGGGACCAGATGGAGCACGGAGGCCTATTTACAAGGACTCTCTCTATCACACACACACACAAGCATCGCATGCTACAGGTGCACAAAGATCAAATAACACACTAATACACACAGACCGCTGACAATTATAGACCGGCAGCATATTTATACGGATGTGGGCGCATACATTAGCAAAAACAGAAGTGTGATGAGTGTCGTGTGAGCTCCTCTGATGGTCACTTTCTTAATAAACAGTCTGTGGATGGGTGGTTTCTCCATTAGGGTGATGCCCAGCCAAGGTGGGAAAGAATGGGATTTCTTCTTTGTACCACATTCAACCACAGCGTCTGGCTAGCTGTCACTGAATGTCACTGTTGCAGACTGTCTGTGTGCCTCTTTATATAGTCCAATCAGCATCAAGCAGAGTTCCATGGAGCACTGCTGGCTTACCGCTGCGGGCGATTTCTATACGTCTGCAAATCAGCCAAATTGCAAATGCAAACTGCGGATGCTGCAACGCAATTCGAATTCTGACATTCTTTCCCCAGATTCAGTAGCTCCATATTTTTTTTTAAGAAGCTGCGGCAGCCAGCGACCTAGTTGTCAATATGTTCCTGCAACGTCTGAATGCACTGCTCGTGCTTTCCGTGGAAAGGGAACCAACCACGAACATAATTTGATATCAGTGAGATGTGCCAAACTGATAAATGGTAGCCATCTAGTGGTTGCTGGTGGTATTGCTCCCTGAGTTAAGCATCAATAACTGTTCTGCACAATGTAGCTATGTCTAGTTAACCCGTGGTTCATTAACTATGTCTTAATTGGTGCAAGGAAGTTTATTGGTAGACAGGAAATGGTGGAAAATGGATGGATTCAGATTCAGAAAACTTTATTTGTCCCTGGGGGTTGCAATTTAAGGCACAAGTGAGCAGCATGACATGTAAGTACAAGACACTTTTAATGAACCAAAAACAAAGTACATACAAAAAGAAAACTATGCCATGAATATATTAACTATCCAAACCTGTCCATGGAGGATGTAAACATGACTGTAAGAGTAAAGTGACTAAAGTGCAAATGTAAACAGGAATTATAGAGATTACATATTTACACGTTATTGCAGAGTTAAAATAAAATCGAAATGAAAGCTAAAAATAAGGTGCTTGGGGGGGGGGGGGGGTGACAAAAATTTGAGATTAGAATGAGAGGGGAGCGATGCGTATATGGATATTTTTCAGATGCAGAGGAACCAAGGGAGGAAGACTCAGGGTGGGGGCGCATCTTGGGTTCCTTGTTGCCCTGGTTGCTGTCGTGACAGATGGAAGAGGAAGTAAAGAAAAGGGAGGGATGGGGAGGGCAAGGGGGGGTTGTGGAGAAATCCGAACAGAGAGGAACGGGGTTAAGACGCCTTTATAGGTAGGCACAGGAAATAGAAAGACACAGGGCGTGCTCTTGTTCCTGAAGTTAAGTTATAATAATTTACCCCCTGAACGAGTAATATTAGTCATCGTTGCGACGTTGTCCTGCATTGCACTCCCGGACAGATTTGGTAGGAGCTGCCACTATGTCTTCGTGTCTGCTGCAGCGATGGTAATACATAACAAGCCATCACAACATGTGACTTGAGCAAAATCATAGCTACGATTCACGCTGTTTAAGTGGCAGACTTACAGGAAACAAAAAAAAACGGTCTAAAAATATACATGTACGCATATAACCTCACAAAAATATTTGTTCCACGAAACAAATAACGACAAGATGTCCAAGATCGGAACAGGAAAACACATTTACTAGATGCAAAGGGTGCCATTTCCACATATTAAGAAAAATAGTATGTAATTATTTTCATATTGCATATTAATAACTTCCCTTCCCCCCCACCACCTCGCTCTCTCTCAGACGTTTATCTAAATAGATGCTCTCTAATTAATGTGTCTGGCGGCCTTATTATTCTTTGAGGGTGATATTTTCCTGTGATGAAAGGCAGAGAAGGTCAATTTTAACAGAGACCCATGGGAGAGAACAGGACGAGGCGAGGTTGTGTTTGTGTGTCTCTGTGTGAGCGTTTACCTGTGTGTGTATGCACAACACTGAAGTGACCGTATTTAATATCTGAATGGATGGATTGTACTTTATGTGCGTTGTGATACGCTCAATTTTACTTCCTTTAGTTCACAACCCGTCGAACTAAACTGACAGTCATGATCAGATTAATAACTGAGCTGTGTATCTCTTTTTTTTGTATTTCATGGCTTTTGTTTTAAAAAATGAACCCGACATTTTGACTTTTCGCAGATTTCGTGCTTCACGGTCGTGGCCTTGCGGAACGCTTAATGGATCTGAGCCGTCATTAATACATCTGTGATTTCTCTGCTGTGACAAGTCAAAATATCGTCCTTGACACAGACTAATTCAATCAGGAGGACTTACATAGCATTTGAAAGGTCTCTCCTTCTCATTGTGCTGTCATTTGAGTTTTTGCAACCTTCCTCCACCCCATCACCACCTATCCACTGGACGCCCAGCGATTTTCAATCAAAACCCTTCATTCCTCATCACCACCTCCAGTATCTAGGCTCTCGGGGAAGTTTTCCGTCACATTAGGATCACCTTATTCCCCTCTTCCCATGGCAATCTTCTATATTTTATATTTTCCCTGCATACTACTTTTTTTTAATTTAATCTTCTCAAAAATCTCTCTTAATTCGTCCTATACTGTAAGTCTCCCCTAATTGAAGTTAGCTAATAGCTGCGCTAGTAGTCCCATGAGGCCATTCACTTCCATGCCTACCATAGAGGAAAAAAAACAAAAAAAACAGGTAAGTTACAGCTGACTGATTCATTTTAAACAACTCTTGCGTCCTCCAGAACAGCATGCGATTGGTTCTTACACCCCTTTGGAAATTGGACAACGGTTATCCAACCTGAATCATCTTTTTTGCCCAACATCTGTAGCACGCGTGCTACAATTAAAGGCAAAGTAATAAATAAGGGAATATCCTTCTGCATCCCCCATTTAACTTCTAATGAGGCTGAACCGCACTGTGGTATAAGACTTTAAATAAAGTGCCTGTTGTACGGCTGAGTCTGGCACACGTTTATTCTGAAGCTGTCAGTATGAACAACATGTTGTGATCAGAGTAATGTCCAATGTTCAGTCCTCTGTTTTGCACATCTTCCCTTTGTCAGTCTGCTTCCTGTTCATTCTGGGTCAGATAGTGATGCTGCAGTAATGACGTGACTGTAAGATCAGAGTATTGTTATATGAAACAGAATTAATATGCCATGACCGAAATATTTTGTTTGTACTGCAGCTTGAAGAAACAGTTCCTCAGTAAAACCAAACCAGATGGAAAGGTGCTGTTGTAAAGCTGTCCTGACGTTTGACCTCCCTCTGCTGTAGAGCTCTACAGAATCATCTCATTGTCATGTTCTGGGTCAGATACACTGGCACAGAGTTTAGCCCTCTGACCTCTGCAGCGCCTGTAGGTACCTTTATTCATTGTAGGCTGTATATGTTCAGCAAGGTACTCCTCGCTGTTTACCTCTGGATTCAGCTGCCGCAATAGTGACTGGCTGAAACCTGCAATAATGAGACCTGCAATTAGCCCTGGCCAATCAATGGGGTAATTGCAGAGCGAGACTGATGGACTGCAGCAAGAGAGGAGGGGTTTGCTGGCAGCACCATATCGATTTCCCTCAAACCAATTAGTTGGTTTCCACCACTTTGGAGTGTTGGTCCCCAGCCATCTGCTTCTATAATGCAGAGAGGAGAAAACATACTGCCGTATAGACTGTATGCTACACAGATTCATTTCCGATCTGTGCATTGCTGCTGAGGGAATCTGAGTTAGGAGCTTTGTCCATAAACACGGTCACGTGTATTTTATGAGAGGCAGGGACCTCGGAGCACAGAAGCTATGTTGCAGATGAATCGGCTCGTTACATTCATTGTATAGACTGGATAAAGTTTCAACAGTACAAGTGTGGGTTGGGCTAACTTCCCCTTTTTTACATTAGAAATCAACCGCTGCTTAATTAAGCACTGCGGGGTGGATAGAAATACTGCCTCTGGCTTACTTTTAAATATCTCTAGCGGACTTTTTTAAACTAGTACCCAGCATCTTCACCAGATAACATGAGGGGAAATAAAAACAAAGCTATTTTCCGACATTGCATACTGGGCGGCCCGAACATTGTCAGCAGGATCAGGAATAAATCTTGGATCAGACTACAGTTTCAGTCTAATTATGGCATGAACCTGTTTGGCTAATACACTTTTTTTTTTTTTTAACTATCATTGATCAATCAGGAAGAGAAATATGGTGTGTTTGGGAGACATAAAGCTATCTTGGGCTATTTTATAATATGTTTATGGTTCGTCAATGAAAAAAAAGAAAAGGAAAATAGTTGTTACTTAGAAAGAAGGGCCCCTCAGAATATACAGTATATTGCGTTTGTGACCCATTTAGAAAACTTCATGCAGCTGAGTCCGTCCACATATAATAAACAACCCCACCGATTGTGCGAGTAGTTTATTATGACCTGTAGCTATGTTTCACGGCTTAGCAACCCTAACGTTGTGCAAGACAACATCAGTCCTGTGAGCAAATGCCTAAGAGCAACATAAGTTAATGCTGAAGTGACGGGGATTTGAGCCAAAGAGGACGTCAGATGACATGATTACAGCGCCTCAAACTCTTAGTGAGGAGGTCGGGGTGAATGGATGTGTTAACAAAACTTTGGTGAACTCAAATTTGTTTGCTTTCTGGTCATATCAGAGAGTTGGGACAAACTACCGATATCTGGTTGGAGGACTTTTTTGTTGCAGTCTTGTTGCTGCTGTATCTTATAATAAAGCCAGTCTTGGCAGAACTTGTTCCAACGGGATTCAGTAGCTCCATAATCATTCTCCCTCAGATTACATATGAAAAATTCATTTTTCCGACAGGTTATAGTCTGCAGCTACTCCAGCTCCCAATGAAGTCAGGCTTTGCTCATTATCCTCTCTTTGCTGAGGTGAACACACAGACGTGTACGAGCCCAGTATTGATTTGGAGAGCCATTTCTAAGATGTCTTTTTCCATTCATGCGCTAGTAATGTGCAAAAGGCCAGTCTCTCCCCCAAGTGAAGCCATTAATGCATGCAACCTGTCCACCCAACCATAATAATAGAGCCACTCGAGATCAGCACTACAGCAGCACTTTTTTCCCCCTCCTTCTTCCAGGGACCACAATCACAAAAATTATTTTGTGCTTTTCACAGGAAAGCTAAATGGATCTCTAATTATAATGACCTTCTCTGAAAAGGTTGGGCCATAATTGGAAAACAGCTCTGGAGTACAGGCTATCTTCTGCAGGAGTGGCTGAGATGGAGGAGAAAGAGAGAGAGAGGGAGAGGGAGAGTGTGGAGGGGGGAGGAGAGAGATGGGGGATTTGTGAGGAAGATCAATTCTGGCATCAAAATTGCAAAAATAATTCAAAATACAGCAAGCCTCTTCTTTCCTCTGTGTCTGTCTCTCTCAGAATAAAAACAAATTGTTTATTCACATTTGCAGAGGTAAACCAGCACAAAGATGAGGATCAGAGATTGATTTAACAATAAATAATTTACAGAGATTTGGCTTTTGCGGCTCACCACTTTACGAAAAATGCAAAAGCCTATTAGTCACATTTGAGATGTAAAAATCAGACGCAACTCGGACGTCTTTGCCCACAGCCCGCGATTCTGCTACCTTTTTTGGAATAAATCTAATTTAAAGTATGTCTGCTAAAGTGCTTTCTATACAGCATGAGAAACTTAACTCGGGTGATCTCCAAGGGACGAGACAGAAATGGGGAGAGGATGGTAATTGCTGCAGAAAATTAAAAAGTGCTTTCAGATAAGTTGGGCGGTATTATTTTTTTCGACTTGTTTTTCCTCCCATATCGCATTTACATATTTTCTTTCTGCAACCAAATTAACATTGGGTGACTGTACCCGCTCTTTTCATTACCAAACTAATAGATTTTAATCTATTGTTCTTTGCATTCATTTTCCTCAGACTCGTCAGAACGTGACACACACACACACACAGAGCACTGTCAGTCTGCAGCGTATGTTACCCGTCCTTCTCTCTTCTCTGCCTCTTTCAGAAACCACCACAATGGAGCTGCTAGCAAGAAGAGAAAACTGCTTCCTCAAGCACACTCTCTGCTTCCCTTTATTGTCTTCAACAAAGCCAGTTTATTAATCCAAAGGAAGAGAGAAGAGAGCAAAAAAAAAAAAAAAAAAGTGAGGGGGGAGAAAAGAAGAGAGGGAACAGAAAGGCAAGTCAAAGCAGTTTTGAGTTTCATCTCATTTTTCTTTTGAGAACTGAGGCTTGAAAAAAAAGAAATCAATTATGGAGCACACCTGAATATTATTTCGAGCACCCAGCCACCCACACGCTGCCCGTCCCCTAGAAAACCAAATTACTCAGCAAACTTATCGCTTGCTGTAGCAGGTCTGGTATTAAAGAAAACAATCAAGCGGGCCTGGATTAATCTCTGACAGGCGCCTTATCTTTAACTTGCACCTTTGTTATTTTCTGATGAGCTGCTCTTTTTTTTTCCCGCCACATTGTACCATACCTCACTGCCCCCTTTCATTTTCTCTATGGGCCACGGCGGAGGACCTTTCAGTTTATTAAAAAACCCTTTATTTGTGAAGAACAAAGAGAAGGCGAAGGCAAACAATAAGGTCAGGCAATCTCCTTTCTGCCAGCAGTCGCTCACCTGTTATTTGGAGTGTTATCAGTGCTGGGGAGGGATTCGCTGTAGGTGAGAGAGACGGACAGGGCTGCAGACGCTGCTGCTGCTGCTGCTGCTGCTATGTGAGGGGTGAGAAGAAGAAAAAAAACCTGATTGACATATATCAGCCTCCAGCCAAAGACCTTTTGCCTGCTCTTCATATCAAAGAAAAGAGGCCTTTGGCTGCTGCACACCTTTGCTGGATTGTTATACAGGAAGCAGAGATGCATAGGGCAATGCTCCATACACTATTATCACACACACCCACTTCCTATTCTGTATGTGTGAACACAAACCAAATGCATAAGAAGCACATTTATCAAACGCCTGTACTCGGACAGTGGGTAAAGCGCTGGATGGAGCAGAGATGCTTCACAGATTTCTCGTCACTGAACGCTGGCCCATCTCCACCATTTGTCCTTGACAACCCGAACAGAGAAACACCTGCCACAGCTGGACACAGCCACACAACTGAGGGGCCTGTGTCGCGTCAAGATGGCAGACAAGTATTGATTTTGAGGATCGAATGCAGACGCGCATAGTGCTGACGTGTGCACAAGTGCATGGAAGGCCTGCTTCGTGGCTCCAGAGGACTAGAGCTGAGCGTTACACTCATCTGTGTTCAGATGAAGGCAGAGACAATGATGAGACACTTGAATGAAATATGTTTTTCATGAAACATATTTACACTTGAAAGATTTCCTAAAAGCGACGCAATATTATTCCCAGGAAATCTACAAAAACAGACATTTTATTTTAATTGTGGTTACAGCCGGGTGCAACGCGGTGCTGCATCCCAACGAGGATCCCAATAGACTCTTTGCCTCCACTACATCCCATTCGTGCCTTGATTCCATTAAATTCTTCCCGCCCCAATCTGAAGCAACATCAGCTGTGACAAGTGTTGCTGTTCACCTTTTCTCTCTTATCTCCTTCCTCCCACACAGCTTTCTCTCCTCTTTTGCGCGCTCTCTCTCTCTCTCTCTCTCTTTCTCCTTCTTATCGCCCTTCCTTCACCTCCTGGACTCTTCTGTGGTTGAGAGAAGAACCGTGCAAACTCGCAAAAACAAATGCACCGGAGAACATGCACGCACTCGTGCACACTTTTAGCAATAAATCCAGGACAAAACCGAAAAATTATGAAACTTTTTTTGTAGGATTTAATTGTCTCTAAAATACCTAGACGATGGGTGTTGCTAGTTTCTCCACTTGCAGCGTGCTCTTGTAGTTACACTGTACAGAGGGAGACTGTAAGCAGCACGTTAACAGAACAACAGCAGTAGTTGCAGCCCTCCACCTGAATGCACGTCCTGTGACGTCACCCATAGGTTTTGAAGCTCAGTGCGGGTGGCTCTGGCATGTTCTCACTAACATCCGGCTAATTCAAAAACGATCAAAGACGCGGAGGATGAGTGGAGCTGAGAAGGACGGGCAGGGGTGCAGTGTCAAAACATACGGGCACACCAAGTAATTGTATGATGCCTTGTGTGGGTCCTGTGGCATATTTTGCAATGACAACCAGAAAACTCCCACAAATCTATGCCTGCATTGACACAACATGTACGTCTTTGCCTGGTGCTCCTCTAGGCAGACAGCTAGGAACCTGACACTTTTAAGCCATGTCCTAAATTGTGCATAACTTCAAGCATTGATATAATTTAAATGATTTAAATAGAAATGTACCGCCCATTCAGTTGTCATGTCTTGGGAAATTAACTATAAACATGTTTATCTCTGTTGTAAAGTTGGGCATTTTGACATGCCCATACTTTCGTAGCCTGCCTCAAGTGGCCATTTGGGGAAATGCAGTTTTTGGCAGCGGTGTTTTGGCTTCATTTTTCCGCCTCGTGATGTTGGTTGCCATTTGGTCTGCACAGGATGAGTTAAGGCACAGTTTTGAGTGTGGGTTATCTGTGTTTTGGCAGCATTCTTAGCCCGAAACACAATCACTGTAGTTATGTGCACGACATGGAAGAAAACAACAGAGTCTCATAAAATTGCGTTTCTCGTCACGTTGTGTAGACAGCTGGAAAAAGACACCTGTTCCTTTTAGACGCACAAAACAATGTGGAAAACGTCTGCTATATTTTAAGCTCTTAACATATCAGACGCATTTTCCAGTCCTTTCAAACATTTCTCGTCAAATCCTCGTACTGATCTTAGTAGCTGGAAAGCATCTTAATGATAGACAAGGCTCCCCTTTAATTATTGTATTGAATTGTAAAAGATGTTTGACTGACTGAATCCTAAACTGATCTTGATCCCTGATTCTTGTGAAACGTTTGGTTTTGAACGAGCACACAAGTCATTCAGCTCATTAATTCTGCTCCTCTAAAATTTTGTCCTTGTGCTCATTATGTGACATTTACCGAAAGCACCATTAATTTAGGTTTCCTTGGAACTTCTGTGTGCAGCTTTTCTGTCTCTTCTGTCTCCATTTGAATCTACAAACTGATTCATCTTCTTTTATCTGTGTTATAATCTCGTACATATTGATTTATTGTCACACTTGACTCTCAAAATGGAGACGGATTATATTTTGACGCATTTATACGCACTTTCCTTCTCCCACGTGGAAGTAGAGGGGTGGAGATTACTCGAAAAAAAGAAAGACACATGTTTTGACTGGCTCAGCTGGTTCTGAGCGGGCTCTTCCTGTCTAGGCTGGGCTCTAATGAAGACCTGCAGTGGTCACCACAGTCTCCTCACAGAGCTGCTGATTCACAGCGCTCACATTTTCTACAGTGCTGGGAGGGACGCAGGAAAAAAGAGCGCTCCTCTTACATTTCCTTCTCTCTCACTCTTTATCTTCTCCCTCCTCCTCCTCCTCCTCCTCCTCCTCCTCTCATCATCCTCCACAGCCAGGGCGTCATTGTGGCCCCGCGTGCGCATTGTTTGATGTTGTTCGAGAAGTAAATAGACGCTGCAAACACTTGACACAGTTGTTAAACAGAGAGCGTTTAAATGTCTCCTAACTCGACATCAAACACTATGCTAATGTCTGCTGCATTAGTGATAGGGAGAGCGGCAGAGGGGAGGGAAGCGCGCGCAAGCAGCACAGCTCGGCGCAACACAACAGAGCAACACATCACAGCACAACACACCTAGTTCACCACAGAACAAGATAATGAATACAGAGGAGTGGTGTGAAGAGGCTCTTTCTTCGTGCACGGGGTGAGTTGGGAGAGGTTTGGCCCGCTTTGGATAAAGAGCAGTGACACTCTAGTCGCCGGTGATATAGAACAGTTAGATACACCTCAGAAAATAGTTTGTTCCCTTAATTTGATTACCATGGTCTGTGGATGTTTGTTCAGATAGGCTGATAATGTAATTGCTTGTCCCCCTCTTTACAGTTGTCATCAATTAAAATGAATGTATCACAATCAATGTGTTCACCTAAAACATGTTAATAGCACCAATCTAAGTAATTCCAATCTGCAGTAAAGAAATAGGAGGGCGGCACAGGGGCATGGTGGATGCCTCACAGCAAGGAGGTTCCGGGTTCAAATCCAGTGCCTTTCTGTGTGGAGTTTGCATGTTCTCCCTGTGTCTGCGTGGGTTCTCTTCGGGTACTCCAGCTGCCTCCCACCGTCCAAAGACATGCTCATTGGGTTTACTGGTGATTCTAAATTGGCCGTAGGTGTGAGTGTGAATAGTTGTCTGTCTCTCTGTGTTAGCCCTGTGATAGACTGGCGACCTGTCCAGGGTGTACCCCATGTCTCGCCCAATAACAGCTGGGATAGGCTCCCCCCTGCAAGACAAGCGGTTACAGAAAATTAATGAATGAATGAATGAATGAAGAAATAGGAAGTGTTGAAATGGACTTATCCTGGTTATGACTGCGTATCCCAACATATTCATTTGTGTTTGCACGTCTACCCTGGCCTTATGCATGAATTTTGCATCATCTTGGAGGACATGCTTTGTCACTGCACACAACAGATGCTGATCCTCCACGGTGTTACCACAAGTGACGCTTTAAACTAAAGCTAAACTCCGCAGGCGCTGGCCAAGGAGCGGGCTTCGTGCTGGAGAGGTTGCTAGTCTATCACAGGCTAACACAGAAAGACAAACAACCATTCTCATTGACATGCCATATAACCTACAGCCAATTTAAGATGCATGTCTTTATGTGAGGTGGGAGGAAGAAAACACATTCACAGGAAGGACGTGCAAACTCAGCACAGAAAGGGTGGTAGGTCTGAACCCAGGAAGCTGCAATAAAGATGACCAATCTGTCGTCTTATAGGCGTTTTATGCTTCTGCATCAGTTTGTTTGTGTATAAATGGCTCACACCGGCGTAGTTCTACATGCGTAGGTTACAGCGTCTAGTCCTGTTGTGGCATGAACTGTGCTTTAATATAAACATCCAACATTTTATATGTGACAGAAAATACAGAAAAGCATGATGAATCCCTTTGAAATGGAAAATCACTATGCTTTTTTTTTTACGTTATGTCTTTAATTTGTTGTTATAGCATCAGAGGTTTATGTCATGCATGTCTGTTGCTCTATTAGCTGAGGTGAATACATGTAAAAATGGTTCTCGTTTGCAGTGTTACTCCGATTCCCCCATTCCATCGAACTGACAGTGCCCCATCATTTTGTGCACGCCCACAAACCGCCATCTTTTCCAATCTGTAGACGTCGTGGAAGGAGTGAAATCTAATTTGTTTTTGCAGCCTCCTGAGATGTCAGCAGACTTTTGTAATCCATCCATGTAAATCATTCATTTAAATCATTAAAAAAAAGTTAATTTAATCAATTTACACGCCGTCACTGTGGGGAAATAGTAGCAATGTAATAATAAATGTGATATAGGAGTGAATGTGAAGACAAAGTAAAATAATTAGATTCAAATTCATATCTACAGTAAAAGTCCCATTTCTCACTCAGGCACCCAAACTAAAAGGTATTAGAAATGAAAGAAGACGCGCTGAAAAACCAAGCAGTCTGGGAAAATGACTTATAGAAGTAGAGAATTTTGAAGAGACGGGATGGCACCCTAATGGCCCCTCACGTTCCTGTCTGAATGCCAAACAAGCCTCGTGTGTGAAAGTGTTTGTGTGTGTGTTTTGTATACTACAGTGTGTCCATCAGCCTCTGTTGACCCTGGTGTTTTCTCCTCCATTCACTCGTGTTTTCCTCAGACAGGTCCCGCTGAGCCGTCTGCCGTTACGCCTCTGTGTGTGTGTGTGTGTGTGTGTGTGTGTGTGTGTGTGTGTGTGGGAGATTTCATGACATCTAGAATGATGCTGTGACGGGAGGTATGATCCGCTCAGAAATCTGATGCTTTCAGACCCCGCTGTCCTCCTCCACTCTCTCACTCTCTCTCCTTTTTCTTCTTCTTCTTCAGAGGAACGAGGAGAGCGGCCCTCCGCCTCCGTCCACCGCCTAGCCACCCCCAACTCTCTTTTCTTCTTCACCTCTCTTCTTTTGGCTCCCTTGGCTTCTTTTTTTTTTTTTTTTTCCACATCTGCTTTGCCCTTCTCTTTGCTATGTCTTCCTTTTTTCTTCTTCTGCAAAAGCATTTGGTCAAAATCAATTCAGACCCACAAGCATAGATAGCCTCTTTCCTTTTTGTACTTTATAACAGAAAGGAGAGGGATAAACCTAAAGATCAAAACATCCACACCACAGAAACTTCGCTGTTACTACGGTTACAAAGTAGTAAATCTCATGGTGGCAGATGTGTACATTAAACATGCTTTATGATATTAGTATCAGGCCTGATCATTCAAATAAATGAATACAAATGTAAAAAAGGAATCATATAAGGAACTAGGGAATCTCTTTTGAGGTTTTTTTCTCGCACCTTTCAGCTCTTTGAATCACAGCTACAGTAAAAAGAAACTGCAGCGTGCCACGGCACACTTGTCACCCTGATTGATGTTAAATGGTCTTTTGAATGTGGACTCTCCCCGGTGTTGACTCTCCGTCTGCATCGCACGCTCGGCTTTCCCCCACGCTCCCAAACCCACCGAGGAGGAAGATGACTAATAAATTAACCAGTCCCCCCCTCCCCACCCAACTCCAGACGCTCCAAACTGAAAGTGATGGATGTGAATAAATGGGCCATATAAAATCGGTGGGATTCATCCGGTCGTCTCGGCAGATCTCAGTGTGTCACCATGACGTGTCCTGTGAAAATGTAGGCCATGTCCATGTAGAGGATTGAAGGAATAATACTTACACAGAGAACAGTGCATTAACAGAAACAACATTTTTTTTTCACAACTGTACAAGAAATCATGGATCTCTCTCTTTTTTTTTTTTTTTTCATTTCAACTAAACTGTCTGTGGTTAGCACTGATGCCTCACAGGAAGAAGGTCCCGGGTTTGAATCCAGGCCGACTGGAGCCTTTCTGTGTGGAGTTTGCATGTTCTCCCTGTGTCTGCGTGGGTTCTCTCCGGGTACTCTGGCTTCCTCCCACTGTCCAAAGACATGCTGGTTAGGTTAAATGATGATTCCAAATTGGCCGGTAGGTGTGCATGTGAGTGTGAATGGTTGTCTGTCTCTCTGTGTTAGCCCTGAGATAGACTGGAGACATGTCCAGGGTGTACCTTGCCTCTCGACCCTTCACAGGACAAGCGGTTACTAACAAGGTGCATGGAGGTGGAAAACAAGAGGTTAAGACTCCAGCAAACACTGCAAACAACATTTTAAATAATGTATGAAGTAAAAAAAATAAATAAAAGTAATGTAAAATGAGCATATGAGCCAATAGTGCACTAGCAAAGTGGGCTTGGTCATGTGGTATCAGGCTAACCATTCACTTATATCCACATACATATATTGTATACCAGCTTAGCACAGCTAAAAGTCTTTGCAGGTGCCCCATTGTCTCATATGTATATGTGCATGTACATTAATATATATATATATATATATATATATATATATTTTTTTTTTTTTTTAACTTCATTCATTACTTTAAATATTATTTGCAGTGTGTTTCTTCATGACGTTGAGGAAGGCCATGAGCCGAACCGCGTGTCGCAGACAGAATCAACCAGATTGTTGACTGTGCTAATGAGCGTACATTAGCGCCTTTAATCTTCCTTGAGACAAAACGTTAGAGAAGTACAAAAACTCTTACTCTTAAAACAAACTTCAACTGTATATCATTTAAAAAGTCTGCATGTACGTCTTTAGCATGAATTAGTCCCTGCTAAATTAAATCTGAATCATTATCATAATTAATGCAACCACTCAAGACCACTGCTGAGAGCATTGTCGGCTCCTGCCACTCTGTGAATTCAATGTAACAGTGTTTAATGAATCCCGTGAATTGATCATGTGTGATGGAGCTCCGCCTTGCCTCGGTTATTTCTGTGCCACATTTGTGTTTAAGTTCAGACTACACGTGCGTTACATAGCACAGGCAAAAAGTCTTTCGGATTTTCATAATGACTGCAGGCGAGTTGCTTTTACAGTACGTCTTTATTCCAAAGAAGGACGTGCGTTCATAGTGATGACTTAAGCAAATCTTTCATGTCACATCATGGACTGTAGAAAAAATGAACAACGCATCTCCACTTCCTCCCACTGGCTACACTGACCACTTCACAGAGCGGTTGCTATTGACAACTGTCAATCATCATGATGTCACATCCTGTTTTTATGCCACAAATAAATAAAACTGTATACTAATAAACTCTACTACTATAACTAAAAGCTTATAACCTATACTGCAGCCAGCCACCAGGGGGAGCTCTACATGCTTTGGCTTCACTTTTGAGGAGCTGTCATGGTGTCCACTTTTTTTTACAGTCTGTTGCACTTTCTTTAATAAATATGCATGACTTCTGCTTTTGTGAAAGGAGGAGGCCTGGATTGAGGTCTGGATTAAAAAACTTGACTTTAATCCAGTTCAAACCAATAGGCTTCCTGTTACCCTTCTCACCCATTTTTTATTTATTTTTTTTTTTTTTAACCATGATCGTCACGGATGAGGCAAGCAAAAAGGGAGGATTCGAACGCAAGACACTCAGGAACCAAGGAGGATTAAATGATGAAAAGTCAGTTTAATGAGAATTTATGGGGAGAACTGAAGGTGCTGAAAAGGTAAAGCAGGTTAAGTCCAAAAGTATAAATGCTGCAAAAGGTGTAATCCAACCAAAACAAAAAAAAACAAGCAGACAAAAATAGGATCATTCAAATGAGTGGAGCGAAACCAGAAACGGGACTGAAGTCAGAGACTCAACAGACAGAAACAGAAAAAAGTCCAGCTCAAAAAACACATTCCCCAAATACATATCAAGTTGTTTTTGTTAGAGGTGACAAACATCTGTTCTATGGTTCCAGCCACTGTTTAGAGGTTCCTCTGGTCGTACAGGGAGGGCAAGGACAAAAACATCCACTCTATGCTTCTTCAAGTACACTTGACTGTGTCCACGCCGCCACGTCCTGCAAACTGCGTCGATGTTGCTTCATTAATTCAGCTGCTTTGCTGTTGTTCCTCGTTTATTACGAGCTCCATCATCAACAAACAAACAGACAAACAAACAAACCATTCTTCTTGCTCAATGAAGAAGCAGTGTAACTTCTGCTCTGGTGAGTAAATGGTGAGTAAATGAGGCCCCCAGCAGGAGTCTAAAAGCTGCTGTCACCTCCTCCTTTTTTACTTCTGCCCTGCGTCTCCTCCTTCTCCTCCTCACTCCTCCTTCCTCAGCTGGGATAACGGCCAGGCTGCAACTATTCTTGCCCAACACCCACTCACATCTGTGCATTTGCATGTACCTGTCCTTTATGCAAACCCAGCCTGCACGCTGCACAGAGGCCACTAAGCAAATAAACTGCAACACTTCTCCTGCACTGCACTGAGACCAACCAACTCATAATATTTGCATCACGGCAGAAGCTTCTTGAAATTCAGCTGAAATTAGCTGGTCAGACTTTAGGTGGCCTGACTTCCAGCGTATCAGATTAGTGGTTTATGACACCTTGCAAAGCCCCACTAAACTGCACACATGGAGCAATGCCAAGTCTCCTGTCCCCAGTGTGGTGGGAGAGAAATGCTGGAGCACCTTCTCAGCAGCTATCCACAGGTCCTGGCTGACAGGTGTTACCGCTCACACATTCAAGGCAGGTGCAGTAGTGATCAGATCCGCCTCGACATGGTCATCTACTCCACCAAACATGTGATCATGCTGCAGCAAAGCCTTCTCTGCTGGCCTAAACTTTATCAAAATGACTGACTTACATTTTAATATTTTCCCATTAATCTTAGTAAATTATCCCAATTACCCTATTCTTTTGATTTTATGCTTTGTCTGTCTCAAAGCCGCGGTGCTTCTGTCAGTGTAACTTTGCATTAGAACTTTTACCCGATCATATTTCAGTCGTCATGTGAGTCAAAGAAATCTGCCTGGGCCTTCACAATTAAAACTGCAGGCGGCTGAAGCTTGAAATAGATTGTAGTGACGCTGTTCCTTTAACCAGTCACATTTCAAGTTTGTATTCTTAGGCGTTGGTTGTCCCAAAGACAAAGAGGAAGATGAGAGATGACCGCGCCTTTGCAGTTGCTGGCCGCAAACTGTGGAACAATTTCCCTTTGCACATTAGACAGGCCGACTGTCTTCCTCATTTTAAATCCTCTCTTGAAACACATCCTTTCTCTTTGGCTTTTAACTCAGCATGAGATGTTGGTTCTTATTGTTTACATGGTTTGATTGGTTTTATGATTTAAATCTTGTTCTTAATTTTTCTTTGTGTTTTTATATTCTCGTGTCTGTGTACAGCACTTTGGCCAACCTTGTTGTTTTTAAAGTGCTTTGTAAATAAAGACTGATTGATTGATTCTCTCCGGCCCACGGTCGCATCAGTGTTTTCGCGTCTTCTGATTGGAGAGTCGGAGGGCTGCTCCGTTTAACCCAAGTTAGATGTTCATTTTCATCTGTAGCGAGCTGCACAACCAAATTATCCCTGTTAATGATTTGATAGCTATTTGTTGAACCCAAGATGGCGAAGGAGGAGAGGCTATCGATTTGGTTGGAGATCTTCTTAGAAAGACATTTTCACGGCGTTTTTTTCAGCTGGATATTGTGAGGAAAGGCCACCTAATCTTGGAGGTAGCTAGCCTGACCCAGCCGGGAAAACCTTCAGGACAGCGACTATGAGCGCTACCCTTGGTTGACAGGCTCTGAGGAGAACTGTAAATTGTTTCTTAAGTTCTGGAGAGTAAAATTAATTATATTCACATATTTTGTGTATATTTTTGCCATTTTATTTGGTCGACATTGATACTTCTGCTGGATTTGACGTATGTGCTGCTGGTGTGCAGCTGCAGCACAGCCGTGGCTGCAGTGAGTGAGAGGAGACTTTTTGAATTGTTCTAAGTGAGTTTCTTGCTCTAGTAATGACATTCATCTCGCTATATGAGATACCTGTCTACGATGCAACGTCCTGTTTTTTGTGTATCCGTATGTTGTTGATGGTTTCTATAGCAGTGGCGTCATAACGATCATATTAAGACATGTTTTGAATAAGGTTGGAGGGCATTGAAGGCATAGATGGAAAATACACTGGGAACTTGAGAAGAAATGCAGAACCTGAGCAGAATCGAGGTGGGCTACTGAGGGTTCTCGGGTCGCTCTCTCTGCAAGGCTGTGACGGAGCAACGAGTGACTGGAGCAGACAAAGGGTGAGCTATCTGTTCCATCACTGAAGCCACGCAAAAAGCCACGAGGTAGCTTTGGATTAATGCAAGCTGGGACTTGATTCACCCCCGCCCAGGTCACCTAGGTGAGGGGATGTGATTTTGAAAGACCCCTGATACCCCTGATGACTCCAGGGACATCACTGATGATGCATCCCAGCGTGTCATAGAGATGTATCTTAAAACCAGCAGCACATTTAAATAAAAAGATTGACTTGTTTTGTTCATTTAATCTAGATTTCTTGTAACTTTAATCATTTTAGTCATGAATCAGCAAGACAACGTTGAATGAGGCTTTGGAACGATCTTATCCGGACCAAGGTTGATGTACACCTAATACCTGCTCATTGACAGGAGTAAAAAAAAAAAAAAACTTTGTAGTCTCCATGCAGATTTTATGGCCTAAACCGCATAAATTAATTAATATGTACGTTTATTTAGTGCATAAAGAGAGCACAACCCAAAATTTTAAGGTAAAAGGTGAGTATTAAAACATTATGAAGACCATTTTTTAATCTTCCTTGCATATATTGTCATATACAGCATGAGCTGCTGAATTCACACTTCAAAACAAAGGGTGTTTGTCTTCGATGACTCAAATGTCAGATGCTTTACTTTTTAGCATCCCTGCCACTTTTCACTTCGCTGATGTAGTAGGTTGTAGTTTAGTTAGGGTGTAGTTTTACATTTACAAAAATATTCTTCCTGTTCCAGACTGAGTAACAAAACCAGGTCCATCTATGTATGACCCCATCTTGAAATTTAGGCCAGACAGAAATAGAATAGAATTTAACTGATGATGTGAGGTGGACTAAAGCACAACAAGAAAAAAGATGCAGTAGTTGAAAAATGCAATAAAGACTTAACATAGGTCCGGACCAATAATCAGGCAGATGGACAGGGGAGATGTGAGAAAGATGGACAAGGCAGGGGGGAGAGGAGAGAGGCAGCTGGTGGGAGAGGCCAACCAGACACAGAGGGAAGCGAGAGAGACTTATTACAGCCACAGACTAATTACAATGTACTCACCAACGCTAACAGGCACGCGTCTCTGCCACAACACCCACACCTGAGACCTGCCATTGGCCGAAAGGAGGGCTAATTTCAGCCAACGGGAGGTCTGCAGAGATCCTTTTAATAAATAAGGATGCCCCTGGATTCAGACATCTGCACCTGCGCCAATTAACAGGTTACTAATTGGCTGGTACAAAGCAGGATATAACAAAAAAATGTCTGTTCGTCTCAGCAGACTGATTGATCCACAGGGGAGGAAGTGGGCTAATGTGTGCTGCGCTGTGTCGAGCCCCTCAGACAAAAAAATATAAATAAATATAAGCAGCAAGGTTGTCATTGTTTGTTATATTTCAGAAATTTAAAAGGGATTGTTTGACTGTCGAACACTTTTCAGAAGCTCTACATGTTAATATATAAGCATTTGTTTTGATTAGTGTGGCCATTTCTGGTCCATGCATCAGTCCATGTTGGAGTATATAGATGAAACCTTGTAGAAACGTGATTGTAATAAATCTTTGCATCATCTGAAGGAATAAAGCTCAGAAAAGGTCTAACTGTTTTCATCTGGTTGGACATTCACCTTAATAAAAATTATTTTCTGGGTGTTATTGGGTTAAATGAATTGAGATTACACAATTAAAATGTCTACATGCTGTTTCTAGTTCATCTGTGTCCTCTTGCTGACTAAATCTGTGTATCTTTATTTCATGATTTGCATCTTAAATACAGGTTAATGAAGTAACAGCTGCTAAGATATCATTGCCTACTTATATCACAGGATGGAACTTCTTCATGCACACGTCCATTCTGCTTTTCAGCTGTAACTGTTTTAACGCATCCTGATTTCCAGCATGCAGTAGTTATCATTAACATTATTTTCTTTTAGATTTCAGACACTGACTCGAGTATAAAACTGTCATTTGACCAAGCTCCTCCGCTGCTGATTCTTATTTTCAAATCTCAAAGTCATCCGTCAAAAATGGACAAGAATCCAGGTTAATGACAACAGCTCTGGTGGTTTCCGCTATTAAATTAGCAGTGACAGAAGGTTTCCTCAGCTTTACCACCTCACGGCTGACTGTCCCGCAATGGGCGACATAGGCCACCGTTTAGGAATCTACATGTATGCGGTTTTAGTCTGCAGGGTGGCGGGACAGAAACTATAATTCGCTAACGGCGGCTTCTCCAGGGCATCTCTTTTTTTCCTGATCGCTAAAATGGGAAACTTGCTGCACACTGACTGATAAGCACATGTGTGATATCGTCTCATGATATTAGAGGAGTATAAAATAATTAAACAACATGGTCTTCTAAGGCGAGGGTCCTTCTGAAAGCCATAACAGGCACGCTGGTGAATATACGGTTCTAATGTGTTCTCTGACTGAAGTGTTTGATCTATTGTTCTCTTCCAGTTGTTCCCTGTGTTGTTCATTGTGCTTACAGATAACCTGCTAAACTAGCTGCTCTTTTTGAATCTCTCCTGCCTATCCAGTTCCCTATCCCAATCCCTTCATCTCTCATTTCGGATCTGTCTTCTTGTTCCCTACGCAGCTCTCTAATGTCCCTCCCATGTTTTTTTCTTTTGCCTTAATCCCTCATCTACAGCATCTCTTTTTGTTTATGTCGCATGGTTTTTCTCTGCTTCCTCTTTCGCCACCCCAAACTATCTCTCTCTCTCGCGCTCTCTCTCTGTTCTCTACCTCGCTTTACCACTCTCTCGCCCTTGTCTTTCTCTCTGCAGCTGCACACTTAAAGACCCTCGCTGCATTATCCTTTTAATAAAGGCCTGGGCAGGAAGCAGGGAGGCAGAGGACGGAGACAAAGACGAGGCCGCCGCTGCCACAGCAGCCTTCAAACCTCATTAACTTTTGTCTTGTTGCAGCAGTCTCTCTCTCTCTCTCTTTCTCTCTCTCTCACACAAGTACACACATATACATGTACTCATAAACATACGTGCACACAAACACCCACTCCTAGTTGTACATGCAATTACCCACATATTCATTTTGCACAAACACACACACACACACACACTGCTCTTGTTATCCAGCTGTCCATCTTCAGCTCTGAAGCCTCTTCCTCCAATCAGCCAGTATGTGCAGCATTTGTGTCTCAAATGTTTGCTTTGATTGCCTTTGTGATCATTTTTTTTACGTATCTGATGCACAGCGGTACGCACATAGTAGTAGTAGTATAATTGAACATCAAAAAAAAATTCTCTAAAATCAACAAGGACGGATTCATTCACACATCAGTCCCCGAATGAATCAGGATGCGTCGGTGTCGGCTCCGTACAGTTAGCAGCAGGTCAGGCTGCTTGTAAACACACATCACCAGGGCTAAGACAGTTATCTGCCTGCCTTGGCAACAACCTCACCGCTGGCTGGCTTCTCTCCAAAGATGGGCGTCATTAATCACAGAGTCATATTGTTGCATTGATGCAGGTCATTGAGCGCTGCGGCTGATAATGTGTGAATCGGAGTTGCTGAATTGGCCGGTCAACGCATGAATGAGAACTGCTGTTAATTCAGAACCAGAGAATCGCATTTATTGGAAGGAATTCCAAATAGTTTGTCCACACATACATGTAGGAGGCAAAACATGCGAATATAATGCAGTGAGTAACACAGAGTAACATCTGAGTGTATCCCAGCTGTCACTGGGCGAGAGGTCGGGTACACCCTGGACAGGTCACCGGTCTATCTCAGGGCTAACACAGAGAGACAGACAACCATTTACACTTACATGCACACCTACGGCCAATTTTTAGGACCACCAAATTAACCTAACGAGCATGTCTTTGGACAGTGGGAGGAAGCTGGAGTACCTGGAGAGAACCTACACAGACACAGGGAGAACATGCAAACTCCACACAGAAAGGCCCCAGTCGTACCCAGAACCTTGCCGCTGTGAGGCATCAGTGCCACCACACCACTGTGCCACCTATTATAATTATATTAAAATTAAAATGAACTAAATTGCAGTAGATTGTACTTCCTCCTAATTCAGTGGTCTGTGAGAGTAAATAAAATAAAGAATGATAAGAATGAGTATGAAATCTAAAGAAAATAACAAATTCCGAAGCTAATGCATGTGCTTTATTCAGAACCATTCTGGAATAGCACAATTAAATATAATAATTAAATATAAAGTAAAAAAAATTAAAAAATTAAATGCAATAACACTTTTTTGCATAGAATAAGATTGACTGCATCCAGGAGTTTGGGCACAGACCCGATAACCAGCTGTGCACAGAGGCTACGCCGCTTTGCAAGGTGAAATAAACTGGACTTATAGAGGCGGACCGTATGAAGAATGAAGAAAGACAACAAATGAACAAAACTGAAGCATCTGAAGGTGGAGAAATAATGATTTCTGATCAATATCTTAGACTTTTTAAAATTTCATTTGCTTTTGCAGGCTGAGTAATACTCCTGGTGATAATAATAATAAAAAAAATGTAAGTAAACTGAATCTAATCTGTTGAACATTTCATTAAATTCCATTAAATATTAAGACATTAAAGGTTTCATTCATCTGTTTATATTCAGTCATCTATTTTTCTTAAAAAAAAAGAAAAAAAGAAAAATCAAATATTTCAACAGACCGGAAGCAAATGGTGGAGTTGCGCAAAGACAATGACGATCATAGAGGCTCATGAACACTGACTCACTGTATACACCCAGAGCTATGTGGAAACGTAACAGCTGATCTGAAAATCTGTTTCCGGCTATATATACAAATGCTGACATTCAGTCTGCGGCCTTCTGTCTTTGCTTTGCTAAGTTCCAGTTATTGTGATTCTGACCACACTGTGACCACAAAAATATAAATCTATGAATACAGTTCTGTGCAAATGTGTGAGTCACTTTGGATATGCAGGGAAGGACTCTGGATAGCGCAAATTTCATTCTACAACAATTGGTGTGGCCCCCATAGGTCCCCAATCTTAGCATCATGGTACAAGGTTGGTAGCTTGAAAGACACAAAGACAGACATTGACACAGATACAAAGCAGCTGGACTCTCATGAATGCATCGTTCTCTTTCTTATTTACATACTCGGGTCTGATAAGAAGAACGACTACATACACTTAGTAAGTCATTTTATGTTGTATAGTTTGTCTCCTGATCTTATAGCAACACTGCTTGCACTTTTTTTCTTCACCTTAAGCTTCTTGTTGAAACAGTTTTGACACCACAGTGATGATATGATATTGCAAGCTCTCGCAGCCCGTACCTGCACTGGATGGGACTCCGGTCCGATCGTTCGTTACGACCGGCTCTCGTTTGGCTGTTGCTCGCACTGCATCACAGTTTGACATTTGCATGAGCTGAGCCTTCCTCACCTTTTCCCTCGCAGTGTAGTGGGCCAATTTTAGAGTCCGTTGACCTCGGGAGGTGTCCACGCGGCCGTAACGCAAGGCCTCGTTCGCAATGAATATCGGCTTTCTTAATCCGCATGTGGAATTTTAAATTTTAAATTGCCTCTCGTCGAGGTCGAGAAGCTTGTGGTTTTCACCCAGCTAACCAGCAAGGATCAAGGCAACGTCCTCAAGTCAAATCAGGGTCAAATGGGGTCTACAAGGTCCATCTCTGCATGAACGTTGAGCATAACTGCTTTATTAGGTTTCATGAAGAAGTAGCCTAATGTTGTCTGATGTGATATGTTGACAAGTGCTGAATCAGCACTTAAGTTCTAGTGGTCTAAAAAAGTATTTCAATGAGAGCCCTATAAAGGATTAAAGACATTTTTTTATAAATTCATCTCTTTTTTCTTACTTTTGAAAAGCATCCTCACTACTTTTGCACCTTCATGAACTTTGCACAGTAATTTAAACGAGTTAGACGTCTTTCTACATACAGTACAGTGGTCCAAACTGCAAAGCTTGAGTCAGGATGATAAGGAAATATTATTGAGTGTTTTTAGTATTTAGGAGCAGGTGTAAGAAGAAAAAATAATAATCTGCATCTTGACTTTGGACTGGATTTGAATCCATCCGTTTTGCTGCAGGCCAGCCCCCTGTGTCACCAAGCACTGTAAAGCAATTACAAGTACATACAGTAAAAAACACAGGAGGGGAATTTAAAGGGGGTGCCAGGGTTGTTTGTGCCACTCAGTCACCCGCTAATGAGTAATCAACTTTCACAGCTTGAGTGTTGGGGTGGTAATTCGGGTTGCACACCATGTTCCCGAACCGTGGAGTAGCGATTCATTATCATGGAGATCTGTATAATCAAACAATTAGTGAATTTCTTCTCATCAACAAGGCCTGCTCCCTGTCTGATGTGCTCGTCGGCGACGGGAGGGGGCTTGAGGGGCGAGGGTGGTGATAGTCGCTGACAACTGGCTGCCTCCGTGACGTTCCCTGGCTGTTTTCCAGTTCAGGGCGACGCGAGGGTTAAACAGCTCTGATGAACACACTCACACACTCCGTGGATGTGTCAGACTGAGGAGGAAAACCACTGGGACGGTAATTGACAAGACAGTAAAATGTGAGAGCGAGGGAGGGAGAGACAGACAGACAGGGAGAGAGAGGAAGGATTGTTTATGAGAGACCAAGGCAGAAAGAAAAGAGAGGCATCTAAATGTGTCAGCCCTCGTTGCTTGTTTACAGCTTTACTCCCGGAAACAGATTCATTTAAATCTTTACGGCGCTGGGAAATGAAAATAAAGCAACATTCTCACAAGATGCTACGCTTTTAATATGTCTCGTTATTTCTCCTGTGACTGCCTTGAATATCTTTCCCGGCGTGAGCTCATTCTTTCAGTAGGCTGCACCACTGACGTTTCCTTTCCTGAGATCTTTGAAATAATAATAACAATAATAATAATGCGTCTTGTGTGAACTGTCAATTTTATCGCAGTCTGAAGGCGGCACTAATTCTTCCCAACATCCAGGGAGTGGTGCATGTTTACTGTTAAGAATCGTCTGGCATACAAGTGATGTCTTTTATGTTCGGAGCTGCGATAATTTGTTTGGAGCAAACAGGGAAATTACAGGAAAGGCAGATGAAGTAATTCTCATAATGAGCCATGATGGCTGCACGAAACAGAGATTTTCTTGTAGATTACACAAACTGAAGCTTGTGACCCCGTTGGTCAGATCTGACAGCAACGAGAGGAGGCTAAAAATAGTGACTGACAGAAAATCTAAAGAAGAATAAGTCGCAAAAACACAATTAGAATGAAGGACGGACAAAAAACAAACAGAAAAACATGATTTTTAAAAATGTATTATTATAATTATTATTATTATGTGCAACTGCGATACTCCACCAACGCCTCTCTCACCTTTGTGCTGGAGTTCGCACACAAACGCATTCGTACACAGTGCATGAAAGGCAGCAGTGCAGAGCGTGGCTGAGAGGTTAATCAGATTTCTCTGTAGTGGCCGGCGTGCCAGGCGGCAGGTAGTCATTACACAAACACACAGTGCATGTCTGGTGCCCGCTTGGCATCAGATCTGAGTGAGAGAGGGGAGTGTGTTTGTGTGAGCTGAAGCTGCTATTCAGCTTTTAATCTGTAATTGGGGTATTTCTTAATTTTATTCCCCTTTGGTGTCAGAAATACAGCAATGTAGACTTTGTTCATAATCCTACTTAAGTCAAATTGCGGAAGTACTGTCAGTAAAAGCATTACTATTTAAAGCTTTTATTCTGCAGTAAAATATTTGTAGGAAATTATTAATACTAATGCATCAGTGTGAAAGCATTTTTTTGGAGCCTGTTTAAACTACAGGGGTTCCCGACATATGGGCCAGAATCCTGCAAAGGGTTTCAAGCAAAATTTAAGGTGTTGTAATATGATAAATGAGAGAGGAAAGAGGAAAACAAACATGATCTAGGTTCAAATACTATCAGCCTTATAAACATTTGAAATATGAGGCCCCAACAAAAAAGTTTGGAACAATTAGTTTTATGTTAAACAAGGTCATTTAAATCTGTGAAATAGCAAATAAATGTATGGAATCCCTTCACTGTTATCTACATGTCACGGTTGTAAAACAAATCTACTTCTCCCACTCTCTCCAAAATGGAGCTTTTCCAAAATGGCCTCCAGTTTGTGTAGATTTGAAAACACTTGGCGTTCCAGTGTGTGCCAAGCCCATGAGGAAACCTCAAGCCGCCTCTAACGTTCACTTTGATAACTCATTCTGAATATACCTAAATATCTACCAAAACACACAGCAGACCTGTTGTCATCAACACAGACTTTGCTGATTTTTGTCTCTTGATGCAGGACATGTGAAGTGAGGATTTCATGATGCAGACATGGTGGTAGCCTAATTATTCTTGATCCTTTGTGGAGTGAGTGGGTTGTTAGTGGAATTGGAAGCACCTGGGCCTGTTTCCCCACAGACATGAATGTTATACATACAGCCTTCTCTTAACCCTGCCATGCACTTTACACGACACAACACTGACCATGTGTTATCACATGTATCAAATATATTTACTCCAGTTTTGTCATTACTTTGTATACGATGTAAAGACTAGAGGGATGCTATAGAGAGGCCTACTGTAGATAGATAGATAGACTGACAGAAAAGCTTCATCACATAGAAACAGTCGAAGATATGAAAGATTCATTCAGTCGTTCATTTTCTGTAACCGCTTGTCCTCTGAAGGGTCGCGGGGGAGGCTGGAGCCTATCCAAGCTGTCATCGGCCAAGAGGCGGGGTACACCCTGGACAGGTCTCCAGTCTATCGCAGGGCTAACACAGAGAGACAGACAACCATTCACACCCACATGCACACCCACGGTCAATTTAGAATCACCAATTAACCTAACGAACCGGTACCTGGAGAGAACCCACGCAGACACAGGGAGAACAGGCAACCTCCACACAGAAAGCCCCCAGTTGGCTTGGATTCTAACCCGGAACCTTCTTGCTGTGAGGCATCAGTGCTAACCACCACATTTCACCCCCATTCCCACTTTGAGAGTGGGAATGGGGGTGAAATTTCCAAGTACCTTAGCTTAGCTTAGCTTAGCATAAAGACCTGATCTAATATGTATATTTTCAATGCGCCTGCAGCATCAGTTCATCATCATACTTAGTTCAGCATCATACTCCTAAACCTAAAACCTTGATCATGCATTCAGTCATTCCTAAATACCCTGGTATGACTGGCAATCTGTACTGAGTCATATCTAAAGGTACGCTATCACCTCCTTCCAGAGTCTCTGCCAGCACATCCATTAAAAGGCTTTAACAAGACAAGCTTTAACAGTGTTTGCACTGACTGATACGTTCAAACAAAACGGGACTAGCATTAAAAACGGTCCCGTTTCACGCCGTTTTCATCCATATTTGCCTTTTAAAAGTAACCCTCATTCTAACCTCTGACGCAGAGTAATAATAGATGGCATAAACCGATTACCGACAACCTGCATCAAAGTAAGAGATGAGATTACAGAACTTACCGCCAAACAGAGTGCAGCGCGTGTCAGTTGTGATCGAGTTATTTGTGAGGTTCGGCAGCATCGAAACCCAGAGGAATATACCAAGCTGTGTGATGATTCAGTCATGAGGCACTAGTATGAATCTTATTATTAACTGTATTCGTGGGCCTGATAATGCAATAAAAGCATCCACATGATGCCTCTCTATTGGTTTTGCATGAAAACAATATCAATCTCTACCAGTGAATAATACACAGCTGAAATCAAATTTGTTTGCCTCTGTTGTGATGAATAGTGTTTCATAAAGTGAACAAACCTCCCCATTATTCTGAGCGTGGAGTCTGTGCCAATGACATTACACTGTATATTACTTATCAGGGGAAAATAGGGTAGCTGGGAGACATTATGCATGTGATAAATAATGTATTCATTCAGAGCTACCATATTAGGGTTACACCATATGTGGTATATAAGTGTGAGCAAGAGAGAGACCGAAGAACTCTGTACGCGTGTGTGTTAATAAGGTTCTTATATGTGCGTCTCAGTGGGTATTGAAGCACCGGATAGACAAACCTGGGACAAAATTGAATATTTAGGCCGTGTGCTGTAAACAGATGATCTGCATTAAGTGTTGCAGGGCTGAAATTGTACCAAAATACAATATACATGACTCTCATTTACAAGTCTTTCTGCAGATTCGCTGGGAGTTTAATACACTGCAACTGTCCAGCCTCCATGGCGGCACCAGTCAACATTTCTGCCTCTGTAGGCCTTGTAAACACTGAAATGAATGATGACTTAATTCCATTTAGCTGATTCAGTTTCACGGCCCTGGTGCCGTGCATGCTGGCACATTGCCACGCGCTACTAAGACACTCCAACGGAACAAACTTATCGTTAATGTTGTTAGGAATAACTTTGCTTTTAGTACTATAACAAGTCTGCTGCAAAAAAAGGCTAGTTTAAACGCTAAAGAAGATCCACTCTGAGGCACCGATCAGACCTACAAATACAAATCAAAGAGGCCAGCTTAAGGTAATAGTGTGAACGCACCCAGGATATATTGAGGTTGCATTGCAGAAATCTGACCACATTTGGAGGTAGGACTGGGGCGCATTTAACCACAAACCTTTGGTATACAAAATGTGTCCTGGGTCACATTAAAGACCAGCTACTCAGCAGGGGTGCTCTTGCATAAGTGGATTCATTCATTCATTCATTCAAAAAAAAAAAACACTTAACTGCTATAATAAATGATCTCCTAAAAAGGAAAAGGGGCCGTAAGTGATGTCTGTTCATTAGTGATGAGAGCCTTTTAAAAAAAAAAATGGAGATTTTTTTTCTGCCACTGCTTCAAACAGCACAGCGGTAAAATTACAGCATGTACGGAAGCTTCCGAGGTTGGACTTATAATCTAAGCTTTGTGCAGCTCTCTAAAATAGCTAACGTCGGGGCAAAGATATATAAATTAATAATTTGACACATGTGCTTTCAGTGAGTTAGACTTCACTAACTCAGAATACGTATCAACTCGCCAAGTCACGACGTGCGTGCAACAAACAGCTGTTCGTGGTTCTGAAACAGCGGTAGAGATAAAGAGACAGTAGCTGTGGTAATATTTTACTGCAGTGCTTATTTGCGTACAGAGCGCAAAAGTGAGATACGATCTCAAGAACTGGCTTGGGGAGGCATGTGGAGATACATTTTAACGCCAGGTGTGACTACAGGAACTTCAAGCTAGCCACTCTCAATCTGAACGGCCAGGATAGATGTTAACGGAAGGTGTAAACGGGGCCTATACAGACATGGGAGGGTAGAATGCTTGGAAGCTTTGGAAGCGTAGATACATGCATGTATTGTATTCCCGTTGAGCCAGGCTAGTTGTTTCCCACTTTCAAGTATTTATGCTAAGCTAAGCTAAATGAATACAGGTAAATTAGTTGCACACAGGCATGTTAATGGATTAAATACATCTGTACGGTATTTTGTGGGAGAAAGGATTCAAATATAAAGTCTTTAAATACCACACTAAAATAGCAAAAGCCAGAAGGAAGTCATAGATGGTGCAATATAAGGTTTGACGACACTATACTATGAAATATGTTGCAAAATGTTATATAAGATATGATTTAAACATTTACAAAACTTGAAACACATTTTCAAGACTTAATCATAACATCAAGCAGTAATAATGATGAACAATAACATATTTAAATACCTATAGCACCTTTTGCAGTGTACACCTTGGATGCATCCTTTGCAGCAGACTCAAGGAGACATCTTCAGTATACCAGCATGTGTGCGTGTCTGTGTTTTATCTTCTTTTTTTTCCCTCCATCTCAATAAAAGTTTTGGTTGTATCAGCACAAATTAGCATTGATGGTACCTAGCTAATCTCACACAGCTGCAGAATGGAGCATTAGGGAGAGGGTGCAGGGCCTCGGCCCATCTGTGGAGGGACCGACTGGCGGTCCCCTGAAAGCAACATCACTTTGGCCTTGTCAGATGGTCCCTCCAGTGTGGCTGCATGCGCATATGTGTGTGTGTGTGTGTGAGAGAGAGAGAGAGAGAGAGAGAGAGAGAGAGAGAGAGAGGGAGAGAGAGACAGAAGGCGTGTGTCGTTTGTTTGCTTGTGTCGCATTAACTTACAGGAAACCTTGGGTGTGAAAGTGCTAACTTGAAGGTAGTGAGTTGCTGTAATGGCGGATAAGCAATTCTCTGAAGATGCTTCCCCCAGTAGACTTACACAGCTGTGATCAAGGTGCTTCTAACAGCAAAGACAAATTATTTCACTGTACGTTTCCCATGAATTATAGCTTTTCTGCACATATTGGCTCCAGTGCCGTCACTTTTCTCCCTCATCGGCCCCTCTGCGCTAAATATTGTTCTCTTCAGCGCCCTTCCTCTCCCACTCATCTGCCCTGCCCCACTCACTTTTAACCAAGCAGCGCCCTGATGCATGTAGAGCAGTCTGAAGTCTGTCATCTGTCTCCTCGTTCCTCGGCGTGTCTGTCTCCGTCTCTTTCAGCGGCCTGTGGCCTGTCATGCTGCACATCAGCAGCTGTTTGCGTTTTCAGTCCGGAGCAGAGAGTGAGAAATTGAAGAATGATCTTTCCATCCCAGTTCACATTACTGAATGGTTGTTTTACACGCAACACTTACTTGACACCTCTGATTAATAGTGTCACAGAAACACATTTTAAAAACAGAGGGTGACATGCAGAAAGCAGACCATGGGGAGAGCTGCATTTCACTTAATATGCCAGTGGCTATCTTTTTCGTCTTTGCAAATCGGATTCCTACCCACCCCACACACACTAATGACATTATATTAAGATTCAAAATCACTGTACCAGGAAGTGGCCTTTCTATTTCCGCACAGTGGTCCTCTTATAGCTGTCTGTCTGAGTGTCTGACCTCAGGTGGTGCAGGAGCCCCTGTGAATGCGGCGCCAGTGGCTGGACAGTCCAGACGATAGCGGCTGATACCCTGTCAACACTGGCGGCCACGTCAACCAGCGCAAAGTAGCTGTGAGTGCTGCTGCTGCACCACTCCAATGGAAACAAGTGTCTGCACAGAGGAGACGGAGACAAACATTTGATTGGCTTATAAACTGCATCTAAAAATCCAGCAGTCTGTCTTTTGACATCACCCAATAGTTAGGCGGTCCAAGAAAGCACTTTGATAATTAGGCTCTTAAAGTGACTTCATTAAAGAAAATGGAATAACAGGATGGAAATGGTAAGCTCCTGTCAGTGGAAACACAAGGTTGAGAACTTATTCAAGTGTGGTAATACTGGAAACTAAGTCCTTCCTTTTAGAATCATATTGCTGTTTGGACAAAAGGGAAAAACATTCGTTACATCCTTCGTGCAAAATGTCTTGCTGCTGAGGAGTACATCTGCAAAAGAATCGAGAGGAAGAATTTTGCGAAGGCGGATGGCTGAAGTGCCCCTCAGCAAGGTTCCGAAAGCCCTGACCACCCCAGGCGCTGCACACGGCCAAGGCGAGCGTGCTCACTGCCTCGTCCGTGTGAATGGATGGGTCAGATGCAGAGAACAAATTTGTCTTCTTCAGATTTATTCAGCTTTGCAACTAAATTTCTAAAACATTTTTAAATGCTGTTCTAGCAGCGCTCTGTTCTGGCTCTAATGCCATTTGATGAAACAATATTAGGATCACGATTATGTTGAACACGTACGCTTTAGTCAGGTGTTTATCTCGTTGCTCCTGCTGCTCTCTTCTCTCTCCTTTTCTGTCTTCTCCGGCCTCCAGAGATTTTCCTCACCACAGTCGCCTTCATGCTTGCTCTGGGGGTTTCAGGCCAGGTTTCGACAATTTGTATTGTTATTGACATTATATAAATAAAACTGAATTGAAGTGAATGAACTGAAACTAAACTGAATTCATAAAGGATTGATAATTTGTCTCAGGAAGGTGACAATCTGAAGTTCATGTTGTTTTATATGCTTCTATTTGTTGTTCCTTGGCAAATTTTATACAAATCCATCTTGGATTTTTGCTTCATTTAAGCAGATATACTATTCTTTATAAAGGAAACCAGTATACATCCAGTATTTAGCTAGTATGCACACAACGTTGTTATTTAACCAACAGTATTTATGGGAGAGTAGTTAAATTAAATAAAACCGTAAGCTGAGGGTTGGAGTGCATCAGACCAGAATAAAGGTTATTAAAGACAAATTAAAAATACACAGATGCATGCATGCCATCGCCCTGCACCAACCACACTTTCCAAAGCAGCCCAGGTACGTAATCGTATCAGTGACCTTCATGTTTTCATGACTCTTCAAAATAAAAGCAGTTGCAGCAACTGACTACAAATACGGCATACAGATGGCTGCTTTTAACCAAAATAAAATTTTAATTTGTCCTCCTCTCTCCTCTCCTGTCCTCTCCTCCATCCTTGCTCAGCCCTTCTCCATCCACAGAGACCATTAAGTTAATGAGACCAGAGGTAGTGATGGCTGCAGCAGGAGGCTCCCTCTTTTTCCTCCCCCTATCAACCCTCCTATCTCTCTCTCTCCCTCTCTCTCTCTCTTTCATCATTCTGGTGTATTCTTCCTCTCCTGCTCATGTCATGCCTTTGCCTTCCTCACCCTGCTCTCTTCTTGTCTCTAGTTTCATTACTGGATGCCTGTTGTAGTCACCAAAGTTGCGCCACGGCAACAGCAAAGCTCTGCTCCTCGGCCGACTCTGGGGACAGACATTTCATTTCCGCACTCTTAACGAGTTGGTGGAAGTGTGTGTGTGTGTGTCAGTGTGTGAGCGCACAGGAGCTGTGAGGGAAGAGCCGGTTGGCGAAGGGCGGGGGTGCAGGCTTCATCGCTGTCCTCCTTCTTCTCCTCCTCCTCCTCCTCCTCCTCCACACTCTCAGACAGAGATAATGGGGGAGCTGATAGCAGCCTTGGAGACTGCTGTGGCTCCGAGCACAGATATGGACCGATAACGCCTCCACCACCTCGCCTGCTCTGTGTGTGTCTGTCTTTGTGTCTGTATCTGGATGTAAGTGTGTAAAGCAGCGTTACACGTGGTATTTTAAAATGTGGGTGTATCTTTGCAGGTTTTTTTTTTTCTTTCTATGCAATGTGTTTGAGGCTGCATGTGTCACTTTTTATTTTGTATCTGTGAGTGTCTCTGTTCTTTTGGAGCATCTGAGCATGTGCCTCTGTCTTGTGTGCATGCACATGTGCAACACTACACACACTGTGGGCTGTGCTGGTTATGTACTGTGTGTATATGTAATGTGTGTAGGGATGTGTGTGTGTGTGTGTGTCCTACATCTGCTCCTCTACAGTGTGTGTGTGTGTGGCTCTCCTGGTGTCTCTTCAGCCTCCTTCATCCCACCAGACATTCCTGCCTCATTTTTATGGGCACAAGAACAGCTGGCCACCCCAGTAGGGCATTTTCACAATGAGACAATCACAATATATGAGCCTGGTGCTACACACTCACACACACACACCCATACACACAGTATATATATGCAGTATGCAAAGACACACACTCTCCTGGCTACTGCTAATATGTTTCCTGTTGTGCTGTTGTGTTACGGCGCCATCAGGATCTAACAGCCGGAGTGGATTACTGGTGCAAATGCGTTCATCATCGCTCTTTTCTCTTTTAGTGCTCCAGATATGAGAAGACTCTTTTTCATTGTTACGGCTCCGGTGAAACGCACCGCGGCAGCTCCGGCGTCGATTCCCGCTCTGACGTTCGAGCTTCTTTTGCCCGTGCGACTTTGATGAATGGCAAAAGGCGAACCTTTTCGATGTACTTCACGTGGTCTCCTCTTGCGACAATCACATCCTGACAGTTCAAATGAGAAAATGATTAATAGGGCTCGTGATTAACATAATGAGTTATTATCCAGGACAGGTAGAGGAATTATTTCATCAAGCCAGGCTATATTTATCTTTCTTCACCTATGCACCTGTTCTGCTCATTTCACAGCGTTTTATTGCATCTGAGATTACAGTGTTTTTCCATTAGTGGACCTGCGCTGATTAGTTTTGAACAGTGGGAATATGATTGAGCATAAATTTGTACATGAAAATGCATGTTTATAAGTATATATGAAGCCATACTCTTGAAATATATATGTTATGTATTTTAAAATATATATATATATTTAGCAACACTGACTTAAGATAATCTTTCAAATGATGAAAGCCAGGACATGCTTTATTGTCTGGTACTGATTAATCCCCATCAGCAATTGCACTTATATGCTGCTCATATGGAGCAATAGGCCTTTTTTGTTTTCATTATTAGAATAAATCCCGTGGAAAGAAAATTTGGACTGTCCAGCTGGTTTTTTTTGGTACTGGTGGAGAAAACGTATCACTAGAAGGACAGTCTTGCTCAGTTGCTTTGAAATGCTCTGTTAATACTACAGACTAAAAGCATTATCTATTACATATTATAGCTTGGCCTTCTAAATGTATGGCTTCATTTAAATAAGCCGTACATTTCAGTTTATGGGAAAGATGAGCCAAAGGTGTAATTGCTTTCTTTTAGACACTTTACTCACTCATCAGTTTTCATTCATTCGTTCATCTTCTGTAACCGCTTGTTCCTACGAAGCGTCGTGGGGGAGCTGGAGCCTATCCCAGCTGTCATCGGGCGAGAGGCGGGGTACACCCTGGACAGAGGTGTCTATTACAGGGCTAACACAGAGAGACAGACAACTATTCACACTCACACCTACGGCCAATTTAGAATCACCAATGAACCTAACGAACATGTCTCATTTGGACAGTGAGAGGAAGCTGGAGTACACAAAGAGAACCCACGCAGACACAGGGAGAACATGCAAACTCCACACAGAAAGGCCCCAGTCAGCCTGGATTCGAACCCAGAGCCTTCTTGCTGTGAGATTTCAGTGCTAACCACCACTCCAGTTTTCCAATTATAACCATAATAACATTCATTTGTAGATTACATGTCTTCAGACAGGTAGAAGATCCTGCTCAAGTGCAACAACAACAACCATAGAGCATAGTAGGAAAAGCATAAAAACATACATAACTGCAGTCTAAGAAAGAGGAAATGAGATTAATGCACACACACAAAAAAATCATTTTCAAAATTGGAAACTTGGAATCTTAATCTGGTAAACTATTCCTCAGCTTCGAGAGTGTGATTGCAAAGACATTGCCAACCAGTGTCGCCAGATGGGAAATACGGTTGCTTTAAAATTATTGTATTTTGACGCAAACTATCGAATCTTACAAAAACAACACTAGGACAGTGCATTTAAAATCAAAACTATTCTATGTGCATGGACAACTAAATGACTAAGGAATAAACACGCAGGCTTGGCCATTTGAATGAAAAAACTGCTTTATCACTGTCAGTCAAATGACAAACTTTCGTATATTTGTCTTTTTATATCGTATAGGCCCCGAAACTATCGTATGAATACGATAGTTATCGTATATCTGGCAACACTGTTGTCTGCCCTGGTCATACAAATTGCCATAGGCATGACCAGCAACGCTGAAACTGAGCATCTCTGTTCTATCCAAAAGAGGTTTATTATTATTATTATAAATCCTATACTTTTCCATTTATGTTCCATGCATCCCCCGATCAACCATAGAAATATAATACTAACGTCACCTGTAGTTGATGAAATGATGACCGAAATGTTTTAATAATTTACTTTGCAAAAATATAAAAAAAAAAAAAACTTGGGTAAATTCCATAATCTTTCAACCGGTTACTAAATGCACTTGTTTTCTCAGCTACATAATAATGTACTACCATCCTGCCAATGTGGGCGCTACTGTTCATATTATGAAATACAAAAAAGTATTAGGTCAAGCTGTGTAAGAAAACAATAAATCTTCTCATGCACACAGAGAGCCCCTTTCCAGCCCACCAGCAGACCTCATGTGTTAAATACTGAATTAATGTGAAAGGTAAAAGGCTGGTGAGAGTACTGCAAGCAACAGCTCCACTCGCATCTAGTTTTATGCACTTTTGTGGAGGGGCTCTCTCTCTCTCTGTTCACCACAAAACAGAGCTTCATTCCATGTACACATAAAATTGGAATATTAAATTTGTGGCATATTGAACAACTTGTTGTTTTTCTGAGAGGCTGCTGTGCATGAACGGTCATCCAAAGTTTTGCTCTCTCTTTATGTGAGTGTGTGTGCTTGCATTTCTATTTTTGCAGGAACTAGTTTGAGTTTTACTTTCTGACACACCTTTGAAGGGTTGTTTGAGGGTTCAGATTTGGCTGTGGGTTTCAGGTCAGGGTCGAGTTTGAGTATTTAATTGCGAAGGTTACGGCAGGGTTAAGGGCGCTAGCGTGAGCACTGTGCCACTGAGTGTCCTCGAAAAGAAATAAACCTGTGTGCGCTGCCCCGTGCTCATGCCTGAATCCGTTCATTAGCCGCTCACGAACTCACCGAGGCTCAGATAGACAGTGGCACTACCCAGAATGCCTTGTTCTGGGGAGCCATACGCACTTGTGTTTTGCTAATGAGCACATCCAGGGGACATTTCACGTAGAGGCAGACCCACAAAACGCGCACGCACAAGCCTGCGAAACTACACAAGACTGACATTCTCCTCACACAACTGCAGAGAAAGTCTCCTGAGAAAGAGAGCTGCCAGGCACGAAAATGGAGAGCGAGAGCACGGAGAGAAAGAGCAGAGCAAGAGGTGAGAGAGAGATGTGTGTGTGTGGGGGGAGGAGGAGGACGGCTGGGAGAAATGAAAATGCAGCTTTTTCTTCTTTTTTTTTCTCCCCCAACGTTTCTTTTTCTTTCCACAAAGCGCGGCTGTTTTGTCCTTAGCGCTCGTGCCTTCACTCCTCGCTCCGCTTTGATAGGTTTCACTGCACTCGACTGTATTGACTGCGGTCTTGGCAAGCACGAGGACAAATCAATTAAGAGCGTTGACTGATACAGTGTCTGAGTCCAACCCCACACCCCCCACGCCCCCATTCTCAATAGCGAATACGAGCAATTAAAAGCCGACTGTAGCACACAATGTGACAGTAATGGCCATAATGGATCGTCGTCAAGGTTCAGACGCCAGATAATGTTGTTGTTTATCTAGATGATTGTTGTTGTTTATTCATAAGCTTGGGAATCCTCACACACCCCCACCCCCTTCCCTGACAACCCCTCGCCACCCGTACCCCGAGCCTAAACACAAACAGACGTCTGTGATATTGAAAGGTGGCCATCTGTCCAATCAGGGAATCAAGTCAATAAGGAGAACCAGTTTGGGGGCGAGACCTGATCTGGAAGACATTAGCATGTGAATTAGTTGTTGACTGGGTGCCAAAGCCAGCAGCCTGATCGCTGCCAACTAGATGACAGCATTCCCCTAATCGATGGCTTGATATCTATATGGAAACATATGGAGGGATCAGGAGCGCGGGCTGTGCCGTTTCATTTTGATCCAGTTTCACGGTGAATTTCTCAGCCTGGGAGCGTTTTTCAGGAGCCGAGGCCTGTTGGAGCTGACTTTTTTTTTTTTTTATACAAACTGTAAATGCATGAAAAAGGAGAAAGTGAATGTTTAGATTTTATTCTATATTGTCACTGCCGCTACTTTATATATTAAAGATCCCTTCCAATCAAAGTTCGGTGTAATGTTCATCATAGAGGTCAATTTTCTAAAAATCTACCACTGTAAATCTAAAAGCAAATTTATTATCACCCCCATTATTATCACTGGAATACTCAAGGTTAGTCTTCATCAGACAAAAGCCGCTGGGTTCAGACATTGTTATTCATACAAACTGAACATTTCCTACAGCTGTAGCTTCTCTTTAAAAACATTTAACTCGTTGACCTTTATTATGTAGTAGACACAGGAAATGTTCATCAAAAAATGCACACACAAACAGTCATTTTTGAGATTTTGTGACGGCAAATCCGTTTGAAATATGCTGCAGGTGACAGGCTGCACACCTCTGCTGTCTGCAGGATCATGACCAAGATTGATCATAAAATTATGGAAATTTTAATATTAAAAAGACGCCAGTTCGTTTTGCTGTCCCTAGATTTCTGAGAGCTTTAAACTACTTTTGTTATGACCACCAGTAAATACAGAAGTCACCAAATCAACTGGAGCTGAGATTAACACTTTAAATAAAAGTAAGTAAAAAATATACTACTTTTTATGCAATTAAAACACGTGAAGCTAATTTTAACTACTTTCTTTTGGGCACAGCAGCATTAGCAACTGACCAGAGACCTACAACTGTAGTAGTTAGTTCCATTTCAATTGATTATTTGAACATTTCTTTAAGAAAACGCACCGCTAACAAGAAATGTTAGAGCATAGAAAAGCAGCTTGCACGTTTGAGATACTTAAATATTTCCTTTTAACGCTTTTCACCTCCACCTCACTGAGCCATAGAAAGCTAGAACATATAATTAAGTGTGTGCCACATTTGATAGATTATTTCAAATGTGTTCACCCAACAGCAATAAGAAGCAGATAAGAGCAGTTAAAATTTGATCCATCTCCATCAAGTCAACATTTAAGTGTAACCTAGAACCTTTAATCTGAACTACTCCTACGCAAGAGAAATATTTGAGTACTGCATGCACCACTGTAACAAATGTGAGTCCTGTATTCCTGCTTTTGTTCCCGTGTGAAAATCTAATTTTATGACTTAATATTTAGTTTATTCTATGCTCAAACAGCACATACGTGTATTTTTCTATAAAGGTTAATAAAACTGCATTACATCTATGCTGTTGTTTTATCCTGTAAATACAGCTGATCACATGTTTCGTATAGAAAACCTAGTTCTTTAAAGTAACTGTCAAAAATATGTACCTCTGAAATGAAGTGCTGAAAAAGTCAAAAGCTGCATCAAATCTCAGCCTTCAGGAAAAGTGCAAGCGCCTCAGATTTGTGCTCGAGCGCAGTACTTGAGTCAAAGTTACTTTCCACTGCTGGCCTGTTAACTTGAAGGTTTGACCATCTGTGTGCTGCATAATGACGCATCATTTCATCTGCTGGATTTTCTCTCTGCTCAGCTGATTTTGTGATATCGCATCTAGTCGTGAACCCCCAGAGCCTGAACAGACTTTTCTGTGACATCTCCGGGATACACGGAACACTTTTGATATGCGAACTGTTTTGCATATTCATAGATTCAGAGGAATATAAGAATTTTTATGTTGTAATTTAACTTTCTGGTTAAGAATCATGTAAGCCACACGATATTAATCAATGTAGAAATCGTTGTGTGTCTTAAAAATAAGTTTGACGGGTATTTTCAACGGGCCAAGTCTCCCCTCTGTGTCTCTGCTTCCAGCTTCATTGTGACTGTGCAGGCAGATAACACAGACAAATATAGAACGCCGTAAATGTGAACAAATGTTTCCCTAATGAAATTGTAAATGATCTATATCAAAACCCCTGATCTGCCAGATCAGCTGGATATGCAATCTGTAAGAAACTGAAACACGGCATTGCGGCAAAATTAATTTTTTTCCATTTCCAAATATAATAGCAGTAATGCAGTTATTCAAGGTCTCCATTTGTCATCTCAGACTCCAATGTGATTTCTGTTTGGTCTGATGTAGTTTCCCCTCAGGCAGTCGCTGAAATAAAATCCCCATTTTGACTCGGCATTCCCACTCAGAGACAATTTCATCAGAGGGAAATCTGATCGCTCATATCTGAGTCCTGGAATGAATTTCAAAAGCAGACGCACACTGCTGTCACCCTGAATCAAGACAAAAACACCGCATTAGATCAGACTGCCTCTTTCAGGACCTTGAATTATCTATCTATCTATCTATCTGTCTATCTGTCTATCTATCTATCTAGTCCTCTTCACACTCTACAGAATAAAAATAACCACCGTTAAGTTGCACAATAATTATTTAGATGTCCCGCTGCAGATGTTTGTGCCGTCCACTCTCATGATCAAGAAACATTCATTTTCTTTAAGGTCCTTCACACCTGTATTATGGATCCACTATTCTCTATATTAACAGGTGACCATAGGAGGCTTCCTCAAAGCCTGCCAATCAGAAGAAAATGGGCCTTTGGGGAGGGGGTGCCTTAAAGAGACAAGAGGTAAAACTTGTGTCCACACAGAATGAACCAAGGAGATGCACAAAGCTATTTCAGTGTAATCCAAGAATTGACATATAGAGCTGGGAATTAGCATGACTTTAAAAGAGTAAACGTGTTAGAGACACGGACAGAGGCCCTGTCAGACTATGATATGATGTTATGTATATTATGTTCTTCTGTTGACATCACATCACGTGACACTTTTTCTGCTGCATGAAATGAAACCAAAGTTACTAGTAATACAAGATTCTTCGATACTCCTGGGAAGCGCGTGCACTGCTTTTTCACTGTGAGCGTGCAGGTCGCGGTCATGAACTTTCCACCTCCGTAACAAAAACAGCTCATCTCGGGGGCTGAGGAATGGAGAGGAAAGCGAAAGGGAAAATTGCACCATGCTTGGTAAGACGGCAAACTGGTCTGGTGAAACGCCAAAGTTTAAGGTCACTGAGGAATTTAAATTTATTCCTGACTGTTAACATATTTTCAGGCAAGACACAACCAAGATGTTCAGACTACTGTGTGTGGCGATTTTGCTGCGTAAGTGAACTAGTCGGTGAGTTACTTCTCTGTTGTGCTGAGGTGGGATTTAATTGTCTTGGGAGCTGGGCGTTGGCGTACAGCGGGACATCTTATCTTTCCTCCTGGAACCCAGCCAAATCAAAGTTTGAGAATTTCTGTGACTTTAGCATAAACTGAGTCTATTGGGTGAAAATAGCATGTTACAATGATTTTTTTTTTTTTAGTTTCAAAAACATTTTATATTAGGTACTTATAGAATGTCCTTTATAGTGGACAACGGGTTTCAAATTTGTTGTTTTTTTTGTCTGATCCGACCAAATTGTCACTGCAGTATCAGCAACAACAACTAACTAGTTAACTGGAACGTTGGTGCAATGGCAGGAAACGTGGCCACTCAGACTTGTTACCTCTCTGTTATGTTATGTGATGCCATAATCTACCCATTGTTTTAGTCCTGTTATTTTTATTTTATCATCTATCGTGCAGCGTGCTTTCTTTTGCATGATGAGTAGACCGTCACATGTAGTCAATGCTTATCTGGTGTTAAAAAAAAAATTGCAAAAACATGGCAAGTAACTTTAAAAGTGGTGCAGCGGCCGCTCTGAATCGAAGAAGTTTGCTATTTTTGCTCAACTTTCTGTGTCCATCAGAGCAACCGATGTTTGTGTCTACTGTCAGAAAGGGCAACGGTATAAAATTCATCCAGCAACCAACACGGATGTTGTCTCTTCTTACAGTGGGACCAGGCCTCTAGGGCCCTGATGCCGACGGAGGGCACATCCTAACTGATGTGTAAGGAAGTGGAGGCAAAGAACACGAGCGTACACACCGGGCTAAAAACAAGCCCTAACTCTTCAAAGGTCACTTGCTTCAGTAATCATTAACGGGTTCAGTCACTGATTACCTGTCCTTCAGCATGGTTTACATGGTTAAGCTTTCTGGGTGTAGCTACTTCTTTTTTCTCCGTTGAATTGAGGGCGGGCGGCACAGTGGTGTGGTGGTTAGCGCTGATGCCTCACAGCAAGAAGGTTCTGGGTTCGGAGCCTTTCTGTGTGGAGTTTGCATGTTCTCCCTGCGTCTGCGTGGGTTCTCTACGGGTACTCCGGCTTCCTCCCACCGTCCAAAGACATGCTCACTGGGTTAACTGGTGATTCTAAATTGGCCATAGGTGTGAGTGTGTATGGTTGCCCTGTGATAGTCCTGGCGACCTGTCCAGGGTGTACCCCGCCTCTCGTCCAATGACAGCTGGGATAGGCTCCAGCCCACCCCGCCGCCCTCAAGAGGACAATCGGTTACAGATAATTAGTGAATGAATGGATACAGACTGGACTCTACAATATTCGACTCTGTGCTACAAAGGGGGTATTATGAGAAATGACAGGATAGATGGATAGCATGCTAACTTCTACAAATGTGTTGATAATTTTAATAATATAATGTAGCACACATTACAATGTTTGCATGCGCTTCTATAGGAGCTTATTAGTCTGGGAATCAGAATTATAGTTTGTTTTATCTAAAAGGAAGGCAGTCTATGATATGATTTTTGACCGCTTATTTGAATGAATAAAAAAATAAATAAAACATTTCATCCAGTTCGAGTCCATTCTCATACCCTGGGCTTCATCCATGTAAGACTCGGCAGGAACGCACAGGTGGGAAGGGTCAAACTCTAGCTTGTAATAGTGCACTTTAATGATTTTCTGCTTCTTTTATCAGTCTGCGTGGATGTGGATACTATCAGATCAGGATCCCTCGCTGAAATGCGTCCGTACCTGACTTAGAAATTAATATTACGTCCTTTAGCGAATGCCGCACGTTGTTCCCTCTTTCGAAGCGCAGAAGTGTAAACTAAGCCTCGTTAATTAAGCTCATTAGGTGAACAGAAACCTGTTTGATTGGAGGCAGTTGGAGCCCTTCCGCTCTGATGCAGCAGCGGTATTTAACTCACCATATTGGCTGTCTGATGGCAGCACCTCGGGGTCGTGTTCTGTGACATGGCTGTTGTCCCGGTGCCACCCTTCTCCACACACACACAAACACACACACAGATCCTTTAAGGGGCTTGGCAGACCCCTGGTTCCCCCCTCTCTAATCACTGTGTTCTCCAGAGGGGTGGGGAGGGAGCGGGGAGGCAGCCATTCTCGTTGCTCTTTGGAAAAAGCTTGGCATTTGTCTGAGATCTCATTTCTGTAATTCATCGCCCGTCTCCCGGGAGTCGCAGTTGGCACTGGTTGTGGCAAGTCCTCCCTCCTCCCCCCCTGCTTCTACCACTCTCACACTCTCTAACCCTATTCCTCTTGTATTGCGGCATCGCTCCTTCTTCCTCTCTTTCACCCCTTGCCGTTGTTTGTCGTTGGCGCTGAAAGAGGCACTGGCTGAAGCTAAACTGGTGGGTGTACACACATTAAGTCTCCTGCGATTGTGTTTGATGGCCGCTCCAGGCTTGGATCACATAAACATGTGGAGTGTGTGTGTGTGTGTGTGTGTGTGTGTGTGTGTGTGCGCACACATGCCTTCTCCTTTGAGTGTGTCAGAGTGTAAAGCATCGACTGAGACTGCTAAATCAAAATGAATGACCCGCAGAGGGATTATTGTTTCTTCATATTTTCCACTCATATATAACAACATTAAGTGTGGAATCATTAACACACACACACACACACACACACACACACACAGCCCAAATGAAGAAATAATTACACATCAATTATCACAAGTAAAATGAATGTGGAAAATGTAATTGTGATTAATTAGGCATCAGTAAAAATGTACATCTGTTACTTATTTGAAGGAGAAGAAAGGGGAAAATCTGACTTGTTTTATCTAAAAAGCAGCGTGAGATATTGCATAAAGCGTTTACTTCCTGTGTGAACTATAAGGTTTAAATATTTAAGATGTGCTGTGAAGTCTCGCAGCAGCACGGAGCTTCCTGCGACTCTCCGAGCCTTGTTTTCCAGTCTGAGCGGTACAGGTGAATTGCTGCATCTCACATTTTGTTTATGAGTAAACGGCTGTTGGTGGCAGGCATTTTAAGCTAATAGCTGCTTTAAATAGCTGCAATTAGCGAGAAGCATGAGATATTTAATCACTCTAGACCAATTAGTCTGTAATCAAGTAGTGTCCAAGAGCGAGCACGTTTTTGTCCTCCACTGTTCCTCTGCGAGCACCCGCCATATATTTCTCAGTGCGCCGGGAAGAGCAGTGATTAACACGCAGGGATATAGGCCCCCGTGGAACGCTGTAATGTGGAGTTAAATCAGGGAGAGAGGGAGGCAAGACACCACGGCTAAACCTGTTATTGCAGTTTAACATATGCGGAAGGTTAATTCAAGGCAGACACGATGGCGAGCATCCTCGTTTTATGTTTGTGCCACGGTGCGTTGTACAAATTTGCGGAATTAGGAGCTCGCCGTTTCTTTCTCCGCGAGAGGAAAACATTCGATTAGTTTTCCCTTTTATCCTTGTTTACAAGCGGCGGCGGCGGCGGTTTCACCTAGGACAGGAGCATGAAAGAGTGGTGGATAATGAGCAGTTAAGATTTAATCAGAAATAGTGAGTTTGGCAAATTTTACATTGTTATCTTTTCCAGCGAAGCCACGGCAAAAACACAGTCAAACAAAATGAGACCGCACATGCTCACACCTGTGCAAACAATTGGCTCCACTTGCAGCCGGGCCGGTCCCTTGTTTTTATTATAATGATATCGTGCTCATAAGTCTGAGTGACCGGTCACAGGGCTGCCGCCGCCGCCGCAGTGTCCACTCCCTTGGCCTCAGCTTGAGGTTCACCAATGCGGTTTGGGCCTCCTTATCAAACAGGATGTTATGTTTTCCCACGATCTGCACCAGGGAGCACACACACACACACAAGCAGAGGAAAGCTGCAGGTATAGGAACTCCTAATGATTCGCTCTGTCTGTTAGAAAATAGCACAAGGAGGAAGAAGGAGCTCCTAAAGTCTCCATACGAGACTCTGCACTGCTGTCTCACTCCCAACAGGGATTATTTGGAAAAGCCTGCAGTGCTAATGTTGGAGAGAGGCAGGATGTGGTGGCTAATAGCAAGACAGTGGGAATTGTGAGTCAACATATGGCTGCAGCAAAGTATAATAGGAGCACGGATGAATTATGTATCCGGGGATGGCAGCAGTTTGGGGCTGCTGACTAACAGAGAGAATTAGAACTAGAGATCAAGTAGCTGTAACACAAGTCCCATGTCTCTGCTGTGTTACTGTAACACTGCAGCTGGGAGGAGGGGAAAAAAAATGTTTTATGTTTTACCCCGTGTTTTCATTTAATACGATTTAAATTTGGAGCATGTTCTATATGGCTGAATAATCAGTGCATTCCTGATTGGATGCTGAATTAACACCATATGTCACCGCCAGGGAATGCATCACTTAATACCGTCTGTCTGCGTTTTCTCCGTAAATGTTTAAGGCAGTTTCTGTAAATATAAAAAAGCAGCATGAGGTGTGGGGAAATGTCTTCAGGTTTTAGGTAAAACCGAATGAAAGCAGCTGGGTTGAGTGAGCCAAAGGATCGGCCGAGTTTATCTCCACTAGTTACCTATAAAAAAGAAGCGTTTCCTGTAAAACATGCTTTGGCGATGCTCTCGTGGCGCGTGTGCAGCCATGGCAGCTGAAGCCTGGTTTGAACTCTCAGGCCTCTGCTGCCGTGCTCTCCTCTCTGTGAGAACCTGAACATCTTTAATCATATCAGGAAGGTCTAACTGTCAAGCTGACCACCTGTGCTTTTACACATTTTTTCATTTTCTATTTTCGTTGTTTTTCTTTTTTCTTTTTACCTTTTATCACTCACACACAGACAGACAGGCGCGCACTCACTCACATTTCACATCGCAAGGACGACGCTTGTCAAGGGCAGCGAGGCCAGGTTCCGTTACTGTCGACTATAAACACACACAGGTGGCCTGCATGGCCCGCTTATCCTCAGACGTCCACAGTGGAGCGAGGGGGTGGGGGTGGGGGTGCATGATAGGTGTCTGCTGCACCCAAAAGGCACCCCTGTCGCTGGGCTTGTCGGTGTCAAACGGCCGCCCTTAACCTGCATTCAGTGGGCTGACATGGAGACAACTAAACAAGGGGCAGTGTGTCTGCAAGAAAAAAAAACTGCAGCTCCGTGGGAAAAATAAAAGGAAGACGAGAAAAATATAGTCCTTCCTCTAATTAATCGGCACTTATAAAGAAACATAAATAATCAGCTTTATAATCACTGTCATTTTAGAATATCTCATACATATATATATATATATATATATATATATATATATATATAGTATATATTCTGCAACACCAGTGAGGCCTTGAGTTCCTTTCAATTATGCGTAAAGGATTTTTTCATTTGCAGCATAAGCCATAAAAATATAAAAATCTGCATTTTCCTGGTTTTATTTTTCACTAAAATAATTTGCACAATTTCTCCGTAGTAACTGTGTCGCTAGTGCTTCCTGGTTGCCAATTTTCCTTCCAACTGCGTCGTGTGGCTATTATTCACCGCGCTGTACATCATCATGACAGCCTCAGAATGAACGGCAAACACCTCAAGAAGCAAGAATGGGCGTATGTTCTTAACCCCAACGCTGTGAAGTATTGACTTAAGGATGCATTCTGCTTTATTCGGTTTGTTTCATTTGTTATTGTATGCGTCAGAAACCTGAATCATTGCGGCCTGCGCTCTCATGGTGTCCCACAATCGCTTGTTGGTACAGAATTAGGCCAAAAATATTTTAAAATACGCTGCCACCTCAGAAGGATTGGACATTTTTAAAACAGTTACTACTCAGGGATTTTAGATCAAATTTAAAGAATCAATAAAATGGTACTCTTGGTCAGTGTAATTGCTCGTAAACCTGTACTAAGATCATATTTGTACATTTTATCCTTCTTTTATTGCATATTGCACTCACTCATTTGTTTATTGTTCTATTTGCCCAGTTCAAGATTTTATTTTTTTTTTAAATAAAGGATATCCTGACATTAAACTTATTACAGAGGCCTATCAAAGTTCTGCGCCTGCATTTTCTGTTGCATTCATTTCTTCTTCTTCTGCATTTCTTCTTTATGAAAATCCGTAATATGCTACATGAGAGTTATAATAACAAATCTAACTTATACTTGCACACGAGGACATCATTTTCATTTAGGATATAATAATTATGTTGTTCCTGGCAACACGAAAAGAGTGACACGTATCTGACCTCTCTGCTGGCGCGTTAAGCAGCCCTGCTTTCGCTGCGGTTCTGTGTGCGGAGGAATTAATGTAAGCTCAGAAAACAAAACGCTCAATCCCCGGATCCTGTAGAGCAGGTTTGAGGACTTATGGGAGATAACATCTGCAACACGTTAATAACTTTATCCTCCTTTTATCTCCCATGAAACCATGTGAGTGCGCGGCATTACACTGCTGCTTTCTCCTCCTTAACTTCACATGACAGCGCTCGGCACCGAGAGCAACAAGCCACGATTCTCCCTCTGTGACACAAAACTTGAGACGACACAATTCTTCCTGGAAACTTTAATTGTTTTGACAACTCCTCACAAGCCAGTGAAGGTCAAATCCAACAGTGCAGCTGACAGTAATGTACAAGTGCCCTCTCACACTGGCAGGAGGGTGGTGAGGTAAATTCGGTGTTCAATGTCATGAAAAATAAAGGCTTTTCTTTCTTTCCTTTTTTTTTTTTTTCCTCCTTTACATTAATAATCGCTGCCGACTCTCCAACAGGGAAATCATTTCATAACCTATTAAAGACATTGCCAAAAAGAGTCTGTTAATGTTCACATGTTTCACCAATTTGTAACAAAAGTTTAATGATTTCCTGTTGTCAATCATTAACTTCTCAAGGAGAAGCTCTGACTGCACAAATAAAACAGAAACATTGCGTTGCTGTGATTTTTTTTCTTGTTTTTTTTTTTTGTAAGGTACTACATTGTAAACCCTGTCAGAAGTGCTGTAACGCTTAGATAACTTTTAACTAGAGTGCAATGTAACAGAATCAAATCAAGCCTTCTTTCTGTTCATGAAAAATAAAAAAGGATCAAACAGCAGACAGGCCCATCTCTCCGAGCCGGGCCAAAGCCGTCATAGTTAATGAGTACAAAACAATTAAAGAGAAAGCTGAGCTGGGCGAAGAATAATCAAAGAACTTGTGTTGAACTCCACCACGTATCTACACAGTGAGGGCTGCTTCAGTGCACATTCAATACCTCTGCAATGCGCCTGACATGCTACATATTAAACTATTCCAAAAACACTGCAAAGAGTTAACTGATATCATCATGTGTGAGGACATTATTGGCAGAGCATGACCACGTCCATTCACTAAAGTGGAAACACAATATTTACATAACGACAACAAAAAAAAAGGTTTTAATAAAAATATCTTATAATTACAATAGTCTATTATAAGCATATAAGTCTTCCTTTCACATACTTTTATAGAACATTTGCGTCTCTATATTTACAATCTTAATTGTCTCGAATCAGAATTGTTCTTCTTTACAATATCAAACATTTTAAGATACCAGGGATGACATCCCTGTTCAACACAAATCATCTATTTTAAACAATAGATGTCCAAAAACATGTACAATGATTTTCGCAGTTTAGTAAAGCTTTAAACTGGAGTCATTTTAGTTAAGTTTTTAAGCACAGTTCACAAACAGTTTTCATAGCTGTTGACAGACGGATTCCAACGAAAAATCTTCTCAGTGTGGGGGATACCATATTTTTACTCTTGGAAAAAAAAAATGTGACAAGAAGTACAGTGAGAGCAACTTAAACAGGGGTAAGGAGTGGGAGATGTCTACACACTGAGTCCTTGTTCATTGGAATAAAAAAAAAAAGCTGATATGAATAGTGATTTTATTTGGGTTTAATTCCTCCCAGCGGTTTTGAAATCCCCTTGTGATTGTGCCTCCAGTTGGGTGTGAGTCCCTGGCGAAGCTTTGCTGGCTTTGGAGCGGCTCTGTGCAGCCTGCACACCTGTGGAGGGGATGAATAGAGGTGGGGGGGTGAGCTGCAGAGCTCCAGACTGACTGGCGCCACCGACAAAACAGAGGCCATGCTTGATCAACAACCCAAAACAAACCAGGTCAAACAACAACCACACAGCTCCTCAGGCTGTTGGGCAAGGCTGGCGAGAGGCAGCCGAGGCTCTCAGAAAGACTGGGAGAGTGTCTCTCTCTGTCACACACACCGAGTGCACGTTTTTAGTCTTATCCAGGTGTGTTTGGATTCTGTGCAATGGATCTGGCCGTAAAGCCAGCGCCGCAGCTTGAATTGAACTGACACAGAGCAAGAAGAGAGAGGGAGGAAGGGGTGTGTGTGTGTGTGTGTAAGAATGAAAGAGAGGGCAAGCTGAGGTTTTAACCCTCTCCTCTTCTCAGATTGCTACACCAGTGACAGTTATTGCGCAAAGCACAGCTGCCTCTGAGGTCGGTGCCAATTTTATGTTCCTCAATTATTATTTTCCTTGACATCTACTGGCCTCCCCAGAGCACTCTACAGATTGTCAACTTAAACCACACATAGGCTACAGTAATCAACTTAATGAGGATGCTTCAGTGACCACCCTTTATGGTATTCTCTATAAGCCACTTGTGTTTAATTAAAAAAAAAAAAAAAAAAAGACCTCTGAAAAATATTCAAAACATAAAAAATAATGACTTATACTACTGTAAATCAACTTACCAATGCAGTGCTTATGTCTCAGCGGCATAAAATCGAGTCCTCCGGCTTTTTGACTATTGACGTCCTCTACAAAAGAAGAAAAAAGAAGAAACATGTAAAACGATGCAGCGCTCACGGATAAGAAGAAGACTCAATAAAGACTGGGCCTGCAGCCCTGCAAAATAAATGATATACAGCAGAGGAGCAGAAAATTAGCCTGCTATATCTCCCGTAATAAATTCTCTTATAGCCTATTGAATAACAAATTGCCCTTATTGTGCGCAGTGGAGTGGGATGCAGGCTGAGGTACTTCACCAATCCTGGGATAAGGTGGGCCTCTGACACACACCGTCATTATCATGCAAATCATAAAGCCCGCAATCAAGTGCGCAATCTCACCCACGTCAAATGCGTTTTTTTACGCACGATTTTTCGAGGTTGTGATAAGATGTGTCTAGCATTTTGATTATTTCCTCTTATTTGTTAAAAAAGAAAAAAAAAATGCCTGGCGAGGACAGTGACATATAACGGGCATGACGCGCTTTGTCTGAGTCTGACTGGCGGACAGTAGTCTGGCACAAGGTGGTTTACCGGGTCCTCCGGTAAGTCCCGGTGGAAACGCGGAATGAAGAGCCGCCTCCGCTGATTAACGCTTACCTGGTGGTGGTCAACGTTGAGCACCGTGAGCGGTGTCCTGCTGGGGTTGGAGGCTGGAGAAGGGCAGGTCCCGGTCCGCTGTGGCTGTTGTTTATGGAGAGAAGGGTGCGTCTCCAGGGCCAGCTGCAGGTCCAGGATGTAGTCTATCACATGCTGGAGGATCTCCACTTTGCTGACTTTCTTATCCTGCGGAATGGTGGGCACCAGGCGCTTGAGTCGGCTGTAGCAGTCGTTCATGTCGTACTGCAGGCAGAAAAGGTCCTCCTCTTCCATCCTGCACCGGGCGATGTTGAGACTCTGCTTCGACAGATAGTGCAGGGAGAGCTGGTTGCTGTTGGAGGAGGAGTCCTGGGGGTGGACTGGAGTAACAGCCTTCATCTTAGATAACCAACGGCTCAGAAAGAAGCAACGTAAAAAAAATCAAAACAATTGTACTACTGGTAGCGGAGGTATTTGAGATAATACCACAGCGCTGTAAATACGGCAATAGCTATTACAGTCGCGAATGAGCGAGAGAACAAGATCAACCAAAAGGCGGAATTCTAGTCTGTCAACACATCCCGTGGAGCCTCACAGTTCCTCTTACTTCGGCAAGCTCGGTGTGAAAGGAATGAATAGATTGCCTACATTTATAGAGGGGAGGGGAGGCGCCAAGCCAGCCGGCTGACAGATCAGGGAGAGAAGCTGGTCAATCACCGGCAGCCCGCTGCCCACCGACCCGACAACGGAGCTGAGAAAAAGGCGTGTCTCATTCTGTGTGCTGTGGGCTGCCTATCGGTAGGAGGTGTGTGTGTGTGTATGTGTGTGTAAAGAGGGGGTTGGGGGAATTTAAAGCAAATTGCGCATTATACCATGGCAGTATCTTCCCATCCAGCGATACAAGAAGCCTCGCTTCCATATGGAACTGATCCAGTGAGAGGTAACTGTGTATTTGCACAATTCACCAGGCTGATTAGCTCCGGATTGCATCTTTAGAGCCGTAGTCATTGATGCGTAATTACGCACAGCTTCCTGGTATTGATCACTGGCGGTGAGGGATGAGCCTGAGCCCAACCACCTGCACGAAAACCTGCACACTATGTGAAAAATGAAACTCAAAAGGTAACACGACAGCATCAGAACCATCTGAACTCCTTTGTAAATACAACTAAGCAAAAGCAAAAGGGAGATTCCAAAAAATACCCCTGCTATGCATAATTTATTTTATGATTTGCATCAGACTTGTGAAGCTCAGCGATAGGTTTATATTGGTTAATATTAATATTCATTTCAATTCAATTTTAATGCGTCTGATACAGTAAGTGGAGCGATTTTTGACCTCAGTGCATTCCAAGACTTATCATTACTTACTCGAGCTTAGTTATTTTGACTCATATTTTGAATCAAATTTGAAAAGTTTATAAAAGAACAACAAATAACAAGAAATATTAAATGTTCGCAGCCCAACTGCAGGGTTGCAGATCTGGGGAGCCGGAGCGGCCAATTTGGCGGTGCTCTGCCATTCCTTCTCCCAGCTGTGCGTTATTGTGCCTCCTACATTCCTCCGCTCTCCGGGCTGCGTCGCCGTTCCGCTCCCTCCCTCACAGCCGCCTATTGAGTCGCTCTGCCGGGCAGACTGCCTGGCGCCACACATCGGGACCTCATCCATTCACACCCAGCTCCTCTTCTCTCGGTCTTTTCTTTCTTTTCTTTCTTTCTTTCGTTCTTTCTTGCTTTCTTTCTTTCTTTCTTTCCCAGTCAGGTTGCCTAGACAACACAGACGCTACCCTTAGCTTCAGCCCTGGCTGTTTCCCAGCCTCGGACGGATATGGGGGGCCTGTCTGAGTGTACCAGAGATGACACCCACCTTAGTACCTCTTTGGAGGTTTAATGTCCCAAACTTTATGGGAACCGCCACATTCTCCTCTGTCATGAATATTGAAAGGCTTAAATGGATTTAAATGGGTATTTTCCTCTTGTCTCTGTCTTACTCCCCGCGCCTCTCTCTGTTTTCTGTTGCCATGGGAAGTGACTCTTTTGCTCAGTAATGTGTGAAACAATGTTTGGTTCAGGGACAACTTCAAAGTGGTCAGTGGTATGAATCTTTGATGGTAGCCTTTCCGCAAACTACATGGCGCATGAACTCTCCATCCATGACAGGCAGATGATGGACGAGGTCTGAGAGAAAAACATTGTCCAATTTAGCTTTAGCAGTGACTCTCTACTGGTACCAGTTTCAACCATTATATCATAATAATACAGAAGGCTCAAGTTTCCCATATAAACTAATTCATTTGCAGTTTTCACAGAAATGCTGAGACTGTATGGATCCACCAAAGACACATTACCCCCACTGGGGCATCCGTTTCAGATATCTAAAGAATCAAGTTTAGGACCCATTACTTTTGAATTAGTTGCCTGAGCTGACCTTCTGTGGTAAAATGGAGGACGTTGTTATAATACATTAGCCCTGTTGCAACATCCACTGATTTCAGACAGTCATAAGAAAATATGAGAAGATATGAGAAGAAGTCTTTTAACTAGCACTAACTAGCTAACCTTGACAAGCTGGGAGGTGACCTAAAGACATCTGGTTCTGAGAGTGCTGCTAATGCAAACCTAACATTTGCTACTGCCATGCAAAACATGAGCGGACCCATTATGAAGAAATCACAGGAAATTAAATGCGTTCTGTCAGTGAGATTAGGTCACACCAATCTGACACATTTCTGAAAGATTTCAGGGAGTAATGCTGCAAGAAGTGGCAGCCACGGTGAGCTGTCAGATGAAGAGCTGCCGGTGACAGAGCGGTTGCCACTTTAAAGGCCAGCCTGCTCGTTTGGTGCTATTTTTGTTTCCTGCATCGGTTTTTCTTATTTATCTGAAAGAAGGTACAGTTCAAAGAAAATAAAATGCTAGAGGAACAAGGAATAAAGAAGGAGAGCTGACTAATGCTGGACCAACTGGCTAGCATTAAGACAGCGGTTAACTCAATAGAGTTAACTCAACTCAATAGACGTACTTCACAGGGACACACATATGAACATTGCTCTCCCACCTGTGTGACCGGGCAGCGTTTGTTCCAGCATTTAAGGTCGATTAAGGCTCAAAGAACAGCTCTGTTACCGGCGCAGAGTTAGCAGCGTCCTCTGTGAGTGGCCAATGCGTGTGAGCGGGAATGTAAACAACATGCACTTTGACTCTTTGTGCTCGGTAACCTTGTTATATTCTATTCTTGTCTGTCTTCAACCCTGTAACCCAGTCAATGATGCATAGATCGACCTCAAGTTTACCGCAGTCAGTTGCTCAGAACAAAGGAGGAAATGCACGTATGCATGATCTTCTTTGCCCCCGTGTTTGTGTTTGCTTTCTCACACTTCTTCTGCATGTACTTCTCTAATTATGGGCCTTCAGGCTCTACTTCCCTGTAGGTGCATTGCGGCTGGGGACCGAAGCTTGGTAACTAGAGACTCATTAGCCTGCTAGATAAGCCTGATAGGTGAACCTGTCTTTGTTGTGGCTACACAATTCAAACTGGTAACTAAACCAGTCTGCTCTTATTAAGAAAACCACATGTGTCCAATTTTAGGGGAGGACTTAAACAGAAAAAATCTTGCAATATCAGTATTTCAACTAAATCCTCTTGTGGTGGGAAAAGACGTGCTGCAACCGTGTACAAAGTGGAAATTGCATGATGGCCACATTTGTGCAAGAGGTTTCCCTGGGTTGTGGTTGAAGTTGCAATGGGTGGTGACACACACACACACACACACACACACACACACACACAGGAGACAGAGGTGACCTAACACCTCTTATTCCCTCTTCGCATTAAAACCCTGAGATAATATCACTACACTGAGCGTCTCATGACAGCAACCAACCAATTAGTATAACCACCTTACGTCAGACGTTCTGTTTAGTGTATTTGGTTTATGATTATAAGTTCAAGGTCGAATTAGAGCAGTAAAATCAGGAAAGGCTCAAAATAGAAAAGGAAATGATACGAGGCACAGAAAATAATCAGCCACACAATCAGTTAAATACCATTTCATTCAGTTTGGGGTGAAGTGGACATGCCTTCTGTACTCTGTCTATTCAGATATGAATGGGCTTGAAAAAGAGAAAATAACACTGCATGCTTGATGAAACCACAATTCACCATTTCATTTTGAACTGCAGCCTGCCTGGGTCTCACGCTTTCCAAAATTACACGTGTATACTCACTTGGCCCGGTACCAGAGCAAGAGAGCAAAGAACAGCAGTCACATTTCTGCTTTATTTTGTTCATCCACTGGTGCGACAAGAAATATTCTAAATGCAAGGACAACTAAATCTTTAAACAGGGTAGTTTTATTCAGGTGTACAACTAACACGCTGCACAACACGCACTATACCAGGATCCTGAAACTGAAGCACCTAAATGAAATGATGAATTTTTAGAATTTATTGTGAGCATGTGTTGTGTGCCTTCACCAACTCCTCTTTCTATCCCGATTTGTGTCTAAGCCAACTCTGGGTCGCCCCATAATGGCTTCAACGACAGCTTCTCTGTTTAGAAACCTTTACTGTGCAACATCTCATGACTTCTGAGCTGAGCCCCAGCTGTGCATGCGGGGTTATCTGGTTCTAGTTTTGGTTTTGGTGGGTGAAAGCACTCTCCCCCCCATCCTCCATCACCCAGCTGACACAGTTTGGCCAACAGTTCTCAGAGTAGAGCAGATTATAGCTCGTAAATAATACGCAACAGGTGGACTGGCTTTCCCTTATTCTGTCTGTCTGGTTTGTGATGGGCGGTGACATGGTCTTTCTTTGTGTCAAGTGCGCTATCCATATACGGGAGAGCTGCGGGTATCTTCTAAGCCCAGATCTGTCCGTGCCGGCTGTCTCAGCTGTGGTTGTGATGGGTGGTGCCACACTTTTCCTCGCTCTCTCCAGGTGACACAGTTTGCACAACATGTCTTATTCCCTGATGGCCTTCCAGCTAAACACAACAGCTCCCTCTGTGTCATTTACACAGGTGCATTCACTGTTTACACTGCGCAACCTGAGTAACCATCCACACATACACACACCTACTTTGAAACACACACAAATGCAGAGCCAGAGACTTAACGTACTGTACATTAAACAAAATAATTTAAAAAAAAGTAGAAGGAGTAACTCTTTTGACCTGGCTGTGAGTTAGAAAATGTGCCTCAGAGTAAAAATAGAATAAAAAGGAACTCCTCACAGATAATTCTCTCTGCAGACAGCAGCCCATGTGCCAGTCCACCTGTGGGGTTTGTGTTTAGTAGCCATGATCTATTCTCATATTAGCTGTGCTAAAAGTGGGAGCTGTGTTCTGGGCCACACTCATTTAGGTCACCATCAGTTCAGTCACGTCTAAAAGCATTATTCACTTTTTTTTTTTTTTCTTGTCGTGGCCAGTGGGAGTTTTTCATAATTCGCCCAGCTGCTACTTTCACTTCCCCATTTCCCCCCATGGTCACATCAAACACTACTGACCTGGCGTTTTGGATGCTCACTCACTTTTGCTCTGTCCTGTTTGTACTCCAAACTGTGGAGGGGGGCCGACAGCATGTGTGATGAGTGTGTGTGTGTGCACGGCTGACAACAGGTGCACCTTTGTTGCATCCTGTTGTACAGCTGCTGACCTGCTTGTTGTGTTTTCTGTGAGAACCTTAACCCTCAGCTCTACCAGGTTAGGCTTTGTTTTAATGTGTTACTGGCTTGTTGTTGCTCATACATACACACCGACCGGGGCAGTCAGATGAACACTTGCTTCCTTTGCTGCATAAAGTGCTGTAAGTTACCATGCAATTGCGTATAAATATCTCTTTTCTACAAACAGTTTCACAGCAACCCTCCAGGGTGACATTTTTCAAACTAACATCAACATTATGTGATAAAATGAAGGCCTATTCTTCTTCTATTAATCCAGAACGTAAGCGATGTATTCCCGTCGTGCCCTAGGTTGCAAAAATCTCATTCATTCCAGCTGAAGGGTTAACTTCTTAATGTGTGTCAGCATAAGTAGTAAACCTGGCAAGAGGTGGGCTACGACCTGGACAGGCCACCAGTCTATCTCAGTGCTAACACAGAGACAGACAACCATTCACACCTACACCTACAGCCAATTTAGAATCACCAATGAACCTAACGAGCACGGAGCTTTGGACCGAGTACCCGGAGAGAACCCACGCAGACCACTGTGTCGGCCAATTAGGACAAATCTGGACAGTGAATGCTAATAGCTAGTGGGATCACTTTATATTCAAGAAAACTCTGCATTGCAATATTTAAATAGGTTAATTCATAATCTGCGGAAAGCTTCTTCGTGTTCCATACAAACTAACTTTGATCACTGTAGTCTGCCAACTGACTGGACTAAACTGCATATACTGTAGTTTCCCACATACACTCACTTGACAGTCCATTAGGTACGCTAGTGAAAACTAATGTATTCTAATGCAAAATTCCTGCACTAAATCTTCATCTTCATAAATTATTAGGTATTCTGCATCTGTGTGAAATAACAGAGAGCTGTTGGTTCAACTGTGTTTTCATTTTGGAGGCTGTGGTTTGTAGTACTATTGACTTGCATTGTGTTGTAACTTTGAAAAAAAAAAGGATGCAAATCTGGTAAACATATCTCTGCTTTTCCTTTTAAAGGTCAACCCAGCATATATTTTAGGTTTTCACTTTGAAAAACACCACACGTACCTACCTCAATACCACGGAAACAGAATTAACACAAAGGGGGGTGGTCTACTTTGTGAAGTTATAAATTCAACTGGACAAAACCAAAAAAGAATCAAACAAGCAAATAAATCCAACAACCAAAAAGCACCTTGGAAATGGACATTTCACAAATAGGGACTCATTAGAACTAGTTCGTCATACTGTTGATGCCACAACTTTGACAAAAAAAAAAGAAAAGAAACACAAACATAGACTAAATATTCACCTGTAGCTGTCATGATAACAGCACATTAAATAGCTCACAGGGTGTAGCTCTGTTGACACTTCTTCTGACATCATTCTTTTATCTGATTCCAACTGTATTTAGGGCCGAGTGTGTGAACATGTCTTGCTGTAACTTGCATACTGGAAGCTGATAACACGTCAGCTGGCAGCCATAAGCTGTGGTTACCAGCCTCGATGACGAAGACGACGTTTAAAGACTGTATTGTGAAAATGTCATTTGTAATTCCTGCCTAGACTTTGCTTGAGGCACACATGTAAATATGTCTCTGAGACTTCCGAGTGTCCTGAAAGCAAACAGCAGACCTCCAGAGTCAGCCACGTTCCGTTCGCTGCGGTGTTACTGTAAAATAACACTTAAGCATATGTTACGTTAAGTCATGGTGGGAGACTAACATTATCGCAGCAGTGAAAAATGAGCTCTAAATGAGCTCCATTTAGCTATTAGGGTAATTGTAAATGATGAGCAGCTTAGTCTGTCCTTAAATGAGCAATAAGTTGATTATCTGGTGCTTTTAATGTTTGCTGGGAAGAAACAGGCTTAAAGTTGAATGCCATATATAGTCAGACAATGGAAGTTGCCTTCCCGGAGAATTTACATCTAAATGATTACGTTTGCATTGGACATGTTGTGTCTGAACCTAGAGTAACATGAGCTCCATGTGTTTTTATGTTTTATAGAGAGGAATCTTTTCATCTCTGTCCACATTTATTTTCCTAGAGCTGTGAGTAATTGTGAAGATATTGTTCTGTATTCTGTATTCTGATATTGTTAAAAATAGCACATACTGTACAGAATAAGATTTAATAAAAGACTGACTCAGTACGACAGTCTGTGTTTGGCAGATACACTCATCAGACATAACATTATGACCGCCCTTGTGCCTCCAAAACAGTTGTGACTCAGAGAATGGACATGGGCCTTCTGAGGGTGTCCTGTGGTGTCTGGAAACACAATGTTGTTAGTGGGGGGCCTTTGGGTCCTATGTTTTGAGGGAAGGGGCCTCTGTGGATCATCCCACAGATACTTAATCAGTTTAGGAGGCCAGGTCAACACCTTGTGCTGTTCTTCATGTTTTTTTTTGTTGTTCCTAAAGCGTTTTTGTATGTGTGTCTGTGTCAGGCTGCATCCTGCTGGGGATGGCTGCTGCCATCAAAGAGTGGCATTGCTATGGGGTGGGGGTGCCTGGTCTGGTCCAGGTGGGTGCTACATGTCTAAGTAACATGAATGCCAGGTCCAAAAGTTTCCCAGCAGAACATCGTATTGTCACAAGATGGTCAGTTCTTTTCCAGTCAGTGGTTTTAATGTTGTGGCTGATCAGTGTATGCCACTGCACCCCTGGCCTCTCCACATCTTTTGCTGTGTCCAGATGTAGCAAACAGAGACTTCACCGGGGATGTTTAATTCACAGAAATGCAAATGAGAGGAATGGAAAGAAAGAAAAGAGACTAATTCCTCAGAGAAAGTGTCCAGAGAAAGGACAGATGACGACATCAGTGTCAGAGTTAATGAGGGACTCGACCCTTGACCTGCAGGGTCATTAGGACCTCTGTGATGCAGTGTGGTGACAGATTACAGCCCTTATGTTACTGCTCAGCTACTTAGCACCACAGACTGTCGGACCTGAAAAGGCAGCAGTTGATGGACAGATTGACTGATATGTTGATTGATCGCTCTGGACAGCTAATCACTTGATACGGTGGACTGTGAATTTAGTATTTGAGATATTCCAGATTTTTGACCACTCTTGCTATCACTAAATGTCTTATATACTTTGATATAAAAACATATTTTTTAGTTTATTTTTGGCCGTGGAATGTGGAAATTCCGATGTGGACCCTCTGCCTCCTTTCAATGAGAAAAGTTCCCATACCCAGCCTCATACTTTACACACGCTTTTCTTGCCAGGATAAAAAACCCTCCCTTTCACTGTGTTCTTCCTGGAACCTCCCACCGCAGCCTCCCCCCCAAAAAACTTTTTTTTTTCTTGGAGGGACTTTCAGGAGGAATGCCATTCAACACATTCAACCACGCGCCCCCAAATCTCTGCTGCAAACATGTTCCCACTGATTCTCTCAAAGAATTAATTGCTCCAAATAATCTCACCATCTGGTTGCGGAGGTCCATACTTACGGGGCTGCTTGCATAGCGGTGGTTGGGGCCTATTCAGATATCCCCAGTGCTGCGGTGGTGCCGAGAAAGAGAGTAAGAGAAAGTGAGAGTGAGAGAGAGAGAGAGGTGGTCAGGCTTGCCAGGAGGCTGAAAAGAGGAGGAAAAGACAAAGACCACCATCTGCTCCTTGTCTTTCTTGTCGGCGACCCCGGACGCCAGCGGAGACCCGGGATCACTATGATCCAACTACAAACCACTGACTGGAATGTTATTGAGAGAGAGAGGAGGTGAGGAGAAGGAGCAACGGGGTAAGAAAGAGAGAAAGTTTTGTTAGCAGGAGGCTCCTACCTCCCTCACCATCATCTGGTTTTCCTCCCCTGGTGGGTCTTTGCTCCTCTTTTGAAATCGCCATCTACATGTTACCCAAACTGGATTCAGATTAGCAAAATAGATACCGAGAGCTTGATCATTTGGAAGTATCCCATCTAATTCAGTGGTCACTAAGGCAGACAAGCAGGTGGGAAACAACATTGTTGGTCCTAAATGTGACTTGAACACAACTCAAGTTACTTAGTGTATCGCACACAATGTTACATTTCATCTTAATGGTTTGGTCATTTGCCATCATTTCAACTGGACCCACGTACTCTATAATGTGCAGTTTATACTTCGTGACTTCGCGGCGTAGCCTGACGTGCACCTGCCCAGAAATTTAACTGCAAGAGCTGTAATTGGTCCGCCTGGTAGTAGCGCGTTTCCTCTGTGCCATTTCCAGCTGCTTTCCCAATTCTTGAAAGAACACACTGAGGAAAGGTTAACCGAGGAGGTTCAGAGATACAAACATTTGTGAGAAAGTGAAGCAGGAAGTAGAAACAAAAATGAACCCGACTGGCAAAAAAGACAGCGCGACTTGGGTGGTGTTTTCACAGAGCGAGCCAGACTGACGAGTGCACAAGCATAACTGTCTTGCACCGGCGTAGGCTAAGCCGTCTACCTCCCGCTGAAGTATAAACTTAAGTGAACGCTAGCTAGCGGTCCACCCAGTCCTGTTACTGACAACAGAAACAATGTGTAAGTGCCTCTACTAAACCAGCTCGCCAACCAATGCAAAATTATCTTCCAGTTTCAGAGGGGAGTACAAACGTTTAACTGTATTTGTATCGATGGTGTTTGCGCCCACATGGAGTTGAAAGAGATGATGATTTAATGGAATAAACCAAACATAAACTCTCAAAAGTTCTACCTTATCAAAAGTTTGGGAAGCACCGGTTTTACCAGCGATGGTGAAGAAAAGGAAATTAATCTCTTTTTATCACAATTCGTAGGCTACACAAAGCCAGTACACACTGAGCTAAACAGAGATGCTGGTTTCCTTAACAACCGTCACAGTTAAATGTCAACTGCTGATGTTGGAAAACGCCCACCAAGATGTTGAAATGCTATTTGTAATAAAGTGTATCTTGTTTTATCATCTTATTAAAAGTGGCAGCTCCGGTGACATTGTGTGCCCTTAAAGGAGAGAATGCCAGTTCTAATTCATCGAATTTAAATTAAATTAAATTACAGTGGAAAATAACAAAAGAAATACACGTTTCTTTTTTCTGCACCTGGTGACTTTCTTCTTGCAAAAGCCTACCTGTGTGATGAGTACAGTTAGCCACGCCATCAGATGATTAACCCATCTTCTCTACATGCCTCTTCTCCTCCCTTTGTTCCAGCTCTCTACAGCAGATCATTCATCTGACTTCTAATCTCTGAATTGATTTGAACAATTGATTTTTTTCACTTATTTGACCTTCAAGATCAGGGTGGTCCAGATATCTCTTTGCATTTGCTGTTGCCCTAAGACTAGACCACTTTCTGAATTACTCCACATATGGAGGCATCAGTTCCATCCACCACCTCCTATTTAGTTTTTTTCTTTTAAATGTGTGTGTGTGTGTGTGTGTGTGTGTGTGTGGAAGGGCGGAGGAAGTGCAGATCAGCTCGCGGTGTTGGAATGTTTCGTGGAATGCGGTGGAAACGATAGAGGCTGAAAGAAGGTTTCGTGCCCTATAGTGTGTGGGCGGCCGCTGTTGCTGCCTTTCTTGTGTGAGAAGTTGGTGTGTGTGTGCGTGTGTGTGTTTTCTTTTGTGCTTCGGGGCGTTTGCGCCCTCTCCACCTCCTCACCCATGGGAAAGTGTAACAGGTGTGCCTTCCAGTGCAGCGGCAGCAAGAGGGCTGAGGGGTCCTGGAAGGCGGGCAAGAAGGGTGCGCTCACCTCCTTCGGGGGGTGCCGTGTCCCGGCGTGCAGCCTTTCCGCGAAATCACCCAGCGACCACCAGCTTCCCTCGCTCCGGCACCACCTCTGAGAGAAAAAGGCAAAGAATGCGGTTGCTAATTACTTAATTAACATCACAATCGAACAGGGAGATCACATGTGTGCGACCCTGAAAATATTTTAACCATCGCTCCGGTGTACCTGCCTGCCAGCTGAATAACTAATAAACATGGTCCTCCATTCATCATTTACCATTTCATACATTATTTTCAGTTATTAAATATACAAATATGATGCCTTTCTTTGTGAGAATTATCATTTTTTTAGCACAATATAGAGCAAACCACTAACTCATTAAGATTGAGAATACTCAAAATTAAAACCAAAGAAATAACGGGATAAATTACAATTTTGTGTTTGGATTCTCACAAATGTCTTCTGAAAACTTTCCAGCTGTGGTTGCATTGTGGCACAGATTTTCATTTTTGTTTTAGAGCATTTCAAGAACATAATTTATGTTGCTTTAAAAAAAAAAAAACATACAACAGAACTGAACTTGAATGATATTTATTTTACTTTCTCTCAAGTTTTTTTGTCACTTTTTTATGGACTAATTAGTACAACAAACACTTCTAAAAAAAAAAAAAATCCTTTCTTTGAAACCATCACCTCCGATTATCATGCCTTTCCCTTTGCCGTGGTGACTTTCCCTCCAACTTTGGGTGGATCCACTGTCTGATATCTTTCGTCCTTCATTATCATTAAGTCTGAGATTGTTGTCTCTCTTTCTTGAGCCACTGATATTTTAGGTTTTGTTATCAAACCTCCAACTGAAAGGGGAACTACTGTTTTTTAAAACCTGGACCTTATTTCTGGCATAAAATACGATTGTTTACTCACCCATATAACTTTTGTGTAATTTGTATTCCTTTGGGTGATAATTAGATCAGCATATATCCATGTAGTGGGAGTGACTGGGGCACCGAAACACAGCTTCTAAATAACGTATTATCTGCCACAAAACTCATTCATTTCACCAATATTTTGTTATTGTACACTAGTGGTGTTCCCCGTTGAGTCTAGAGTTACCTGTTACTACTAGTTTTTTTGCAACATGACTGAATATTTGTCCGATTCTGAGGTTGTGGAGGCTGCGTTTCGGTGCCCCAGTCACTCCCACTGTATGGATATACGCTGATCTAATTATCTCCCGAAGGAATACAAATTACACAAAGGTTACATGGGTGAATAAACGACTGTTTTATTTTATGCCAGAAATAAGGTCCAGGTTGTAAAGAACAGCAGTTCCCCTCGAACATTTCTGACAATGCCACCGGTAAATTTGAGGCCAGAAATTCCAGTGTGGTGCAGCTCTTAACAGATGCCTCGTTTCTCGGTGTAATTGTTAATTTATTGGTAAAAAATATCCACGGCTTTACAATTCACAACCTACTTGCATCAAAACTCAACCACATGCCCCCGAAAGCTTTGCACAATCTTCTGTTTGCAAGCCTTGAGATTCAGCATAAGTGGTGTGTGGAGTGTATTCTGAAACTGTGAAATGTTCAGACAGTTTGATGTACTATAGCGGTGTGCAGCTCTCTACCCCAGCCCTGTGTTTTATATCCCACCACACTAGCAGTTTGCTTTGGCAGAGCATCCACACACAATCACACAGGAACCTTAAGGGATTTTCAAAAGTGGACTTGTCATGGAAAATTGCCTGCTTGGTCTTGAGTCCAAACAGCTTTATTTGGACGGAGCGAAGCGCCGGAGCCTATCTGAATTAATAGATGTGGCGTAAGAAAGGCTTATTTTCAGAGGCAGGGCTCAAAGTATGCGGCGTTAGTACCCTGAGCTCCGGGCGGTTCCTGAAGTTGTGTTTGCAGTGCAGGGAGAGGAGCCAGCACAGATGGTTAGGTACCAAAGGCAGCAGACTTTTTCTCATGCCTTTAAATGGGAGTGCTCTCTTTCTTAGCTAATATTTAGCTCCTTCAAATGCTAATGGAGTGGCTTCGCTCTCCAAGGTTAGCATAACAACGATGGGAAAGCCTTTAGATCTCAGACATTTGTTTACCAGATGAAAGAGCCTGCACATCGTAAGAGCAGAGAGGGAGAGAGTCAGGCTTCTTTGCACTATATCTCCTGAACCACCCCCAGTCAATTTCAAGTTACATGCACTATTTGTGCATTTTCCCCAACACTTCATTTCCTCTTATTTTACTCTCTGATGATTTTGAGAAGACTGTTGTCATGCTTTTAATGTGATGTCTAATGTGTGTGTGTGTGTGGAAAGTGGGATTCTGTATGATAATAAATAAAGGCTGGGAGAATAGCTCGCTGCATAACTTGAATGGAGCGCTACCGTCCGAAAAAGTTTGGACAAATAAGTCCAGCGATAGTTTGTATATTTTCATATCATTTATTTATACCACATAACAGATTATTTGGACTTGAGCAGGAAATCGCCTGCTTGATTTGATGTCACTTTTGTAACCTGAGCCTCACTCTTTTTTCTTTTTTTTTCCTGTTTCATTTAAAGAAAAAACAAACAACAAAACAACGCTTGGTGCCGTATCCGTGAGCTGCAACCATTCTGTTTTTAGCTCTGTCTGATCCATCGTTAAGCGGAAGAAAAAAAAAAGATTTATATCACCATGGAAACACCAATAGCGAGCACAAAATACTCTGAAAGAAAACCAAAATGCCACATCCAAAAGAAAAAAAAAGGTTCTGATCAAACCGTTATTGACATGTGCTAGTTCTTTGACTTTGAAAAAAATAATAAATTAACACTTCTCCTTGTGTGTGTTCTTTTTTTTTTTTTTTTTTGCTTTGTGGAGAGACAACCTGAATTATTAAATACGTATCAAAAGACGGAAAAGAAAAAAAAGAAAACAGAACGGCCCATAAAAAGGTCCACGGCAAGTAGCAGCATTTTCCCCCGCTGAACAGTTTCAGAGGCAAACAACTCGTATTATACTTCAAAACTGTAATAAAGCACTATCTTTCCTGCATCTCCGTAATGCATTATTCACTTCCAGTTGCTGAGAGGAGACTCTAGAGGATGGTTAAGAACCCTCTACAATATTTATGTAGCATGCTGCAGTGCTGCCACACACACACACACACACACACACACAACCCTATCAAACCTTCTTGTTTGCTGGCAAGAGCCCATACCTATATCCCTGTGGATTAACAACATAAAACTCTCAACACCTAGCTGACACTTTTGTTTTTTATATTTATTTCCTTGAGCGTGTTGGTAATAGAGGAATGCATTATGTCTTTAGGATCATTCTCCGTTTTGTCACACCATCACTTCTTCCCCAGCTTTGGCCCACATACTGTAGATTGTTTATGTCTGTTTCAAGATCCAGGCCAGGCTTGACTTCTTTCACTTGGGATTTCTGTGCTAGCAGCATTCTCAGCCATGATCTATTTGAAAACGGGAGATAGAAAACACATTCCTCGGAGAATGCTAAATATATTTTTCTGAAGAAGCTCGGAGAGCGCGTTTGATTAAAGAGCGCGGCTACGTTGGCCTCTGTGTAGTGCATCAAACTCCTCAAAGTAGCAGAGCAAGGTTTAAGTTTACAGATCATTAATGATAATGATGTATGCCGTATGGTAATGATGTAGACATTGCAGGTCGTCAGATGATCATGATGATGGTAGCCCGGCTTGTCTAATGAGACAGAAGGATCAGGATCCTTTTTGTTGTATGCAGAGAAGTCTACATGCTACTTTAATGCCCCTCCACTCATACATGCTTTTAGTTAATGGGAGAAAAATCTGACTGAAACCATGCGTTTAGAACAGAAATAAAATGTGGCGGATTTTCCAAAACAGAATGGTTTTCATAAGTCTGATAAAAAGATAAAAAGCGAGAGAAATTGAAAGGGGCACAGCTGGAAGCCCTGCAATCTTCTGCCCCAGATTGCTGACCCAGGACGTGTGTGGGTCCGTCACCAGTGTGAAAGGGTTCATTTGAGTGAACCCACAAACTGGAGTCAAGCTCAGGGTTGAGAGCAGGTTCAAGTTCTGCTCTGCAAGGTAAGACGCTTCCACCAGATCACCATGTACTGATCTTGATGATAATTTAAGTCAATTAAAGGGCCAGTGGCATCTTATACTGCTGTGGCATATGTACATTAGGAGAGTGATTGGTCACTGTACTCATGTCTCCTGTCCGTAGTGGTGAAGTGATCCCTTCAGGTCAGAGTGTGATGTTTCAAGGGAGTTAAACACATTACACATAATCTAGAAAGTCCAGGATGTGATACATGCATTCATACAGGCTAAGAGGTCAAAAAGCTATGTTATCTAGTTCAGGGGCCACATACTGCCCAATTTGATCTCAAGGGGGCCAGACCAGTAACACAACAGTGTATTAACCTATAAATGATGACAACTCCAAATGTTTCCCTATGTTTTAGTGCAAAGAAGCACAAGTATGTTATGAAAATGTTTACATTTTATGAACTGTACTATTACAAAAGTGCAATTTCTGTATGGCTCTAGATCTCAGTGTTGTGTTATGTACACAACTCCTAGGAGTAGCAGTTACTTTTATCGAACTGTTGCAATTGCAGTTGACTTCAATGTAATTTTTGGACTTTACAAAATTCATCCCGTGGGCCAAATTGGACAGTCTGGCAGGCTGATTTTGGCCACCAAGCCTTATGTTTGACACCCCTGATATATAACATTAAAAGGAAGACATGTACTGTGTGACAACCAATTTTTCCTTTATCGCTGATTGCCAAAACAGTAGGGTCAAAGCAATCTCACAGTGCTGTGTCCAGTTACAGTGGATCAGTTCAGCCTTTTTGCCAGACAACCCTAAATATTTTAGCCATTATTTCCACATTTGGTAATTTTACTACATTAAGAATATGACTGCGTTCTTCCAGCTGGACCCACTGGTCTGAACACGGCCTAATGACGACGATGTGGAGCACTGCATAATTTAAGACATGTCAACTAATGCCAGCAGCACTCGCCAAACATCGATGTGTTTACATGCACTCAAGCAGCCGGGTTACAGCTGTCTTCCTGCAGTCAGTTGGGTCAAACTTGGGTTTGTTTGCTTTTTACAACTCAACCTTTGCAAAGATACAAAATCACAGGAAAAGTGACAGTGGAGTTGCTGCATCAAATGACTACAGAGCAATGCGTCCTTAAAGTTAAAGTAGAGTAGAGTAGCCTCTGGAAGTCTAAATAATAGGGCTGGTTATTGCTGCTGATTTCCTGAAATCATTCGATTCCGATTCACAAGGTCGATTCAGCCTATTTAGAGATATTTCGAAATTATTTTACTTAGTTGTGAAAGAGCTTTGAACAAAACTAATGTCACCATTGGTTCCATATATTTGTGGTATTTCTGCAATTTTTTACCTCTAGTTCCCACACATAGCATATGTGTTTGGATTTAAAAATGGAGAAGAGGTGGACAAAAGCCATCAGCTTCTCAGGCCTGACGGTTTGGATCTCCCTCATACGTGGGCTAATGTCATTGTGCGGTCTCGCAAGATTTGTCTTAGGAAATCAGACTCGCGAGGTCGCAGCGAGATATCTAACGAGAGGATGCAGGAACTGGTATATATTTTAAAAATGGATCCAAGGATTTTATCAATCGATACTGTACCCAATATTAAACCCAGCAAATTAAATTAAAACTGCTGCATTTCTGAAGAAACAGAACAATGCCTTAAGATACGTGGAACCGGCAGACCTTTACCCTAACGCTGCCCTTCTTTGCTCCTTACTAGTATCATCAGTGTTGTGGAAACACCAATAGCGAGCACAAGATACTCTGAAACACGAACATCTTCCGAACAGATGATGTGTTATCAGGAAGCAGTAGAATAATGCTTGGACACATTAACAGGCACACTGTTCCACCGTGAGGAAGACACATATGACAAAGTTCTCTTCCAAGCTGCTGCCATCTCCCTCCATAACCCCAATCTAGCAGTGTGATCAGCTCTCTACACCCTCCACATATCCTGATAAATAGAAGCTCTGAGTCACCGAGTCCAGATTGAGAGGCCTGATATTTTGCAGTCAGGGAGCCTATTGTGGCTATTTCAGCGTATTTGAGGTCAGGGCATTCAAGGAGCTGTCTGCTCGTGGCTCGTAGAGTGAATGAATAAGAGAGAGTGGCTGCAGCCGAGACAGTGTGTGCGTGTGTGTGTGAGAGAGAGAGAGAAAGAGAAAGAGGCATGGAGATAGATAGATAGAGAGAGAGCATACACGGACAGAGAGCAGGAGATAGGGCTCTTTGTGCTGATGTGTTCGGTGACCTTGCACTCTCGGTGATGGACCTCTATCTCCACTCGCACAATAGAACTGCAAAATAGGATTCTTAGATACATCAGCACACAGTGGAGCCAGAGACTGGATCTCACTGATGCAGCGAGCCAGGAGGGTATGTGTGTCTGCTTGTACTCTGTGTGTGTGTGTGTGTTGTGTGTGTGTTGTGCGATAGCAGAAACAGCAGAAATAGAGAAAAAGGAATGCCATCTATCACAAAGGCTGAGAGGCCTTGGCAGAGCCTCAGGGTGCTTATTATTTTGCCCACAGTGTGTGGGCGAGCTGCAGCGCACACAGTCTCGTAAGACGGCACACAGATGTAGAGCCAAGGTGTTGTGCTCCAGTTAAGGTACAAAATCACATTAAGTACCCAAAATTATAATATACCGATGGAGCATTAATTACAGAACTATCAATGTTAGGAGTAACATTGTAAACAAGATTAAACGAAGTTAGAAAGCCTTTAACCCGCCACAGATTTTCCCCATACGGCTCCGGCAAAATATTGAATTTTAACAATGAATAGTTAGACTCGAATGGACATATTATGCAGCTATTATTTTGTCAGTATAGACCTTCTCTGTTAGGGTGAGAATCCCCATAATCCCACGGTGCATAATTGAAACCCAAAAGCCTGGCATCTCTTATCAGCCACAACAATGTGATTAAATTGTTGAAAAACCATTTTTTCATTGCCATATGCTTATAATAGGCTGTCTTCAAAGTTTAAACTAATTCACCATCACTGTCATTTCAAACTGACAGGTTTGTGAAGCGGTATTTTCAATTCAAATCACTTTATTTGTCCCCGAGGGCCAATTTAAAAGGGTATAAGTAGCTTAAAACAGACACAATCACAATCAATAGACAAAAAAATAGCATCAACACTCCCAGATAATCTACAAAGTGCTTCAATATAGCATGCTTTTTTAAAAAAAAAAAAACCTTTTCCGATTAAAAAAAAAATAATCTTTTAACTATTAACATTTTAAACTATTTTAAAGTATTTTAATACTGTTGCTGTTCAGGGAGTTAATTTCCAAGTTAATTCAGTGTTGTGTGCTCAAGCCTGCATCATATTTTATAACGTGGTTTATGTTAAATCATAAACGGGCACAATTTTACTTTCCTAGCCGCGGGGAGTTCCACTGATGATGATCAGGGTCGTCTGGTTGAGGTCGTACACCCAGATACACGATGGAAATTGTAATTTCTTGCGTTTTATAGCCTTGACCCCATACGAGGGAGTTAACGTGAGGACTTCTCTGCCTCCTTCAGATATTGCTGGAGTATTTTGTTTTAGTCTGCCTCTTAAATCCCCTGCAACTTAATTGAAATCCAACGCTAAATTCGTTTCACCATCGGCTATAAAAGTGATTATCCTGTCCCCTGCAAAATGTGTGTGTTTGTGTGTAATGGAATGCACTCTTCTCTGTTTGGTGATGTACATCTTATCGCTCTGTGGGTGATGTCAGGACAGATGCTGCTGACGCTTTGTTGACTACAAATACTTTCAGAGTTTGCAATTCATAGGATGAAAAGATGGATGTCTTGAATAAAACACCATCCACAACACGAATTCTTTCTCTTCCCTCTGCCGTTCGATTTGCGTCAAATACAAGCGGCGCAGCCCCATCCAGCCTCCTCTCCTCTCCTCCCTCTGCGCTCCTTCTGCCTCTCGTCATCTGTCCATTTAGCTGTGATGCGATAAGACAGGTATGGCTACTCCCACGCCGGATACATCTTGATACACGGTCGGCTCTGTGGCGCGTAAACCCCAAGGTCTTTGTGCTCCTCACTCCGCGCAGATCAATCTCCTAGGCAGGTTCCCAGGAGGGACACAAAGCCTTACAGCTGAGACACTACTGTCCCTCAGCAGAAGAGAGAGAGAGAGAGAGAGGCAGAGACGCAGGGGAAGGCAGAGAGCGACGAAGAAAGAGGGGAGGGAGGAGGTTAATGGGGGCTGGGGGGTGAGTGGGGGTGTTAGGGATTAAGTCCTTTCTTCCAGGATAAGGACCTGTCTCTGAGAGAAAGACTGAGAGAGGCTCTCTTGGAGGAGGAGAGGGTTTGATCCCCTCCTCCTCCTCCTCCTCCTCCTCCTCCTTTCCCTCCCTCCCTCTCTCTTCTTCTGTCTTTTGTGGTCCTCTCCCGCTCACTGTAATCCAACGTGACACAGTTACAGATGGTCTATCAATGCCACAGCCCATCAGAGCCCTGTTGAGGGGCCTACTGGGGGCCTGTGGGGGCCTGATAGGCTGTCCAGTTCCCTGCCTGCCTGCGCTGTTTGTGTGTGTATTTTATGTCCATGTATGCATGTGTGTGTATATATATATATATATATATATATATATATATATATATATATATATATATATATATGTATGTGTGTGTGTGTGTGTGTGTGTGTGTGTGTGTGTGTTTGTGTGCACCTTCTGTTCCTCCTCACTTGCTCATCTGGGACCAGCCTAGATGGCCAACACATCAAACAGCCGTGGCTCCGTTGTCAGTCACAGGACAGATATATGTGATATATACGCATGCTACAGGACACTACAACTCACTGTGGCAGGGGTCTGCCTTGACACAATGGATTCCTTGGGAGGCAGGTGAGAAGAAACCAGACTGACACTTTGACGGATGGATGTGTAGCAGTGTTGTTGTGAGGAAGGGCCTCCTGTGCCATCTCACCATGGTAATGGCATCCCAGAGGGAAAGAGGCCTTTCACTATACGTCCTATCCCATACGTCCCACTCCGAGGCTCAGATCTCATCTCCCCGTACCTGAATAGGTGCGTCTTAGTAATTGATCCTGACAGTAGAAAACACAAAGCTCTTTCTGATGGTAATCAAGCATTGAGCACATAATATACACCACATTAGACAGATGTTATATTAGGAGCGTATAGAATGAAACCCTATACAAAGAAACAATGCAGTAATTCTCAATATGATTATGAACAAGGACGTGCCTTTAGAACCAACTGCATCTATGCACATTAGTGAGAGTAAATATATAACAACACTTCGGCTGCTCTTAGTGTTATTGTATACATTATGTATGTTTGCAGCCATTTAAGTGACTACTATTTCTGCTCTTCCATAAATTTGAGAATCTGTGAAACGCAAATAAAATGAATGGCCAAAACTAAAGCTTCAGATGTTAAAATATCCTGACCTTTAGTAGTTTGAAGCACGAGTAAATTTCCTAAAAAGCATCTCATCCTATATATCCAATCATTACATATTTTCATTAGATGCTTTCTTTTATTTATTAGTCTTTCCAGTCATGAAGAACTGGAAAAGCACTCGGCTGCCTGTTAGTTGAGTTGACTCTGAGGCCTTGTCAGAAAATTAATAAAATGTGCTGAATTCAAATTCAGTTTTCCTTTCATGTCTTTGTAGCAGCATACACTGCACATTCATAGAAGGATCTGTTACTCTTGTCATACAGTACTAAATGTATTACATTTTTAGACAGGAATCAGTAAAACCTTCCACTAAGGTTTCAAAGCCGAAGCTGTTTTAACATTATTTCAGGGTTATTTTTCCAAATTGATCAGTCCTCCTCCAAAAAAAGTAATTCACATGATAACTATTTAGGCATGACTAAATCCTACTACAAACCAATATACACCGATCAGGCATTCTGGCATAACATTATGACCCCTGACAGGAGAAGTAAATAACATTGACCATCTTGTGACAATATAATGTTCTGCTGGGAAACTTTTGGACCTGTCATTCATTCATGTGGATGTAGACAGCCATCCCCAGCAGGATGCAGCCTGACACAGGTGCACACACAAAAACAGTTTAGGAACAACTAAAAAAACATGAAGAACAGCACAAGGTGTTGACCTGGCCTCCAAATTCACTAGATCCCAAACTGATCAAGTATCTTTGAGATGATCCACAGAGGCCTCACCCCTCAACCTATAGGACCCAAAGGCCCCCATTAATTTCTGTTCCCAGACATCACAGGACACCCTCAGAAGGCCCATGTCCACTTTCTGATGAGTCACAACTGCTTTGTAGGCACAAGGGAGACCTAAGGTGGTCATAATGTTATGCCTGAATGGTGCAAAGGTCATGTTTTAACAACCCAAATAAAGGCTAAAGTTAATGGTCAACAGTTATAGTAAAATGGTTGTCGATATCACAAACTAATAAGTGTTTAATGTGAGAGGTGCGCTGTTGAAAGTCACATTTATAGAATACATTAAAAAAGTTTTACAAAAAGTCACACTAAACTGGTTCAGATACACCTCAAAACTGCGGCCTAGGTGGAGATTACCTTATTGAATCAACACCTCCATGACACAGCCTCAACAAATACTGAACTTTGAGCTGGTATTTATAGCAGAGCTGCTACCTGAGACATCCTTGTATCTAAGGCCAGCACGTAATCCCTTCTGAAGCGCACCACACCCGGAGTGCTAAAATTAGTCTTACAGTATAGACAATTACGCACAGGTCGATCCTGTATGACGACCGGGCTTTGTAGTTAAAGAAAAGCCTGCGAACATGAGCAGATTTGGCGATCAGATTCATCCCACAGTTTGCTCACTGTGTTCTCATATTCCAAGACAACAGCCTCACAAGGCGGATCACATTGCATACACGGAAAGCAGATTTAAATCTCTGCCGCCGTTCAGAGAGAGCTGGAGTTTTCTTTCCCTTGATTCTTTGCTGGCAAACAGAGCAATGCTGTGAAATATATTTACATTTGTATTTTACCAAAACGGTGTCGGCTTGACATGCGTAACGAACCAGCGCATTTTTAGCATTTGTAAACATTGTGAAGCTCCATTTAAAAAGAAAAACCGTCACATAGATTGACGCATTCACGACAAGGAGAGCATGAGATATTTTACAGCGAGCACAAAAACATATTATGCCGCACAGACTGGAACTTCTTCACAACTTGTCACGCACACAAAAAAGCTCCGTCGGCGAAGGTGAGATTCGCTACAAATTCATAGAGCGAAGGAGAATGCGAAGGAACATGAGTGACAAAGAAAGAAAGAGAAGAATGGGAAGCTCACTGACACAATCATGCTAACTTTTTATACACTGTGTGTGTGTGTGTGTGTGTAACTGTGTGTTGGTGTGCGGTAAAGTCCATGTGTTTCTGTGTGCATGTGTGTGACAGCGAGGCGTGGGGCGTTGTCTGCCACTCGGGGCCCCTCTTGTCGACTGCTGGCGTATCCCAGAATCCTATTAGGAGCAAGTCACACTTGGGTGGCACATTCATCATGGGCCCTGCACATTCAGATTGCTGTTATGAATATAATTAGAGAAGAGCACAGAGGAGATGTTCGGGGCACTCACACACACACAGAGACACACACCTATATTCACATGCGATTGCACAAACACATATGTCAGCACGCACACAGTTGTGTGTACGCAGTATATTGTCATGCATACAAAACATGATCACCCACGTTACGGTGCAAATGACACGCACGGAGCAAATGCACATCCTTTTCACACAAACACTTTCCCCATGACTTGTATCACTCTCTTTTTAACAAACACGGAGAGGCGCAGGCACACACACCTATCGCGATGTCAGACACTTCATTTTCACCCCGGCACTCGGTGCGCCTCGCCTCACCACTTCAAGTACAGGCCGGCCAGCTCGCTTGGGACGAGGCTGAACCAATCTGACACTGTTGGATCAGACTCTCTGTGCAGTAACTTTTTACACTGAGAGACAGATCAAGAATAGCATCGAAACACCAGAGATGAATCCTCCTAACTAGTCCTGTATGTTCTTCTGGGCCAGAGAGCTTCACTGTAGCCCGGGAACTATAAAACAAAAACACATCAGTGAGTCACACTATTTCACCGTTCTTTCATTTCTGTCAACACACACACTGTAATTTATTTTAACTCAGCCCTACATACCTTCCTGCTGCAATCAGTTCTCATTTTTGAAATTGACCCCAACACATGCACCATACAGCAAGAAGCTTCTGGGATCTAATAATCCTGTCACTATGGAATTGGAACAGCAGTCTACTCGATGACGTCTGCAAAATGCATTCTGGGATACCTGGTCGTACCGAGTCGACACAAGTTACCTCACAATTCGTCCTTGATAACAACAAAATCACTGACTGGTTGTAGGACTAATCATTAGCATGTAGAGGTATTTGTTCCTCTGTGTTGGTTGAAACAGCCCCCATAATAAATCCAAATGGAGTGTTACCAGACTTATATTTTGATAGGAACTGAGTTTGGATGTCTGAATGAAGAAAAATAATATCAGGCACTAAAAATTTCTTTTAAAAATAGTTAAAACCATTTTAAGATATAGTAAAGATATTGTTTCACATTCTCACTTGTACATGCACAGTAAACATACTTATTGTTTGCTTGTTTTTTTCCCTGTTCGAACCCTTAGCTGGAAGGCAACTGTCTTTACGCACAGTATTTTTTATTTATTTTTATTTTCCCATAGCTGTGCAGCATTTTGAAGCACCGCTGCTGAGTGCTGTGAACCGCAGGTCTTGAAGTGCACTAATGGATCAAAAGTAGGCGGCAGTACAGGTCCGGCACGGTGAGACTCAGCAGCACTACAGTGAAAAGTAATCTTTTTAAAACGCTGCAACATTTCAAGCGTTTCGATGAATCCATGAGTGCAGTTCTGTAATTAGCAGCTTGGCGCGTTTCATGCCAGAAATATCCGTGTGTTCTCCCAGCTGTGGTGAAAGGACAGCACGGCCTGGTAACGCTCTCCAAAAGACTTCACACCTTGTGTGTTCGACAGATGTCGTGATTAGGATTGAAGCCGTTACTACCGCTCACAAAAATCATAATTACTCTCAACAGTTCTTGCTTTATACAACCCAAACGCTCTGATGCCAAAATTTTCACATGCTGTGGTTTGACCAGAAGCCGACAGAGCAGAAGCATCTGATGGAGCCTTTGAGTATCAGTATAAACCTCCAAACTTCATGTGGCCTTCAGATTAGCTCAAGAACAGCATGTGGAGAGCTTCATGGAATGGGTTTCCATGGCCGAGCAGCTGCATCCAAGCCACCAAGTGCAATGCAATGCGTCAGATGCAGTGGTGTAAAGGACACCGCCACTGGACTCTAGAGCAGTGGAGATGCATTCTCTGGAGTGACGAATCACGCTTCTCCATCTGGCAATCTGATGGACGAATCTGGGTTTGGTAGTTGCCAGGAGAACGGTACTCATCTGACTGCATTGTGCCAAGTGTGAAGTTTGGTGGAGGGGGCGGGATTATGGTGTGGGGCTGTTTTTCAGGAGCTGGGCTTGGCTCCTTAGTTCCAGTGAAAGGAACTCTGAATGCTTCAGCATACCAAGAGATTTTGGACAATTCCATGTCCCCAACTTCGTGGGGACAGTTTAGGGATGGTTCCTTCCTGTTCCAACATGACTGCGCACCAGTGCACAAAGCAAGGTCCATAAAGACATGGATGAGGGGGTTTGGTGTGGAAGAACTTGACTGGCCTGACCTCAACCTGATAGAACACCTTTGGGATGAATTAGAGTGAAGACTGGGGGCCAGGCCTTCTCGTCCAACATCAGTGTCTGACCTCACAAATGCGCTTCTGGAAAGATGGTCAAGCACTCCTACACCTTGTGGAAAGCCTTCCCAGAAGAGTTGAAAACGTTATAGCTGCAAAGGGTGGGACGACGTCGTGAAGAATGGGATGTCACTTAAGTTCATCCACGTGTAAAGGCAGACGAGGCAATTTAGTGTATTACACACGTTAAACTGCCAAGAATATAACACTGTGATAACAATAAGCTTGCCTGTCAACACAGTGTTGATTAAATGGCGCACCTGTGTTCACTTTACATGGAGAGGTGAGCGAGCTGGATTATTCATTGAATTGACAAATAGAAACAGCTGCTATTGGATTCCGTTCAAAAGTATAAACACTCACTACGACGTGCTCCACTGAGAATAAATAATGGACGACTAAATCTGCTATACGCTATATATAAGAGCTGGCAGCGTTTCCACATTTGGATCAGTCTGCATGATTTGATGGAGACTTGAGAAACTTGAGATTTCTGAATTCTTTTGCATTCTAAGTGTACGAATAAACAAAAATCACACACACACACACACACACACTTCTTTACTTTTGCGTCAGTAGCCTCAGCAATAACACATCTGGGCTGACATCCAGCAGTCCGAGGGCAAAAAGCTTCATTTGTCCACCGCTGAAATTCCTCATGAGGCCGACGCAGAGCTCTAATTAACTGTGTGAAGGAACGCAGGTTGTCTGTGATGGCACGCTCTCTCTCGCGCTCCTTCACACACACACACACACATACACTGTTTCTTTCCCTCCTCTCCCTCTCTCTCTCCCTCTCTCTTTCAGTGTGCCTCTGCCTCTCTCACCCCTTTGCTAAGCGCTAGCAGGAAGCTGGCCAAGACTCTTGGAGAGCCAGCATGTGTTTACCACCCTCTGAATGCGCGCCACGTCGAGAGCTCTGCCTGCCATCTGAATGCTCTGTAATATCAATAATTGATGCTCTTGAGGAGTAGTAATTAAATTAGTTAATTATGCCGGTAAAATTACATGTAATTATGAGACTGGAGGGTATGTTTAGTAAATTAGTCTCATCCATGCTCAGTGTGTGTACTGCTGCCAAATTTTATTCCTTGATGATTAGGTAATTTTGATACCCTCTCCGTTTTTATGAACAAATGCATCGTTCGCACACAGACACTGTCTGATCTGGATTACACAGTTTTTGTCACCGGAGGTATTCCTATTTATGTTTTAGAAATGCTGCTCGATAAGTATGTGATAATTGATTTTGGCAGCAGTTTCAGTGAGTCTCATCGAGCAGAAGGAATAAAATAAGACGACTTTCTCTATGGCACATCTCACATGTTTGTAAGTGAAAGTCATTTATGCTGTGACAGAACACATAGCCTAGCTCTTGTGTCATGTCTAGTCACAGAGGGTTTGAGGCATCTAAGATTTACACCGATCAGCCACAAGATTATGACCAGGTGAAGTAAATAATAATGGTTCAGGTGGGAAACTTTTGGACCTGGCATTCATTGGTGTGTATGTTACTTAGGCATGTAGCACCCACCTAGACCAGACCAGACGCCCCCACCCCATAGCAATGACACTTCTTGATGGCAGCAGCCATCCCCAGCAGGATGCAGCCTGACACAGGCACACGCACAAATGGTTTAGGAACTAAAAAAAAAACATGACGAACAGCACGAGGTGTTGACCTGGCCTCCAAATACACTAGATCCCAAACTGATCAAGTATCTGTGGAATGATCCACAGAAACCCCTCCCCTCAACCCAGAGGACCCAAAGGCCCCCACTAACAACATCCTGTTGCCAGACACCACAGGACACCCTCAGAAGGCCCATGTCCATTCTCTGAGGAGTCTCAACTGTTCTGGAGGCACAAGGGAGACCTACACAATAATGTTATGCCTGATGTATGTGTCCACCCCAATACAATGCCTATCCTGGCTGTCATCAGACGAGAGGCAGAGTACGCATTGGTGCACCACACTCCAAGCATGGGAGGAGGTCAGGGTGGATGGTGGAAATGTAAAGGACTATTTACGCCTAGATTCCCCTGTGTGGATGCATTTAGACAACAATAGCTCTTTGGTTGAGTTAAGGGAAAGACAGTTAAATGTTCATAATCATGTTGTAATCCACTGACTATAAAAAGACTGTGATACAACCAAGTGACTCATCCGTGTCGTCTGAGTCAGGAGGATGTCAGTGTTCTCATGCACAGATGAACTCAACAGCTCGACAAGCCAAAAAAAATGTGGAAGCCTGAACAACGTTTTTGTTTCACTTTCACTTTCTGGAATGAGTAAGGCATCGCTTTGGGAATGTGCATAGTTTTCCAGCTTTTATCTCAAGTCAAAATTATCTTCATGCCTAGGCAATTAAAAGCTTTTAATAGAAGTCTATAGAAAAGTGCAAACACCATTGTCATTACCTACAACTCTTGATTAATCAGTTAATCATGTAGTCTATAAAATGTAAAGAGCCAAGTGTCACGTATTGTCTGAGTCTTTACACAATATAGAGACGAGCACTTGATGATATATAACAACTAATTCTACTAATTGAATTAATGTATACATGAGAACATATCACTGTAAACTTCCACTAGTTTCATTGTAATACACACACATAAGCATGAGTGTAAGAGGACATAGGAGGCACCCAGTGAAAACAGTAGCTATACTCTCTGAAAATAACATGCCGTCACAGCCATCTTCCTGTAGAAAACCTGTCTAAATATGCTTGTGCTCAGGTTGGAGGCTCTGTGTCAATAACGGCGGCGAGCGCCTGCAGGCTGTGGACCAACTCTCTCTTGTTTGACTTTGAGCTACGGAGGGAAGCTTATCTGTAAGCCCTGCCATATTGCAGCATCGCATTTCCCCCAAGATCTCATAAACAGCTTGTCGTGCTGCTACTTGTGAAATCGACGGCATATTGTCTAGACCGGGCTGAATGCACAGACAAATAACAAAGCTTAAAAACACTGTGTACTGTAGTTAATGAGATTAAACTCGCTGCCAGGGAAGTTTTTCCCCCATTAATTGCCTCTGGATTACACAAGGAGAACAATTGCACCACATCATCTGAGAGTCATGCGTGGAAGTTTCCATAAGCGCGCGCCACGGTTCTAACAATACGCCTATATGTCATTTTAAAGTGACAGCTGATGATATTGATCATGAGCTCATATTAAATGAGTGTTGTAATTTCAAAAGGGAAAAGCCGGGGATGGTATTAAACAAGGGGAAGTATGCAAATGCTTAGACATCAGCACGCACGGAAAGCATATTAATGATTGGCAGAAATGCCGGTCCACTTGGCCCTTCTGTGGCATGATGGGAAAGCTGTAGAGGCTGTCAGGCCTAAGAGGCTGTCAGTGTCTAACTTCGCCTCAGGCTGGATCCTTTTAATTTATGTTGGTAAAGAATCGCAAAGTGCTGCCATCTCTCCAGAGATGCCCTGGCAAGTTAATTGCTTTCTTCCACTTGTTATCAACTCAAATGTGTACAATCACACACACACACCGGCGTACACACAGAAGTACAGCCTTATTCCTCTGGGACAAGAAACACTCTTTGATTGATTTGTTCGGTAAAATGTGTCGTCCCTGAGAAGTTCATAGAATCGAACAGACATCCGAGCCGGAGATTCAGCTCGACTGGAGAGAAATTGTCATGCAAACACACACACACGCTGTCATATAGACGTACATGTGTCTTGACAGGCAGAATAACAGGCTGATTGAGCAATGAGAAAACAACTGACACAGAAATCCTTCTCTCTACCTCTTCCTCTCGTCTCAACCCCCCGTGCTCCCATGTCGCTCTGTGGGGTTCCCCACCGCTGCTCATTTTGGGTGACTTAGATCTGACCGCCCTCACCGGATGCGACACCAGCAGACGATGAAGAAAAATAGTGAAAAAGATCGAATAATTGTGTAAAAGAAGCAGCTTTAGGTTTTTGTTCCTTCCCCAGCTCCACGTATTTACCTACAGCAGCAACCACTGTGACATCCTCTATGACCTGACTGCAGATTGAATGTTATTGTGTTAAATTATCTGGTGACTCAGTGGAAATGTATTTGTGTGAAAATGTTAAATAGTTTGAAATCCTGCTTAGCTTGTTAATGCAGCATGAAACAATGAGACAAGGTCAGTTTTCTGTCATTTATTTTAGTCCTCATGAAAACAGTCTGAGTCACATCCAAAGTCATTAATGAGGTTTTCCAAATTATTTTTAAAGATTCAGAAATGTTACTGTTGTTCCACTGCTTACATTGCTACAAGCTGAAAGTTGTAAGTTTTATCTACTTTCGTATTCCTTAATTCAAAAATATAAAAGTATAAATGCAAGACATGAAATATTACACCTTCAACAATGATGTGATTTCCTTACTGTGAACAAACTAATAACACCAAAACCGATATTGAACTGAACCAATTAACATGTATGTCATCCAGGTCATGGTATATCCAAAAACGGGCACCCGGACTTGTAGATTTTTTTTAGGGGCCGGTGGGGAGTTGAGGTTTAAATAGGAACACCTGAGGGTGTAACCCATCAGAAACTTGCTTGACCAGTGTCTTATTTGGGTCGTCTCAGCGTCTTACCTGCTGCCTCAGCGACAGGTAAGTATCTAGTATTAAGTTTGGTAAGCTCACATGAAAAAATCCTCGGCCATAGAGTTAAAAGGGAAGTAATCGGTGCCACTAACCACCTAATTTATATGTGTGGCGTATTTCGATGCCACTGTGAGTCCTTTCAGCAGAGAATCACCCGGAGAGCAATGACGTTTAGGTTTCTTTAATGAGAACACAACACTACACAGCATTTCTTGTCGTTTACAGGCTTGCACTCCTTTCTCCTGCCAACAGCCGTGTGTCTCTCTGCATTGTTTCTCCAGGTCCAACACGCTACTGTGTTTTAAAAGGAGAGAGTGATTAGTCCAACAGGATGCAGGTGTGCCAATCACTCTCACCTGGTGCTGCTCTCATGAGCCCTCTCCACACCTCTCTCCTACAGCTGATGCACCACGCCCCCTCCACAATATGCTATTGTACAAATACTCTTACAGGTCCTCGTATACGGAATAAAAGCACATTAATACTGTAATTTAAGTGTCAGTCCTACGATAGACTGGTGACCTGTCCAGGGTGTACCCCGCCTCTCGCCCAGTGACAGCTGGGATAGGCTCCAGCCCCCCCGTGACCCTCCAGAGCGGTTACAGAAAATGAATGAATGAATAATACTGTAATTTAGGCAACCTGCTGGTAGATATAGTGACAGAATCTAGCTGCTGTGGCGATTTTTTTAGTCTTTTAAAAGAACATAGGATGTTAACCCTGAACATTTGCCCTCCTTTAAAAAAAATAAAAAAAATAAATAAATAAATATATATACTAAAAGCTTGGATGCTTTGCTCGTGACACTCTCACACTCGTGACAGAAAGGAAAGTGTTATGGGGTTGAAAAGATTAACAGTAACGATAGAAGCCATTAAGAATCTTTTGTCACATTTTCCATATTCAGATCTCACTGAGGACAGGCAGAAGACGGCACGTGAATTTTAATGCGCCGCTTGCCAATTTATGCAGAGAAGTGTTTCTATACCACACACGTTGCTCCATAGGTGAGGATGTTCTCGATTCACGCATGACACGACAGCATTATCATTTTCAGTCACTGACTTTTCTCTTAATAAGAAAGTCTGAGTTTTCTTCACTACTGCTGTAGTGTCGACACTTAAAGAAGATGCATGCTGTATCTTACAGAGCTTCATTTTGAACCTTGTTTATTTTACAGGTACTTTATGAACTCATAGGCAGACTGCAATATTTTTCACATACGTATATGTAAAATCTTGTAAGATTTTAAAAATAACTTTGCATCTCAGTGATGATACTGACTCAGTAACACACACTCTTTCATCCTAATGATATATATAGTCATCACCTCACTAAATGTGTACTACACCGTGTAGAAAAGTCCCCTAAAACTGCACAATTCCTTGAGATGAAAACTAAAGTAAACCACTGTTTACAGAAATTACAGAGCCTTTAAAAAAATAAAATATATTTACATCTGAGTGCCAGAGACAGACAGGAGAGAAAGGACAGCTTAGAAATAAGAAAAACACTTCCAGACTTTAATAAGTAAGTGGTCTCTCACCATGTATATAGGGCAGTCTAAGTCTTTTCTGCATAGCTGAATAGAATGACATCTCAGTCTGAAAGAAAAAAAAGTCCTTATTAAAGCAAGATGATGCCGCTGGCTTTAATAAATATTCTAAGCTTTATAAGCCTTGGTAATTATTCAGAATTGTCCAATAAAAAAATCATGACATGCGGCTTAAATGCTTTCACATTCCATTTATTAGATCCCTCTCGCTGTGCTGCCATTTCTAAGTGTGAGTCTGTGCATGTGTTTGCATGTTGCGCATACATCAAAAACCGGCACATGTAAGTCTTATGCACATGCCTGCTGCAACACACGTGTGTGTAACAAAAAAAAAGGAATAAAAATGTCCATGGACGGGCTCTGACTGCCGCTGTCACTTCACGAAGACCCTCCCCTCACAAACGACGGCAAACATTAAATAACCCCTTTAATTACGTCCCATAATCCTCCCATGATCCGCCTCTATTGGATCTTATTATGAGGCTTGATGTTCGCTCTGGAAAACCTTACATCAACAGTCCCGCGTTTAGACGCCCTATCCTCTGATCGTCAGCCGCTCTATTATCGGCTGAAATATTGACGATAAGGTCATGAAATGTCAAAACACACGAGTTACGAGTGGAAAGACAAGCAGCTTTTCTTGTTTCCTGATAGGTTTGCCTTTTACTGCGTGACAGTGTGAGATAGGACTCCCCACTGCAGCAAAAACAGACTAAATCTGATCTCATCTCTGTTGACGCTGTTGCTCTGCACTGAGGATCATTCCCCTTTTGCTAGCAGTTGTGGCATTGTGTGTGCTTGCAGGGGTTAGCAGTCACTTGCGTTTGTGATTGAGTAGGGCAAGGGCTGATGAAGTGTTAAGGGGGCTGAGTCCATCTTCACCGCCGTGTCCTGCTACCACAGCTGTCACTGTTTGTTGTAGTGCACGGTGAGGGGTGGAGGGGTGTGTGAATGAGTGTGAAGCAAAGTGAGAGTAGACAGAGGTACAGGGAACAAAATGAAAAGGAGATAGAGTAACGGCACCGCACCAAAATCCCGTCAATTTGTCACAAGTGCCACCGTGTTCTTCTCCAGCCAAGCAAAGACCCATCGTGAGCCACCAGGCTGGTCTGTCATATATTTATAGTGTGATAACGTGTGTGTGTATTGTGAGGAGACAGCTGACAGAAACACAGGTGACAGACGATGAAAAGAAACATTACTCTCGGTAAAAAATGGAGGTCGCCCCGGTGGAGGACTGAAAGGTTGCTTTGCCACAGTCAACCCGCAGAGAGGGGGGCAAAAAAAAAAAAGAGATCAGAGACGAATGTGAACCGGTATGGGCGGGCATCAGCACACACTCAACGAATCTGTCTTTGAGTCAGAAAATGAGGATGATGGGAAATACTTAAAAGGAGAGGAAAACAGAAGAAGAAGAGACGGGGGAGAGAAGAAAAATACGATGCACGGGGATTTGAGATTTTATCAAAGCAATGATGCAAACTGAAGCAATACATCAAAAAAAGGAGGAAAAGACAGACGTATCCAGGAGAGACTCTTAAACACTGCAGGTTTGCTTGCTTACTGATAAAAGAAAAAGCACTTTTATCAAGGCTGGTGATGTAATGTGGAGAAATATGTATTTTAAAGAAGGTGAATGTGGACAAGGACGCTACAGCTCACAGAGTACAGAGAGAAGAATGAAGAAAACTCTTTAAAAGTCAGTTATTATTTAATAATTTATTCCAAATTTCACATAGGTGCTGCTCTCCTTCAGTTCAACATTCAGTTGTTATTGTCTGGTATGTTTTTCCCAGTAAGATAATATATGATGATCTGATATTTTTAGCAGAGGTAACAGCAGGATGTCTGCAATAAAGAGGAATCAGCTTTGTTTATAAGCAGTGATTGCTAATAGACTCAGGAACTATGTCTCTAATTTAGCCCTCTGCTACAGCACAAACATGATGCAAAAAAAAATAAAAAATCAAGAAAACAAATTCTTTCAGCTGATCCGTACAAGCTGAACACCTCGACAGCGCAGCCCCTTTCTCACCCGAGCTTTTAACAGGAGCTCGGTGGAATGGTGTGAGTTTCTGAAAATGAAACGCCCAAACGTTGCCCCCTGAGAAAGAATTATGAGCTGGGAGATGTGCTAATGTTGCATTCCCTAAAATCATTTAAATTAATGTGCCATGAAATAGGTCATTAATGAGGATGCATGGGCCATACATGGAGACAGACAGATGAGGAGGATGCCGTCGTATAGCAGACATCATTACACCAGACCAGACGCTGCCAAAGTAAGAGATTTAAGAAAAGAAGAACGGCACCTGGAAAGTGGAAAATCTAATCTTATTCAGCGTCTTTAGTGCATTTGATCGTTAAAATAAGTCAGGCAACTTATTTTATTCCACTGTGAAAGTTGTAATGCGGTGCTGATATATGCAGAGTAGATTACAGAATACATTACTGTAGACAATGTGAGAATATGATGGGAGAAACTCTCAGTAATCTGCAGCTCACCTCTACTGAGCTAATCACAAGTGGGCAAAAAAGTGTGGACACACCCAGGACACATTGAGGATGTACATGACAATATTACTTTTACGTCCTTGGTCAGATTAAAGACTCCTACTCGGCATGGGTGTTAATTCATGCAGAAAACCCCCACAAAACCACTATTTTGAATGATCATGGATCAAAAAAGCACCATCAGTAACAGGATCCTTTTAGAATATTCTGTCACTGTAGCAGTAAATACAGTACTGCTTGCTTCCTCTTTTTATTCCTATTTATACACGTCATGTTTGGAAGAGGTTGATCAATTTCGGTTTCTGGGAAGTAGTACCCAAATGCAAGACTCTTGAGGATAGGCAGGAGTAGGAACTCAAAGTAAGCAGTTTATAATAAGAAAACCTACAAATAAGGGAGCAAAAGGAGCCAGAGGGATGGCAGAATAATCCAAAAACACAACTACAAAAACAGGTGAAGACCAAAACCAAGAGAAGAACTTGGGAACATGAGAAAATGCAAAGAAAGGCAAGCACAGGGGTAGCAGAACAGAGATACCATCACAGACAACATGACAGTGAACAAAAGGAAAGGCAGTGCTATATATATGGGCAGAGGGTTAACAAGACACAAGTGAAACTAACGAGGATGGAGCACCAATCCAAGGAGAAACCAATCCAACAATCAATCCAACCTTTATAAAAAAGGAAAACCAAACAGGGTTATTTTATGAAAAGAGGTAAAAATGAATAAATAAATGACCAAATTAACAAAATTATTGAATATGAGTACACTGTGTGTGATTGTGTCATTAAAAAAAGTTTCAGCATGTGGTTAATTATTGACGTGATCATGCTAATGTGTAAGAAAGCCACGTGGAGTTAAGTGCCGTACACTACTTGGCCAAAAAACAAAAGTCTCCATCTGGATTTAACTAAGCAAATATTTACGAGCCTCCTATTGAATAATTACTGCATGGGCGATTATCTTTCAGCTGACAACAAGTTATTTAACCACAACTGATGCAATGAGTAGCTTCTCATTTGTTAAACAACCATGTCTAAAGACACATCCTATGGTCATGGAAAAGATGTGGAAAAGTCTGTTTGAGAAGGGTCAAATCATTGGCATGCATCAAACAGAGAAAACATCTAAGGAGATTGTGGAAACTACTAAAATTGGGTTAAGAACTGTCCAACGCATTATTAAAAACTGGAAGGATAGTGGGGAACCATCGTCTTGGAGGAAGAAATGTGGTCAGAAAAAAATCCTGATTGATCGTAATCGGGGATCACTTAAATGTTTGGTGAAATGAAATAGAAGAAAAACAACAGTGGAATTCAGGGCTATGTTTAATAGTGAAAGTAAGAGCATTTCCACACGTACAATGTGAAGGGAACTCAAGGGATTGGGACTGAGCAGCTGTGCAGCCTTAAGAAAACCACTAATCAGTGAGGCTAACTGAAAAATTTTTTTTTGCTAGGGAGCATAAAGATTGGACTCTGGAGCAATGGAAGAAGGTCATGTGGTCTGATGAGTCCAGATTTACCCTGTTCCAGAGTGATGGGGGCATCAGGGTAAGAAGAGAGGCAGATGAAGGGATGCACCCATCATGCCTAGTGCCTACTGTACAAGCCTGTGGGGGCAGTGCTATGATCTGGGGTTGCTGCAGTTGCTCAGGTCTAGGTTCAGCAACATTATGTGCTCAAAGAATGAGGTCAGCTGACTACCTGAATATACTGAATGACCAGGTCATTCCATCAATGGATTTTTTCTTCCCTGATGTTCACGGGCATTTTCCAAGATGACAATGTCAGGATTCATGGGGCTCAGATTGTGAAAGAGTGGTTCAGGGAGCATGAGACATCATTTTCACACATGGATTGGGCACCACAGAGTCCAGACCTTAACCCCATTGAGAATCTTTGGGATGTGCTGGAGAAGGCTTTGTGTAGTGGTCAGACTCTCCCATCATCAATACAAGATCTTGGTGAACAATGAATGCAACACTGGAGGGAAATAAATCTGGTGACATTGGAGAAGGTTAACGAAACAATGCCACAGCAAATGTGTGCTGTAATCAAAGTGTGTGACCTTTTTTTTGGGTGGTGACTTTTTTTTGACAAGGCAGTGTATTTCCACTGTAATGTTAGGTGCCTTTATTTACCTTTATTGCTGGAAATTCTTCTGTTTCTGCCTCAAACAGCACAGCAGTGAAAGTACGGTGGTACAAGGTTCATTTATAATCTGAGCTTTGTGCAGGTCTCTAAAATAAGCCAGTGAGTGAGAAAGACTTCACAGCTTGTTCCAAAATGTGTATCATGTCCTCACGCCATGGTGCACGCACAACAAACACCTGTCCAGATGGAGACAGAAATAAAGAGAGAAAGAAGGAAGCAGATTAATTCCTACATGCAACTGGCTAAAGTTTATTTTGCAGCATATAAAATGATACAAACAAGAGTACGTAATACAAGAAGAGAAGCATTAGAATCTGTCTTTGTTTTTATGTCCAACATGTCTGAGTAAAATCTGTGTTTATTTCACTGCTGTAGCCTCTAATTTCACTAACTGCCCAGGCACACAGACAGACCAGCCTGCCTCCAGGGAAAACACGGAGGTCCGGTAAATATCTCCTGGAAATAAAAAATGTTGTTTACTTCACTAGCCGCCCCGCAGCGTGCTCTGCAATCACCCAAATAACCAATTTCCGCCTGTTTTCAGCTTGTACAGTGAACCATGAGTGTGTTCTTTCTTCCCTCTGCTCTTCCTGTGGAGCCAGCATTAAAGTTTACCAGTTAAACGCCCTCCTTTCGCTGCTGTCCAACCGGTGTTTTGTGGTGAGTAATCGCCTTCCCACCTGCAGACGTGCTCGCCGTATGGAAAAGGAGCATGAGAGTGTGTCGCCGTGTGTGTGTTTGTTCTCGGCCTGCATGCGTGTGTGTGTGTTTGTGTGTGATTTATGACTACAGATCTCGGAATGGGCTCTGTTTTTCTACCTCACAGGCTGCCTGTTGCCCACGCTGCTCCTCTCAGTCTTTAACAACGACGCCCAGCAGCTGATGTGCTGCACCGAGAAAAATGGTTCTGTGATGATAAAATATGGACTACAGACAACATGCTGCTGTATGCACAAAACACTATTGCGTTAGCACTGATGCCTCAAAGCAAGAAGGTTCTGGATTCGAGTCCATCTGGGCTCTTTCTGTGTGGAGTTTGCATGTTGTCCCTGCGTCTGCGTGGGTTCTCTCCGGGTACTCCAGCTTCCTACCACCATCCGTCCAAAGACATGATCGTTAGGTTAATTGGTGATTCTAAATTGGCCGTAGACCCTCCAGAGGACAAGCGGTTACAGAAAAAGAATGAATGAATGAAATCAGTGGATCATGGATAAAAGTATGTATATAGGGTCGAGTTTCTTTTTGCTCAGCCTGTGCAAGGTTTCTCAGTTTGATGTGGAATACTGTAACCCAGCTGGCCCGCACACCAACTCCAACCTCAACAACCTCCAGCCGGCACCTTCGGGAGGAACTGGAACACCGACTGTGAGCCAGCCCTTATCGCCCACATCAGTGTTTGACCTCACTAATTCTCTTGGGGAAGAGTGGGAGCACATCCCTGCAGCCAGCTTCCAATATCGGGTGCAAAGCCTGAAAAGCGGTCCTGATTGTAAGAAATCGATCAATACAGTAAGAGAGAGATGATACCTGATGCGTAGGTCATGTTTGATGTTCACGTGCAGGCTTTAAAAAAGGAAACCATGGCAGTAATATAGATTAATAAATGTCTCATGTGAAAATTCAAAAGAACGGAGCAAAATATCACATGAGTTATTCTGTATGTTAACAAATAAATCTAATAGGCTATAAAATAGTGGAGAAATTGTAAAATAAATTTTAAAAAGCCATTGCTGTTTTCCAGCGGTCTCTAACAAATTAAAAAAAAAAGGTAAAAACATCACATTCTCCCACTTTTTTCACATTTGTTTTCAGATTCTACTCAACTAACCGATTAATCGACTCACCGCCGACAATAACTGCAAAGCAAGTACAGACTCACATTCTGGCCCCTCTCTCTCTCACTTCCATTGTGTTAACCAGGATCAGTCTCAACAGCTGCTAAACAACGGGTGCGTCCTAAGCCAAAGGAAAAACACACACATTTACACAGTTGTGAAAACGCTCTTTTCACCTGTGGTAAATAAGAGGGATCTGTGGTGACGGGACATGTGATGTGCTGTGACAGTCCTGTCATGGAAGGTGTCGATGGAGACAGAGCAGCTCTGTGAATAAGTGTGAATAAGACACACAACTGTGAGAACAGTCGTCAACATCATCCGCTGAGGATATATTGCCTCGGTGTGTCCTCAATAATGAGCGTTCTTTTACTGAAATGTTAATTGAGTTGATGCTTTTAACTTGTGCACAAAAATCTGCATCAGAATCTGAAATACCCATCAAAAGACAACGGCTTTGCAACAATCCCTTTTCTGACATGACAACAGGTTTGGCACAGTCCCATTTCAGGTGCTACGCACTGCAGATGGCGAGAGGCAGGGAACATACTCTCTCCGGATGAAGGCTAACAAACCTCTAACAGTTGCGCCTCCTTTCCCGGTGCTTTGTGAAAAGAGCGTTTTCAGGAAGGACGCAAAATGCCACGGCCGACATGACACTGCTGTCAACCGATACTCTGAAAGCAGATGAAAACACTCGTGTGAGCTTTAATTAACATCAAGCTAAGCTACTCACAGCCCTGTAGAGTTATACAGTGCGTTGTCATCACTAGTTTTGTCCCTCAATTATGATATGAAGCACGTGTGAATATGCCCTTTTACAACTGTTATTCAGGCTTGATATTGATATGTGATTGCACGTTCTGAGCTATAACGAGGAGTATCGCTTTCATAGATTTTTGTTCTTTGAAAAAAGTCGAGTCAAACTTTCCCCCGTTTGCTTCTCAGCTCAGATTTGGGTACTTTGATGTGCAATACGAGCCATTAGTATTTCCTAATAACCATATGAATCACAAATCTGTGTGCAGCAAGCAGCGTTAAAAACGAACAAAACCGTTTCATTGTTGGAGGACCTTTAACGGCTCCAATTACATCAAGCTATCACACGTGCATTGTCGGCAAAGCCACGGCAGAGGAGGCATTTGGGAGTGAGGAGGGTTGAAATGCAAAAGGATTACGTCAAACTGTTGCAAATCTTTTTCAGGGATTAGGGAGGCTTAAAGTCAGGAGAAAACCCAAGGGTGTCGTCTCCTGGCGTGTGCGTGCAACGTCTGCTTTCTCTGCGGATGACACCCAACACAGGTGCACAAAAACACATGCGCCGCGCAGACAAATCGTTGCAAATATAGGTACTTGTGTGCAAGCGGGCTTCTCCCCGTGCTTTCATGCTCGATGCGATCAAATTCTACTGTATGTGCCGATGTGTGTGTGTGTGTGTGTTATTGAGGTGTGAATAGGCTGCGGGTCTGCCCGACGCTCCCTCCAACGGGCTTAATCTGCGAGATGACCCGCGGGGTCAAACCCATTCTCTCGGACGTGTCCCTTATTGTAGCAGGCAGTTTAGAGGCTCATCCGCAGTCAAGCCCAGTTAAAGCATGAAGGATCTGGGGGCTATCAGACAGTGTGGCCATCACATCACGTCTGCGTCTGTCTCAGTGTGCCTGACAGGGAAGGCAGAGAGGTTTCAGACACACACGGAGGGAAAGAAAGCCGGCCTGACAGCTGTCAGACATGTAGTGTAAATGACAGGCGAGGGCGACAGACAGGTAGACGGAAAAACAGGCTGCAGAGACAGGCTGACTGACTGATTAATAAACAGCCACGCAGCCAATACAGATGACACACATGCGCACACAGGGGGCACAGGTGCTTGAGTCACAACTGCAGTCCAGTCAGTTGTGTCACGCCGGAAAACAATAGAGATTACTGTGGAAATACAGTGGAGAAGGGAGCCATTACAATGAATGATAAGCTCTTAATATGGGCACGGGCAGACAGGGAGTTTGCCCAGGTGCTGCTCTTTGTTCAAGTGTGTGTGTGTGTGTACATTTGTTTGCATTGGGACAATATGACAAGTCATGTCCATGTGAGAAATGTTTTGTGTCCCAGAGGCTGCACCTCCCAGCACAGTAAATATATCAGTGAATCACAATCTAAATCCCTGGAAATGCAGTCAGCAGTCAGATGTCATTCTCTTTCCTTTCCATCTACTTTGTCCGGCCACTGAAGAAGAAGAAGAAAATATTGTTTTTCTTCAATCAAATTAGTGTTACAGTTTTTCTTTCTCTGCCTTCCAAAGTAATGATGCTGGTTCGTTTCAGCTGGCCGCTGGTAAAAAAGCATCTGAGCCGAAGCATTAGTTTTCCCAAAGCCTTCCCTGATAGAGACAGATGGTGTCCATTTAAAAGGTCCCATGGAAGTGTGTTATTTCTGGTGCTTACAACCCACACAGATACTGGGAAACACACACTCCCACAGATGCAGACACCCAGCGGCGTGTACATCTGTGTGCACATGCAAACACTTATAAAACTTGTACAATACATGCAAATAACACTAGCAGTGCCTAGATGTGTCGAAAAGAGGAAGCAGATCCGTCTTTGCTGTGCGCTAAAGCACAATGTTGCATCTCTCACTCAGCTCCATTTCAAGAGCCGAGCGCAGATATCAGCTTTTATGGCCGTCCCCCACCCCCTACTGTTTTCCCGCATTTCAGCTATGAAAATAAAGGCTAACGAAATTCTGCTGATGCATAAAATGAGGATGGGAAAGGCACACAGTAGCACCTGGTGGCATAGCATCAATTGGTGGCTGTTAAATAGCTCCCTGTTTGTGCCAGCTGCTGCATTGTTGGACTGAGACAATATGAGAGTTCCAGTAGCAGGGCTCGTCACTGGTTCATCTGTGTATATATGAGTGTGTGTGTGTGTGTGCAGCCTGACCTCAACCCCCCCTCCCACTCGGGGCATTTTGGTGTTTTCTAGACCTCATTTGACCAGCGTGGGAGACTTTCTAGATCCCTGTCACCACATTTACATTCAGATTCTCATAGCTAATATAGCAGGGTTTACCTCAGGACATGCTACATTGGGTGGACACCCCGGCTGTGCGCGTCAAACCATACTTCTTTGGTAGGACTGAGCTGTCCTGGAAGTTCGGATGGGTAGCCGCTGGTTAATTCATGATGCTGCGTAAACACACGGGCGTGTTAGACGTGCTCTGTGTGTTGTTTCTCTGCAGGGGCTGTGGGAGGAAACGGTAATTGCTGTTTGGCAATGCATGCTTTCACGCTCCATTGGTTTGTCATTTTTCAGAGTGTAATATTTTCTCTTTCATGATGTGATACACACGAGAGCTTCCTCCGCAGACACTGCTTGTCTCAGACTCATTCGCTATTCGCTATATTACTGATGATGATGATGATGGTGATGATGATTCTACAAATGATTTATGCCGGGTCATTTGGGTTGTTTTTTTCTTCTTCTCCCCTTTCCTGTCTGGTTGTTTCGTTTCTGCAGATCGACCAACGGTTTCGAATCAATCTCAAAATCGATCTGCACATTGTAAAGATTGTTAGGGCTTAATTGAGAAGAACTAGTCCAGAGACGTGAAGCACGGCCAAATATAGAGATCAGATATGCTACCGGTTTGAAACTGGACATTTGAATTATTTTTTAGTCCTGACAATGAAGACAATGCACAGAACAAAAGCGTTTCAGCGTATTTCCTTTTGGTTTTGTCTCCACCAGTCTGTATTGGAGCTACACACATAATATGCTCTGCTTTATTAGCCTACAAAGTTGATTAGAAAGACAAGAATGAACCCAAGCTGTGTCTAAATCTAAACAATGAGCTAAAAAATGCATATGCAATATATAAATACATAGAGAGAGAGAGAGAGCAACATTACGCAGCCACGTATCAATGTGAAATCTCTGCCACGTCCCTCAACCACACTTTTGTATCACAGCTATTTCCCTAACAAACCCACCACCACCACCGATCCGACAAACCACCCCACCCCCACCACCTCCACCTTCTCATTAGTGCTCTCCGCCAACTCTCCGACAACACAGACTCTTCCTCTGCCTGCTATTAATGAGGGAACTGAGGATTCCTAATAAGCAGTTTTTCTTTTAATTAAAAAGTCTCCATAAATAATCACCTCATAATCCACATGTCAGATTCCATCCAGCTCCTACTTAGTTAGACTCCAAGATTAGAGACCAGGGCAGGAGATGAGGCATGGAAAAGTCTATCTATCTATCTATCTATCTATCTATCTATCTATCTATCTATCTATCTATCTATCTATCTGTCTATGTATGTCCATTTAATATCCATCCATCCACCTCCATAGTGTGTCTCTCAGCAGCTGAGGAGAATATGCTAATAATGTTAGCACGTGTTAATAATTGATGGTCATATAAGACTCTGCTGGGCTTTGCTGATTCGGCAGTATTGGTGAAAGCGGCCGGCCGTGCTGCTAAATGATTTACTGTGTCCAATATTCTTCCTGGAGGGATTTTGAATTTCTAATAAGGAAATATTCCTCCTGTGCCAGTGTGTATTTATCAAACAGTAAGCTGTTTTCTGATAGGCCCAGCAGGTCTCTAGGTTTCCACTGCAGAGCCAATATTAGGCTACAGTCGCCGCTTACTCAATATTTCTGGGAGTCAATTTCCTTTAAAACCAATTTCCTCTGATCCCCTTTGCATGTCTTTTGCGGAGGGAGGCCATTTGCCAGCTGCTGAGCTTTTGTTTTAAGCGAAGGAATCATCCCTGTCAACATCTATCCTTGAATCACATTTTCAGGCACATTTTAATTTTATTATTCACTATCAAACATATACATAAAATCCCACAAAGACAAGCAAAACTGAGTGGGATGAGCGCTTTAAGGCTGGGAAAGGAGACATCCAACCAATGAGATGCTGGCCCACATGGTCCTGCTCTGGAAAAGTGGCTAATCTGAAGACAGGCGCTCCTGTTGAACACCGTGCAGGTGCAATGTGCGTGTATTCTCAGGACAGGTTCTCCATTCTTCATGCCGACAACGCAGAGCAGCGCGCAGGTGTGTGGTGGAATGTGTGTGTTTAGCACTGTTACGCTAAGTGACTCCCCGGGTCGGTTGTGTTTGTTCACGTGGGAGGGAGGGACGCGGAGAGAAGGCGAGCGAGTGTGGTGATAGATAACGTCCACCTCCTAAGAGAAAGTAAGACTATGCGAGTCATCGCTTTCCCGTTGCCTGCCACCACGCCACGTTCTGCATGTTTATGATAAGCTTGTTTGCGCAGAGAACAAAGGCATTCGGCTGATATTTAATGAGCATAGAAAGGGAATGTTTGGTCAGCCGCAGCGTCTAGAAGTCCCTCCTCTGGGTTCTAACATCCCTTAAAATTAATCATGTTTGCCGAAGGTGAAGTCCCACATTTCCTTTGACAGTAACACAAGAGCCGGTCTCAACCTTTAGTCACATTAGGCCGAGAGTAAAGCTAGTGACACCTTGCTTTGTTGACATGTGGATTAATCGATACTGTTGTATGTGGCTGAAAATAAACTAGCTCACAACGGTGGTTGACATAGGAAAGTGTTTGATCAGGACTCCTGGTTTCACTGGGAAAAAACTCCACCCATGTACTCACTCAACCGTTACGTAAAAACCATCACACGAGCGTGGGCATATTTACTCAACTCCCCCAGATATTTTTAGACTGAATCGTCTCCTGTCTATTGCAACACATATACACTGATCAGACATAATATTATGACCACCTTCCTAATGTTGTGTAGGTCTCCCTTGTGCCTCCAAAACAGTTGTGACTCATCAGAGAATGGACATGGACCTTCAACACAATGTTGTTAGGTTTTTTTTTGTTTTTTTTGGGGGGGGGGGGATTTAGTCCCTATGGTTTGAGGGGAGGGGCCTTTGTGGATCATCCCACAAATACTTGATCAGTTTCTAGTGAATTTGGAGGTCAGGTCAACACCTTGTGCTGTTCTTCATGTTTTTTTTTTTTTTTAGTTGTTCCTAAACTGTTATTGTGTGTGTGTCTGTGTCAGGCTGCATCCTGCTGGGGATGGCTGCTGCCATCAAGGAGGGTCATTGCTATGGGGTGGGGGTGCCTGGTCTGGTCTAGGTGGGTGCTACTTGTCTACGTAACATCCACACGAATACCAGGTCCAAAGGTTTTCCAGCAGAACACTGAATTGACAAGATGATCAGTGTTATTTACTTCTTCTGTCAGTGGTTTTAATGTTATGGCTGATCGGTGTATATTGCTAAAATGTAGTTAGGGAGGCACTCTGTCATTGTGATGTCATTTTCTTGGATTTTCATGGATTTCTTGGAACTTCCTTGGATTTTGCCCGTTTAGTTTTTTAATCACATGTGAGTTCAGCCACTATATTAAAACAAACTATTTTCCCAGGATGTTGGTGGCAACAACTTCACTTCTAGAGTATTCCTTTCTGATCTGTTCGAACATGATTTTATTTTTTATTTTCTCTGCTAGCCGCCTAGCTGCGTGTCGTAGCAAAACCTGCTTGCCCTGCTCTGTCAGAACTTCTCAGCTTGGAACAACAAAGCATGTTCACTTCTCCAGCTTCATTGTGTGCAGTGTTGATTGAAACACAGCTGTGTTAAACTGCTCGTAACCCAACACTAGATACACTACGCTTTCCACAGTCCCACTTCTCACATTGCACCACAAATAAACAAGCTGGGTTACACCCCAGGCCACACACACACACACACACACACACACACACACACTTTATATCCTTTCTCATGTTGCAATACTTTGCTAGTGCTGCTTTAATTCAACGGTGCATGATGTTTATTCTGCTGTCTCTAAAGCACACTGCCTGTCTGCACACATTTTTACATGCACATTCTGTATATACACAAACACGCATGAGCTCACACACAGCGTATGACCAAGGTTACAGAGTCATGCCGGGCCCTCCCTCCACTCACACCTGTTCATCTCGTCCTGACCGCACCCCAACCTGCCCCGACTCAGCACCAGTCTACCAGCTGACTGACAGGAGCTCCATCTGTGACCTCTAAAGGTCGTCACACTGTACATGGACAACTTTTTACAGCAGCTTAGGCGGAGCAATGTTACCTTCATCGGTAATGGCGTATGATGCCATGGATGAAACCTGTGTGACTAACACAGACGGACGCATACAGCTGCTGTTCAATATTGCCTGCTTAAAATAGATTATTAATAGACTATTTTTGGACCCAAATGGTTCAAAACACCTAATGTGCGTGTGCACGTCATCTTATCCTGCTCGGCACTGCTATTAAGCTCTAAAAGTCTTGATCATAAAATAAGTGAAACCTAGTCTAAGCATATGGCGATGGGTGTGTGGGGCTGTTCTGCATGTTGTACTGTCGTGTCACCACTTTCTATAAAGAAGATCATAAAAGCCACCGGACAAAATCAGGATGGTTCAAGAAGGAGACTGGTGGGCAGGAGTCTGTGCAAAAATGTGACACTTATCAACAACAGTATTTTACAAATCAAAAAATAAACCCTGACATATTTGACAAAAATGACCTAAAATCATTCTTTATGTTAATCCTTATAAGTAAGTCAACTGAGCAGACATCTTGGTGACATAACTGCAATTTCAAAGGTCACTAGGACATAAGAACTGCATCTATAGCATCACAAATGCCCAAAAAACAAGGCTTAAAAATATTTTTTATATATAATTTTATAATTTTTATATTTCATTTCATGACACAGTTACATTTGGGGGTCAATCTAGGATGCCATGACCAACATCTCTGGCTCTTTCCAGCAGAGGATGTAAATAGATGCCGTGCTAATTCACATTATGGATACAGTAAGACAAGAAAAAACGTTCTGTTGTCTATTTACAAAAAAATTACCAATATTTTTTAATGGAAATTGTATCTCACCTGAATGACCGATTTTGTTTTACACTAGCCTCCACAAAATAAAGAATAAAAAGACTGATTCACTTAGTGATCGTAAACCATCCAGCAGCAACCCACCCAGATCTTTGATATCCTTATTAGACAGTATTCTAACAGTGCTTGAGCACAAGAGCCCCCATTAATCCTATGGCGTTACAAATGGTATTACTGAAGTGTGTGCAGAGTTGCATCAATAATCATCTCTCAGAGGAATCTAGTTTTCAATATTGCATTATACGGTGTAACAATAGCTTTCGCCAGAATATGCAGATACCTTTTGTTTCCACTTTGGATTACGCTATTCATATCCAGTAACCTTGTATCTTCAGTATTCATAATAGACCTACATCTGTCCTGCAATATGTCCTATGGGTATGATATGGGAGGAGGTGTCGTGAATGTGAATGCAAATACGCTGCCGTGAAAACAAAGTAGGGATTATGAGCGGGGGGGAAAATAAACCCCGCCTGGACGCGGTCCTGAGAAGAATCCTCACACAGGCCCTGCTTTAAACGCTGTCTTTACTTTGGATGGGAAGCTGATTTTAAGGTCAGGATCAGGAAAATATTTAATATTTTGATGTTCCATTCGGCACTTGAGAGGCTGTACAACACAGTGCGTCTGGTTTATTAGGCCGGATTAAGTAAAAACTACAAACGGAACCTTGATCTTGGTGAAAAAATTCATTTCCTATCCGCAGTGTGAACTCAGCCAGAAAGACAGAGAAAAGAAGTCATGACTAAGGGATATCACAGCAAGAGCCATTTCAGCCCGCTACAGGAAAACCTAATCAAACAAATATAGCTGCACTATAAACCAGTGGGGTGTTTATTTATAATGTGATGAAAAGCCATTTCCCATCCAGATCCCATCAATATTATACTCAACTTGTTGTCTTTGCAAGGAGGAACTTTGGACCAGAGTATGGGAGAAGACACTTCACCCCACTGTGAGCTTGAGAATAGTTGTCTACATTAAAACAGTGCACCAAGACGGTCAAAATAAAAATGTTTAAATGTGTGAATTGAAATGTTTTAATTAGGACTTTTAGAGCCATTAATACTCAATGAGCAGCGCTGAAACAGAAACGCCCAGCCTCAAATTGGCAGCAAGATGAAATTCCCAATCTTGTACACGGCTCCATTTTCACATTTACACCTGCTCTTTCATGCCGCCTCCATAATGCGGAAAGATTGCATACAAGGGCAGAAAAAGAGAGCGGCGTGCTGAACAGGCCCAGTGGACCCAGCGATTACCAGGTTCTGAACAGAAACCAGAGCGCCCGGAGTCCCTCCTCTGATCCAAGCGCTGTACACGCGGGACCAGGCGCTCGCTAATAGAGACATTTACACCTTAGTAAAAGTTGGCAGGTGTTACCCCGCCGTTGTCGAGAGCAGACGCATGCCGGGCATCATTAGGCCCGGTGCCAAGCCTGCTTTGGCTGCCAGCCTCGCTCGCTCATTCTGTTAGAGGATGTGCGCGTCTGGAAGTGTTTGTGTGTTTATGTGTGTGCGCATGTTTTAGCGGAGCAGCGGAGGAAAGTGTCCTCTGTTGTAGTGGCAGGTTAAGGAGGGCTCCTCACTGTGATGGAGGAGGCCGCCGGCATTGCTTTGCTGCTCCACATGCAGCATGTGTCTCTCTGGACTGTTGATCTTCTAAAAGCCTGCAACAAACTATGTTCTTTTTGTGTACAATTACCTTGCATTAGCAAATACACTGATCAGGCATAACATTATGACCACCTTCCAAATATTGTGTAGGCCTCCCTTGTGCACAAAACAGTTGGGACTCATCAGAGAATGGACATGGGCCTTCTGAGGGTGTCCTGTGGTGTCTGGCAACAGGATGTTGTTAGTGGGGGGCCTTTGGGTCCTATGGGTTGAGGGGAGGAGCCTCCGTGGATCATCCCACAGATACTTGATCAGTTTGGGAGTGAATCTAGAGGCCAGGTCAACATCTTGTGCTGTTCTTCATGTTTTTTTGAGTTGTTCCTAAACTGTTTTTGTGTGTGTGCCTGTGTCAGGCTGCATCCTGCTGGGGATGGCTGCTGCCATCAAGGAGTGTCATTGCTATGGGGTGGGGGTGTCTGGTCTGGTCTAGGTGGGTGCTACATGTCTAGGTAACATCCACACCAATGAATGCCAGGTCCAAAAAGTTTCCCAGCAGAACACTGAATTGTCACAAGATGGACAGTGTTATTTCCTTCTCCTGTCAGTGGTCATAATGTTGTGGCTGATCAGTGTACGTCTTGTAGTGTTGCAGTTTTTATATTTATTACTTGCTTGCAATTTGAACGATTTTTTTTTTTTTTTATAGTTACATTGGATTGTATCAATTAGTTAATGTAAGGGGAAGATCGTTGACTGTCACACATTTTAAAATATCCAGTCAACGACCTTGGTATTTGCTGTGGAGTTGTTGAAGGTGCAAACATAAGTGTGTGATTCCAGCTGGACGGAAGAGAGAATCAACACAGACAGAAGCTTCTATATCCAGGGGAGCTGGATCACCCTCCTGTATCACCCAGTCACCCTCCAGGATCAGCTCCGACTTCCTCCAAGACAGGGGGTTAGATATTCACACTGACTTGAAGAACAACACAGGGCATGCAGACACGTCGACTGTTTAACAAAACCACTGCAATTCCGTCATATTTTTACTCAGATGTTTGTCCTCTGTGTTTTGTAAGCCCCACTATCAACCCTGTCCTCCTCCATATGGTCTCTTTATGTCGAGATGCTAACATGTTCCAGCAAATTCCAACTAATTATCTGGTATTTAGATGTAAATAATTACAACTATTTACAGTACAAGAACACTATCTGGCATTTGTTTAGGGAAACGTGTGCTTGGTGTTTACTAAAAGCAGTGTAGGATGTAACATTTAACATCTTCCTAATTTGCAAATCAATGTAAAAATTATTCAGAATATCACAGAAAACAGCGGCTAGTACATAAAAAAATCAAGGTCTATTTTAAAGGCTTTGATATTAAGATTTAGTTTTTAAATTAGTTTGATACTGGGCACACATGCACTGTGATGTTTTTTTGCACAGAAATCTCTTGAATGTTGAGGCAGAGCTGTGAGATTTTCACCACCTTTTGTTCTTTGGTTTAAGATCAGGAGAAAAAAAAGCTGAATGCTTCTTTCTTTTTTTTCCTTCCGGGCTTACTGAACGCCATTTGCTGCGCTGTTTTATTCCAGTGCTGTTGTTTTCATTTATGTTCGGTTCATTAACGATGACTCTTGTCTTGGCTACTAGCAGGACACAGCTCTGCTTGACCAGAGCTGATCAATAACCACACGCACACCGCGGCGACGCTGTATGTTCAGTAGCCGGAGATATCCGACCGATATCTGCACACTCAATCACGCCCCCGGTCCAAACTCTGGGTAATGAAGTGTTGCTGCTGCAGTCCCCCTCCTCCATTTACATACAGAATACATTATGGAAAGGTTTATACGAGTTCACGGCGAGATTCAATAAATTCTCCGACCACAGAGCGGAGGCCTCTCAGAAATAACAAGGAGACTAAAAAACAAGGAGGCAGGAGGGAAAACGATGGCAGAGCGATACAGACACGTCTCCTCCGCTCAAAGAGTGGGATGTAAATTGAGTGCAAACAGAAAATCCATTAATAATGATAATCACAATAATAATTTAGAAGCGGGGGATACACACATTTAGCCAGGCAATCAGAAATCCATCTGTGGAGGTGTTAATATTGAAGAGATGCTGATGGCACAAAAAAAAGAGAAAGAAAGAAAAAAGTCGACGCAATTGAATATGTAATGACAACCGGGAGGCCATAGCAAACACTGCTTTTATGTAGAGAGTATTACTTATTAAAATTGCGTCTTAAATATTTATCACTTTATAGATGGCCCCTGTCACTGTTTCCTTATTTGTCTCCCTGAAGATTATTGTTTGAGGCGAGGGGAACGTATGAACTCCAGTCAGATTATTACAGCCCCCACCCCTCTCCTCCTTCTTCTTCAGAAACGGCCTGATTAAAATCAACTGCCACAGTAGATTGTGATGAATTATGCAGACTTTAGGAGGGAAACGAAGCAAAAGGCATTTAAAAATTTAATCTTGGACCTCTTAGGTGGATGCTGAAGTGCTGGGAAACACTGCATATTGATAAGGCGCTGTTATTAACAGCGTGTGAGGCATTGTTTTACAGGTGAGATGTTTGCACATACAGATGTACCGCCGCGGCTGTTACCTCCGCGGTTTGTCTCCGTCACACGTTTGGCGGAAAGCCGCTGGAGTGCGCGGCGGAGAAGGTTGCCGCCACGTGTTATCATTTATCTGCGTGCTACCTTTTCATCAAGTCGTAAACAGAATGAATACCTGCTTTCAGCGCACGTTACAAAGGAGATGAATCAACAGTGTGAGCGGGTTAGTTATTCAAAACAGAAACACCATGATACATCATCGTTACTTGGTGTAAATGAGATAGAGTGTTGGAGGGAACTTGAAGAAAGTAAAAGAAATATATGCGCTACTTTTAAATTAATCTCACCTCCTCAGCTCATGAACACGTCAGTGCTGCAGTGCATTGCTGCCACCAAGGCAGAACTTGATTTCCCTTGTTGTAGCAAGAAACCTTTGCCGTTGTAACAAGATATTTTTCATGTTATCAAGGCATTTTGTCTTTTCTGTTATAACGTCTAACTAACATTTATTATCTGGGCCTTTCTGTGTGGAGTTTGCATGTTCTCTCTGTGTCTGCATGGGTTCTCTCCGGGTACTCCAGCTTCCTCCCACTGTCCAAAGACATTCTAGTTAGGTTCATTGGTGATTCTAAATTGGCCGTAGGTGGGAGTGTGAGGTTGTCTGTCTCTCTGTGTTAGCCCTGTGATAGACTGGAGACCTGTCCAGGGTGTACCCCGCCTCTCGCCCGATGACAGCTGGGAAAGGCTGCAAAAACACAAAATAGATACTAATATCATGCAACGTGGCTTGGTGTGTTCCTCAATCCTCAATTACAGTCACGAAAACCATCAAAAGCTGTGAGGAAACTGGCTCCCATGGAGGAAGACCAAGAGTTCCCAATCTCAGAAACCACAGATTAACAGCACAGATCTGTTATTTGTTACTAGTGGGACCGCCATTTGTTTTGCAACGTGACAATGACCCCAAACACACCTTCAGGCTACATAAGGACTACTTGACCAAGAAGGAGAGCGATGGAGAGCTGCATCAGATGACCTGTCCTCCACCATCACCCGACCTAGACCCAATTCAGATGGGCTGGGATGAGATGGACCTCAGCGAGAGGGCAAAGCAGCCGACGGGTGCTCAGCGCCTCTGGAAACTTCTTCAACACCGTTGGAGAACCGTTGCAGGCGGCGACCCCATGAAGAGTGACTGAGAGAATGACAAGAGCGTGCAAAGCTGACGTTAAAGCAAGAGGCGGCTAAATCACTGAATGAGAAGTTGAGTCCAAACTTTAGAATGGTACTATATATCCATATTTTGACACAGCAATTATAAAAGTACAAAATACTGTATAATACAAGACTGTGCTGACTAATTATATATTGGATTCTCCTTTATTGATAGAAATATTCACTAGGAAAGAAAAAAAATGAACTAATGTAATATAACTCCTCAAACAAGAGCATGGGTGCAATGGAAAAACTCTGCAACGACAAAGCAAAGCTATTTATTTCCTCTCTGGCTGATAGCAGCTCTGAAAGTCTGTCTGAAATTCTGGCTCTGTATTAAGATGACTGTTCAACACCAGTGTGAAGCAGCGCTAGTTTGTGCAGGCTGGTTAGTCTAATATCACAAATTTGAGATTCAAGGGCCCTGTTGAACCCAGCAACAAACCACAGCAGCAGTAAACCCTCTTAGAAACAATAAATTGAATTCCAAGAAGCAGCAGCAGCAGCAGCAGAAGAAGCGGTGGTCCTTTATTTCACAGGTAGGGCCTAGTTTTCAAAAGTCCGTGTGCTCCTCTTTCCCCCCATTTCTATGTTTTTGATCAGGCTATAATATCACATGCGACAGGGATGACTGCCCCTGCCTCTGCTCCTCTTCTCCGTCTCTCCGTCTCCTGTCCCGTCTAAATAAAGGAACACAGAGGAAGAGGTTTTAATGAGATCAACACAGAGCGCCAGTTACATTGATAAGTAAATACTACAGCTTTAAATGCTTCTCGCACTCAATTGGCTCCCTGCTATTGTTGCCGAGCGCACGCCTCAGTGAACACTAAATTTTCACTGTCACACTTCAATAACCCTAATTGTCCAAAATAAATGAGCTAATTTCTGAAGTTCCATTTTCATATGCAGGAGATAAGGCAACTTTGCTGATTGATTGGATTCCTTTGTGCATTTGTGGGTATGGGTGTGTGTGTGTGTGTGTGTGTGTGTGTGTGTGTGTGGTGTGTGTGCGTTTCAGGGCCTTTGTGTGTGTGTGTGTGTGAGAAACGGCAAAGACTCGTAATTTGAGTGAAGGCTTCTGTTTATTATGCCTCTGTTATTCACTGCAAGCATTTCTCTGACCCCTGCTGATATTCATCCGGCTTCCTCTCCCCATAGCAAGAAAGAGAGAAGGAGAGAAAATGGTTGGATGGAGAGAGAAAGAGAGAGAGGAGGGGGGGTTAAAGAGAGAGAGAAAGAGCAAATGAATGAGATAGTTTGTTTGTGTGGTTGTGTGCCTGTGTGGTTGTGGGTGTGTGTGTGTGTGTGTGTAAGGGGTCCCTATGGATTCAGTGCTGGATCTAGCTTGATCATTTGCATTTTTTCATTTGAGCTGTTATTTGCAGCATTGCATGCAGCACAAGCCCCTGAGGGCCCGCCGGGTAATTCAGTAAAAAGGCAGGTAAGACATAAATTAATCATAAGACGTCTGAGAATTATTGCACTCTCTCGCACGCGCACGGGCGTAAATAAACATACATATATATATATATATGTTTGCAGCCATGCATGCAAAACACGAAGAGAGAATACACACACACACACACACACACACACACACACACACACACACATCACAGAGACTCAGATTGAATCCGAAAGGAGACCAAGGTCGAGTTAGAAAGTTTTCAACTCCATCAAGCAGAATTACTGCGCTGGATGGAGAGGAGTAACTTTTAATGGACCAGTGTTTTCATACAAAAACTTTGCCAGACTTAAACACCACTCGCATATAAATGTGATAATTCGCTTTTCTGTAATGTATAACCGGGTGTAAATTAAATCAGATTTATGAATGAATACATTTATTGATTTGTTGACATTTAACAGCAGTACTTCCTGTACATGAAAAAACAAAAATGCCAAGTTATTTCATACTTGGAAAGAAACACAATGAGAAATATTGATTAAAAGAAATATCTTCATCAGTGGGTGTGTCTAAAATCACTTAATCTTCGCTACAGAGTGCACCACATTTACTGCCCGTCGTTATATTTCATTGTTACAACTGCTGAAAAATGTACAGTAGAACAAATAAAGTAAAATGCATGTCATGTATGCTACTTCCTGCTAACAATTCCACAGTGCAATCACCTGCATAAATCCAGCTGGCATTCCTCAATGTCCTTAAAACTAAGGAACTCATCATCGATTTTAGAAAAAAAAGTGACAAAAACCTCAGTATGCAGGATTCATGATGAGGATTTGGAGATTGTAAATTCTTTTAAATATCTGGGTACGGTTTTTGATTCTCAGCTAAGTATATGTGCAATTCATCTTCCATTTATTTATTCAGTTTTTATTATTTTCTTTTTTTCAATTTTTATTATTTTTGTTTCTAATAAGCACACATTACCTTTTATTCTGGGCTGCTATTTTTATCTTATTTTTATCTTACTTTATTCTCCATCAGGACAAGCAGTTATTTGTATTATTTTCATCATTATTTATTCTGCTTCTGATGTTTTTTACTCATTAATTGTACTTGGACCCAGGCCATATCATGCTACTTCTGCTATGTACTATTGTTGTGTGAATGGTCGTATGTCTAGATGGTGGACTGTAGAAACTGAATTGCCATTTGGGGATTAATAAAGCTTTCTGTATTCTGTAATAGAGGTAAGAAATCCCAATTTACTGCTCACCATTGATTAATATATAGGAGAAGAGCAACTCAGACTCATGACACAGGTACATATCTCACCCTATTAGAATAATAGGATATTAGATATAAGAATATGTTCAGCAATCAGAAATCTGCAGTGGTGCGCCACAGTCACGGGGGTTAAAACGGTCGTTGCTCTTTAACAAGCCAAAAGAAAAGGAGAACGAGGAAGTGAAACGGCTCGTCGCATGTTCTTCGCTGCTGGCGGTGTTCTCTCCCTGGAAGGGTCCGTTGCAGTCAGCCACTTTTTGGATTTTATTGGTTCATTTCAGATTGGCTGTAAAACAGTACGAGTTTGCCTTCGGAGAATGAGAGAAATTCTTTTATCGGGAGCCTTGTGGCGTCTCCGTTTGTGTTTCTGCTCAACAGTGCACTTTTTTTAATTTTGCAGTTAACAGACTTGAAATACAGCATTGTACACAAAAACTAAAAAAACAGTGCGTCTGTTTTGCTTGTTTTTTAAAACCAAGTCAAGGGCTGAGGATAATTATGTTTTTTTTTTAAACATCAGTATGCATCAGATTCCTTCTGACCTCAGCTCAGCTTTACATGAACTCTCATTTCATTACTTCACCCACGCCTTTACTCCTAAAAGCCTTCTGCGTGCCTTCAGCGTCCTGCCGTTGTATCTGCGAAGGTGAAGCAGAACGCTCTGAGCTCTCATTTCACCTCTAACACCCGCTTTATGTGATGACACGCTGAATGCGACCCATTCTGACCCAATCGCAGCAATTCTGCTTCTTTATGCCGCAGCCTTGGAATTCAGCCTGGGGTTGAGCTTTGTGATTTCACAAATCCAACCATTTACAACACAGACGCAGGGAGAGAATTCTACTTTTTTATTAATTTATTTAACTATTTTTAAATCCCCCGTAGTCCTCTGAACTCTCCTTCCGTACTTATCAGTGGCTTTGTTCCTGAATTCAGCAGTCTGAGGCAGATTGGCCCATCAATACACTATCAGAGAAGGTAGGCTAGATAAGAATTCTGCTGCTATCTGTCTGCTGTGAATAAGCTGTCTAGAGGTCTCCACAGTCCAGGTCAGCGCACATACACTAACACACACACACATATATATATATAGTGCGCTTGCACACTCACACTGAATAAGCTGTCTACAGTGTAATCCAGCACATGCACAGGCACACGGCGTTATCAGTAAGAAAGGGAGGGAATGCAGCAAGGAAGATATTACTACATCTAGTGTATCTCAATCCTGACATTATGTTGCTCTAATAGTTAAACTTTGGGCGAACAAAAAGTTGTCTTTCAGCGAGACAGCAAACAGCACGGCAAATAGCTCGGCTAGAGCACGTATCGAGACTACACTTCCACTTCTCATCGTTCAGTTTAATCAGCTCTTCTTTTATCATTAACTTTTGGTGCAATTAGATAAATTTGTCAGGTTCAAGTCAGGTCAAATTATGCAGTTTTAACATCAGAACAATTCCAGAACTTATAATTGAGAAATCAAGTCTATTAACTTGCACTGATCTGTAACGAGCTGATTAAAGCCGATCTTTCCTTTATTTAATTCGTGATCAGGTTTGACTGTTAGCACACTTACCGGCATGTATTGTGTCCATGATGAATTCTCCAGGAAGATGTTTTTCTCTATTTTTGTGATCTGAGTTTGATGATGGAAGGTTTTTATGTGTCAGTATGCGCCTTACATGAGACACATAATCTTCTTAATGCTGAAGACGTTGAAGTATTCAGTTCAACTGCAGCCTTTCTTCCACCCCTACCATGAATATGCAGCACTACCAGGGAAAAGTCTGGGTTGGACGTGAAGCTACTTCACTTGTGTTGTAAAAATTCAATCATTGTACATTACACTGATCAGCCACAACATTAAAACCACTGACAGGAGAAGTGAATAACATTGACCATCTTGTGACAATTCAATGTTCTACTGGGAAACTTCTGCACCTGGCATTCATGTGAATGTTATTTAGACATGTACCACCCACTTAGACCAGACCAGGTACCCCCACCCCATAGCAATGACACTCCTTGATGGCAGCAGCCATCCCCAGCAGGATGCAGCCTGACACAGGCACACACACAAAAACGTTTTAGGAACAACTCAAAAAAACGTGAAGAACAGCACAAGGTGTTGACCTGGCCTCCAAATTCACTAGATCCCAAACTGATCAAGTATCTGTGGGATGATCCACAGAGGCCCCTCAGCTCAAAGGCCCCCCACTAGCAACTTTCCGTTGCCAGACACCACAGGACACCCTCAGAAGGCCCATGCCCATTCTCTGATGAGTCACAACTGTTTTGGAGACACAAGAGAGACCTGCACAATATTAAGAAGGTGGTCATAATGTTACGCCTGATTGGTGCATGCATATAGAAGCATCAGAGCATACGACTATTGAACATAGTTTGTCTCACTTAAAAGTCGTTCTTTGTCAGTCCTGTTAGAAAAACATTAGCAAGTTTGGTTAAAGGAGATTAATGAAATAAAAAGTACACAGATGACTATTATTAAAGTTCATTTGATATATATTTTCAGCATGAATCCTAACCGCATGTACATGACAAGACAGATTGACAATAAAAACTAATATTTCATATACTGTATATATTCTGTACAAAGAAAGTATAAAGATTGGTGGGTGGAAAGATTAAAAAATAATTTGAGAGTGCGAGAACAAATGAACAGAAAAGTCAGAACTGCTAATTACTTTAAGGAAGGTTAGGGAGTTAAGTTGAAAGAGTTAAAAGTGAGTAAACTAATGAAATTGTTAAATGGGATGATAAACGGGGGAAGCTGTTGGAAAATTACGGACAGCTGTGCACAGTGGAACAAATAATAGCTGGATAAATGGTTGCAGTTAGACAATGGACAAACGTTAAGCTGAATGCAGCGGATAAATGGTTTAAATGGTTTCTTAAAAGAAGCAATCTGCGGTGAACAGTGCCAAGTGGTTGGGCCACATACATAGCCCATACACATGCCGTGAGCAGCGGATGGTTCGGTCCAAACTCTCGCTTGTTTTATTTGCTGTCCTTATCAAATAAAGTCATTAATAAAGAAATGTCAAGAGAATAATCCTCAATTAAGGGTACAAATCCACAGCTAACTGCATAAAAAGTTGAAAGCACTTAATAAATGTTTTGCACGTTACTTTTACACGAGTAAAACTCACTACACGGTGGTTGTAGGTGAAGTGTTTGGTGTTTGTCACTCATTATATGGCACTGGCACAAATGCAAACTCCACAAAAGTGATAAGAAATACAGACAACTTAAAAAAAACTTTATAAAATTTTTTGATTTACCATATTTAAAAGCTAATGCAAGACCTTCAAAATGGTCCGCTCTTTACACTTGCTATAGCACTTTATATGAGTATTGCACTTTGGGGTTTCGCACTTCATAGGAGAACAACAAAATGCACAATTTAAATATACGCATAACAGGTAGATTGCTGATACCACCCATGTTGTTTTATCTCATACCTATCATCAGAAGCAAGTGAATGTATCTATGATGTTTTTACTATGTGGCTGCCCATGCTGTGTGGCGTGCAGCGCGGCATTCACGGTGCACACAGTATGTATATGTTGTGTGGTATTGTGTGCTGGTACTTGTACTCATTGTTTAGCTCTAGGTTGAGTGTGTACCTAAGGTTATCTTGCGTGCATTTTGTTTTTATGTGGTGTCTATTTTATTTTTTATGCAGGACAACAGATGGAAATTAGCTTCTGCTAAATCTGGTGCGCCCATCTTTCCTTTTTTCCTTTAAAAGGATTGGTATTTTTCACAGCGTATGGAACTTCTTTGGTAAAACATTTTCATTGTAACGCTTTCACCTCGCCACAAACACCTCCAGAGATCCAAGACCAACCAACACATGATTTAAAGGTCGTTTTCATGACCTACTCTGGACCCATGTCCTGATGTTGAAAACTTCTTTTATTTGCAGGGGGGAAAATTTGAGCTTAGTCATCAGAGTGTTCCATCTGTGCCGTGTTTAAACGGAGCGTCCTGGGACTGTGAAGGTTAAGAGAGGATGGGCACAATGAGCACTTTCCCATTAGAGCCCCGGATCAGAAAGAAAGGGACGGAGTGGGAGTGAAACAGGCTGCGAGAGATTGATTAAAGACGGCCGGGTGGAGTGTCAAAGTGTGTGAAAGAGAGAGAGGCCGAACAAGAAGGAGGGAGAGAGAGCGAGAGGAATGAGGTGGCTTATCTTTGGCTGTGACCTGAAACAGCTGCTTCTCTGCGGTGCGTTGAAGATGGATCCTCACTCATTTCCTCTCCATCCTGCCACTCTATTTATGTTGCTAGTTCACTGCCTTCGGAGGGGCACAGACCTACTTCTTCACCGGAGACCGAAAGAAAATCAGTTCAACTTAATGATCAATAACTGCGGTGAGCTACACTTTTCTATAACAGAATGCAGCCGTGTCAAGCGTCTCCTTCAGCTTTTATTTTGCATAGATCTCAACAAAAAAAAATGAGCTTTTTCAGATGCTTCTTGGAGATGAAGCTGTGACAGCTCGGATGCCGCTCTGACACTGCAGATTTGACATTGAGCCGAAAGTCTTTCCGGAGCCGGGTTTTACTGGTGATGTGGATGTTTTGGTCTGTCATCAGTAGCTGAAGACTCCCCCCTGCTCACCACAGCTGTCACTTAGAAAACACAGGAGAGAGGAGAGGAGAGGAGAGGAGAAAATTAAAAGATTCTTTCTATTTCTTGCTCTGGGGGTCAGGAGGAACTGAGCTGGAAGCAAATAAAACAAAAAAATGTTGTCTCTCCATTTTTTTCTGGAAATACACACACGTTAAAATCTAAAAATCAAAACATGACCTGCACATCCTCAGTTTATAACAGCAGAGTTTGCACAGTGAATCTTCAATGAGCAAATGAGGAGAGGAAGAATATAGCAGTAGCTCTTAAATACTTGATTTTAACCCCTATGTATAGACAACTAGCTGCAACAACAGTGTGGAGTGGTGACTTAGGTGCACAGACGGCAACAGTACGAACAGTTCAGACATGCAAATGCCAAAGAGTAACTCAGTGGCTGGTTGCATTAAAAATAAATTTAAAACTGCTTTTTTTAATTTTTAATTTTTTTAGATGGAATTACTAAAATTGCACTAATGAAAGTTCTTCCCGTCAGTAATGTGCATTTGCCGCTGCGCTGCTCATCGGCCAGTGTGTGAAACTTGAATTACTTCACCGTGTGAGCGCAACTTAGCTTACAGGGGTGCAAAGACAATGACTCCGTGACTTTAATATTAACACCTGTCAATGTCAATTAATGTTAGCGGCACAGACGCCTTTCGGGTACAGCATGTATTGGAAAGCAGGACAGTGACGGCAAGCCTGTGTGTACTCCTCTGTTTTGCAGAATCAAGGCAGCTAATGATGCATAGCCTCCTGAATCTATGTTGTATAAAGACCAGGTAGTAGGCTACTAATAGTCAGTGGTTGGGGCTCTGGGTAGACAGAGTGGGCTGATATGTAACAACACTAGGTCAGCTGTCAGAGTCAGAGTGTTGCTAGCTAGCATGCTATTAGCAGAGCACATTATACATGCTTCCCTCAGGCAATATTTTTAGGAAACACTGCATAAATTTCCTTTGCTATGAGATGAGGTCCGGCGATATTTATCCATGAAGCCAGATAAAACAAATCAGCTGTTTTAACTCCAAGCGTGCCTTAAAGACATAAAGGCTTAGACGACCTGTAACTGAACCAAAACTGAATTCACTGTCTAATCACACAGTTTCTCTGTTACGCATTTCCTCAGCCTCCAGTACTACTGTCAGAAATTAACCTTCAGGTTTTACAGTATTTGATGAGGACATGTTCTTTAATTCACACACAAAACAAGGGACCAGGAACTCCCTTCTTTTACCTGTGTAATATTGTGAAATTTAGGAGCATTCTCACAGTGAAGGTGTAAAACTGGCTCATGCATTTGTGTCTTCCAGGATGGATTACTGTAATTTATTGCTGTCACTTTGTCCGAATAGCTCTCTAAAAAGCCCCCAATTGATTCAAAATGCTGCAGAAACAGCATGTATTGTAATTGGCAAGAGATCTTATTTCTCCAGTTTTAGCTTCTCTTCATTTTCTCCCTGAAAAGAAAGGCCTAGCTCCATCCTATCTTAAAGATGTCATAGTACCATATCATCCTAATGGATCGCTCTGCTCTCAACGTACGGGCTTACTTGTGGTTCCTGCTTGGGGTTGCACGAGTTCAGATTATTTAAAGTCACTGTTATGTGATGAAAGTCGGCACTAGTCTCTAATGACGTCACTAATAAAAACACAGTAGAAAGTAATACTCTGCAACGATATAATCTATATTCTTGACCTGAATACAAATGCTGAGAACAGACAGCTCATGTGCTACATACTGTGAGCTGCAGATATGTATAGCCTGTATAAAAACAGGCTGCAACTCAGCACCATTTAATAGTACTTAATAGAACTATAGCATTTAGCATAATTACAATAGCATCTTTTGTACAATAGCATTTAATAGTTCTCCTCGGTGTGTTATAAGATGGGAAAGGTAAAAGTCCTTATACAACATAAACACTATACATCATACAACGAAATCACATGGTCAGATGAAGGGTTAGTCCTGAGCTCTGGCGACAGAGCGTGCTGCCACTGTGGGCCACCCTGACCTGGCGCCCAGCACTCATGTTTTTTGACGGTGGGAGGAAACCAGAGTTCCCGGAGCAAACCCACACAAATACAGGGAGGACCTTCTTGCTGTGAGGCACCAGCACTAACCGCTGTGCCGCCGTGCTGTGTACAGCAGCTAAAGTCTAATAACTTTGACAATGAATTTCACCAACAAATTGTTAATGTGCAGCCTCCTTCTCTCTGTTCCTGTAGGGTGAAGTTGTAAACTGGCTGCTGTGGAAAGGATTCAGACTGTTCCTCTGCTGACGTTAGCAGTTGTCTCAGATGAGCGTGCATTGCAGTAGTACTTTTGTTGTATTTCAGGACTGACATGTCACGGTAGTATGGGCTTCATCTTTAGTCAAGTCGGTCTGCACACTTGATGAACCACTGCTAGTTTGCTGCAGCGGCCCACTGGGCTCCTCAACTGTCTTCTCTGAGGCGTCCATGATGTTACTGTCACACGATCGATGAATGTGATGCTCAAAGGGTCATGGCACAGCGGTGAAGTCGACAAACTGACTAGTCGACTAGTCTGTACAACCCTCAGTTGCCAGAGTTTGAAAAAGTAGAATGGGAGGCAGAGCCTTCAGCTACCAGGCCCCTCTCCTGTGAAACCAGCTCCCAGTTGATGGGTAGAATACTTGGACAGAACAGAAAAGACTGGAGGACAAGGCAAAATAAAGCCGGGGCGGAGAGTTAAGAACAGAGGAGGTTTGGAGGAGAACTCGGAAGAGGAGAGTCAAAGGACAGGACAGCGGAGAGGAGAGACAGAGTGGAGCGGCATATGACTGGTCGTCTACGAAGGTTGATGACCGGCCGCTGTCAGTCAAGCTCACACAGAGAGAGCAGGGCCCTGCCATCTGCTCCAAAGTTAATGGGAAGGAGACAAGGTGGGGAGGTGAGATGTGTCGACACCGACCAGAGGGGTTGGAGGGAGAGGGGACGGTGAGAGGACGGAGGTCTGGGCGAAGAAGGGAGGAGAATGAAGGTGGAGGTGGATGGAGGAAAGGCAAGGTGGAGCCCAAGGACAGAGAAGATGATTTAGGAGGAGGGATGAAGATGACTGATGAAGGTAGAGAAGAAGTCAGTACTAAATGTTATTATTGCTTCATCACATATGCATTGGAGGAATCTTGTTGTGTGACATTCATTACAAATATTCTTCTCAAACCAGCACAGAAGGGGAAGAGAGAAGAAGGTGGGTCGTTGGGTGTAGACAAGTCCAAAGAGCTCCATAGTAACAACAAGTGATCTGGGTGGTCTATGAGGGCATTAACCCTTTATGCTTTAGGTTATTTCTGAAAACAAATACCCAGATTAAACCAGCTCTATGGATCACTGCACTAGAATCAAGAAGGCAATTTAAACACCAGCAGCAAACATTAAGTTTTTTACTTATTTAGATTGAAGAACATACTTATAACCATGATATGACTAATTTTACTGAACCTGTTCTAAAACGTTAATCTACCATTCTTGATGCAGCCATTTTGGTTTGGGTCCCATATACAACCATAGTCCCAAAAGGGGAAAGGGTTAATCATTCTTCTTGTATTAGCAGTGCACAGTTTGCAGGGGAAATCACTGCATATGAACATAAAGCACATCTTAGTTTTTTTTTATGCATACAAGGAATTTGTGGTGAACTCACCCTCGGATTCCAAAACAGGAGAGACGGCAGCAAAGAAACTGACAATAAAATAATTTTATGCATGAATGCAGGTGGTGCTTTATCCAGCCACAATGTTTTGTTTGGGTTTTTTTTTTTTTTTTCCAGCAGTAACCAACAGCAGAGTAAGGGGCCACTAATAATAGCTTGTCCTCAGTGTAATGCTAAGAGGTCATGTGCGCCCTGCATTCCATACATACTTTAGGCTTTACAGCAGCTTGTCATGAATGTGAGCTTAATGCCTAATCAATTACTTTTGTGATCCTTTGAGAGCTCCTTAACAGAGCACCCTGCTGAGGTCAGAGACCTTTGACGGTTCAATTACGCCTGCCTTGTCACAGTTAGATAGATGGTGACACGCAGCAGGATCAGAAAAACTATATCAGAGCAGCGTCCCATACATCTGCTCGGTATTCATGAAAGATGACGTTTATCTCACTCGTAAACATTCACATAGGGTACATGTTCTAGAGGCAAGTACAAGGTCCCGGCATGTGTGGTGGTATGACATGGTCGATGCTTTACAATCTGGAGTGAGTGTGTTTGCGTTCCTCACTGTAATTCAGATCAGAACAGCAGGGTCAAGTCAAAAGTAAGATTAAAATTACCACACATCACCAAGTTTGTGAGATTGTTCAGCGGAGCCTCACGCCACCTGTTCAGGAACTAGGTCACAGCTAGACAAAGTCACAATCAGACAAAGTTAGGGAGGCCCAGGTTAGAATTCAGGTCTTGGTACAAGGCTTTCCTCTTAGCCATCACGCCCGCTCCACCCCCTGCTGTTGGACATGAGCGATACTGGGAGTGTTTTCTCCCAGGTTCACCCCCTCCTAAGGTTAACCTCCTGGCTGGACAACAGATGGACTGTAGCGGAGGCCAGACAACAACACCTCCTGCTCGTGTGTGTGTGTTTGTGTGCGTTCGTGTGTGCGCCTGGCAGGCTTGCTGTGTGTTGTTAGGTCAACATGGCGGCAGATGCAGGCGTGATCCTCCGCGTGTCTCTTGTTGACACCGTTATCACTCATCGTCCAAACACGGATCGTCCAGTTTGCCTTTGTTTCTTTGTTTTGATCAGGGTCAGTTTAGCTGTAAGTTGATAAAACTGAATATCATACCTAAAGCGCTTTGCTCATTTTATTCATCACTTTTTTAGACAAACATTTCATGGCATAAGTTTAGCTTTTTAATCTGAGCGAAAACCCATTTCACTTTTAATTTCAAGTTAATGGAATTCATCCGTTTCTGTGGATGAAGAAAGAAGAACGTGTTCCTACAGCGCCTCAAGCTGTCAGGTAGAGAGTCTTCTGCTACGTATTCTCAGTGTAATAGTAATGATGATGATGATGAAGTACAAACACAAAGCCACACTCTCCATTTCAATGTGTTAAGAAATAAAATATAGATTGAAAATGTATATAATAATTATACACTAATCAGCCACAACATTAAAACCACTGACAGAAGAAGTAAATAACATTGACTGTCTTGTGACAGTTCAATGTTCTGCTGGGAAACTTTTGGACCTGGTATTCATTCATGTGGATGTTACTTAGACATGTAGCACCCACCTAGACCAGACCAGGCACCCCCACCCCATAGGAATGACACTCCTTGATGGCAGCAGCCATCCCCAGCAGGATGCAGCCTGACACAGACACACGCATAAAAACGCTTTAGGAACAACTCAACAAAAACATGAAGAACAGCACAAGGTGTTGACCTGGCCTCCAAATTCACTAGATCCCAAACTGATCAAGTATCTGTGGGATGATCCACAGAGGCCCTCCACTGACAACATTCTGTTGCCAGACACCATAGGACACCCTCAGAAGGCCCATGTCCATTCTCTGATGAGTAACAACTGCTTTGGAGGCACAAGACCTGCACAATATTAGGAAGGTGGTCATACTGTTATGCCGGATCGGTGTATGATGTCTGTGAGTGTTCATTTGAAGTGGTGCAGTGGATTAAAAAGCTGTGGGTAATCCCTGAGTGGCCTAAACTGTGTAGTACTCCAAAATGAGACAGCTCACTGTGAAAAACTATAGCACAATTTACAATTAAAAGACAGCTGACAGCCATTGTACATGATAAATGAAGACACTGACGGTTTGATACAGCACCCGCCTATCAATCAGTCACTGTCGGTGAGTTCATATCCCCCGCTGTGTCGCCGCTAAAAGTCGAGAATATTTGCGGTTTGAAGCCTTTCGTACCGACAGAACACAGTCTAGCACGGTTTGCCGTGCATAATCATCACTCAGCAGCTGAAGACATGCATATGTTATGGCAACAAATTAGACATTCAAAAGAACAACAAACATTTAGCACCTCGTCAAACAGAGCAGCTCTGTCTGCGCCGGCTCCTGCTGTGTGGCGCAACTGTTCTCAAGCTGCTCCCGGGCTCTGCTTTATATGTAGTGTACACATGCACACAAGCAGGAGGAGTGTGCACACACACAGAGACATGCAGAGCACATTTAAATAGGTACACAGGAACGTTGTAGCACAAAAAAAAAAAACACAAATGTGCACGGACACACACAGACGAATACAAATACTCCCACGCAGGGCGGTCTCCATAGGTGGTGAGAGTCTATCAGCACTTAGTGACATCTGGAAGGGATGCTTCTGGTGAAGACAGGCTCTACCTCGCCCGCTTGGTATTTTCACTATGTCTGTGAGTTAATGTGTGTGTGTGTAGGTGGGTGAGTGGGTAACAGTGTGTTGGGTTATGTTTTGCCAACATCTGGAGTCTAGACTGTATGACTCTGAGCTAGTGGGCAATAGCCTGTGCCTTCCTGTCACCCACTCTGTTGACTTAGCTGTTGTGCATTCCTGCACCTGTATACAGTGTGTGTGTTTGTGTGTGTCTGTATTACTCAGACATAAATCTGTTCACACAGTCACATTTTGGTGAGATGTGACAGAATATAAATAGTTCAGTTTTAAGGTGTTAGTTTGGTTTTAGGTTGGGTAAGAGAGGTTTAGGGTTAGGGTTTCCATGGAAGTAATGAAATCAATTATGAAATATGCTGAAAACACACAGTTTGGAAATTAACGCTCTAAAGTAAAGAGGATTTTGAGCATAATACCATTTTTTCATTGTAGGTATTTAGAGAAAATATGCACCGATGAGGCATAACATTATGACCACGTTCCTCATATTGTGTAGGTCTCCCTTGTGCCTCCAAAACAGTTGAGACTCATCAGTCTAAGTAACATCCACATCAATGAATGCCAGGTCCAGAAGTTTCCCAGCAGAACACTGAATTGTCACAAGATGCTCAATGTTATTCACTTCTTGTGTCAGTGGTCATAATGTTATGTCTGATCGGTGTAGATATAAGGAATCAGGAGAACCAGGATCCATCATTAACAAGTTACACCTGTGCTATTTTGGTTGAACAAGGGAGAATCACAGCTTGGTCATTACTGGGCAGGTGCACGTCAAGTTACACCGTAGGTTAGAGCGTAATGTCCGTAGCTCACCATAGAAATGACACGCAACTAAGCTTGATTGTTTTTTTATTCTATTTGTTGCAAAAAACACAAACAGCAGCATGGAGCTGTAAAGCCCTGAGGATGATTTTCTGGTGGAAAAACTTCTTAGATGTAGAAGAAGAAAATACTGGGTCCATTCCAGTCCTGACAACTGGCAACACATTACCAGCAAAGAGAGTTTCATCTGCTGGTATAGGGGGTTGGAAATTATCCTGATGTTGTTCAGGTCTATTTCTGGGTTTCAGCGGTCCACACTGATATGATGCTAGGAATACTTGAACCACTTATTAAAAAGAAGACCAAGGGGGCGCTGTGGAGCCACGAACCAAGATGGCAGCTTGAGGTGGAGGTTCCAGGCAACTTTGCACTAAACAATTTTAAAACCCAAAATTAAGAACGGCAACTAAACTCTGAAAATGTCAAAAACGGCTGCAGTCAAAGATTGTGATATTTTCAACCGAAAACGCGGTCCTCAAACGCCCAGAACCAACACATCGACGGAGCAACAAGACAAGTTAGCTGCTAGCAACATGGCGAACTTGACGGCGGTGCTATCTGAGCTAAAGTCCCTCCACGCTGAGTTCGGAGGTTTTGGATCCAAGCTGGACAGCATAGATGACCGTCTGGGTAAGATGGCCAGCTCCGTCGCTGCTTTGGAAACTAACATGGCCGAGGTGAAGCGAAATGTTACTTCCAATACCACACGAATGGAAGAGGCTGAAAATCGTTTAGCAGCAGCGGAGGAGCTTACAGAGAAAAACCAGACAGAGCTAACCAAAGCCATGAAAAAAATCTCTTCCTTGGAGTCGAAAGTTGAGGACCTGGAAAATCGGAGCCGGAGGAAGAACCTGCGGCTGTTTGGACTCCGGGAGGGCGCCGAAGGCAACCGACCGCTTTTGGAATTCATACAGGAGATGCTACCTCGCTGGGTGAACTTGGACACCGGAAAATCTTTCGTCCTGGAGAGGGTTCATCGGACCCTAGCACCGCCGAAACCAAACCAGGACAGAGCGGTTCTCATCCGATTCTTGCAGTTTCAAGATCGTGAATTTGTTTTCCGGTCCACTAAACAACGTATCATCACATACGAGGGGAACCGTCTGTTTTTCGCCCAGGACCTCTCAGCTGAGACCCTACGGCAGCGACGCGCTTTTGATGCGACCAGGAAAGTGTTTGCTGAAAGGGGGACTTTCCGTGGATTTCAATACAATCCATGCAAGATGAGGATCGTTCACAATGGGAGAATACACCTGTTTGCATCACCAAAAGAAGCGGAGGATTTCCATCGCGAACACGGTTAAGACCTGGATAACAGTGAGAATTTTCTACTTTGTTACACATAAGAACCAGCTGACATTGACTATCATAGTAACGATACTGAACCCCGGGTGACCCTTTCTTTCAATCTATTTTATTTCCAGTATCTATTTTTTGAAAAGACACTATATTTTAGTGGGTGTTTTACCCCCAGGGTAGCTTCAGTAGCTCTATTATTTTCATTGTTTGTATTATTATTACAGCTGGTGTATACTTTTATTATTATTATTATTATTATCAGCTGTCACTGGCTATTCTACAGTTATAAGACTATACTAAATGGGTCTTCTTTAAAAGAGTACTACGTCTTGGACCTCTGAGCAGCCAGTGTAGTAAAATTTTATTTGTGCAACCTTTGTTGCTTCTGAAAACTTTAATTTCACCAGACCTAAATGAATATTTACTGACTTACATAGTTGTTATTCTGATGTTACTTTTATAACATGTGGGTTGAATACATGGTATTCTAATAGACAAGGTGCACGGTTGGTGGACACTACTTGTTGCCTGTGGAGTTGGGTTTGCACAGTTAGCTGCTCCTCCAGATGGTGGATCAGCATAAGCCCTACGATTTTCTTGTAGTGAATAAGGGGAGGGGCTTTCAAGTGTTCAAATGTTCATATATGTAAATGTATATTTCTGTTTTGTTTTTCTTTATGTCTACCACACATTCAGCACAGCAATATTATCTTCAACAACGTTTCCTTGCAAAACCATGGACTCGGTACAACTGACAAATACTACATATGGAACAAACTTTTGATATAAAAATAACAAGCTGGAATGTTAGGGGGGTGAGAAAATTGACAAAACTGAAACAGGTCATGGCCAGGATTAAACAGCTTAAGTCTAAAATAATCTTTATTCAAGAATCTCATTTGACGGACTCAGATATTAAATTGGTAGAGCGTAGATGGCCTGGTCAGGTTATATATGCGTCATACAATAATTATGCTAGAGGTGTACTTATTCTTATTCATAGAATGATACCATTTCAGACCGTAAAAATAATCAAAGACCCAGCCGGAAGGTACGTTATTACGCATGGTCGTATTCTATCCCTCACATTAAACCTAGTTAGTGTGTATGGCCCAAATGAGGATAACCCCAAGTTTTTTGAGGATCTTTTCCTGACCATGTCCACTTTACGAGGCTCTTATATAATTGGGGGTGACTTCAATTGTGTTCTAAATCCAGCAAAGGACCGATCTACAGGTTGTGATACCTCTAAGACACAAGCTAGAAAATCATTAAAACAGTACATCATGGATTTAAATTTGGTTGAAGTATGGAGGGAACAGAATCCCGACAAAATAGAATACTCTTGTCACTCCAGTATTTGCAAATCCTGCTCTCGTATTGACTATTTTCTTGTCTCAAGAGGGCTCTTATCTAAGATTAAAAGCTGTTGGTACGATAGCATTGTAATTAGTGATCATGCTGCTATTTCACTTAGTATTCATATAGAAAAATTCATCCATAGTCCCCCTAATTGGAGATTACAGGTTAGATGGCTACAGAATCCCGACTTTGTTAAATATGTAGGAACTAAAATAGATTGTTATTTTGAAATTAACACAGATCAAACCAGTGCTAGCATGAGGTGGGAGGCATTTAAAGCCTACATTAGGGGGGAAATCATTAGCTACACAACCTTTCAAGCCAAACGACAAAGAATAGAAATGGAAAACTTGGAGAAACAAATAAAGTCTCTAGAGACGGATCTAAATGAAAGAGATGACTCAACAAAACAAAGGGAACTATTACTCTTGAGAACTCAATATAATAAATTATCTGCCGATAAAGCCGCTAACAGCTTATTGTGGCTGAAACAATCTTATTACGATCAGGGGGAAAAGGCTGGGAAACTCCTGGCATGGAGAATTAAAAAAATGCAGTCCGATAGATCAATTAACGGTGTAAATAATTCCTCGGGAGACCTAACAGTAGATCCACAGGAAATAAATAACTGTTTTCGAGAATTTTTTGAACATTTATATAGATCAGAATGCACTCAAGCTTCAGAAGAACGAGACCAGTTCCTTTGTCAGTTACAATTTCCAAAACTTGCAGAGGATGTAAAAGATGAGTTAGATAGTGGTCTAACAGTTGAAGAGCTATCACAGGCTATCCAGAACATTAATAGCGGTAAAGTACCAGGTTCGGACGGCCTACCAATAGAATTTTATAAAACATTTCAGCAAAAATTACTTATCCCACTCTTAAATACACTATATTACCAAAAGTATTCGCTCACCTGCCTTTACTCATTCTATGAACTGAAGTGCCATCCCATTCCTAACTCATAGAATTCAATATGATGTCGGTCCACCTTTTGCAGCTATTACAGCTTCAACTCTTCTGGGAAGACTGTCCACAAGGTTGAGGAGAGTGTTTATAGGAATTTTTGACCATTCTTCCAAAAGCGCATTGGTGAGGTCACACACTGATGTTGGTCGAGAAGGCCTGGCTCTCAGTCTCCGCTCTAATTCATCCCAAAGGTGTTCTATCGGGTTCAGCTCAGGACTCTGTGCAGGCCAGTCAAGTTCATCCACACCAGACTCTGTCATCCACGTCTTTATGGACCTTGCTTTGTGCACTGGTGCACAGTCATGTTGGAAGAGGAAGGGGCCCGCTCCAAACTGTTCCCACAAGGTTGGGAGCATGGAATTGTCCAAAATGTTTTGGTATCCTGAAGCATTCAATGTTCCTTTCACTGGAACTAAGGGGCCAAGCCCAGCTCCTGAAAAACAACCCCATACCATAATTCCTCCTCCACCAAATTTCACAGTTGGCACAATGCAATCTGAAATGTACCGTTCTCCTGGCAACCTCCAAACCCAGACTCGTCCATCAGATTGCCAGATGGTAAAGCGTGATTCATCACTCCAGAGAACGCGTCTCCACTGCTCTAGAGGCCAGTGGCGGCGTGCTTTACACCATTGCATCCGACGCCTTGCATTGCACTTGGTGATGTGTGGCTTGGCTGCAGCTGCTCGGCCATGGAAACCCATTCCATGAAGCTCTCTGCGTACTGTACTTGGGCTAATCTGAAGGTCACATGAAGTTTGTAGCTCTGTAGCAATTGACTGTGCAGAAAGTCGGCGACCTCTTTGCACTATGCGCTTCAGCATCCGCTGACCCCTCTCCGTCACTTTACGTGGCCTACCACTTCGTGGCTGAGTTGCTGTTTTTCCCAAACGCTTCCATTTTGTTATAATAGAGCTGACAGTTGACTGTGGAATATTTAGGAGCGAGGAAATTTCACGACTGGATTTGTTGCACAAGTGGCATCCTATGACAGTTCCACGCTGGAATTCACTGAGCTCCTGAGAGCGGCCCATTCTTTCACAAATGTCTTGTTTCACAGTCTGCATGCCTGAGTGCTTGAATTTATACACCTGGGGCCAGGCCAAGTGATTAGAACACCTGATTCTGATCATTTGAATGGGTGAGCGAATACTTTTGGTAATATAGTGTATGTACAATGAGTCATATCAAAATGAAACTCTCCCATCCTCTTTGAGACTAGCAATTATAACTCTGATCTTGAAACCAGGTAAATCATCTACGGAGTGCTCCTCATATAGACCAATAAGCCTACTTGGAGCGGATACAAAAATCCTTTGCAAAGCCCTAGCGATGAGACTGGACCCTCATATTCCACAATTAATTCATAATGATCAAAACGGTTTTGTACAGCAACGCCAAGGATTTCACAATATACGTAGAGTTCTCAACATACTTCATGAAAAATTTGATACTGAGGATACGGCGGTGCTGTCACTGGATGCTCGGCAGGCCTTTGATCGAATAGAATGGCCATACTTATTAAATGTCCTGTCTAGATTCGGATTTGGAAATAACTTTCTGAAATGGATTCGAATTCTGTATACAAATCCAACAGCTAGTGTATTAACAAATGGTACAGTTTCTAAACCAGTAACCTTGGAGAGATCCACTCGCCAGGGATGTCCTCTGTCGCCGATGTTGTTCATACTGGCCATAGAGCCTCTGGCTATGGCAATAAGAACACAGACAGGTCTGTCGGGCATCCAGATTGGGGAGCAGGAACATCGAATTTCTTTATACGCTGATGATGTAATAATTTTTTTAACAAATCTATCTGTTAGTATCCCAAACTTAATGCAACAGATTGAAAGATTTGGGCGATTTTCTGGTTACATTATTAACAACTCAAAATCCTCAATATTATTTTTGAATAAGGAAGAAAGACTGAAACCAGTCATAAATACCACCTTTATAAATGCAAAGAAAGGATTCACTTACCTTGGTATAAAAATTACCCCTGAAATTCATAAAATTGTCCCAACAAACTATGACCCATTAATAGATGAGGTAAAGGAGACATTGGATCGATGGATGACACTACCCATATCAATGATTGGCCGTATAAACATGATTAAAATGACCATTTTACCTAAATTTTTATACCTTTTTCAATCACTTCCTCTCCCGCTTCCAAAAGGATTCTTTGAAAAGCTCAATAGTATTTTTAGTAGATTCATTTGGAATGATAAAAAACCCAGACTAAGACTTGGGCTGCTATACCTGCCTTATGACAGGGGAGGGCTAAGACTTGCAAATCTAAAACTATATTATTGGTCTGCTCAATTACGCTCTGCAATGTTTTACTTTTCAACAGAGACTTCTCCATCCTGGGTGAATATTGAGCAAGCATCAATACTAAATCTTTCACTTAAACTATATTTATATTCTGCAGACCCAAAACAGTTGAAAAAAACAACAGAAAACCCTTTTCTTAAAAACACTATTGACGTCTGGTATAAAGCACATCAGTATATTAAAGACACACCTCCTATATCCCGCTTCTCCCCCATATGGGGTAATACATATTTCAAGGCAGGAAGAGCGGATGGTGGTTTTAAAATCTGGTCTGATAAAGGTGTATGTAAAATAGAGGACCTTTACATGAATGGCAACCTTCTCACATTTGATCAGCTATGTCAGATCTATAACATTCCAAGAAAACATTTTTTTAAATATTTACAATTAAAACATTTCATACAGTCAAACTATAAGCAAATATTTGAACCACCACCACTCTCACATTTTGAAAATCTTATTCTTTCAAATTTAAATGGGCGGAGACAGATTTCCCTATTCTATATGACTTTAATGTCATTTGATAAGGAGTCCACTTTGGACAAACTAGCGGCATGGAGACGAGATCTTCAAGAAGATATATGTACAGCTGATTGGGAAATTGCATGCTTAAAAGCTCAAAAACAATCAATCAATACAAGAATGAAATTATTACAGCACAAATGGTTAATGAGAACCTACATTACACCAGTCAAATTGAATCGTTGGTGCCCTGACATTCCGGACACTTGTATTAAATGTTTAGAAGGGAAGGGCACACTATACCATTGCATGTGGGAGTGTCCAAAGTTAAATAAATACTGGAAAACTGTTGTTGAGAAGATATCTGAGGTTGTTGGAGTGAAGGTCCCCCACCAAGCAAAGTTGTGTATACTAGGCATATATCCAGACAACCTTATTGTTAACTCAAGACAATCAATTCTGATTGACTTTGGTCTTCTGCAGGCCAGAAGACTTATTGCTTTATCTTGGAAAAAAATGGATATACCTTTGATAAATGTGTGGGTGAAAGAGATGGCATCTTGTGTTGTACTGGAGAGGTTGACTTATATAACTAGAGGAAAGGCAGAAGAATTTGAAAAGGTGTGGAGACCGTTACTGGAGTTTCTTAGTAATAAACGTGCACAACTTTGATATTGTTGTGAGGAGCTGAGTGCTTTGTGGTGTCTTTGTTATACCATTATTTTCTTGTTTCATTATTTTATTTGTTTGTTGTCATTTTAGTTTTGTTTAATATGTAAACTGTCTTTGTCAGTGTTATTGTGTGTTTGTATGTGTTTAATATGCTTAAAAATCAATAAACTATTGTTGGAAAAAAAAAGAAAAAAGAAAAAAAGAAGACCAATGTGAGCAATCTAATCGGTCCTGAACTGCAGCTAACACCATGTCTACCCTAGGGACACAGTTTATCATGACCCATCTTTGGTTGATGACGTTGGACTGATGGATTACAAAGGAATAATGAAAATTGAAAATAAAAATTGAGTCTATTATAAGAACTAAGGACCTTAGGAGTGACTGACACAAGGTGAAGAACAGTTATGGATGATGCGTGCAAACTCCTTGGTATTTCACTATTATTCTGAATATGACACTATTTCAAATTGAAAATGACGGATGTGAAATTAGACTGTAGGTTAGAGACATTTGTGAAATATCGATAATAGTCGAGTCTTGTGTGGACGCGTATACACACGTCACATGATTACCTCACAACTTAAGAGCAAATGTCATTTGAGCACCACCAAATCAATACACTGATCTGAGGTTTTCTTGTGTTCCATGGAGCTACTTTATATTGTATTAAGCTGTCACTGACATTTTAAAGATCAAACAATTCATCGATTAATTAAGAAACTCACCAGCCCTATTTATATTATTATCATTAATAATAAAAGAAAACATTAGCCGCAGGCTCAAACCCTGCCATCTTTGAACCATGGTCTTTATAACAGCATTAAAAACAGAAACCCTCCCTTGGGTACCAAGAGGTTTTTATAGTAATGTTCAGTGTTGGCCATTGTGTAGCTATATTCATTTATACAGTTTTTATTATGAAGATAAAACACAGAGAGACTGAAAGAGAATCTGAAAGAAAGACTGAATCAAAGACAAGTCTGAATTAATAAATCATTTCTACTAAATATCCTAAACAGTGTTTTGTTTGGACATCAAGGCTCATAAGGGCGTGTCCCTTGTTCACATACACAAACCCACCGTGACACATTGGGAATCGATGGAGAGGAGGACCTCTCCTCTCTGCCCCTGGTCGCTCGGTCCCTGTCTTCCAGTCAAGCACTTGAGTTAATTAAGTCTGTAATTACACAGGCTTGTGTTTGTTTACTCCTCCAAATACCAGAATTAGGCATGTCATTTCGGGAGTGCTCTCTGAAATGTCATGTAATGAGCAGGGCAGCTGACATTTAAGCATTAAATGTTTAGTTTTGCCTCGAATCTAGAAAAAGTTGGTTGGTTGTAGCCCGCCGTTTGGCCGTAAACTGGAAGGCAGTATCGGCTTATTTTGGTGCATCTGAAAAGGCTTTTTACAACAATGTGTGTCACTGTGAGAGTGAAATGTTGAGATGCATTGTTGTCAAAATCCAGTCAGTGGTCTGTGATACAATGATCGTCTGAAAAGTGCAGGAATGCTGTGGTGAGATGCGTCATTATCTGAAGTTTCATTAAACTCCAATCAGCACAGTCTTGGATTTGAATGTGACACATTTGACAAATAGAAGAGTGAGTCATGGGGGGTGTTTGCTCATTTGTTCCTTTGTTCTCCTATGGATTTGAAGCTGTCATTCGTTATTTTGTTCCTCTGTCGTTGGGGTTTCACTGTGGGGGACAAAAAAGAAATGGTAATTTTTCAGGGTTGGAACATCGGAACATTAGATGCAAATGTGTTTATAAACCACAAACACAACCAGAGAATGCTGCCTGACAACTGCAATGTGAACTCTATTGTTCAAAAGTCTTCCATTTAATAAAAGCACCGTGTTTCTCTCTATTTCCATGGGAACAATTTGCACTTGACAGAGAGCAAAGGCGCCGCGGTGGAGGAGGGAGGTGAGGGAGGCAGCGTGCCGGGAGGCAGCAGGTGATGTGTCTGCCTCCTGAATGCCTCCACATGCTCTGCGTCCGTGGATTTATGGCCGTGCCACCGTCGGCCCGGATCCCCCACCGGCCGGGGGTCGGAGGGCACCGTGGTGCCCGGTACAGCTGGCCAGCTGGTCCTGCTCAGCCCTGCCACCCACCAGCTGAAAAGGGAGAGCCACACACACAGTTCTGAGTGAACGTATACCGTCGTGTACACACTCCTGGCCGGCCAACCAGCACAGATGCCCGTGCAGGACAACCATGACGGCATTGATGCATCCTTGAGCGAGTTTGAAAAGGCGCAGCAGTGGGGAGGAACAGGCTGGTACCACACTTAGCACACAAACCTATGAAACAAGGGAGTTGAGCTCTATACATAATTTCAAAGACGTTATGCTAATATCCTTTAGTAATAAGCATGGAAGATTATTTTCCACTTTGGGCTGTATGTAAGTTTCTGACTCCTACTAAATGGATTGTGTGAGGGCACTGAACATTGACCCCTCTCGCCCTTGTCAATAAACTTTTTGAGCATTAAAAGCAGAACGAACATCCTGCTCCACAAGCTGTTGGACAGCTGAACTGACTCATTACCTATTTATTTAAGTCTGCACAGATCCCAGAGAGAAACGCCATTTCATACTGTCTGTATTAAAGCTGTATTCATGTTGAAATGACAGTAAAGTAGGGTTTTATTTTGACTGATTAATCCAAAATAACTGCCTGATATCATTGCCAAGATGGTTTCCATCTTATAAGGACTTACTAACTATCAGTATCAGTATAAGTAGCATACAACTATTAAAAAGGTTTGTATTTATTTATATTTTGGTTCATTAAGACCCTCAAATTGGCTTTAAATAGCAACTTTTTGTTATGCACCATTGCATGTACTTACAACTATCTCTGAACTACAATGCAAGACAATTCCAATTCCTGTGTCCCATTACTCTATTTCACATTATTATCTCATAAAAATTAGATTAGTTTTCTTGTAATTATGAGACAGAAAGTCAGAATTGTGCAACAAGATTTCCAAATATTATGTGCAATAGTAATGGGGTGGATCTAAGTATACCGTTGCTGATCACTACTGTCTTCTTTATCTCTTATCTATCCTCTGTTCTATTCTAAACAAGCAGATATAGTGCTTCTATGGGTCGCCTATAGAGCAACAGTGTCTTCACTCCTGACGCACACAGCGTTTCCAACCACAGCTTTCCTACTACAACCAAAATAAGGTGAATGGCAGGCCCACCAGAGAGAGAAATAACAATGTGCTCTGGTGTCCAGAAAGAGGGGGATGTTAGAAAGGTGATACCTGAGTATTGTGGAGTTGTTTTGTGACAGTAAAGATCCCCGCCAAGAAATGAGTCATCATGAATGTGTATGAGACCAGTTGTAGTTCAGGTCAGCTCATAATAAATGAGTCTGATGGTCTGTTTTTTATATCTGAGTGAATTTGTATACATGAACCTCCCCACCCCTGGCTCCCACAGGTCAGCATCTTAAACCCAACATAATAAACAGTGGCTGTATGCATCCCCTGTATAACATGACATTCTCCATTCAGAGCGCTGTCATCATGGAGCCGCTTACTGCCTCCCATAGCGTTTTGCTGACAGACATTTTAAATTAGACTAATAAATTGCCTAGCGCTCTGCCTGCCCGCCTGCTTTCTGAAAGTCCTGTTACCCGGAGACAAATTAGCACGCTGCAGGTATAAAGACTGGATGGAGCACAAAAGGCCAGGTTGCTTTTATAAATATCCAAATGGAAACGGTGGGGTCATCTGACGAGGTCATGCGAACAGAGAAGAATGATGAAGAAAGAAGAAAAGCGTTTCAGAGAGCAGCAACTACACAAGCGGGTGAAGCTGAGAAAAAAAATAAATACGTTGGTTGTTTGATTCCTCCTAGCCGAGCCTGACTGTGTAAAAGAATATCATGAAACCTTGACTTGATGCTTTCGTTTTTCCTTTTCTTTTTTAGCAGTGTTTTTATTGAGGGGAATTGCAACACTAACAGTACAAATGCCGCTTGTTTATGTCAAGTAGGACATTAGAAGTACCAAACTACTTAACTTGTCTCTGTACAAAATGAAATTACACACAGCTAGAGGCACATGATGGATTAAAAAAGCTACCGTCTACCAAAAAAAAATACCCAATTAGTCAGCAGGCGGTGTTGACAAAGAACTAAAATAATTTATGAAAGACCTCCATTTAGCTTTTAATGAAAAGCTTATTTTTTTTCCATCTTCAGGTAGGACATAGCATCCTTGAACCACAGAGAAATGGATGGAGCTTACAAAAATAGGACGTCTAGCCAGAAAAGAAGTGAAGCATGGATCGTCTGCTTTTATGTTTTTAATGTGCGAGGGGTGAGTTGAAGTTTCTAATATTGCAATATAAGGGTCCATTATTGATTGAATACCTAAGACTGCAGACAAAATAACAGAAAAGTCTGAAAACTTTATCAGTGACATTTAACAAAACTAAACTAAACTAATATCGCTAGAAGTGTTCTGGCTAGTTTGTGCTAATCACTCAGTGCATCACAGTGGCAGTTAGCTTTGATTACAGCACTCATTCTTTGTCGCATTGTTTCGTTAAGCTTCTCCAATGTCACCAGATTTATTTCCATCCAGTGTTGCATTCATTTTTCACCAAGATCTTGTATTGATGATGGGAGAGTCTGACCACTACACAAAGCCTTCTCCAGCACATCCCAAAGATTCTCAATGGGGTTAAGGTCTGGACTCTGTGGTGCCCAATCCATGTGTGAAAATGATGTCTCATGCTCCCTGAACCACTCTTTCACAATCTGTGCCCCATGAATCCTGGCATTGTCATCTTGGAATATGCCCGTGAACATCAGGGGGAAAAAAAATCCATTGATGGAATAACCTGGTCATTCAGTATATTCAGGTAGTCAGCTGACCTCATTCTTTGGACACATAATGTTGCTGAACCTAGACCTGAGCAACTGCAGCAACCCCAGATCATAGCACTGCCCCCACGGGCTTGTACAGTAGACACTAGGCATGATGGGTGCATCACTTCATCTGCCTCTCTTCTTACCCTGATGCCCCCATCACTCTGGAACAGGGTAAATCTGGACTCATCAGACCACATGACCTTCTTCCATTGCTCCAGAGTCCAATCTTTATGCTCCCTAGCAAACTGAAGACTTTTTTTCCAGTTATCTTCACTGATTAGTGGTTTTCTTAAGGCTACACAGCTGTTCAGTCCCAATCCTTTGAGTTCCCTTCACATTGTACGTGTGGAAATGCTCTTACTTTTACTATTAAACATGGCCATGAGTTCGACTGCTGTTTTTCTTTGATTTGATTCCACCAAACCTTTAAGTGATTGCCGATTACAATCAACCAGGATTTTTTTCCAACCACATTTCTTCTTCCAAGACGGTGGTTCTCCACTATCCTTCCAGTTTTTAATAATGCGTTGGACAGTTCTTAACCCAATTTTAGTAGTTTCTTCAATCTCCTTTGATGTTTTCTCTGCTTGATGCATGCCAATGATTTGACCCTTCTCAAACAGACTAACATCTTTCCCACAACCACAGGATGTGTCTTTAGACATGGTTGTTTAAGAAATGAGAAGCTACTCATTGCATCAGTTGGGGTTAAATAACTTGTTGCCAGCTGAAAGATAATCACCCATGCAGTAATTATCCAATAGGAGGCTCCTACCTATTTGCTTAGTTAAATCCAGGTGGTGACTTCTGTGTAGAAGCCACGCTGATGGACTGCCTTCAATAAACAGCAGCAGTAGCCAGTGAGGGGACTACGTGTGTATGCACACTCATTTTATATTCTTGTTTTTTGGTTTTTTTCATAATGTACTATTCCATGGCGTCCGACGGTGAAATCGAATGTCAAAAAGTCACCACCAAGCCAGTTTGCTTTGTATACAGCAGAGTAAGAGGAGTCGGCTCCTATAGCGTCTCGAGGTGTGTGTCAGTGTAAGGCTTCCTGCACTGATAGGTTGGATGTGACATTTCAAAGCCAGTCGGAGCGGAAGAAGAATGCTTTGGCTTGATATGTGATCTGAAGTGGGGGAATAAGATATGTGTGAGGCCGCTGGGTAAGACCCAGTCAAAGCAATGATAATAAAAAAAAGGAAGAAGAAGAAGAAGAAGTGAGAAACAGTTTGAAGTCTCTTTCTATAGAACAGGTTGCATTTCTTTGTCTGCGCTCATTTCGTAGTATTCTTTCAACTCTCAGAGCAAGCCTTAACATCCTCTCCAGATGAATTGAGCCGCACTTAAGACGAGAGTGGATGGAAATTAAGCTCCTGCACAATGCGTGGGCAAGCGCTGCCAAGCACATGACAAAGTGGAAAGTGTTGCATTTCAAACCATATAATGTTTCTCAAATGTGAGGCAATGCGGTCAAAGCAACAAAAAAAAAAAAAAGAGAGAGAAAGTGGGAGCGGGAAAGGGAAAAAGAAAGGATGAGGGGTGGAAGGAGGGGTGGGAGAGCACGCTATATAGCCTGCCAGATAATTGACACTCTCAGGAAAACAAGCCACCACTTCTCCTCTTCCTCTCGTCGTCTGAGTGCCGTGCTGTTGCTGAAGTTATTGTGCCCATTGTAAGTCACAAAGCAGGGAGGAATGTTTGGCCGGCTCTCTGGGAAACGCCACTTCAGGGCCCACAGCTGTCGCAGCCTGGGGACTTGAATTCTGCCACAGAGAGTTCAATGGCGAGGAGCTGGCAGAGGGAGATATGTGTTTTACTTAAGGATGGCAAGCTGTGAGAGGGCTCGATGTGGAAACTAAAAAAAAACTCACACGCTTCTCTTAGCTTCTCTTCCCTCATCACGCGCTTTTCGTTTTCACTCTCCTCCATCACTCTTACCGGGAAACTCCTCAAACTTTTTCTTTGTGGTTGCGTTTCTCCATCTTTTCACATCTCACCTTTTCCGTCCTCTAAACTCCAAACTTGAATAAAACAATCGTTGCCTCTGTGGCGAAAGCTTCCCATCCCGCCCAAGGAATGCTGCTTCCCATCCTCCGTCTCACCATGGTTACCGGGAATCAACTGGAAATCTTATTTCACACGGAGGCAGGGAAACTCTGCAGCTTTTTTTTTTTTTTTAATCCTGCTTTCATTCATTTTAATTCTGTCTTTGATTTAATCAGTAAAAAAAAAGTGTGATTTTTTTTGTTATTATCTAGTCAGGAAAATTCATGAAAGGACAAAACGCAGGTGCAGAGTTGATAAATAATTGCCCGCAGTGACAGTGAATTAAATGAAATCACTTTTATGAGTCTGACACACTAATATTAATTTTTAAACACCCACCTTTGAAATGAATTGATTCAAATTCTGATTTGAAATGAAAAAACTTGTTTGAATAAATAAAGGATAAAGCATTTGTCAGACTCTCGCTATTATCCAGATCATTAAAATGATAAATGGTGAATCGTATGTCAAAAATCCTTTTTTTCTTTATTCCTCCTGACTTTTTCCTGCGTGTTTACAATAAAATAGCAGCTCCTTTCTTCCCTGCAGCCTTGAAATCAAACCATAAATCATAAATCACATTTCTAACCGTTGACTCAGTCACTGTGTTGTAATAACTCCACCGCTGCTCCCTGATCTCGACCACATGTGTCCCGCTTGCAGCCCGCGCTGCCCGGCCCCTTCTCTTCCCCGTCGTCTTATTATGATAATGGCCAAACCCCTCGCATTCCTCAGCAGTGATCTCATTTTGTAGCACAATGCCGCGCGGGAACAACAATGTACTGGCACCCCCCGAAAAAGGCCTTGGAGGACTACAAAGTCTCCTCCGCTGGGAGGTTCTCGAACCTCGGGAAAGATGAGGCAATTAGAGGGCATGGAAACAACGCAGCACGCAGCCTCCGTCTGTTTGTCTCTGAGCAGCTTCGCCCTGTTCTTCTGACGTGACAGGGTCTTTTAATAGTCCGACAGGGTCGCTCCCCAGCGTTGCCTTCCACCTACCAACAATTACAGAATTTATGCTGGGTGTCATGTATTGCAGTGAGTGATAAGCTGTGTATTTGATTTAGAATAATAGTGTTTTAATGTTGTTAGCCGGCTCATAATTTGTGGTTAGCTGATACTATTGTGAAGCAATGAGAAGGGAAAGATTTTTTTAAGTAACTGTGGCCACATTTTTTTTCTCCCCTAATCAGCTATTTTATTATTTATTTTTTAGTTTGATGTGTGTTACGGCATTTTTCTGATGAATTTTCCAGGTAAAATATCTGGTGTTTTGTGCAGATTTGAGGCCACATGCAGGAAAGCGACCAAACACAACTTCATTCATTGTCACCTGCCTAAAGGACGCTCTCCCAAAACCATTGGTCAACATGCAGAGGTATGATTTGATACGGATGTACCGTGTTCGTCAAGTACCTGCTTGTTGTCCATCTTCCATGTGATCACACAATAACACCAGATTTTTCTGCACTTTAACGGACTGAAGCAAAGGTTATAGTATGATCGAAGTCAAGGGCGTTGTGGAAAACCTTTGAATTTTCACGGCTTCTTTTCTTTTTGTATGAAAACTCAATCGTATGTATGACAAAAGAGCTTTAAAACAATGCACAGGTTGGGCGTCTGTAATGACACACACTGTCATAAATTGTACATCTTCTCAAAACCTTATTGGTCCATCTCTTCCAAACGTATAACTGATGTGTATGAACAGGAATACAAAATGAAAACAGAATTATTTCCACTCTACGGACAACAGTGTATAGATACAATGCGAATTCATTTTTGAAAGTCTCCTTAATTTCTGTAGAAAAAGACAGAAGACAGACCTCGGATATCTGACCACCTGATCCCGAAGGTAAGAAGATTTTATTACCAGATGCTTTTCAATATATTTAATCTGTTTGTGGTGCTGAAGTGAAGAATTTAGACTAAAGGGAAATATAAACCACTCAAGTAGACCCAAAGGAAACACACATACACACACACACACACCCCACCTCCTCCTCCTCCTTTTGAAAACACTCGCATATTTCTCTAACTAAAATGCTAATCTAATTTTGTGCACTTCCATCTTTCCTCTCTCCTCCCTTAACCCTCCACCCCCTACATATCCACACACACACACACCAGCGCCACCACCTCCTCTCACTCCCCCAGCTCTACTGTAGCCTCGCCATTAGAGCTATTTGCATCTGACTGAGAGGCCATTAGAATAATAATTAGCCTGACCCACCAGAGAGGGAAGGCCTTCGTCAGCTCAAAACCAGCCACCAGCCTGAAGGCACACACACACACACACACTCGCACACACTTTGCCAGTTGACAGAGAGCGAGGCCAACACATAACATGTAATTCCATTAGCTGAATACGTCTCCGCAATCAGTCTGCACAAATAAGATTTCTGGATTTTACATTTTTGTGGTCAGGTGGGCCTGAGTGTTTTTATTTAGTTTCATATTCTGTGGTTCTGCATGTGTGTGAAATCACCAAGCATGAAAACTTCAGGCGATGCCGCAGTTTACGAGAAGGGCGACGGTAGAGAGAATACAAGAGAATGTAGCATGACTTGTCAGAAAATCTCCTTGAAATTACTCTGAATTTACTGCGCATGTGTTTTTCTTTCCTTTTTTTAAAATGAAACTGTTGAACTAATAGTACTTCACAGTGGCACAATGCACTCCTGAGTATGAATGAGATGAAAAATGGGTATCACATGCTTTTAGCAGATATGTGCTAATGGGCTCATTATGGCATTAATGTACAAATCTCTGGCCTGGGCGGCGATTTTTCACGTTGAAGGCAAAAATAATCACCAATAATTAGTCGCGTTTGAGCATCGCTGAGAGCAGGAGTACCGCAGGATTAGACTACACTTTCATACTGGATAAACTTCACAGTGTCCATCTATTGCTTTTATGCAAGAAAGGTCGATGGGCTGCCCAGAGGACACTGGGAGGGGCCTCTGTGGATCATCCCACAGATACTTGATCAGTTTGGGATCTAGTGAATTTGGAGGCCAGGTCAACACCTTGTGCTGTTCTTCATGTTTTATTTTTGAGTTGTTCCTAAAGTGTTTTTGTGTGTGTGCCTGTGTCAGGCTGCATCCTGCTGGGGATGGCGGCTGTCATCAAGGAGTGTCATTGCTATGGCTTGGGGGTGCCTGGTGTGGTCTAGGTGGGTGCTACATGTCTAAGTAACATCCACATGAATGAATGCCAGGTCCAAAAGTTTCCCAGGAGAACACTGAATTGTCACAAGATGGTCAGTGTTATTTACCTGTCAGTGGTTTTAATGTTGCGGCTGATCGGTGCATAGAGGAGCTTAATCCTCCTCTAGGAATGGAGATATATTAACACAGTTTACCACTTCCAAAACATGTCTTGAAATGTGTTAACGGAACCAGTGAGGGAGAAGTTATAGAGCTCCTTTGAACATTGACAGATTTTGAGTTGGGAAAATGTTAAGGCTTCCCCAAAAAAGGTCACCTAAAAGAGCAGGTGTTTGAGAAGCTTGCTGCTAGATGCATGTCCGTGTTTTAAGTGGTTGACACAGTGGAGTATTAGAAGTGAAACAGAAATACATCTATAAATGAACGCTAAAGATGCTATGCTAGTGTGTTTCTCTACCGCATTAAATGTAACATCATAATAAGGTGATAATTTTCTCTTTACAGTTTAAAAACTTATTGAATCCATTAACAGTGTAAAATAGTTTCATAATAATGTGCTTAAACTTGGCCTTAAAACCATATTTGTTGTTACTTGCTTTCGGTGAGGAAACTACAACCTACCACCAATTCTACCAACCAGCAGTCAGGATGTCAAAACAGACAAGTGTTGCTGGTCATGACAGCTCTAAAGGGGATGCCAGGGCTGTGTGTCCCTCAGTTGGCAAAACAAACAAACAAGAAAAAAAAAAAACAGTTGATGCAGCTTTAATATTGACATGTACATAAACAGAACAGACAGAAGACCTCTGGACCCCGAGGATCTCAAGGAAAGTGCTGACCTGTATGGTGCTAAAAGGTGAGCGACGTAGTCCGTGGCACAGCCATGAAGAGCTTTGAAAGTGATCAATAAGACCTTAAAATCGGTTCTAAAAAAAAATACTGGGAGCCAGTGGAGATCTGCTAAAATTGGAGTGATGTGATCTCTTTTCCTGGTTCTGGTTCAGGCTGCTGTAGTAATTCAGACGTGATGAACTAAAAGCATGTAAAATAGTCTCTGTGTCTTTAAAAGATAAAATGGAAAAATGTTCCTCAGATGGTAAAAACAAGTTTGAACTGTCTTGGTAATATGGGACTCAAAACTTAGGTCACAGTCACTCCAGACACAGAGTTATTCACAACAGTACTGATGTTCTTGCAGAAGGAACCATACAAGGGTAGAACTTGTTTTGGCAGCTGTTGGGGTCCAATAATAATCAGTTTAACAGCAGGGAGTTGTAGGCAGGTTGTGTAATGAACTCAGGGTTCCCGTGTCTGATGAGTTAAAAGGCAGGTATAGCTGGGAATCGTCCGCATAAAAGTGGAAGGAGACACCGTGCCGGTCAATGATGTCTCCCAAAGGAAGCATGTATAAAGAAAATATAATTGGTCCTAAAACCGACCCCTGAGGAACACCATATTTCATATTACACACAGATGATTTAAAATTATTTACAGTAACATAAAACCTTCTGTCTAATAAATATGAGGAGAACTAGTCAAAGGCTGTCCCTGATATTCCCACCTAGTACCTCAGCCTGTTTAAAAGAGTAGCATTATAGAAGTCATACAGAGCCTACATGCTCTGCACAGGACATGGGTTGAACCTCCTTTAAACCTGTGGGCTTGCAGAGAATGGAATTCAGGATAAAACAAGATGAATGCAGTGTAGACTCTGATTTCCAGCTAAAAATGGTGATTCATCATTCGATCGCTTGCAGCAAAGGCCAGGCAACAAGATGATCCCACCTGTGGGTGAGATCCAAAACATGACAGAACCTCCAACTACGAGAACACTGTCAGACCTGAATGCTCATTGGATTTAAAAAAAAAAAAAGTATGTGATGTGCCAAGATGCGCTTCAACTGGAGGTGAAATATTGCAGAAATAGTACAAATCTCTAGAACCAATGCCACAACTAGCTTTATTTCAGAACTGAATTATCCGCAAATGAATTGATATTGAATCAGAATCTAATAAATTCAGAAAATCAGTAGCGATGCTTAGCCCTGGTTTTAATCATACAGATGCTATGTATCTTTCTGTATTGCATCTTGATAAATAGAACCAACATGAGGTAAGACAGAGTTCATCCTCAGGCCGCAGAGAGCACTTTGGCTCAAGCTACAGCGATTATTAATGATGACCATATAGCTAGGAATGAGTTCACAGCAGGACTCACCGTAGCTTATTACGTTTTATTCTGACACACACTGTAACCTTTGAGGCTGCTGTATATTAGATGAGGAGGGCTGCAACAAAAGGAGTTTCAGTGAAACATGCCTGGTGTTGGAGGCACCAAACAGAGCATCTCTAATAGGAGCACTCTAGAGAAATGCGTGTCTTCAATGAGAGCCTCCGTCTGTCTTCTCAGTGGCTACTGTGTATACAGTATGCATGCATGAATCCTTGCATATGCTTCTGTGTGTACAGGCCATGTGCTTCTGTTGGGCTGGTGTGTGTTTGTGCGCCAGTGCAGCTATGAATTATTTTGCATGAGAGAGGAGAGGGAGCGTGCGTGCACCAACGTGGGCAAGCGTGTGGTGTGTATTCAGCATGTACATGTGCAAATATCTAGTTAGTACCAATTCTGGTGTGCTCTCTCGCATGCCTGTGTGTAGCAGACTGCTGTGCGGGTGTGTGTATTTGTTTGCATGTGTGTGTGTGTGGCTGCTGCTGCTGCTGCTGCAGGCAGGTTGAAGATTGTCTCCCCCCTGAGGGCCTCTCTCTCCCTGCAGCATGTGGGAACCATGGCGCGTTGCCAGGATACAAGCCCCTCGTCTGTACTGACAAGAAGACATGAAGAGCAAAGATTAATTATTTACAAGCAGACCCCTGTACACCACGTCTGGCTTGGCACTTCTCCTGCATTAAATGTCACTATCTATGAAGCCATCCGTTTTATTGCTTATTCTATTTAAGCGCTCAGGAAAATCTGTTGCATCGCCCCGCGCGCTAGCTCATATGGCGTTCTTACATCTAGGGCCAACAATTTTCCCTTTTTAATAAAGGCTATTTTATACTGGAACAACCAGCCACCATTGTGCCTTTTAAGACATCGCCCACCCATTTTAAAAACCAGTCATTAAACAGACATGAACGGTCCCCTAATGGTCCCTGCCTGCACTCTCACGGCTATTTTTTAGTGTGTTTGCAAGCTGGGATCACCAGTGTCCTCTGGGCAGCCCCCCCCCCCCCCCCCCACTGCTTCATCTAATATTTATGGCGTCCACGGACCAATGACTGAGAGCGGCAGATATTTGCAAAAACATATTAGAATGATTCATTTACCGTCACATTCGTCTTCGACGTCGAGTCCGCCTTCCGTCTTCCACCGTCTCTCCCTAAATGACGAGACATCCACAGGCTCCGTGGGGGTGGGGGTTGATTGAGTGAGTTGTGAGTTTATCGCTCTGATGGTTTTTTTTATTGTTGTGGATAAAAAAAAAACAAAAAAAAACATGAAAACGTGCATGGCTAAAACGCAGCGTTCAGCGTTTTAACGCACAAGCAGTTTTGCTCTTTGTGATATAAAGTCATTTATTGGGATAATTGCGACACACGTGCTTCCTGGTTGTGGCTGTGACAGAGCTGGGAGTGAAGGCATCCTTGCTGCTTCAACCTGTGCTGGTCCTTTGTTCTTATTCTACCACCTCTTTGTTGCGCTGCTGTCTGTCCGCCCGTCTGTCTGTCTGTCTGTCTGTCTGTAGCCGGCCTAGGTTTATTTGCATTCCTCCAACACATCCATATTCATGATGGAAGCGGGTCACTCCACGTGGAGATGCGAGCGTTTCTGTGTGTGTAGGTGTGTGTGTGTGTGTGTGTTCGGGATTTAATTGGGCTGTGGTCAGAGGGGATCCTCCACACTGAGTCCCAGGTGGAGAGGGAGCAGGGATCCCACTGTTCTGAGCATTATGCATTTTCTATTGTTTCCCCCCTCCACCCTTCTCCTCCTCCTCCTCCTCGTCCTGTAGACACGGGCGCTCCTGTGGTGACGGCACAAGACGCCTTTTCATCAGGCTAAATTCGGTCTGATCCAGCACTAATTCTGCTCATATCTGACGAATTGATTTCAAGGACCGCAGGCTGGGAGAGACGTAGCTTGCTGTGTTTTTCAAAAAAAGCAGAAAACAACGCACCCAGGACTCAATATGGAATTCGACTATTTGATTTTAGGACACGCTGTCGCCTTTTTGAGAAGAAGGTGACGTCACCGGGTCGGGCGCAAATAAAACATTTCTTTGTTTAGAGCTGTAGTTTGTTGGATTGATTTTTAAAATGATTCCACATAATAACAGCTATTTTCGAAAAGTCTTTCATCACGTCACCTTTTAAATGACATTAATTTAGGACTGAGAGATGTGAGCTGACAAAAACAAAACCACCTTTCCCTCCAGGAAGCATTTGGCCTCGTGCAAGTGCTTTTATTATCATCAGAAATGTAATTGCACTGTTGTTGTTGAAGGACAGAGGACAGGGGGGGAGAAAAAAAAAAAAAGGATCAGGCTCGAGATATAAAGTACGTGCTGAGCATTAATGCGGAGCCCACTTCTCTCCTTTATATTTCCCAGCCAGTCTCTGACTTCCTTACATGATGGAGCTATTGTATCCCCTTAACCCTCTATGTGTCACATGTCAAGGAACACAATCACCGCTGCAGCCTCCTTCACCCTAAAGTGGAAATGAGCATTAACACCAGGCTGGGATTGTATGGCGGAACAAGGCTCGTTACAGAGGTCAGTGGCTCGGAATAACACTGCTTCAGTGTGAATTATCAGTGGCGTGTGGAATGGGCTGAAGGACGGGGCTTAGCTAGTTTTTTTTTTTTAGCATGTCAGTTTTAAATAATAAACGTGTGTGAGGTGCTTTGTTTTCGTTTTTTGCTGATTTTTGATAAATTCAGTTCCATTTAAATGCTGCAAAATGGCTAAAGCTAGGGACTGAATGCAAATTATCAGAAGGGGTATGTAGAGTTTAGGATATATATTTAACGTTTTTGGAACAGCTTTCTTTCCTCTTTTGGTTTTATTGTGAGACACTGAACAAGAATGTGCCAAGGACAGCACTTACGTATCCAGTAGAATCTAATTAAATACACCTATTGTTTATAGAGCTGTTCTTGCCAATATACAATAAACAATATTCATAAAAATAAATGTGGCTATTCACACTAATGTGAACAAAGTATGCTCAATCTTCTCCAATAATAACTTATCATATCACACGGATAAACTAGGTGGACGTACATTAAGCCAAACATGCAGCAGTGAAATTTGTAAAATACATAGAATGATACAGAGCAATTTAGTGTTTTGTGATACCTGACAAGTTAGACATACAAAGCAAAAACACATACAAGACATTTTCTCAGGAATGCTCTGAAGACTACTGCGCCGAGCAATGACCAAGTTAATTCAAAATAAGCTCCGTCTCATTTGTGGCACCTCTGCGACGCTGCGTGTCGCACACACATTATTGTTTCGTGTGATTTACAACACGTTTCAGGAGTCAGGTGAAGTTTATTAATCATCTTATATTGTATTTCACGTGATTTATCTAATTATCTTAGCGTTTTTGTAAAGTTTATACGACCTCTGGAATATCACAATCTTTAACGTTTACAGTTAAACAGATACTGTACATGATATCTATACAACTATATTATTATATGTCTTCAAATCCATATTATTACATCTCTTTTTTTGACCCTTTTAGCTGACTGTAATTCTTCCCATCTCTGAGTAATGATGCTACTGGATACTGAATTTCCCACAGGATAAATAAAGTATCGCTCTATCTATCTATCTAGTCTTATCATTCATACAGTAAGCAACAGGCTTTTATTATTTCTGGCAGCTCTAAAATATAGAATTGTGGTCAGATAACTCCTGCTTTCTAGAGAACGATAAAAGTGTGTTTAGAATCACAATCTGAATATATAACTTCCTGTGAATATGTGCTGAATGTATGTGGCGTCAGCAGCAGCCTTCCTTTCTGTTTTATTTTATATGACTAAATAAGCTGCACTCTTGTTATCATTTTATGATATTGTGAGAGGGTGGGAGTCTTTTTTTGGTCCACTGAAATGTTTAATAAAGCTGGAGCAACTTGTAATTCTTAATACAAACCAGAAATAAACTGTTCCCTCAACCCAAACCATTTTCACACAGGCCCATCTATGAGCTAACGTTTCTTCAGAAACCGAGCTAACCTTGTCTAATTCTTTTCCAACCTCAGACATTCTTTGTGTAAACAGTAAAAAAAAAAAAAAACTAAATGGAAAAACGAAGAGGAACACCGTCTCAACTCTTTTCCGTCAAATGCCCAAGCTGTGCATATGATGACACAGATTCTAGGTAATTTCGCGTGAAACGCTCACAGTCGGCCTTAAAACAATTAGCGTCTTTGTTTGATGGAGGAGAGAAACGAGTCTATGAGAACTGATTATTGCGATGGGATTTTATATTGCTTTTTAAAAACCAATTAACTCCTGAGGGCTTGGTGGCTTTTCAACAAACGGCACGTCGTTAAAGTATTGTTGAGAAACATTGTTGGGCGTGATAATTGGCATCCATTCAGAGCAGCCTTGGCAGGCTCTTAGAAAGGGGTCTCGCTGAACAATCAGACACTCAGAGACAGAAGCCTGAGTTGGCATTTCTCTGGCCTTTTTCCCCTCATAACAGATTCTCACTCACAGTCATTTCTCAACCCTTATCTCTGCTCCAGCCCTGCAAACGCTCACATTTAACAGGGGACGGAGAGAGAATATTTTCAGTGCTGTCATTTGACTCACAGAGCAGTAGACGTTAAGTGCCATGCATTGTCCACTCCCTTGTGACACTAAATTTATAGAAGCAATCTGAATCAGCCTGCCGTTTCATACATTTCCTAACAAGATGTGGAGATAACGTCATTGCGTGGCTCGAGTACTGCAAATGTCAGCATTCTTCTTCTTTCTATCAAAATTCCCGATATAATCTCACGTCGTGATTTAGACTTTCTAATCTCAGCCGAGATAGAAACAGTTTGAACGGGCTGGCTTTTCCATTTTAATGTGTTTATGAAAACATTAATTCGTTTGATTTATGGTTGTGTTATTGAGTCGATTCTTTAGTGAATGTGACCCCATGTTTGCATGTGCAAATAGCTCATTACAGCACATGGTTACATTTCATCGTGACAGTGCCAACGGAGGAGGTTGGGGTGGATGGATGAGTACACAAAGCGTTGACTTTAATGTGGTGGAGATATTTTAAGTCAATCCAACACGTCTTTTCCAACTCTAACAAAGTAGTTGGTCACATGGTGTGTGACATAATGGGAAGGCTCCACCCACTAAACACCCAAGGGTGTCCATTTTAAGCTGTGATCTACTTCCTGTGTCTATGCCCTGATGAAGGCCAAGATGGCCGCAACGGGTAGGCTCATGTGCTTTTAATCTGTCTGTGCCATGTTAAATTAAAGGCTTTTTTTGATACTTCTTCCACTTCAGAGTGCCTCTGTAATTTCTTTTTTTGGATTATTACTTCACCCATCGCAGAAGAGCACCTAAGCTACAAATTTTTTGAAGTCTCCTGAGCGCCCTCAGCCCCTTTGTGTCTTCTCTAACAAAGTAGTATTTGTTTAGAGGGTAGTTTAACACGACTCACTGGATCTGGTCATTCAAGCTGGAGGTCTTACTCGTCAGCGCTCATTGATCAATAGAGAAAAAAAACGACCAGGTGTATAAAAGGCACCCAAACATAGAGGAAAACAACTAATTAATATCTGAACCAGGGGTGTCCAATTCGTCAATCCCAATCAACCAGTAGATCACGAGGGTAGTACGGGGAGATTGCATGCTATTAAAAAAAATTTTTTTAGATGTTAGTCTATCATCTGTTCTCACTATTTGACACTTGTTTTGACGTAACATACAATGACGGATTGACGGGTGGCCAGTTTGAGATGTCCCCACACCCAAGTTGCTGCAAAACTAGTTTGCCTTCTAATTTATATTGACTAAAGAAGAGCTGGACCAAGTTAGAAACATGTGCAATGCAAGTGATGATTCATTTAAAGGGGTCCTAGAACACGTTTTTTGACCATTAGGAATTGATCTTTGAGCCTAAATAATGGCATATGTAAATTTGTGGGGCTGAAAACGCCCCAGGAGCACTGCTAGAGAGCCTAATACAAGGTCATAAATAAGCCCTGCAATGAAACAGTTTGTTTTTCCCGCCCACTCAGCAAGTTCATGAATAATGAAATGAGCTGCGTGCTGATTGGCCAGTTTACCCAAAGGCTGATTGGCCCACATATCCTGAAAGCTGATTGGCCTAATCCACCGGGCTGAAGCTAGAGCCAAAGCCATCGATAGCTAACCGAACTACGTTTACTGCTGAGAAAGAAATTAGTCGAATTCGTCGGCGTTAGCAAACGCTATACCAATTAGCAACACTAATTCTGCCCTGTATTTTTCGAGCCGGGCAAACTTAGTTTTCAATCCATATAATGACAACAGGTGATCAATTGCATTGCCACAAATGGTCCACAAACGGGGAAAAAACAGGGAAAAACATATCCTTAACCATAACCGGCCATTTGTCATACAAACTAGTCACAAAAACGCAAGACGTCAAACTGATAGCCGTAGAGATAGCTAGCCAAATCATATACAGATAGCTACTATGGCTAATAGCTGATACATTAGTCATTAACGACACACAAAACACACAAAATCCTAGCGTGATACTTACGGATGTCTGCTGTGGTGTCAAAATCGTTGGCACTGATCCTGGGTTTAATTTCAGGCGCTGTGCAAAGCCGGCTTGATACTTATTTTTTTTTTTTTTGTAATATATTTTTTGGGGGCTTTTTGTTGCCTTTATTATAGAGACAGCTGAAGATAGACAGGAAAGGGGGGCAGAGAGAGAGGGGATAAGACGCAGCAAAGAGCCACAGGTCGGACTTGAACCCTGGGCTGCTGCAGCAGCAAGGACTCAGCCTCGGCACATGGGTCGCCAGCTCTACCCACTGAGCTATCCCGGCGACCCAGCTGGCTTGATACTGTCCGAGGTTGGAGAAACACTCCGGGGTGAAGTGGGCAGAACAAACTACCAACCTCGGGTTGAAGCTCTGTGGAACGCGGTTGTAAATGAACATCAACCATTCCCGCTGACAGTTGAGTTCTTGGGGAAGTCTGTGTAGAGTCTTGACCTGCCCCAAACATCCTGGAACATTACACGCATAGTCCGACATACCGTATCCCTCTTGACAGAAACTGCGGTTAGCTGTCGCTGGGGCTAGCTAGCTAACGCCTCCGCCCTTACAGTGGGCTGGAACATGCAAATGAGAGAGGGTGTATCTAAAAGGGCTGGGCGCCTATTACGTAATATCGGAGCTCTGTTCAGATTTGCCCATTTCAACACGGCCATTTCTAATTTTGAATTTGCATACGAAAGCAGGCTGGAGAAGGCGGTGAAGTTTTTGGTGTGGTCCTTAGACACCACTCGGAGCCTAAATTCAACAGGAACAACGTAAATGTGGTTTTGAATTCTAGGACTCCTTTAAAGTACTGCGGGACATAGATGCCGAAATCTACGCATGTAGCCTGCACCGGTGCGAGCCATTTATACTTGTGCGCTCTGGGCCACCCAAACGCTAGTTGGCGCCAGTTAGGTTCATTTTTGTTTCTACTTCCTGCTTCACTTTCAACAACGCCGAATGAAACTTTCGCTGAAATTTCGCCGAACACTGGTCGTGCAAATGTTTGTATCTCTGAACCTCCTCAGTTAATCTTTCCTCCTCTATGTGTTCCATCTTTATTGATGCAAAACAATCAATTCGAAAACTGCAGCGATGGAGAAGCAGCCGGAAATATTAAAGCAGGTGGCCCAGAGCGCACAAGTATAAATGGCTCGCACCGGTGCAGGCTACAGACGCTACTACCAACGGACCAATCACAGCTCTTGTGGTCTGCATTGCCGCAGCGCTTGCGCAGCACATTTGTGAGGAGGTGCACATCAGGCTATGGCGTTAGAGTCTGCATATGGTCTGGGCTGTCACCATAGCTATGACACCAAATTGACAAAGAAGCTAGTTTAGTTTACTGACGGTAGATCATTTTGACTTGGTAAAAGTAGCTTTCAAGCCAAAAAAGGTGAGGGCTAAACAAATTAGAAATATATATACATATGTGTTTAGGTTTTCTCACTTCCCCTGATGAGATGTTGATGCATATTCTAAATGTTTGCACTCCTTTACTCTCCGTTGGCTATGCTTTCTCTTGTTTCTGCCACTAGTCGCCTCCAGTGATGAATTTAGCATTATAATGTTGACTGACCTCTGTCACATGAGGCCATTAGTCCATTAACATCATGTTCTTATCAGTGATGTACAGTAGTATGATGTGCAAAAGTCCATATGTCTTGTCAGTCACCGTGTACGTTCCCTGGATTCTCCTTCTGTATTTTCCATCATGAATGTTAACTTCATATAAGTCTGGTTTGGATGGCGTGTACAGTGTAAATAGAAAGGTTTGTCCATCCTGTCACGTATGTGCTCTTTGAGGATCTGTTCTTGTTCTCTTTGTTGAAGGTTGGGGTACTCTTCCTGGTGTGAACATTCAATTGGCTTTTCTTCAAAATCATTCACAAATATTCAGAATTGGTCACATCTTCCTGATACTGTGAAACTTCCAGTTGTTAGGTGGTTAATGGTTATGTGTGTACTTACTGAAAATAGATGTTTTAAAATGCTTTTCACATAAAAAAAAAACAAGGCCACAGTTCCAGACAGCAAAAAAAAAAAAAGCATTGTACCTTTTTTCCTGTGATCAATACTGAAAATGAACACAACACACAAGGGATACACAGAAAGTTAAATGAGGCCACACTATAACAGCTGGGACCATGCTGCAATCCATCAACAACCCTGTCAACAACTAGATTTAGACACAACTAAACTGCTAAACTCAGATCTAACCTGCTGCAGAAATTCAGAAGAAAAGTTGATAACAAAAATATTTGCATTAATATATCCAATTAAAACATATTTGTTTTCCATGAAAATATTCAATCTGTTAGCATCTACTTGTAGTGTTTACCAGTGGATGTTGTGCTTGTTTATGCACCAGCAGCACCTATAGGGTCTTAATTAATGCATAAAAACTGTTGCTTTTATTTTACTTTAAATGAAAATCACCATCTTTCCCTTTTAAATCCATCATCCACCCCAACCTCTACCAGGAAATATATCATTAGAAAGAGACAGGGCTGAAATAAATATAGACAAAATGATTTTACCTGTTTTGATAGCTCAGGATTTTGTGTTGTGTTGTTTGTTTTGTATTTTCGCATATTCGCCAAACATGTTCCACGCGTAGCAGATTTAACCAGCATCGTGAGATAACCGTTTGACGCTATGAAAATCCAACCAGACGTCAAATTTGTAATGATCCATGCCGTGCATTTAAAAAATTAATTGCAGAGTGCGATTAAAAATGCATTTCTCATGTATCACTGAGCGGTTCGAAGAAAACCTCGTGTGGTTTACAGCAGAAAAAACAGCAGTCAGGGAGTTCATCTCAGATGAAAAATAGAGCTGAAGACAACTTGACAGGATCTCGGAGAACATCCACGAAAGTCATTCTAATTGCGTCGGCCCCATTATCGGACCGCGGCATCTTAAGCTTTGATATATTCTGTGTAAATCTTGGAGAGAGCACGTTCGGAGATTTTCAAGTAACATCATTCTGCACACATTCACACTTCTGCTAACCTCCAGACAAAGTACAGACACGAGTGCATTCATCAGGCCTTCGCTCAATAGCACTGATTGTTGGCAGAGGTGAGAAATTACTGCTGTCATTGTATATTTTTCATCTGCTGCGGGAATACGTAAAAGGGAGGTGGCTACAGGAACTGGAAGAAGATGGATTGTTACAATAAAGTGATTAAAACTTTACTTTACTTCAACCCTACAAAACCGATACTGATACATAAGATGAACGTTTGAACATTTACTGAACATCTATTTTCTCTAAATATATTTTCCAAATTGCACACTGTACAGACCATAAGGGTCAACTGAGCTCCACTCGGGGTCCTGTGAGCCTCAGCAGGGTCCACACAGAGACTAAGGTCAGCAGCTAATCAATAAGAGTTTCTTCAGTGGACTGAACTAATTGTCTGCTTGAATCCCTACCTGCCTCTGACTGGGCGGATAGAGATTATATACCTCCACTCCCAGACACAGACACACACCTGCTGGGCTGCTCTCCCTCTCTAATCGAACAGCCATGTCGAGCCGCTCTCTGGGGGGGCGTTTCTGAAGCCTGGACTCTGTGCTCTCTGCAGAACATGAGACAGACACATAGACAGGAGGCAGACAAACAGACAGTCACCAGGGAACCAGGAAACACGTCAGTGCAGACATAAAGACACACTTTTACTCCTGTCTACACTTGATGTCCGAGTCAATCAGTCCAGACACCTGCACTGAACATTACAGCAGAACTTAATGGGTCATCTACAGGATGTAGTAATATGTAGGTCTTCATGTGATTGATGCAGAATCCAGTTTCCTCCGTATCTTTGCAACTATTCATTTGTCAATTAAAATGCAAACATACACAGTACACGATAAAAACTGAACACAGTTGCATAGCATTTACAGTAGCATACAGCTGATCAGCACAAACTTGGTGTAGCCAGACTCAATTCTTTTCATAATATGAGTCTGGTAACACTCCATTTGGATTTCATTATGGGGCGTGTTTTAACCGATACAGAGAAAAAATACCTCTGCACACAGCTGGATAGTCCCACAAGCAGTCAGAGCAAGTATATCAGTCAGAGAAGGTATATGACATTAAGTGATTAAGAAATGCCTTAACCAGTTTAATTTTCTTTTGCAGTCAATATCTTTTACAACACACGCAACAGTGGAATCTAAACAGCTTTCTTCTCCGACGGCAGACATTTTGTGGTAAACAAATTCAACCCAACGGTGCTCACATGACGAGCACGACTATTTCTGTCCATCACCCACCCGAACAGTTTGATTGGCCCGGCAGAAAACTATCTCACCTGCCATGGTGTGGTCTTTTGAGTATTTTTTGTGGCCCTGTTTGGTGTTTTTCTCTTCCTTGGTGTTTCTTGTCTTGTTTTACTTCCTGTGTTTTCCCCCCTTTGATTGTTGGATTAGTTTCTCCTTGTGTTGCTCCCCCCCGATTAGTTTCACCTGTGTCTGGTGAACCTCTCTGCCCATAGACTTAGACTTTATTCATCGTGTTTGGTCACAGTAGCTCAGTTGCACATAAAAAAACACTCTTGAGAACCACTAGTAAAAATAAAAAAAAATAATAAAATAAAAATAAAATAAAAATAAAATAAAATAAAAAATTAATAAGAATAAAATAAAATAAAAATCTAGTAAAATAAAATAAAATAGTATAAGCCAAAATGTACAAAATTTGCATATGAACAAATGTACAAGAAAAAGAGACATAATTAAATATATATTATCTACATAAGATGAATTAATAAGGTGCAATTATGTGCATTAACATTAATAACTTGGAGTTATCTATTACAGAAAGATGAGTTGTTGTACAGCTGGATTGAGAATGGTATGAATGATATGATATGCTGAATGATGTCCTGTAGCAAAATATATGTGTATGTAACCCTGCCTTCCATCTGCGATGTTGCCCCCAGTTTATTCCTACTGTGCATTTCCTCGTGGTTTTCAAGTTCTTGTCTTGGTTTTGATCCCCGCCTGTTTTTGTATTTGTGTTTTTGGATACCCCACCTTTCCTGCAGCGCCTTTTTTTTCTAGGTTTTTATTAAAATCATTTTGCTTCCTGGTCCTACTTCAACGCAAACCGTGGCACCACCTACCCCACAACCCCACAAATCTAAACACAGCACAGATGGGCATGCAAAATGCGCAAGAACCTACAGAAATTAACTAACTGACAGACATTCAGAAATGTACAATCATATCCTCACAAATGCACCTACATTTTTCATGTTTCTTTTGCACATGCAATACTTTTATATTCCAAATGGAAAAATCGTACGTGTCAATATGTTGCAACAAATCTCTTCAGATATATTAATTAGTTGTAGCCTGTGTGTTAGAGAGAGAGGATCGGGACCATAGGGTTACTGGTAGGAATCACTGGACTGACACAAAATGTGTGTGGGTGGAGTGAATAAGCAGCGATTTCCCCTCAACATCCACAGCTGAAGTGCCCTTGAGTAAGACACCCAACCCCCAAACTGCTCCCTGGGTGCAGCACTCTGCTCACTACTGTTTTTTCGTGTGTACAAATGGCTGTGACAAATGCAGAGAACAAATATCCAATGTGTAAAATAATGAAGATTATTCTTTTTCTAAAGATGAGGATTACTATTTTTGGGCACACATACTTTTTTTTTCATCACTGTATTAAATTCACACTTGTCTAAATCGGCAGCTTGTTTTCTTGATTGCTCTGTTTCTTTCCTTTTCTCTAAGCAGCTCGACCCTGCTCTGTTCATACCCCGTATATAACTCGTGTTCTTGTCAGCATATTGTATTTAAATACGCTGTTGCATTTAATACCGAGCACTTTGCCTCGCTTCCGGTGTTGCACTGCTTCGCTTTGCACATTACGCTGCAGTGCATGCTGGAATTGAAAGGATGTAATGTTAATTATCAGAAAAATGCGATTCAAAAGGTAATTTATGAGTGAAAGAGGATTATATCGTTTCGTAAACCAGAGATTTTCACAAACTCTTTGAAAAGAAAGTCTTCCAGAGTGAAGAAAACAATATTCTTTGAGTAATGAAGCCAAATGTTTTGCTAGTGGCTGAACCTACTGAGAGAAACAAGATGAATAAAAGATGAAGAAACAATAATGCAGAGGAGGAGGAGGAGGGGGGAAGAAGGAACTTTGAACACACTGAAAGTTTGCATTAAAGAGTCTTGCATTAAATAGACATGAAAAATCCTCTTGTTTACTTGAAGAAATGGGCTTCTCTTCTCATCACGGCTTTGATCAGAGTGACACAAACAGACCCAGAGAGAGAAAAATAGAAGAAGAAAAAAAAAAACAATCCCAGTCAGATTCCTGATTGACAGCTTTAATTAACAAAACCAGCCCGGGCTCCGTGCATTTCCTCTCACAGACTCTGGGGGCCCCCGAGCCGGGATAATAGGGAAATGCCAGAAAACAATACCTGACTTTACAAACAAATTATCTATTCTCCTAACAATTGCATTCGTGTACGTTCATGTAGGATTTTTTAATGAGGATTTGCTGAGTTATTCCACAGCTAAAATATTTACGACGGAGGAAACCAGCCTCCTTCATCTAGAAACATCTTGGAGGATGTGATCACGGTCTCTGTAATGCAACGCTGAATATGAAGTGATCAGCTGAGGTTAGATCCTTAGAGGAGTAGTTTTAACTGCTTGATAAAAACTTTGCCTTCTAATTTGGAAATCTTAAAAAATACGCACTTTTAAAAAAGAAAAACTCTCCTAGCAATAATGGTCTTTGAAAGAATATTTAACCTTAATGCACAGAATATATAACTTAGCAGTCATCTGAGTAAATAAAAAAAGGAAATGGGTAATATTTAGATGTTTTATTTTTTACTAGGGAAGTGTTGGGGCAGGATGGGGTTGTGCATTAAATGAATTATTTTACACACAAATGGAAATCAGTTATATATGTGGTCAGATGTCAGAAGAAGTGGAGTTTAAAAGACCTGGACAATTTACCAAGCAATTAGATAAGTAAGAAAAATTGTACTAAGATGCATCATGTGATTTGTAGGACACAGTGTATTTATATTTCACACATATTTCATAACAGAGAAACAGAAAAAAACATATATATAATCATTAAACAACGTTTTGACGGAAATATTAAATTCTGAGATTAACAGACTTGTACTGATGACCTCAGTATTTCTAAATTGTTGTGCCATGCCATGTTCCTGATCACATTATTTAAGAAACTTTAAATTTTACATAACTTAACATCAATATCTGGTCAACATTGACTGACCTTGTGCTTTTTCAGGATGCCATAGCAGCATTTTTCCTCATATCTTAGTTTTACCCACGTACATTTTAAAATTAAAGGTAAAATAAAAGCATAGTGTATTGTATACCGTATTCAGGGTTACGGAGATTGTGCAGACACACTAAAACAGCAAGGAATCATTAGAGCCAAACCAGAGTGAAAGGAAACAGTGGACGTTGTAATGTGCCAATATGCGTTCCTTGCACAAGCAATGAAGCTACTCTCAGAGTAACTCGATGATTGCAGCGAAAACGCCGGCAATAGCGCGTCGGAATATGGCAACAATGGTCTCTCTATTACTGTGTGTACTCACAGCGCTGTATTTCTGTGCATCTGAATCATTACGTGCGGTGCAGGGAGGTGGGTAACAGTCGCTGATTATGGTGTACGGGAGCGGAAATGGCAAGCAGGCATTAGCACACAGCCACATTAGCGTTGTCCCAGACAGCCTGTTAGTTGAAGAGGCTTTTAATTAGCTATTTTCCAGTTAGTAAATGGAGGAATTATCAATGGCCCAAAAACAAGAGGGAAACTGGGCATGCAACCTACACACGCGAAAACACACACACGCGCGCACGGCAGCGAGCAACACACAACCTGACTCGCACACCGTCAAGTACAAAGACAAACACTCCAAATAAATGGCAGATACATGTATCATATTAGCATAATATGTGGCTCACAAATGGAAAAACCATTATCTAGGATTAGGGACAGAATGTTTTTTATAACCCCCGCTTCCAAACAAATCAGAGCTCGCTCACACAATGCTACGCTCGCTATAAGTGTTTGTAAATGCAACATCGTTCTCACTTTCAGTCCATTCATCCTCTGACAGGGCACTCCGCGCTTTCTGTCCCTCCTTTATGGACCCGCTCTGAGCCGTCATGGCCGAGGCGTCACATTAGGATGATAACAGAACGCTGAAGTTATTAGGCAGCTTTTTAATTAGATTCTCCCCTTCCACACTTGTCCCTTCTTGTTTTTTCATATGATGGGTGCACCAGCGAGGCATTATTAATATTTAGATGAGAAACAACCTGCTCTCGCCCTCGGAGGCTGTTGGTAAAAGCTGCCTCCCCCTAAAGCAGAAGGATGGATGGATGGATGGATGGATGAATTCCCCTGATGGCCCTTCATCTCTGCTGCTGCCACAGCCATGCTGGCTCTCTAATAGGGGAGACGAGGATTCAGGCTGTTTGTAGTGCAGCTATAATATGTTTTGCTGCAGGTTTCTTAAAGGTTTACAGCGGTATTAAAGGGACTGCAATTGTATCTCGCGTTTATGGGTTCACTTCGCTGTGTGTGGGCGTTTTATTTTTTATTATTTATTTTATTTCTGTGCATAATTGGCCCGAAACGGATGACATGCCACCATGCTGAGACTGTAGTGGTGTTTGATCGTAGATAAAACTGCAATTGTGAGCAATTAAGTAGCTTTGTATCATCAAAAGACGGAGGTATATCATGTGATTTATTACTATATATATATATAACTACTAGTAGCCCCATTGTGAATAGAATGTTGAATCCATTTACTAACTATTACTGTACAAATACACCATTACAGTCAAAATGTACTTAAATGTTGATTTATTATCATCATTATAATATTCTGGTTGGTCATGGCGGAGCTAAATTCAACCGTTTTCCACACTGTTGAATATTTTAGTCAACAACAATGTGTCTTTAATGTCATCTTTTATTAACTAGTCATTTGTTTTGCACTGAGAAAAAAAAGGCTCCATCATCCATCATTGTATTCTTTTAATTTTTTTAATTATTATTCTTTTTAACTAATTATTTTCTTTTAGTGAGTGTGATAATCTTGAGAGGGAGACTGCTGCGGTGGAATGAAGAAAATGAATGTTTTAAAGCGAAGGTCCAGAAATTTAACTGGGGTTTCTGCAGCTAGAGGCATCTTCAGCCCATCTAGTATGTGCCCAAAAATTCAGCCACCAGGTCGCCCTGACTCTCTCTGAATGTCTTGCATTTTAAATCACATTTTTTTAATCCCACTTTTATAAAGGAAAGAATTCATAGTAAGATGCAAACTTTTGCAGTGTAGGCACTGTTCAAAATCTTAGTCTACAACGTAAGTAGTATTTATAGACCAGCTTGTGACAATTCAGTGTTCTGCTGGGAAACTTTTGGATCTGGCATTCATTTGTGTGGATGTTACTTAGACATGTAGCACCCACCTAGGCCAGACCAGACACCCCCACACCATAGCAATGACACTCCTTGATGGCAGCAGCCATCCCCAGCAGGATGCAGCCTGACACAGGCACACACATAAAAACGCTTTAGGAACAACTCAAAAAACATGAAGAACAGCACAAGTTGTTGACCTGGCCTCCACATTCACTAGATCCCAAACTGATCAAATATCTGTGGGATGATCCACAGGGCCCCTCCCCTCTAAGGCCCCCACTAACAACATCCTCAGGGCACCCTCAGAAGGCCCACGTTCATTTTCTGATGAGTCACAACTGTTTTGGAGGCACAAGGGAGACCTACACAATATTAGGAAGGTGGTCATAATGTTATGCCTGATCAGTGTACCTGTTGACTGATTATATTGGTCACATGTATTAAAATCATATGATAGGATTTTACTTTGAAGCAATACACAATAACTGCTTTTAATCTTTAATGTTTTTATTTTCTGCTCCTTCTTCTGCATGGATGTTGGTGTATTGAAGAGGAACTAGCTAAACTCTAAGTCAACACTAAGGTGTGTGGGGGTAAAATAGGAGTTTGCTAGTGAAGTCGGCACTGAGTGATTTTTTCTGCGCGGTGTTAATACTGTGTAGGTTCAGCGCGGGAAGTTTGCCGCAGACGGAAAGTAGCAGCATAAAATCCAGAGGCTTTGTCAAAGAGTGTTGAGTAGACTTATTGGAGTGCAGGTAGTTTGAGTGAATCGAAGCTGAGCAAACATCTGAGCCTTTCCAAAAATGAATAACAATTAGGCGGTTTGAAAAAAAAAAAGAAAAAAGAAGTGGCCCACTCCAAATGGTGTGTAGGAGAGACATCTGTTCCTGCAGGTTAGCTGAGGTGAGCAGAGGATATGGATTCAACTCTCTGATGCACCGGAGACACATTCTTGTTTCACAACTTTCCCAAGGTCTGTTTGTCTTTATTTAGAGCAATGGCAAAAGAAAGAATATTAGTGCAGCTTTGCTATGATATGATAATCATCACTTACGGTTCATTTCATCCAAATGAGCTATATAGTATATAGTATATGGCTTACTGAGAATACTTGGAACAGGTTGAAGAGAGAGAAAGTAATGATTTAGTATCCAGAGCTGCATCCCTGGCAGCATGGCTGGACCAACCTGATAAGCAGCCCCTCCTAAAAATTTACCGTGGGCCCCTAACAGCCCTCACCTACTGCCTCTTAGTTCCCATTAAGTTCTGCTGCCAAATCTCCTCTCCTGAAACAATACTTCACTTTTTAACAGGTCTCGCTGATATTGCACGACTTACCTTACTTGAGACTGCAATAAATGGAGAGAATAACTTACATTCGTTCACAAATCAAATTGGCAAAACCTGTGGGACTGGATAAACCCTGTGAGGCATTCAGGCTCCCACAGATTCTGGGCCCTCAGAGTAGCTGCCTATTTTTTCTTGATTGGTAATCGAGTCTTGATACAGCACACGATGTAAAGACAACTGAGTAATTTAACTGTGCAGAGCAGCTATCATCAATAGTTTCTTTAATACAGGATCAAACAGTTATGTGCAATGTAAGGGCCCGTATAAGAGACAAATTATCACCCAGATCTACAGTTCCCCTCAAAACCACACAATGCTACGAAGCATCTTTCAGCTTGTTGTTTTGGTTTTGAAGCCAGGTGAAGACAACTAGCTGCTAAACTTGTAGTAGTGGAGAATTTGGCCTCTAGAGCAGGGGTGTCAAACATACGGTCCGCGGGCCAAAACAGGCCCGCCAGAGGGTCTAATCTGGGCCGTGGCACAAATACACACAAGTGTATGAATTACATAGAAGACTTTAACGGCAATTTTTCAATATCCTTTTTTTGTATAAGGATAGTTCAAGGATAGTTGTACTTCTTTGCACAAAATAAAACTAAAAAAATTAGAGTTGTCATTATTTATAGGTTAATATTGTGTTACTGGTCCGGCCCCCTTGAGATCAAACTGGGCTCTATGTGGCCCCCGAACTAAAATGAGTTTGAAATAACTCCAAATGTTTCCCTTCGTTTCAGTGCAAAGAAGTTATGAAAGTGTTTACATTAATGAACTGCACTGTTACAGAACATGTAATGAACAACTGGACATTTCTTAAGAAAAATAAGTGCAATTTCTGTTTAGTTCTAGGCCACAGTGTTGTGTTATGCACGCAACTCTTATTAAATATGCGCGAACTCTTGGAGTAGCAATAACACTTTTATTGGAAAAACTGCAGTTAATGTCTTCAGTCTAATTTTTGAACTTTGCAAATTCATCCCGTGGGCCAGATTGGACCCTCTGATGGGCCGCTTTTGGCCCACGGGCCGTATTTTTGACGCCTGTGCTCTAGAGAGTCAGAGATTTTTCTGAGGAGTTGGTGGATACCAAAATGGAGCAAAAAAAAAGTAGAATTGTACTAATATGCCGAGTGTTGTGTAAACAAACATCGTCAAAAGGTGCAGCAACAATTTGCATGTCTTTTCCTACAAATTCTAGCACATGCATGAATATTAAAACTAGTTGTGTTAGTTAATAGTTGTGTCAAGAAAGAAAGCCTTACCGTTTTCTTCATATTTGCAACTGTATAGATTATTAGCATCATCTGTTAAACTACAATATGTCAACAATAAAGACTGGCCTCAATCTTAATGTGTCTTTATTCCTTAAAACTTTATCTTATGATCTTGGAAGCAGTGTAAATCCTGATCTGCAGATTTAAAAAGTTTGAAAGCTCTGATGTTTAAATTAAACAGTAACTTGCTGCATAAATCCGAGCTCTCCCTCGTGAGCAGATGCCATGTAAACATCCCCCTCCGTCTTTCCCCCAGTAGTACCAGTCTTGAAATAGTCATGCTCAGAGTCACGGTTAATTCTCATTGACTGTGACATCTCTGTGATTTAAATGGAAGACCTGTGTACCTCCGAAGTTTACCAGCATCAAATATAAAACAAAACAAAACCTCCTCGTCGCAGCGAGGCCGCTTTGCTGTTAAATATTTCAAAAGCCTTTCCTCCTTTTTCCTCATGCCGACAATCAGGAAACAATCTTTCCTTGTCTTTCCCCGGCATCTTCAGGGACTCTGGGTACAGAGTGTGAGGGAAGACGTCTGAATGCGAGATGACTGCTCCAGATCTGATGGCGGATGGGTGTAGCCGGTGGAGGATGGTTTAATTGGAGATGCGGCTGGCTTCTCCAGCGGAGGGAGAACAGGAATATGAGGGGGGCTCCCAGTGGCTCAGCACATCGCATAACTGGTGACCTAGAAAAGGAACACTGATCACTCCCCGGAGCTGACGGCGGAGAAGCCTCACTGTTAACGAACTCACTCGGCCGAAGTCTGCCGCTGATTACAGAAACCGGAGGCATTGTGGGTAAACGCGGGACAGACAGACAGGAGCAGTCAATGTGACCCCCAAAGTATTGAAGGAGAAGCGATGCAGAGGGTCTCTGTGGCAAAGAGCCAATCCATTTCATAAAACTGAACCGCGTGCCTTGTTGCAGGGCATAGTGTAACCTCAGAGCGTGGTGCTGAGTCATCACTGGGACAGAGCTGGACGTTTATGTGCTGACTCATGACTTGGACTCAACAAAATGACCACACTCGACTGACAAATAAAATATAGCTTTGTTTACGTTCAAACCCTGCAAGGCCTGTTTGTGTAGGAGCTGTCCCTGCCCTATTTCTGGCTGATTCTACTCTTCCTAATATGACGCCATCCAAATCTACATGCACACCTAAATCATCCAGCCACCTGGATAAAGTATTCCCTCCCTCTAAGAGACCTGCATCCAGTCTCCCATTGCCATTATGTCTCAGTAGATTATATGGAATATTTTACACTTTAAAGCAGAAGTTTTTCTTTCTTCTCCGGTAAAATGGTGGTAACATTTCCACCGTGTCCCGAACACAGACAGCTTTGATCTGTGCCACGTTTTTAGAGCATGTAATTAGCCAGTATTTTCCCTCATAAAGGATGTAAGCTTTTATTTCACCCACCCACAACCCACCTATTTATCAGAATATTAATTTTTATCGTAGCCCAGAGTCTGTGGATACAGCAGCAGTCTGTGCAGACACTTCAATGTATCAGCACATATCATGTTAAATGAATAAATTATTTAAAACTATATAGAAATCTTCCATATGTTTGTAGTATATGTGTAATAACATTGAGAGCTGTATTTGCATGACTTTAGATTTGGTTAATGAGCAGTTTGTAGACACCAGCATCTAAATAACAGACAATGCTGCAGAACAAGGTGAACTCATGTTGTCTTTTAACTTTAGAAAAAATGTATTAAGAAAAAAATATGTTATTTGTATTGAATATTACATATTACAACAGCTTTGCATTAGTGTCATCCATGAAATATTTATTCTGCAGCCTTTTGTCCAAATATTTGCTTCTAAGTGCATTATAATGTGTAATAACTCATGTATTAACTGTTTATATACTGTCTTCAAATGCCTAAGGGGCATTTAAAATCTTGATTTTTTATTTTTGCCTTTTTAATTTGTCCAGGATCATGATTCATGATTACTGGGGTCACAATCCTTTTGACAAAATCAGCCTGATCTACACCGAGCTGCAAATACTGTTCTCTGCCACAGAAATACGCCACTAAGATGTCCTCTCACTGCCCACAACCACAGAATATATCCTGTTCATTAGTGCACTTGGCAGCTTCCTGGCAAAGGATTTATTTAATCTGCAGCTTTTCCACTTTTCCCCTTTTTCATTGTCATTTTATATAAAAGAATTCAGCACAATACGCACTGTATCTCAACAGGTCAGGTCAAGGTGGGACCGTGCCACTTTGCTTTCCTGCAGCAGCCTTGGTTGCAACCTGAATTCAAAAAGCCTCACCAGTGCACTAGGATGCTTTCCAACCCTCCCAGTTTCCACCCTGCCACTGGGACATCGTGCAACAAAATAGGCCGCGTAGTGATCTCTAAACCTGTCATTTCTGCTTTACCTGTGAGACGAGTTCTGCTTTTTCTAGGAGACGTTCTGGGGGAAACAATCGTTCCTGTGTGACACGTGAACATCTCCCCTGACCTTCCCTCAGCCTGCGCTTTATAATGAAGGGGAACAAGAGAGAGAGAGAGAGAGAGAGAGAGAGAGAGAGAGAGAGAGAGAGAGAGAAAGAGCAAGCCTCCCATATTAGTGGTGGGGGAGAGGACTCCTGCTTTCCCTCCATCAATTAGTACAACAGCCAAACCGGAGAAGCGCTGCTGATTGCTGAAGGAGCTGCAGCCAGCCAGAAAACCAGCCAGTCGATACGGCGGCATTTTACTTTCTGGTTGAGTCAGCGGGGCTAAGATGGAGCAAGGTAAAGCCAATGCCCAGTTAGAAATCAAGCAAACCAAGTCACCAAGGCAGATACAATCATTGAGTGTTCAATTAATTATCTGCAGGATATCTCAACATTTCATAGCCAGGCTTCTTAGACACTGATTTGCAAGGCTATCTGCAAAACTGACGCGGTCCTCTGACGTGTACCACAGATACATTCTCAAATCAGCCTCTCCTGCATGCTAAGAGAGCTTCTTCAGATGCAGTGAATAAATCAGACCCGACATAATTCAATGAGCTGCGATGGAAGGTTTTAGGAGAGATCAGCATTACGATGAAGGGTTTTCCTGGTTTGCAAGACGTCGCCAAGGTGCGCAACTAAATGCACGGATCAATTCGCAGTGTACTGCTGTATTGGATATGCATTTTTGTTTTATTATTATTAAGTAAATACAAGTAGGTGTGTAATTTGTTCCTATTAGTGGCTGCCCATAGTTGCAAGTGCAGCATTCTTGAGTGGATAGATATTAAAAACAGAATAAATGAGTTTCTTGCATTATTCAGTTAGTCCACACATTGATTAATCAAATATCGGAAAATTAACCAGCAGCTATTTTGATTAAGTTGTGCAGAAATTCCACTTGTTTTTTTTATAATTTTGAGCATTCAGTCATGACTTTGTGGCAATACTTAAAAACAACAGCAAAAAAATTATTTGTTAATTACAATTAAATACTATGAAAGTAAAATGCACCTAATTTGCTTCCTCAAACGTCAGTGCTACATATTATTGGCTTTGCAATTTATACCCACTGGTTAAGACCTCCACAGGTCAGGGCCCCATAATAAATCTGAAGGCTCCTCCGATGATTAACGAGATTAGGGAAATAAATAAATAAATAGATGTTTCTTCTCTTTGCTTTTTCATGCACTAATTACTAAATAACATGACGTTTCTAGTCTTGTGCAGGTTGTTAGGCAAAACTGGAGAAATAGTCAGTGGCAAGGGGTCACACACTGACAGTAATGCTGTTATTATTACCAAGAAAAAAAAATGTCCAGTATGGTATATATGCTTAATGTAAGTGAGTACAGTGTGTCGTATGCTTTAACTGTGCTTCAGAGGCTCAAATGTTACAATACCTCTTTTCCCTTTCAAAGAAAAACCTCTCCCCGTCCTTTCATTTGTCTCGCCGTTGACGTGCATCACAGCCTTCACATTAATCACCAGTCTGTCGCTCCTTTCTCTCCTCCTCCTGGTCTCAATTTATTCACATTCCTCTCTTTCCCCTTCCTTTACCGTGAATCACGCCTAATTAGGCGCTCTCTAGATCTGATTTTCATAAAAGGCTCGGGGGGGAAGGAGGAGGAGGAGGAGGAGGAGGTCGTGGTGGTGGTGGGTGGTTGAGGGGGGTTTGGTTATGACAATTATTTTTCATAGGCTATATAGAACGGGGACAAAGGATAAATGGTTATTAGTATTCTGCACCTTAAAGAAAATCACCAAAAAGAATCCACTTTGATTCGTAAATTACAAAAGGGACGCTGCTGTTTCTGGATACGCGGGACGGTGTCAGAGGAGATAACAGCCATGGCCACATTATTGTGTGGTTGATTGCGCCACTTGGGAATTATTGAACACAAGGATTTGATAAGAAAGTAGGTGCATTAAATAGCCTGAGTCAACCTATTTTGGAAAAAGTAGAATGTTAAACCATTTTAACAATAATTTTTTTTTTTTTAAATCGCTAATTATACTTAATACACAACCACAGAGCTATATTTTACAGCTTGTTTTTCCACACAGAGCTGATTGAGCCCGCATCTGCCTCTCTCTCCACTAATGCTCTTATATGCTGCAGGTTGCTTTTGTTCCAATTAGTGGCTACCATGGTTGCAAGTGCAGCATTCTTGAGTGGATAGTTATTAAAAAACGGGCAAAAAGACAAAGTCGCAAGAGATAGCAGGCATACACAGAAACACGCCTCAGTTGCACAATTGGTGAACTGTCAAAGGAGAAATTCTCCTCTTGAAAAAAACACGTCATTCCACGCATTCCCAAAAAAATAATAAAGCCACATATGCTCCAAACACACATTGTCCATCTTTTAAGTGCAGAATAAATGAGTTTCTTGCATTATTCAGAATGTATGGGCCCATCGTCCCATTGATAGCAGCAGTAACTAACAGCCTCGGGGTGGATGCAGGGGGTGAGAAAACATTGGTTTAGGTGGGGAAGATCCGGTGTTGCTCTTTGTTATATTAGCATCACCCACACGCGCATATATTCATGTACACTGATGATGTCTTCTGCCATATTGAGTGGCCTCTATTGTTTACGGCCCCCTGGACGGGGTCTCCAGATGGCGGGGTGCCTATTACTGCGGCCCCTACTGTGAGGGCCCCACAGCGGATGTGTGCGTGCCGCTATCTATGAATGTGTGTAGATGCAAGAGGGAGACTGTGTATTTGTGTAAATCTGCCTATATGTCTGCAGGGTAGGCCGTGCGTGTGTGTGGATGGGGTTAGGGTGAGCCAGAGGCGACATAAAGGCAAGACACCAGTGTGACATTCCTTCAAAGCCCTCATCAGAGCCTTTCCCCCAACAAAGGAGAGTGCAGAGCGCGTCCCTCCGGGGGATTAGCTCGGACTCGGTCATTAGGCCTCAGCCGAATGGCCCCGAGGAGCCGCTGGCTGGATCCATAGCATGAAACACATACAACACTCACACAGCCGTATGGTGGGCCCAGCTCATGAATATCATTACATAGTAATGGAGGATAACTACCCAGGGATAACGCCTGGCAATCGCACAATATGTTTAGCTGTGCAGTCAGTGCATGGACGCTAAACAGGAGTCGGGATATTTAAAAATTCTTCTTTTTGATTTGATTGTAAACTGTTATGGTTAAGAAGTGCATTCCTTAAGCTTTGTCTGTCGTCCATATATTTTGCTATGCTCTAACGTGGTGTGAAACCGAATGGAAGGCACAATTCTGAGTGGAAAGCAGTTTTCTCTTCAGCATACGTGAGAAACGAGGAGTAGCGACAAGAGAAGAGAGGAGGATAAGGGAAGACCGTAAAAAGATGAAAGACAAGAAAAGAAAAAACGGGTTAAAACCAAAGAAAGGTCAAGATAATAGGATTGGAGAAGAGAAGGGCAGCAGCTTGTCGCGTCGTGATGTTTTTACATTTTCTCATCTCTGTCAGTTCTCATCGACGACCATCCTCCACCTCTGACCTTTACCACCGACGGAGCCTCCTGATCAACATTACAGCACATTGATCAGCAGAGGAAGAGACGAGCATCAATACTGCAATCAATCTCCATAGGTCACTGAAGTCGGGCACAAATGGTGCTGGGAACCAGATTATGGCAAATTGGATTAAAAAAAAGACTGAAGTACAGGTGATTTATTACTAGTAGACTAGCCGTAGAGGGGAAATGCTTTAATTAAAAAGCAGGATTTAAGTCTGTGGTAATGAGAGAGATGTTTATGAACCACTTCCACACTCTCAAAGATGATTGTTTGACTTTGAACCAAGCTGAATTTGACGTTTGTGATATTTTTTTCCATGATTTTCAAAACTGCTTTTCACTAATTAAATATATTGGAGCAACAAAACTCACCAATCTATTGTGTTTGATGTAGTTTTTTTTTTTCTCTCTCTCCCTACTCTGGTGTCCCCAAACAGACACTTTACCTTCAGAGATTTTGTTTTTTTGTGTAGCTTCACCCCGACTGACAGAATTTCATTGTTTGCATAATTAAGTTTTAGTTTGATTTGAAGTACTTCACAGTGGTCGAGAGCGAAAGAAGGACAAAAATTAATTTTAGCTGCAGCGCCTCAGTTAGTCTGACGGTTCACGCTGCTTCTTTAAAAACACACTGGTCGTGAATCCATTCCTCAAAGTAAAAACCGCCGCATGGAAGATGCTTTCTGGAGAAGGAAGAATCAGGTTAGTGTATGTTTCCTGCCACCCCAGCCCGGTGACATATCTGGACGGTTGAGACAATTCATTACCTGCAGGGTAGCTGACAGGACGCGCCGCTGTGACGCTTCCCTTTTCGTACGGCACCGAGACACGCTGACATTTCAACATAATGGTGCCGATAATGCATTCATCTGTTCGCTGTTTATGGACGAGCAGTCAGGAGCAATATCATGATGTGTACCTCAAGCTGCTGCTGCTGCTGCTGCATCTTTGATGGGGGGAGACATTTGACTCATGGCATGTGAATAAACACAGGAATGGGAAAGGTAAAAGGGGACAATGTGGGTTTGATGTTCTTTTGTTGCAGCTACATTTTTTTACTGATGGATGGAAATTTTGCATATCGTAGTACAGGGAAATGATTATTCAAACTTTAATAAAGTTAGTTGGTAATCATATAATCTTCCTAGAGTGCCAAGTAGTAGTTTACTCCCTTCCCCCGTCATCATCATCATCATCATTAGTAATGCTGTCCTCCCTCTTCCCCTTTTCAGCGATAAATTATTTACCCAGAGTACGGGTCTACAAGCTCTCAATGCGTCGCAGTTGCTGAGCCGCATCGCCCAGGGGCGGAGGAAGGGGTGGGCTGGGACGGGTGGCCAGGCATTTTACGAAAGAGCGAGCAAGCGAGGCGCAAACACAGCGCTCTCCAAAGGTCATCGCCACCCACCGGGTCTCTTGTGATATTTTCATTACTGAGGTAAAAAAAAAAAAAAAAAAGAAAAAGAAAAAGAGAGAAGCCTGCTTTGCCGCACTCGGCTCTCTGTGTACGTGCACCACCTTCAGGCCTGCTGCAGTTAATCCCCGGTGGCAATATTATGTGCTAGTGTCACGCATGATGGAGGGGAAAGGAAGAGGGAAGGTTTTCCATCCATGTACGTGGACGTGTGGAGGTTTAAAACAAAAAGAGAGGAGAGGAAAGAGCGAGGAAGGAGGGGAAAAAAACAAAGGAGAAACAGAAGGAAAAGGAAAAAAGAGAAAAATGTAAGCGACAAAAGAAATCTGGAGAAAAGACGGAGGAACAGAAAAAAAAATGGAGGCAAAGGGATAAAAGGTAGAGAGGCGGGAGAGAACGAGGGGAAATGAGAGACTTCATTACGGGCGACGTGTCTCCGGCTAAAGCCAGGAATCAGATAGGCTCTGATTGTTTTTTTCTTAGATACACCGTAATCTCCCTGATCTCCAAACACTGCTGTAATTGGATTCTTCTGGGATGATCAGAAAAAAAAAATGTCCTATTAACTGCTGTCTTTTTGTCTCCAAACACGGGACCAAGAAAAGAATTGAAGATAAGCAGCGAGATAGAGAAAGGTTTGGATATTTGTGCGATAAGAAATTAGATTATTTTGTAATTATTATGCTTTAAAATGTTAGATACAGACTCACACGTTTTGATGCTGATAGGCTTTTGTTATGTTGTAATTTCTGTCAGTCTCACCCCAGATAACCACGAGCTTCCAGCTAACACGTCTCTTAAGGAAGTTGGACGTCCAAGTATTCACTTTGCGTTAAATGTCCATTCTCAGAACAGCTTTTAAGGAGTAGTGGTACATTTTGCACATTCTGATGGAGAACTAGAAGAGAAGAATGACTACTCTCAAGCTTGTGCTATAAATATGAACCTAGAGAGGTTAGCTAAGCAATGCTAACTGAATGTGTTAGCAGTTATTCTGATTCTGACCAACACCAGCAACTGAGAAACCAACTAAGGTCAACTTTGTAATTTAATTTGTAGAAAGTGTAAAATGTTGTATTTACAGGACTCTGTACAAAAGGTTAAATCTGCAAATTGTTTTCACACATGCTAGCAGTTTTCCATTTGTATGCGCTAAGTTAACAGCTACTAGCGTTATATTCAACATGGACTGCATTTAATGAATAAATTGCATTCTCATTTTACAATATGGACATTTAGGGGAACAAGAAGTCAACACTAAACATGATGTTTACATGTCTTTTAAATGTTTGTTGCGGAAATGATTCACCCAGTACGGCATTAGGGATTAGGCTAACGCTAACCCCACAATGAAATTCTATTGTTGCCTGGATGCAGGCATTTAAAACGAGACACAATAAAAGTTTCAGGTGCACAATCTTTAGTGAATATGAAATATTCACCCCATAATCTTATCAACTCAATTTATTTGATCAGATTGGAGAATTTGGAGAATTTCCCAGTGTTATATATATATTTTTCTTAATCTGTAAGTAGAAGGATTGTTTTGTAACACCTTTATCACTTTATCATCATCTTTTTTAAGCAGTGGGGGCAAAAAAACATGTTAACAGTTTAAAACGCTGAAAAGACTGGCACAAAATGTTATTTCTTATATTGCGCTCTGATTAAATATTAATTTTATATGCAGTAACAAGATAAACCGGCAACCCCCCCCATACTGCATCTCTTTAAACATAAGATTTATGTTATTGTAGAACAAGTAGATGTATCTCTGATGAGCATCTTCAACGCATCTCTCCTTGGGTGATAATTTATAAATTACTGTATGTATATTTTTAATTCGAGGAGACAACTTGAAAGATACAACGGATGATCAGCAATCGTAGGTCTGTGTTTTTCCTTCCAATCCGTACGTGCGTAAATAAAAAACCCACAAGAGCATCAGCAGCAACAACAGAAAAAGTTTACATACCCACACACCAAAATAGATTCATTTTAATTATGACCAGATACCGCACTTTGAACATTTCTCATATAACCCTAAAGCAATTACTGTCACTGAAGGTGTGTGAAATTGGTGTCAAAACGTTAAAGCTGACTGTTAATTAATACTTCCTTTGAAATGGCATTAAAACCCCCCTTGAAAATATAAATCCCTAATTGCCGTAGTAAACTCTTACAGGGACGGACGGACGGCGGCGAGGAGGAGGAGGATATAAACCGGGCTGAGCAAAACAACTTTGCCGTAACAGGTTCATTGGAAAGCTTTCATCCGTTAACGTTGTTTTTCTTTTTTTTTTTTCCTTTTTTCATTTCTCCCCCTCTGCTACAAGGCTGGGAGGGGGCAAATGGAGAGATGGTGCAGAGTGCTTTTAAATTTCACTTTCCCAAACAATCCCAGTTTTTTTTTTTTTTTTTTTCCTTTCTCTTAAACGCGACTGCGCCTTTCCTTTCCATTTCTCGGGTCCCTCTCTGTGTCGGCTCCTTTATTCTGCAGCCAATCCTTTTAAGACTTCCATTAGGGCCTCAAATCAACTGATGTTCTTCTGATGCCAGCGCCTGTTGGAACTTCTTTCAGGGCATCTATTGATCTCCTGGGCCGGTACCATCTCTTTCTCTCTCTCTTTCTGAGTCCCTCTCTCTGTGCCTCTCTTACTCAGTAAACAGGACCACAGGGAGTTTTTCTGTCCCTGCTGGTGTGACCCATTATTGAAGCTGGCCCTGACCCAGCACCATCACCTGTTAGCAGCCAGTGCCACCGCTTTCCATTTAGAGTCTACACACGTCCATGTGTTTCCCTTTCTTTGGTCAAGGAGACGCGACCCCAACTTCTAGGTGTGGTACGTTGTGCTCGTTATTTATATCCCTGTGACCTTTGATGTGAGGCATTTTCCGTTTTTCACAGCAAATAAACAATTTAAGCCATCTGTTTCTTTACAGTCTTCACTGTTTGGGGAAGACCCATTGTGCTGTTAAGTATTTTCTCCACTCAGAAAGTTGAAGCCTAGGCTTAGTATATAATAGGCGGTTTATTCTTCTGCATTAAGTTGATGCAGAGCCTATGGCAACAACGCAGACACCTACGCAGAGCCTTTGCAGAGCCTAGCGCCGTAGCTGACGTGCACCTCCCCAGAAATGTAACTACGCACCGTGGCGACGCAGACCGCGAGAGCTGTGATTGGTCCGTTTGGCAGTAGTGTGTTTCCGCTTTAGTATTTCTGGCTGCTTCTCCATGTTTTGGATCAATAAAGAATCGGTAAGGTTAACTAAGGAGGTTTGGAAATACAAACATTTACAGTTCCTGACAAAAGTCTTGTCACTTATCCATTTTGTAGAAACAACAGTTTATAACCTGACTTTTAATTAATCCATTGGTTTTAGAAATGGCTCATATGAAAGCTAAAACCCTCCCAAATTATGTTTGATATACTAAAATAAACTTGCTTCACTGAAGAAAGATTGATCATTTAATGAACACAGAAAGGTCAGATTTTGGCAAGACAAAAGTTTTGTCGCCTACAGAAAGTAATGTGAAAATTGAACAAATCATTTACTTCAAATACAAAAATATGATGCATAACATCAGTGAATTAAGTACTGGTGCTGTGAGATCCATATTTAATATCTTGTATGACTTCCATGAGCTTGAAGGACTGCATCCATGCGGTTCGACAATGATTCATACAATTTATTGATGAAGTCATCAGGAATAGCAAAGAAAGCAGTCTTACAAGAATAAGAAAAAGATTTGAAGAGACTGGAGATGTTTTTGACAAGCCCAGGTCCGGCAGACCCCGCAAGACAACTGCTCGGGAGGACCGTTTGTTGGCTCGAAAATCCAAGGCCAGCCCCTTTTCCACTGCAGCAGAGCTCCACCAGGCCTGGTCACCTCAAGTCCCCGTGTCAACCAGAACAGTTTGTAGAATCCTGTCTCGAAATGGCCTCCATGGTAGAATCAGTGCCCAGAAACCAGCACTAAACAAAAGGCAATTAAAAAAACGTGTGGCATTTGCCAAGGCCCACAGCCTGCTAAAAGGATGGACGCTGGAAAAGTGGCAGAAGGTGGATTTCTCAGATGAATCTTCGGTTGAATTACATCACAGCCGCCGCAAATATTGCAGGAGACCGACTGGAGCTCGCATGGATCTGAGATTCACCCAGAAAACAGTTAAATTTGGTGGCGGAAAAATCATGGTCTGGGGTTACATCCAGTATGGGGGTGTGCGAGAGATTTGCAGGGTGGAAGGCAATATCAATAGCGTAAAATATCAAGAAGTATTAGCTACCTCTTACATTCCCAACCATAAAAGGGGTCAAATTTTGCAGCAGGATGGTGCTCCATCGCATACTTCCATCTCTACATCAAAGTTCCTCAAGGCGAAGAAGATCAAGGTGCTCCAGGACTGGCCAGCCCAGTCACCAGACATGAACATCATTGAGCATGTCTGGGGAAGAATGAAAGAGGAAGCATGGAAGACGAAACCAAAGCATCTTGATGAACTCTGGGAGGCATGTAAGACTGCTTTCTTTGCTATTCCTGATGACTTCATCAATAAATTGTATGAATCATTGTCGAACCGCATGGATGCAGTCCTTCAAGCTCATGGAAGTCATACAAGATATTAAATATGGAGCTCACAGCACCAGTACTTAATTCACTGATGTTATGCATCATATTTTTGTATTTGAAGTAAATGATTTGTTCAATTTTCACATTACTTTCTGTAGGCGACAAAACTTTTGTCTTGCCAAAATCTGACCTTTCTGTGTTCATTAAATGATCAATCTTTCTTCAGTGAAGCAAATTTATTTTAGTATATCAAACATAATTTGGGAGGGTTTTAGCTTTCATATGAGCCATTTCTAAAACCAATGGATTAATTAAAAGTCAGATTATAAACTGTTGTTTCTACAAAATGGATAAGTGACAAGACTTTTGTCAGGGACTGTATATGACTTGGCGAAATTTCGCCCGATTTCGCTGAAAGTTTCAGTCGCCACTGTTGAAAGTGAAGCAGGAAGTAGAAACAAAAGTTGTCCTCTTGTCAGAAAGTGGACATCAAACTGGATGCTGAATGCTGAACTGAGACATGGGGGGATATACAAATTAGCTTCCACATGTACTAGTGAATTATCCAGTTAATCAATGTATTGTAATGGTAACCTGTGATATTACATGACAACATGCAATAGGACCTTTTCAAGTCCCAAGTTAGCCTACAGCAGGGGTGTCAAACATATGGCCCGCGTGCCATAACCGGCCCACCAGAGGGTCTAATCTGGCCCATGGCATGAAATAATGTAAAGACATTAACAGCAATTTTTCTGTAAGAGTAGCGAACAGAACGCAACACTCAGAACTACACAGAAGACAGCAATGTGCAGGAATTTTACATAAATGTATACATAATTTACTTGTACTTCATCCATTGAACTAAAACAAAGATAAACATTTGGAGATTTGTTTTTTTTATAGGTTATTATGCTATTACGTGACTCTCCCAGCTGCCTTGAGATCAAATTGGGCTGTATGTGGCCCCTGAACTAAAAGGACACGCCCTGCCTACAGTCTTGACTTTGTATATATTGGCTTCATAAAGCTGCATGAGTTTAAACGTCAAAGCCTTTTTCAGCCCCGCCTGTCAACACTGAGGACGCAGCCGTCTTGTTTTACAAAAAAAAACGTTATTGGAATTGTCAATGGACGAAGCGAGCTGGGGCTTGGTGTTTATTGGTGCCTTCAAATGGAACCTGTGAGCTTGTGGTTATGACACTGGAAGCCGTGTACACAAGAGGCCTGTGAACGCCTCTGCTGCTATGGGCTGTTGCTGCTGCTGGCGGAGAGGCTAACAGTTCAGCAGGCGGGAATATTTCCCTCAGTCATTTCTCAGTAACGCCAACAAACACGCCACAACTCCTGAACCTTATCAAAAATTTAAACTTGCGGGGTTGTGAATACAGGAGGGCGTCATCCATATGGACTTTTCTCTCGAACATGGCAAACACAACCTAATTTTTGAGGCATAAGTTCAATGTGAGTGTTATAGCTTGTCCCCTGCCAAAGCATTCTGGATGGAGTTTGATTTTGTGAGTTCAATAGCTGGGCTGAGCATGGCGTACCAATCGGCTTGAACGAATAAATGCACCGTTACACCCTTAATTGTTATATTTTTCTTTTAGAGATCATCACACCTCTTTCAAATATTTCATATACTACTTCCCTGCTTTTATCTTAACCCCTTTCTTTTCTTTCACCCTCTTCCATTCCCCCTTTCTCCTGTCTTTGCTTCATGTTTTTCCCCTCTTCCACCGTCATATCTGCTCCTCCCTGCTACTTCACAGCTCTCTCTCCCCTCCGATCTCTTTCCCTTTCTTTTGATTGACCACCATTTCAATAGCATTGGCCAAGGTTATTTGGCAGCCGCCACAGACCACATTTGTTTGTCCCTCTCTGCAACTGAAGAAGACACTCTGCTATTCTAACGGACTCCAGATGAGAGTCCTTTGAATTGGTTTATAAAGAAGGCCAGCGGAGTCCCTCTTTCTCCCTTTCCTCTCTCCTTCTCTGCCTTTGTAGACGCTGACAAAGGAGACTCTCAGTGTTTGCCATGGGACCAGATGTACCCAGGCAGTGGACAGGATGCTAACCCCTGGAAGCCCTTATGTTCCTCCTGCTATAGGACATTAAAGCCACACTCAGCAGCTTTGCACGTTGGCAGCCAAGTACAGAAAGGAGCTGCAAATACAGAAAAGCAATCAAATGCAGAAAGGGTGCAAATAGCAACGTTTCCAGCTGGCGCTAAGCTTTCAGTGGTGTTGGAAAATAAGCAATCACGTAAATCTCCACATTGTTTGTTTAATCGAATAGTTTAATTGAATGGGTTGTTAATCACTGAAGACGAATGATCAGTTGTTGATTAATGGACAGAATGTGTCATACCATATCATGCTGAAAGCTGGCCAGAGAGGAGTCAATGCGGTATGTTTGCACGGCTCTAAATCAACTTGAACAGAAGACATTTCAACACCAGCAGACTCGTCACCAGTCATTAAAAAGCCATGTGAGGATAACTTGATGAGTGGAATGCTACTTCTGTACCAAGACTCAATTACTGCACATTGTTGCGGTCACACTAGTGGGTCTTAAACTAATAAGATAGGCGTGTTTTTCCAGTTCAAATGGAAGTCAAAAGCACAGTTTGATCTCTGAAGAATTTAGCACTCCTAACTATCTGTTGCTGACTGTCATAAAACCACTGAGTACAGGGGTTAAAACTATAGACTGTATATAAACATGGACAATGCGTCCCCACTTCCTTGCGTTGGCCAAACTGATGCAATTTTCCCGGGGATACGGACAGCGCCATCTTGAGAGTTTGAAGCCAGAGTCTGATCAGTACAGTCTAAGAGTGGAGCCACATTATCGATGATCAACCCACACTTCCTCCAGACTCACTCGTGTTTTCGTTTAATTTATACTGCGCCCTGCTCTACCTCCGCCAGTTACAAGGAAATGTTGGATTATACACTGTACTTATTTTTTATTTTTAACAGTTCACACGATCCCACAGGACTGCTTTATGAATAATATAAATAATCCTGTTATTATGGCGTCAAATAACCTATCCACAAAATTGACACTTGAATGTGCATCAACATCATATTAACTACCTAAAATAACAGAAACCATCCTTGAACAAAAATTACTTGACATGTACTTTAGTGTTTTAGATTGGCCCAAGTCCCATCCACTAACATCGAGGGGGTGGAGCTTATGACCTATACTGCAGCCAGCCACCAGGGGGAGCTCTACTTGCTTTAGCTTCACTTTTAAGGGGCAGTTCCGCCGTCTGTCTTTATACAGTCTACGGTTTAAACAATAAAAATGTGATTTGCAGCATCGTTATGCACCATTTTAATACGTTTAGTATCTTAATTGAAACAGCACATATGATACATTCCAATTGTGACAAATCCTGACTCCATGAAACTCACGATGCTTGGTTTTGGAGTGTTTGTAGTTTTGGTGTTGGTCTGTGCTGAATTAGCTAAATGTTGCAATATCATTGTTGTTATTTTTATACTATGGAAGCATCTCCTAATAGTAATTATAAAATCCATAATTACCAGAAAGGGTTCAGGTGGTTATCTGTCATGATTATACAGGTAAGACGTCACTACCTGATTTAAAGGACCAGGATTTAGCTGGATTTAGAGGTTACAGATTTCTACAGGCATTTACACTGTGGAAACTGAAGTGCATGGAAATAGCAACTGACAGTACTACCAATGGTACATTTTATTTTTATGTTACATTGGTAGTACTGTCACTGGATGACTGTGATTCTGATGAAATTTAGGCAGGCTCTGAGCAAGGGTTTTCTTTTGTGAATCCAATGCACTACTGAAACCTGCATGACAAACACATCTCACTATGACTACAACCCCATCACTGACTGCATGCTTCAAAATATTATAGTATAAAGGGTCATAAATGCACCTCAACACAAACTACATCTTTAGAAACATCACAACAAATGTTGCAGCAGACTGGAAACTCACAGACCTTGTTGCATAGAGTTTACAGTCTCAGACGTGTCAGTGTGTCTTATTCTGACATGTTCAACAATCCAGTTTTGCTCATGTTATGTGAACTATGTGAATTTCTCCTATTGCCAGCAGAACTTTCTGTCTTTCTTTGATATTCATTATTTGAGCTCTGTGTATTTTTCTTTTCCTGCAGGAGTTAGCAGGATCCATTAGCAAAAAATCTGAATACAGTATTCGTAATTGTGGTCATCTCCAGACACAGTGGCTGAAATCCATAAATTCTCATTAGCATCCTAATGCATTTCCCCTCCTATCATAACTATGCATTGTATTCAAAGTATAACCGTTTCCCTATAACCTATTCAAAGCACATAATCAGCAGTAATTGCTAAATGAGTCATGCAGAGATAAAAGACATGGAATCATCCCACTTTTTAAGGCACCATCATTTGTCCCATTAGGAATCACTTTCCCTCCTCACTTCTTACATGCAGTGTAATCCTGCTCAGTATTAAAGGCTTGACTCCTGCCACCGGCTCACAGTGCAGCTCCGTAGCCCCGCTGCTTGATGCACACAATAGAAAACAATCCCGGAGTCGGATGGAAGTCATGCAGGGGTCAGCAGTTCCCTTGTGAGAGGAGCTGGCATCTTTTGATGTGATGCCTCTGCTGGCCAACGAGGGAGCAGAGAATGATGACGCTGTCTCCCCTGAAGCGCAAATGCAGGAATCTACAGATGTAATGATAACAGTGTTTGTTGTGCAGTAATGCTTATTTAGGCATATACATAGAAGATCACACCAATTTCACCCTTTCTCATACTTGCCAAGGGGAAAAGAGTGCATTCCAAGCTGTTGTTTCATTCAGGAGGTGTTGTGTTCTAATTTTTTTTCTTCCAGAATGATGATGATAATGTCCCAATGGGGAATAACAGAACAGAAACCAGACCATTTATCTCCACATTTACTTGTGCATTATTTTCCCATCACCATCGTTGTGGTTATGACAGTGTCAGTTATATGCAATATCTTATACCTCAATTGTTGCCAGGTCAGTGAGAGGTAAGCTAAAATTTCTTCACGACACTGTAGACGACTGATCAGCAGTTACCGGAAATATTTAGCTGCTGTTATTGATGCACAAGGGTTTTTGATGCATCAATTACATCAAAAATTGAATAAGCAAATGCACAAGTATTTTTTGTAATACTTGTTTGATAGGGTTCAGAACTTGCGTGAAAGTCGACTCATGTTTTGAGTCATCTTCCTGCAGAAATATAGAAAATTCTGAAGGGCGCCGCACAACATCACCGATGGAAAAACGGTCTTAGCCCTTTGTTAGGGCAAGGAATGTAGTGACTTCCACACACATTTTAAATTGCGTCTTGGTGCCTCTCAGTCAGCGAAGATCAAGGCAATGTTCTCTGGTAAAAATGTGGTCTGCCGAGTTCACCTCTGCATGAACGCTGAGCGTATCTGCTTTATTAGGTACCATGAAGAAGCGGTCTAATGTTGTCGAATGCGATAATGCATCGACATTATGATGTCCAGTCCTGAAGAGGCATAAACTCTGCTCAAGGGCAAGCAACTTGAATTTTTAAGCATTTGTAAAGGATTAACCAAGCTTTTGGACTGTTGATTCTCCAAGTGTTCACCTCAAAGATGTTGCCTCAGATCCCGATCAACAGGAACCAGTCACGCACTTCGTTTACTTTATTTATCCATATTGATGTTGCAAGTCTGGATTTTGAACCGGACACCTTACTCTTACCACATGTGTGCTTGGCTTCCAGGTTCATGTTGGTTATGGTTGGCTGTTGTCTTCATTTAGTTCGCTTTAAACGATTAAACGATTCGTTTTAATCTATGTTGTTCTGCACGAGTCTGAAAGCTGCAAAGGAGCCAAAATGCCTCACATATGACACGCGCCACAATTTTGTCAATAGAAGATAATATTATAAAGAATCTTGTTTCACCAAAAAAAATAAAAAATGTACAAGAAAACTGTAATATTATGTAAAATGATTTGATGCTATCCGGTTTTGCACATGATTTCTCCTAATCCATAAACCCACAAATAGAATCAAGAGAGTCAAGAGAGTCACTGGAGATAAACTATGTCTGCAATAAAAAGAGATATCACGTCGAGGTTTAATTTTGAATCATGCGCTTATTGGTAGAGTCGCAAAATATTTCTACACCATAATTTTACAAGCTAATAATCAAACTGTCGTCTGTGCCGAGGGGGTGACGGGCAGAGGGGTGGTGCATGCCTGCGTCCCCTGTTGCTCTTTTCCCAGCGCTTTCTTCTCCCGCATCCGACAACAAGCTCATTAAACTGCAAGCAAACTGACATTTCACCCCCAACTTCTCCCTCTCCCTCTCTCGCTCGCTTTCTCTCTCTTGTTTCACATCATTAAGTGGCAGCGTCAGGCTCAAAGGTAGCCGGGCAAACTCTTTGAGAGAAATGGCTCGCCTGGCAAGCGGGCGTTTTGATGAGCTTGTCACTCCCTCACCCCAAACATGCCTCATTAGTAGTTCAGTCGAAACACCTATCTGCAGACCCCCCCTCCGCCCCGCCCCACCCCACCACCTCCTCCCTGTTACACACACAAACAGTTTCTTTCTTTTTCCATCTCACCCTCCATCTCCCTCTCTGGCCCCCCTCCTGTTTCTCAGCACTAATTAGCTGGCTTCTCCCTCTTCTGTGCTTCCCCAGTCACATCTCAAAGGGAGACGGATATGATTTTTCTTTAACCCAAAGGCCAACTTAATCAGCTGAATTAATGACTTTATTACTCGTTAGGCTCCAGGCCATGCAACGCGTTTTTCTCCAATGCCCAGCGCTCCACTCTCACTCTCTCTCTCTCACTCTCTCTCTCTCTCTTTCGCTTCCACTTCTTCTGTTATCCCCTGCAGGAATTTTTACATTTCAAAAATAGAAATAAGACAAGAGCAAGAGACCGTGCAGACGATGTGTGGCAGCAGGATATTACGAGCAATATAGTAATTGAACAGATATAGATTTACAGGTGCACCCCAATGACTATGTTAACTAGTAGCTTCAAGTCATTTATGCATGAGCAGCGTGAGAGTGGGCGTCTCCAGTAAAAGCAGAAGCAATCAAAATTGGATTTTTTTTTAATAATAGTGTAATCTCCATATCTGGAGGTATAAAACAAAGCATATCTGGTTCTTACGTGTCTCGGCGCCGCGGTGACATCCATTCTGTCGTTTAAATATTTTTAATTAATCACTACCCGTGTCTGTCAGAGAAGGCAAACGGCAACAAGCGCGCGCACACCTACTGTAAACTCACTGCCGAGCCCAACCTCTAAACACTCCTCTTTTAGCGGCTAAAATGCGGTAATTAGTTGATACATCAGTGTCTGTCAGTAGATATATTACCACAATTGAAAAACACCACCGATAAGGAGATGCGCCATTAGTCTTCTCATTTACTTGACAAACATGAACAGAGCCCAAGGCCTATGCATTGAATTAGGTTCATCCAGTGACAACAAAATAATGAGGTGGCTCTGCAGCTGCGAGGACAGGCACTGGGAACTCTTGGATCTTGCTGCCGTGACCAGAGGAAACGGTAAAGCTCAGATGCACCTGTGCTCCGTGAGCTTTCTGTGCAGATGACTTTCAGGGATGATTCCAGTTAGTGATCATTAGCAGACACGAGACACGATTGTTCGTGTTGTTTCTGGACTGGCTGGTCAGCATTTGGTAGTAGGCCTGTTATAATACGTTTATTTATTATTATTATTATTTAGAGTGTGAAGGAATTTACGGCTTGAATAAAACTGTTAACACAATTGTTAAACTAGCTATTTTGTGCGGCTGCGAGTTGATGCTGTATTCAGTTTGTAAGGAGGCCCCCAGGGGCAATAATTTCATTGCTGGACTCTCTGCAACACATTTCATTACCTCCTCAGTGGCACAGAAACCAGCACTGAAAGCTGTCATGGCAACAATATTGACGACTGATCGATGGTTTAGGTTATCTACTACTGTTTAGTGTCAAACTACTGTTTAGTGTCAAACTACTGTTTAGTGTCAAACTACTGTTTAGTGTAGTACATATATTTTTTTACTACTGGCTGCAGGTACAACAATACATTTCACTGTGCATTGTACTATGTATAACTGTGCATGTGACAAATAAAACCTATCTATCTATCTTTTAAGCAAAAATGTTCCAGTTTAGCTGTTTTCAATTATTGTACATGAACACTGTTTTTTTTCTTCTGAGTTTCTGACTCTAGTTCTGTAGACAGAAACGTGTCTCAGGCTCGGGTTCTGTAAAGCGTCTTGCATTGTATTTGATGCTATATGTCCAGGGTGTAACCCGCCTCTCGCCCAGTGACAGCTGTTATAGGCTCCAGCCCCACCGCGACCCTCCAGAGGACAAGCGGTTACAGAAAATGGATGAATGAATGATTGAAATAAAACAGAGTAGCTTAAACCAGGGGCTTTTGGAGCTACTTTGCTGATTGATAATCCATCTTAGATGTAACTTTTTCAAAGAGGAAATAACACAGTTTGATGTGATGCAGAGAAATATGCTCAATTCAGTGACTTCAGAACACTTAAGGTTTCACTGACAACGACTATGAGCAATAACCTATGGTTGCTGATTTTAAGCTAGGAACATATACCAAGCTACATGCTAATATACAGGGAATGTTACTGAGCACATACTGTTCATTTATCTTTTCCATTTGCACTACTGTTGCATTAAGCATGGTTACATAGAAATGTGCAAAGCAACATGCTAACAGTCACACAGCACACAATACCAGCATGCTGATGTTTAGCAGTTTTAATGCTTGGCCTGTTAGCATGCTAAGTACTAGCATGTTAACAGTTTGCGTTTTAGCACTAAATGCAAACTAGAGCTGAGGCTGATGTGAATGTAATTAATTAAAACAAGTAGTGGAGATACTAAAACAATGGCTCGGTGATGATGGCAGCAATATTAAACAATATTAAACAATATTAAAAGGTCACAAATATCAATAGCAGTTGTGCAACAGATCACTAAAGACTTTCAGATCCTCAGGGGTCACAATTCCAGGGAAATATAGCTGAGATATTTCACTTTCCAAAAACACGCCGCAAACGTTAAATTAAATTTCATTTAAAAACACGGTTGAAATCCAAGGTTTACAAGCATTTCTAGAAGAAACCGAACAAAAACTTGGACAGTGCAAGGTTATTGAAGATGATCCTGGTTGATTAGAGGTCAAGCCTGTGGAGCTGCACCGAAACAACATTTAAACATTTCAATAATGATCTTTTTTATTTTCATTTAAGATTCAAGATTCAAGATTTGTTGTCATTTTTCACTGAGTACCTTTGTGCCCAGAGAAGAACGAAATACTCTTTCTCATCAGTGACACACAGTGCAAGTCAATAAAATAAGTAAAAAATCTAGAACATTAAAGAGACAGAACAAGAAAGAAATAAAATAAATAAACTAAGATCACAAAGTGCCATTCAACACACACTAAACATTATTATATTAAATGTGGTTTAGATATCTATACCACGTAATATTACTCAAGTTTCAGTGATGTAGTAGCCACATGCAATCTTGCAAAATTAGTATGATTTAAAAAAGAAAAAGGAAGATTGGTGAACTTATGAACATTTAGCTTCTATTTTTTTACTAGTTAAATACATTTTTGTGTGTTTACTTCATATTAGTCTTTCCAGATGTGTTTTATTCAGCGCTATCCAAGCTGTGAAAAACTCCTCAAAGAATTTTGGGACATAAAACAATTCATTATATGTATATTATCACAAATTTCAAATGAAACATGACATGTTTTTAAAAATAGTATTTTCTGCATAAAAAAAAAAAAAGTTCCTGTAACCCGTCTTATTTCTCAGTCCTTGTTTGACTTGCAGGCATAATAAACACTAATATGCTAAAGATGGCTTCAAGCTACAATATATTTCTCCCAATCAACACCCAACGCCTGATGACGCAGTTATTGACAATACTTGCGAAGTGCAGGTGAAATGTCTGCGGGTGGAAAATACTCATTATCGGCTCGTGCCCACTCAGAAGGGGAAGATGAGAGCACGTGTGAAAGATAATGCACGACAATTCAAACTCAACCAGAACACAATTTCCTCCTGCAAGTCTGTTCAGCTTATACACAGGTTTTTTTTTTTTGCTAATTATGAAAACACTGGCTGCAAGGCTACTCATACTGTGAAACTGATCTTTTAGTCACGTCCCATAATCAATTCATTGTTTTGTTTTTGATTTAAATGTACATTGATTCCACTTATGCGCGTGACGAGGGATAAAAGGTGACACTGACACACGCTGACAGCTTTTATAGAAGTCTTCAGTTTGAAAGTCTCACCTGAGTGCAAACACTGCTCGCAAACAGCAGCAGCGTTGAGATTCAAGGTGTGAGTGATGATTTTGTTGTGCTCAGTTTTGCTAGGATCCAGCATCCCTCTTCTTCTCTTCCTCCTCCTCGTCCCACAGGACCCATTAGTCAATTACACCTGAGCGCTGCTGTTTTATATGGGCTGAAAACATACCTGGGTTCCCAGCATCAAACACTTCCTTTGCTGTATATTCTTCCTGTGGTACACAGTGATGAGTGGAGTGGAGGTGTTTGTGCGTGTGTGTGGGTGTGTGTGTGTGTGTGACATTCAGGAGAAAAAAGAGGAATTATTCATTAGCTCTCTATTTCGCTCTTTCAGCCTCCCTCCTGATCCTCGTGTTCAACAACTCTAGGGCAAATGCAGAATTGCAAATTAGCTCCCAGGAAAATCGAATTAATTGGCCGCATCCTCGCAGGCTTCTTGTCAAAGTTTTGGGCTGACGTGTCAACGATTCTCAGCTCCATGATTCAACTCCAGAAACAGCCCCGCGCAACAAAACCCCTACCCTCCGCGTGTCAATTAACGGAGCACTTCAATCGGGGCAAAACTTTCCTAGGAGTTGGATTCTCCTCGCCGCACAATAACCCACTCAACCCAGCGGCTGTCACTTTGCCCTCTGTAGTCTCACAGTCAGCCTCAAATTAGAAGTCAGCGTTTGCTTGTGGGGTTTCAGAGGATCTGTCGCTGAAATGATGGCGTGACTGCGGCTACAGCAAATAAAAATGGAAAATATTCTTTAGATTTTGTAAATGAAATTTAATTTTAGATTATTAGATTCTCTATTTTAAGTCTCTACTGGTTAAATCTAGTTTTATGCATGACATCAAGTGTCGCGGTAACTTTTGTACAGGCTCGTTGAGATGACCTCAGTCAGGTAAAAATGATCACAAGTGCTTTAAATCTTACAGGTCTGCTGAACCGAACAGAGCTGCAGCGGCATCAAGTTTGCCAATATTTGTCTTAATATGCCATCTAGTGCTGGGTACATGTATTACAAGTTATTCCTAATACATTCTTGCCTTTAAATACAGCAATATTATTACTCCACAGCACATCACTTCACAAGCTACTGTATCACTTGTACTTTGACAGCTTTGACAAAGGGGCTAAAAGATGAACATTTTACAACTGGATCGAAGCATCTCCAGAATTACAGGTCTTGTACCAACCCCCCAAAAAAGAAGTACAACATTGTAATATATCTGAAGTTGGTAAAACCTCGACAAAAGTTCAGCTGCTGCTTTAAAAGTGCAGGTAAACTCATCTTGAAAAGTTATAGCTAATAATCTTTTCTTGTTTCAACTCAATACTATGAGTTAGAGGGCGGCACAGTGGCGAGGTGGTTAGCACTGATGTCTCACAACAAGAAGGTTCCGGGTTTGAATCCATGGGCTGGCTTCCTCACACTGTCCAAACACATGCGCATTAGGTTCACTGGTGATTCTAAATTGGCCGTAGGTGTGAGTGTGAATGATTGTCTGTCTCTCTGTGTTAGCCCTGAGATAGACTGGAGACCTGTCCAGTGTCCCTGCCTCTCGCCCGATGACAGCTGGGATAGGCTCCAGCCCCCAGCGGTCACAGAAGATGAATGCATGAATGAGTGAATGAACTATGAGTTAGAACAGCTTTACGTTATCCATTGAAGAAAACTGATTTTATCTTGTCAAATTAACTCACAGCTCCTCACTATTTCAGCTAAACAGCTGTACTAGATTCATATCAGTTGCAAGTTGGGAGCACTAATGCTTTTAAATAGTTTCTACTTCTCATCTTTTTACCTAAACTTCATACAGATTCAATTCACATCTTGTCTGGTCAAGATTTCAACATTTAAAATATGCTGACAAGCTGCACAAAGGTTGGTATTGTCATTTGAAACAGTGCCCTCACCTTATGTGATCCACCAACAGTCACTTTGAAACAGGCTCTAAAATCCACCCATCCATTAGACTTATGTTGCCCATATTTTTGCCGATGTTGTAATACAGTGGCTTGTTTCAAGAGTCATTTTATAGTAATTCTAATTCAAAAATGCAAAAATGGTAGCGACCTCTATATTTCCCAGTATTCACATCATGTCACCCCTACTCCTCTTCCCCCATTGCTATTTTGCAAACACCAGTTAAATCAACACAGACAAAACTCACACGAAGCTCAGTCAATGGATTACTTTAAGTTTCATTTTTGAAAAGTTATAAAATTGAGTTCGGTATCAAAAACTTGTCAAGACTATTGGAGTTAAAGGGAAGAAAAACGTGATGCGATTGCAGAGCAAAGGTCTGGCTTTTGTAGTCTCAAAGACGAGCCAGTGTAGCACAAAACGTTGGATATTAAAAAGGTGTCTGCACTGCACCTTGTTGTAGAAGCATGCTTCCCATGCTTATCTTGTCTACTAGCAAAAGTGCCTATAACGGACATGCGAGTGTCAGAACTGGAACCATGGCGCAAAGGAAGAAGGTGGCCTACATTAGGTGGACAGCAGGATTTATGTGCATCATTTACTTTGGGAGGATGGCAGCAGGATGCGCTCTAGGATGAAGGATAGCCAGAGGAGGCAGTCGGATGAGGATGTTACTTTGATACCTACCTAGATTTTAGCCATTTTCTCATATATATTCCAGATGATGTCCAGATTGTCCTAAGAACTGTCCCTTGCACACAGCAGGAGATTGTGCAGGCCGCGTGGGTTCATAGGATTGGAACGCCGTATGGTTTGAATGACGGGTGGAGCGAGTAGAACTGTTGAACCAATCTGTTCACACATGGGCTCAACTGGAAAGTCAAGTTGACTTGGCCAACAAATTCCTCAATCGTATCAAACGACGTGCTGGAAAAAACAATCCATCCAAGTCCAATGCATCAATCCATGAGGGGGCCCCGTCCTGCAACTAAAAGACCGGACTAACATCTTGGTGCGCGATAACTCACACATTTAAAGGTCTTGGAGTCGATGCCTGACGAGTCAGAACTCTTGGCGGCAGTTGTCTGTAGCAGCCTTTTAATTAATTTATGTGAGACTACAAATGGAAACTGAAGAAGTAAAGAACGGTCAGTAATGTATTGAAGAGCTGGAGGATATACCATAAAGTCAGACTCTGCAGCCAAAAGGAATCATTATTAATATTTATGACAGCAAAAGAGCATAGGTGTGATCTACTTAAAATGTCTTTAATAAGGCTTCCACAGTAAGGTGAACAAAGTTCTGTTTATTTGCAAAAATAAATATCTGTACAAATGTGTCTACTGCACCACAAAGGCCCGAGCATCAGAATAGTGACGCAAGCCACAAAAAATACCTGCGCAGCTGTGCAAATTAATTTAGTCTCACACAGACAAACCTGTAAAGCACCGTGTTCCCCTTTCGGTGTCCTCCTGAGGATATAAAACATTTTTTTCTGGGATCAATGTGCAACAATGTGCAATCGGCCGGTAGTTTAGTTTTTTTTTTTGGATACCGCCTTTCCGGTGGTCAGAGCACGGAGCGGTATTTACACGCAAACATGAGCCACACCGCACACACGTTCTCAGGATATACAAACACCCGGACCCGGACCGCCAGCCTCACATGGTCACCACGACAACACACTATCTCCTCACAGAACGGAGACCTGCGCGACAAACAACAAGAGAATACAGAGCATGCCCATGCTTTATGAAATAGTACTGATGCAAAATGATGTGTATTATTTTTGGTAACTTGAGACAAAAAAAAAAGAAGAACCGTACATTCAGGAATATGCGATTAAGAGACTGGATTTCTGAGCCAGTTTTCAAACTGTAACTCTGTGGTAACTCGCAAGCAGCTCAGGACACAGCTGAGCAATGTGTGTCCAGCTCTGATAGACGGGTCATTTCTAATAGAGAGACACGGAAGGACTGGGTCTGAGAATGGAAGTGTGGGCAAGCATTTATTTGCTGTTGCATCTGAATCTGAAGTATTGTGCAAAGGAAGACAAAGTGGTGGGCTTGCAGCGCCGCCTTCGGCTTTGACCACTGCAATGAGCACAAATTACCTTTCAGAATTTGTCGGAATTTTTGCACAAGCTCTCGAGAATGGGGGAACAGATTAATTTTTCCCCGTACTCATCCAGTTCTGTTGTTTTTAAGGACTTTAGCCTTCTTTATCTGACATAGATGCCACAAACAAACAAGCCAGAAGCTGCGCTGAGTACAACAGCACTCAAGGACCCTCAAACAGAAACAAGCAGCTGTATCTTACCTGAGGCAGGTGGCAAAGGCCCTGCGAGCGTTGCGGTGCAGGAAGTGTATGGGGAAGCCCTTGAAGGTGTGTCCGTCTGGCACGGCCCTCCTCACCGCGTCCTGGAACTCCTCGTTACCGCAGGAGACGCCGGTGCAACGCTCCAGCTCATAGGCAGACAGGGCTGAGGAGAGCAGGTAGGACAGGTGGTCGTCCCACACTGTGGCCAGGTCAAGGTCCTTGAGGAGAGAGATTAAATTCTAAGGCACGGCAGTAAGCTAAAGAACATTTCTCCATTTCTTTGTTTTCAAATAAAGTATCAACTTCTTATCCATGGTGTTTAGCCTATGACATTTAAAAGCAGTATTTGGCACATTAATACAGTTTCTGTCCAAATGTTGTTCAAATTTTAACCACAGCAACTATAAAATCTGCTAATTTTCCCACGTATAACTATTAATAATTAAACAGAACACCAGTTAAAACGTTGCCTGGTGTAGTCAGACACAATTCTTAAGCGTTTCAGTCACAAGGGTCATGCGCTCCACGATTTAATCGCTTTATTGACTTGATTTATGGATGAGAAAATGCAGCGTAGTAGTTGGAACTGGACAGTTGTCGCCTGGCACGGTGCCTTCAGCAGGCTCCTAACTTAAACCTCATCTAATCTGTGCAGCTAGATGTTTTACCTTCCTGTGCTCTGAGATCATGTAGCGCATCTCCAGCTCCAACTGATTGCTGGCTGCAGCGGGATCCAGAGACGGGGCACAGAGTGGAGGCAAAGGGGGTAGGGAGGTGGTGGACCCCGGGGCACAAACAGACTTAAGAGCCTCTTCGCTCATCGCTTTCCACCGTGACTGATTCTGAAGGAGCGAGGGATAAAAAGAGGCATTTGGTCAACAGTCTCATTCAGGGTTACTTTTTCCAAGCATAGTCCCACTACACTGTGTCCACTAAGAGCTCGGTGCCTCTCTTTAGACCAACATGACAGGACAGGAGTTGCTGATAAATGGAACTGTCGCAGATTCAATTTCTCTCCCCAACTCGCGTCCTGGTCTGATTATTGAAGCTGGCAATCATCCAGCAAGCTCTGTTCCCACAGCTCTCTGGCTCCAGGCTACCTTTGCCCTCTGCCTGACTTAAAATCACCACATTTATTTGATTAGATTTTTTTTTTTTTTTGCTGGCCAATCTGATATGGAGCATAAATTAATATTTTCATACTGAAGTTTCACCAAAGCCTGAACGTGAACACAATACCTGCCAACAAAACAAATGTGAACAGCGTAATGATATTTCTCTGGCACTCTTTCAACACTTAAGTGCCTTAAGAATGAATGAAACAATGCTTTATGTATCAGTACAGTAGGTGTGTACGTGAAATGATCTCATTACGGCTATGGCCCGTTCCATGCAGCGATTGTTGAGGTGCATTACGCTTCTACCTGGAAGTCAAAGACACAAAGCTCCACGGCATCAGAGGGCTGGCAGTTTGCCAGGAAGGTCTGGTGGTTGAAGACGCAGCCCACGGTGCGATAGGGGGAGGAGGGTTTGGGTTGGGGGGCCAGCGGCGGAGCGTCCGGATCAATGGCCCGGTGCAGATACCTGACCACACATATTGGACAAAGAGCCTAATCAGCACCGACATATTACATTTATATGTATGTCACATTATACACCGATCAGGCATAACATTATGACCACCTTCTTAATATTGTGTAAGTCTCCCTGGTGCCTCCAAAACTGACTCATCAGAGAATGGACATGGGCCTTCTGAGAGTGTCCTGTGGTGTCTGGCCACAGGATGTTGTTAGTGGGTGGGGCCTTTGAGGGGAGGGTCCTCTGTGGATCATCCCACAGATACTTGATCAGTTTGGGATCTAGTGAATTTGGAGGCCAGGTCAACACCTTGTGATGTTCTTAATGTTCTTTTTGAGTTGTTCCTAAACTGTTTTTGTGTGTGTGTGTCTGTGTCAGGCTGCATCCTTCCGGGCGATGGCTGCTGCCATCAAGGAGTGTCACTGCTATGGGGTGGGTGTGTCTGGTCTGGTCTAGGGTGGGTGCTACAAGTAACACTGCATTGTCACAAGACGGTCAATGTTATTTACTTTTCCTGTCAGTGGTTATAATGTTGTCGCTGATCGGTATACATGTGCATGTGCATCACGTGGCATATCATGTTGCAGAACTGGATCTTTTCACAATTATACACAAGTAAAACAAAGCTTAACATCTAGAGATAAAACATTCTGTAGCACTATCAAATCGGGCCGAGGCTCGGGGGTGGGAAAATCCTTTTAAGGGATTAAAATGCAATCAATTGTTCCTTGGCTCTAAGCTTGGCCACCAAATTTCATGGAAATCCTGTCATGGGATTTTGAGATTCCCTCAAAGACAAAAGAGCGCTGTCTAATCAGACACAAACAAAAAGCTCACTGTAGCTCAAAATGTTTCTTAAATGTTGTTTGGTTTTAGACACAAATTCAATCAACAAGACTTGTTCTGAATCAGGCTTTTCTCTCTTTGCGGCATCGAAAGCCTCCAGTCCAAAGGCATTCAAAAAGATCAGCTCCCTGCAATGTTTAATATGTTTTTAGAGTACTATTGTGGAGATTCTGGTTGAAACATTAAAGCTCTCTGTAGGAGGATAATATGAAGAGAAAGGAAATCAGACCTATGTGCTGTCAGGCTCTCCCAGAAGGTGATGCTCCCATCAGTGCCACGGGTCAGGACCCAGGCATGTGGCACTCCTTTGGCTTTGGTGCCCACGCACACGTACGCATCCAGACCGAAGCCCAGCAGGAGGCTGCACAGCAGGGTGGCGTGGTCCTCGCAGTCCCCCTGGGGAGGACACATTAGTCACGTGTCTTTAGAGCAGCACAGTTTACACACAATTTTCTTTAAACAGGGGTGTGACTTCTCGAAATAATGAACCTCTACCACGCTCCCATAAGATAATGACATGCGTCTGCAGTTTGTGCAAGTTTATGAGTGGACTTTTGCGCTTATCCAAATTCCCAAAGTTCAAGAGCCTGGCAGAGAGCTCGGGGATTTAAATCTAGAAATATTCTGGCTTTATTTGTAAAATATGCTTAAAAAATGCTCCCACTTTTCCAAACATATTATGAATTAGTCAAAAAATGAAGTCTTTCTTGAAAAATTATGATATTTAATCTTGCAACATTTCAAATGATTTCCTCATTCCTAAAGCATTCATACTAAAACTTTATTCTCTCAAATTATAGAACTGTTCTCAAAATATTATGACAGTCCTTCTGAAATATTATCTACTTTATTCCACAGTTTGCTTTACTGAATAGTTCAATTATTTGTCGGTTGGATTGGTCCCTAGACTGCTGATGAAATATTCCTGATGTAATGCACTATGTCATTAAAATATCAGCGTTGCGTTTTCAAATTCAACTCCGTCTGCTTTGATTTGTGGCAGCTAGCTTCTTTGTTTTCTCCCTTTAATTACACTTTCTGCTGCAATCTCCCGTAAAACTTGCGAAAGCTGTTGAAGAATATTTATAAGTGGGGGGAAAAAAACTGTTTAAGTGTCACCGCTACAGTCTAGAGGTGATGCACTGATGTAGTGACATGATGAATCTAAGAATGATTTGAAAAGCAACACTCAGTACATCACCACATCTGTTTAAACAGAATACAATATCCTGTTCTCGCGGCACTGTTAGCCTTTCTCAGAAGTGTTGAACACACACAAGAAAACTCTGCCGGAGAGGAAATAAGCTCTGTAGTCATCAAATTGTCCATGACAGTAAGCAACTCTTATTTCACTCGCGCAACTTTTCCGGTAAAGAGGCCCGGGTTGAGCTGGAGACTGCTGCGTGCTGGCTCGGGCTACGGGCAAGTCAGAATGATAGATGTTCCCCAGAAGTGCTAATATGGATGGCAGCATCGGAACAGGCTGGGGACTGATGAGGCTAAATTAATTTTCCCCGGAATGAAACTCATAAATCACAGCTGACAAGGGCCACTTTGTGAGAGTTTTTGTTGTGTCTGTCTTGCCAGTCGCTCGCGGAGGAGAAGCAGGGAACATTTATCCTGCGGTGGTCTGGGAAATTCCCCGCTATCAAGTCCAGAGATGAAAATGCAACAGTCAGTCAATTCTGCACAAATCCTCCTTTCTCAGAAATGACACAATTGGCCTTACTCGGAAATGGAGTTAGCATAAATGCAGCTGAACCGAGTTGACGTGATGCTTTCTGACTGGAACAAAACTTTACTTTTTAGGGCAACACAATGGAAGCTGATGCTTCAGTGCAGCCGTACGATGTAGTCAGAGGTTATTTGAGGATAGACTCTTCACCAGTACTCTTTAAAATTCATTCTGCGCTGAGTGCAGCTCTCTGGAATTATTTTTATAGAACGTAACATGAGGCCAAAGATTGCTGCAGCACTAAGCAGAGTTCACAGCCTCTTGTGATTAAATGCACTGAAATAAATTGACAAAGAAACTGTATCTGTGGATCTGTCAAAACAACTCTGCTAGAGATCTCCCTACTTTTCACAATTTTCTTGGTTTCAAAGCAGAGAAAATCACTAATGTTTTATTACACTGGCAGTGCAGAATTTCAGGAGACGCTTCAGATCAATCCTAAAACATCAATGAGATTCAGTGTAAGCAAGATTTTCTGTCCAGAATATTGGATGTGAGGTATAAAGCATAGTGTCCAACCAGAGACAATATGACAGCAAGTCTTTTGTAGCTAAAAATCTATAACCTCATTTAAAAAAAAAACTGCAGACAGGATGTTGAATACTTCTACAAATGTGTATATGATTCAAGTTTTCTTGATTTGCTGCAGCTGGATGATTTTTTTTAAACTTTTTTTTCCCTTCTCCCTTGTGCCTCCAAAACAGTTGTGACTCATCAGAGAATGGACACAGGCCTTCTGAGGGTGTGCTGTGGTGTCTGGCAACATGATGTTGTTAGTGGGGGGGTCTTTGAGGGGAGGGGCCTCTATGGATCATCCCACAGATGCTTGATCTGTTTGGGATCTAGTGAATTTGGAGGCCAGGTCAACACCCCATAGCAAGGAGTGTCATTGCTATGGGGTGGGTGGGGGTACCTGCTCTGGTCTAGGTGGGTGTTACACGTCTAAATAACACTGTATTATCACAAAATGGTCAAAGTTATTTACTTCTCCTGTCATAATGTTGTGGCTGATCGGCTGTTTGGCTGATTGGCTTTGAGGGTAAGAGCCTCTGTGGATCATCCCACAGATACTTGATCAGTTTGGGATCTAGTGAATTTGGAGGCCAGGTCAACACCTTGTGCTGTTCTTCATGTTCTTTTTGTGTGTGTGTGTGTGTGTGTGTGTGTGTGTGTGTGTGTGTGTGTGTGTGTGTGAGTCAGGCTGCATCCTGCTGGGGATGGCTGCTGCCATCAAGGAGTGTCATTGCTATGGGGTGGGGGTGCCTGGTCTGGTTTAGGTGAGTGATACATGTCACAAGATGGTCAATGTTATTTACTTCTCCTGTCAGTGGTTTTAATGTTATGGCTGATCGGTTGGCATCCAGTTAAGACAAAAGAGTCACGGGGTTCATAATTAAAATGTAAATAATAAATGACAATTGAATGGTTACCCTACTCTCAGAGATCTGAGTATACACTGAATCGGATGAGTGACAGACAATTCGCAGTCTTTATTGAAACTGAAGGTCCAGTATGTTACAGGAAGTTGGGTCAGAAAAGCTATAAATCTGCTTTCTCTTTGACAGTAAGTATCAGGCAGTGAGGTACGTACATTAATGAAAATCAACTCATTCCTGTTGTGGCAACCAAGCAACCAGAAACTTCCCCTTACCTTCCCTCTACACAGGAAAGCCATTAGCGTGCACCACTGCTCCTGCTTGCCTCCCCCTCCTCCCACCACCGGGGCCTTCTCGTGGGCCAACAGGCTGACGAAGCGGGCCGCCTGGCGGGGGCTCTCCATGAGGCGGCCCGCTCGGAGGACGCGCACATAAGAACACACCGGCCTGTTGACGCCGTTCTCATCCTGTGCACAGACACACACAACCAGATGTATTACTGTAAATCCCCAAATCAGTAAAGGCATAAACTATTGCATCAGTACCAGCAGATAAAGCTCCAAGGAACTCTCTAATCAGTGTATGGAAACCCCTATGTGATTCACTCCAGAGGTTTGTTGATAAAAGCGAAACTTTGTGATTGAGAGGAGGAATGTCTATCTGATGAAATGCTTTCAGACAAACCTGAGCAAAGATCTTAACCAGTTTGGATTGGTGCGACGGCCGGATCTCCAGGAACTCCCTCCACCACTGTTTGGCGTAAACCAGGAACAGCCTCTCCTTCTCTGCCGTCCTCTGCCTCTCCAGTGATTGCTGAATGAGAAACACACAGCTCAGTCTTTACATCCACTCTGAGGAGGGCTGATTCTTGACGGCTTTAATGGGATTCTGTTGTAATGATTCATTATTAGCTGACAGGTGCTCATTCATGAATAATGAGGCACATGAATAAACAGACAGAGACATAAAGGGACTCTGGTGTGCTGACCTGTGTGCTGATGATGTCGGCGCTCAGAGTCTCTGTGAGCGGAGGGTAGAGCTCCAGACTGACAGTCAGGACTCCAGCTGGGACTTTGCTTTCACTTCCTGGTGGGATATAAACATGTTAGGTGAGAAAAGAGAAAACTATATTTTCACCATTCTTGTACTTTACTTCCTTTTCTACTACTTTAAACTCAAGCATCTGTTACTTTACTACATATATGACACTTTTAGTTACTAGTTATTGCATTAAAACAAAATGCAATACACAAAACAAACATATCATTTCATTATGACGTAAGATAAACCTATGGCTCACAAGGTTTCAGAGGTGCAGCATCGCCCCAAATACTGTGCTCCTGTACAGCTACACCCAACACCCAAATGGTCTCGGTCTTGTATTTATAGGTTTTATCTATTGGTACGCAAAGGGTTTATAGTCACAATGCCACATTTACCAACTTGCTCACACAAGCGCTCTCTTTTTCACACATTGCAAACCTTCGAGGACAACCTGCTCTACCTGCTAAACCACAGCCACTTTATGACACTGTAGCGTTAGCTAGCTGCAAGTCTGTGGCAGGATAAGATGCAGCAACAGAAGCGATATCAGTGAATCTCTAAGATCTGATCTGAAAATTAAAAGTTTTGAAAATCACTGTTGCAATGGTAATGTTATTACTAAGTACTCATAGTGGGACTTTATCAGCTGCAACTGTAAAAAGGATGCACACATTAATGAACCTGAAATTATAATCCAGTAATTACAGAACAGTGAAATGTGTCATTCTGAAAGATGAGCACTTACTTAATACTTATTAAATAAAAATTATAGATACATACATAGGTTTTTGTTTGTTGAATAATGTTATATTTAAGAGACAACTACCCAGCCCTACCAAGGAACTGCGCTCATCAATCTCGCTTGAGGAAGGATATATTTTCTTTTTCTTTTGTTTTTTTAAATAATAAAAAGATTTTTTTTTTATTGGAAGCTGTCACTCCAGCAGAATCAGAGTTGCTCACCAACTCCCATCAGTTCTACAGCAAAGCAGGTCTTGCCACTGGGCGAGCTGAGGACAGTCCTCCAGTCCAGGAAGTAGGACGAGACCAGCGTCGTCTCACTGGAGGTGTCCGTCTTGATCAGCACAAAGTGCACTGGGTCGCACAGAGACAGCATTGCGGTCGCATCTGCCATCTTACTGCCTTCTCCTGTAGCGCCAGAAGGAATAGGAATGAAATTATAGGCTCAGTACATGTGAGTGATGTGACAAATGACAAGCCTTTGTTTACACATACCTGTGCTGTCCCTGTGTATCTCCAAGAGGAAGCCCTCCTTCAGGTCAGGTTCGCAGGCACAGGGCACTGGTTTTGAGCGAAACCTCTGGTTGCGGAAGTGTAGGTAGAGTGTAAACGTAGAACACACCTGACCGGGTAAAGGCTCCGGTTCCTGGAGGTGCTCCAGAAAGGCCTTGCCTCCAAGCACTTGGAGATACAGGTACCGCCTTGATGGGTCAATGTTTGCTGAGAGGAGGAAACAGAATGTGTTTAGATAATAAGAATGGTTTCACAGAAAGAAAACAGGACACTTGTGTCAATCTTGATTTTGGATTATATTTCTTACTTTTCTTCAGCTGAGTAATATCTTTGTCAATAAAGTGAGTAGCAGGCTTGGGAGGAGATCCTGTTTCTGCACCTGTGTCCTACCAAGGCATGATTAAAGTACAGAGGAGTCAGGAGTGTCAGGAGTATAAGTTACAATGTACAGACACAAATGATTAAATATATCCTCAGTTCCTTGTAAATATTGATCTATTGGCTGGGAATATTGTAAGTTTTGAAGTTACACAGTTAAAGCTGAAACTGCCTGCAACCTGTGTAAAGTGGAGGTCTTTCATCACATCATCCACGATGCCCCGGCGCTGCAGAGCACGAAGGAAATCTGCCTCAGACAGAGACCTAGGCGCCGAGCCTCGATCCTCCCTCATAGTCTCAGCCAACACCTCTCGGATCTTCCCATGAATATCCATCTGACGAGCCGGAAAAAGCAGTACGTCACATTCACAGTCACTTCTTCTGAAGAGATGTCATTTCTGCTAACTGAATATCCTCTTGAAATAGTCAGATTGCTCATTTACAGTATCCTACCCTCTTTTTAAACGGCCACGGGGGTGCCACATGGCTTCCCAAATTAATTTTACAAATCAGTCAGCGGTTGTGTAAGAGGGGAGTCATCTAATGTGAAACTGTTGCGGCAGAGGGAAGTGGGATCGGACCGTACGCGGTAGAGATGGTTGAATATTCTGTTAAGTTGTGGAAAATATTTCACGGAAGCAAAGGGGAAGTTTACATAAGGAATGAAACTGATGAAGGAGAACTTTTATTAGAAATGTAAAACAGAGATGGGAACGCTAAACAGCTGCCGAGGTTTCATGAATCCTCTGGCGTCACACTCGTCAAAGAATGCATTTTCCATTATTGTGGTCAGCTTAATGAGCGGATCCAGAACTATTTTGAAACACAGGAAAAAAAAAATTTAAATAAAAACCAAGAAAGATGCACTAGTAGAGACTGCATCTTACAAGTCTATGCTGCACAGATTAAAGGGGAACCCCTGGAAACTTATAAATATGAATAAGGATCTTGTGCCCTCTCCAACAGCACCTAGAGACATTGTGATTTGAGTCACTACCGACAATGAACTTTTGCCCTTTGCATAAATGGCTTAGCTGTATATTTAATAGGTTATTATTATTATTATTATTCATTTATTCATCTTGTCCGCCAAGAGTCTGAACTTAAAATGCAACTGACATGAATCTAGTACAGTTGTAACGTAAAGCTGTTCTAACTCATAGTTCATTCATTCATTCATCTTCTGTAACTGACTGTCCTGTGAAGTGTCGTGGGGGGGCTGGAGCCTATCCCAGCTGTCATTGAGCGAGAGGCGAGGTACACCCTGGACAGGTCTCCAGTCTATCGCAGGGCTAACACAGAGAGACAGACAACCATTCACACTCACATGCACAACTACGGCCTACTTAGAATCACCAATTAACCTAATGAGCAGTAGGGAGACAGTGGGAGGAAGCTGGAGTACCCGGAGAGAACCCATGCAGACACAGGGAGAACATGCAAACTCCACACAGAAAGGCTCCAGTCGGCCTGGATTCGAACCCGGAACCTTCTTGCTGTGACGCATCAGTGCCTGTCAGTGTTTCTGCTGCTTATCCCTATGTGTGAAAGATGTATGTGAATGTGGGATTTGTGTACAGCCTGTGCTATGCATCCCTCAGTTCTGTGTGTTTTACGAAAACTCATTGTTTTGTTTGTTGAGAAGTTAAACTCTTAAAATAGCCAAAAGGAAATACCATCAGGATACGCCTCACTAACTGTAGGTATGTGAAAAATCCCCATCAAAGAAAAGCTCTGTTTAAAAAAAAAACTGTTTATAGAGCAACAGGTTTGACAGGGCTGAATATTTCGTTAGAATCAATAACAAATGCAAGATAAGTACTGTGTTTGTATTCAAGAGAGGAGTCTGCACACCGACCTAGCTGGGCTTCACAGGTAGAAGGAACTTTATATTGGCTAGTAAGAAAAGATAAGAGATCAGGGACGTGCCCTACAGTGCAAAACAATCAATTGGTTTAAATAATTGCGTAAATGAGGAGTCAGTACAGCCGAGATTAATATCAGATGCAGTTTAAAGGTGCCACATCGTCATATGTGTACTTTTATCAACAAGCATTAGCTACAAGACAGTTAGCTAACCACAACAGCACCCGTTAAACAATGCATGTTGAGAATTACAACATACAAAAAGACAACGTGTATAGAAATAAAGACTACGCGGTTTGCTCACCTTGAGCAGATGGTTATGAATGATTTGCTTCAGCTCGAGAGCTTTCTCTGGAGGTAGAGACATCACAGCTGATTAGCTGCGGCCAGTTTGCAGCCGAAAATAGTCAGCTGGGCTAGCTAAATGTCACTAGCAACAACAATAAAGAACTTTTTTTTTTCTCTCTCTCTCTTGTGTGGGGGTATATTTGGTAGTCCTGAACATTCACAATCTATGCCTCAGGCGAGTTTCTCGCATTATTGACAGCGGCAACGGACAGTTTAAACGGTGGCGGAAAAGCAACCGCGAATGCGTCCCCGCGGAAGCCTGACGCCAAAACAAAAACTCAACAATACTGGCTTAAAACCATTTATTTTTTATTTACCACATCCAGTGTGATATTAATTATTTGATATTCGAGTTTAAAGGTCGATTATTGGAGTTTTATTTAAGTTATTGACTAAATGTTTGCCATTTTATTCAAGGATAGTATTAGTTGCACTTATGACGTCATATTTTGCGACAACCCCTAAAAGGACCCCAAAACAAGCTAAATTGTAGTTTGAATTTTTTTTTCTTTTTACGTAAAACCAATCAGTTTTAAGTTTATAAGGACATTTTACTTTTTTTTTCTAACCAGATCTAAATATAACACAGTATGTATATGATTATTCTGTTTGCTTTTAAGAAAAAGAAAGACAGCATAGTTTCTTTTAGTGAATAGCTTCATACAATTCAGTAATTCCTCCTCCACACATCCCAGACAAGAGGAAAATGAAATTACTGCAGCAGTCAATACGAGCAAGGCCTAAACTTGAAATATTGAATTAATTCCTGGAATCCACAGCGAGAGGCCTCCAGTCTGGCTGCATTGATTTAGCTCATGGTCAGAATGAAATTATGACTGTAACAGCACAGCAGTGAAGGGATGAGGGAGCCATGGGTAGACATGTCTCGCTATGAAGCAGCTTTACTGTCACCGACTTAAAACACACGCACACGAGCAGGGTTTGGTAAAAAACAGATGAACATTTTATTTATTTTTAAGTATTTCATGTTCTGTTTGCATTTTTTTGTTTCAAAACACCTCATCATTCATGTTCTCACTGCAGCGCAGCAGGGTACAAAAAATCCTCTGAAATTCTATGTGGAAAACAAGAATGAATGGAATGTTATGGTCAAATGTACCGTATGTCTTCTGAGTTAAAGGAGTAAATGCATGGGGGGGGGGGGGGGGGAGCCGTCTCCACCATTTGCCAATCAAACATTTCATTTCAGGAGTCAGTACATGCTAATGACACATTTGGTATCCAGTCAACTTAGATATAATTTATTGTACAACACCTTCAGTTACTATAAATCAGTCATTGCAGTGCAATCGTGTTATTCATGTTTTGTGGGACAAAATGGTTCCCGTCATCCTTTTTCTGTACTGATTATGCTGGGACATCTTGGAACGCACCATTTTAACTCACTTCAAGGCACATTAAAAGCTATATCAACCAGCAAACAAACAGGTACAGATGTGATTGCTATCTCTCTTTCTCAACTCTGCGTTCAATTCAAGGTGCTCTGCTCCAACTTCTAAATTGCACTATTGTAGCATTTGATTGGTCCCAGTCAATTGAAAACCATTCGTGTGATTTACAGGTTCAAATTAATGAGCCACACACACACACACACACACACACACACACAATGCAATGGTACTATTAACAGTATTATTCTGAAATACAGGTGTCAGTTAACAGAAAATACATTCCACATAAAGGGAGTACTTGTCATTTAACAGCTTGCCTGGCTGTTACCTTCCTAAAACGGACAGCTCTGCTTTGGTTTCCTCAAAAACAACAGTGGGATAACCTCAACGTACACACATGAACCCATCCAGTGGGTAAATTCATGCACTTATCGGCGAGGGACCCGACAGCTTGTAAGATCCAAGTGACAACCAAAATCTATCAAAAAGAACAAAAATAAACATGCTTGTATAACTGAAAATTAAAGGTTAACATTCTAGCAGAATTTGAAACGTTTGCAAGGCAGCTCCCTATGAAGTGTCCAGTCACACAAAAATATATATCTGGCCATATTGGGATGCCCTGCTAAATATGAATGGAAGAACAAGTGGTGCACTGGAAAAAAAACTCTAAATGCATGCATCTCAGTACATTTAAACAAACAAACAAAAAAAAAAAAATCCCATCGCTGGCCTCCATGCTCTGGAGTCTTCCTACATATCTATGGTAGGATGAACAGTCAACAGAAATGATCCTGAAATGCAAAACGTGTCCAGATGAACAACACTCATCCGACCATTACAAATAAAGAATGCAAAAATAAACCTGTCAGATTTTCTTTGTACTGCACCTTAAGTTTCTTTGAAAGCCAGTACATTCATCAACAGTGACAAGAGGGAAAGGAAATTAAATCATCGTGCTGGCACCAAGATCCTGAGATGTTACTATTTTTGTTATGATCTTACATGAAAAATATACACACACTCATTTGATCTAGCGCTCTGCATTTTGACCTCAAGAAATAAATACCCTCAGCTATGCACATATTACCGTCTAAATCTACCAAGAGAAGAAGTACCTAATCCCAGGTACCGGTGCAAAATAGGAGTCAGTTTTAAGTGACCCAGAGAGTTTCACGGGGAGTAGATCCAGCACAGCAAGCCGACGACAAAGACTGCCCCAGCACCGACGTTTAGCAGGAAGGGCCTCCAGTACTGCCACTTCTCCTGTTGCTTCTCTGATTCCGTCAGTCTCTTTTTCATCTGTTGGACCTTCTGTGCAGTGCCTGCGATCCTCTCTTCTCGGTTTCGCTTCCTGACACTGAAATAAGAGACGGTATAAGTCAAAAAATCAGCAAAGAAACCATGTGAAAATCCTATCAATCTTTCAAAAATTACTATACAAGAATGACAAGTGAAACTGAAGGAAGGAGAAGCGTGTTTTATTTCTCACTGGCCAAAAAGTATTTTAGTGTATAGCTGGAATCACAGTCATGTGGTTGAAAGCAACACAGAATTTAATAGTTTTCTTTTTTCCTTTCTAAATTGAATCTGACACTTTAAGTTGTGCTGAGCTGTTACTTACTGCCCCAAGTTGTCTGCCACACTGTGGTCTTGGTTGTGTTGCTCTCCTGCCAGCAGGTGGTCTCCTGAGGTGGCCTGTGGCTCTAGACATGGTCCGTTGGGCCTGTTGTCGTTGAGGTGAGGTCTGGGTGGAGGTGGTGGAGGGGGCAGATCTGGCTCCAAGTCCTCTTTGCACAACGCTCTCAGGTCGTAATGCTGCAGGGGACATGACACAGACACACAACCAAGAGGGAAAAATAAGTTTTCTTTGAAATGTATGTCACAGAGGAAAACTAAACTGCATCTGCTGGAAAAAAATAAAAAATATTTTGAACTGTCCAAGATTGCCATTATCTGCACTTGAAGACCACTTTCATCCTCCTGTATTTACAGATTGTTTATCAGAATGGCTCTAGTGTCTACCAATTAAACTAATGACTGCATTAACCGTGGCAACCACTTGAATTTCTTAGGAGTAATTGTGCTCTGAGCTGTCTAAAAACATTTTTTATTAGCTAATAAAATAGTATACCCTGCTTTTTCCGTAACAGCTGTGCACTAAAATATGAGGCTTACAAATAATGCTGCACACTGCACCGTCAACTGAAGACATTTTGACAAGTAAGACCCGGAGAAATGTTTCGAGGAATACTATAAATAAAATGAACGATGGCTGAATTCTATTTAGCTCCTTCTGTTTCAGGGTCTGGGTGTTATGTGTGCTGGCTCACGGTCACGGCTTCCTGGGACTCTTGTTCATGTTATTAGTTCTGGTATTCCTAATATGACAAGTGCCTAACTGCCCAGCGCGGCTAATGGAACAGATGACTGATCACATTATAAACACAGGATACAAAATAGAAAAGTCTGTAACACAAGATTTAAGACAACTGCTGGCACAAACTACTGTGGCTTTGGCATCTTAAGAGCTGTGTTTTATGTGATCTTTCCTAAAGATGGACTATAATCTATTGTGCACTTGTCCTCAGCTCTTCCCTCTCACCCAAATCGAACTCTTTTCGCATAAAAAAAAAACCAAGATGGGGAGAACCAAATACCAAACCTAAAGTTTGAAGACAACAGTCTAGATACAAATGGATGACACTGAAGCCATCTTTGTTAAACAGTGAATGCAATTTAGTATTCTTTTTACGATCAAGCTAGCAGAGTATGAACGTACAGTAGGATAGAAAACTAGCAGAGATAATTTATGACTATATTTTGAACTTACTAAGAGTAAAATAAGCATTGTAATCCAAATGTTATTGGGTGTAGCTTGACTACATTCTGGAAAAAAGTTTAAAGCTGCCTCATCTTGCCAACTACAGCAAGCCAGACGAAAACAGGCAGCTGCACGTACACAGATCCTGAATCCTTTTAACATGGGAGGTTTTTGATATGTTCTGTCCTGCGCAGTTGTTCTCAACGAGCCCCCGGCGTTTTACAAGCAACGTTTTCCTACCTGTGCTGCCGAGTTGCCCGTCAGGATGAGCTTGGCTCCCTCAATGACGGCCATGTAGGAGAAGCGGAGCTGGTCGGGGGTCTGGATCAGGCCCATGCGGTAGTCCCTCATGCCCAGTAGCACCTTCTGAATGTCCACTGATGATGGGTTCTTCGTCTGGTCCATCTAACAAAACACAACGTTCACAGCAGCTCATATACAACTGGGAAGATTATCATTTTAAACTTAAACTTAAAAAGCAATGATTATATAATTAGTTTTTTTTTTGTTTATGGAACTCACGGGAGTGCATAAGGTTAAAAAAATCTTGGAATTTCACAAGCATCAGTTTTTTTCTGGTTCGCTGCTTCATGCATTCAAGTATAATACCAACAGCTATGAACCATACTGAACAATTAATTTCACTTTCATGTCGAAACAGGAATCTCTTACGCAATACTTTATCTCTTTGTTGTCAATGTTGTGATAGGGCAACAGTCCCATTTAACTTTGGTGGCATTTTACAATACCCTTTCTCCCCCCGTACTCACCAGGACCAGGCAGGTGTCCACCAAAGCAAAGGTCCCTGAGCGTCCAATCCCAGCACTGCAGTGCACCACCGAGGGCCCATGCTCTGGGCCCAGGGAGCCGGACTCCCGAACCTTGAAGAGGAAGCCGAGGAAGGCGCCGGGAGATTCTGGAACGCCAAAGTCAGGCCACGTGGTATAGTGAAAGTGGTAGATCTCTCTCGTCTCCTCGGTCTAGAACAGAGAACGCGCCATGTCACCATTACTGGAGCATTGTGTAAGAGACTGTTCTGCGTGACTGCACTGGCTCTTCACTGGAAAGACATTACATAGTCCTGCGAAAACACGACATTTTTCATCTATAAAAAATCTGCCTTAGATGAACAACCGCTGGCTGATCTGAAAATAAAGCCTGTCACAGGGAGTCTAAGCAATGAGAAGAGTTTATATTTTCCAATATTCCCTGAATTTAAAATAGTTATGCTACCTAAGACGTACACTCTCGTGCTCACCTTTGTGTTTTGCAGTTCTAGCACTCGGATCGTGTAATGGCATTGGTCCTCCTCTGAAAGTAGCCTCACAACAAACCCTGTGTCTGGGAAAGACATCTGTAGCTCCTCTGTGGTGGGCCAGTATTGTGCACACTTTTCCTATGGAGATAGAAATGAATTCACTTTTGTTTAAGAAGCGTTGTGCCACTGGTGTTCTGAACAACGCGTTTGACTTCAGTTTTGTCTGTAGGATGGACCCACGTGGACTGGATGCAGTGGTGGACAGTAACGAAGTAAATTTACTTAAGTACAGTTTTTGAGTATCTGTACTTTACTTGAGTATCATTTTTTGGGGATACTTTTACTTTCACTCCAATACATTTGAAGGACAAATATTGTACTTTTTACTCCGCTACATTTCTGTTGATGCTCTAGTTATTCCTTACTTTTGAGCTTACGTCAGTTGATTATTTTTTCGTTTTATTTATTTATTTTTTTCAAAATTCTAGAGAAAATAAACGGTTTTTGCTGATTTGCTGATTCACTACGTCATATCATACAATCCATACAATGGAGGAAGAAACTGGAGAAACTCCCACTGAGCACCCGTGGCCTTATCTCAAACCCATGTTTGAGATTTTTGCCACAAAAACTGATTTGTTTCAGTTTAAATGTTTGTTGTGCTTACCGCGAACAAATTATATCACAGCCTACAAGAACTCGTCTTCCAACCTGAAAAATGTCGCAGTATGTAAAGTAGCTATTGACGTTAGCTAGCTTAATGTTTGATAAATTGCTGATGAACATTTTAAACGCGATTGTATAAAGAGAGAGAGAGAGAGAGAGAGAAGCTGTCTGCAAGAGAAAGAGTGAGGCTGTGGATTGTAGAGTGGATTGTATAATGACAATAAAGCTACTTTCCTTTCCTGTATTACCTGAGATACTTTTTAAATACTTTTACTTAAGTATTTTTTTAAGCAAATACTTTAGTACTTTACTTAAGTAATATTTTGACTAAGCTACTTTTACTTGTATTGGAGTAATATTTGACAAGGATTATCTGTACTTTTACTCAAGTAGTGAAGGTGTGTACTCTGTCCACCTCTGACTGGATGTCTGTTACTGGCTGAGCAGACTTTATTTACCAGCCATTCCAAGAAAACAGAGAAGCCATCTTTATCAAGGAATTCCACCTAACAACGTACAATGCTTGTACAAAGAACATATCTGATTGTGTTACTTGTCCCCAGGGTCATTTAGTCAATAGCAGCTTGTTGCTGTACTCTAATGAACCTAGCAGCGCGTTCCCATAGGTCATAAGAATCATAAACAATGGACTGGACTCAGAACTGAGTACTTGTTAAGTGTACTGTGCAGAATGAGGTACGAAGACGCTAAAGGGCTCCTTTCACCTTCACCTGCCAAAGGTCTCAGGTCACAGGGTTTGAAATGTGTTGATAGATGCAAGATTAAAAAAATATATCTATTTTTTTTTAATGGAGCTTATGTAGCAGATATAATTTAAAGATTTTAACATTTATATACACTGATCAGCCACAACATTAAAACCACTGATTGGCATTCAGGTCTATTTCTTTTCCTAAGACATAACTAAATACCGTATCTGCAAATTATTCCATTAGGAAAATACAGTTTACATCTGAAGCAAACATGACTTCTACTAGTTTAAATTAGATAACTATTACATGTAAAAATACCTTCAATACGTGCAGTATAAAAGAACAGACATCCAAATAGACAGAACACTGACAAAGAAAGTCATAAGCAATGTACGCAAGTGTCTAGCAAGAACAGCAACTGCTAATAATATCAGGATATGTTTCCGAGAACTTTTGAGATTAACACGCTGGCAAGAGGGCTTTAGAACTGACTGATCAGCAAGGGCTGAGGTGTACTCACAGATCCTTTTTCAATGACTCTGTTGAGCATTATAACAGCTTTGGAACACTGCTGCCAAATCATTAGCCAGAAATGACCACAGGTATTCCTCAAAGGCCCCTGTACAGGTAAAAGGAAGAAATGCACATAGAAAAGAAAATAAGTAAAACAACCATTATCGAAAACTAACAAAAGATTTAAAGTGCAACTCTGCATTTTTTCCTCCAGAAACATTTTTCCTTTAGGTATTTGTACAGATAGTTTACAACAGTTGCAGCTTGTCCAACAGCCTACATACCTGAGAAAGAATGTAAGCTCTTTGGGCTTCTTTCACTGTCACTAAACTTGCATTGATGTAGTCATTTTCACAGTTTTCAAGTTTTACCCGACTGTGATCGTCTGAAACCAAATCAGAGATAACAGGGAAAATTACAAAGACGTCATTCTCGATAACACAGACAGACAGTCATTAGCGGCCGTACTTGTCGGAACACTTACATGGGCTGACATCTCTGTAGCGGTTCAAATTCCGATTCACTGGAAGTTTCGCCACTTTGTAAGGGTATTCATTGGCTTGGGTGCGAATCTCCTGTTGCAGGCGGAAGACAGAGTAAAAGTCAGGAAGAGCCCGGCTTGATTAAGTGGACCACAGCAACAGGAGACACAATGCAGCTGCTCACTGAAGTGGTGGACAGTAATATTGATTACATTAAAGTAAATACCACACAGGGATAAAAGATCTTCAGGAAGTCTATTGTGCTAGAGTAGTTGGGACTGCTCGGCTTTGTTTTGATTGCCATTTGTCAAACTGTCATATTGCAATTGTGTAGATTGTTGTGTACACAAATCAGGCGTAACATTATGACCTCCTTTGTGCCTCAAAAAAAACAGTTGTGACTCATCAGAGAATGGACAAGGGCCTTCTGAGGGTTTACTGTGGTGTCTGGGAACAGGATGTTGTTGGGGGGGGGGGGGGGGGGGGGGGGGGCCTTTGGGTCCTGTGGGTTGAGAAGTGGGGCCTCTGTGGATCATCCCACAGATACTTGATCAGTTTGGGATCTAGAGAATTTGGAGGCCAGGTCACCACCTTGTTTTTTTGAGTAGTTCCTAAAATATTTTTTGTGTGTGTGTCTGTGTCAGGCTGCATCCTGCTGGGGAGTGTCGATGCTATGGGGTGGGGGTGCATGGTCTGGTCTAGGTGCAACGCCAGGTCCAAAAGGTTCCCGGCAGGACATTGAATTGTCACAAAATGGTCAATGTTTTTTTTTGTTTTTTTTTTACTTCTCCCGTCAGTGGTCATAATGTTATGCCTGATCGGTGTATATTACAGTTGTATTGTGTATGTGGGTGCAGCCAAAGAGAGAAAAACTTAAATGACAGTGAATCAGAAGCGGTTCGTTGAAGGAAAAGAAGCTACACGATAAAACAGACTTTGTAACACTGCAGAGTAGCTTCACACACACACACACACACACACACACACACACACACAATGTAAACATGACAAAACCCGTCCCACTTCTCAGTATATACAAATCACACTCAGGAACACTGAGTCCTCAGCAACATTTCAAACTTCATAATCTAAGGCTTGTCTCAGAATAGGAAATAACATCTCATTAAACGAACCCCTACATCAACCACAAGTGTCCTTCACACTAAGCCAATGAAGACGATCTATTTGGCTGCTATGATAAGATTAATAATCTTTTAATGTGTCAAGATTCAAGGCTTGTTTACAGTGGGACGCCGGCAGTTTTAACAGTTTCTCGCAAACTTCTCCGCGAGAGTAATCGTTCGCTAGAAAACGATCCCCTTTGAGCGTGTAGCTACACATTACACGCTCGCAGCCAAATATAAACCTGAACAGCATTATCATAAACTACATGCTCGGCTGGCTGAGGCAGCTGGTGGTAAAACACATGCGCCTTTCTCTGGAAGTCCTGATGAGTTCTCAGAAACTGCAGCTGACGTCTGCTAGCGTCAGCCAGCATTAGCTAACCGAGCTCAACCGTCAGGACTCTGCCGCTGCACGTTTTCCTGCTACGGAAGTCGGCGACTACTAGCGCGGTTTGCTAGTTTTCCCTCCGTCTCTACAAAATGCTTATAATTTTATATAACCTCACGTGGAATGTGACAAAGCGGTTAATTCGGCACACTTAGACATGTCACGCATAAGGCCAAAAGTAGCCAAATACTAGCGAAACTGTCTAACGGGATAGCTACCAAATTAGCTAGCTAAGTAAGTTAGCAACCGATTGTCATAGAAACCCAGAGGCCCAGAGTCCCGACTTACATTGTAAAGGTTTTGCCATCCCCCGGACGAATCAATGCCTTCAAATTCTTGCTCCATTGTGTGGTAACGAGTGGACCGGGACACTTGCTGGACGATCTCCGATTGTTTGTAGCACCGTTCACGAACTTAGTCCTGTCTGTCAGCCATCTAAGCAGCGGTGTCCGTGTGTAACCCTGGGGATCCCTGCGGGGAGTCTGCTGCTCCTGCACAATACTGCATGCACGCTGACTGACACGGGTTGCCAGTTACGTGTTTATGACAGCCAACCACAAGAATAATTCCGGTCACTTACTGCTGTACGTGTGCGTCTTAATTTACATATTTAAAAGGGTTCGTCTTCTATGGTAAATTTGAACTATGATAACGACTCACCTTCCTGTAACAGATAAGTCCATCGTATTAATTCTTAATGCTCTTCCTTCCATATTATTGCACCTTATCATTTATCTTACCGTATATAAGATGTTTATTAATCCCACGTGTGGGAAATTTCCTTGTCACAGTAGCACGGAATTTGGCAAATATATATATACAGAAGACAATGACGACTTCGACATGGTTAAAAAAAGAGTTACCAAAACGACACAATACAAATTTGAAAAATATATACAAAATAACAATGCTCTGAAAAATATATATAGAAAAAAATAGAAATATAAAGACATTCTGTATGTACAGTTTGCCAACGGTGGATAAAACTCTACAAATAAGTAATTGCTTAAACTATGAGTTGGTGAGGTAGTGGTTTTGTGCAAAAATGCAGTGCAAAAGAACGGATTTATTTGTGCAAAAAGTTACTATTGACCCAGGCTGGTGTTGTACAGCCTGATGGCAGCTGGGATGAATAATTATTAATATATTATTATTGTCACATTTGTTTCTGCTTCTGTTTCTTGTAGACGTGTACATATGCAACCATGTTTATAACTAGCTTACACTTATTTTTCTTTTTTACTGGTGTTTTACAAGAGTTGTTTTTTTTTTTTTTATGTGCAACTGATCTACTTTGACCAAGAAATTTCCCTTGGGGATCAATAAAGTGTATCTAAGTCTAATTTACATTTAAAACGTTTTGTTTTGTTGTTTGTCTACGGTATAGAGTTTATATCACGGCACAAAATTAATATTTTGCAGCACCTTTTGTCCACACTTCAAGTATGCGAGGGTCAAAAGTGTAACATTCTACCAAACCTGGCAACCCAACTGATCAGAGGCTGCACAAATGCACGTATAGCTTTACTAATTTTGACCTCGTAGCAATGGATTTCTGTCGTTTTGAAACCCTTCTTTCTTACTGTGAAGTGAATATGTAAATGTTTGTTTGTTTGTTTGACTGTTTTTCACTATTTGCGCTTCAGCTCCTTAAAATCTGTGTGAATGCGCCCCTCTGTGGCTAACACCGGTGCACTACACACACTCGCTGATGATCACATTACGAGGAGGACCCGCCAAACATAACACACACGGACACAAGTGAGACACATGACAGGCCCGGCTGCTAGCTAACCAGTGTGGCTAGTGTTGTTGGCATATTTGCTGTCGGAATCATGTTTGTAGCGCGCAGCATCGCAGCGGACCACAAGGATTTAATTCACGATGTGTCTTATGACTTCCACGGCCGGAGAATGGCAACTTGTTCCAGTGACCAAAGTGTCAAGGTGAGCTACACATCACAGTAGTTTGCTAATGTTAGCGTTAGCAGTCGCGGCTAGCTTGTTAGCATTGCCTCATGAACGCTTGAACTTATTGACTTAGTTTACAACACTGCTGTTGGACACAATATACGGCTGCTTACTGTGTTTGTTGTTGTTTTTTTTGTTTTGTTACTCCAACATTTAGTTCATGGCAGCTGCACTTAAATGTAGCAAGTTAGCTAACAGTGGTGTATGTAGCATACAAGCTAGGTTAGCTTGAGGTAAAAGCCGGATTGCACAGTAGTGTAATTAAAACACTGTAAAGTTTGTAGACAAACATTAAAATGCATTGGGAGCAAAACCTACGTGTAGTTTTTTTTTAGTAGGTTCTAGACTTACATTGAGTGTTTTGTGTTTATTAGTTGAAAAAATGTGTATACAGACTCCTAAATAGAAGCAACGTTTGTTAACATTATGATTTTTATTCCTCTCAGGTTTGGGACAAAAGTGAAAACGGAGAATGGCAATGCACAGCTAGCTGGAAGGTAAACCACCTGCTGCTGCTTCATCAGTTTTAACCAGAAGGCTCTCCTGGCAAAATGCAGTGTTATCAGTCATCTACTTTGCATTATAGTATATTCTAGTGGCATGGTTTCCTTATATATTTGCATGTACTACTGCATGTCTTGAACTCATTCATTACATACAGTGATTTGACTGTGTCTTCTGCGCAGACACACAGTGGATCAGTGTGGAGAGTGACCTGGGCTCATCCAGAATTCGGGCAGGTTCTGGCATCCTGCTCGTTTGACAGAACAGCTGCCGTCTGGGAGGAGATCGTAGGGGAGTCCAATGACAAGCAGAGGGGACTGAGCCACTGGGTCAGTGCAGGACACGTCTTCATTTCAGTCGCTCCTGCAGCATTATAGTTTATGACGCAATTATGCTACACATACATGTATAATACAAATTAAACTCTCCTGTAGTTGTCGATTAAGTTGGTGGTGGTAGTCACTTTTCCATAATATTGCTTTCTACTAGGTCTGAACCAAGTATTTAATGTTTTTCTCATTTAGATCAAGAGAACCACACTAGTGGACAGTAGGACCTCGGTGACAGATGTGAAGTTTGCCCCTAAACACATGGGTCTGATGCTGACCACCTGCTCTGCTGATGGAGTGGTGAGGATCTATGAGGCTCCCGATGTGATGAACCTGAGTCAGTGGTCCCTGCAGCACGAGATCTCCTGCAAGCTCAGCTGCAGCTGCATCTCTTGGAACCCCTCCAGGTTAGTCTCCAGGTTTATTTTGGATGGGGAAAAACTGTGAAATACCACATTTCCAGTGCAATAAAAGGGTCACATTTCTGTCATTAATTTTACATTTAAAAATGGCTAAAATGATTCATGCATTCTCAAAATAGTTTACAGTTCAGTTATTCATGTTCTTTACGTCAGTTCATTGATTAATTGTTGCAATTCTATTTGTATAATATATAACATATCCTATATAATTCTACATAGGACACTGTACTCTATGGTAAAGACAATTATAATACCGTCACTGTTGATAAACCAGACCAAAACGGAGATAAATGTGACTGTTAAGTTGCAATAATATGAATATGAATATAATATGAAAAGCCCCATACTTTTAAAGTCTCTGTCTGGAATAATATGATGAATCTAATGGTGTCTTCGTGGAATACGCTCATCATCGAGAACAAATGTTCAGGCTTTATTTTTTATGCACACAAAATTAGAATTGGTCAATTAAGCCTTTTAGTGAAGGAAAAAAAATGTTAAGATGGCACTTCTGCTAAGATCTAGGATCTTTGTTAAACTGGTCAGATGATCAGTTATCACAGATGCTCACTTCTGAGCGACAGTTACTACCAGTGGTCTTTATGCCACCAACAGTGCTGTGTGAATACTACATCTTTGTCAGTCCAACTTTAAAAGCATGAAGCTGTAATAAAATGACCCAGTATTATTCACATCATGTGATACTAGGCTGTAGGCCTCTTTAACTAAAGATATTTTGACATGTGAGAGTTACAGAAGCACAGATGCGAGTGATACTAGGACAGAATTCTCTTTAGCTGCTTCAAGGCAGTACTGTGCATGCCTGCTTACTGTCACATCGTTATCGCTTTCTAAGACCCTTGAACTAAACATAACGCTTGTTAATTGTCAGGAATGCAAGCTTAAAACTGACAAATGTAAACAATCAACAGGCTGACAACCTTGTGTTAAGGTGTACGTGCAGCGTCTGCAGAGATTAATTGGATACTTTGACAAAAAGGATGAGGATAATACATGGCTATTAAAGCTGTTTCATATTATAGCTTTACATTAATTTATTCAGAATATCACACATAGTAACATACAAACCAGCATTAATGCTACAGAGAGCTCCTGTCATTTACTAGTGTAGCCTCGAGAGGTTTTCCTTCTCTGGAAGCTGTCATAGTGACTGATGTCATAGCATCTGATTCTTGGGGGACATGTGTGTGCTTGAAATTTGCTCATGTTTCTCAGTCGAGCTCTTAATCCGACAGCAGTTTTCGCGTAAGAGGTTTGAAAATCTTGAGATCTGGTTTGGTAGAACAAGCTTTTCCTGCTCCAGCAAATCCAGTGTCTGTTGTGAAAAATGCCCGTTTTATTGGTACTTACTGCCTAGAATTTCCACGCTCTGTCTCATTCTGCAGACACTGATGACGGTCACAAATCTCACAAAAAGAAGTAGAGCTTGAAATATCACTCTTTTGTGCAGGAAATAAGTGAAAATTGCATTTGCAGCGTGCAAGTTGCTAGTTTAATTATTTACTCTATTTTCTGTTCAGATGTTCTTGTATTATTTCCTCAAGTTGTACACACTCCCAAACCTTAGATGTGTTCACTTCTCTGAGGAGTTTCAAAGATTCTGGCAGGCCTGTGCTAACTTCACGACATTCTGTACCGTGACCTCTTTATATGTAAGGTTTTCTGTTTTCTGACCTTTAAAACTATGACCTGTGACCTCTCGGCAGCTTGTCAAGATAATACAGTGGCTTTGAAAGTATGTTGAAGTAATCTTGTGTGTGTTCTCCCTACCCTCCAGCTCTCGTGCCCATCCTCCAATGTTTGCTGTGGGGAGCGACGACAGCAACGTAGCCTACGGTGGAAAAGTTCAGATCTATGAGTATAATGAAAACACAAGGTAGGTATTCCTTTTTTAGTACTGTCTGAATATTCTACTGTAATATTACCAAATGCCAATATAAGCAAAAACTTTAATTGATTTGTTTTTCACTGATGTTTAAAAGGAAATACGGTAAAGCGGAGACACTGATGACGGTCACCGATGCGGTCCATGACATTGCATTTGCTCCAAACCTGGGAAGATCTTTCCACGTTCTCGCCATCGCAACAAAAGACGTCAGAATATTTAAGCTTGTTCCTAGGTAAACCACTTTGTTTTTTTTCTCATAGTGCACACAGACATCCTGCACCTACCTTGTAATAAATCAGAAACGTATTTACACTCTAATTGCATAAACATTGAACACATATTAATTAGATTCTCTATATCTTAACAGGAAGGAGAGCTCTTCTTCAGGACCCACCAAGTTCGAGGTGCAGATTGTGGCTCAGTTTGACAACCATAATTCTCAGGTTTGGCGCGTGAGCTGGAACATCACCAGCACCCTGCTGGCCTCCTCCGGGGATGACGGCTGTGTGCGCCTCTGGAAAGGTGGGAGGCTTTTGTTGGGTTCTGTTCTCAGTCTGGAGATCAGACAACAGTGAAGCATTTTATCATTATATTAGGTTTCCTCTCTCTTGCCTTCTCTCACAGATTCACTCTCTCTCGCTTTCTCATTGTCACTCTGTTACTTGTAACCTCTCCTCATCTTCTTAATTTCTTTACAGCTTGGTTGAATTTCCTCTCAGGTCTTCCCTCCTTTCCCCTTCCCTTGTCCCACGGGCTAATAGCTTCACGGTCCTCCTATGTTTGATTGTTGTTGGTGGTTACACAGATAACACTAACTGTGGTTGAGCTGCAGTTTTCTGTAATATTGGTCTATTCATTTTATCAGTGGTTACACTTTCTGCTTACTTAGTTATTTCACACCCTGCCACTAATGAGAATAATTCGTAAGTTGTGACTGTTTTGGCTCCTGGAGTTTATAAATGTCACATCTCGGCCCATTGTCCAGTGTGTAGTGGTGGTGTTTGCCCAAATATGTTAATATAGAAAGCTATGAGCACAAGTGTGACATATTATCATGTTAGGGGTGCTCTGATGCCGATGGCTGATCACGGGAAGCACTATTGGCCGATACTAATCACAGGGTCTGTCTGAAACTGCTTCAAAAACTACGCATTCTGACTCATTTGTATGCCCGGCGTGTGGCTCCCTACACTGCACCATTTAAAAGTAAATTTCTTGCTTTATAGAAGTGTGGTGATGCATCAAAGCTTTGAGCATTTGCATATGGGCCTAATTTAAAATGGGGTAGAAGGAAAACTAGCGGAAAACCTATGACACTGAAAAGTCACATTCTTCCATCAGCTCTTTTACCTTTGCATAGGGAAATAAATGAACACTGACTCTACCATCTGTCTCTGTGCAGCTAACTACATGGACAACTGGAAGTGCACAGGCATCCTGAAGGGAGACGGCAGCCCGCTGACAGGTTCATCAGGTCAGCCCACAGCCATGAGCACCGTGGTGGGCTCCTCCGTTCAGACCTCCCAGAACGCCCTGAACGGGATGTCTGCAGGAAGGTAGGTGGTGTGGTGTGTCTGACGCCACTCACCCAGCGTGACCCGAGCCAGTCAGAACTGATAACATTTTTTTACACACTGACCGGGCCTGCAGCTGCTCACTGACAAAACTTCTTGGACTCACACTGACCCAATGCTGCACTCATGCAAAGAAAGAGCTTGGCTTCTAGCGTGCGGGTTGTCTGCGTCGAGCCTGTGGAGCCAGATGTGTTGTTTTATAAGTAACTTCCTCTGGATTTGTACTGATCCATGTTATATGAGTGGTTTAATTGTGTTTCAACTTTGCATTGTCAGTGTAAAGGGCTTACTGTTTTCTTAGTGGAGGAAAAAAAAAGACAAATAAATCTGTTTATATGAATTTGATATGTGGCCGTTATTTCAATTATTAGAGCTATTTTTGGAGATGTATCATTACGTTGCCAGGTAACATCCTTATGTGATACTAAGACGTTTGATTAGATTCAGTCTACATCATCCATGAGAATTTCCATTTTCAGTCAAGGAATTCAAGTAAAGCTCAGCAAAGTTTATCTTATCAGTCTAAATGTTTCCTTGGAAAACTATTGCCGAACTCTTTGCCGAGCAGAAGGACAGCTTGAAAGAACCTTGTTAACCAACTGTAAACACATACCCTGTGAGCATGAATACAGCCATTTACAGTTACGAAAGCACAACAACGTAACTTCTGAACGAAGAGATAACACTGGTTTTGTTTATTCAGCCAGTTTAGTCTGAGTAACTTTGCTGACTCACTAACTTCTGTACTTCCATGATTGTTAATGGCAGCAGATGTTACGTTGGTCTCGCTTTACAATTTGGTGTGATAAATTCCTAGCTGAGCCAGTTTTATGTTCAGTGATGCAGAAATTAAAACAAATGGTGTTTGAGCAAACGCTTTTTTATTAGATATGGTATGTGGCTGTATTTGGGTTCACTTTAATAACCTCAGACTTTAACAAAACTCCAGTATTTCTTGTTGTTTTTAACTTAACTCTCAATTCACCTCTAACCTGAGTAACACAAGATCTATGTACTGTATGACATTCTGTCACAGAATAACTTTGCAAGCAAATCCGATTTTGTAATGCAGTGTGTAAGATGATATAACCTCTAGGTTTCCTTGCATTCCAGTTACCTGTTGACAAAAATGAATGTGAAGTGGGGTTTGTTGTTGTAATGTGGTATTGTACTGCTTGTTGCATGCAGGATTGGCAAGAGAGCTCCCTTTGCTCCTCCCCTGCGGCAGCTGACTTCTCCAAAGATATACCAGCATCCTGCATATTACTAATGTCTCTTGTGCATCGGCTACCGTTTGCTCGTGTCATTTAAAGTTTTACAGCCGAACACTTGCGTATCACTGTTTTCAAAGCCTCCGTTATTGCCATGAAACCTGCACGCTTCTGTACTACAGCTTCCTCTTTGTTTCAATCCCTTCATGTGACAGAAATTCACATACGCCGTTTAAAAATAAACAGTTGTCACTACCTTGCCTGCCATCCTTATCTCCCTTTTATTAGTTTCTACATCATACATGCATTCTCCTCTAAAATTCTCATTTCATCTTCCTTTTATGTGTTTTCCCCCCGTATATTCCTTTGTTGTCTTTTTTCCTCCCTCCCCTGTCGACATATTTGTTGTCTGCGTCTCCTTTTTTTTTTCTCATTGCTTCAGGTATTTCTTTCCACCTCTGGACCCCCCTAGAGCAGGGACCAGGTATGGTCACTTGCTGCCTCCCTCCTCCCTCATAGAGCACTGTGATGCTGACTCCATTCAGCCTCAGCAACAGGCTCTTCCTCACAGACTCTCCTCTAGATCGCTGCTGCCCTTACCAGAAGCTGATGGGCAATGATTTTTATTTTATTTTATTTTTTTAAATGTGTGCATATTAACATGGTGTATAGAGTAGCTGGGGGGTGAGGATAAGTGACAAAACTGCCATTAATTTCTAATAAAGAACTTAATTTTCTGTGTTTTCTCAATGCTTTGTTCTTTTTCTGTGCATATCATATAAAGGTATTGGAAATTGTTAGCGTGATGCTTTATTTAGGCTGGAAAGCTTTTCAAAATTAAAGCTTTAAAATGAAAAAAGAGCTTTGGTTTTGTTGTAATGTTGAGGGTAAATTAGATTATTTATTTATTTATTTCAACCATTAGTAGCTTCGGATGACATGTTTGTTATCCCTGTGTGGTCATGGAGACTTTGCAAATTGCACTTGGAAGTTAAACTGAGCACGAAAATATTATTTTTGGATATTCTCCCTCACACAAACACATAGGATTCATTCATGGGTGACTGACTACCATGTGAAACAACTTCCCTCTGGAAATACATGATTCATTGTCACACTGGTTTTTGGGTTTTTGAATCTGGAGCTAGACTTCATCGCTGTCATTTGTAACACTTTGAGGTAAAATGGTCTAGCTAATAGAAACTGCCATAGCTCCTTTGAGCATCTTTGTTTACTCCTTGCTTTTGGTGTGAACATTTGCCCTCAGTGCGTGGTAATTCTGCAGATATTTTGTGAATATTTCCTCGCTGGGATCAGTTAATGATTGCATGAGAATTTGGGGTGATTCTCCAGACAGTTTTTTTTATTTACTTTAAAATGAAAGAAAACACCACGTCCTTTTGTTATGACAGGATGGATATAATTTCATTTTGTGGCTCACTCAAAAAACATGGAATGCATGGGTGGCAGTTCTCGCAGCAGGCAGCTGTCTGCTAACCAAAGCCTTCTTGCAGCTGCTTGGTTGAACACATGATACTATAAAATGCTCACTTGGCCAGCAACTCCAGCACATATCTGACTTCTTTTTCTCCTTTAAACAAAAAAACATTTAATATATAGAGCTAACTTGAAACTACTAAAGTCTAAATGTTTAATCCTATAAACGTATCAAGCTGTTTTTTCTTTACCGGTAGTTAATAATGTCATATTCAGATACAGAGGGTGTCATTCATTCATCGTGTTAAGGCAAACATCTGACTGATACATGAACGGGCTGATTGCCAAACTGACCCATACAAAAAAGTTAAATTGATTGACAGCAATCACGTCCTATCACGGTCGACCATTTCCTCCCTCCGCAGTTGCGTCGGCCAATCACAGCTGTTTAAAATCTGCTAAGTCCCGCCCCGCGTAATATGACGCTCACGCGGGCTTCCTGTGGCTGCTGGGCGCTGCTTGGTTCGCCGAGAACTGTTGCACGGTTTGTTTGATATGCCTGATTTAAAATAACAATGAAAAGCGTAAGTGTTTGTGAAGTTACGTTTGGGACCTGACTACATTTGCAACGTGTCTGAGCCAGTTTTATTGAAGACAAAAACTCGGGTTGGGGGAAGAACCAGCTGTCTCTCGGCCCGCTTCTGGAGCACTGAATGTGAGCTGAAGTCCAACTAACGTTTACGTTATGGTTTAATTATTTTGCTGAAACACAATAGTCTTAGAAGAAGTGGCTTAGTGGGCAGGTGTAACTTCTTAAATTGTATTTGCTGCTTGTAATTTATCTTTAATGGAAAACTTATCTCTAACTTAATGGACGAAAGATAGTGGACTAGCTCAAATTTGGAGTTTGACAAACCCACTTGTTTTTAGCAAGTAGCTAGTTAGCTTAAAAAGTTAGCTAACCTAGCATAATCAGCTACTTAGTTTATCTCGTTTAGTTTTATAAGTGTATTTGCGACACAAGTACGTGAAAACAACAGAAAAGCCTAATTTCACCACATGTTTTCGCCGCTGTAAGGATGTATTAACTAACGGATCGTTTCTGCATCGACACTCAAATGAAATGAAACCATGCCTGTTACCATTGTGCTGTGCAGTTTTCAGACTTTTCAGAAGTAACTCTGTTAATTTCTCCCATACGTTACAGATGGTCCTTCACCTGAACTGAAGCCAAGCCACATTTGGCAGTTAGTCTGCTCCATTCACAGAAAAAATAAAATAAAAATGGCAGACAGTTTTTACAAGTTGGAAGATGAAGCCTTCCCCAGTTTCCTCTGCAAGTCTCTGGACAGCACCAATGCCTGTGGCTCGCTGGGGAATGTGACATTGGGTTCAGGCCCGGGGCTGCCAGTGGCTGCTTCTACAGTGGCTAAAATTAGACCCGTGTCTGACAACAGGTGGGAGAATGCCTTGATTTGGACAGATGCGTCTCTTTATAATTGCACCCATGCATCGTTATCTGAGTCATCACACAGACTATTTGATTAATCGGAGTGCCAGTGCTGTCTGTGTCTCTGAGTCGCTTTTTAGCTGCTACGGGACATACGAACACACGATATGCAACGCTCTCTTGTGGCATCTGCCTTTTCTAGAGTTGTTTCAAACGTTGACAATCGGTTCCTTTGTGAAAGCAGTGCTATGTGCTTGTTTACAGAGGGGATCCAGTTGAGGCGTCATATCTGGAGGGCAGGGAGCTGCAGCACGTCGGCTCACAATCATCTGTGGGAGAGCATCCCAAGTTTTCTCTTGGCTTCAAAGACGACTTGTGAGTATATGTAGTTCACAGTACTGATTCGGTTCTGGGGTGTCGCATGTGTGACGCAAATCTATCGAAATATGTTACGTTCCAGATCTTAAGAATGTTTGTCTTTGAGTGTTTTCTTGGTGCCGGTAGTACATGCAGCCAACTTCAAATGGGTCACGCAGTTGTTAAATAAACTCGTATTTGAGCTTATTATTTGAGTACATTTAGTACAGCTAGAAACAAAAACATTTCTACTGAAGTTCATAAACCATTAAAAACAGGAACAATGAGCAGAGGCATGGAGGAAGATAGATGCTACAGAAACCACTGATAAACAAAAAAACTCAAATTCATAAAAGAACACGCACAGATCCACCATACGCTGATGTGATGGTGGAAAGTTTGCCTGGAAAAGTCAGGGGGAGATTTCCAGCCAGCCTACAATAAGGGTACAGTAAAGCATGGATGTGGGAATGTTAAAGTCCAGAGCTAGTTATACAGGTAAGCATATATTTATTGCTGGGATGAATTTTGAATTATAGAAAGAAATTTTGGAAATTATGATAGATACATATACACAACATCTATTATGTCTGTCCATACTGGTAGAGGGATTGTCAACCAGATGAAGATTGTTTTTTAAAGGACTTTTAACTAACTCTTACCTGAGTCAAGGGTCTAAGGACAGAGGCTATGCTATACAGACTGTAAAGCCAGTGAGACAAATATGTGGTACGGTTGTAATAATAAAATTGACCTTACTAATAGACATATTAGTCATTGTTTATTCTGTATTTTTAATTTCTTTATGTGGTCCTTGTTCCTGCTTGCCATACAGGGACAACGCAGACGACTTTATCGCAGCCCAACACCTCTCGGACATGCTGGTGAAGATTAATCTGGATGAGAGTGCATCCAGAAACCAAGGCTCCATGCTGGGTATTCTTCCCATGCAGACAGGCTCGGTGTACGGTCGGCCCACAGAATTTGGAACAGGTAAATGCTTTAGCTCCTGTCTAGGCCTAGAGGCAGAGCTCTTTGCACAGACTGTATGTATTGCTGGCTCAGTCCAACCCTTGTACAGTTTTATCTTTTTGTGGTTTACAGTTAAAAGTTGACTTGGTGTGATTTTTAACCCCTTCCTACTTACAATATATATAATATATATGAAAATGCCAGCAATTCTCTCTAATACTAATGGACTTCTTTTGTGTACAATAGAACTGTCAACAGGCCTTCTGACGTTTGCCCAATTTGGACATAAAGATAGCACAGATATAAAGGTACCTTCACATTTCCTTTTTATACATGTTAACCTGATTCCATTAGATTTGTCTCAATATTAGTTTTGCTCCTATTTTTTTCTGTGTTAGTCACAGCAACCTCTTTTTTTTTTTTGTCTTTTTCCATTCATTTCTGTCTTAATATGTTACCATCTTTCCACCATTTAATCTTTTTTCTCAGTACTTTGCAATGTAACATTAATTAAGCGTAAAAGGCACAAATATATTTCCAGTCAAACTACCTTTATATGTTCAACAAACTTGCAAACTGGTCCCTTCCATTATATTCCTCTCGTTTGTCCGTACAGGCTCGGGCCTCACCAGCTACAGATTTCAAGGACCACGTGCAGAGTGAGGGAGTGGACAGTGACCATTTTAGTGGCAGTAACTCAAGCTTCCTGGCAAATGAGAAGCTCATGTCTGTGGACAGCATGAACAGCGATATCACTGGTATGACCCAGCTTTATCTTCCGTTATCTGAACTTTACTCGTGCATCATTTAAAGATTTTAGTATCGTGGTTATTTTATATTTTAATCAGACACAATATGCACAGAAGCTTGGGCTTTGTTTGTGATTGATGGAGCTCACTTTCTCGGTTTAAACAACTTGGTCTCCAGATGATGACATTGATCTAAACAACCTGCCTGATGATGAGCTGGAGCTGTACTTCAATAAGCTGGTCCCTTCTGCAATGCAGAGAGGCAGAGTGGAGGGCCAGGAGATTCCTGCAACAGTAAGACTGCTCTACCCTGTGGGCTGCTCTCTAATTTCACTGACCTGTAACTAGTAAGCCACAATATGTTGGCAAGAAATTTGAGTTAAAACACCAAAATTCCACGTGTATTCACATAATCTGCTTTCTCATTGCCATAGGGAGTGCTGGGCGCTGCTGATGACTTATCAAACCCAAGTTCTACCGAGCCAGAACATTATAGGCACCAGTTCCTTGACCACTATGATCAGGTAAGCATATTTACTGGTATCGCATTGTGGCTATGTGCTGTTTCTGCTGGGTTGCATGGAGAATGGTATAATAAACGGCGCCAATGTTCGCGTAATTATTCACCAAAATGTTTGATGTGTTGAGCACCACTGTTCTTCTTTAGGGGCCGTCTTAAACTGACTTATCTGAGTCATATATTCAGGTCAGAGTATGTTGGTTATGGACAGACTATCTGATTAGTCATGAAGAAAAAAATCTGTAAAATCTTCGCATGTGTACACATAACATGATTTAGTTTTGATGTCCCCTATAGTTAGTCTGACATAATTGTTTTTTAAAATCTGTGTCAGCATTCTTTGTACTAATGAAGCGATGGAAATCAGAGTTAAATGTTTATGATGTCGGTAAATTGATTTCAAGGGTTTTAAAACAACCTCATGCTCAAACAGTCTCTTTTTATTGTAAGACAAAACTGGGGAACTCCAGACACCTGCAGAAAGAAATCCCAGTCGTAAAGTCATAAAGTAGTTCACAGTCATCACAATTTATGTCTCTAAAATACACACTGCTTCCCAGCACCAGTATTTTATTTTTTTATTTTTGGTTCAAATTTTCTCAGTTTGAACGCTGACAGCAGTGTGTCATTTCCTCAGGAGAACTTCCAGATGCCTGATGTTCGCCTCGCTGCTACAGGCATGGACTCCTGTCCAGCCAGTGACGAGGACACAGAGGATGAGCTGGAGTCTGCGAGAAGGAATAGTATTGCTGCTAGGACACGTCTACTACCGAGCACATCCAGACAGCTGGTCAGAATAACAAAATGATCTGATTTTATTATTTTTTTTGTGTGTCCTGTAACTTCATTCTGATAAAGATGTATTCCACGCCTGAATTCTACTTCATGTTTCATTTTGTGTTTCTATGTTTATCTACATGCTGGTGCAGGTTGGGGAAAGTAACCGTCCCAGTTTCAGGCCAGGCTTGGAAGGAGGCAGTTCTGATGATGAGGCCTCCAGTGGCCGTGGTGGTCCATCTCTGTCTGGAATTGAACACAGACGATCTGCTGAAGGACAAGTCATCAACCCTCCTGTTACAGGTGGAGATTTATTTTATATTATCACTGCCTGTTATATATTCTTATTGGCGTGTGGAGTTTTTTCTTCTTTACTGACATAAATGTCTATGAATACTAATGAAACAAGGGACCAGCTCCATAAGATTTGATGAGAAAGTCTCTCTTCAACTATCTGAGTAACCACTGGTTTGTTTTGTGTTACTGTGCAACACCAGGGGATGGAGGAGGTGGAGACGGGAGCAGTGGCAGTGAGGAAAGCGGAAATGATGGGGGAGTTTCGACCATCCCTTTTCCGGTCGCTAATGTCCAGACCACATATGATGCCTTGCGTGGGCTGGGAATTGTGGGTAGCAGTGTTGGTGAAGATGAAGACGACGATCTGAATAATCTGCCTGGACATGGAAGGAACGGCGTGCCCAGACATGCAGAGGTAAGATCGCTATCCAAGTTATCATCAGCTCTGACACAATGACCCTGGATTTGTTGCTAGTATTGTTTCCCTATTTGTGAGAAAAACAAGATGCTGGATCAGCATTAACTCCTGGGTGACTAGTTATTTCTACACTATTGATTCCTTTAAAGCCAAAGAGCTCGGTCAGTACATGACTAAGACTGTTCAGACTAGATAACTCTGACAAATATACCTCAGGACAGATTGTCTTCACTGAGCTGATTGAATCTTGGTGTCTGTCCTGCATAATCATTTGCTAGTAGCAGCATTGATTCTGCTCAGAATGTTCTCAGAGGTCATTGTGCTATTGACGTTGTCATTTGTGTTTCTGAGTGACACAACAAATGAGTACTTGGTGTTTATTGACCTCATCCTGCGTGGATGAGTCTACATTTGACACCTGTGACACCTGTCAAGATTTAAGACCTTGACACAAGCTGACATTGGCCACGTGCTGGGATCCAACCCAAGCACAGCTGACTTCGCTTATAAGACCCAAATATAATCAGTATTTTTCCTAATTGATAACATTAAGCAAGCCTGCTAACTGTGCAAGGGCCTTGCAACTTAATAATATCTATAATAGTATCAATGGGTGTGTTGTTATAAGGAAATGCAGTGCTGTAGTGTTGTTGGATACGCCTGTTGCCTACCTGCTATGATGAACCAAAATATCTTCTATGCAGAAGTCTTTATCTTCTTGCTTGACATTGAGCATCTGGCACTGTATTTATAGAATATAGAATAATAATGTGTTTCTTCATATATTAAACAGATGGGTGACCGCGTTGGTCCTGTTGGAACAGGAGAGGCCAGCTCCTCTGTGGGGGCATCAGGATCTCAGAGACTTTCTCCAGTCAACTGGAGCATGGTCCTGGACCGACAAGAAGCACTGGTGAGTACAGATGTTTGAGAGCTGTCGCACCATGTACTTTTGAATGTAATATTGCGCAAATGCGTCATGTTGTATACTGCGTTGAACTGCATTATTGTAATGCTTGCTGACAGATTAAATTAGTAAATGTTTGTATTTATTTAAAGGATATCTCATTCAGTGTCATATTTGCATGATGGCGTCCATACTCAGAAACAGATATTGTAAAAATAATGTCATGTGCCAGCACACACCGCCAGGACCACTGATCCCAGTGGTTTTATTCTTTGTGAAGCAATTCTTGTGAGATTCACATTTTCACAACCAACAGCAACAAGCTGTTCAGTACTTCCTCCTGGGTTTAGAAAGTAATTAAAGCTGTGAAAGCACCACCAGGTATGCTGGCCTTTTTAAGATCATGCTTCTTTCTTTCTCATACAAATGCCAGGATGCCATGGAGAGCACAGACTCTGGACCTACAGTTGACCGTCTGTTGGACTCAGTCTACCTGAGGGGTGGATCTGGACTGAGGAGACCTCAGGATACAACAAACCTATCGGCCTTTTCTCTTCAAGGCACCCAGGGGAGCTTTCATCTCTCCCAGGTAAAAAGGAAATCACCTGATATCCAACGGTACTATATTATTGACTACACGCACCCAAAATAACTTACAGGTGTATCAATATCAAAGTTTAACTCTTTTTGAAAAGAAATGTACACAATTTTAGATTTTATGCAGTTACATACATTTGTCACTAAACACTATCCCAGGTGCTGCTCCCAGATTGTTATGAAAAGAGTGATGATGATGGAGTTGATGAGTCTGATGGTGCCAGGCCATCCTTGGGCTTGAGGGGAGGGCCCTGTGGGGACGTGACTGCTGCTGAGGCCTCAGACAGTACCAGTGAGGACGGCAACAATCCCCTGTCTACTTCACTGGAACCAAAGTATTTCTCCCAGAGCTTTCACCAGGAGCAAGACGATTCAGATGATGGTTGGAACCATTGCCCTGACAACCTGGAGTTAGAGTTTCAGCAAGGTCAGTGGTCTTGATCTATGATGTTTAAATAGGAAGTAACTCTCCCTTTGTATGTACAACCCAATCATTATATGCTTTGACATTAATTCTCAATTTGTCTCTTCAGGCGCTGATGCCACACATAATGTGGTGTACCAGAATGAAGAAGGGAAGTGGGTGACAGACCTGGCATATTACTCCTCCTTTGAGAAAGAGGTCGACGGGAAGATGGCAGACAATGAGGCACAGTTTCAGACAGAGGACTTTGTTCCTGCCAGTATGTACAACTAGATGGCTCTTTTAGTTTTGTTTACAAAATACAGTAAATACGCATTTATGATGGTATTTCCATATTTCCTGCAGATAATGCTTTGGAAAAAATTGTCAAGGATCAAGAGGAATTTGAAAAGGAGCACCAATTCATGCAGGTATCCTTTGGCTCAGCTACTGCATAAGCCATAAAGCTAATATTGTGCTAGCAAGATTCAAACCCAATAAGACTGCATGTCGTAGCACACCATTAGAATAACGGTACAGAATGTACACTGTCTATCCAATTATGGTATAACTAGGGTTCAAATGGGCAGTGTAGCCTACTTCTGACAATTTGTCTGTTAACGTTTATTTATTTGGAAGTTTGAACTTTGTATTAACAAGATTGAACTGTTCTGGTGTTAAGTCAGTGTGCCATTTCTCCTGTGTGTTTATAATTCATGTTTCATTCCAGTTCTCTAAATTCTCCAAATAAGTTTGAAAGAAATTAAGTCACTTTTTAGGTGTCTTTATTGGGATGTAATAGACACGCTGCAGCCAATCGGAATAGAGTTTTCACCCAGACAGTGGTATAACACCACAGATACCCATAACGCTTGCAGTGGTGGTTTATTGGGTCACTGTTCACACAGGAGGAGCAGATTGAACCCGCCAGCAGCAACGCCACCTTTCAGAGTGACTCGTCTTGGAAGGTCCCCGCCAACAGCCACGTCCTGATGAGGGCTTCCCAGGTCTCCTCTCAGTTCATGCAGGGAGATGAAAGCTACCTCCGACTTTCTTTAGGGCAGTTTTTTGAACAACGCTCTGAAGCTCTGGGCTGTTTGGGCCTCGATGATGCCGATGTGATCAAACGGGTCAGTAAAAAAATACTCCGCAGAAATTAAAAATGTACTTTCTCAAATGTGGAGATGAGACCTTTTTGTTTCTTGGAGGAACTAGATTGTTTAATTTGAATATGTAAAAGTGAGATTTAATTTATTTTTTCTTAGCTGTTAAAGTCTGTCTGAAGAAAAACTGTGACCTGTATTTAATTATTAATCAAAAATTTATTCTGTGCCCCTACAGCCGTCCTTTGGCTACATCATTACCTCTCCAGAGAAGAGGGAACCGTTTGCCCTGATTCATCCCCCAGAGTTGTCATGTAGAGACACCTCTACTCACAATGACACTATGGAACTCATCGAAGCAGACAAAACACTCAGTGCAGGTATATTTGTGCTGTTGCTGACGCTGAATAATCATTTTGCTGTTTTTTGTTAATTTGCTGTGTGTTCCTGACTGATGGCGTCTCCTTGCAGAGGACCTAGACAAAACTCTTGAAGCTCCAGGTCAAAGGATGTCACCAAAAGGGGACACTGATCCTGAATCTTGTGAACAGGAGGTATGTGGATATGTATGAAGTTTGGATGTAAGTTACATGTATAGCTTAATGACATGATGACATATAATGACTTCTTATAAAATGTCCTCATCAGGACCATGCTAGAAGATCTGCAGTGCCTGACCACACTGATGGTTTGTGCTTGGAGTCGAGCATGGGAAACCAAAGCTTTGTGTCTCCTGACGGTAACAACAGTCATCTGATGCTTAGTATTAGTACAATCGCCTCAGCCATTGCTGATGCCTCCATCAGCACTGACCCATCACAGCTGGCTGCTATGATCATGGAGTTGTCCAAGAGGAGTAGGGCGCGGAATCGACAACAGTCCTCTAGACCCGTTGGATCTGCCGTGGAACCCAGTTTAGCTGAACATGTAAGGAGTTTTTTATTTTACTGGATGTTTTTTTTTAGTTGGTTATTTGGATGCACAACAAAAATACAGAGTATGTTCACAAGATTTCACAATGTATTATCTAGTTTTGGATCAAAAACACTGTTTTGCCTTCCACATAGATCCAACCGGAACTAGACCAAAGATCCTTCTTAGACACGCTGCAGAGAAGTACCTGTGTGGGAGAGATGAGTGTGTTTGACATGGAGAAATACCTGAAGACAACTGATTTGTCTGGCAGCAGTGATGCCTCTGTGGCACATACTACCTTTGACTTGAGTGGTTGGGCTGACAGTCTCAGCAGGTCTCAGAGGAACCCTCAGGCAGGATATCCTGACAAACGGGAGAACTCAGCTCAGACACTGGACAGTGAGACTCAACAGTCACCTACGAGTACAAAATCTATGGAGAAAGGCGTAACAGAAACAACACTATCAAACAAAAGCTCATCTGCATTACCTCTTCCCAATTCTTTATCACCAACTAACCGGAATGACTCAAAAAGAAGCTCTATTCCTCGACCTCGTATGTCTTTCAGCTCTGCTAGAAGGTCTGTGGGTTCAGGGCAGGCCTCTGCACTCAAGCCTTCTGTAGACAAAACGGCATTGCATAATAACATGGCTGCTTCTTCAACCACAACGAGTGGATCTGTAAGAGAGACCCTCACTGAAAATGGAGTCAAGCCTAGAGAACTGAACCCACAAGCATCCAACAATAGGCCTTCAGAAACCCCACAAAAGACAGATAAAAGCTTGCCCAGAACATCTCCTGGCTGGAGGAAAGGGCAGACAGGCCTCCCTTGCCTCAAAGGGTCCTCTCCCCCCACACAGAGGTTGAGGAGTGCAGGTCAACTGCAGCAGGACAGACTCAGAGATTCTCCAGGGAAGAAACCACCACCAGCTAATATCAATGCTGCTCCGCTACCTCATTGCTCGGTAGAGAGGCACACTGGCTTCGCTAGCCAAAGTGTCCAGCCCCTACAAGATCCTGCATCTGGTTAGTAAAAACCTAAAGTATGACTTCTGATGTAAACATTACACATAAAGCAGCTACAAAGACACCCAACGAGTTTGGAGAACAGTCACCACAGTTGCTAATCGATACCTAGAGATAACATGAACATCTGTTAACATCTAATTCTGGTTTTCATAGACCTGCCAAAAGGTTTCTCTGAGCCATGTGTGGAGGAGACGCAGTGTAACTTCAGACCATCCACCTCTCCTCTTACCCACTCCTCTCCAAGCCAGACCTCCGTTCCCAGTGCTGATGGGTACTGTCTCTCACATGATGTCTGTAAATGTACTAAATAGTAATTGCAGCTGTTATTTGTACTGTTAGTATCGTTAGCCTTGATCTATTTATGGCTTGAAATTAAATTCAGTCCCAGAGTGATTAAAAATTATTGTCACATTAATTTTAATTATTATAATATTTATTTATTTATATTTAGTATTGTGGTGTTACTTAGTTGATGCAGATTACCTCTGGCAGACACATCATTTATTACTCTGTTCCCTCTGTTGTCTTCTCAGTATGCATTCTCCTTCCTCGTCCAGCGGAGGTCTGGTAGACAGACGTCCAGGTCTCAGCCTCTCACCTCAGTCCCCCTGCTCCAGTCCCAGCCTCAGCAGGCTCACATACATCTCAATGAATGATGGCACTGTTGTACCTACACCTGAGAGGCAAAAGGTACAGTAGGACAAAGACGAGTATGCATGTTATTTTTACTTTAACATAAAGCTGCAGTAGTTGAGGTTGGTTTGATGTTTGTGATCTAGCCAGGTCACTAAGGTTAACTTGTAATGCTGCAGTGTTTTTAATTTTGCACACTTGATATATATATAATATAGTTAAATAAAAAAAAAAAAAAAGTCCTTTTAAGAGATGTGAGGGTATTCAGGAGTATGTTCTTTCTCTGACCTAAATAGATGAAATGGTATGTATGTTGGTATGTTACTTATATTATTGGTCAGAATATTTGATTAATTATGATTTTGTCATTTATTATTCTTGATTGTTTTGCTGTTTACAGAACAACTGTACAATGGCACTGAGTACCACCATCATCAGATTCAGTCCAACCCCACCAGTGGAACCAGATGGAGACGCTAACCTGGGCGTTCCTGGCCTGCCCAAAAGCCTTGATCAGGTTCCACCACAGCATTCGAAAAGCCTTGATCCACTACCAGCGCAGCAGTGTAAAAGCCCCGATCCCTCACGTAGCGGCTCTGCTTTGAGCTGTACCCGCAGCCAGAGTGAATGTAACTACCACTGCCCTGTGGACAGGACTGCTGACATGTTAGGAGTTTGCAGGAGCCACACGCATCTGTCCGAGTCCAGCGTAAGGCAGCTCACTAAAGTGGACTCCGGTTATTGCAGTAACCAGAACATTCAACAAACTAGCACCTCTGCAGCTCCTCAGAGCTCCCAGCATTGGGGTGCTGCTAGCTCGGCGTCATCTGTGTATACCAGTGGGCTCGGCATGCCTCCGTCCTACCCCGTGGAAGGACTTCATTATGTGCCTATCCCCAGCTTTAAGCCTCAGTGTCCCGGCATTATTCCCCACCAAGGAGATATTCAGTCCCTCCTCGCTGGACGCTCTCTCTTTAATTCCCAGCTGGCTCAGCAGTATTTGGGACCAGATGCTCCGTTACATCCTGGTGCCTATCATGTGGGAGCAACAGGAAATGGTCTCTACAGTATGTCCTCTGCAGGCATGTCTTCTATTTTATATGTTAAATCTGATAAAAACTTTAAATATTACTATTATTAAACAAGTCGGCACATCATGACCCACATAATACATTTGTTTAAATTGTTGTCCTCCTTCTGCACTTGTGTTCAGGTATACCAAATGGTGATCTAACGGTGAGACACATTCACCCCACATCAGGTCCTCTGGGGATTTCTGGTCCGACTGGGTCTCACCACCTTCCTAGACCCCAGAGCCAACAAGAAATGGGGATGACGGGCAAACCCTACAACCAGTATGGTGCAGAACCACTGGTGGCGAGTGGTCTTGATGAACTGAGAGGTAGGAGTGTTTATGTGAAGGTCCCCTTTACCTATTTCTGTATACTATTGAAAGTCTTGGAATTACAGACAAAACTTTGATAATTTTGCAAGATCAATTTTTTTTTCATACCTAGCTGATCATATCTGTGGGCCTGCTAATGCATACATTTTGGCATTTTTAATTGCTGCATCTAATTATCTTTACTTCCACTAATGACATTACCTGCCTTTTCTTCAGCATAGAGAGACTGCGTGTTTCTCTGTATCAACCCTCAGTATTTCACTTTCACTTTCAGGTCAAGTGGTGGTGCCAGAGGAGCTTCGGTTCCCTCATGCCTGCTGTGTGGGCATCGCCTCGCAGACCACCCTCAGCCTCTTCAACCCCTCAGAGAGATGGCAGCAAGTGTCAATCACTGTCACCAGCCTGGCCATTGATGGAGAGAAGGTGATGCGTGCGAGAATGAAGGGATTTTGTGTCAAATCACATGTCGTACGAAGTACAATATCAAATACATATTGTCTAGTAACACTATAACGTCATCTACTGCCTGTTGTGACTGAACGGACAGAACTACAATCACGATTCAGGGGGTGACACTCGGCACTCATTTCATTCTTCCATGCCAATCCTTACAGGTGGACAGCTTGCCTTACCAGTGGCTTATGGTGAAGAACAAGACTATCATTGGCCCCAAGAGTACTGAGGAGCAGAAGGTGTTGTTCATCCCTCCACAGGCTGGTGTTTACCAGTGTATCCTCAGTGTTTGTTCCTGGCCTGCCTCCACTGAGGCAGAGGTGGCTGCCAGAGCAAATATTTTTGCTAAAAGGGTTGTGCTTGTTGCCATGGCCGAGAACCCCGCTCTAGAGGTGAGGGCCTCCAGTTTGACACTCCTGAGAAAAAATATATTTAAAAAAAAAAAAAAAAAAGGATGCAAAAAGAATAAGCTGACATAAAGCAGATATGAGATTTCTTGTTCCATTCTTTAGCAAATTACCCATAAATTAAATGAAACACATTTTCTTTCTCAGATTGAAGTAAGCAAATCTGGTTGTATGGATTTTGGAGACCTGCCAGGAGGCAGTGCCAGATCTCTTCCTCTGAAACTGCTCAACAGGACTCATGCCACCGTACCCATTCGTCTGGTCATCAGTGCAGTGAGTCAACATGGCATATTTTGGCAACATTTTCATAACATTTCTACATATTTTGAGACCACTTACTCATGCATTCGTGCTGAGCTGTGAAAGCGATACAGTGACCTCCAGTGGCATGTTGTGTTAAAAACGCTGCTGCACGTTTCAATGCAGCTTCTGAGGACTAAGCAAGTGGATTTCAAATACAATGTGATCTTTAGTTAACATCACATCTGAGCTGATGACAAAGCAATAGCCAAAGAGTGTTAGTGTTGTTTCTACATAATAAAAGGTGGACACGTTTTTCCCCATAAAGTGAATTAGATGTTTTTATAATGGTTAGACGTGCTTGATTTTATATTCGGTGTGTTTCTGTTATCAAGAACACAGTGGAGCAGAACAGGCCTTTTAATAACCCATTCTTGCTAGTTGGCATAAAAATACTGTAATGGTTGAGTGGTTCTCCACATTCCTCCAGAATGCCACAGCTTGGCGATGCTTCACCTTTTCCAAGCACCCCGTTACCATGACATCTGAGGGAACGCAGCAGGCCGGACACATGACCCCGGTGCCGTCTCCCTCGGTGATGAATCACGTGATGCATGCCAGCTATGGAGAGGTTAGAGTTGCCAAATTCTTACCTTAGTCAGCATCTCATTTAAATTATTCCATTCTGCATGTTTTTGTTACACAATTAGTCTAAGGTTTGCAGAGGCAAGTCAGATTGAATATTGAGATATTATGGGTAAGAGTTCCGCAGATCCAGTATTAGTGTTTTTTGTTTGTTTGTTTGTTTGTTTGTTTTTTAATCTCACACATACAGTTGCTAAACTGGTTGTATGATATGATTAACTTCTTTTCCAGAATCCAGAAAGTTTCATGGTCTGGGTTCATTTCAAGGCTCCTCAGAAGTATACAGCTTCTTCAGGTAATCAGCCTTGAATACTTTACCCGTAATCTAAGAATTATTAGAGACACTTTTCAGATGAAACAGTCACAAATGTTTTTCTTTTAGTCTAACAAACTCTTTTGTGGTTGTTCCTTTCAGGAGAACTTGGTCCAGCTGATGAGTACAGTGCTCGGGTGGACATTGAAGTGGACTCTCCTGGTCCAAGTCATGTGATCAGGAGTATTCCCCTCAGGGCCAGGTCTGGAACTGCAAGGGTCCATGCTCCTAAAGATCTCCAGGTATCCTGGCTGCAGTATGGCTAAACTCAGACTGATTAAGTTTTAGCTTCATACGATTTTAGCCTTACCTCATGTGTAAGGTACTCGTTTTACATTTGAATGCATTTCTAGAGATTAGAAAGGTGTCCCAGCAATGCAGTGGGTCAACTTAAGTTACCTTGGATGAGATGATCACACTGTGGAAGATCATTAGACTGAAATCAGTGACATTTAACATATTTAGCCAATCAAACATACAATCTTCAGCTTTCTAAGAGTCAAAGTGACAGGGAAATAATTGTTAGTTTAGAGTGTTCAAACTCTGCTTTTTCAGGGTTAGTCTGGTTGAATGTTGGAGGAGCGAGCAGATGTTGAGTGAAGAGTGAACAGGAACTTTGCAGAACACTTTGAACCTTCCTTCATCTAGTACATTTAAGCACACATGGCTAGTTTCTGAGAAATGCAAGTTTAAATTTCAAGATATTGTGCAATTCAGTACTGCAGTACAGGACAATCTTGCTCTTTTGTTCAGTGTTCCAAACTTAATGTAAAATTTATGTAACCGCACATCTGTGAGCAGAATTGGTTTCATAAAATGTCAAGACTTGTAGCAGTGAAGTGAAATCATTAATTAACAATGCACACATTCAGCTGTATTTGACTTGTTAGATTTAATAAAACCGACTTTTCTTTTTTATTTGCATGTTTAATTTATCACTTGTTCAACCTTTCCTGGCTTTTGTGGAGTTGGCAGTGAGGTGGCTTTTTTGTTCTTCCTTTGTCTAGACTGTCAGCCTGTCTGCTCCACTGGGGAAATCTTGTCAACAGACGTTGCCATTAAAGAACGCAGGAAACATTGATGTGCAGCTAAAACTCAAGGTAATTCTGACCTTTACTTTTCTTATTAGATTTGGGGTTTGAGTAAACCACTGTGACATTTTGGGCTCAGAATGTGCCACATACTTCGGGGATCCATTGATATTTTGCAGTTTTTTTTGTGCTTTCTCACTTTATGTTTCTTTTTCCTCCCTGCTCCTTTCCTCTTCTGCTCCCTCCTTTCTTGCCTCACCCACTGTATTCTCTGCACTCCATTTCTCCTGTTTCTTTTTCTTTGCCTCCTTGTTGACACCTCAACATTCAAAACACGTCTTTGCTGTTTGCTTTCATTCCTCTGTTCACAGAGCAGTGACGCCGAGGACAGTTTTTCTGTGACGCCTGATGAGCTGTCCCTGAGAGTGGGAGAGGAAAAAGGCATTGCGGTGTCTTTCAAAGCACAGGGAAACAGGAAATGTAGAGAAAGGTATAAAAAACTATATTTGCGTTTAAATGTTGCTATTGGGATAAAGTTTGCTTTCTGTAGTAACCAGTAAGTTCTTGTTATTGGGTTAAAAAAAAAACATAGATTAAATTCAAAAATTGCGGAGATGGAGAAGCAGACGGAAATACTAAAGAGGAAACGCACTACTACCAAGCGGACCAATCATAGGTCTTGCTCTCTGCGTCGCATAGTTGCATTTCTGGGGAGGTTCACATCAGTTATGGCGCTAGGCGGTGTCACCGTAGCTTCTGTGTCAACTTAACGTGGAAGTCTAAACCGCCTATAACAGAGAATATCAACCAGTAGGTGGGGCACTCTATTTGACACTCGAGAAACACAACATTAAATTTCATTCATTCATTCATCTTCTGTAACCGCATATTCCTTTTAAGGGTCGCGGGGTCTGCTGGAACCTATCCCAGCTGTGATCGGGCGAGAGGCGGGTTACACCCTGGACAGGTCTCCAGTCTATCACAGGGCTAACACAGAGAGACAATCATTCACACTCACACTTACGGCCAATTTAGAATCACCAATGAACCTAACAAACATGTCTTTGGATGGTGGGAGGAAGCTGGAGTACCTGGAGAGAACCCATGCAGACACCGAGAGAACATGCAAACTCCACACGGAAAGGCCCAGTCGGCCCATGGATTCGAACCTTCTCTCTGTGAGGCATCAGTGCTAACCACCTCACCACTGTGACGCCCCAACATTAAATTTCTTATTGTCAAAGACAAAGCTATGGCTTATCAAAATCAGTATGCAACTACAACCTACATCTGTATCAAGCAGCAAGTCGTTGGAGACATGAAGCAGTTTCAGCCTTGTGACGAGTTAAAAAACCAGATCCTGTTGAAAATTTGACCGTCAGTGCTAAAAGTCAGTTGGTGGTCAGTTGTGTTGAAACTACTTTTTCAACACAACAGTCTTGGATAAAAATGTCATGTCAACTTAGATACTGGTATAAGAACACTAGGATCAAGCCCAGGTTGTGGTTTGTTCAAGGACTGAAACTAGAAAGCGTAAGAATGGAGAAGTGCACTAGCTTATTATGTTTGGTGGGAAATTTTATTAAGACAGCTTTCTTTTATTAATAATAAGTATGATTATACTGATGATGGTATACCATTTTTATTCATATCCAGCAGATTTTAATTGTCTGTTTTGCTTTTGGTTATTGGCCAATTAAATGGCTCAGCTTTTCCCTTCTCCAAACTACCATTTTTATATCAGCCTTTAAAACACTATTATTGCTCGACCTCTACTCCAGTCCAACTACTGCTGAAAGGAGCGGCAAAATAAATAATTACACCTTGCTGGACTTGAAATACATGTACACCGGGGGCTGGACATAAATGAACATCTACTCACTGGAATTACCTTTGTCACTATCTTACAGTCTTCTCACCATCTTGGTGTTGCCGTCTGGCCCTCAGTACGAGGTGACGCTGAAAGGAGAAGTAATCTCTGAAGACTTAAGAAAACTGCCCTCTGCCGCCGCTGCTGCCTGTGGCTCTAGTCTGACCAATGACGTTCCACCGATCCTCTCGAATAAACAGTTCGTAGCTTGGGGAGGAGTCACCCTGGGACGAGCTGTGTAAGCAACTTTTCAGTTTTTCATTAATTTCACTACTCCTTGGTTACAGGGGGGAAAAAAAACACTTTCTGGGTATCAATTATTCATTGGAATGTAATCAATAAAAAAACTCAAGGCCCAGTGGTCCATCTTATTCTATTAAGGCTTGTGTAATGTTATTCATGAGAAGGGACAGAGGTGTCTACGGGGAGTGTTATTCCTCAAAAGCTATTTCAACATAATGCACAATTTATTTATACTCTTTGAAGGGAGGTAAAGAACAGATGGCAGTAAGAAGCCGTATCTAGATCCAGGTTTGACTTGGCTTTTCTAGACAATTTAGGATAATGACTCTCATTTTGAAAACGTTGGTTATGCAAAGTCAAAGATATCAAGTTTGACATGAAACACTTATACCTTGACTGATGAAATAACCAACAGCCAACAACATTGTGTTCTTTGTTTATTTTTTTTTTTAGCCAGCAGAAGCTGGTTCTGAGGAACAACTCAACCAACACCACACAGCAGCTGCGCTTGCTTATTCGTGGCCAAGACCAGGACTGTTTTCAGGTAAGCTGTCACATTCTCATAACTGAAAACTCATTTTTCCTGAATTGACATCCTGGTTGGAACCATATGAAGAGTTTATTTTCTTATTATACTTGTTTCAAATCGGCAATCTGCAGAAAATGTTCAACCCCACATGCTTAGCTGACCGACTCATGGCATCAGCTTTATCCTAAAGCTATTTAGTTTAACTGTGTAAACTGATTTTCTTATCAGCTCCAGAGTATGTTCAGTCCCGAGGAGCGTTTGACCCGACACGGAGAGCTGTCCATTCGCCCCAGAGAGGATGTGACCGTCCACTTGCTCTTTGCTCCAACAAGGGTGGCCTGCATGTTGGCCAAGCTGGAGATCAAACAGTCTGGAGTCCGACCTTCACAGCCAGGGGTCAAATTCACTGTGAGGATGTGACCGTTCAAAGCCCTTCTCTGAAGTCATCAATCATTATGCATTTTTCTTTTGTTCGCTTTTTTTTTCAAAACCACATTCAGCTTAATTCAGTTCCTGTCTTTGCCATCCTCAGATTCCATTGTCTGGCTACGGTGGGACCAGCAACATCATCCTGGAGGACCAGAGGAAACAGTCAGACGGCTACGTGGCAACACTGACCAACGTCGCCGTCGGTCACGTTAGCAAAGTGTGTCTGTGCGTGAGGAACACTGGCTCCAGAGCAGCTTTCATCAAAGCCGTGGCCTTCTCTGATGTGCATACCCGAACGGTCATGGACCCTTCTGTCATCAGCATCGCTCCTTCACAGTTTATACTGAAGGAAAGGACACAAGAGGTAAAAGGACGGGCAGTAATACACAAGGAACTAGAATTATAGTCGTATAATAGTAGAGTTTCTTTGAACAGAACATGACGTTGTTAATAATATCTGTGTTTTCAGGTGATCACAGTGCTGATGAAGTCCACACATAGAGAGCAGAGCCTGTGCCAGTTGTCCAGTTCCCTGCTTGCTACCGTCTGTCTGTTTTGTGGAGATGAGGTCTCCAGGCAGCAGTACAGGAGGTGAGGGATATTTTTTTTAGCATATTTAAAGGTTATTTACGTATTAATGTTAAGGTTTTGACCATTTTAAACCTTGGATGTAATAAAAGCGTCCAGTTTTAAAATAATGGACTCACATGATTGTATCTGTGTCACTTAGTTTCAGTGTTCAAGTATTATTGTGTTCAATAAAGGCTAGAAAAAACTTTGATAAATCAACTTCTTTACTGTTTAAGAAACTGCTAGTCTGATGAACAGTTTCAGTCCATCTGTATTGCTTTTATTCCAAACTTGAATGACTTTAAAGTTGTCTCATTTCCACAGTAAAGCTCAAAAGCAGCAAACAAAGTAATTTTCTCAGTGTCCAGCTTTGTTACCACAAAGCATTATTTATGTGTCTCTGCTGCCAACAGATGAACGATCATTGTTTCTGCATCATTAAAAGTGCTTATAGTTTGTCGAGCCGATTCCAGATGGTTCTTCTTTTGTCAGAAATGCGGCTTTTCTCCCCTTTTTTGTTTTTACAGCGTTGTTGTTTTGTTCTTTCAGACTGCTTCAGATCAAACCAGACGTTGTGCAGAAGGCCCTGTCTGAAAACAGTCTGCTGAAAAATGTGGACTTCAATGAAAAGTTCCTGGGAGAAGAAAATGTTGCGGAGAGTAAGATCGTTTGTTCTTCACTTAAAACGGCGTAGGACTTTTTCTAAAATTCAGCCTAAATGTTCAGTGGATAATGGGGAGAGTAATAATCTGCAGCATCCGCGCATTTCAGTCTGCTGCTCTATTGCTGATTTAACTGTTGAACCCAGAAGTTACCCTTTCACTTCCTCCCCTTCAGGAAAGGAAAAGGAAAAGGGAAGCTTCTGTGTCAACTTTCAAACTTAGCAGCAGTCTAATTTTCCAACAAGGCTCACGACGGCAGACTTACTGGGATAACCAGGCGGCTGCAACGGACTACAACGATCATAAAGCAACTCTATCTAGCCTTGAATGACAGATGCCAAATATTGAGGTTATTTCCTTATGGCCTTGGCATGTCTGAATAAACGCATAAGGAATAATAATTTAAAAGTCACCCATGTCTGAATGACAAAGATGCTTTTTAACAGTTTTACAAAACCTGCAAAGTTACCATCATTCTGCTTCTGAGCAAGTCTTATATCTGACAAACTGAGGTCTTAAATTTCCATCTGTCTAATGACTTCGCTTCACTTTGCAGCCTATGACTTGCCCCAGCGACCCAATGAGGCCCACATCTTCTACAGCAACATGAGCAAGGTGGTGGTGTCGTTGCTAGGAAGTACCAAGAGCACAGATGGTGAGGAGGAGAGTGAGCGCACTGAGCTTCTGCTGCCCTCTGCTCGGCACGGCTCCGAGACAGACAGGTAATGTCACACATACCAAACATGATTAACCTACTAGAATATACCGCCGGTCCTCTGAACTGACAACACAAAGATGGGGATACTAAGATAAATTGTTGGGGGGAAAAATCTGGGAAATGCAAAGTTATAGATCCCACTTATTGCAGCACATTCATTTAGATTATTATTTTTTGAAGAACACAATGAAGTAAAAGGCCTGATGTAAGGATCTCTGCTATGTTTATATGTTGCAGCTCACTATACTATTTAAACACTATATACGCTTTCATGTTGTTGTGTAATTCCCAGTGTTCTGGTAAATGGCAACGTGTCTCTGGATGTGCTACCAGTGAAAGGTCCCCAGGGTCCAGCACTGAGAGTCGGGGAGCCTTCCTTAAAGGTACTGTAAGACCGTCTTTGTGACCATTAATGTTTTCTTACAATGAGTGTTTATTTTAGTGCCTTTTTTTTTTTTAAACTGTAAATTACATTTTCACTCCCTCAGTCTTCAGAGCCATTACACAAACAGTCTGAGTCCTGGACCATCCATCCAGAACAACTTGTCCTTGCAGCTCCCACCATCAGTGAGTCAAATCTCTATTGTGAGCTCAGTATTCTGTGAACTTGACTACATGCAATCATTTCATGTTTTTGTATATTTTTTATTTTTTCAGATGGTGCATCCCCCACCAGTCAGGTTCAGATCCGGAACAACACTTCCAGAGAGCTGAGCTTTGATTTGTCCTGGCCTGCTCACTGTCTCACCATCACCCCACAGCATGGGGTTATCGAGCCTCAGTAAGAAAAACTGAAGAGTTGTTTATATTTCTTCATATTTTTTTTGCAATGGTAGATACATGCAGGGAGTCTAGAGTTTGTTTTGCAGTAAGACTGTGATGCTTGTTGGGGTTATTTCTGTTTATATTTCAGTTTGCATTTATCAAGATAACATTTTGGACAATTGAGTACATATACATTAGATTCAGAGTCAAATGACATGGTGCAAACATTTCTAAAAATATATTATCTTTGTGTACAAAATCAGAAAGTCATAATCTGTACTAATTAATTCCACTAATTTCTTTATTAATGCAAACTAAGGTGCCACCTGCAGATTTTGATCAGTCCCAACCCCTCACTAGCAACCAAATCCGCCCTGCTACCCTGGAGTGGTCAGATTTACGTCCAATGCAACGGTGAACAGAAGGTATGGGACAAAGAAGACGTACTGTGCAACCTCTTAAAGCAATACTTTCTTGAATCATCTGACCCATGTCTGTTTTTAACATGACTCCCGGTTCAGTTTATTAAGGTCCAGATACGTCGGGACCTTGCTCTGGATGTGTCCGTCGCCCCACCAGATACGTCTCTGTCGGCCTTGCCTCCTCAGGCTGCTACTCCTGTCTTGCCTGTGTCCAGGCTCGCCACCAAGTCCTCGCTAATGCAACAGACATTTCAAGACCTGGTGGAGATCAGCAGCAAGACCATCATCTTCCCCACCACTCCCTCGGGGGAGACATCAGGTAGGGATGTGAGCAACCACTGGATAAAAGTAGCTCTGAACAGTCTTATACTAATTATCTTCAAGGTTTACAAGCGTGAAATACATGCAGACTCTTGAAGTTTTAAGTCTGTAGGCAGCACATAGTGTGTGTGTGTTTGTGTGTATTCCTGCGGGAGATTAAAACTCTGTTGTTCCTGTGCTTCAGAGGCCCAGCTGGAGGTACAGAATGGGGAAGTGGAAGTGCGGTGGTACCTGTCATCATTTGCTCCTCCATATGTCAAGGTGCATTTTTTTTTTTTTCCCTTCATTATCTCTTTCATCTGTCTACTGATTTGTGCTGTTTACTGTTTTTCTATCTCTCTCCTTTTAATATCACACCTTGTGGAACAGATGCTTTCACTGCTTTTGTAGTTTATTTACCTTATTTTAGTTTTTATTAAGTGTAACAAGATTATTTTACTTTTTTTACTCACTTTGTAATCATGTCTGTGAAGGTTCTCAGTCTTTGTAGTCATGTTAAAAAACTGGAGCTACTTGTAGAGTTTCTTGAAGATGTTTCAGTTTGTTTTTCAGTTTGCTTGTGTTTTTAGTTGCTCTTTCACATTCTTGTTTTTGATACTGTAGTTGTACAGTGATAGCAGTGGCTTAACTCCAGCCGTGGTCCTTGCTCTCTCCTCAGGGGGTTGATAACTCTGGAGACGTTTACCGGGCCACTTACACTGCTTTCAGATGTTCCAGGGTCTCGGGAACCCTCGGAGCCCATGAGAAGATGCAGGTTAGTCCATTCACACCCCAGATGAAAATTAGACTTGTTATTTTTTAGATGATCCAGAGTGAGGAAACACTGGCAATGAAATGTATGTATTGGGGGGGGGGGGAAGGCCATTGGTTGTGTTATTCCCAAGTTACGGCTTTCATGACACTCGACTGATTTTGAGTAGTACTGAGAGCTTAAAATCCTCATCAAATAGAAAGTTCAAAAGTCCATTTTACCATGACACGCAAAGAATTCTTCAGTCAGACCAAACAAGGCATTTATATTGTCAGTGGAAAAATACAGGTGCAGGAAAAAGGTTGATTTTTTATTTTTTTTTTTAATCCTTTCAAGACATTTAACAAGTTCCATCTATAAGTCTGCCTCTGCAACACCGTCCATGCTTTTCTATTTACATTCTGACCCTGTCTTCCTATATTTTTTCCAGGTGCCTATTACCTTCCTGCCCAGGGACCGAGGGGACTATGCCCAATTCTGGGACTTAGAGTGCCACCCTGTCTCTGAGCCCCAGCAGAAAACCAGAATCCGCTTCCAACTCTGCGGCACTGTGAGTTGACTCTGTGGGATTTCACTGGGATTGGAATCTGGAAACCGTAATGAGAGCAGCTGTACAAAAGTTGTGCTTCTCTATAGTGAACTTTTCACCTCAGTCGTGGTTTCATTTTGCTCAAAACAAGTTTCATCTGTTTATATAAAAAATATAACAGCCCTGGGCTATCCATTAACATTTCGTGGTACTTCTAAAATACGGTCTTTCTATTCCCATCATCAAAAGCATCAAAGCCCAAACTCTGCTTTCACTAATGCTCCAAAGCCTGGGCACAAGGCTAATGTAGTGCTCTCTCTAAAACAAATATAATGTGTCATTACATGCATTTCAACATTTTTTATAAAAACAACAAAACAAAAAAAAAACATGTAAGTAAGTGCCTTGACTGTGGCTCTGTAGCGTTAGTGACAGAATTAACAAATGGGAAAAGTAGGTTGTGGGATGGGAAACGAGAGCCACCCTGCTGAGACGGGCCTGCGGGCTTCGCTTTAATGTGAAGTGTTATGACAGACCCAGTTAACTTAAGAGCATACATGCACAGCAAGTGGGATGTCGGATAGATAGCTCCACGTAAGTAGGTTAAGTGGCTATGACGGTAGCGCTTTTGTTGTTATTGCTTTATTTCGTGATCATTTGTAGATGCAGTGTGGCAAGTGGAATGACAAAACCTTGTTAAACACTAATTAGTGACTTGGATACTGTATGTACCTGACGGAATGTGTTTCACATTTTGCTTTAATCTCCGCACGTGTAACCGTGTAGCGATGGCTCTCAGCACCAGCCAGTGGAAGCTAGCAGCACAAATCTTAGTGATGTTATTTGTTTCTAAAGGGAGCGAAGTCTGGACCGGTAGAAGGACCACAGGAAGGAGACTGTTCTCTGGTGAAGACGGACACTACAGTCAAGACCAGGAAGAGAGCTGATGCCTCAGCAGGCAAAACCGGGTGAGTCCATCTAAATCCAGATCCAGGATGGTTCTGTATGTAAAATTAGAAGCCAGTGGAGAGGAAGTGGAATAACCGATCACTGCAAGACATCTCTTGGGATTCATATAAAAGATGAAAAGAATAAATTGTTTTAGAATTTATATATAAATATGATGACTAAAGCTGTGCTCGGACTACAGGAGTTTTGGGCCAATTTATTCTCCAGTTCACCCCTCCTGAGGAAACCTTCCTCTGTGCAGAAATTCAGCGCAGATTATCTGGTTTTAAACCTCCTAAGCTGCTTGCAGATGCACCAGAGTACTCCTTCCACCCAAGTAATATGTTTAATGTTGTAGGATCATTGACAGTTCTCACCTTGAGTTCAGAGACGCTGTGTTGATCACTTCTAAGTTCCCTATCTTCACTCGCTCAGCGTTCAGCTTTTATTTCAGCAGTCTCTGCACTGTTTACATCCACTTCCCAGTCAGGTCACGTGAGACGATGCATTCAGCAGCTCCCTGATCTGACATTATGATAAAAATATATACGGTCTTGTAGCTGTGGTATCATTTTGTGCATAAACTACAATTTATGCATTCGTGTGTGCATGTTTGATGTTATGTATAAGATTATCTGCGAGGTGTCTCCTTAAGTGTGCAACCTTATTTCAGACTTGCAACGGACTGAAACTCCTGATTCCTGAGCCCAGCTTTACTCGAAATCTATCATTCCTATCTTCTTCTTAATCAGATGCCACTCTTTTAAATTGATTTGGTTTAAGAGCTTTACAACTTAATTGCGTGGAGTCTTTATCAAGTTGTCTCACCTTCGAATGGTAGTTTTTAGAATTATTATCTTCCTATTATAATGGTCCTTATTTGTAATCTTCAGTCACGAGGAGACCGCACGAAGGGGTGTGTATTCACCGCAGGATCTGTACACCTTCTCCTCCACACGGGTGGGTGAGTCCAGCACACTGAAGGTCAACATCCGCAACAACTCGTCCGACACACATGAGGTGAGGCATACCTTTATTCTCAATAAGACATAAGAAGAAGTGTTTGTTTTTTTCCTTGCTTACTGCAGCAGAAACTCAAATACAGTATATACATATGCAGCACTATCTTTTTTTCACCAAAGAGAGGCTGTCAGAGTTAAAGCAAGAAAGGAACTCTGTTAAAAAAAAAACAATAAATTCTTAAGTTGCCTCTGGAAATGAGACCTTGTCATCTCAAAGTTGAGTTTTCGTGACCTGAGATGTTAAAGTGCAGATACCAGCCTACATGTTTGTGCTGTTACTCCGTATTGATAAAAGAAATTGCATGACTGACTCAACGCATATGTACTGAATAACCAATGTAATAACAACCCCTAACGTGTGTTATTATGCTTTGCATGGATTTGATGTGTGGCTTCTCTAATTGACTTGCAGCTGAAATTTGTAAACCCTAGGGAGCCCTTCCACATCAAGCATTCCAAATATTCCCTGAGGTGAGTCCAATCATCATTATCCCTAAGAGAAACTCTGCATTCTGCCCTTCTGATCGTAGCTGGGAGCAACATGGAAATAAGAGATGTTATGAACTTGTAGTGTACAATGACTGCCTAGCTCTCTTCTCTACAGCAGTGTCATGGTAGTATCCCTGTTATAATTGTTTTACCACATTCAGGATATGTCATTCTTGGGAACAAAGGAACATTTGATTATCATATTCCTGTGCGCCTGACAAATATTAGTATCTCGGTAACTGATTACGGTGTGCTGTTTGCCCAGGTGTTACATTCAGCAATGAATGAATGGGCAATACACCCATCAGGCATAACATTAAAACCACGATCAGGAGAAGTAAATAACATTGACTATCTTGTGACCATTCAGTGTTCTGCTGGGAACCTTTTGGACCTGGCATTCATTCGTGTGGATGTTACTTAGACATGTAGCACCCACCTAGACCAGACCAGACACCCCCACCCCATAGCAATGACACTACTTGATGGCAGCAGCCATCCCCAGCAGGATGCACAAAAAAAACCCAAAAACGGTTTAAGAACAACTAAAAAAACATGAACAGCACAAGGTGTTGACCTGGCCTTCTATTTCACTAGATCCCAAACTGATCAAGTATCTGTGGGATGATCTACAGAGGCCCCTCCCCTCAACCCATAGGACCCAAAGGCCCCCCCACTAACAATATTCTGTTGCCAGACACCACAGGACACACTCAGAAGACCCATGTCCATTCTCTGATGAACTGTTTTGGAGACTCAAGGAAGACCTACAGAATATTAGAACGGCGGTCATAATGTTATGCCTGATCGGCTTAAGTCTGCTGTGCAACTTACGTGGATTTGATGCGTCTCTTGTAGTGGCTTCAAGACACTTATTTAGTTTTGAGAATTGGCGCCATAGTGCTATTTGTTGAGATTGTTTGGATTTGATCACTTGAGCCGTTGTCTGTGTTTATGTTCCATGTTCCAGAGAACTCCAGCTAGCATAACGGGGTTTCTCAAAACTGGGATAAGGACTTAGCTGTGTTTCTGAAATCTGGATTATTTATTTATTTATTTATTTAAATGCGTAAACACAACAATGGGACATATCAAAAACCCGATCAGATTCGGGTACATGTAAATGCACCCTTTGATTTCTCATGAGTATAAATTAAAGAGTAAGTAGCTTGTTTGGTCAAAACATGTTTAGTGATATAACTGAGACATAAGATATAACGTCATTTCCCCATTGTGAATGCTCGCTGTGGGAGGTCCCGTGAGACGCTGGGAGGTGGATGATGTTACTATATACGGTATACTCCTGAGGTCTTGGGGAGTGATGTTTGCCTAACTAAGAGCCTTGGGAGGACTGGATGGCCACAGGTACCAGCTGTGTTGTTCTATGTAGGGAAAACTGTGTACAGTAAGAGTGGTACGAAGCAAAAACACTTGACTTCCTCCACAAACATTACACATCGTCATGTTTGTCATGTTTGTATGTCCAGTGTTGCCGTAACCTGCAGTGACCCTGCCCCAGCTCTGCAGTGGGTGTGTTGTGAGCCCTGCGTTCTGTGGATTTGTGATGGCTTTGTGATGTTCCCAGCATGTGGCATTTATACCTGCAGGTTTTAAATGTATGAAGCTTTAATTTTACCGTTTCTTAGAAGGTATTGAAAGTCTATAAAGGTCTTTAAATCTTTCTCATACGTGTCCCAGGTGACACAATCTTTAGTTATGAAATGCCTCTATGCTAAAACCTGCTGGAAGATGGCCAGTGCAGTTTTTCCTCTGACCTCATGTAAAATTTATACACGGGCCTTCAATTAAACGGGTTATACTTTTTAATTGGTTAATCCTTCCATTCATTTTCTGCTGCTTATCTACGCCCAGGTGGCGAATGAATAATTAATGATATTATTAGGAGCTATTAGGGCTGCAGCTAATGATTATTTTCATTATTGATTGTTTGGTCTATTTAATAATAGAAAACGTATTAATAAAAAAATATATAACAAAGGGGTCAAGGTGATGTCCGAAAGTTACAAGTCACAAGAAAGGAACAAATAAAACAAAATGTTTGCTTGACTAAAGATTCAGTTCTTTATTACTCAGTCAGTTGTAACAAGTAAAGTGAGATGAATAAAATATTATGCTCTTATTGTCCCTGCTGGTTATCACTGATATTCACGACGATCAGCCACAACCTTATGACCACTGATAGGAGAAGTAAATAACATTGACCGTCTTGTGTCAATTCAGTGTTCTGCTGGGAAACTTTTAGACCTTTCATTCATTCATGTGGATGTTACTTAGACATGTAGCAGCCACCTAGACCAGACCAGGCACCCCCACCCCCATAGCAACGACCCCATAGAGCAGCCATCCCCAGCAGGATGCAGCCTGACACAGGCACACACACAAAAACACTTTAGGAACAACTCAAAAAAACATGAAGAACAGCACAAGGTGTTGACCTGGCCTCTAAATTCACTAGATCCCAAACTGATCAAGTATCTGTGGGATGATCCACAGAGGCCCCTCCCCTCAACCCATAGGACCCAAAGACTAACAACATTCTGTTGCCAGACACCACAGGACACCCTCAGAAGCCCCATGTCCATTCTCTGAGGAGTCACAACTGTTTTAGAGGCACGAAGGAGACCTAATGTTATGCCTGATTGGTGTATTCATACTTTATAATATCCATTATATAACCATACTGTTTGAACATCTGAACATCGTGGTGAACCCTGCAGAAACCCTGTATCATAAACCCATGATGCACCATTTGTTATGGTTGGGTCTGTAAATCTGTTTCTACATGAACTAGAGTTTAGGTAGATTTTTTTTTTTTTGTGTGTGTGTCGTGCCTCGTACAATATTTGGCGTTTCCATCAAGAGTATTTGTGTTGGTGCATGCGTTATGTAATCATGGTGTAACCGTTAAAAAGAATACGGTGTAATTGTCTATTTTTAACAGCTGCTCTTCTCCCCCACTCATTAGATCACAGCACTACCTGAAGCTACCCGTCCAGTTCAAGCCCAGTTCTGCAGGCAGACACGCCGGCTTGCTGCTCATCCAGTCAGAAACAAGTGGAAGTCTTGTTATTCAGCTGACTGGTGAGGCATTGCCTTGAATTCACCATGCACCCTCCTACGCCACCACCTCCTCCTGTTGCCTGGCTTTGGGTGGATGCTCGCCTCTCTTCTATTCATCGTGGGACAGATGAGAGCAGCAGAGAAGAGAAAGCAAAACAGCCATGGATCAAATAAAAGCAACCACTGATTTAAATCCTTTCTAGTCGTCATATTTGGAGATGTGGTCTGTAGCTGATTAAGTGGAACTGACTGAGTCTCTACAGCCAACACAGACCCATCTGCCTCTGAGTGAGGCACAGGTGTCCTCAGCTGGCCCGTGAAAAATGACTGTGCCTGTTTGTGCCTGAAGCTGAATGATTTGCGTCTGACCAGCTCACAATTAGTCTGGCATTTCGGAGCACTAATGATTTTTGTCACTTGACTCTGGATTTGGTATTTTGCTTTATCCCTGAGTCATGTCACAAGGCAGGATTGTTGTTGCCACGGCTCCTGCCAGACAATAGCGGCACCAGTTTAGATACGTTGGGGATTACTTGGAGTTGGTCACACAGGAATGCCTTTGTCTTTTGTTTGGTAACATGGCTGCAGGGATTTTTCTTTTTTTGGAAAAGCCACATTGTGCTGCCTTTTTTTTTTTTTTGCCGTGTTACATGGTAGAAGTCTGAAAAAGAATCCTTTTGTCTCAAAAAAAAAAAAAAACCTGATCCAGTCATTTCTGTTGACTCCTGATTGTGGTGGAACGACCACAGGATTTAAGGATTCTGTTTTCCTGGAGTCGCTTAATTTTTTAAATGAACGTTCTAGCTCTGTCTACATTTCATAAGATTTTCCCTAATCTTCTTGTACTGGAGTGGTTTCTATGGAGATGGCTCCTCAACATGCAGAACCCACCTGCGCAGCGGCCTTTGTGAGCACCATGTGTTGACTTCCAGCAACCTTCCAAGACTTGTTCCAAACGGTCCAGATGTACTTAATTTAGTCATGATCAGGGCAGCTCACAGCAACATTAGGATGGTTAATGATTGTTATTACATGCTAAAAGAGTTTCCTCTGGTGGGGCTTTTGTTCGGCAGCTTGCCAGGCCTGCTCAGTATGGTTACCATGGCAAAACGTTGTTAATCACTGTTCCAGTCACAGAAAATTAGCTCCCTGTTTCTTCTTCTGGCTCCGAGGCAATTGGCCAAAATTGCTTGGGGGTGCGGGGGGGTATTGGGGGTATTGGATCTGCTTCCACTATCAGTTCTGGAGCTGGCATTGCATTGGGAAATGTATGTGAACTTCATCAGGGATGTGTTTGTTAACCTGTCAGATGCCACACGTTGTGACAACACTTTGAAAAACACTAGCGTTGAGCATTATTTTGTGCAACACGTTTTAATATGAAGGCGAGCCTCTGTCTGCGACCACCCTTACACGTTTTGATTTACAATTTGCACATGATCTAAATGTATTATGTAATATATTTTTTCCTCTGTACACATTTTTAAATAAAGTTTTGTGATAAATAGCTTTGCTTCTGAGTATGTTTTTTCAACCCACACTGCTGCAGAGGGATATAAAAGTCATTCATTCATTTCTCCTCTGTAACCACTTGTCCTGTGAAGGGTTGCGTGGGGGCTGGAGCCTATCCCAGCTTTCATTGGGCGGGGTACACCCTGGACAGGTCTCCAGTCTATCTCAGGGCTAACACAGAGAGACAGACAACCATTCACACTCACATCTACGACCAATTTAGAATCACCAATGAGCCTAACCAGCATGTCTTTGGACGGTGGCAGGAAGCAGGAGTACCCCGGAGAGAACCCACGCAGACACAGGGAGAACATGCCACACAGAAAGGCCCCAGTCAGCCTGGATTCGAACCCGGGACCTTATTGCTATGAACTGATGGTCTATGAGTTGTATGCTAGTTGGAGTATCTGACAGCTGGCTAAAAGTCTCAGCTAGCATGAGTTCGGCTGACTGCTGACTGCTGACTGCTAGATATTAATTCACTTCCTGTCTTCCATCTGTGTAAGCTCTTGTAGGGAATAAGTTGACTGATGCTTTATCTGGAAAGGTCAAGTACCTTATCCAGAAACTTAATTCTGTATCATTTGGTTTGCACAATATGTGAATATGTGACCTGCATGATCTGTAAACAGATTTCTGACAGCCTGACCGGGTCAGCGTTTCCATGGTAACTCCCTGTAGGTCAGACTTCTTCGGATCTCCTTAAGCCACTAGAATTTCTTAAACATAAGTGACGTGCTAAATTAATGATCTGGCTTAGCTGTAACCAAACCTAACAATTAAACACATTGCAAACCTGCAAATAAGAGACAAGAACAAAGAAGATCATCCGACGAGTGTTTTATTAACACTTATGTATTCACGTGCGGTACCGTGCTGCACACAGCTGCAGAAGAGAGGATCGGTCCTGCACTGCCTGACTGGACAGCCGTGGCCAAAGCATGAAAACGGTCACGCCGGCACGGCAGGACACGTCCGGAGGGTCCTGTTTGTTCAGTCCTTTTGGATTTAAGATTGTATAGACAGATCTTCCACAGTCCAGGCTTGAGCCTAGTCTGATTGCAGCTTTTCTGTTTGTATAATAAATAATAATATTAATAATAAGATACATGGGGGAATTCTTTCTCTGCATTTGAGCCGTCCATTAGTTCGCACAGAAGTGTGTGCACTCAGAGTGGAGGGCTGCCACTTGGTATAGCTCTCTGGGAGCAATTTCGGGGGGTTAGGTGTTTGCTCAAAGCTCCTCAGCCATGGACACGGAGGCTGCTCCTAAAGCTGCTTCTCTGCCCACTATCATTTTTTCCTCTCTAGTTGTGTTTTATTTTCATGTCCTTTCTCTGTGTTTGGCGGCTCCCTTCTTTTGTTATTTCTTGTTCCCGTATTTTCACCTTGCAACTTTTGAAAGGCTGCACAGCAAGAAAGTTTCATCGCATACTTCTGATCTGCTCTCCTCCGCTAAAGACGCTTTGAACAAATAAGAAAGACTTTTTTAAATGTCCTTCAGCAAGAAACTAGAAACTGAACTGCTGCTGCATGTCTGATCCTGACCTGTATGACCTCTGAAAACAGTCAAGCTCTGTAATCATGCTGCTGGTACAGGCTGCTGTGCGCCATGCGTCCTGCAGGTGTCGCCAAAGCTTCACTCAGCGGCCGGCTGTCAGCAGCATGTACCGTACAGTAGGACAGCTGGGCTTTATTTTGCTTCCCAGCCTGGAAACCACTGTAGTGCAGTTGGACTTGACGTCTAGCAACACAACATCACAGACTTTAAACAAGCAGACACGGCGGCCAAGTGCGTTGACGACTGCATCTTTACAGGTAGGAAGCCCGCGACGCTCCTCTTAGTTATTCCCATACACCGGTGTGTTATTATTTAAATGCATACTGCTGCTGGGGTCGTGGGCGCCGGGAGGAATGTTCTGGCTGTGCTAGCTGGAGCGGCTACGCGCTAGTCGGGGTGTCCGGTGTGTGTGTGGGAGGAGGAGGAGGGGGGGGTCTGACTTTGGCCCAGACCGTGGAAGTTGCTGTTTGGAGTTGAAGCCGCTTTCCAAGCTGCGCCAGACAGCGGGGCTAAGCTAAGTGAGCTAAGTTAGCAGCAAGCAGGCAGGCGGGCAGGCAGGCAGGCAGGCAGACAGGCAGGCTAGCCCTGGCACCGGTCCATCCGCGGGGGCCACAGCAGCAGCACCAGTCCGCTATGTCTCTGTCCCTGCGCGGGGCAATAACGCTGCCTCTCCCTCCCTCTGACCGTGACCTCCGCGTCTGCTCCAACATTTATCACCCTGAGTAGACGCAGAGAGAGGCATGTTGTTGTCTGTGTCGCTAGCTCTTGACTATGATTTGATGGAGACGCTAGCTGGGGCGCTAGATTAAAAAATAAATAAATAAATAAATAAATAAATACCCTATGCAATCACTCATATTTCCACCCAACTTTATTTTCCTTTAATGTATATATGCAAATGAGCGGGGTGTCACAGAGCAGCTGCATGTGGGATGAGCTGCAACAGAGCTGCGTGTTTAAACGCTGCAGGGTGGGGTGAGGACCACAGTGGGACAGAGGAACACCATCCCCATCCCTGCAACATCCTCTCACCACGGCCGGTTTAAAAGTGATGTTCACGTCGGGAATCCCGTTACCTCCACCTCCTCCAAACCCAGGATGCACGGTCTCCTCCCCGTCTGGTCGTCTGCAGAGTTAAAAAGATGGGAGTTAAACACTCATGTGTCTTGCATTGATCTAAAAGTGATTTTGTTTTGCATGGTCGTGTCAAAATTAGAGACAGATGCTCTACTGATCCCCAGCATCAGCATGCATACTAAAATATAAATAGTTGTGTAGATTCTGAATTAAGTTGCCTCATCAAACCTGTAAGAGGAGATCAGACGGTATTGAAAGTAAGTGATGAAACTTTCTTTCTGTGCCGCCCTTTGGAAAGTTGCAAGGTGCTTCAGAAAATGACTAAAAATACAGGAACAAGAAAAAAACAACAACCCAAATAACAAGAATTTCAGGGAGCTGCCACACGCAGAGAAATACGAGGAAGAGTTTTCTGTTGTCTTGTCTGTCGATATTCATGTCGGGAATCCCGTTACCTCCACCTCCTCCAAACCCAGGATGCACGGTCTCCTCCCTGTCTGGTCGTCTGCAGAGTTAAAAAGATGGGAGTTAAACACTCATGTGTCTTGCATTGATCTAATCTGAAAGTGATTTTGTTTTGCATGGTCGTGTCAAAAGTATAGATAGATGCTCTACTGATCCCCGGGGGACATTTAGCACCCATTAGCATCCGCATGCATACCAATATATAAAAGGTTGTGTGGTTTCTGAATTAGGTTGCCTCATCAAACCTGTAAGAGGAGATCAGATGGTATTGAAAGTAAGTGATGAAACTTTTTTTCTGTGTGCCGCCTTTTGGAAAGTTGCAAGGTGCATCAGAGAGCAACTAAAAATACAGGAACAAGCAAAAAAACAAACAAAAAGAATTTCAGGGAGCTGCCACATGCAGAGAAATATGTGGAAGAGTTTTCTGTTGTGATATTCATGTTGGGAATCCCATTACCTCCACCTCCTCCAAACCCAGGATGCATAGTCTCCTCCTTTTCTGGTTGTCTCTAAGATTAAAAAGATGGAGTCAAACACTCGTATGTCTTGCATTGATCTAAAAGTGAGGTTTTTTTGCATGGTTGTGTCAAAAGTATAGACACTGATCCCCAGGGAAATTTAACATCCAGCAGTAGCATCAGCATGCATTGAAGCACGGTTGTGTGGTTTCTGAATTAAGTTGCCTCGTCAAACCTATAAGAGGAGATCAGATGGTATTGAAAGCAAGTGATGAAACTTTCTTTCTGTGGAGCCTTTTGGAAAGTTGCAAGGTGCTTCAGATAATAACTAAAAATACAAGAACAAGAAGAATTTCAGGGAGCTGCCACATGCAGAGAAATATGAGGAAGAGTTTTCTGTTGTCTTCTCTGTTCATACTCATGTTGGGATTCCCGTTGCCTCCACCACGTCCTCCCAGGATGCACGCTGTCCTCCCTTTCTTATCGCCTCTAAGATTAAGAAGATGGAGTCAAACTAATGATTCACATCACTCCATATGTCCTACATCCATCTAAAAGTGACTTTGTGCACGGTTTTGTCAAAAGTACAGACAGATGCTTTAAATTCGGCATCCACTAGAATCGGCATGCATGGGAATCTATAAAAGGTTGTGTGCTTTCTGAATTAAGCTGCCTCTTCGAACCTGTAGGTGTAGGAGGAGATCAGATGGTGTTGAAAGTAAGTGATGAAACTTTCTTTCTCTGCAGCCTCTCGAAAGTTGCAAGGCGCTTTACAGTAAAAAAAAAAAAAAAGAAAGTACAAGGAACAAGAACACACAGAGAAATGTGAGGAAGAGTAACATCTTAGCTCTCATTCTGTTGCAGAAATTCCTAACGCTTTCTGCCGTCTTTAGACATTTTTTAGAAAAATGCTTGCAAACCAGAAAGTTTCAGACCGATGCAATCTCCAAAACATCGATCTATAAGTGATGCTGTGCAGCAGCGGAGTCCTCTCTGTGCCGCCTGGCTGTACTCCAGCCTTCTGATCGGGTTTACATTAATTCGATTACTGAGCTCTGTTCTCCTGTGAGCTGCTGCAAGAAGTGCAGGAGGCTGACCCCCCTCATCCCCTCTTCTTCTATGTGCATATCATAGAGAGAATTCAAATGCATGTTAGCTCTGGGTTTCTGCTTTCCCTTGAGGATGCAGTTCCCTCAAGTGCTGCAGCTCTGAGTCAGGTATCTCCCTGTCTCTGCCTTCTGTTGACCTGTCTGTTGACCTGTCTGTGACACCAGACTCCCTAATGCACACACACACACACACGCACACACACGCTCTTAACTTCCAGCGTTGTTGCGCTTGCGCCTTCACCACACACTCTTTTGGTCACGTGCGTGCTTCACAGAGTGGTGACGCACGCCCAGACCGGTGCGTTTGTGGAGATCGGGTGCGGTGTCAGAGTCCGTGCTGTGGCAGCAGAGTGCAGCAGTGTAAGAAGGTGGAGCGGCTGCTGTTGTAGCTTTACTCACTGCTGCAGCACCGAGTTAGGTTCAAGTTAAAGGATGAATGTGGGTCATGATATTCCGACCTCTAACATAAGAAGATTCTTTAAAATCTCATGCATGCTCTTTTCACACATGATTTCACCAGTGTCCATATACTGAATTTATTCTATATTTTTTATTATACTAGTTATTTGTGGCTGTATTTAAAAGGGCTATGCATTAGTCCACTTGGCTTCCTTTACACTTGTACACCATGTAAAGATTTTTAAGGCTTCCTCAGCTTTATACGGTGCTACATTAAACTCTGTGTAGATCTTAAAGATTTCTAATTAGTTTACTGTTCTGAAGTCAGTTTTATTAACATACTGTAATTGTGCACCATCAGACCCCTCCCTTTCAAGAAGAGATAATTGCGAGTGAAATCGTTACAGCTAGTTTGTTGACAACAGTTTCCATCAGCTGCTTGCATTTCTGATGAGTTTATCATTCTCCAGTGTGATTCATTTAAAAGCACGTTGTCCTCAGAGATGAAAAAAAAAAAAAAAAAGGATCAATAAATTAATGGTTTACTTTTACTTGACGATATTAAGGAACTCAGCAACGAAATTCATTCATTAATTTTCTGTAACCACTTGTCCTCAGGAGGGTTACGAGGAGGGCTGGAGCCTATCCCAGCTGTCATTGGGTGAGGGGCGGTGTACACCCTGGACAGGTCTCCAGTCTATCTCAGGGCTAACACAGAGAGAGAGACAGCCATTCACACTCACGCCTACGGCCAGTTTAAAATCGCCAATTAACCTAACGAGCACGTCTTTGGACGGTGGGAGGAAGCCGGAGAACCTGGAGAGAACCCATGCAGACACAGGGAGAGCATGCAAACTCCGCACAGAAAGGACCGGATTCAAACCCAGAACCTTCTTGCTGTGAGGCACCAGTGCTGACCACCTCGCCACTGTGTCGTCCTCAAGAAAATGCTTGTCCGGTGCCTTTAATGCATTCATTTAACAAACACAACTCAAAACAGTCTTCTAATCTGTTTTTACAATTAGTAAAAGTCAAAGAAATAGTATCTTCTGACAGTGTGGGTCTGTGTTTTATCATAAACCTGCAGTATTTTGCACGCTATAGCACTGATTGTCAGTTGATGTCAGTAAAGTGCTAAGAAACCAGCTGAAATGGCCTGAAATGGAACCTGTGACCAAGTTGATCACGTACTCTTCATCTCTAGGTGGAGGTTGTCATTTAAAGTTAAATCAGTGCAGTCGACACGTATGTTGGAAATAACACATGTAATAGTATTGTCTATTAAATAGTTCTAGTGATAATGTGTGCTTGTACAAATCACGCGTTGTTTCTTTCAGGCTGATCTCATGGCATGGCGTCTGGCACCCTGTGTCTCCCCAAAACACAAAGACACATGGGGTGTCAGCGCTGCAAAGCATTCCAACTTTAAATTGAGTTGTTGCGGTTCTTCTTCTTTGGGTTGGCTTCACCACCCACTGGACTGCAGTGTTGAGATTTACAGCAAGTTGTTGCTCCGCAGTCTTCCTCGTGTTTGCATCAGCCTTCCTGGAAGATTACATGAGGTGGTGCGATCAATGCTACCCGGTTTGTCAAATAATATCCTGCAGTGTGTGCAAGCTGGATATTGGGGAGAATAATATCTTTAAAGTTTCTCCTTAAGTGTGCGATAGGGTTTTTTAAAACTTCTTTAGTCAGAGCCGAACTCATGTTAGCTGAGACTTTTAGCCAGTTGTAACGTTGTTGTTGTTACGTTGGCCAAACTGATGCTACGGATGCGGACAGCGCCATCTTGTGAGTTTTTTTTTTCTTTTCTTTTCAGCTTTAACTCCACGGGACCACTTTACATAGCGGTTGGCATGGCAACTGGTAGTCGCCATTATGTCACATCCTGTTTCTATAGCTTATCCAAAAAAACTGACACTTGAACATCCATCAACATTATATTAACTACTTAAAATGACGGTTTCTGAAAAAATGTATTTGTCGTGTATTTTAGTGTTTTAGTTCAGCCCAAGTCCCGCCCACTAACATGGAGGGGGTGGGGCTTATATGACCTATACTGCAGCCAGTCACCAGAGGGAGCTCTACTTGCTTTGGCTTCGCTTTTGAGGAGCAGTTCCGGCGTCAGTCTTTATACTGTTTTAACTGGAGACTGAGACGGAGATTAAAAGTGACATTTAAAATCTCATGTCCAGCCCTGAATGAAGAACAGACACCCATTGTTGACAGAGTATCCTCAACTTCTGCTTTTAGTTTTTAGTGTTATTTTTTTAACTAACTTTGGCTATTGGCAAATCAGCTTCCAGGTTTAGCATTACTGCCACCTAGTGGATGGGAGTGTGGATCAACATGATGTTGCTCCTCATTTTCCCAAGTATTGCAGAGCTACAGCAAGTTCTTCTTCTTCTTCTTCATCTTCTTCTTCTTTTGATTTCATCAGCAGTTGGCAGCCCAGCTTGCAGGTGCTTCCTGGCCACCTACCAGACCGACGTGTTGATCAGTAGATTTACCGCAAGTTGTTGATCCGCAAGCCTGTAAGATCCCATGAGGTGCTGCATTCAGTGCTTTCTGATCCGGCACCGTAATCCAAATAATGTCCGCCTTGCAGTTATTTTCATATTTTGTGGAAGTGTGAGATGGAGAGAAGACCATCCATGCAGTTTCTCTGTAAGCGAGCGACGCAGCTCGATTTCAAAATTGGGCGAGAGTTTTAATTTCAACCAAAAAACACACAGAGGGCGAGCTTACCCATTTTTTAAGGCCATCAGCTGGAACGCAAAGGCAGACTCTGGTAAATATGAAATAATAACAAAGTGGGAAAGTTGAGGAGACAGTCAGCGGGCAGCAGACAGTGTGTATTATTAGCTACCAGGTGGAGCTGTGCGAAGCAGACACACTGTACGACTGCCTCTCAGAGCCAGACTTCTGTGTCCATCTGTCTGTTTGTGTTTCTGTCTGTCTCTTTGTTCTTACTAGCCAGTGTGTATGTATGTGTGTGCGCGGCTGCAACTGACCGTCAGTCCATGTGTGTGCACCGCGCGCACAGGCGTGCATGTGTGTGTGTGTCTTCGCCCTTTGCCAATTAGCGGCTTCTCACCTCCTGAGGCGAGAGGCTGAGTGTGCGTTAGACGGAGGAGGGAGACTTGACAGGGCTTGTCTGCCGCTGACGGCTCAGCCTTAACCTGAACTCTCACGCTCCTTATTTCTCATTCACGCACACACACACGCACACGCACACACACACTTGAGTCTGAGCCCCAGCCAGTTGTTGATAATGCAGCCTTGTCTGTTTCCGAGTCCATGTGACACGCCAAAATGTGACAGTATTGTGTTGGTGGAGCGAAGGCGCGAGACAGGCAACGACGAGTGCCAGCCTGCACCAGAGAGAGAGAGAGTGTGTGTGTGTCTTTGTCTGCATTGTGCTCATTGGACTGTGTGTCTTTATATGTACAAATCCACTGTCTGTTGTGTGTGTGTGTGTGTGTGACTTTACAAAGTGAAAATAATGTAAAAAGCATGTGGCTGGATGTTGAAGCAAAACGGACTGAACCGCAGCGGCGTCCTGGTGCGCGCCAAACAAACAAAAATACCCACAAATCAAACTTTTTTCCCCCCATTACTGAGTTTTTTTTTTTTTAAAGTCATCATCTTAAATTGATTTATCACGCTGCTGTATAATTAATCAAGAAAAGTCTATTATATTTATGCTACGAGCACGGTTTATTTTATGTTTTTTCTCCGCAACAACTTTTGTTTTTTTGAAAAACAGCTTGATACCACAATTTCTCTAAAGTAATTTGGCAACCCTTTAAAAAAAATAAAAAAAATAAATAAAAATCCATGTCTGAGAGGCAGCACATCCTTTGAAAAGCACTACAAGCGAGATTTTCACGTTCTCGCCGAAGAAAAGAAAACATTTTTAACATCCAATTCCAGTATTTTATTTATTTTTTATTTTTTTTATTTAAGGTTTCTTTTTTTTTGGGCCAGAACCAATCGTCTCGCTGCGTTCTGACTGAATACATCCAAAAATGTTGTGCTAGTCAAATGGAAGATCAAAGTGCTGCGTGAACCCCTCTGAGAAAAGCCGTGGTTTTATTTTTAACCCCGGTTGGCGTGCCACGATAACTTGATCAAAGAACTTATTTGCCAAAAAACGGCATATTCTTCTCGCTACCCTGCAGAAATCCCGGCGCTGAGGTGCGTGTGAAAGTTAATCTCAGTCATTAACTGAACACAGAACAGCCTTTCAGAGATATTTCTGTTCAGATTTCTTTTTTTTCTTTTTTTTCCCAGGACTGCAACCTCACACAATCCTGTTCACCTTTATTGTAGTTTTAATAGGTTGTGTAAACAGTTTGCTGGATTCAGGCACATTTGGAGTTGTTTTCTTCTTCTTAGAAATAATACAGTTTGGAGCTTTATGATGTGGAGCCAGAGCTTTGGGTTTAATAATAAAACTAAAGCTGAAACTTTTAGTTAAATTAATCTCCAACTATTTTCATAATCAGATGAATAATTCAGTTATTTTCACAGCGTCAATTATTTATGGGAGTTTGATGCGGTTATTGTCACATACACTAATCAGGCATAACATTATGACCACCTAATATTGTGCAGGTCTCCCTTGTGCCTCCAAAACAGTTGTGGCTCATCTGAGAATGGACATGGCCCTTCTGAGGGTGTCCTGTGGTGTCCAGTGTTGCCAACTCCTCAGCAAGGAAAGTAGCTATTGGCTGTCCTAAAAGTTGCTAAATGATGCCATTGGCTAATTAGCATAATTGGCCATTTGGATGTAATTGCAATGGACGCTGTAGGAGAGAAGAATAGCATTGTGGGAGAGACAAATAGCGAGTCAAAAAACCCTAAATATGTTTAGAACTGGGCGGCAAAGTGGCGCTGATGCCTCACAGCGAGAAGGTCCCGGGTTCGAATCCACGGGCCGACTGGGCCTTTCTGCGTGGGTTCTCTCCAGGTACTCCAGCTTCCTTCCACCATCCAAAGACATGCTGGTTAGGTTAATTGGTGATTCTAAATTGGCTGTAGGTGTGAGTGTGAATGGTTGTCTGTCTCTCCGTGTTAGCCCTGTGATAGACTGGAGACCTGTCCAGGGTGTACCCCGCCTCTCGCCCGATGACAGCTGGAATAGGCTCCAGCAGACCCCGCGGCCCTTAACAGGAACAAGCGGTTACAGAAGATGACTTAATTAATGAATGTTTAGAACTTCAAATGAACATTCTTGTTTTTTTGATTCTTGTTTTTTTTATTTTTTTTATTTTACCGTTGAAATAGGCCATCACCTCTCGAAATAACTTCATGAGTAATGCTTTGCCTGGACACACATTACATAATTTAGAAATTTGTCCTGCATTGTTAACCCTCCTCCTTTATCTGGGCTTGGGACCAGCAAAGTGACCCAAAAGAGACACTCTGGCAGAGTTACTTAGCTTTCTTAAGTTTGGTTTAGTTTCTAACCTCGTGCTCCACTTAGGAGGAAGTCGCTAGATTTGTCGCTAGTCGCTTTTGACAAAAAAAAGTCGGCAACAGGATTTGGAAAGTCGCTGGATTTAGCGAGAAAGTCGCCAAGTTGGCAACACTGGGGGTGTCTGGCAACAGATTGTTGTTAGTGGGGGGCCTTTGGGTCCTTTGGGTTGAGGGGAGGGGCCTCTGTGGATCATCCCACAGATACTTGATCAGTTTGGGATCTAGTGAATTTGGAGGCCAGGTCAACACCTTGTGCCGTTCTTCATGTTTTTTAGAGTTGTGTGCCTGTGTCAGGCTGCATCCTGCTGGGGATGGCTGCTGCCATCAAGGAGTGTCATTGCTATGGGGTGGGGGTGCCTGGTCTGGTCTAGGTGGGTGCTACATGTCTGAGTAACATCCACATGAATGAATGCCTGGTCCTAAAGTTTCCCAGCAGAACGCTGAATTGACACAAGATGGTCAATGTCATTTAATTCTCCTGTCAGTGGCCATAATGTTGTGGCTGATCAATGTATGCATGCATTATGTGTGGCATCAAATAAGGTAAGTTTTAGACTCATGAATGTGGGGATGCCATACACTGACGTGCTGTGTTGAGCAGTGTACAGAAGCATCATTTCATTCATATAACCGGAGATAACGCTGAATGCACTGGAGGCTTTTTGTAACTGTAAAGTAAAAGACATTGGATTTTTCTTTTTTTAGCACCCAGAAGTGATTTGAGATTTGTTGATGTCTTTTCTCACGACCTCAGTATTTCTAAATATCTGGCTCTGGCCCTGTGCTCTCCTACAGGCCTCTGGCGACTATTTGTTTCTCTGTCCCGTGTGATATCTTTCTTACTGCAGGTCATATTTTTGATACGATCTGGTGAGGCTAAGTCATCTCAGCTATATGTTTTATCTTCCCGGTGATAGATAGAACTGAACTGCGCGTGGAGCTGCGCTGTTTATTCTGGCTTGCGGTATCGCACATAGCAAATAAATTGGATTTTGACAAAAGCTGGGCAAATTCTACGTTTCATCTGGCACTTTGGAAATTACACAGAAAGGAGGTGGCACGTTTGGTTAATATTTGGTAGAGAGGAGGGCTGAATAATCCATGGCGGAAGGCTGCTGTCGCTGCTGCCTTTGCCATTATTACGATGGTTATCATGAGTAAACACACATTCGTCTCCACCAGGAGCCATTCCCGTCTCCTCGTTCATCTTGCCTTTCGCGTCTTTGGGACCCCGGTTGTCGTATCTCTCAACCCCTCAAGCTTTATGGAGGAGAAACTCCCCAGCATTTGGCTAATGGCTCCGCAGTTCCCACACTGATTAGGAGCGGTCCAGAAACTGCGGTATTAAGGCGTTGATTAAGTAGTTAAGAAGTCCCTCAGAACAGCCCGGAAAGTGCTGGAGACAGCGATTTGATATTGTTTTACTCTTTAAGTGCGTCTCACAGAAGACATTTAAACAGTTTTGTCAAACAGTGCATTTGCTTGCTGCCGGAGTGCTTTTTAATACAGTTCGTCCTTGTTTGCATAGCTTCATTTAACCGCGAAGCCTAAGTAGCGATTTAATAATTCAGTAAAGTCCCTGCATGGGAGAAAAGACCGGAGAATGAGATGCAAACACAGATGCAGTTACCCTGAAAACCTCCACTTCTGAGTTCTTCTTCTTTTTTTTCTCCATTTTACTAAAATTAAAGATTTACATGCTCCTTTATGCATAGCATTTCGCAGCTCTGCAGACAATGAATCTCATTGAAAATGTTAAAAAAACACGGTTTCATAAGAACTTAGTCGGCGGGGAAAATAAACCAGCATTGTCCTCAATTCAGGAATAGTTTGAGATGTTTTTCATCTGACAGCTGGAGATGTTTTCCTGCATCTTTGTGATGAGTTGCTGTGCGTTCACTCTGTATGTGAGGTGAAAGCACCTTCCTGCTCGGTGTGGTAATTCAATAAATTATGTCCGCATGTGCATGTACGCGCTGCACACTTATCCATTTATCTGTGTACTTATTTGAGAGCGGGTCGCTGCGTAATCCCGTCTTCACCCGTACTCGTGCACGGTTGTGTGCGTGAAAGGGATTGTGCGCTCACTGGTTTTAGTGGCGCTACTCTGAGACGTCTTCGGCCGGCCTTTGTTCGAGCGCCGTGTCTTCGAGGAGACCTCTCGCTAAAGGCTGAGATGTCAGCAGGCTGTGGTCCCTGCATTATTGATGCAGACTGTGACTGGGCCGCGCAGGCCATAGGCTACAACTTAAAAAACATCACAAGGTAGCGTGAACTCCGGCTGAACTCGAAGGGAATTTAGCAGGATACCGCAGAGACAAAGTGGGTGGGTGCCGTGGGGATGGGGGGGGGGGGGGGGGGGCATTCTGGCTTCACTCTAAATTGGAGATGCCCTCAACTGGGAGCTGAGAGACGACCTGATTCCGGTGACATGACGAGTTTACCGGTACATTTTAATGAGCTCGGGTCCCAAAGCGGGACTGGAGATGATTAAATTTGGATCAGGGGCTGGGGAGGCTGAAGACATTCTGCCTTAGATAGAAGCTGAATTACATAGTGGACACGTGGACTAGATGGAAAAAAATATATTTTGATCATTGTAAAGGGGAATTAAACAGGCTGCCTTGAATCATTCAATCAGTTACACCGAGTAAAATCATTTGACTCAGCGACTAATTAGTCTAATTTTGAAATGCGATATTCCGATATAAAAAGTAGTGAGCTGTGACTAAATCACCAAAAGTAGTAGATCACCCCAGTTCCATTATCCTAATACCTTGTGGCATAAAGCCCTCGTCAAAAACTGACTTATTTTTGGGTAAATAATCTTATTTCCTTTCTTGTTCAGACTGTCCAAAGTAAATCCACCTTCCAACCCCTGCACAGTTCGCTAATTAACACGTTACATGTTGTTTGTGTTAAAAATAAAAAATAAAAAAAAGGCCAGTTTGTGGTTTATTGCGAGGTCGCGTGCCTCAATGGCCTTGATGACAACCGTATTATTATACCAACACTGAAACTCTCCCTTGAGTAACCACTAATAACACTACTACACAATAGCAATGTCCTTTTATACTGCACGTTAGAGCACAATCACAGGTTAGGTAGAAGTCACTGTGGCGTGCAGTCTAATGTGTAAAATCTTTTAAGTATTTAGGCCGATTGTGTCTTTTCATGGTGAAACGACAACATATAGATGCTGTAGATAGATGTCACGCTTCTCTTTGTAGATTTGCATCCTCAAGCCGTGTCATTCGTCCGATATGTTAGCGAACTGATCTATTTACAGGCTTTTATTCTCGTTGTGCAGAGTGCCAATGGGAAGATTTGACCATATTACTAGCTGCTGAAAGACTAAGCTGTGCGGCACCATTGTGCACGGCTGAAGTGTTCACATTTATATTATCTCCTTTGCTCGGTGATGGAGAGCAGTGGCCAAGGTTAGGTGACAGTGTGCATAGGAAATGTATGCCAGATTAGATAGACATGTGAGATAAGATATAAATGGATTTACTTTCAGGGGTATTTTATCTTTATTAGATGGCAGCAAAGATCCCTCACTGGATGTGTCCCGCACAGGATGTCGCTGTCACAGACTAATAATACTCCTCAGTGTCTTGTTATACATCCGTATTACGTGTGTAAACCTCTTGGTGCTTTCGTTGCAATGTAAATCTCGCTACCTTCTTTTATAAAATTACTGTAGACGGTATTTTGACCACGTCATGTGAACTCAGCTGTGGCCGCACTGAGAGAGGAGTGTATAGACTGTATATAAATATGGATGATGCGTTCCCGCTTCCTTGCATTGGTCAAACAGACGCTACTTTTTTACGGGGAACGGCATCTTGCGAGTTTGGTGTCAGAGTCCGCGCAATACGGTCCAGAAGTGGAGCCACGTTATCGATGACGCGCCCACACTTCCTCCAGACTCACTCGTGTTTTCGCTTAATTAATATTCATCATGAGGTCACATCCTGTTCCTATAGCGTCAAATAACTAACTAAAATGAAACTTATCAAAAAAATGGACACTTGAACATGCATCAGAATTATATTAACTTCCTAAAATGACAGAAACCATCCTTGAAAAAAAATTATTTGATATATTTAGTGTTTTAGTTTGACCCAAGTCTAGGGTTGCAAAGGGGTGGAAAATTTCCGGTAAATTTCCGGTAAATTTCCAGAAACTTTCCATGGGAAGTTAAACTGGGGAATTTTGGAAATATTCCAAATTAGAAACTTTCCATGGGAATTATGGGAATTATGGGAATTATTGGGAATTTATGGGAATTAACTGGAAATTGGGGGTAATTTAAACAAACTGTATCATATCCAAACATAAATGTAAATATTTTTTGTCATAAGCAGACATCCATGCAAAATAATACAAAAACATGACATTTCAAAAATAGCTTTCATTTAGCACCTAGCTTACCAGATAGTTAGCTACTGTATTAATACATTTGTATTTAATATTTGCAAGTTAAACATTAATAACGTTATAGATCAAATATATTTACCCCATGATATTATCAAAACTTACTTGACTTTATATAGTCCGCGGGCTCAAATGTGTGGCTTCAATAGTCTTGTGCTTTGAGCTCAAAAGTGTGGCCTCCAGGCTTCAAGAAATCACCTGTGCATGTGATTTCCAACTTTGAAAATTCCCGGAATTTTGCAACCCTACCCAAGTCCCACCTGCTAACATGGAGTGGGTGGCGCTTATGACCTATACTGCAGCCAGCCACCAGGGGGAGCTCTACTTGCTTTGACTTCACTAGGGTTTAATATTTTTCCCGAAAATTAGATGAATCAGATCCCGGGAAAAGACGACCCATTTCCCGGGAATCCCGGGAAACAGCAGTTTTTTGTTGTTGTTGTTTTTGCCCAAGTAATGTATCGATATCATTCAAATATGCGTTCCCAGCATGTTTTATATTATTTGTAACATTATTAGGGCAAGAAACACAGTTTATGTCCATATCAACAAAGTTTGCAATGATCAATTCTGCTGCGTGATCAAGTGAGCTGCGTGCGTGACAGCCTATCTGCCAAAAAGCAGCTACTGTATTGGTGCAGAACGATCACGTGACCAACCGTGCCACCACCCGCGACCAAGATCTTATTACGCTCTGAAGAAACTAGTTCTGCATAAAACATAAACGCATCGGCAATCGACTGGAATTTTTGCGACAAACTTTTTTTGGGTAGCTTAGCATGACTCGTTATGTTTTATGAACTAAAGATTGTGTAGATGCCAGACTGTGGAGCGGGATGAAACGATAACAGGGTTCACCTTACGGCCTAACAAAGCTGGCTGCAGACATCATTAGGAGGTTGGTAGCCTACTGCTGCAAATGACATTTGCTGCCCCTAGGGTGCGTGGATTTCTAGGCTATAGCCTACTGCTGCACTGAATTCAACGTTAACGTAAGACAACAATAGAAGCGCACGTGTAACAAAAAATAAATATATATTTCCCGTTTCCCGTCATAACCTTTCCCGGGAATCGGGAAATGGTCTTGATCAGATTTCCCGGGAATCCCGTTTCCCGGGATTAAACCCTAGACTTCACATCAGGAGCTGTTGTGTTGTTCATCGTTATTTACAGTCTACGGAGGAGAGCTGTTTCTGATATTTCCAGGTATTTTTAAGGTACTTGTTGCAAAAATGTTCATGTATCATCCCTTCCTTAGTAACTTTCTATCTTTTTGTGGCTAATTTTGACCAGACTGACAGAAATTTATGCATGAATGTTCCTGAATGAGACACAAATAAATGTGAGGTGCCCGTAGATCGCCACCGTGTCTGTCTTTATATTCTTTGTGTGACCAATATAAGACGTTGAACAGCTCAGGACCTCGCTGTATTTCCTCCAGAGCCATTTCTTTGCCCAAAGGGAAATTGACAGAAAACGTTTTCTGCATTTAAAGAGAAGAGATGATTTAGCTGCTCATGCATGATTGCCATCCATTACCATACTTATTATAATGTGTTCCTTCTAATGCAGCCCTGTCTCCAGCTGTGCTGCAGTTTTCATGGCCAAACTGAACCGGTAAAATACCCCCGACTTGTTACTACTTAAATAGTGTTTATTACTTGCTTTGAATCTTTCTTTGAACACATTAGTTTCAGATCAGAATTCATACAATTCATACAAACGTGAAAGTTTGATATGTTCCTGTAATCTGACTGGAGAATGTATGAGATCCCAGCTGGCATCAGGAAACTCCCAGAAACTTGCAGACCCTCTCAAACTGCTACTGCTGATGCTACAGAAATGCTAATTAGCAGAAGACGTCACCGTGCCCTCAGGACAAGAGAAACATTTTGAAATCAGGAGCAAAAAAATAAAAAAAAAATCTCCCAGTAGGCATTCTGTAATGAGTCCCTTTTTTTTTTACATTTTTTTTTATGAACGATGTCGCCCTTCATTCACCTAACAAGACTGGGTATCATTTAGTGTTATGTAAATGCGTTTGGCGCCACAGAGAAGGGCAGCGTTTTTATCTAATGCTGCTTTTCTCGTTCCAAACGCTGAATTAACTTCTCATAAGAAGCTTGATGGCGAGATACAAAAGGCACGTCTTTGAGTCTGCCGCTGTAAGGCTGCTGGCTGCCTTTTTCGCAGCAAATCATTTGAATTTGTCTCCTGCCACTCTTTCCCTGGTAAGTGGCGGCTGCCTAGGGTTGTACTGTTGTTCATGTCTCGCTGAAAAGTGCAAAACAAACCGACGAAACGAAGAACCGGGTAAAGTGTGGCTGTTGGCTCTTGTCTGCCACTCGGTATCACATAATTGCACACACATGTTTCTTCCAGTAGCTTCTATATAATATACGCCTTCTATACAAGGTGATAAATGAACGAGTTAGTCTTTCAGTGAAATGTTTAATTTAGCGACCTGCAGCATAAGTTTACTCTGCAACCCAAAGTGTCTCTGGTTCCACAGCAGCTGACCTGTTAAATTGACGTTAATAAGAAGCACGTAATAGTCTCTAAAGTGTCTCTGACAATGAGGTTATTGGTTGCGGCTACCTCTTGACAGAACAACAGCACATAAAACTGAGCGTTAGCTTCCAAAGCAAGAATGAAAGACGGTTCAGCGTTGATGAATGGCTTTGCGAGCAAGTATTGAATCTGTTGTATTCAGTACTTACCGTGACCTGAGTCAGCTTGCTTACATCGATCAGGCATAACATTATGACCGCCTTCTTGAGATTGTGTATGCCTCCCTTGTGCCTTGTGGATCATCCCACAGATACTTCAGTTTGGGATCTAGTGAATTTGGAGGCCAGGTCAACACCTTGTACTGTTCTTCATGTTTTTTTTGAGTTGTTCCTAAAGCGTTTTTGTGTGCATCCTGCTGGGGATCAAGGAGTGTCATTGCTATGGGGTGGGGCTGCCTGGTCTGGTCTAGGTGGGAGGTACATGTCTAAGTAACATCCACAGGAATGAATGCCAGGTCCAAAAGTTTCCCAGCAGAACATTGTATCTTCACAAGATGGTCAATGTTCTTCACTTCGCCTATCAGTGGTCATAATGTTGTGGCTGATTGGTGTAAGTCACAGGGTGCTTCTGCCAGTCAATAAATAAATGAATAGGTCAATTGGAAGTTTGGAGTGTATTTTTTTCAAAGACTAAAAAAAATAAAAATTCTCACAGACTCTTTACTAAAGGTAAAAATATCCTACCTGTTACTAGGCAGCTGCACTAAATTAAGTAAGTGTGTTTGTGAGTGTGTGTGTGTGTTTTTTTTGTGCACTAATGCTGTGTAATGAGTCAGCCGGTGTGGGTTGGTGTAGGCCGATGTAGGCTCGGGTAGGATCGCTCTGTGCATGTAAATGTGAGATAAGGTGGGCTGCTGTGGGCCGGCGGAGGCTGCCGGAGGTTAGTTCAGGTTACGGGCTGGGGTGTGAGTGAGTGTATGTGTTGGAGTGGAGAAGGAATAGCCTCAGAGCCACTGCCAAGACCTTCAAGGAAGTTTCCCTGGCTCTGAATCCACAGCTTTAATTGCCGGGAGTCTTTGTGCATACCAAGGGATAGCACTAACTCACTCCCTTTCTTCCAGTCTCTCACTCCATCTCTCTCTCTCCCACTTCTTTTCATGTCCCTTTCTCCTTTCCTGCCCCATCAAAGAGCCTGGGTGTGTTTACGTCCTTAACTCTAAGGTAGTGGCAGGTGAGTGGTTCGGTTAGCGGCGCTCTCAAGTCATTACGAAAGTGTTTTTGGAGGAGATTCCCGTTTTCTGGCAGCCTTTGTGTCGGCTGGATTGTTCTTTTGCCTCATTTAGGTCTTTAAAGCGGCTGCTTCCTGTGTGCGAGAGAGAGACAAGGTGGTTTGATTCGGCACGTTGAACAATTAGACCTGTTGATTGTGCTCGCTGGTGTTCAGGTCGTTGAGTAAACGGTGCATTTTTAATGTGGACGGCGTTAAAACATCCCGTCGTGATGTCTCAGGTTACTGAGAGGAGTAACGCAAAGAGCTCTGATCATGTTTTCTCTCTGACTATTTATCAAATGACAAAACGGGATGTAAAAACATATAACTTCTGATGAGAAACTGATAAAACTCCCAAACGACTGCAGTTCCTCTCAGGGCATTTTAGCATCTTTCAGCTAATTGTTGTGGTTTTATGTTGCATAGCGTCATTGTTTGGATGCATCTCATCAGCGAGGCAGCTGTTTGCACTGTAGGAACAAGTTCGAGACATAATACTCAAACTTTCTGAGCCACTCCCCTCTGGCAGGAGGCTGCAGTCCATCAGGACCAACTCCTCACACCACAGGAAAAAGCTTCGTCCCATCTGCAGCTGGACAATAACCCCCTCAGTCGTCACATTGACGCACTTTGTTTGTTCTTGCACATTTTGTATTTGTACACTTTGCTCAGTAATGCACAATCTGCACAGTTCTTCTATTAATACACCGATCAGGCATAACATTATGACCACCTTCCTAATATTGTGTAGGTCTCCCTTGTGCCTCCAAAACTGTTGTGACTCATCAGAGAATGGACATGGGCCTTCTGAGGGTGTCCTGTGGTGTCTGGTAACAGAATGTTGTCAGTGGGGGGGCCTTTGCGTCCTATGGGTTGAGGGGAGGGGCCTCTGTGGATCATCCCACAGATGCATGATCAGTTTGGGAACTCGTGAATTTGGAGGCCAGGTCAACACCTTGTGCTGTTCTTCGTTGTTCCTAAAGTGTTTCTGTGTGTCAGGCTGCCATCAAGGAGTGTCATTGCTATGAAGTGGGGGTGCCTGGTCTGGTCTAGGTACATGTCTAAGTAACATCCACACGAATGAATGCCAGGTCCAAAAGTTTCCCAGCAGAACACTGAATTGGCACAAGATGGTCAATGTTATTCACTTCTCCTGTCAGCGGTTTTAATTTTGTGGCAGATTCCTGACTGGAAGATCACTGAAGGTGACAACAGCCACCCACTGCTATACAATAACTCGCATGGTAAGCTAAGCTCTCCATGGCACTGATAACGCGCAGACATGAAAACGACAGCGATCTTGTTGAAAGGAAAACCTCCAGTGTATCCCTTCAGCAAACCACGCATGCATACCGCGTGTACCACACTGTGCCGTCTCCCTGTCGTCCTACTGTACGTGGAAGACTGTGCGGACGCTCTCTCGCACCGAGTTGTAGCTCAGACCTGAAAATAATTGCGCAGACTTAATACAGCGCTGGAGGCATGTATTTCTTCAGTAAGAATGGTTTCACCTCTGCAGTGTGTGTGTGTGTGTGTGTGTGTGTGTGTGTGTGTGTGTGTGTGTGTGTCACTGGTTTGTGCAGAGCACTGCAGTCTTGTCTTGCCAACTGTTCAAAAGTTGGCACCTGGCCAAGTGTGACAGTACTTTCTGGGATGTCAAGTCGAATGCATGCACACACACACACACACACACACACACACACACACACACACACACACACACACTCCCATTCAGACACATGAGGTGATGGAAATGCCATAAATCTGTCAGTGGGGCTGAAATGAGCTTAGTGCCACCAGGGGGGTGTGTGCGCTCTTCAGCGACGTGTGCACCATAAAATCCCATGGACTATAAAAGCCGATCTGTCGCGTGGAACCGTGCATGTGTCTGTGTGTGTACATCTCTGTCTGCACATGCACCATGTTCTGGAAATAACCCTCTCACACACACACACGCGCACACACCATCTGACTTGGTCTCCCTCTGTGTCTTTGTTTTGCATCTTCTTCTTTCTTTTTTTTTTTCCCATCTTATCTTCCTATTTTGTTCTCAGTCTGTTTGTCTCTGTAGCCGCGGCTCCATCCGAGTATTATTATGTAAATCATCGTGTATCAAATTGTAGCAGCTGATAGGAAATAGAACATTTCCTTCTGAAGTTTTTATTACTGTTTGGGTGAGAGCTTTTTTTTTTGCTGATGAAGGAATTTCGATGCACAGTCAAACTTGTTGAGTAAGTAAAGATGAAGCCACGGTTTTAGGCCCGTGTGAATAAATTGAAATGCTAATTTTTATTTTTTATTTTTTGTCCACGACAGCAACTAGAAATATCAGACACAACATGGCAGCTATGCACGGCTGACCTGCCGAGCTGTCGTGGCCATTAGGTGGTGCATATTGTTTGGGGATATTTAGTCATTTTATGCTAGCAGATGGGTGCTAATTCACATTAGCCCTCCGCAGTGTCAGGATTAGGGTCTGTTTGTCCCTCCATCTGTCATGCATTACTCTTCACACAGCATCTTGACTAAATTTAAAAATATGATCCGAGGCTGTGTCATAATTTACTCCGCAGGCGTGTCAGGTACCGCTGCGACAGTGCTCCACCAGATCAACCACAGTGATATTATTAAAGTTTTAACAGGACTCTGGACATCAAGGGCGTATACAGTGAAGGCACAATGTGATTTTCACCTTATCTTAGATAGATAGATAGATAGATAGATAGATACTTTATTGATCCCGAAGGAAACCAAGCAGGATTCTCCCAAACATTAAACCTCTTTCAGCGTTTATAACCCATTAATGGACCAATCATTGTTGAGTTCCCACTGAGACCTACAGTGAAAATCCTTAGAGCACGGCAATAAAAGGTGTGTGAGATGCAGTCAAGAGTACATATGTCTTGATTTCTAGTGTAGTTTATCATTTTTTAATCCTGGATTTTATTTTATTTTTTGGTTGGGTCCTACACCGATCAGGCATAACATTATGACCACCTTCCTAATATTGTGTAGGTCTCCCTTGTGCCTCCAAAACAGTTGTGACTCATCAGAGGATGAGACAATGGGCCTTCTGAGGGTGTCCTGTGGTGTCTGGCAACAGGATGTTGTTAGTGGGGGGGGCTTTGGATCCTATGGGTTGAGGGGAGGGGCCTCTGTGGATCATCCCACAGATACTTGAACAGTTTGGGATCTAGTGAATTTGGAGGCCAGGTCAACACCTTGTGCTGTTTTTCATGTTTTTTTTAGTTGTTCCTAAAGTGTTTTTGTGTGTGTGCCTGTGTCAGGCTGCATCCTGCTGGGGATGGCTGCTGCCATCAAGGAGTGTCATTGCTATGGGGTGGGGGTGCCTGGTCTGGTCTAGGTGCTACATATCCTCATCCACACAAATGAATGTCAGGTCCAAAAGTTTCCCAGCAGAACATTAAATGGTCACAAGATGGTCATAATGTTGTGACTGATCTGTGTAGTATTGGCTATTAAAATACTAGTATTGGACTTGGCGTCATGAAGATATGAATAGACTCCTGTCTGACACTATTTCACTGCTTACCTTACGTCCATCTTCAGTCTTCCTATGTTTTCTGGCGCTTTACTTCTCCTTTTATTTATTTTTTTTACCGTCAACCATCTGTTTGAACACAAGGATGTGTGTCGTTTCAGTTCAAGCTCACGCATCCTCTCAAACAAATAGGTAACCCGCTCATGAAAACGCGTCTCTATAGCAACGCAAGCGGTCAAAAACTCCACAGGGTCTCCCAAGATTTCTAAAGCTGATGTGAGACTGAAAACATTGCAAGTTTCTCTCTTGCTTCCCTTTCTCATATTGCCGTCACTTTCACTCGTGTCTTTTGTTCCCATTCTTTGGCAATAAGTGACCGGCGTTTGCCTCACGAGTTGGTCTGTCCGACTGTCGGTTGCTGATCTTCTAGATCGTGCAGCAGGTTGTGTTCAATACGGAATAGAGTGAAAGAAACATGCTGAGGACATTTTGCATGTTTCACACAGACTTGGATAAAATATATTAGGAGCAATGATAGAGTAAAGGTCGAGATGGTGGAGTTACACTATTTTATTGCTGAATTTCCTATTTGATATGTGTAATTATTACAGCACAGAGTACATTTAAATATCTTGAAACAGAAGACAGGAAACAATATTGCACTGAAAGTTCAAATGAAGCATGGAGACATTAGGGACATAAACCAACAAAGATGTAAGGAAAAAAGGTGGGGAGAGGTTTGCTTTCGGTGCATACATCAGCAGCGGCAGTGCTGCAGAGCAGGCTTCCTCTTTCCCGCTGTGTGTGACGTGTGCATAAGACCTAACAGTCTGGTTACCTGGCAGTCGCCTCCCTTTATATACAACCTACCTGACTCCAGAACGCTCCTTCCAGCCTTGCTGTCTGCGTGTCCATCTGTCGCTGTGTAACCGTCCGCCCTCCTGTCTGTACGTCTACTTCTGTCCTCACCTGGCTGCCTGCTCACTCACGTCTTCCGGCTGCCCTTCTTTCAGCTCATCTTGAACATCAGCTTCCTCCACATCATGCCTTGGAGAGAGCTGGACCTCGTCCTCTGGGCGGTGTCTCGGTTTGCTGCTGCTTTGCTAAAAACTCAATCTTGGCCATGTTTGGTTCAGCACATGTTTTTCCTCAAGGATCTCTGTGTATATGGCTCCGTCCGTGTGTCCCTCAGCTGTGGCCAGTCTGCTCGTCTCTGGGATGCTGCTGGGAAAACATCCCCGTAGCATGACGCTGCCATGTTTCACTGTGTGCGCGGCCGTTGCCAGGTGATGGATGCGAGTGCTGGACATTCAGTGCAGGAAGTTTTAATTGTCTCTTGAGATGCCAGACAGTTCTTTTAAATCAACAAATCACACAAACACAATGCTCCACTGCCTCCCTTGAGCTATGGGTGTATTGCATTTCACAGCAAACCCTAGACACTGACTTAGGAAATAGTTTTCTTTTTTTAATGGTTTAAAGCACTTGTGTATTAAAGTTGACCATTGCTAATGTGGCTTTAGTCACAGTCACAGTCCTGCAAATTTAGTGTTTTTGCAGTTAACCAAAAGAAGAAGCTAAAACCCAAATGGTTGGTCATCAAGGCTAGATAAGACCAGAAGAAGTCAAAAGTATGGGGCATTTCAAACTTACTAATTTAACCCTAACCCATTTAAATGCAATCTCTGTATAAGATGTGTAAAAATTGGGAATACAAATAGGCAATGCTGTGAATTAATTGTAAACTCATGCATTCAGTTGCATCTTGCTTTTAAAGCTTAAACTGAAATAAAAAAAAGCCATCTATAAAAGCTTTCATTATTCCAGAAAATACATATGGTAGCCCATCTGTAAGGCAATTCAAATAGCGAGCAACTAAAAGCTCGCATCATATGTTGCTTTCTTTTGTGCTATATATATGTTATGATAATCAACACTGAAACTCCTGCCAGTGGATTTTTCAGATTGCCAGATAGTCTTTATGAAAACAAGGAACAGATAGTCAGATCTCTTATTGAGCTGCACAATCGGAGTTGGATGCCGCCCTAATATATCATGTGTCTGACTTGTCTTTCACACGAGCCGTTGTAACTTCTGACCCAACAAACCCAAATTAGTCTGCCTAGTCATCACTGTTAGGCCCAATTATGGAGCGCATTCTGATTTGACAGGTGGAATTGAGCTATTGAGGTGAATTACACTGCACAAGAGCATCTACACTTCCCCTCAGTGTTTTTTTGCGGTAAACTTGGATGGAAAGAAGTTTTTAACTGGATGCGTTTCTGATTCTGGACTATGAGCTGTTGTAGGGGCATTGGCCCCAGCTGAAATCTGATTGGCACCCTGAAGTGCCCCTGTCCTGTCCTGTCACTCATCTGTCCTTTGTCCAAGAGCCATGATCAGATTATAGGTGGTTGCAATTCCATGCCTAAACACTAGTGGCGCTAATGAGACAAATAGGAATGTCCAGCATCAATAAAGCTTCTTCAATAAAGAAGAAGAAGATTTGAACGAACCCTGCGGAGAAAGTTTTTCCAACCGACAACTGATGGTAGTCTACGTTTTGAGCAGTTTGTTGGTAAGTCATAAATCTTTTTACTTACAGCTGTCACGTAGCTTAAGTCTGACATTAAATTAAGAAGTAAAGCTAACATGGCCCTACTTGTGTTTAGACATGAACGTTAGCATTTCGCCAGTAAATGTAATGCCAATTCATGTACTTCTTTGTATTTCGCATTTGGGTTATCACCACATCTACCACAACTCACTTTTATATTTCAAGCTTTCAAACCTTTCCTTCAGTTTTCAATAAATAATAATATGATCTTATAGACAACATGGTTTCAGCTGAATACATGCAGCAGCGGTCAGTCTTGTGGAGTCAATACTTGACACACTGCAGCAATACAGGAGTGAGGCCTTTTTTGAGGTTGTGTGGATAGAGGAGGAGGAAATGGCCGTAAAGTGTGATCTAAGTTTGGAAAGGACCGAGAGGAGGCAGCCCAGGATGAATAGGCGGCTATGTGATTACATACTTACTACATCAACTGGTGAGCGTAGAGTTGATGGAAACGTCAGGGGAAACTTTAAGAGACGCGCTTTCTATCCAGTGCTCGATTCAATGACCGGTGAACTCCAAAGGCATTTCTCTAAGCCCGACTGCACAATCAGGAAGGGAATCCAAGCACTTCACCCTCAAAGCATCACTTTTTTACAAGAAGAGGCTCTTTTTTCCTTTGCCAGGATTTCTGATTCAAATGTTGATGACTTGGCCAACGAGCTGTATCAGATCAAGAGAGTTTTGGAGAGGACAGAAAAAAGTGACATGCAGAGGCTTACTACACTTCTAGAATTTGTAGTGTCCCTAGAACCATTCAAGGAGGTGTTTCATGAGCTGTTAAAGCCATTGTGTTACCAGTGAGCAGTGCTTCATGTGAGCTTTTCAGCCCTAAATCATCTACGAACAACGACAGATGAGCGTTTCAGTCATCTTGGGGTGCTGAGCATTGAGTCCAAAAGCATTAGACGTAAATGAATTTGTAAGTTGGTTCAGTTCCCGTCACACAAAACGATGAATAATGCTGTTTTAGCAGAGCGTAATGTACAGTAGTCAACCACATGGAACATTGTGTACGTTTGTGAGAGAGAGAGATGTTTTAAACTGAGAGGGAAAACTTCAGCAGCTTAAGCTTTGCTTTCGCACGTTTATTTCACTCCAAATTGTTATAGTGTTTCACCCAAGCATGGTTCAAATATGTGTTCTCCGGGCATTCAAGACAAAGCAACTGAAGCAGACACGCCCTCAACTCTGCGTGCTTGCAAACTGTTTTCTGATTGGTCATGAATTTGAGCTCTGTAAATCACCAACGTGTTTAGTTTGGATTTGCCAGCATCTACTGTACACGATGAAAAAGGTGCACTGCTACTTCCAGACACCCCAAAGGTCTGGAGCAGGGACTGTATAAAGATGGACGTCAGAACAGCTCCTCAAAAGTGAGGCCAAAGAAAGTAGAGCTCCCCCTAGTGACTGGCCGCAGCATAGGTGATAAACTCCACCTCCCCCATGTTAGTGGATGGGACTTGGGCCAAACTAAAAGACTAAAATACATGCCAAATATTTTTTTTTTAGTTAGTTATTTGACGCTATAGAAACAGGATGTATAATCCCGTCGGACAGTGAGAGTTGTAAAATATTTTTTTAAAATAAGTACAGTGTATAATCCAACATTGCTTTGTAACTGGTGGAGGTAGAGAAGAGCGCAGTATTAACTTAATGAAAACATGAGTGAGGCTGGCGGAAGTGTGGGCAGGTCATCCATATCACGGCTCCACATGGCTCCACTCTCGGACTGTACTGACGTAGACTTAGACTTATTGCTCAGACTCCAAACTCAGCTGGGGCCAGGCTCCAAAGTGGTGCTGCCTGTATCCCCGGGAAAATAGCATCCGTTTGGCCAATGCAAGGAAATGGCGTCACGTTGTCCATATTTATACAGTCCATGGTCTAGAGGCTTACAATGACCTATTCAGCACCAGGTAAACTGCTTGGTCATCTAATTATAAGTTTATAAATAGTAAATCAGTTTGGTCTCCAGACAGAAGTTGCAAACGGGCAGAGACTCCCCTCATTTTTATGGGTCTCAGCTCGGTTGATTTGTTCCAGATCAGAGTGCAATTGCTATGTTCACACCTGCTCAAATGCTCAAACAAACTAGGTGTGAAAGCACCCTCATAGATCTTCTGGTTTCTGGTCTTAGCCTGAAAAGCTACTTATAGCAGCACATATTCATCCTCCGGTTCTTATTTTAGATCATTTACGGTCAGGAGCTTCAGGTACATCTTCATTTGCAGAGAAGTGATAGTCAATAACTTCCAATAACGCAGCAGAACCCGTGACCAGCTGTGACAGCAAGGCGAACAGACACACTGCTGTGTCATTGTGTCTGGGTTTAGGCATAAGAACATGGAGATGAACATGGAAATGACAACGTTGCCTTCCGTAAAGTTTCTCTGGTGAACCTCACCGATCACATACCTCTGGTTTCTAGCATTTTATATGACAGCGAAATAATTTTTGATGTTTTAACAAGTAAAACACTGTAAAAAACGAATTATTGGAGCTAATTGCGTAACATATTGTTCAGCCAAGTCCCAATTACAAGTACAAGACTATAAGCTCTTTGTAGCCCAGGCTTCTTTGAGCCCCAGCATAGATTATTCACCATGTTCGTTTCATCTGTGACATTTTCTACCATGCAAATCAGACCACAGCAGATAAGGTCAGCTCAGTTTGGTGCAAAGCCGACCATACATCCCATGCCATTCTCAGCCGTGCCAGTTTGTGCATGTACTTGCTCCAGCAAGCATATGGCGGTGACATGCTGTCAGGGGAGCTCGTCTCCTGGCCTGGCCTCCACAGCCCCAGGACAGATGGCTGCTCACTGGGCCCCGAAGAGCTACTGTGCTGCTCAAGATACTCGGCCCGCTCCGTCCTCTTACCTTGGCTCTTCCTGTCTGCCTGGTGGCCTGTTTTCCCGCAGCGCCTCCTCACATGCCAGAACTCCTCTGTAAAGCCGGTGGACTCTGATTTAATTGGGGTTCCATCCAAGCTGAATGGTGAGCGGTGGAGATTTCAACCTGAAATGCACAACGTTTACACCTTAGCCCGGTTTAATCACTCACCTGAGGCTGCAGAGAGTCGGCTGATAATAAAATAATTCAGTGTTAAACGAGGAGTTATGGTAACACGTGTTAAAATTAGCTGCGTGTACTGTACTGTGGATCTTTAATTGGAGAAATAATGGAGTTGAAGACATTAGAAATATCATTTAGCTGTGCAAATAAACACTCTTATTCAAAACATCATTAACTCCAGCCATATCTCCCATCCCTACTGGCTGTTAAACGGTGATGATATAACGCCACAGTAAACATGTTATTTTTGTTTGTTTTTGTTTACAATCTCTGGTTCTGCTGGGAAGGGGCCAAACCAAACCTACTGCTGTGATCACACCCTCAGAACTGTATCTTCAGAGCATAGACAGGGCCCATCTGTGTCGCTCGTATATTTAAATCTGCCTTCTCAGTCGGCCGTTTATTATAGCTGTGCTGGAATAACTACGAATGCTTTCTGAGAACCGCGTCCAACTACCTCGCTGGGTGTGGTTCGGCTGTTTGAATAGGATAAAATAATCACCTGGCAGCGGTTTTCCACCTGCGCTGGAACGATACGTCTTTGGCAAATCAGCGCACGCCTCGTGGGTTTTATTAGTTTATCATCCAAGTGTGCAAAATATTTAGCATGGAATATAAAAGGCAATTGATTTACTAAAATTTTAATTAATGTCATTATAGTTTTTGTATTCTTCCAAACATCTGAGGTATCGGCATATTCGATGAGTGCACTGCATATGTTAGAAATGCATCTTAAATAGTGGCAGGTTGATGAATTCACAAAGAATTTACATCCTAACCTGTGAATTTGTTGTTTCTATAACTGCATGTGTGCGGTTTTATGACTATCATATCAGTTTTGTAGTTGTTTGTAGTTGCTAAATCTGAGTCAACCTTAACCTATTGCTGCCTATTATAAATTAATATTGTCCAGATTGTCCAGTCACGTGAAGGTAGTCACACTTAAAGGTGACATAGCATAGTTCTCGCTTTTGGAGCTTTTTCTATTATTAAGTAGGGCGTGTGTCATGTCTGCCAGCTCAGAAAAGCTGATAAAAATCCATTCAGTCACTCATGTAGAGAGAAAAAGGGTCATTCAGTGAGCCGTTTCACATTTGAGCCATGTGTGATGTAGATAGTTTGCTTTGAACATAAGACCCGCCCCTGTGTCCTGTCAATCTGAGGTCCCTACACGGCTTCAGACCTCCCTCTCCTTATCCCATACACAGGTAGCGGCAATGACACTTTGTTTTAGCTAGTGTTGGATACACATTGACAATGAAACTGCTCGGCTGTAACGACTCTTTACACCGAAGGAGAAACAAGAACAAAATGGCGACACTTGGCGTACATTTACTGGAAAATTTGCTTATCATGACCGATAACTGCACTACAGACATGTAGTGTAGCTGTCAACTGTACTAAAGTAAACTTCACGAGGTAGCAAACTACTCAAAGTAGCATTAAGTTCACCAAACATTCAGAAACGTTTATTGTTGAATGCCTTCGAGGGTTTCCTGTTGTTCTCGGTTCAGCTCTGGTACAAAGAGATGGACTTATGTGGTTTCAGAGCGTCGCGCTACCTGCAGTTTACCGATATGCTGAACGGTTGCCAAGGTAACATTACTAGAGGGGTGGGGTTACAGGGAGGGGCACTGCAGAAGAAGAACGGCTGTTTTTGACCTGGTGAATAGGGGCCTGTTTAACACAATCACTGAGAGTTTTTAACCAAAGCAGGTAACAGAGATTCCAGCAAGTCATAAAGAAACATATCAACTTGTGGAAATGGGCGTCCGATGTCCCCTTTAAAGCCAGACGCCCAGTTACAGCTTGCCTCTGGGATTTGTGCTTATTGAAGCATAATGCCAATGTTCTCGTGTCTTTGTGAGACGCACGGAGAGCACACGCTTCAGGACAGTGGCCCGACGGAAATCCAGTCTTCTCGGCTAGCTTGGATGACATGGTGCAGCGTACAGACGAGCTCAAGTTCAAGGTCTCCTCCGCTGTAAAAAGACCTGAGCCGATTCCTGGCGCCGTCCCCGACCGTGTTGTTGGGCTGCAGTTTAAAGACTTTGTCTCAGCAGACGAACAGCATCAATCGGAAAGTCTGACTCTTGACTGCGTTCCCCCTCAAACATGCCGAACACCGTCGCACGCTGAACTTGCACTCATATAGAGGTGTATTTTTTTTTCCCGCCGTGTAGCAGAACTGATTCATTTGATTCGTGTGTGATTGAGCGGTGTAAGCTGTCTCTCCCACTCCGTCTTCACCTCCTGCCCTTAATAAGAAGTGTAACGTAGTGCCTCCCTCACTTTTTTCCTGTTTCTTCTTTCGCTTTCCTCCCTCTCTTGCACCTTCGCGACTCCTTTCTCGCTTTTCCTCTTTCTTAACGGCGTGGGGTAAATGAACATATCGATAGCTGCCGAACGGAGAGTAAACGTCCCGATCCTGATGAGAATATCTCTGGATACGTGAGGGGAATCTTAATGAAATTCACTTTAGTCAGATCTGTTGCCTCCGAACTCACACACACACTCTTCATAGAGTCCGTCCATTGACAGGTTGCTTACCCCAACCCTAGCCTTCAGAACTGAATGCCTTACACTGACCCTAAAGTCTTAACCCTCATTTAAATGGTTGAAATGTTACGGGTTTAAGGATTTATGTCTCCCCAAAGTAATTGGACCCATGATTGTAGAAAAACCTGCAAGAGACACACACACACACGTGTGCATACCCTGCTCATTACCCTATTTCCATTGCTACCCACCTCGAGCAGCATACATACATCACTGGCATACAGCACACTCTGTCATGTGTGAAATGGGCTGTGGCTGATCCCTGCCCTGGGAGAGAAGAAACCAGAGTGTTTCAGTAGATGAGATGAGCGTGGCTCACCTAAGAGGAGGGCGAAGGAAAAAAAAAAAAAAGAAGAAGAAGAGAGGAGTTGGAGAAGGGACATGAGGTGGGGAAAAAGTGAAATGGAAAGACGGGTTTGTGAGCAAAAGGACAGAATAACAGGGCAGGAGAGATGAGCGGGCAAATGAGCAGAATAAATGTGGAGAGAAATGAGAGGGAGGAGTGGAGGGGGCAGGAGATGAAAAGAAAGTAATGTGGAAAGGAGTGGAGAGCCGGTTTTGGAGGAGAGCGAATAGGAAGATGATGGGATGGAGGAGGGAGAGAAGGTCGCAGAAGAATGGAGTCCAACAAAAAAAAAGAGAAGAAAAGTCGCAGCGGTTCCAGTTTTCTGATCAGATTTTTTCCAGCAACGTTTGGTTATCAATTCAAGCCTTATTAGGAAAAACTTCAGTCCTCCAGTTTGCTGTTTTTTGTCTGTGTCTTAACATCTGAACCCGCATATCTTTAGGCTTTGAACTGTCAGTTGATAAAACAGGTCATTTAAGGATGTGATCATGGGTTCGAACACCTTAATTCATCTTCCACGTTCCTGTGGATTGGCCGTTAAGTTTCCCCATCGCAAGTTTTTGCATACTTTGCACAGAAACACTGGACTGTAACCGTCCTGATGGCTTATGGTTTTGAGCGATGTTGTAAAGTATTTAAAATTCCTTTGAACTTTTGAAATAAATTTAGTTTTTTTCCTTTAGTTTGGCTGCTGTCGTTGAGGAGAACAAGGATGAATCAAAGTTGTATGAATTTCAGAACCACAGTCTCCAAAAATGATGTGATTAAAACTGCCAGCTGATGTTTTGCATCCAAACGTAGTGCAAGTTTTAACCTTGAGTCAGATTAAAGTGAAGATTTTTTCTCAACAACTGTCTCCAAGACTCAGATGTTTTCGCTTTTGCTTGTCTGTTGTAAGTGTGATTCAACCAGGTTAGTTTAAGATCCATCTTCTAGCTTTGGAAGTGCACCTGGAATAACTCCTCCCATCATGCACATTTACGCCAAAACCAGACCACATCAGCAAACTCGAAGGCGACCCCTGGCATGCCGTCAGCCGACCGAACCGATGCAGGAAGACGACAAAACCGAAACGGCACCTGAGTTTGATAATCGGGCTACGACACAGAGGCATTCAAACGAATATACATACGGGCGCGGGGAAATGAGCCAGTGGAAGAGACGGGAGAGGAGATGAGGAGTTTTGACGGGAACTGGGACGGCGACGAGGACGGAATAGCAATGAGAAAGTGAGGAGAAAAGAACATGTTTGGTGGAGAAGATGAAAGGAGATCTACAGAGGAAAGGAGGAGTGCAAACGGGGGGGTGGGGAGGGAGGAGAGCAGCGGTACGGGGGATGCTGGGGTAGACGAGAGGAGGAGGGGAGGGTATGAATATGGAGGGGAGGGAAAAAAAAAGAAAGCGAAGGACGGGAGGGTGGAAAAAGAACAGAGGTGCAGAGTTTTAAGAGGGCATGGAGAGAGTTGGACAGAGGACAGACGGCTTAAGAGAGGAGATGGGTGTCGAGGAGAGGAAAGGGAGAGCGAGCACAGACGGGGGAGAGTGTGGCACTGCGCCACTCTGCAGCAGCAACACTGACTGACAGCCATAGCCCCACCACTGACTGACTGACTGTCTGTCTGTCTGTCTGTCTGTCTGCCTGTTGGTGCTTGCTGACTGTATGACTGGCTGTCTGGTTGGATAATTTCCCCACAGCTTTGCCCTTCTCTTCTCCGTCTTCTCCCTCTTCCGTCTCCCTCCCTCTCCCCGTCTCTCAGCAATGCAGCATTAAGTTGATCTAGATAAGAGAGAATACTTATGATGTGACTTTCTTCTTCTTCTTCTTTTTTAAAAATAGCTGCTAACGGTGGTGTTTTTAAGGCCGTGTGGCGGTAAACGACGTCTCTCTTGAAAAAAAAAATGACTCGCGGAGATGTCTCGGCGTTGTCTTTTCTCAGCATCTCCTCTAGAATAACACAGGAGCTCGTTGTAATGTAAAATCCTGTTTGTTTTCTCCTTTTACTCGTCTAACCTTGAGTCTGTGTCCTTTTTTATTCTCTCCTCTCTCTCTCTCTCTCTCTCTCTTTCTGCTGGCACTCTGTAAAACTTTATCTGTCTGTTAAAAGAGCGGGATACAAATACAGTTATCATTATCACCTCCGACGCTCAAACCGCCTCAGACGACGAGGTTTAAACGCATTTTCGTCTGCGGCTGGAGGCTAGACGGCGCGCTCGTCCCGCCGCGTTGTTATTTTCTGCCCCGGAGTGATGGGGGAAAGATAAACGACTCCCGAGTTACGACGGCGCACTCACGGCCCGATAAAGGGGGGCCGTGTGATGTGTCTGACCGGGCGTCCTTCTTCCTCCGCGGGGGTCACGCGTGATTATCTTCAGAGGGAGGAGAGAACTTTAAGGTCGCCCTCAGATAGGATCGTCGCAGCTAAACAGGGCCCCGGCTCCACAAACTAGGAACATTTGTTGGCTCCGCTACTGCAATGCAGCACTATGTCGTCCTCTCCGCTCTCCCTCTCTCTCTCTCTCCCTCTGTCTCTCACCCTTATCTCTCTCCCATAACACTTTACTTCTCTTGCTTGAGGGCAGTCAGATGTAAAAAAAAAAAAAAAAAAAAAAGACTCTGGCATTACCCACAACTAGAGCCTGTTGAGGTGTTCCTTGTAAATAGGAGTGTAATGTTATATTTATATATATCTGTATGTGTGTGTATGAGCAGATGTGGGGGAGATGCAAAGCCTTCGGAGATAAGCCGGGTTAAATTGTGCGTACAAGCTATAAGCTGGCTTTCGTCTAGGAGCAAATGCACTTTTCTCCTCCTCTTCTTCTTCCCCGGCGTATTTTCCACGCAGTCTGTCATGTTGAATCAATGGGCTTCCATCACCGACGCAACTTTTCTCTCCACGTGGGAGTCGACTAACTACAGCGCGGTTACTCACAGACGGTGGCCGCGTTGAACTCCAATCAGAGAGAGAACTTGCATCCAACTACAAACAATGTCTCCGCTTTAATCACGTCGACGCCATGGTTACGCGGCGCTTCGGCGGGCGTGAAGCTGTCATGTCAGCGTCTGCTAAATGTCAAAGCGTTTCCCTGACTGGGTGAAGATCTGCCTCTGTACATCTCTCTCTGCTAGGTGAGATGCAAGAACCTGCTCAAAGAAGAGGCAGCCGTCACTTAATCCATAACTTCTGATGCGTTCCAGCTCCTGATTGTGGATTTTTACGGTTCGCCATCCCTCATAACCTCCTTAGCTCCACGCAAGCACCCTAACCTTTTGACCCGATCGAGATTTTTACGGTTCCAGTTAGAGACAAAGACAGAACGAGCATTAAAGCCAAACCCGGCCTTCCGCACACCTCTTCTGGAGGCTAAAATTGACGTCACTGTTGCTAAGTGCACATTTTTGCACTGCAGAGACAAAATGTGAAGAAGTTGCCAGACTGAGAAAAAGCTGCTAAAAATATGTCACTGGACTTTTTTTTTTCTAAAAAAGCTTTTGTGTGGTTTCAACGCTCAGAAAGCTTTAAATAATCATGTTGGAGAGGATGTCAAGCTTCAGCTTTGAGATTGTTGCATTCTCTGTCCGGAGATCCAGATCTGTTTTCCAGCACCGTGGCGCCCAGCTGAAGATTTTAGGAGTGCAAGCAGAACATTTAAACACCTTAGATCACCTTAGTGATTCACATTCATCCCCATTTTAACTGTATTAGTGACAAATAATTTGATTTGATTGACTTACAGAAATTCCAATATGCCGTTTTGTGAACAAATTTGCAGGCCGCACATGCACGACTAGTTGCAGTCTGGAGCTCTGCTGTCCATGATGTACGCTGACCTTCATAGTGCAGGTTGTAGCCAAAATGACTCTTTACATAATGCTGCATATTTACTGTCAGCAGTTTTATTCTAGTGCTCAAATCCAAAGTGTAAATTTATGCTCAAATGTCACGCAGTCGGACAGAAAAGGAGTAAATAGCATATACACAACTTTTTTGCTGATATGCAACGTGTCAAACTTGTTATAAATGTAAAGACTGACATGTGACTAAACCTATGGGTTGAGGGGAGGGGCCTCTGAGGATCATCCCACAGACACTTGATCAGTTTGGGATCAAGTATCTTGAACGCTTGAGTTGTTCTTAAAGTGTTTTTGTGTGTCTGCATCCTGCTGGGGATGGCTGCTGCCATCAAGGAGTGTCATTGCTATGGGGTGGGGGTGCCTGGTCTGGTCTAGGTGGGTGCTACATGTCTAACATCCACACGAATGAATGCCAGGTCCAGAAGTTTCCCAGCAGAACATTGTATTGTCACAAGATGGTCAATGTCATTTACTTCTCCTGTCAGTGGTTTTAATGTTGTGGCTGATCCTTTAAAACCAGCAGTGCTATATAAGTATCAATACTTTGCTGTCAACATCGTGTGCTTAAGAAGGTCAAGTCATAAGTGTTCTCTCTAGCGCTGTACTGGAACATATTCTTTTATTCATTACTCTATATTTACACGTTCAGTTCTTCTTTTTATTTCCACATTTATTGTCTTTTTATTCTGTTTTGAGGCTTTCCTTTGACTCCATACTAAACGCTATATGCCCCGTTTGTGCAAATCCAGCATTAGCAACAACACGTCGCTGTGTGTGACCTACAAAAGACAGGTGACCTACAGCTGATACTGCGCCTGAACGCTCCGCTGCATAGATTTTCAACACCTCCTGAAAAAGTCAACCAAAGCATCTGTTTTCCTGCCGTTCAGCTTCAGGATCTGAAGTTACAGACACACAGTTTCCTCTGAAGTATTTATTTATATATTTTTTTTTTTTTTTGAGGAAACTATGTCTGCACTCGCTCACAAGCTAAACAGCCTCGAGTTCATCACTAGAAAGTGGGTTTAATTTCCATTTTAATGGCGTAACGTTTAACCTCTGGGCTTGGGGAAGCATTAGTGATTTTAGTCCAAGTCGTAAAGGCAACATGGAGGTGAAGTCAGTGGTCATACTGTACGTGTTAAAGTTATTTTTGTTTTTTGCTTCAGTCTTCACTTCAGTCTGCAAACTCTGCACACACACACACACACACACACACACACCTGCTCAGTGTCTTCCTTACAAATAGCCGGAGGTCACGGAGGCAGCGAGAGCTCACCTTCCACCCTATCCGTCCATTCCCACCCACCTCTTGTCTGCTCTCCCCTCCCTCCCTGTTTGCCACTGTCTCACTCTTCTTTTTTCTTTTTTTTTTGCTCTCATTATCTCTCGCTCTGTCTCAGTCTGTCTTTTTCTCACTCTGTCACTTTCCCTCTGCCTTCCTCTGTCATTATTCTGCCCACATGTCTAGACTGAAGAGAGAACTTTTGCCGCTCGCCGTGTGTGATACCAGTATGTGGCGGTGTACGTTTGACAGTTGAGTGCCTTAGGTCTAATTTCAGATTTATGGAGGAACCGTCGTTTGGGAGCCGGGTTCAGGCTGTATGCAGCCAGGTGGCAGGCCAGGAGGATGTAAAGTCGCTCGAAGGATACGTATAATCTGTTGAAGGACAATCAGGGCAGTGTCTGTTTATAGCACTGGAGGTAAATTAAGTTAGGAATGAAGTCGTCGATCTCCGAAATACTTCTGAAATAATACACGCCGATCAGTCTTGTGACATGTAGCACCCACCTAGACCAGACCAGACACCCCCACCCCATAGCAATGACACTCCTTGATGGCAGCAGCCATCCCCAGCAGGATGCAGCCTGACACAGACACACACACAAAAATGGTTTGGGAAAATCTAAAAAAAAACATGAAGAACAGCACAAGGTGTTGACCTGGCCTCCAAATTCACTAGATCCCAAACTGATCAAGTATCTGTGCAATGCACTAGAACACAGAGGCCCCTCTCCTCAACCTATAGGACCCAAAGGCCTCCCCACTAACAACATCCTGTTGCCAGACACCACAGGACACCCTCAGAAGGCCCATGTCCATTCTCTGATGAGTCCCAACTATTATATTAGGAAGGTGGTCAATATGTTATGCCTGATCGGTGTAGATAGCTGTGTTCAAAAGCTCACTTCTCAATGCTCAATAGGAATCGCGTCCGGTGAAGTCATCGCAGCTTCACCACAATCATCCTCCCTCGTAGGAAGTATTCCCATCTCCCATCAGTGCGGCCAATCCCAGCATGACAAATGACTGTTCCTATCAGTGCATCAGCGTCTACATCTTGTATAATGTAGAGTTAATTTTCCTCTGCACGGGAAGTGATTAACAACCGGACAGCCGCCTTAATGTCAGAGGAGGACGATGTATAGATTTTATTCTGAGCAGAGGCTGAATCCATGATGTACACAGACCTGTCTGTCCTCAATTGACTCAAAAGACTAATAAACTAATAATCTAACCGGTAGTTGGATGTTTCTCAAAGCTTTCTGCAAACGAGTGCAGCTCGTTTTGTGCTTTGATACGGACTTTATGGATAAGGAAATGTTGTGTCTCACCCCCTTAGGTTAAGCAGCAGGAAGGAGTCAGAAACAATTACCTGGCAGCGAGCAGGTTAGGGTCAGTGAGACAGTTACCATGGTAACTGACCTGTAGGTTACGCTACTTCTCTCTCTAGGTTGGAGTTTTCCCCTCATCTCTGGGTTAGCAAACTCACTAAACCTACTTTCTTTAAGGTTTAGACTGTGGTGCTTAACAATGTGAAACCCTCAGCTGTATATGACCCGGAGCAGCTGTGTGTAAAAGTGTGTGTGCTTCTGAGACGGCCGCAGGTGTGATAAAAAGGCAGGCGATTCCCCGCTGTTGCTCAAAGGAACAGTATTTTCAGGTGACGGATTGTCGTCATTAATTATACATTTCCCCTATTCTGCAGGGAAGTCTGCAGCGTTTCCTCCAGCGTTACAGAGTCCCAGAATGTTTGACCAAACCTGCGACTCTCTGTAAAATCACAGCTGTAAACGTTAAATGTTGATCATTTCTCCATTTAAGTGTTCAGAGCAACAATCCAACGGGAGATTTTGCACGTTCCAGGTAGATTATATCGTAATCGGTTCGTCTAACAGCAGGCTCTTCAGCCATGTCTGAACAGATGAGCTTCTCTTTAAGTAAATCCAGCTGTCTGCAGACGTCTTGTTAAACATGTGTATAACAGATGTTGCAAAAGTCTATTTTCTTTCACTTTAAGCACATGAGTACAGTGAATGTGAGGCGGCCGCCGCTGAGTGCCAACAACTGCTATGGTAACATGCTACACCTTGCAAATGTCAAAATGAGTTACCTCTAATTAAACTATTATGGTTTCAGTGTTTTTTAACTATTTGCAATAAGCAGTAGCTAAAGTGTACACCAATCAGGCATAACATTATGACCACCTTCCTAATATTGTGTGGGTCTCCCTTGTGCCTCCAAAACAGTTGTGACTCATCAGAGAATGGACATGGGCCTTCTGAGTGTTGTTAGTGGTTGAGGTGTTATGGGTTGAGGTGAGGGGCCTCTGTGGATCACCCCCACCCCAAAGTGTTTTTGTGTGTGTGCCTGTGTCAGGCTGCATCCTGCTGGGGATGATGGCTGCTGCCATCAAGGAGTGTCATTGCTATGGGGTGGGGGTGCCTGGTCTGTTCTCGGTGGGTGCTACATGTCCAAAAGTATCCCAGCAGAACATTGAATAGCCACAAGATGGTCAATGTTGTTTACTTCTCCTGTCAGTGGTTATAATGTTATGCCTGATCGGTGTGTATACTGTATATTTGTGACTCATATATGGAACATTTCTTGGCGTTCGGTGGAAGATAATGGCAGGAGAAAAGCTGCTGCTCTGCTGATTACACAAGCCTGAGTTTGACCATGTTGTGGTTAACATGTAGTGATTACAGAGTGCAATAAAAACACAGTTCCAAGCTTTATATTTATGAGATACTGATTTGGTCAGCTGGGCTTCAGTCCAACCAGTTGTTGGCTGTGACTGACCAGCTGAGGATGAATAAAGAGAGAATGAACTGTTTGTGTGTTTCCGTAAATCACTTATACAGCACAACTGTTTTAAAACTGGACATCTTAATCACTATTTGCCCTGGATTAGCAGTACCTGGGGACGTCATGTGATTTAGAAATCACCTCACCACGCCTGTTCCATGTTCACCCAGGAAAAGCTGCGTTTTACTAACTGACATTATTTACCTTAACTGTCAAAGGTAAATACTGTACCTTTGATACCACTACTCTTTTGACAGCTTTAGTTACTTTGCAGCTTGGGTTAGACTTCAGGAGCTACCTGGCTGGAAGTAGTTTTTACACCTGTATCTTGTTCTCATTCAGGGAGTAATTGATGCAAAATTCGTACAGCATTGCATTTAACCTTGGGTCACTTTGTGTTCTCAACAATAAAGACAATATTCTGATGCTACTTTCTTGCAAACGGCTCCGTAATTGGTGATAATGTTGAAGGAAAATCGGATTTTAGGAAATTAGTTAGTAATCAAATTGAAAATGAAGCAAAAGAGCATGGGTGTGTGGGCACTGTCATTTACTTCTGTTATGTAGTTCATGAACCAGTGTTCTGTTTATGAACAACATCTTCAGTAATGACCAAGCGTCTGGCATGGAAAACAATGTGAACGCATTAATGCATCACTTAGTAAAATCCAATACATCAAAATATGCTGCCAGGCGTGGCTTCCGTTTCATCATCCTTCAAGATTGAACTCTTCTGACGGGTTTGGCTGGGTCCAAACTACTGTCCAAACTTTCTTTCATACAAAAACGAAAAACGCACCCCAGATCGCAGAGATGCAGATTGATGATTGCTGATGAAATTTGCAGTGTCAGTTTTACCTTAGAAATTATGGACGGTGGCGATTAGCACGGGATTGAGATAATAGATGGTGATCCAAACGATTGAAAACGACTAGCTCGTTAGGTTAATTGGTGATTCTAAATTGGCTGTAAGTGTGCATGTGAGTGTGAATGGTTGGGGACACCCTGTCCAGCCAAGGTTTCCCCCCGCCTCTCGCCCAATGACAGCTGGGATAGGGTCCAGCCCCCTCGCCACCCTCCAGAGGACAAGCGGTTACAGAAAATGAATGAATAAATCAATGAATTAACGTATAAATCTACACGAAGAGACTGTTTTTAGGTAGATTTCTATATATGTAGATTTATATCATAAACTCTAATGATTCTGTGATAAAACCGAAATAATTACAACGTAAACAAAGGAGAAAGACTTCCCTGGAACAAACTATGCTATTGTTCTTTAGGCATGCACATTGCAGCTTGTTCAGTTGAGGTCAAGGATCTTAAAAGTTGCCAGATCTAGCGAGGAAGCTGTTAAATTGGCAATGGTGCCTGTTGTAAAGTTGTAAAGCACACAAGGCACACCTTCCTACAGTACAATATGCATCATACAGCACGCAGTCAGGAAGGATATCTCCTTTTTTATGCCCCACACGTGATTGTTTTTGTTCTGTAGTAGTGTAGGGGCTATATTTGTTTCTGTACAGTTTTATATTCAAGTTTTGTATTAATTTGGAAACTAAATGCATTTTATATCTAAATTACAGTTTAGATTTTGCACTACATCTAACACATTAACACAGCACTGTATCTATCAGCTGTTTATTTGTATCTGAAGTTCAATTTCTGCTGCTTAATACTCGTGCACAAGCAGTCCCTTTAAACTCTGTTTCTACGCAGGGGAGTCTGCAGGTACAAAAGTGATTTTCAAAGCCCATATTTACCTGTCACACGGCCTCCACCGCTGTCACAAGTTGGCAGCAGAGACAGCATTGTTATAATGAACACAGAACACGATAATTTCCCCCCTGTTGAAGTGTAATTATCTGATGACATAATTGATTGTTCTATTAATGCTGTTAAAAAGACAGTGGAGTAACTCAATAAGTGGAACGTGTTCTTCAAAGTTTGGTGTGACATTTTTGCATTCGTGCTATTTTGGGTTTAACGTTATTTAGGCATTGTGCAGACGCATTGTGTTGCTGATTACAGGGTTAGAGTGACATTTGCAAGCAGACTTTCTTTCGGGATTTGTTGTTTTGAAATGGCCACTTTCGTTTTTTGGTTTTTTTTCTGTTAAAGGTTTAAAACGACATGTTTAGCCTGTTTCCTTTTTCTCTTTTATGATTTCTTTATTCAACACAGTGCAGTAGCATACAAAAGAGCGTGCTATGACAGTTTAATTAGATCATTCCATAAGCACTGCTAGCCTGTAGCTAGCATCACTCATTGTTTTTAATGAGAATCCAATAACAGAGCTAAATAATGTCAGTTTTTTTGTTTTTTTAATGTTCCTTGGAGTATTACGTCGCCTGCAGAGCTGCCAATAAGTTTTCAGTTCAAGCTGATCGATAAACCACAGAGCAATAAATCAGAGGGAATAAAAAAAACAACAACCATGTCTTAACCATGTTCGAAATTGTGCAGCTTTCCTTTAAATCCACAGCTTCTTCTGTAACCGCTTGTCCTGTGGTTGGAGCCTATCCCAGCTGTCATGGGGCGAGAGGCGGGGTACACCCTGGACAGATCGCCAGTCTGTCACAGTCATTTAGAATCACCAATGAACCTAACGAGCATGTCTTTGGACGGTGGGAGGAAGCCGGAGTACCCGGCCAGAACCCACTCAGACACATGGAGAACATGCAAACTCCACACAAAAAGGCCCAGTCGGCCCATGGATTCAAACCTGGAACCTTCTTGCTGTGAGGCATCAGTGCTAACCACCACGCCACAGTGCCGCCTTAAATCCACACCTTATAACCTGCAAATCAAACGGTGTCAGCTTTTGTTCTGGCCTTTACGTGAGAAGGTTTCATTGCAGATCTGACTGATTTAAAAATGTATGGACCAAAAAATAATTTATTTATCAATCTCCACTCTGGATGTGTCTGTACCAGGACCCAGGCTTGATCCGTTATTGAAGAGGCCGTATTATGATTTTTAGGGTTTTTCCTTTTCCTTCAGCGTCTTTCCAGCTTTTTGTGTGTGTTAACATTGCAAACCACAAAAGTCTGCAGAAAAGTGAACTGTCTTAAGAAGTCCTTGTTAGCAGTGCAGCCTCTTTTTTCTGTTGCTTATCTTTGTCATTGTGTAACACAAGTAACACCTACTGACCAACTGATCAGCTTGAGTCAGGACAATGGCGTGTAGGTCTTCCTAGCTACCTAGCCTCCCTAAATGGCACATACAGAAAACAGCCACCTGCTAGAATGAAGGGATGTTAGAGAACTATCTGTACGTGGCAGCTGACTGTTGGCTGTTGTCTTTTCAGTGTGTTTAAGTTCAACCTTTTTGACCCAGACGTAGCCAACGTCGTAGATGTCCATAGTTCTTTGTCGTTGGTTTGGTGTGTTCCAGTGCTGCCAGATAGTTTGCCATTTGACTGACAATGAATAAAGCAGTTGTTTCATTCAAATGGCCAAGCCTCCGTGTTTATTCCTTAGGTTATTGCAGTTCCATGCTCATAGATTTTGAATGCACTGTCCTAGTTTGTGATTTTACAATAGTTTGGGTCAAAATACGATACGATTTCTTTATTTCCAATCTGGCAACACTGGTGTGTTCTTACCTTTTAAAGAGACACTAGCTTTTCAGAGGGTGAAAAGAGGTGCTGCAGGAACTGAAGGCTTAAGGCTTATTTAAGAATCCATGGGCCGACTGGGCCTTTCTGTGTGGAGTTTGCATGTTCTCCCTGTGTCTGCGTGGGTTCTCTCCAGGTTCTCCAGCTTCCTTCCACCGTCCAAACACATGCTCTTTAGGTCAATCGGTGATTCTAAATTGGCCGTAGGTGTGAGTGTGAATGGTTGTCTGTCTCTCTGTGTTAGCCCTGAGATAGACTGGCGACCTGTCCAGGGTGTACCCCGCCTCTCGCCCAATGACAGCTGGGATAGGCTCCAGCGACCCCCCGACCCTCCAGAGGACTAGTTTCTAGATCTGGTGATGGACATACCGAGGCTTATTGTGTTTCAAAATCCTCCCTTGAGTCTCTCATCCATAGAGTTCAAGGTTTTGTGTGTCGTTCTTGGAGCTGTGGAGCTGTTACTGACCGAATTTGGGGACGGTTTAGGGGTTAACATGACTATAAAAGTGACTATAGGATTCATACAGTTTTGAATCTCAGTTTTCTTTAAATCAGTTTGCACTTATCTCTCTTGCATCCTTGTTTAACTTCTTGCTGTATGTCATTAACTAATAGCAATGTAGAAAACAATTACTGTCGCTGGCGTTCCTCTCATTTTATCCAGCACAGAGACAGTGACAAACCTGCAGCAGGAGATGATATCAGACTTTGATTATGTTTATTTGAGGATGTAAATGAATGTTTTGTCTGTTCGTACTTGGCAGATATTATTCGTGTAGGAAAGGAAACTTAACTCTGTGACACCGATACACAGCAATATGGAACTTGATCATGTCAGTTCCAGGAGAGTATCTCTAACAAGTTAGACCTTCATGCTTATATTATATTCTGTATATCATATTTGGGTTAATTGCTCTAGATTTTGTATTTAGAGAAGGTAGCTTGTGGAAAAAGCACAGATAAAAATATAATATCAGTGTTATTACCATCTTGAAATCCCTATTTATTCTTTTCCGTTCTGATTTTATTCTAAATATTATTTCCCCTTAAGCACACTTAGCATCACTTATACCTGGCAACCCTTAATATTTGTGGCTTACAAAACACAGTTACAGATCAAACTGAAACTTTTGACTTCTGTGTTAATTATAACTCCATTCTCCTGCAAATCCTGGGAACTGAAGCACATTTTATCTTATAAGGGATTTGAGAGGATTTCTGTTTTGATTTGCATTCGATGAAAAGCTCTCAACCTTCAAATTAATCACATTTTGCAAACGACAGTTCAGCTATAGAAAAAAAGAAAAAGTCCTAGCGGAGATGTAGGTAAACGCCAAAGGTGCGCCCTCGTAGCGCTTCAGAATTGTAATCGGCAGTTCTGTAAAATAAGAATGGGACATTTAAACAGCACCACTTTGCTTCTAACTGCAATCCAGTGACCCCTGAATATTTTACGTGCGTGTATGCATTGTGTCGTCCCCTCGGTATAACGCTGCTGCCACCGCCGCTCCTCTGTCCTCTCCCCCCGCTGACGGCCTGCTTCCCTGCAGAGGCCGAGCTCTGCCCCTCCAGCTGTAGAGACAGGACAGTGTGTCCGCGCTGTGTGGTTTTCACTGTGGTCTACACGCTCAGACAGGACAACGACGAGAAACCTGACCTTCACTTCTACATTAGAGGTGGTGTGTCTGTGTCTGTGGGTGCATGCAGGTCTATATAGTGTGTGTGTCTGTGGAAGTATGGCAGAAGTGTTGGAGTGTTATAGTCCCTATTTGTCAGATATAGGGTGAGGGTGGGAATTGACCTATAATAAGTCTGTGCAGAGAGAGATGATGGTGTGTGTGTGTGTGTGTGTGTGTGTGTAGCAGCTGACAGGACAGTGTTAGGCTCCTGTGGTTGCTTTTGCCTCCTCTCTTCCCACAATCATAACACCCTCTGGTCGGCTTCCTGTTTGACACACTAGTCGTGTGTGTTGCATCCCTGTACATTGTTTTCTCTGGTCAGCGGTTCAGTTCATGCAGACATAGGCAAGCCTCTTGTTTTTATACCACAACTATTTGGCAATAATCTTTTAAGGATTTTGTTGAATTTGTTCTGCAAGCGCGTGCATGTGCTCGCGGCGCGCGCTTTAAAACGATTAAATGAACTGTTAAATGACTCCGTTCACTTATAGTCACGGCTCGCGCGACGGCGTTGCTCTGTCAAAATAGGACGACTGAAAAATGTTCCGTGACAAATAACTTCCAATATTAATTGGAAATAAAAAGAGATATCGCGGCTTCGCTACACCCACTGACAAGACAAGTGGAGCTCTGTGTGTTCAGCCGCACGGGAGCGGCGTAATAAAATACTGTAGATAGCACGGGGGCAATGCAAGTCGTTGGTAAAGATTATTAGAGAATAAATTTGAGGCGCAGTCTGCAGCGAAGTGAAAAATCATCTTTACACCTCACTCTCTACTGCTGTATGTATGGAAGCTCAAAGTGACCTGTAACCACTTGTCCTATGAGGGGTTGCGGAGGGGGGCTGGAGCCTATCCCAGCTGGCGGGGTACACCCTGGACAGGTCTCCAGTCTATCACAGGGCTAACACAGAGAGACAGACAACCATTCACACTCACACCTACGGCCAATTTAGAATCACCAATAAACCTGCCGAGCATGTCTTTGGACAGTGGGAGGAAGCCGGAGAACCCGGAGAGAACCCATGCAGACACAGGGAGAACATGCAAACTGTCAGCACAAGTTATTGAAATTAAATCATACTCAAAACTGAGACCGTACTAGCTAGCAAATTTAGCGTGGCTGTGTCTTCAGTCGTGACGAAGCTGCTAGCGATAAAGGGCATTTCAGAGATTCATGGTACTTTACAACTATATTTTACCCCTTGTTGTCATGTCGTACACATGGCTTTGCTTTTGTGCAGCTCTTCTGTCACGTTTTGGATCTCCCTTTACGCGTGGACTAATCTCGCCATTTGGTCCTCTGAGACTTGTCGTGAGAAACCGGTCTCACAAGACCGCAGCGAGATGATACGGGAAACGGCTTTTACCAAAAAAAAAATTTAAAAAATCAGTCTGCGGATTTCATGAATCAGTATTGGATCTTTCAAATCAAGCTCAGTTTAATTTAGAAAGTCTATTCCAATGACAGACATTTTGTAGGTCCCTACCACACCTTTTCCATCTGTACAACTTTCGTCACTCCTCATAAGTCATTGCAATATTTCCCTTGAAAACCCAAATGGCTCCCTCTTGTGCACAGTTAAAGTAGAGGCTACCAAGGCCCCACCACCCACAAAAAACAGACCTGCTGCAAAGCAGTTGCACTGTTGCACTGACCACCCAACAAACTGCACTCTATCACTGATATGTGTGGATGTGTGCTTTTCTGCATCGACGTGTAATGCGCATCCATCCTTTGCCGTGTTGCTGACAGAAGACTTCTCATTAAATCTGCTGATCAGATATTTTAAGCGTTGGAATGGGATCAGAGGTGGAGCCATAACTCATATTCTCCTTTTCCTACTCCTCCCTACCTCCACCCCCTCCATTTACGAGGCTTTCTTTAATCAGGGCAGCACGCTTGTAGTCCTTAAGTCTTACAGGAAGACTTGTGACAGTCACTGTCAATCCTGGAGTGTCTGAATAAATACTCTCTTCATCATGTAATAAATATTATAATTTCCTGTGAGTCACTTTGATTTATAGTCTTGCCCCGTGGCTACGTCTCCCAGCTTTGTAATGCAAGGCTCGTTAACTTTGAAATTTGACGAAGTTGCAACAGCGACCTGTGAACATGACTCTCTGCTGACTCTTTATCATGCGCTAGCTGAGTGAGAGAGAGAGAGAGAGAGAGAGAAGGAATAAAAAGGAACATAAAGAAACATTTTTCAACAGGCACTGACCCGATCTTCTCTTTTATGTGATTACTGAAACAGAAAGCGGCACCTCCCTGCATTTAGAACAGAACGCGACTGTTCTTTATCTTGTCGATCACAGCCTGCTGCATACTTCTTTTTACTGCGCCGAACACAACATGAGCTGATTGTGGAGGAGATGAATTTGCTGCATGATAATATCTTGCAGCAGTAAACACTTTTGCCACACAGGCTTCTTCCCTTGCATGAAATTTTTGCAGAGTAATAACACGTATCACTGAGCTGTTATACTGAACGGTATATTGACATGCTGCCATCGGACCATACTGTACACACTTATTGGTTGGTGTTGCATTGGCACAGAGGACTGTCCACCCAGCACTTTTATCCTTACTGAAATATCTCATCTTCTGTCAGGTGGGTTGACAAAATTGGCATTTGTGCCACCTCACAGTCATACACAGATCAACCACAACATTAAAACCACTAACATTGGCCATCGTGCAACAGTACAATGTTCTGCTGGGAAACTTTTGGACCTGGCATTCGTGTGGATGTTACTTAGACAAGTAGCACCCACCTAGAGTGTGTTGACCTGGCCTCCAAATTCACTAGATCCCAAACTGATCAAGTATCTGTGGGATGATCCACAGAGGCCCCTCCCCTCAGCCTATAAGACCCATAGGCCCCCGCTAACAATGGCCCATGTCCATTCTCTAATGAGTCACAACTGTTATGCCTGATCTGTGTACTTTGTAGTAGATTTCTGTGATTCCTTGTTTCTTCATATAGCGCCTTCGTCAGGTTAAATTTATCCAATTACATGGGACTGGGTTGACGCCCCGTCAAAGGGAGACATAACAGGATTCTTTTCAACCGCATTCAACCTCAGTGTTTGTCTAGCTGTCAGCGACTGTCACTCTTTGAATATAATTCACTGTGGCTGCAAATCACCTAGGTCGTTCTCGTCTCGCTCTCATCTCCTCGACCATCTGCGATCTGAACGGGTTCCGGGAGGGCTTGCACTGACACGCTTTCGCTTTACCTAACCTGTTTTTAGTTTGTTTCTTGATTGCCGGAGCGGCCGGGTTAGCTCGTGAAGACATTACTGTGAAACACGATGAGTCTGGGACGTCTGAACGCGCTGGCCGTGCTTTCCGTGGAGAAATGAACTAGTTGAGAAGACGCCTGATTTCACTGAGAGTCTGTTGGCTCTGTTTTTATCAGTGCTCATCTCAGTAACTCAAGAAAAGCTGTAGATTAATTGAAGTAGCAAAGCTGTCACGCTTGTTTAATGCACTCTGCTTTCTTACCTTTGACATGTCTATTATTATAGCTATGGACTAAAGTTGGCTTAATGTTAGCTAATTTCCAGAGGTGCACTTTGTTCAGCTGCGGTGCTTTAGCTAGCCTTGTGCCTTTTTGATATTAACTTTATTAAAAAAACAAAAAAAAAGAAGTACCCCCCTTTGTTTTCCCACAGGAATGCAGGAGTTTAACCTGGTTGGCTAATTGGACTATATTAAAATCCTTTGTGCTGAAGTCTGGGTTATTGTATTAGTTCAAATGTATGAATAAAATATTAGATCTCATTCACAGAGTCAGCATGATTTAATATTAGTAAGGCACAGGCCTAGACGCAGCATGGCAGCAGCACACTTCCTCTTCCTCTTCCTCTTCCACTTCCGGTACATCATTGTCTTTTGGACGAAACGATAATGGCGACTGCTGTCGTGTTGTGTCCTGTGCCGACTTGTCGTCAGGGTCTGCCCCGGTGCGATGGATTAGATTAATCACCATCTAGAGACTGCAAACATCGCGCTAAGCAAGCTAGATGCTGCAAGGATTGTGAAGCGTTCAGTTCACTGAAGCACATGCACTGAGTTGTACTCGGTTCCCTTCATGCCCGGGAGAACTAGCCGACACCCCAGTTTGTCATTATATAATTTGTGGTCCGCGTCCAAGCGCTCACATGGCCAGATATGTCAGAAAAAGAATGTATCTTGCTGGAAGCTTTTCTGCTTTGCTGGGTCCTCACCAAAAGCTGCAGTATAGCAGCAAGATCTTCATGCGCAGCTTGTGAGCAGACAGAAAGAGCTGAGATACGTCCGCACGGGGATTACGACAGACACCTGGCTTTTGTTTTGACCTCTTATTTCACAACCCTTACCACATCCTGCACACACACTCTGCATATTCGTTCCATCCTTGTCCTCTCGTCTGCTGACATGTTGACAGGAGTCGCTATCAGTCAGTAATCAAACTCCTCGCACACACACACACACACACACAAACATGCACGTACTCAAAACGTAACTGCATACAAACAGCAGTAGATTGCACAATGGGCTTATTGTGGTAGTGGGTGTGCCTTGGTTGTCAGGTGTGCTCAAACCAAACATAAGACGTCTCACTCTTTCTCTCTCACGCAGACACACAAACACAAATTGTATAAATAAAGACGGCACACGTACACAGCGTCCCTCTGTCCTTTTACTTTCACTTACATCTTTTTATTTTCACAAACCCAGCCCCACCCTGCTCTCTGGCTGGCCTCGGTAAGAGAAAGAGAGTGGGGGGGGTTAAATGAATAGAAAAGGAGATGATAGAAGACGAGGAAAGGCCACACACACACACAAAGAGAGAGGAAACAGACCGAGTTATTAGATACCGTATGGAGGAAGATGGGTAGAGATATAACAAAAACAGTGTCGGAGAGAGAAAGACACAAAGGAGGAGGAAGGTGTAGAGAAACGAGTCCTCTTTGGCATCCAACAGATGGTTGGTGTTATTGGTGCAGGCAGCTCCTATCCCCGCTGTCTCCTCTCGCTCAGACGGCACTGAGAATAACGCTTGTTGGCCTCTCTCTGGCTGGGTTTTCATCCGACAGGCTTCAAAAAATTAAGAAGAGAATAAAAATGTAATTCATTTAGCAAAACACATCTTGTTCTCTCTGTGAATGATAAAGCCAAAAAGAAAAAAAGTCTGTTGGTAACACGGTGAAATCCATCTTTCATACACAGCCACTGTGAATGCTGATAACAGTCCAACGAATGACTCAAAACTCTTCATAGTTTAGTGTTGTGGTACTAAAACGTCATGTTGATCTTTATTTTCCTTTAACACCTTTCGGCCTGATTATGAAAATGAATGAACCACATATTCAGTTGTCTTGTTTTAGTAACACCCTCATATACTGTGGTTTATAATTCAAATGAATCCAATGGAGAGATATTGATGTAAATGACACATTTGTGAATCACAAAACTACTTTCTAGCAATTATACTGTCAATTGTACTTTATTACCTCATAGGGCTAACACTGTAACTAATGATTAATTGATTTTTCAATCGATTAGTCTATGAATTATTTTTTCAATTGGCCATAGTCTTTTCGTTTATCGATTTTTGATTTTTTTTTCAATTTATCATCTATTGAAGTCTGTTGATTTATCACGGGTTAAATCCAGGGCTGGGTTAAAAAAAATTTATTTTCTGATTCAAATACACACCACTTCCTGCATGTTCCCGCACAATGATGTCCACCGAGGAGCAGAAGAAGTAAATAACATTGACCATCTTGTGACAATTCAATGTTCTGCTGGGAAACTTTTGGACCTGGCATTCATTGGTGTGGATGTTACTTAGACATGTAGCACCCACCTAGGCCAGACCAGGCACCCCCACCCCATAGCAATGACACTCCTTGATGGCAGCAGCCATCCCCAGCAGGATGCAGCCTGATGTAGGCACACACACAAAAACACTTTAGGAACAACTAAAAAAAAAAAACGTTAAGAACAGCCTCCAAATTCAGTAGATCCCAAACTGATCAAGTATCTGTGGGGTGCTCTAGAACACGCAGGCCCCTCACCTCAACCCACAGGACCCAAAGGCCCCCAATAACAACATTCAGTTGCCAGACACCACAAGACACCCTCAGAAGGTCCATGTCCATTCTCTGATGAGTCACAACCATTTTGGAGGCACAAGGGAGACCTACACACTATTAGGCAGGTGGTCATAATGTTATGCCTGATTGGTGTAAATCCATGTTTGAGGGAGATCCAAAACATCGACAGACGCTCCAACCCTGAGATCACCGTCACACCTGAAAGCTGACTGGATTTAAAAGTACGATGACAGAGAAGAGCTAGACAAGATGTGTGATGTGAAACTAGAGGTTAAATATTTTAGAAATGCCACAAACCTCTGGAACCAATGACAGCATTAGTTGTGTGAACATCTCTTTCATGAGTAAATAAAATAGTTTTGAAACTGAAATAATCTCAAAATGAATTGATACTGAATTGAATCAAATCAAACTGGGACTCGAATCGAAACAATTCCAGCGACACCCAGCCCTAATTAAATCTTTGGGCATCAATAAATCTATCAGGAGCTCTTCTAGTGCCGGCTGTCGCTTTTCACTCACGTTTCATTCGAACTTCAGTGGACTCAGTGTGTGTGCGACTGATTCTGTTTTACCGCTGGCCATGATGATCTTATTTTAGCCCCACGCCTTTATGAGTTGGTGTTCGTTATCAATCAGTCCCATTCACTGGCTGTGAGTTTTTCTTCCTTTCATGTCGTTCACGTTCACAGACTTGGTGTGAGCCAACCAAGGTTGTTTGAATAACATACATGAACCGAACTGTGTTTTGGGTCGGTTTCTATTGTTCTCGCGGCTTCACTGTGCTCATCGGGGGAGGTTGCGTTAAATAGGCCATTCATCAGTTCCTCTGGTGCTGTTAAACACACAAAGGCTGGAAACTGTGCGTTCAGCCCTTGAGAACAGCAGAAGTAAAATAGCTCGTCAGTCTCCGCGCAACACAACTAATCAGTTTCATTCTCTCCGGCAAAGTCTCTCTCTCGGTCTGCGTCCCGTGTCTTCCTCTTGCACCGATGAACCTTATTGTCAGAGCTCACCTGGGATGTTGGGCATCTGGAAAACCTTCACATCTGTTTACCAGACAACAGCAAGTCTTTAGAGGGGGGAAAGTGAATGCAGTATATTAAGTGTCGTAGCTCACCAGACTTCATCAGTCAGCGAGCCTATCAGTAACAGTTACTCTGCAAGGTTTGTGTTAAGCTACTTCTTTTCAGGAGATCATGCAGCACCAGGCGAAATATAAAGGCTAAAATACTCCGGAGATACGTACTGTTGCATATAGATGAGAGATATTAAAACAATATCAGCTGGGGAACCTGAACAAAGCATTTAAACCAGAAATCTGTATTTACACTGAATATAGACAGAGATAGCAGAAGAAAGAGCCAGATGTTCTTATCAGTTAAGCCTTGACCACTATCTCTGTATTAATCATCATTCTGGTTTATTTTAACCTGAAATATTTCCCTTAAATGTGGCGGTTGTGGATGATTCTATGGATCATGAACACTTTGTGCTCGCTACCTCCACCCTAAAGATTCAGGGAAATAGATTCATGCAAAATACTGTTATTTTTTTTTTGTACCGTACCAAATGAGAACTTTAGTATTAGTTGTTATTTTGCACTTTTTATTCTCTGGCTGTTACATACTCTGAGAGAAGCGAGAATTTTGTTCTCGCAGCCCTCGTTTGGGAGTTGTGGCATCTTGTTCTCGACGCATCAGCCGACCAGAACTTTTTTCTCGTGCGGTGTCCGGCAACTTTTCTGTGATTCTTTGATGGCCACTTCAGAAATCGGAAGTAAATGCGGAAAAGCAGAAATGTTAGCGGCCACTCTGTTAGCTCCCAGATTCTAATATTCGCAGTGTGACCGCCAATATCTCCTGGGTAGAGATCGGCATACTGTGTGTGGAAGCATGCCGAATGAACGGCGTGATCCAGTGACAAAAATAACAAGAAAAGTGCCTCTTGTTGTCTATCTCCCATAATGCTTAGCACGTGTGACATATGCTGCAGTGGGAGGGTCCTGTGAGGACTTCGGCACTGAAGTATAAATGACCTGGCCACAACAAAGTTTGTTCTTGTTCTTGCTCACCTTGAGAACAAGAAAAAAATTGTGACAAGCTTAGAGACGCACATCTGGGCAACTTGTACACTGTTTGACATTACAATTTCCAAACTTAGTAGGTCCAGGAATATGACAGGATGTCGGTGTTTATCAGTGCTAAAACTTACATGTGAGTTTGGAGAGGGCTTTGCTTTTAATCCAGAGGGCCTTATCCTCTTCTTAAGCTGTTTTTGGGGTAGAGAAAATGCAGTCTGCAGGGTGACAATGTTGATAAGTTCTGAAAACTTATTTGGTTCAGAGACGAAGTCGGAATCACTCTTATCCATCTTCTCCTCCCATTTTCTGCTTTCAGAGTATTATTCCTCGGGTTGGCTGTCGAGGGCAGTGACCTAAGAGTGGTTTCATTAGGCCAAGATAGATTGTCTTCGAGGACAGTCTTCATGGTTTATTGCTCCTGTCCTTCATCCTCCTCCTCTTCCATTTGATCCATGATGTTTACTTGGGTAAAGATCAAACCGTCAAAGTGAAATGCCTCACATCCTCCTTTATAATATGTGGAATAATCCACATTTACATTTAGCTTTTGAGTTTCCTTTGAAGACTATAAGCCTGCAGGGAAAGTCATTTCCATTCAGGGTCTATCTGGACAGCTACTGTACTTTCTCTGTTTGTGGAGTCAGACTCAAAAGACAAGAATTTGAAGTGATTCCTATGAAGCATCTCGTATATTTGGAAATTGTTAGAAGCTTGTAATGCTCAGATATACAGTGTTTTACACAGGTCCCAGTTTCCCCAGATTTATAGAACGGAGGTGGTGTGTGAAGAACCACAATAGTTTCATTTATGGAAATACTGAAGGTTGAATTAATCCAAAATTATCCTTTTACCTCAGGCAATAAATCTTCTTTGCATTTAACTGAAGATCAGTTGTTGCAGGTGGTCCCTTGCATATATCTTCGGGTAATTCACATTGTATTAGAGGAAACATCATTTCAGGATTTCCCACATAGTTTACAGTCTTTGTTTGAATGATAAAAATATCCCAGTGCTGCTTAGTGGCTCGGAAAGAGTCGACTTAGAACAAATGGTGGAAGTCCAGTTGGCCGAGGTGGATGTGCATTGGTCAGCAGTTCCTGTTTCTGTTCAGTCAGGTGGTTCCGTGCTCATTCTGCAGTTCAGATAAAACCTTCACAGATGGTGTAATCTAAATGTGACTTGAATGACACGAAACCTTTGGTGCATACAGCACAGAGCATACTCTGTTCCACAGCAAGATTTCCCATGTGTAGCGCAACCATTAGACACAGTCACAGCCACCTTGAGTCGTTGCTCAAAGTTAGAGCGTTGCTTAGAGCCCCTCGGCCACTTGAACCATCAGATATTTAAAATTATCTCCAAAGCTATGCCAAGCTTTGGGATTCATGAGCACATTGGGTGTGAGCTAAGTTTGGGGAGTTTTAGGCAAGGTACAGTATCATTTGGTCAGTCGGTCATTTTGGTCCAATCCGAAATATCTCAACAACTATTCAATAGTCTTTCAGTCTTTGCAGTGTTTACATTCATCCCCAATTAAGCTCCCATTGCCAGACATGCTAGAAAATGACTGAAAAAGCCATACCCTAGCAGCAGAGAAGATCCGCTGGCCTTCTGAGCTCTAAAACCAAAATAGCAGTGTCAGTATCTGGACTATTACCGAGTGTTTTGACTCATTGTTGATCGGTTGCCAGTCCCCGTAAGTCATGGTTGTGTCCTTATTTGTTTGCTTTCGGGCAATAACTGGGCAAAGCCTCCATATGGCAGATGATAATGGCTAGTATGGCTACTATGCTGCTTTAAGTTGCAAGCTCATAGGCATCTGGACGACTTAGATTTCCATTAATGTTACACTCTAAAGTGAGGGTACGCAACCTCTTACAGGTAAGTAATACAGCTGCATTTCTCACCCACCTAGACTGCTCCCCCAGCTGGATGCAGCCTGACACACGCACAAACACCAAAACGGTTTAGGAATAACTAAAAAAAACACGAAGAACAGCACAAGGTGTTGACCTGGCCTCCAAATTCACTAGATCCCAAACTGATCAAGTATCTGTGGGATGATCCACAGAGGCCCCTCCCCTCAAAGCCCCCCCACTAAGAACATCCTGTTGCCAGACACCACAGGACACCCTCAGAAGGCCCATGTCCATTCTCTCATGAGTCACAACTGTTTTGGTGGCACAAGGGAGACCTACACAATATTAGGAAGGTGGTCGTAATGTTATGTCTGATTGGTGTATATGCCAGTTATTGAGAGAATGATGTTGCCACTTGGTGTGGTCCAAAGAAAACATTAAAATCCCAGTCATAGGGACTTTAATCAAGGAGGTTAACATTTGCCCTTTGCTACATGTTAAAGTCAAAACCTGCTTTAGGCCCCAGGATAAATGTTGGCCTGTCTTGGTTGGAGGAATGTCACTGACTGTTTTGATTCCAGCACTCAAATTGTGCTCAGAACATATTAGATAAGAAGGAGCACAAAACAGTGAAATGGCTGACTGGTAAAAAAAAAAAAAAAAAAGTTCTTTATTGTAACTTAACAGTACACACACATACTTTCTGTCATGCACACACACTCATCCTGACAGTGCTTCTGCTTTCTACCCCAGCCACGTTCTCCTGTGCTGCAGATCTGCCTGCCTGACAACTCTGATAACACCAGGCGGCAAAACCTAGAGCAGCACAAATCATTTCACTACACACACACACACAGGATTACTGTAGGTAGGCCTTTTTCTATGTTTGTCTGTGTGGACCTGTGCACCTGTGTGTGTACGTCTCATCATGACGCTGATTGGCAAAAGCATCCCCGTGCTCTGGCTTCCTGTCTGGCCCTATCAGATCAACACTTGAACCTGCCTCGCCGTCGACGCGTACGACTTCTGCAGACGGAAACCAAATGTCTGATAGTGAACCCTCTCTCCTCTCGCGCCGCACGGTTATCTTTCATAAATATGATGCATTCTTGCGCAGTGAGAAACAGATCAGTTCTTGAGCGGAGATGGCAGCGAGCTCTTGAGCATTCCTCTGTCGTAATCGTTATCGTTTTTTTAAAAAGGTGATTTATTCGTTCGTTCAGAACACATCAGCTGTCTTGGCAGAGCAGGACTGGGTTTTAGCTGCTCTTTACCACGGCGCAACAGAAGAACCCGGGGTTTGACGGCTGACGTGAGGCACATCCTGTCCTGAACTCCTTGGTGTGTAATGGTAGGAGGGAGATCATGGAAATAGTAGAGCAACCCAATGTCAAAAACTGAAGAACTCATTGACTATGAACACTGGGAGTAAGGAGAAGATATACGCATTGATTTTGAGAACAACCGACTTTGTGCTGGTATGAAAATACTCAGCGACAAACCTTGCTGAGGATCAAAGCCAGCGCCACGAGCCCAAGGCTTTATTAAACATTTTAATACCACAGTTGAAAGCAAAGCGGACAGTGTGAGCAAAGCTTGTGATTCAGTTGTCCATCAGGCATGAGAGCCGGGATGTGAGGAGGTGCATGTGTGTGAGAGGCACGTTTTTCATGGTCATGCAGTTTTGCATCACTGCATGGCTTCACACCCGCCACAGCACGGGAAAAGATCAGTCGAACCCAGTGCTTTGTTACGCTCTGCCAGCATTTTGGAGATTACAGACACACACACACACACACACACACACACACGTAAGCTAGTCTTTAATGAACTAAAAGAGTCTGAGTCACAGAGCCCCCTTTTAAACAGAAGCTTTTGAAGTTTTCAGGTCCGAGATGAAACATAAAGAGAGATTAAAAAGAAGTGGGAGACGGAGCGCTGACAACAAGATTTGAGTGGGGTGAAAGGTCAGGGAGGCTGGTTTGAATCAGAGCAGGAGGTGTTGGCCCTTCAGCAGAGAAAAGCTGGTCGAGTCTGGTAGAGGGACTGCAGAGCTCAGAGCTTTGCTGCTGGGAGGCAAAGAGGCAGGGGGACGTGGGAAAGCATTCTTTAATTTGACATCTTTATTGTTATTTTCTTGTCCTTTCACAACTCTCAATTGCTTCATTGTAGTATGAAACTGTTTTCCAAAGTTTATCCTGAGTTGGGTCACAGTCGCAGAAGGCTAAACACGGTAGTCCAGGTGTTCCTATGCCTAGCAATTCTTTGCAGTACCTCTTGGGTTATGCTAAGTAATCTCAAAGATGAGTTTACTCAGAACCTACAATGATCGAATAGGGTTGGATCACAGAAAGAAGAGAGCCTTCTGGTTCATCTCCTTCTTCATTGCAATGGTTTGGTGCAATGGCGCATCTTAGGATACCAAAGGACAAGCAAGCACCTTCCTAATATTGTGTAGGTCTCCCTAGTCCCTCCAAAACAGTTGGGACTCATCAGAGAATGGACATGGATCTTCTGAGGGTGTCCTGTGGCATCTGGCAACAGAAAGTTGTTAGTGGGGGACCTTTGGGTCCTATGGGTTGAGGGGAGGGGTCACTGTGGATCATCTCAGATTTGGAGGCCAGGTCAACACCTTGTTCTGTTCTTCATGTTCTAAAGCTTCTTCTAAAGCGTTTTTTTTGTGTGTGTGTTCCTGTGTCAGGCTGCATCCTGCTGGGAGTGTCATTGCTATGGGGTGGGGGTGCCTGGTCTGGTCTAGGTGGGTGCTACATGTCTAAGTAATGTCCACATGAATGTCAGGTCCAAAAATCCCAGCAGAGCATTGATTTTACACAAGATGGTTAATGGTATTTACTTTTTCTGTCAGTGGTTTTAATGTGGCTGATTTCCCCTTGATTTAGGAGTTTGTGATGAGCGTTTTTATTATTTTCTGAACAGAATCAATGATTTTTATATGTATTTTACTCTCTCGTCTTTAGAAGTGAGAAGTTCCAGTGTCAAACCAAGACATTACATTCGAGTCTAATAAAAATACACTCGTATATAAATGAAAACTCAACTGAAAACTAATTTTCTATGAGGATCCCTTAGATTTTCTCTTAAAAAGAATCCTCAGACTTTTTACATTTCACAAACTATTGCCTGCGACACTCTTTCTAAATGACCTCGAACATGTCATTTCTATCCCGCAGTTTCTTATTACTTATCGGCTGTATATCTGCAGTGAGCTAATATTGGACAAGCTCTAGACTGAAGTGCATAATTACTGCAGTCCAAACACTGCAGGTGTGCTGTAGGAATGACAAGGAGCCAAAGTCTATAAATTTTTATTTCTTGTCAAGTTCCATTTAGTCATGGCTTGAGTTTGATAAAGTCAGTTTAGTTTCTTTAACCTCTTGGTTTCGTTTTGTTTCCTCAGAGTTGTCAAAGTGACATGAGCAGCACAGCACCACTAAAATTCTGCGGAATAACACTGACAATGCGACTTTTGGGTTTAGTCCTTGTGGGCCGTACGACTGCAAACTGCTCAGGATCACCCCGATACTCATGAAACAGCTGCTTATTGCCAGATCTCAGGCAAATGCTCATGAATGTTTAATTCAGCTCAAATCAGGGAAGGCTGGGCATTTCTCCTTCAGTCATATTTTTCTAGGTTTCGCTCAAGGATCTTTGATCTGCAGTAAAAATCTGGGAAGTTCTCGTCCTTGTTGATCAATAGCAATTAAAGAGAAGAAAGATAAAAAAAAAAAAAAGCCAGACAAGGTGACTTTGAGTTCACACCCTCTCACTGCACAGCTCTCCTGAATAAACTGGACTCAAATGTACACTTATCCCAGAAGGCAATGTCGTTTTTCATGTGGCCCACCCCGGGGATAAAACCATCTCTGGTTAACTCATGCACATTTGTGTCTGTGATTCAGTTGTGGGTCGACAGTGTGTCAGGTAGCTGGATTCAATATTGGACACCTGTCAGAAGCAGTGACGCACACACAAACATATGCACACACACAGATGACAGGGTCATTGGTAGGGCAAGACCACGGTGAAGTGTGAAAGAGCTCCCCGGTTGCTCCATTACGACCCCACCCCTCCTCGTTACCCCCGCCACAATTCACCTTCTATCTTCTGCTATTTAACATCTCTCTGCCCCTGTTTCCGTTACCCTTCTTTCTCCCCCTCCCTCCCTCCTTCTGCCAGGTGTTGAATCCAGCTCTCTGCAGCCTGCGTGGGGCTGATAAAGCCGGGTTAGGTTATTGGAAGAGTCAGCGGGGCAGAAACAGAAACGCCACGGCTGGGTTTTAAATCTGAGCGCTGTCACCCGAGCACCGCTGGGCGACTGCTGCTCAGGGATACACCGAGTGTCTGGCTGTCTGGGTGAGTGGCAGGCTCGCTGGCTGGCTGGCTTGGCTGGCTGGGCAAGGAGCTGGGAATAGCTAACCTGCGGCGTGCTGACAGAAAATAGCCCAGCCCCTAGTGGGTAGAGCATGACTTTATAAAAACACGTACTAAGCCAGTGACATATGAACTGTGTATGAAGCTGAGCATTTAGGAGGTGTGTGTTATGCAGTGGCGTGCATTGAAGTGACAGCTGAGATTTTCCTGTGCTGTTTACATCGGCACAACAAAATATATTTTTTTAAAGTGCAGATTGAAAAGAAGGGCTGCAATGAAAGGTAATTCAGGTCAACTGTAATTATCTGATTGTTTTTTTTTACTTCATGATAAATGCCTTGTATTTGTGCACGTAAAACAAACTCAAAAACTCTGTTCATAAAGCTCTTAATGGTCTTAGTCCAAGCTATTTATCAGATATGCTCTTATCATACGAACCCCTTAGAACCTTCAGGTTTTCTGGTAGTGGCCTTTTAATAGTACCCAAAGTCAGAACAAAAACCCACGGTGAGGCAGCCCTTTATCACTACAGTCCCCATCTGTGGGACAGCCTGTCTGAAGACCTGAGGGCTGCAGAGAGTGTTGATATTTTTAAAAGCAAACTCAAGACCTACCTTTTCCAGATGAATGAATAAATAAAGGATCTCTTTTATTGCCATTTTTATCCTGTTATTAATGTAATTTTATCACTTTCTTTCCTGTTTGCCTTTTAGCATTTTTATTATTTCTAGTTTGATTTTTTTTTTTCTCACTTTGTGCTCTTATGTTTTATTTCATTTCTACTACTACTTTGGAGTTTATATTTATTGACTGATTCCACCGTGCCGTTGTTGGTTTTACCCAGCCTCTGGTGTTTCCTCACCTACGATAGCGTTTCCACAGTTCTTGCTCTCGTTTTAATGAATGCTGTTCTTATTTGTAGTGCTTCGCGGATTATTAAGTTTTGTGTGCGTCTGTGTATGTGTGGGTGTGTCTGTGTTGGGAGAGGGGTGCTACATTTTGTTTGCATGAAATGTGCTGTACAAATAAAGTCTGATTGATTGACTGGTAAAATACGTAGAGCTGCAACAAAGGATCTAATAAATGTCATTCAAACATAACTATGACTTATTGAAACACAATCTATGAATGGAAAAAAAAAAAACATTTTAAACTTGAGGTTTTAGCAAACAAGTTCAGATTTATTGAGTGTAATTAATTAAGATTAAGGTTAACTGAGGAGGTTCGAAGATACATTTTAGTACGACTCGTCTTTGGCGAAATTGCGGCAAAAGTTTCAGTCGCCGTTGTTGAAAATGAAGCAGGAATGGAAACAAAAATTTACCTGACTGGCAAAAAAGACACAGCGCTAACTAGCGTTTCGGCGGCTTTTTTACAGAGCGAGTCAGACTGACGAGCTGACGGGAAACTACTGTTTTTTACAACCTGGACCTTATTTCTGGCATAAAATACGATCATTTACTCACCCATATAACTTTTGTGTAATTTGTAGTTCTTTGGGAGATATTTTGATCTGCGTATATCCATATAGTGGGAGTGAATGGGGCACCGAAACAGCCTCTAAATAACACATTATCTGCCACGAAACGCGTTCATTTCACCAATATTTTGTTATGATATGCTAGTGCTATTCCGTTGAGTCCGGAGTTACCTGTTATCAATCAATCTACAGACCCCGGTTGATGTCTTCTGACCTAGATGATGTCATCTCTGAGCGCCGCACACACGCGACTGTCGGCTTGTTTACCTGTAATTTGCTACTTCTACGGTTCGTTCACAACTTTAGAATCGGAAAAATATTCAGCCATGTTGCAAAAAACTCGCAGTAGAAAATTACAGGTAGACAAGCCGACTGTCGCTGGTGCACACGGCGCTCAGAGATGACATCATCCAGGTCAGAAGACATCATCCGGGGTCTGTAGGTCACTCTACACATCTATGAGATATACGCAGATCTAAATATCTCCTGAAGGACTACAAATTACACAGAAGTTATATGGGTGAGTAAACGATCGTATTTTATGCCAGAAATAAGGTCCAAGTTGTAAAAAACAGTAGTTCCCCTTTAACAATCAGAAACATTAACATAAACGTCCAAATATTAAGCGGCTCAGCTACAGTTTGGAGTCACTTCAGTGTTAGTAAGTTTGCAACCACTGTGTCTTGTTCTTTTGTCAGGTTTGTTGTAATTGTTGGCGTTGGCAAAACAAAATGCGTGAAATAGATTGAGGATCATAAAATTTAACACAGAAAAAAACAATATATTTGGTCTTTATTAGTCATAGCAATCAAACTGCACATCTTGCAAGGAATCTTCTACACTTGAATTCAAATGTTGCATTCATACGATGCATCAAATGACTGCGCAGCATGAATGTTTTCTTTCGTATCGACAACCCCAGTGAGAATATGCTTCCCTCGGTCTCCCTCAGCTCTAAGATGCATTTTAGCTCATGGCCCACAACTTTCCCATTCCAGTTCCCTGTTATTACCTAAGGCTATAAAATCTCCCTCCACCTTCTACACACAGTATTCTACCCAGCAACAAACAACTAGAAGAGACCAGCTGGTGAACACTGGTGGAGCATCTCCCTCATTTGATCTAAAAATCCTAATTAATCCGTGTTCAGAATTTATTTACCCAGTCCTACCCCTGTAGTTACAGATGGTAACACAAAGTGCATTTTATTAAGAACAGTTACAGCTTTAAGTTCAGAACAGGGCGTGTGTTTACAATGGGAGACTAAAGGAGACAGCTAACAGTTTAATCTAGCCCCCGCCTCCACTTTAAGTAAATGCAGACACTTTAGTTTTCTGCCTTAATCGACATGTGATTGTTTCCTGTGAATCCCCTGGGTGCGGTTACAAGGGAGCCACACGAGATAGGCAAACCACTACACAAAGTGGCAGTTATATCACTCTAATACACTGAGTAACTAAAGCTCTGTCCTTTTTGGACTTTTGTGGGCGGAAGGACCAGGTTTAATTGATCTACCATGTTCATTAGCTCATCTCTAACTGTGTCTGTCTGCTGTTCTGTGCAGGTTTGGTGAGCAAATTTTACAGTGAGTTTTAACTTTTTGAGCCAGACAATGAGTTTAAATAGACGATAAAGCTGCTTAAATCCAAAGAAGAGGTGCATACTCTGCCGATAATTCTCTCTGGGCTCATCACTACAGGCAAACACTTTCACGTTGTCATCTGATCTCTTCTAAAAACATTAGTTATGGTTGATTTAAGAGTCAAAATATAGTTACTGTTGGGTGTATGACACTGGAAATGCTGAAAAAAACTACATAAGTACGCTGTTGCCGCATAAGTGGTTTACTCCTCAGCTGACCAGGGAGATCCTAACTCACCCTTCCCTCACCCTGTAAAAAGACTCTGAACGCAACGTAAAATGCAAACCAGACACCAGAGTTCACAGAAAATGGAAATAAATCACATAAACGGGCAAAATATCTCTACAGTCTTGCCTTTTATGGTTAAGACAGTCAAGGCCATGCCCCGCCCAAAGACACCTGCCACAGGGATTCAGAGGCGCGTAACACAGGCCTATATTATATTAGTTTGTCTTAAGTTATAACCGATCAGCCACAACATTATGACCACCTTCCTAATATTGTGTAGGTTTCCTCTGTGCCTCCAAAACAGTTGTGACTCATCAGAGAATGGACATGGGCCTTCTGAGGGTGTCCTGTGGTGTCTGGTAACAGGATGTTGTTTGGGGGGGGGGGGGGGGGGGGGGGCTCTGTGGATCATCCCACAGATACTTGATCAGTTTGGGATGGGGGGTGCCTGGTCTGGTCTAGGTGGGTGCCACATGTCTAAGTAACATCCACATGAATGAATGCCAGGTCCAAAAGTTTCCCAGCAGAACACTGAATCGTCACAAGATGGTCAATGTTATTCACTTCACCTGTCAGTGGTTTTATTGTTGTGGCTGATCGGTGTATGTTAACCTAATTAAATAATACTTCTATAATGTCAGAAAATCACCATTACTCTTTACAGAACCCCAGTTATTCTATATTAAACAGCGTATTCGACAACTTTTTGTGATAAATTACTTTTTGTGATAATCAATTATTCAAATTCTTCAAGTGGAAAGCATGAACGCATGTTGTATGTTTTTCTGGCTCTTATGAGCCGTGACACATGTCCCGGTCGTAGTGCTTTGCCACGAAGACGAGCGCATACAGACAAAAACTGATTTACCAATGGAGGAGACGTGATGGACCTGATGAGAGTGAACGGAGGACGGCCATGATGGCGGCACACGGCGCATCCAGAGACGTGATTTTCTTTTGTCTGGGAGGAAAATGAGGAGAGGGTGGGAAATAGCTGCCATAAAATACATCGGTGTAAAAGGGACACCCTGTTGTAAGAGGCGGCCAGACAGAAAATGACACTCAGACTACCTTCCCCATTTCCCCTCACCCCGTCTCCCCTACCGCCTCTCTCAGCGTCTCCTCCTTTCCCTCGTAAATGTTAACTCGCTAAAGAAAACAGAAGGGCTGGACCAGACAGCAGACAGTGTGTGTGTGTGTGTGTGTGTGTGTGTGTGTGTGTGTATACTGTATATCTGTGCGTGATGGGAGGCCTCATATTTACACATACACACACACACAACAGGGCCAGACAGTGTGTATGAAGTGCAGCTTCAGTGAGTCCATCAAGTGTAATGATTGCAATAAATTCCCTCCTGGCTGCTTCTCTCAGCATCCTCTCCTCTCCTCCCCTGCATCCCTTCATCACGCTCCCTTCTTCCCTACATCAAACACTCCCTCCCTCCGTTCCACCCAATCCGCCTCCATCCATCAAGCCCTCCTTCCCTCCATCATCCAGCCCTCCCTCCTTCCATCCCTCCTTTTTTCTGACTCCTTGCTTGGGTTTTCTACGTGATGTCTGGTGCTTCTGGCTGGGTGTGCTTCTCTCCTTTTTCTTCCCGTCATCCTTTCCTTTCCTTTCCTTTCCTGTCATTTTCTTTCCTTTCCTTTCCTTTCCTGTCTTGTCCTTTCCTTTCCTTTCCTTTCCTTTCTTTTTCCATCCTTTCCTCTCCTTTCTTGTCTTGTCCTTTCCTTTCCTTTCCTTTCCTTTGCCGTCATTTTCTTTCCTTTCCTTTCCTTTCCTTTCTTTTTCCATCCTTTCCTCTCCTTTCTTGTCTTGTCCTTTCCTTTCCTTTCCTTTCCTTTCCTGTCATTTTCTTTCCTTTCCTTGTTCGTCCTTTCCTTTCCTTTCCTGTCATTTTCTTTCCTTTCCTTTCCTTCACTTTCCTTTCCTGTCTTGTCCTTTCCTTTCCTTTCCTTTCCTTTCTTTTTCCATCCTTTTCTTCTCCTTTCTTGTCTTGTCCTTTCCTTTCCGTTTCTGCCCTTTCCTTTCCTTTCCTTTTCCTGTCATTACTTTTCCTTTCCTTCAAGTCCATTTCCTTTCCTTTCCTTTGTGTTCCCTTTCCTTCCTTTTCCGCCCTTTCCTTTAATTTTCCTGTCATTACCTTTCCTTTCCTTCAAGTCCCGTTCTTTTCATTTCCTTTCCTGTCCTGTCCTGTCCTTTCACTTTCTTTCCTTGTCCGTCCTTTCCTTTCCTTTTCCTTTTCCATCCTTTCCTCTCATTTCCTGTCTTGTCCTTTCCTTTCCATTCCATTTCTGCCCTTTCCCTTAATTTTCCTTCCCTTTGATTTCCTTTCCTTTCCTTTCTGCCCTGTCCCTTAATTTTCCTTTCCTTTAATTTCCTTTCCTTTGCTTTCCTTTCCTCTCCTTTCCTTTGCTGTCTTGTCCTTTCCTTTTTCTTTCCTTTCTTTTCCTTACCTTTCCTTTCTTGTTCTTTCCACTCCTTTCTCCTCTCCTCCTCCTGCTGCTGTTACAAACATGTTAGTAACAGCAGATGTTTAACGTGTGAAACTCGCTGAAAAGTTGGTCATGTCAAAAAAGACACACTTTCTGAAAAAGTGGAGCGAAAACCTAACAAAAACCTTGCCACAGGTGCTGAGTAGAGGGGGGAAAAAAAATCGAAATTGGTGGAGTCTGATCTGTGTTTAGAACATTTCTCTGGAAGATATTTAATTTATTAAATCGTCAGGGGTTCTTTGAATTAATGAATCCAGCATTGGTCGGGAGCTTATTTTTCTCGACTCTGTTCTCCTGCTCTGAAAGAGTACGGCGCCAGCAGGTTAGCTGCCTCTCCCACCGGCCTCCTCTCACCTTCTATCCTTCTTCCATTCCCTCCATCATTCACTCCTTTTTCCTGAATGCCCCCCCCGTATTCTCTGACTTCTGCACACCTCCATCATTCCCGTCTCTGCTTCCTTGTGGGCAGATAAATCATCCGCAGAGTGGCAAAAGCTGCAGTGACTCATCCACCATCCAGACCACCTCAGCAAGGGAGAGACACAGAGAGAAACAGAGCGAGGGGGGGGGGGGGGTGCTCAAAATGAAATTAATAGAGGGATAGAGAAAAAGTCAAACGAGTAAGAGCGGTTGTGAATACTAAAGTCAGCTACCGAGAGACAAACGGAGAAAGAGAGAGAGACAGAGACAGTGGGAGAGAAAGTGCTAAAAAAAGAAGTGAAACTCGTGGTCAGTGTGTGACAGACGAATGAAAAAGGAGGAGAGGTGGAGAGGAGGAGGGAGGATGGAAAATGCCCACAGTGACATGATATTGTGGGATTGTGTGCATGTGAAGGAGCAGGGGATGGGGGGGTTGGTAGCTGGATGAGGACTGAGGGAGGGAGGGGTAAGAATGGGTCGCCTCAGACAGAGAAAACCAGCTGATTGACAGGTGCGCTTTAGCCGTCTGCTGCTTTACCTGAGAGCTGCAGTCTGTGCGCGGTCTGAAACGCTGACATACGCTTCGCCTCAGCCTCATGAGCGCTGCCCACCGGCTGCTCTATGAACCAGTGACTGACACACATCGCCTGGACGCCCTCGCCAAGCACTCGTTACGCTGTGAATCGTTTCAAGCTCATTCAGCGTAGAAACTCAAGTTCCGCTCATCATTTAGAAATGAGTGTAAACTGAAGTTCAAAGTCATTTCATTCATTCATCTTCTGTAACCGCTTGTCCCTTTCACACTCACACTCACACCTACGGCCAATTTAGAATCACCAGTTAACCTAACGAGCATGTCTTTGGACAGTGGGAGGAAGCTGGAGTACCCAGAGAGAACCCACGCAGACACAGGGAGAACATGCTAACTCCACACAGAAAGGCTCCAGTTGGCCAGTGGATTCGAAACCAGAACCTTCTTGCTGTGAGTTATTATTGCTAACCACCACGCCAAGTCATTCCATGAGTTTGGAAAGACCATGTAAAATCGGACATATGATGCTGATACTACCCTACGTGTTGAATATACCAGAGAGGTCAACAAACGACAAGTCAACCATGGGAGTTATTGGCGTACAGACATTTGTATATAGTTAAACAAAAAAGTACATCTCAATTTTACCCCTTACGTTACATTTGCACTATTTGGGACTCTGGGAACACAAAGGACTTGTGATGTAGGCGACTTGGTGACAGAGAGCTCTTCTAATTGGCCGATCAGCTTAGCAAACCATAACAAAGGCAGAGGAGTGACGGAAGTAAACAAAGCAACCACGTTTGAACGGCAAACACAGAGGGCTCTTCTCGTTTTTTCATCTTCAGCTCGTCTGAATATTCAAATACATGTTCATGGCTCTTCGTAGGTTTCCTAACTACCGTAATAGCAGCAGCTCTTCCAGTTTCCCCTTCTCAATGACAAACACGGACGACTTCAGAGAGCGTACGTGACAGCTGGCCGTTTGCTGTAGTCTTTGTGGTGCGTTCAAGAGCAGCTTTTCTTCCCAGACAGACAGACAGACAGTCGGCCTTCGTTGTCTGCAGTTCTTTGTCGTAGACGGGTTAAAGGATGCTTGTTTCCCATTATGCACAGTTGAACAAGTCCACAGTCGGAACTCTGTGTCCATCAGCTACGCAGACCTGAAGGGTTCTGAAATACATTGAAATACACCGATCAGACACACTGACCATCTTGTGACAATTCAGCGTTCTACTGAGAAATTTTTGGACCTGGCATTCATTCATGTGGATGTTACTTAGACATGTAGCACCCATCTAGACCAGACCAGGCACCCCCACCCCATAGCAATGACACTCCTGTCACAGGCACACACACAAGGAACAACTCAAAAAAACATGAAGAACAGCACAAGGTGTTGACCTGGCCTCCAAATTCACTAGATCCCAAACTGATCAAGTATCTGTGGGATGATCCACAGTTGCCAGACTCCATAGGACACCCTCAGAAGGCCCATGTCCATTCTCTGATGAGTCACAAGTGTTTTCGGTGTAAGGAAAACATACATTTCATTAGCATTTAAGATGCTAATATAAAGTATTGAGAGGCTAATTCCAAGAAGAGTACAGAAACAATTACTTTTTTTGCATTTGTGAAGGGCAGAAAGATCTAACAGCAATAGAGGACGTTCTGTGATATTCTTTCTCCGAGCTGATCTTTCACTAGTAGTATGACATCGTAACCGTCTGCAATGTTTAGAAAAGAGGCCAATATGAGCTGTGATTGTTAGACTGTACATACAATCTTTTTTTTTTCGTGATAATAAATGTGGCAGAAGTGGTTCGTTGCTCGTTACCCTAATAGCTGCCTCAGATGCCCGTGTTTGGCTATCGATTCTCTTATTTGCACTTGCTCGGCTGCCTGTGTAATAAACATCCTCCACTCCGAAGGAATAAAACTCGAGACGGATAAAACTGTAAGAAGACCACGCAAACACACTTACACACACGCAAGCACACACTGAGAATATATGTGTTTATGTGCAAGAAAGGGAGAGAGAGAGAGAGAGAGAGAGAGAGAAGGAGAGTGGGCGAGAGAGTGAAAGTGGGGGTGTATCGACTCGTGAAAGTTGTGGAGAAGATGAAAAAGCGACGCGCCCGCCTCGGCTATTGCTCTGGAAGACATTTTTAGTCTGTTTTTCAATTTACAGTTAATGAGATTTTCAGCAGCCTCTCTCTATTCTGTTGTTAGTGTTTATCCTATCCTGTCTCCAAAGCCTCATCTTTTATACCTCTGCAGTTCACCCTGTCTGAGCTCGATTGGCTTGTTTGTATAAATAGCTTTCCTGCTGCAAACCCATGCATGTGTGCGTGCCTCGCTGTGAATGCAGTCTGGATTAACTTGTCTATACATGTGTGTAAATATACATATATATAAAAATATGATGTGTGTACAAAAGGGGCTGTAGTCCTGCCTGTATGTGTGTGTGTCTTGTAGCAGCATGCACCGAGACAATCTCTGTGTCTTCTCCTTCTGACATCCGCAAGACATTTGTTTTCATTTATCAACCAGCTAGACTCATATACAGCAGCTTCTTCCCACCGGCTCAGATTGGGAAGGAACTCTCCGCATTTATCCAGCTCCTCTCCCAGGGCTTTCTTTCACTGCTGCCTGCTGTTACACGCTCGGTTTAAGCTGATGCCGAAAGACAAAGCCATTGTGTTTTTGGCGTCTGCGCGTTGCAAAGTAATATCTAATCAAAGTCAAACTGGAAAAGGCACATCAAGTTGAAAGAAGTGGAAGAAAAAAAAAAAGGGGCCGCTGCAATTAAAATTTAAAGATGGAAAAATTATGAGGCAGATACATGTGAATATGTGTTCAACATGGTAATTAGGTAATCAGGTGCCTAAATTCTTGGCTCTGAGATGCTACTTTAATCATTCACACAGAACTAAGTGCACATTAGAACTAGCTCATTATTCTGATGTTTACCGGAGGAAAGGTTTCTACTTTCCCATCGGGGACGTCTGCAGAGAGGATATGTGTCATAGTTTGCAGCATCCTCTTGATGTGTTTGTGCATATTAATATCATATGAGTGATGCTGAAGACAAAGTGAAGTTGTGAGACTTGACTACCATTTGATGCATTTGTCTTCCATTACTGGTAATAAGGCAAAGATACCTAAAGAGCATATGCCGACTAACAGGATTGGAAGATAGTCATCAGACTCCTGGGAAATGTTGCAATCATGCAGGTCAATGAATTAAAAATAAATAGATAAGTGTCTCGGCCACGTTTGGATGGGGATCTTGCAGCCGGTTCATTTTTCGCATGATTAGGGTCCTCAACACGTGTCGCCGTTCAGTAATCTGACGGTTGTGTTGTCAGGCGTGATGCCAGGATGATGCCAACTTCAGTCTTTACACTTTTATTGACGTCAAACCAGTACGTGCGTTGATCGCAAATACCCAATGGATTGAATTCTTGAAATGCCAAAGATATGTTGAAGGTACTATTACAGAGCTCTTCCGTGTGACTAGTTCACAATTAAATCCCAGTATAGTTTTGAAGCCCCACTCAGACAGTTGGACATTACAGTTTGGATGTAAAGGATGAAATATTCCCTGGGGTTGCTAAACTTACAGGATATATCCCCGTAAAAGATGTGTACCTTAAGCAGGACAAGTTGAAAGTCCACAAATAGAAATACTAGAAAGAAAAAGATGCTTCAGACGGTCACATTTTTACGTTTTCTTCCAGCTGTTCTCAAGCTGTTAATGATCTATTCACTTTAAAGTAGAGTTTTTAGTGAGTATACTAAAAAACATTTTCAGCTGTAATTATTCCTAGGGAGGGGTTAGATAGACAAATAAAAAATTTAAGTCACAAACCTTAGCGGACACGTCCCCTAGGGAAGGGACTCCATTCTGAAGGTGTGTTATTTCTTAAACTGAACCTTTAAAGGTGTCTTACCTGTCTATAATTTGGTGTTTCTGTCTGTTTAAAGAAACCTATTCTCCTATCTCGCATTCTTCCCTGATGCTCAGTTGTTTGTTATCTCACACTGCAGGAATGGTCTGAAAATAACCATCTATAGCTCCACTCAGCGACGCCATAGCCCGGAGCCATGGGATCAGTGTGGGAATTTCTCAGCGCAGGTACACATTATCACTAATAACACATCTCTGAACCTTTGTTATGGGCATATGCAGGCTGGGGTTGGATGTGGTTTAATGACACTCCATGGATAGATCCTGTGGATGTGTGTTTGAGAGAGAGAAAGAGAGAGAGAGAGAGGGGGAGGATGCGTGTTTAAAGATTATGTTTGCTTGAGGTAAAGAAGCCCTGTTTATATTTGTAAGATGAGTCGAATGCATCAGGCTGCTGGGAACAACCTGTGCGCTCGCGTGCGATTTAGCGTGCATGTGTGTAAATGCAGCCTTCCACCATACGAGCATACGAATGCACACACACCGCCCGAGTCCCTGTGAGGTATTTATTACGGGGCAAACATACTGTATCATTACCGGGGTCCTGTGAAGGTAATAGGAAACAGAATGAGTCATCATATAGGATGTGATTGCGGTGTGATACAGAATGACTAGAGCCTCAGGCCTGGCGCTGGAGTAGTGGCTCATCTTCCATCGCTTCCTTCCTCCTTCCACTCCCTTCTTCATATGAAGGAAGCTTGCTGGAGTTTCTTCCTGACGGTGTAACAGGCAGAATGTTTCATAAAAAATAAAAAAAGATATCAATAAAAGTTAAAGTGAAATTAAAATTCATATTTGCTAAAAACAAATAACAATGCCACGCTGCTCAGTGTTCAAAACACAACGACTTTGCTAATGTGGCTAATGCTACACCTCATTGTTCTGTGTGGGAGGAACACTGAACAAATAGATTTGACTATTTTTAGGCCTAATCTTGATATAAAAAGACAAAACTCACTGTATTTAAATATTTTTCCCACAAATATTTGGGTTAATATCTCAGCAAGCGAGGCTCACCAGGTCAGCACCAAGTGGAAGCTAATAAACCTGGTTTGCTAACGTTAGCATTCCCTCCAAGAAGACTTTTTTTTTATTGTTTTTTTGACAGGGACTTAATAATAAATAAAGTATGAATAATATACCAGTGACATGACATTCTGTGTGCAGGAGCTTACAGTGATTCAACATCTTGAATTAATATTAGAAAAAAGTAACATCTGTTGAACGTTAGTGCTAGCAGTTGCAAGCTAGTCTCACTAGCCCGTGTTTTTTTTGGAATATTTTGGACTTAGTTTCACCCAAATTAAGCTTTTTTTTCTGCTCCCTCTACTTTTTAGGCTTACAAAAAACAAATATCCTCAGATCTGACAGTTTCTAACAATTTAAACAAAGAAACTTCTCTATGAATAAAGTGAAAGCATTAGCCCTTAGTTCACTTTCTGATTGAAAGTTAGTTAGCCTGTCGCAGTCCCGCCTGGAAACCGGCCCGTCTTCCCCCGTCCACAAATATTTTTTGCAAAGTTGTCCGTTGGGAACTGAGCATGCTCTGGCGAAGATCTGCAAATCATCTGGGCTGGCTTTGTGGTGATGGACAGAAGAGTAATCACACTGTCATTAGGTCGTCTGAGCCCTGAGCCCAGGAAGACAGTCCTCTCAGTTGAAAAAGATTTCATATGGTTCTTCCAACCGTACTTTAGTAATTCTCCTACATTTGATCAGCAAATTGGTTCACTAAGGGAGTTTATGGGATCAAATAAATTAATTGAGTACTGGATTTAGACTGCAAAATATTCTAAAATTCACCCTAATTACAAAATGATGTATTTGTTTTGGTCCCACGTACATGGATAGTATGTTTCATTTATAGTATGCAGCTTTAAGAAATGCAAAAAACGTTTTTTGCCCGTACTCTAAAAATGACCAGTCAACTGCACAATGTATTGTCATTACTTATATTACAGTCATGCACATGGACAAGTTTGAATTTTGAAAGTATTTTTTACAAGTTTGACTTTTGAAATAAGTGATAGAAGTCGTCCTGAGAGGTAGACTGACAGACGGGGTAGAGAATCAGGCTGAGGCAGGGCTGTACAATTAGCCAACATGATTAGATTAGCACCACACACACAGACACACACACACACACACAGACACAATCACAGCTTTTAAACCATGACAAGTAATCCGGACTTATGCAATTATGTCACGACGGACAGACAGGTTGCCTAGCTGTCAGCTGTGTTATTGTGTCTGCGTGATGACAACGTTAAACTGCGGTCATTCAGGACACCGATGTTTGACAACAGTTAAACTCATTAGTCATTAGCGTGTATTGTCATCCTACATTAAACAATGAAACATGCCTTTATTTTTTTCAAATAAATGAGGCATGAGCAAAAATCTCCTCTAAAAAAATTTTTTAAACAAACATTAAGACGCAGTGACGTTTTCTATATTTAGACAGATTATTCATTTTCACGCACTAAGTCATACAAAATGGTCTGATAGTGAGCCTGAATACGCTGAGTGGTTTGCAGTTTGCAAGTGTGTAAAGATCGTTAAACTGTTTCCTGTCCCTTGTGACGTGGTTCTCATGTCAACATATGGTGACATACTTAATTAGCCTGGGCCTCAGAGCAACAGAGAACACGCCGGCTCATTAAATCTGAGGGGATAAAAAAAAAGAAAAGTATTTCTAATGTATAGTAAGAGTGACCTCTGGCTGATTAATGCAGATCGAGATCAGTGCACAGTGCCCGGGAAGCTCCGAATGGACTCGTGGCTGCCGCACTTTAACTGCATTATTATCACACTCATTTTCCTTAGTCAGCTTCTTGTCTCACTGCAGTTTTATGGCTGCTGAGAGACTGAACCGAGAGATTAAGGGCTCATAACAAGTTGTTTCATGTAGAGTGTCACCTCTAATGTCCTCTTACAGCAGAATGAAATGAGCCATTAGGAATGACCTATCTACCCTGGTTTCTGTAGAGATTCAGTTTGAAATGTCACTGTGGTCCAGTGTAGTTTGTTAAGCAGTGGCTCCCAGAATGAGGTCGAGGGACCTCTAGGACCCGGGGATGCCTCGTAATATGTGGAATATTTGCAGTTGGAGCTCTTTTTTTTGTCATGTCTTCCCTTTGCAACTTTAAAATGTGTATTAAAAATCCACAAAATCCCAGCGGATACCCCATGACCACCTCCCACCCCCTCAACGCTTTGACGTTAGGCTTCCAGGCGTTTTAGCTTGTATCTGCAAATAGCTTCATCCACACTTATACACAGAAATGTGTAACTTTCCTATAGAGCATGCACGCAAAAAAAGCCACAAGAAAACCACTACTGTGCTCCTTAAACAGCTTCTTACCATTTAGAGTACACAGTTGATTGCAAGCTCATTACAGTTCACACATTTTGAGTTATGGGTTTGTAACAGAACAACCAGGAGTTGAATTTATTTTGGGTAATTGTCGTTAACGTGTCATTTGTCGTTAATGTGACAGCTTTTCACACACCCTACAACTTAGAGGTGGCATTTAGGGATTTACTCACTGTAGCCAGTTTGAAAAAGGCAACTTTCTGAGGTAGAAAAATGTCTAGAGGTATTGTCTGGACCCATAGTGAGCTCATAGTGAAAGCAAAAGGTGCATTTACCAATGGATCCAGGTTACCCTGGACTGTCCCTTGTCCCTTTTAAGCAGTACAGCTGTTTCATAGTGTATTGTGTAGGTCTCTCTTGTTCCTCCAAAACAGTTGTGACTCATCAGAGAATGGACATGGGCCTTCTGAGGGTGTCCTGTGGTGTCTTGCAACAGAATGTTGTTGGGGGGGGCCTTTGGGTCCTATGGGTTGAGGGGAGGGGCCTCTGTGGATCATTCCACTTGATCAGTTTGGGATCTAGTGAATTTGGAGGCCAGGTCAACACCTTGTTCTGTTCTTCTCCCCTTCTGCCCGTGTTCATGTTTTTTTGTTTTGTTTGTTGTTCCTAAAGCGTTTTTGTGTGTGTGCCTGTGTCAGGCTGCATCCTGGTGGGGATGGCTGCTGCCATCAAGGAGGAGGACTGCCTGGTCTGGTCTAGGTGGGTGCTACATGTTTAAGTAACATCCACATAAACGAACGCCAGGTCCAAAAGTTTCCCAGCAGAACATTGCATCATGATGTCATAATGTTGTGGCTGATCAGTGTGTACTAGTGTTACATTCACTTTGTTGCAGAGTGTTTAACTAAATAAAAAGTCACAAACTCGAAATCGTAGAATCTCTGCAGCACATCATACTTGAAGGCTAGAGTTGAAAATGTACAAAAACAAGAATTACGTGTGCGACTATTTCACGATCAGCTGTAATGACATCCTTCCATTTTTTCCGACTGGCTGGTGGCTGTAGCTGCATCTTCAATAGACAAGTAGGAGACCGGGACTGATGAAATATGTGACAAGAATGTAAATAAGAATTTTTTTCCCCTAATGAGGAATTTTTACAAGACATGCGAGAAATGTAATATGGGACAGAACGGAGCTAAAACACATGAATAAATGCCGCCAGTGGATCCTGTTACCGCATGTGCTACAGTTTCTTGTGACGCACCAGCCGTCGCTTACGCAGGGATCCGTTTATCTGCAGCATCTGCAGGCCTCGCCGATTTATCAAACAATCGTCACACTAGGAGTCAGTTGATGGTTTAACAAAGTGACTGCATGTATTATTAACGAATTCAAAGGGGCATCAAATGTTAAGTAACTCTTAATTGACTGCGACAGTATTTGGCCTTATCCTTCCGTCTTGTCGTTCTTAAGTATACCTAATCTAATTATGCACACTTAAGGCTGTATGTAACACGATAACGTTGAAAACCCGAGGCAGTGAACATTTACGTGTGGTTTTGTAAGCACATTTGTAAGCAAGTTTTGAATTTGCTCACAAAGCGGAAACTTGTAAAATGTTATGTCCTCTTGCTCTGCAGCGGTTTAAAGGCACCGTCTGGAAAACCAAACAAATCCTAATATTAGCATTTTCTTTGGTAGATCTTTCTCAAAATCTGGTTAAAAGTTGGACCACATTTGTATGGAAATCCAGTAGCATACACCAATCAGGCATAACATAACCACCTTCCTAATATTGTGTAGGTCTACGTTGTGTCTCCGAATCAGTTGTTGTTTGTGGGGGCCTTTGAGTTGACGGGCCTCTGTGGATCATCCCACAGATACTTGATCAGTTTGGGATCTAGTGAATTTAGAGGCCAGGTCAACACCTTGTGCTGCTCTTCATGTTTTTTTTAGTTGTTTTTGTGTGTGTCCTGCTGGGGATGGCTGCTGCCATCAAGGAGTGTCATTGCTATGGGGTGGGGGTGCCTGGTCTGGTCTAGGTGGGTGTTACATGTCTAAGTAACATCCACACCAATGAATACCAGGTCCAGATTCTTAGGATGAACCCCAGAGGCAGTAGATACAATGAAAAAAGCAGGAGCCCTAAAATTTAACCCTGTGGAACCCCATATGACAGCAGAGGCGAGCAGGACTCAGAACCACCAAGGCTGACACGCATAGTCCTGTCTGCCAGATAAGACCTGAGCCTATCTAGGGCACTACCACAAATGCCTACTAGGTTAAAGGGCATCATGATTCGAACACCTGTCTTCTACTCATTTCTACTCCTCATTGTCAGTGATGGTGTGCCTTGACTGTAAGACACCTTAACGTATATGCAACACGTGCGACTGCGTACGTAGGTGTATGAATGTCTCGACGTCTTCTTTTGTGTGTGCCGGAGGAATTAATTTCCTCCTCAGACAGACAGCCAGAGCTCTCTCTGGGGAGGCAGGTCGCTCTGTTTGCCTTCGCTGTGCTGTCTGATTTTCTTTACACTTTTTTTATTTTTTTATTTTCCCCAGTCAGAGAGAACAAGATGGATTTTTGCTGCGTGACTGCTGCCTGTAATGTCTCGGCTGCCTCTAGCTGCTGCGTTTGCACACGCTGTGCCTCTTTGTGTGATCCCTTTTTTTTTCATGCGTGTGTCTGTACTCGACTGCACCTACATATTTTCATGTTTACATGCTTCTTTTTATGGTTTGTATTTGTGTGTGTATTCATGTATTTATTGTAGAAGGTAACAAGGTTTAAGCTTCTCCTGAGGATTGTAGTTTCACTGTATAGGGCAGTATTTTCTCCTTGTGTTCTGTTAATCTTTCATTTTCAATGTAATGTTGTGTGTTTTCAAGTACTTTTAGGTTTTGGATTGAGTTAGTTAAGCTGCTACAGAGTTGGCTTTTTGCACACCAAACACATAAGCCTTAGTATTACGCCCCCTACTGTCAACTCGCAGCTTTTTCTCAAGCTCACAGAAGTCAGGGAAAGTTCAAAAGAGCCGACAGTTCTCTCCTTCAACTTTGCAGAATTGGTTTGTCGGCTTTTTTTTTGTTCACAGAGATACATCGCAATTAGCTGTAGAATTAAGAGGCAGAGTCTGAAATTGTTTCTGTGCGATTTGGAAATAAATTTGGAGTAAAAGAGCATGAGAAATGTGAACAGACTCAACCATTAAAAAGGAAAAAAAAGCCTTTAATCGCAGCGCGTGTAGGTAAAAAGCTGCCAGAATACACATTAAGAGGATGGAAAACATGAGCAGAAATGGCAAATCTTCTCTTCCCATGGCGCCACATGCTGTGTGGAAAAATGTTCAAAATTCATTTCCCAGATATCATGTAAAAGTCCGTAATCTGCGCTCAGTACGTTCATGTCTCCCAACCCATCTGCTCTGTGTTGTTTCATACCAAAGAATTGAGAAAGGGAACACACTGAACACTTCTAACGTGTGCACGCAGTGTTACTTTGCACTGAGACTTCTGAGCTGACAGACCAAGAAGCAAACGCCACTCTTGGCTTTCAACCAGCATCCAGTAATGTGTAGTTTTTACCTCTGCAACAGCCCAGAGTAGACCATACGCAGACCCTAACGCCGTAGCCTGTCGTGCGCCTCCCCAGAAATGTAACGGCGTCGCAGACCGCAAGAGCTGTGATCGGTCCGCTTGATAGTAGCTAATTTACGCTTTAGTTTTTCCGTCTCCTTCTCCATCTCTGAAATTTTTGAATTGATTGTTTTGGATCAATAAAGATGGAACACATGGAGGAAAGGTTAACTGAGGAGGCTGAAGATACAAACATTTGCACGAAATGGAAAACAACAAATGGACAAAAAAAGCAGGATAGGATTCTTTGTAGACCAGGTGTTAAGTGGTTTTCCATCAGGTGCTGCACCCAGTGATCAAATATTATCACATTTATTGATGCCAAATTTGACCTCAAAGACGCGGGACTTATAAACCACGCACGACATGCAACAGCAGTCTATTGGCTGTATGATGCCACAGCGCAGTTGGCAGCGGCACATTCCAGTAGTAAAGTGGGCTGCTGCCTGCTCACATTTCATTTTCTACATTTGCCGCCACCATTAACGAGGAACAAATGTCTGTTTGAAACGCCGTCTTGTTTGCTAAACGCTTAAGTTCCCCTGCTCGCCCAGGGAGAGTTTGTGTTTCTTCACTTTCAGGTAACCTTTTCCCTTTCCCTTCAGGTGGCAAGGATTTCTGATTTCCGCCGATTACGGCAAACATTGGTTAAGCCCCAGCAACACGCTGAGCTTTTCTTCTGATTTGCAGTGTTGCTTTGTCATGCTCATCAATTAACATCCACCTCGCGTCTATTGTTTGGCGCTTCATGTGTATGGGCCCAGTGTTTACCCCTGCAGACAATCTCTGTTTTGATTCCCCTTCTAATCCTTCCAGGCTTTCCCCATCTTTTGTCTCGGTTTGATGATCGGACAGCTAGCTAATCAGCCCGGCTACTAAATATCACATCAAGAGACATTTTAAGTAAATCCTTGGAGAGCTCTTGAGGGAGAGGCCTTTGATCAATTGTCTCTTTATGGAAGTGTAGGCTAATTTTGCCCGATGGCTCTTGTCTCTTTCTAGTCTTTGTGTGGAGCTCCCTGTCAGTATGGATTGTCAGATTAGGCGTATAGTTTTTAAACAATGTGCACTCGTATATACCACACACAACACACGCAGACACATATTCGAGCTTATACTATAACCATCCGTGTCCATCTCTGGCAGCTGCTTAGATCACAGAGCTTCCATGTCACTGACACCCCACTTCCTGTCTGTCGTTTGCCACTCTCTCCATGGTTTATTGTAGGTGTCCGCCTGGGTCTGTGTGCCCAGCCTCTCGACACTAGAGTTGATGCATGGCCAGATTAAGCCTGTCAGATTTGTCACACTCGGCTGGCAGTCAGTGTGACACAGAGCCAGACCAGACAAGGATGTGACGAATGATGCCTTCAGCCTACCGTTGTTTGCTTTTGCTTTGCCAGTCATTTTGTGCATCATTTCACACTTTCAGATGTTTTTTTTTTTTTCACTCCATGAGATAATTCCTCTAAATAAAAGAAAAATAGAGTTGTTGTTTCATTATTACCCAAGAAAAGTAGAGGATGATATGCACTAGTGGTGCTGTGAGTCTGTACTGTGCTCGTTTTTGGTCAATAATAAAGTTAAATGCTGTATTTCATGTATTCTTCATCAAAAAGCCCACGATCCAGGATATCATTACCCACACTGAGAGTTGAGAGTTTTGAATATGTGATATCAGCTCATAATCTTTTAATATACTCTTGAAAGTCAAGTTCTCTGTTGTGGGACGTACGTCTTATGCATTTTTGTACATATGCTCTGCAGTGGTAGCACTAAAATATGCAATAAGTAAACACAAGCAGATTTAATGGTCACATTTTAATGTGTAAGATAAAAAACAAAGATGCTCCCAAATTTAAGATCTTGTTTTTTGAAGGATCTACTCACGCTTCTTGCATAATTAAGTTTGGCTGCAATACATACACCAGAGTATAAACCTGTTGGCTGGTGTACTGGCATCTTTCTGTTATTATGCTGATAGAGCACTAGTCTGCAACTAGTCAGCTGTGCTTAGCTTCACTCTGTACTTCACACAATAGCAAATAGAGATGTCCCGATTGGTATTGGGAGATCGGTATTGGCGCCGATTTTGGGTATTTTTAAAGTGATCAGATCGAATCGGGCTTCGGTAGTTGCTTTTGTAGTTGTTTGTTTTAGGTCTGCTTTAAACTGAACCATGTCCCTGTAGCAGCAAAACATCTTCGTCTTCTTTTAATTTGCTTTTGGCTAGCATCATAGACTGTATAAGTGTGGACAACGTGTCGCCATGTCCTTGCATTGGCCCAACTGATGCTATTTTCTCAGGGATAATAGCAACTTTGGACCCAGAGTCTGCGCAGAACCGTCTAACACTCACGGCCCCACAGGACCGCTTTACGGAGTGGTTGGCATGGCAACTGGTAGCCATTATCCTGTTTCTGTAGTGTCAAATTACTAACTAAAATGAAACTTTTCCAAAGAATTGACACTTGAACACACATCAACATTATATTAACTACATAAAATAACAGAAACCATCCTTGAAAAAAAAAATTATTTGACGTGTATTTTAGTGTTTTAGTTTGACCCATGTCCCATCCGCTAACATGGAGGAGGTGGAGCTTATGACCTATACTGCAGCCAGACACCAGGGGGAGCTCTACTTGCTTTGACTTCACTTTTAAGGAGCTGTTCTCCCATCCATCTTTATACAGCCTATGGATGGCATCAAAGCTGCCAAAAAACAAAGTAGAAGAAGAAGCAAAATCATGTGACTAGACATGTCTGCTGTGTGGATGTACTCTAGAAAATGAAGTCAGTCAGACAACAATTTGTAAATTGTGCAGCGTGGATGTTTGGCGAGGTGGTAGTTGGTGATACTACCGACTTGACTCTTCCGGGAAGTTTTGATGTATAAAAGATCAGAATCGGATCGGGGGGGCAAAACTAGACTAGAGCAGAGCAGCTCATGTCGGAGTTGGAACTTATATATGCTTAACTTTTTCACTTTTACTAAAATCACTTAAATCCTGCATCGAGAGAAGACATCAAGGAAGAATTTTCAGTATTTATTCAACCACTGAAACATGGGGAAGCAACACGTAGTTACATTTGTGGAGAGGTACACATCAGTCTAGGGTAACTGGTAAACAGTTTTTATTATATAGTGTTTTTCTACCTATTGATACTTTAAGCACTTACAGTCACAGTGACTCATCCACACATTTGTTGACACAAACACACACAGTGCCTCAGTGTCTTGCTCAAGGACACTTGATGGCATCTGGTTTATGAACCGGGAATTGACCTGCTACCCCTCCGGTTCACAGGCAATATTCTCTGGTCCACAGCCACTGGGTGTAGGCTACGCTGTAGGGCTCAGAGCTACGCCGTCCCTACGAGGCGCCTACGCTGCAGATCTGTCACAGCACCATAAATGTGGCTAAAACATCACTTAGTCTCTTGCGCCACACACACAGGCCTAGTGCCTCAGCCTGACAATGCTAAATGGTATGTGTGAGAATCTGGAAAAAGAAAGCATTGTTGTTGGACAGCAGTGGACGAAAGGTGTCCAAAACCCGTGTGTACACAAACTCAACGCCATTTAGCTGGAAGGACTGTCGCTGCCACTTACAATTAAACAGAGCTGTTGGAAGATGTATATGTAAACTCAAGGACATTGCTTGTACCTTTCCAAATGCTGATACGCTCACCAAGTTTCTCCTCATAGGCTTCTATTTTGTCATACTGTATAATGAGCAGCTCTCCATTCAGCTTCTTTTCAGTAAACGTTGCGATAATGTTTACAAGGACGAGTGTAGCGTGTCTTTTCTTGTAAAACCACCAAACCACCTCATGGAGGTGTGAGACGCAGGCTGCTGGGCTCGACCTTAAAGAGCCTTAGCTGAGGACTGGCCGCGAGCCAAGCTTGTCAAAGTGGAGTACAGTATGGATGGGACTAATGAAGCACAGTAAAGTGGATCTTCCATTAATCATTTGGGGTCTTGTGTAATCTTCAACTGCCCGTGTGTGTTAGAGTGGATGTGTTCCTAAATGACCTCTCATCTGCTGCCAGCACACACAGACTGTACATTATCAGGAGGTCCACATGATAGAGAACATAGGCAGACAGCAAATATTGTTTAAGGGTACAAGCAGATCATTAACTCTGACGTACATTGTTGAATAATGCACCGATTAGGCATAACATTATGACCACCTTCCTAATATCTTGTGCCTGGGATTCAGATACTTGATCAGTTTGGGATCTAGTGAATTTGGAGGCCAGGTCAACACCTTGTGCTGTTTTTCATGTTTTTTTAGTTGTTCCATTATCCACTCCTGGGGCTGGGAGTGTCATATCTATGCGGTGGGGGTGCGTGCTCTGGTCTAGGTGGGTGCTACCTGTCCACTAGGGCTGAACGATGAATTGCATTTGCGATAATATCGTGATATGATAAAACGCGATTTTCTAACCGCCGGCCGTAGCGGGTGCGCGCGCCACTCAGAGGTCAGAAGACATTATCCGGGATGATGTTAACACGTAACTCCGGACTCAACGGGGAATAGCACTAGCGTATCATAACAAAGTATTGGCGGAATGAACGAGTTTCGCTGCAGATAATGCGTTATTTAGACGCTGCGTTTCGATGCCCTGACCACTCCCGCTATATGGATATACGCTGATCAAATTATCTCCTGAACAAGTGCAAATGAAACAAAAGTGATATTTGTGAGTAAACGATGATATTTTATGCTAGAAATAAGGTCCAGGTTGTAAAAACAGTAGTTCCCCTTTAAATGCACAGTGGCAAAGCCACAGATGTTTCTGTAATGTAATATTGTGTGGTTCATATTTAAATCATTCATTATGTTTTGGTGGGAAAAAACAGAGGATAAAATAAAAAATCGCATATTAAATCGCAATCGCAATATTGGGGGGAAAAAATCGCAATTAGATTATTTTCCAAAATCGTTCAGCCCTAATCTCCACACAAATGCCAGGTCTAAAAGTTTCCCAGCAGAACATTGAATTGTCACAAAATGGTCAATGTTATTTTCTTCACCGGTCATAATGCTGTGGCTGATCAGTGTACTGGCGCATTTTAAAGGTGTCAAACAGTCCCCTGCCTTGTGGTCACAGTTGCAGGACAGATCGTTTTTTTTTTTTTTAACTGGAAAACATGCAGAGCAAGTTGAAGTAGCCCTTTCTACCTTGAGTAGTGCCTGCAGGCTACATATGGCTCCAGAATCTCCATCTTGACGATATGATGGACCGTACGCTGCCTGAGAGGCTGAACGCTGTGATCAACAATTAAAGACGACGGCGATGAATATTCAACATTTTTTATCAAAAGCAAACGGATCAAGAAGCATTCGCGCCGGCTGCGGGGCTTATTCAACAGTTTGTGTTTTCTTGCTGCATGTGAAGTAGGACGGGCAGCGTGTCAACACTTAGCCTCATTATCCGACTCCAAAGAGGTAAAAACCTTAAAAATATACACATACTGAGACATTTGCCGCAGTCCATGAAAGCTACATTTTTTTTTTCCTCCTCTCCCTTCACGTCTGTTGCAGCAGAGCTCTTAGCAGCCCCAGTTCTTTATTTGTTATGCAGTCACATTCTTAGCATGCTTGGGTTTTCAGTGTAACAGATGCGACCAGCCCCGTGGTTAAATAGTCTGTTCCCCAGTCCATGTTTGTCTGTCTGACTGCTGTCTCACTGATAAGCACATGTCCCTGTGTGACCCGGCGGAGGCGTCGGAGCAGGCTGTTAGAGCTGCTAGTTGTCCCCATATGTTACAATGACTGACAGACACTGGATGCAGAAACGTGGTTCAATACTAATAGTTGTATGATGCAAACTCTTCTCACTTTACCGAGGTCAGAGGTCACATGGCGATGTAATACGGAGCTATGCAAATAGTAGTCATAAGTAAGGTAGGTGTCTTTCTTCGTTAAGCATCTCAAGGCCACTGTTCTGTCTTATTTGTAATACCGGGCTTCATTTTATGGATGTCAGACAGTGACACATACACCAATCAGCCACAACATTAAAACCACTGGCAGGAGAAGTAAATATTGTGACAAAACAATGTTCTGCTGGGAAACTTCTGGACCTGGGATTCGTGTGGATATACCACCCACCTAGACCAGACCAGACACCCCCACCCCATAGCAATGACACTCCTTGATGGCAGCAGCCATCCCCAACAGGATGCAGACTGACACAGACACACACACAAAAACACTTTAGGAACAACTAAAAAAAAACACGAAGAACAGCACAAGGTGTTGACCTGGCCTCCAAATTCACTAGAAACTGATCAAGTATCTGTGGGATGATCCATAGAGGCCCCTCCCCTCAACCCATAGGACTCAAAGGCCCCCCATTAACAACATTGTGTTGCCAGACACCACAGGACACCCTCAGAAGGCCCATGTCCATTCTCTGATGAGTCTTAACATAATGTTATGCCTGATCAGTGTATATGCTGCCGTCTATAGTCACTTGACTGTTATTTTAGCCACGGTGAAGCTTCTACTCACATTAGCACGTAGCTTTTCAGCTGCAGGTTACCTCATCCTTGGGTTTGATGCTTTAGTCAGATGTTCCATGGATACAGCTTCTGTGTGATCTTCTGTTCTGCTCTCCTAGCATACTTTCAGATCTTCCAGTTGTTGCGCACATTTCTATTTTTTTTATCAATTCAAAAAGGTCTTGATGGAAGAAGGAAGATGCTGTTTTCCAGCGCTTTGAAGGTTAGGGAATGACTGTAGCTCCAATAAAACACAAATAAGTCGTGTCTCATGCTTGAAAATCGTGCAGAATTTTTCAGCAGACACGGCATTCAAAAAAATCTGAACCTGGGACACTTTTCCTTTCCCAAAGAAAAAAAAAACAACTTAAAATGAACACATTGTTAAACTAAAATAAGAAGTGAAACTACGTGGCAAACAACTCTCCGTCTCACTGAATGTTGCTATCCTACTTTGTATAGACATGCTGTCCTTTGGTTCCCATAGTGTTAAAAAGAATATTAGTCATAAGCCTTTTGTCATAAAACTATTTCATGAATAATAGGCGGTTTAGGCCTTAGCTACGGTGACAGCACAGAACATATGTAGACCCTAGCGCCTTAGCCTGACGTGCACCTCTCCAGAAATGTAACGACGCGCCGTCGCGGCATCAGACCGCAAGAGCTGTGATTGGTTGGCTCGGTAGTAGCATGTTTCCACTTTAGTATTTCCGGCTGCTTCTCCATCTCCGCATTTTTCGAATTGATTGTTTTGCATCATAAAGATGGAACACATTGAGGAAAGGTTAACTGAGGAGGTTCGAAGATACAAACATTTGTACGACTCGTCTTCGGCGATAGTTCGGCGAAAGTTTCAGTCGCCACTACTGAAAGTGAAGCAGGAAGTAGAAACAGAAAATGAACACGACTGGCAAAAAAGACACGGCGCTGGCTAGTGTTTGGGTGGCATTTTTACAGAGTGAGCCAGACTGACGAGTGCACAAGTGTAAATGGCTCGCACTGGCGTTGGCTACGTACGTAGGTTACGGCGTGTATGTCCTGCTGAACTCTAAAAGAGCATTAAGACTGTGAGAATCTGTGAAAAATAGAAAGTCATTCAAATGGTATCAGAAAATGTTTTTTGTCTCTTTCCATTGACCGCCATATACTTAACAAAATAAGGTTTCACTGTGTGCACTGGAGGGGCAGGACTCTGGCTTTCTATTGATAATAGCCTGAGGTTGCTTTCATGAGACTCTTGCTGTTTTCTTTTTTTTTTTTAAACAAAACTAGCTCCACAGACCATCTGTCAAGATTACAGAAAAACAGAAAAGACGATGGCGTTCATTCGTTACACAGAAGCTGTTATGAAGAGGCTGCGTAGCTTCATGTGAAATAAAAATCAAATGTGCGCCAACTGGGAGCCTCTTAAGCCTCTCTGCACCATGAGAACCGTGCTCCGTATGTATTATACAGTATATGGTTCAGTTTATAAGCCTGGAGACAATGATTGGCTCTGCGGCTGCACTCAGTAAAGAACAGTGACCAGGGGGACACTTGTACTGGAGCAGCAACTAAAGCATTTTTCTGTGGGTTTCCATTTCTTTTTTCAGTGACAAACAGAGACAGAAAATGTAACAGCAGCTTGTTTTCCACTCTTTTTTTTTTTTCGTCAGTTCTCCGTGTTCCTCTTCTGTTGTTGTGATGTTTGTCCAGACCTTTGTGTTCTCTGCATTGCTCACACTTGGACGTCTTACAGCCAGCCAGATCCGGAGATAAGACAGGAGACTGGGATTTGTCCTTAAATGACCGCAGGACAAACATCCACCTGGAGCCGTGTTTTCCACAGCCGGCCATGACGACGAGCTGTCCTCAGATGACCGAGCAGACAGACAGACAGACAGACAGACAAACAGACAGTAGTGGTAGTAGTAGTAGTCTCTTTGTCCAAATAGATAATTATTGGGGTCAGGTTGGACTGACTTTGCCAGGTAGTCAGCAGAAAAAGCTCCCGTGCCAGATAGGACAAACTTTTATATAGAAAAGTTTCTCCTTTCCACCTGATAAGACATTAAAGTTTGTAAAAATGTAATAGCTTTACAGGCCAAATTATATAACATATAAAGCTTTTGTAATATAATTGAATCTGATATAAGAGCTTGCTCCTGGAGTCCTGAATAGACCGTATGCTGTTTTAGTTTCTCCATCAGAACAGAATGTTCTTTTTCGGGGATTTAATGCATACACACTGTAATAATGTCCTTATCGACTACTGGAAGATGCACACGTTGTGGAAAGCCCACTTCTTTTTTATTTATTTATTTATTTTTTAATTCTGCTCCCTGCAGTAGTGCAGAATTGTAGTTTGCTCAACTCTGAGGAGAATACGTGAGGAAACTCTCAGCAGAAAAAATACAGCCTAAGACTTTCTACTCATAAATGTCATGAATAATTATTTTGGTCAGTTTGCTGCAGCTTTAGGACAGCTGGTTTGCCGTTACATCACAGTGCTTCTCCAACCATCATATAAATCACCAACGCCCTTTGACGGTCAAGTTAATTTTGTTTTCTTTATAGCGCCAGATCACAACAGAGGTCATTTAAGGTTACCTTTCCTATACAACAGGTATACCTTGTTCTCGTATTAAACAAACTAAACAGACATATCTTATTTATCTTATTTGCACGACAGCATGTCATTTCTTTCTTTACATAGTCGCGCTTTACAATTATCTGCTCGGAAAATATGGCGCGGTAACTGATGTTTTGTTTAATGGTCCCCGCTCCCCAACCCCGCCCCCTCAAAGCTGTAAACCAAGGGGAAACACTGCATAAGTATGATATACGGTATTCATTCATGCATTTTCTGTAACCGCTTTTCGTCTGGAGGATTGCGGGGGGATTGGAGCCTATCCCAGCTGTCATTGGGTGGGGTACACCCTGGACAGGTCGTCAGTCTATCGCAGGGCTACCACAGAGAGACAGACGAGCTTAGAATCACCAATCAACCTAACGAGCATGTCTTTGGATTGTGGGAGGAAGCTGGAGTACCGGAAGAGAACCCACGCAGACACAGGGAGAACATGCAAACTCCATGCAAAAGGGCCCAGTCGGCCCGATGCGTTCGAAACACACGAATGAGGTTTTCATTGGACGGCAACACAAGGCGACCTTTGATACGATGCCGTTTTGAAAAGCACACGCTGATCTTTCTTTTCCAAAAAAAGAACACGTGTGCTCGCAAGCATCTGTGCAGAGTTCCTTGTGATGTTGCGCGGCGGCCAAACTCGGTTCAACAAAAAAAAAAACACCAAAATGAATAAATAGATAAAACCCCTTGTAAAGAAGACTTAGTTAATGTTGCGACACTTTGGAGATAGGCGGCTCTGATGGAACCGAAATTGCTGCATCAACTCTCAGACTGTGAAACAGCCTGAGCGGAGATAAACTGAAGATTACCACGCGCGCGCACACACACACACACACTTAGAGTGCACAAATAACTGTCTGCACCGATACACAGACGGCTCTTCTCAATAACAAACACAGGATTAATCTGTGATAATTCTGCTCTGACACTGTCATCAGTTTGTCCAGTGTGGAGGCCTCCTGGCTTCCCCTTTCCTTCATTTCCTTTCCTTCGATTTTCTTTCTTTTACGTGGCATTCATTAGATTTACTCTTTTCTTTATTCTTTTATTAATTGTTTCTATCAATTCCTTTTCCTTTCCTCCCTTTCCCTCCATATTTCTCCTCTCCTTTCTTTGCTCAATCATATGAGCTTTCTGATTGGCTAAAGTCTTGTCCGTCACTCAAACCACCCAAATTTTACCACAGCATAATTTCGGTCCACTTTCTTCTCAGACGTCACTTCGAAAGACTTCGGACAAAACGACGAATCACCGGCGAGCCACGTGACGAAAGAGCGCGCTCCGCCGCCGCCGCCTACGTCACGGTGACCCAGTTCTCGCCTTTACTTTTCCATTCTTCAGGGTACAAGCCGTTGTGCGTATCCGAGCTGCGATAAGGCATCGAGATAAGAACAGGCAGAACGGAGCTGCGATAAGACTAACTGAGATCTGTCGAGCCTTTCCAAAACCTCAGACAGGGCGTGTGTTTGTTTACCGTCTGCGTGCTCAACAGATTCCTTCCCTCCTTCTCTTGTCCCGTGTCATTTCTTTTCTTGAACTTTTATAAACCCGCGTCTCTTCATCCTACGTTTGATTTCGGTCCCTTTAATGTCGCCGCCCCCTCTCCCCTTCTTCTCTTTGATATTTCTCATCTCTTTCTCTTTCTCCTTTTTCTTTTTTTGTTGCTTCTCTTCGTGGCTCCGCTTCCTGTAGGTTGCCTTCCTCCTTTATGTTTTTAACGTGGGCTTTCCTCCTCTGTGATTTCCCTTTCTTCCCCCGTCATGCTCCATCCCTCCGTGTGATGTATCTCCCCAGCACCCTTATTTTAACATGTCAACAACAAGAAAAGCTGTAGTTTTACCTTTTTTTATATTTATTTACCAAAACTAGTCTCACCCCAGCCTTCCTCCTCCCCTCCTCCGCTTCCCCCTTTCTTTCTTTCTTTTTTTTTTAGATTTTATTCCTTTCCCAGACACAAAAAAGCAGCACTTGGCACTTTTGAAATGTAAATAAAGTTTTGTTGTTCCCTCAGCCGTAGCCTCCTCCAGCCCTGTTTATCAGGCAGACTTCAAAGTGGCACACTGACATGTGGCTCTATCTCTCGCTTGCTCTGTGAAATAGGGTCACAGGCAGCACTCGGGTTTCACAAAAACTTTTCCCTTTCATGTAAGAACCTAGTGGGTAAGAGGAACCAAAGGGGGGCCGTGCCAGCCAGCCAGCCAGCCGCCCACCCGCTATCCAAACTGAGGCACACACTCCAGCGTGTCCACTGCTGCGTGTGTGTGCGTGGATGGACGTGGATGAGCGTCGTCTCCGTGCACTTTTCTCAGCTGGTCGCTGCAGGCCAGCGGCTCGCCCTGCCGTGTTTTGCTAGGGTGTATCCATTTCGCCTGTTGTTTTTGGTATCTCATGATTTTACTCACTGAGCTGTTCCCTCTGTTTGTGTTCCCCCCCCCCCCCTCTTCTCCCTAGCTGCGGTGCAAGCGTGAGAGCGCCTGAGTAGCTCGTGCTGAGCCTGGGACTGCAGCGACGGGACAAAGGAGAGTGGACAAAATAAAGGGAGAGTAAGACGGCAAGAGAGCAAGGGAGAATCCGAGGAGACAGCATGTTGGTTAGAGCTGAGTTTAAAAGATAAACCGGACTCTGGAGGGGAGACAGTTAGATCTTTAGCTCATCTGCAGCCGGATAGGTGGAGAGCTTGAGAGACTGCCAAGAATCCAGTACTGGCCATGGCTGCAGGCCTGCTGCTGCTGGGAGGATAGAGTTCAGATCATCCACATCCACACTGCAGCCTCCATCCTCTTCTGACCTGACCCATAAACTGTCTCAGACTCTAAACAGCCCATTTATCACTTGTGTTTAGGCTTATCTTCCTCTCAGCCATCACTGTATCCACTGAGACTAGCATCAGAAGACAGCTGAACCCTCATATAGAGCAGCAAAGTCTAGGGTCGTCGTACAAGCTGTTGCTCAGCGGAGGAGAGACGGCCCAGCAGCACCGCCACCGCAGGGTTCGACAGACAGCGGCCTTTCATTCAAGCACATGGACTGTTGATGAAGAAAGATGGCAGTGAGACTGGCAGGCTCCGCCCCTTCCACCCGGCCTCCCTCCCTCCCCCCAGCAGCCGCGGCTCGGACCGGTTGAGGTTGATCTATTGGCATCCATCGCAGCATCGGCAGCAGCTGGCAGAGCGTGGGAAGGAGCAGTATGCAGGAAACTGATTTACCGGCCACGAATGCCTTCAAAGGTAAACACGGAGAATAAACAGTGTGTGTGTGTGTGTGTGTGTGTGTGTGTGTGTGTGTGTGTGTGTGTGGCGGTCAGGCTGACAATGTCATGTCATGATCAGAATCATCCCCAGGGCAGCAGGACATTTTAATACTTGAAGAAAGTCAGAGCAGATGTTTTAAGCTTCATATGTTTCATCGTCAAACTCAAAAGGCACGGTGAGGACAGTGATTAGTCCCATTGTCTCTTTCTTCTTATATCCACATTAAGTATTAAGTAAATCACCATATGTGCAAAGTTTCTCAAAAGACGCAAGGCCCAGACCCTGACTGTTGGAAATATATTTGTTTTAGGGAAAGAACATCATTTGATTTGGCACCAATTCCAAATTTTAAGATCCACAACGTAAATAAGAGATTGTTTAGACAGTATGACCATCAAGTTTTGAGCTGCTCAAAGGACAGTTTATATCCACTGAACTGGCCGAGCTGCAGGAAAATTCTCATCTGATTAAAATCCTCTCTGCTTCAGAGAGACTATGTTTTTCTAAAGGAATTAACACCACTCTGTGTAATTGTAATATCTGACAAGTCAGTGGGAAGAGGTGTCACTAAAAGTAATGAGATAATACAAGATTACAAATGTCTTGCTTTACGAACTAGAAGAAGAAGATGGACCCGGGTGTAGACTCAAACCAGGCCAACTTATCTTTAGGCAAGGGCCAGATGTCAGGAACAAAAAAAAAAAAAAAAATGACAATCTGACAAATAACTAGTGAAAGGTATACACTGAGGGCTGACTGAGGATTGCGAACTGAGGAGACAGGAGCTGTGATACCACTGGTCCAATGTGACCTGAGTATCCACTGGACATGGCAGGAGTTGGCAGCGTGAAGCGGAGACAGAGTGAATATCCATATACCAGAAATATAATGGCGCCTCACCTTAAGACGGGGAGCTGGCAGCTACTTCATCAGTAGACGACGACTGTAAATGATCCTCGGCTGCTGGATGAACAGCAGTCAGGATCTCTCAGTTATAGAAGGCTACACACCCACGCAGACATTTACGTTTATCAGACATATGCTCGTTTTTAAGTTAGATGGAGACGTGCTAACACCAAACGTCGCTAACGAGTAAGGAGAATAAAGATCTCTGCCCCAAACAGGTGCAGTCAGACTAAGACCAAGAAGCTCAGAATCAGTAGCTGCTGAACTTATTTCTGTATGAATACAGACATACACCAATCAGGCATAACATTAAAACCGCTGACAGGTGAAGTACATGACATTGACCATGGACAATATTCTGCACCCCCACCCCATAGCAATGACACGCAATGATGGCAGCAGCCATCCCCAGCAGGATACCGTCTTTAGGAACGCTTTAGGAACAACTCAAAAAACATGAAGAACAGCACAAGGTGTTGACCTGGCCTCCAAATTCACTAGATCCCAAACTGATCAAGTATCTGTGGGACGATCCACAGAGGGCCCCTCCCCTCAAAGGCCCCCCACTAACAACATCGTGTTGCCAGACACCACAGGACACCCTCAGAGGGCCCATGTCCATTCTCTGATGAGTCACAACTGTTTTGGAGGCACAAAGGAGACCTACATGATGTTAGGAAGGCGGTCATAATGTTATGGCTGATCGGTGCATTATCATAGTAGCTGAATTGGTATCAAGAAGCACATAACCAGTAACAGCTGAACTTATTCAGAACCATGAAGAGAACAAATACAGACCTGGAGTCTGATTTAATGGTGATTTATTGAACCACGTTCCTTACATTCCTTATTTCTCATGAGAACATTTCTGTCCAGGCCCATAAAACTATTTCAGGAAAATACTTTGCAAGTGAGGATATGAGTGCAAGAAAACCGACATTCCAAGCGCAGAGGCAGCACCTCCGTACGCGGAACAGCCCGAAGCCTACACCTGGAGCACAGACGTGTCGGCATTAACGTGAAAAACCTCAAGTATGGAGACTTAACCTTTACGCGCGCGTATATGCAGGATTGTTTATGTGAGCGTCTATTACTCCTGCGCGCGGTGACATTTATGAGGGAATCAGACAGGTCGTATTCTTGGAGGTGAAGAACTCGCTGTGCCGCCGCAGAGAGAAAATCAGTCGTCTGGTGGAAACAGTAGATGTTTCCTGTCCACGTTATTAGACGATGCAGAGCTCAACGCCGTCTCGTTAAAACATAATCACTTACTCTAATTACAACTGTTGTAATTGACGTTGTACGCGGGCATACGGAGGAGGCGAGGTAACTTCCCTCATTTCGCTGGCGACAAAAGCCGAGCTGAACATCCAAACTGACTGGTGATGAAGGAGTTCAAATCAATAACTCGCTCAAATCTGTTTACGTGAAGTCACATCAGAAAGTTTTAATGAAACGTGTTTTTTAAATCCACAGAAATGCTCTCACAATTAGTGCAACCTGCTGTACGGTGGAGCTTATCCAGATATAAAGATGCAAATACAGAATTCTCGAGCAACAGTGTTAGCTGAAGGATTACAGTCAGTAGATTACAGTTTATAAATAACTGAAGAATGAGACAGATGTGCACTTTTTTTGACTTATGGTGCGTTCTATTGTATTTTTTTCTCATCTCTCATTTAATTATGCCTCCACACCGTCAACAGCCACGTCTCCAGGATGACCTGATTGGATTACGGCGGTCAGAAGATCACTGGGATCTCACTAAAATCAGATTTTAGCCATAACTTCACCGTGGCATCATTAAATTCTGATATAACACTTCACTCTTCATGACGTATTCACGTATCATAGTTGGTTTGTAAGGAAAGGGTCACCCAAAACAATCAGCTGTCAATGCATGTTTGAAGAAAGTGTCACGTTTCCTAGGAAGTTGGTTGTGTTCTTTCTTCTAGAAAGTGACGTGTGTAAACAACTCGGACGATGACGTGAAGCCATTTGCGAAACTGCTATTTAACAATAGCAGGGATTGGCTGATACTATAACTTATGAAGGTCTACTGTGTTCAGCCCTGTGAGGCACAGCATAGCCAGCAGGAGAATGAATGAGTGAGATTTTTGCCTTATCTCTAGTGACAGCTATTGTATGACGCAGTCTTTGGCAGTGGCCTGATTTTTCAGCCACATCCACCAAGATGTTGACATTTGCGTTTTAAGTAGGGATGCCCCGATTGATATCTGTGTCTGGGCCGATACGGGCATTTTTAAAATGATCGGATCGGTATCAGCCTTCAGCCTTTTGTAGTTATTTTTTAAACTCTGCCATGAACCAAAACCATATCCGTATAGTGTAAAAATGTTGTTACCAAGCGGCAAAGCTGCAAAAAACAAAGCAAAGAAGAAGACGACCTCTTCTTCTTCTGTTTTAGCCGCCAAAGATCAAAGTAGAAGAGGAACCAAAATGACGTGACTAAACACGTCTGCTGTGTGGAAGTGCTTTACACTGGAAAATGAAGTCAGTCAGAGAGCAGTTTGTTAATTATGCAGTCGGATAAATATACAGGTGAATGAGCTGGATATTCATTCAATCACTGTGTATATCCTGCTCATTATATATGGTCTCACCTGGACATCTGTAAATATTGTCCATATGCTTTAAAAGACAACCTGTACCATGCTACTTATATACCATACTATTTATGCAACATGCACTTACTGCCTATAGCACTTCTGGTTAGATGCTAAACTGCAGTTCGTTGCTCTGTATCTGTACATGTGTAATGACAATAAAGTTGAATCTAATCTAATCTAATCAATGTGGATGTTTGGGTGAGGTGGTGGCTGGAGATTGTCATTCAGTAGAACCAACTTCATTCACAAAAAAATTTAACGAATATGCTGGTACATGCATGCTGTAGAAGAATAGGATCCGGACTCGGATCATAACTGAATATCAACGTATCGGTATCGGATCTGGGGCAAGCAAACTGAGTTTTTAGTGACATATCTGTTGGATGCGTGGCCCTGGTATTGATACACCAAAATCAAAATTCCACTGACTTTGCCCACCCTGACCTTTCACCGAGTACCATCATCAGGTCAAACGACAAATTAAAAATCCTCTTAAACATAACCTGAGCCTGCAGTTGAGCGTGGTGAACATTGTACCTGCTTAACATCACCATGTTGGAATGTTCTTCTCGGTGCAGCTTGCGCGGCTGCAGAGGTTGCCTTGAACTTTCCGGGTGTGTGGAAGAGGACTCTCACAAATCCCAGATCTTAAAATCTGCTCAAATAAAAATTCATTCAAACCAGCAGAGGATATTTTTTCACGTTTTTCTGTTCGAGTTCAAATGCGTCATTTAATCATATACATTAGTCACCTCTGATTAATGGACTTAAAGTGTGTGATTTTCTATGTGTTAACAATATCCTTGGTAGAAGTGCACTTGGCTGTAATATTGCGCTTACAGTTAAGGTTCTTAAGTACATTTGTGTGAGCTAATGATGCATTGAACTTCGAATGTAAATTTTAATCACATTTTTGGATTCTAGGACTATTCATATTATTACATGTATTATTATTATATTACTAAATTATCACTTTTTGTATTAACTTTGGCTTTTGTTTGTGAATTGTAAAAATTGTGGTGACCATTTGACTTTTTCTAGCATCAGTCATCATCATTATCAAACCTCATAAAATCTAAACTAAGATGAGGAGCATGCTCATAAAAGGCTAAAATGATCATGGTTGGCTTTTGTTAGCCTGGCTCAGTGCTGCCGTGACACGGCCTCTTCCAGCACGAAGCCGTCCTCTCATATTGACTCATGTTGCGTCTGAGTCCAGAATTTGAAGCGGCTGCAAGGGGATTTTCCATGTACTGTCATTTTCTCTTTGATTGCTGGGAGTTCGGAGTTCCTGCTGTGATGTTTTACCATTGGCAATGTTAACTGGAGCACACGTAGGTGCCGTGCCCCCCCTTCCCGCCTCCACTCACCGCTGATTTGTCAAAGCAATTTGACTCGCAGCTGAGGCCGGCTCCGTCGCTTAAACACGGAGAGAGCACGGAGCGACTGACGGGGACCTTTATTCTCAGGAAGATGGGATCTCCGGGACAGACATCCCACTCTGTGAGCGCTGATGGACTGAGTCACTGACAGATTGACTTATAACTCAACTGGCTGCTCTCAGTCCTTCCCCGTGAGTTAATTAAACTGAACATGGAGCCTAGTGGGGCTGGCATGCGGCGTGTATTTGCTGCGTGGTTAAGATTCTGATTAATGCACAGCCTTCACATTTTCCTGCACAGGCAGTCTGTAAGATCTGTAGATATGTGTATGCTTCAACTCCAGCTACTATATGGAGAAATCCTCCTTGAGCTGAGCCTTCTCTCTGTCTCTCACGCTCTGTCTGTGTGTTCAAAAAGCACACGTATTACATAATTCATCAGCTGTGTGCATGAGTGTACGTGTCTGGGTTTGTTCTGGTCAGTCTCCGCCGGGGCCCCGCGGGGGGCGAAGAGGGGAATGAAGTCATCGAGCGGTAGTAAACAAACGCGGCACTATTCAGATGTAGGCAGACACCGGTGCTCGGTTTGATTACCGCTGCTGACTTCACGTCAGGTGAAACACACCCTCAGACGTGTCTGCGTTCTATCTTTGTGAGGACACTCATTGACATAATGCATTCCCTTGCTGCTCGCCCTAACTTTAACCACCACCAAACACTGAATGTGGTGAAAATGACCTCCACGTGCATCCTCGCTCTCAAGGTCCAAAACTCACAGTGGTCCTCATGAACCCGAAAACTGTCTGTGTTCAGTGCATTTTAATCCACATTGATTTCCACGGTGGACTTGTTATTGTATGTATGGTGCTCTCAGGTAATACCTTGAAGGAGGAGAGTGTTTAGCTCAAGACAGTTGAGGACCAAGGCCATGTTATCAGGACTAAAAAAATAACTTTTAACTCACACCAAACTCATTCCCCTCACGTGTTTTCCCTTCTCGGCCTCACGCTTGCGCCTAACCATCAAGAAACTCCTCTGGTCCATCCCCTAATCACATTTATTGAACGTATAATAATGTTAAACAACTTCTATCTTTTCCTTTTGTCCATTTTATTTCCTTCATTCTTTTTTGCCTGTTTTCACTTCTCCCTTCCCTTTTGAATTTATGCTAATAATTCTGACTACTGACAACTGACCAACAATTATTTTTCACTCTAGGCACTCTAGGTGCAATAAACTTTATTATTATTATAAAATTCCAGCATTCTTTCCTACGCGGAATGAAAAATACCAGGGACAGAAAGGCAGTTGATATTTTTAAATCTTAGAAGCTACAATCATCCATATTTCTATTTCCGCAATGCGATGAAGGAAACTTTCATAACAACAAAACCACAGGTTGTTTGTGCAGGCAGCGTTCTGAAACATGTACTTTTTCATTTTCACTGTTTCACAACTGACCTCTCTGGTCATGTAAGACGACATCAGTCACTTCAGCAAAAGCCCCAAAACTACTTTCAGTATTTTTTACGTTCAAGTGAAAAGGAAAAAGGCCAGGTGTTATAATATCTGCAGGGAGGAGGCTGGGTTGGATGGATGGGTGCACAAAACATTGGACTGATTTCATGAGGCCAGTGTCTGTTTTTTAAGTAAGTGTTGCGATGATTAAATGGCATACACCAAGCATTAAGGATTCATGCTATGTAATTCAGGCAGAAATGCGTGTTAAACGCTTTAGGAACAACTAAAAAAACATGAAGAACAGCACAAGGTGTTGACCTGGCCTCCAAATTCACTAGATCCCAAACTGATCAAGTATCTGTGGGATGATCTACAGAGGCCCCTCCCCTCAACCCATAGGACCCAAAGGTCCCCCACTAACTACATTCTGTTGCCAGACACCACAGGACAGGACCCTCAGAAGGCCCGTGTCCATTCTCTGATGAGTCTGTTTTGGAGGCACACAGGAGACCTACACAATAAGGTGGTCAAAATGATATGCCTGATCGGCGTATCTGTCTACATTTGTTCCCCAGAATCTACTCGCATAACTGGATTAAGCCCTCCACCCCGTTCCCACACTTCTTCCGACACCTCTGTTAACCACTGTAAACTCTGTACAGTCAACAAATGAGATGACATTTGTCGTAAATCTGCTGGATCACAATGTGACTGCAACTTTCATACTGATTTTCACGGTAGATGGCTCCATAAGTGAAAGCCCGATGTAAAAAAATAAAATAAAATCACGTCTGCCAATTTATCCTCTTTGGAAAAGAGGAAGAAGAGAAGCAACGTACTCTGACAAGAACCAAAAGATTAAGTAGAGGTGCCTTCAAAACGCGGGGAGGTTCGTCTCCCACTAAATCTAACCAGTGTCAACTTTTCTTCACCTACATTTTCTAACACCCCCCTTGCGGCAGTTGAGATACAGAGAGGCCATACCACGGAGTCACTTTCAATCCCAATCTGCCTCCCCTTTTTTCATCCTCCCCGTCTTCTCCCTTTCCTCGTTTGACACATTTTCGCACTCTTTCTCTCCCTCGGCGGTCACCTTCTTCTGTCCACCTCCATTTATCTCACTCCGTCTGTCATCCCCTCCTCCTCCCTCCTCTGCTCCGTCTCTCGCAGTGTGGTCTCCCGCCGCAGTCGATCCATATTGAGCTGTACTAATGTGGAGCCCTCGCCCATCCATAAAATGACTGACAGCTCGGGGTTATTAGAGGAGGCCCTCCTGCCCCCTCTGCCTCCAGACTGAGGCTGAGGCTTCTGACACAGTGGTGGATGTCTGTCTATCTGTCCGCCTCTTTACCTGTGCGTCAGTTCAGTCAGATGTGCTGGGAGCTGTGAGACTGATGTTCATGAATGCAGTTTTAGGAGATAATCAAATATTATGCTGTCAGGTGAAAACAATGGCCCTCGGTTGGGACTTTGGCGAAGTTAGTTTGTGGTCTAAAAGAAAATCCATCCGACATGGTGTTCTGTGATTGTAGAGCTGTGATTTTCACAACTTCAAATGAATCCATCTTTTAATTTAAATCAAATGGGTGCAGGTACATGCAATCCAAGAGCAGCCTACAGTATCAGAGGTCATCAATATTCCTGTGGGAAACATCAAACAGGTTGCAGACAGGTTTTAAGATGCATCACTGGTGTTCCCCTCGGTTGTGACTGCACCAAGGATCTTGATTTTGATGGTTTTAAACTCATCCTTGCCTGTGCAAAGTTCTTGTAATGTCCACCTGCTGCTGGACTGAAGTCGTGGTGATGGTCAGGTCACCCATGAAGGCTCTGATTGGGGGAAACCTCACACCCGTTTTCATCAAGGGCCCTTGACACTCCACCTCTTCTGATTTGGCCACCATATTCCAGCAAGGATGAAAAGAAGGTGGAGGCAGTATCAGTCGGATGCTATGGATCCAGAAAATGGATCACTAAAATTTGACTTTTTTATATGAACCCCAATGATCCACTGACAAAACAAGGTGTTGACCTGGCCTCCAAATTCACTATATCCCAAAGTGATCAAGTATCTGTGGGATGATCCACAGAGGCCCCTCCCCTCAACCCATAGGACCCAAAGGCCCCCCACTAACAACATCCTGTTGCCAGACACCACAGGACACCGGCTAAAGCAAAAAAAGTACAGCTGCATGACTCACAAAATTCAAGTCGACTCGTTCTGAAGTGAGTCATCATTTTTTTTGGTGACAGCCCTGGCGTTCCCCCCGTGGGTCTGCTTTGAAGACTGTGAAATGTTCCGAATTTGCATGGTAAAAAATCTCAGAATTTTCTATTTCTAGGCCCGATGTGTCGTGCGAGTTTTGGAGTCAGTGGATGGCACCTTTAATGGAGCTGGTATGAAAATTAGCGGGTCGGGAGGAAAAGAACTAAACCCTGCGGGATCTTGCAGGTGATGAGTGCTGAGAGAAACGATGAGTCGTGCGTCGTGAACAAAAAACGCACCAGTCAAGAGAGTATCACAAATATGCTAATGGGGCTCAATTAAAATTTCATGATCTTCTGCGCTAAGGTGTAAAAAAAGAAAAATGTATATTCCTTATATCTGTGCTCATTTTGTAAATCACAAGGTGCCAGAACATGAAGTGAGAGTGCAGGGGTGACGAGCAGGCGCACAGTACAGAACACGGTGCTGAAAACAGCATGCTATGCACTCAATTGCTCACTTACTGTGTATTAAGCTGTGGGCGTACACACAGCAATTTAAAACCATTTGCATAATATAAATATCAGGCCATTCATTTAAAATCATGGTCAGATGTTCTGTACAACGAATCCAAAAGCACAGCTTAAATAGCCACATCCTGCACTGATGTCCCAATTCTCCTCCTTGATTCTGGTCTCAGGACCTTACAAAAGGGTCTGGAATTTGTCCAGAGGAGGTTCGGCACGATTCTGACTTATTTAATTAATCACGCACCTCTTCTTTTTGAAAAAACGCACCAAATGTAACAGTCTTTTGCTTTTTTTTAAATTTACACTTGCATACTTTTGAGCTTTTCTGCTATCTTGTGTGTTTGAGTGTGATATTGGCCTAATGTTTCCTCAATCTCTTCACTTTTTAAGGATAAATTAAACTAATAAAAAACAGTAATTTGCTTGAAATTCAACATTATTTTATTTTGCATACTTGGTTCTTATGCCATGAGAGATACTGCACTCAGAAGCGGCCAACCCTGTAGTGTATTCTAGTCAAAATACAGTTGAATACAATAGTTCCAAATCACGCTCAGAGAGGAGCACTGTATAATCTCTGGGAAGCCAAACCCAGGCTGTTCCTTCTCTAAACCTGAGCATGTGTAAAAGAGTCAGTTCAGTGGAGTGTACCAGTGACCGGAGAGATGCTTAGAACGGATACTACTACGGTAGAATCAGTTTCAAAGATATCTTTGAGGAATTCCTTGGGAACACTATCCTCTGAACAAGTAGAGCACCACATATGGGGCACAGTTAGGTGTAAAATCAACAGGGGAAATGGGTTCAGAGTAGCAAAGCAGTTTTCTTCTTCAGATGAGTCCTGGCTAAGAGGGAAAATATGATTTTTTTTTTATAACAAAGAAGAATGTCCCCTTTAAGAACATGAGTCTTTCATATGATGTAGTGTAGTAGTGTTTGCTGGAAACCACAGGCTGTGGCGCTGAATCAAGGTGCAGAGGTGCATTTTTTTGCAGCCCTGAGAATTGTCTACATAAAAATGTTTCTGAATATCAGCAGATTTTCACACAAGACCTGAAAGTAGACAAAGAGAACCCAAATCAAACTAATTATTCTGACGTTATGTTAGATTTATGGAGGAAAATGAGCCGATATTACATATCTGCGAGAAGTAAGTGCACCTCTGTGATTGCAAGTTAATTTCAAGGCCTCTTCACAACACATTTGTGGAAGTCTGTTGATGTTTTGCGTCGTTTTTGTGCAGAAATGTAGATTATTCTCAAGGGCGCAAAAATGACAGACGTAAAAAGGAACGGGTTAAAATACAGCTACACCACGATAAATAAATAAATAAAAATGCGGCCCGTTTCTAACGTGATGTGATCAAATGATCGACATTCACAGAGACAGTACCCTGCAGTAATTGATCACAGACTCTGAGGTACCACAGAGGATCGTGTTGGACATAGACCCTGAGGCGGCTTTCAGGCTAGTAAACTTCAAAAGATGCTGTGCCGAAATACACCAGTAAAAACCTTAAATCTAAGACTCCAGACGTTGTCAGGCATGTGGATGAAGTTAGTCTTGTTTTGTGTATAGTTAGTCATTCAGATTACGTTTAGATTTCATGTCAAACCAATTTTTTGCGCAAGAATCATACGACAAACACGGACCATTTGTAAATTTCATTTGCAGCTTACTTGACATTTGGTGCCATTCTCATAAACACATTCTTTTAAATCACTGATACTTCCCACAAGAGGTTCGTGCATGAGGCTGATAGAGTACGTAGCGTATTCCCTCAAACAAGCAGTGTTAACATTTTTATATACACCAATCAGGCATAACATTATGACCACCTTCCTAATATTGTGTAGGTCTCCCTTGTGCCTCCAAAACAGTTGTGACTCATCAGAGAATGGACATGGGCCTTCTGAGGGTGTCCTGTGGTGTCTGGCAACAGGATGCTGTTAGTGGGGGGCCCTTTGAGAGGAGGGGCCTCTGTGGATCATCCCACAGACACTTGATCAGTTTGGGATCTAGTGAATTTGTAAGCCAGGTCAACACCTTGTGCTATTCTTCATGTTTTTTGAGTTGTACCTGGCCTCCAAATTCTCTAGATCCCAAATTTTAGGTTTTAATGTTGTGGCTGATCGGTGTATGCTTCCGCTCTCCAGGAAAGGTGCGCATTACCACCTTGCCATTGACCACTTCTTCTAACCTTAATCTCAGTGCTACTGCGTGAGCTTCAGGCATCGTGGCATAAACACTGATATTGTATTATTATATTAGTGAAAGAATAATAATTTAAAAAAAAAACAAGAAAGAGAGGTATTTTCTCACCATCAACAGAAAGCTGAGAAACTGTGAACAGGGTATGTGCACTGTCCAAGCCTGAACAAATAGCACCCAACATCTAAGCAAGGCCACTGTGAAGATACTGGAAGGTGTGTTCCTTCTTTTCTGGCGAAGCTGACACATTTTAAAGGCTCATCAGATGGTTAAACAGCTGTTTATGATTCCCTAAGGCAGGATATTTAACATTACAATAATACATTTAGCAAAATAAATAAATGGCTCTTACTACGAGGGCTTCACACGACGCTTTTTTTCTTTCTGGAGTGTTCAGAATGAATGTGAAGGCTGCATTTATTATTATTAATTTTTATGTTTTTTGATTCAGTGATATTGACGTTCGGAATATGACCTAATGTACCCGATGAATATATGTATATCAGACACAGGCTTATACAGTATATGCGTAACCTTTGTCTCTCGTTATTGAATGATGCTGAATACCACATGTCCCAGTCTGCCCCGTTGCGTGTAGGTTGACCTCTGCAGCGCCTTTTGTGGAAGAAGTCAAGCAATTGATGCAAATGCTCAGTTTTACATGTTAAATCAGATCAGTGACGGTTTCGGGATCCGGTGGAAGTGATACGTCTGCAGCTGAGATGCTCTTACGCTCTGATGCTGGCTAGTGGTCAGGACCTCAGTGTGTGTGCAGATTGCATAGTTTGATATAATTACCAGATGTATGACAAGATAATTGCATGTGTGTTTGCATGTGTTTGAATGCAGGAATGTGTGTGTGCGCGTGTGTCCGAGCATATGTGTGTTCATGCGCAGCTCGTGTAATTATGAGCTTTACGACATGATAATTGAATGCACGTGCCTGCGAATGTGCGCATATGTGCATTCATATTTATTCATTATAATTACAAGGTTGGAGACGCGACTGTGTGTGTGTGTGTGTGCGTGCACGTGTGTGTGTTGGTGTCCATGACAGACACAGTGAGTCATCATTCCCACCTAATTTCTTCGTCTGTGTGTCGTTGTGAGCTTGCGTCTCAATATGCAGATGTCTACTCTGTAATGTTTGAGTTTGTGAGGCAATGGTCTGTGCGTGTGTGTGTATATGTGTGGAGCTATGCAGCCTTGGTGTGTGTTTACCTTGTGTCTTCGTGCATGGCTGCCTGCTGTCTGATTTTGTCCGCTTTATTTACTTCCCATCCAGCTTATTTACCAGTCGGTCAGACATCCACCCAGTCCACGTTTACACTGACCTAAATAGGCACGTGGGTACAAGTGTGTGTGTTTGTGTGTGTGTATATGGTCATCTGTGTCCATGTCTATTTGTACCAATGTCTACAACTGTGAATGGCATGAATCCCTCTCTCTCTCTCTGTGTGTGTGTGTGTGTCTGTTTGTGTTGGTGTCATTGTAGCTGGCAGCTGAGACTACGTTTATATTAACGCTTCAATCTCCACTCCTTAAATTCCTCTGATTCCTCAGATAGCACGAAGTCTCCATCCAGCTGCACTCGGCCTCCTCGCTCGTGTTTCTTTTTGCTTAAGTTTTGAATTGTGGCAGCAGTGCAGAGATCCACCATATAAACATGTGACTGAGTGGTCTATTAAACAAATTATCTGAACTTAATTAGTTTGGTTTTGCACAATGTGTAAAGTGGCTAGCTTGTGGGAAAAAAAATAGGTTAAAGGGGAACTACTGTTTTTTACAACCTGGACCTTATTTCTGGCATAAAATACGATCATTTACTCCTCACCCATAGTCATTTGCACTCGCTTTGGAGATAATTAGATCAGTGTATATCCATATAGTGGGAGTGACTGGGGCACCGAAACACAGCCTCTAAATAACACATTATCTGCCGCAAAACTCGTTCATTTCACCAATATTTTGTTATGATGCGCTAGTGCTATTCCCCGTTGAGTCCGGAGTTACCTGGATGATGTCTTCTGACCTCCGCGGCAGATGATGCGTTATTTAGAGGTTGCGTTTCGGTGCCCCAGTCACTCCCACTATATGGATATACGCGGATCTAAATATCTCCCGAATAACTACAAATGACACAAACGTTACTGTATATGGGTGAGTAAACGATCGCATTTTATGCTAGAAATAAGATCCAGGTTGTAAAAAACAGTAGTTCCCCTTTAAATGACGGTAGCCATGTCACATCAGGGATTATGGAAATTGTTCAGTTTTTGCAAAGTTGTAGTAAAACCGTTACCCTGTGGTGTGTAAAGTTTGTCAGCTTCTGTCCCAGTTCTAACACAAAGCTAAAAAAAGTAGCTGGAATTTTATATTGAAGGGCATAGCATCCATTTACACAGTTGTAAAACCTATGAAGAGTTGATACCCATGTATGAACCAGCTTCCCTTTTTGTTGGAAAAGTGTCCTCTGAAAATAAATAAATAAATCAGTATCCAGCCCTGAAACGATGCTTTTCACGGTAGGAGTTTGTTTGGTTATCAAGAGAAAGAAGAGGTTCAGTTAATTAAAACAATAGCATGTGTGGTTTACTGAAGATATTAAACTTGTTAAAAACAACTTGTAGTCAAGCAGACAATTTTCCAAAAAAGTAGAGGCAGAAAACAAATTGACCAAAATTGATCCAGCGAAGGGCAGAGAAGAAGACTGACCTCACCATTAGCTGAGATCTTTCTTTTAAACCGGGTTATTCGGAGAACCCAGGTTACTGGACGATGTAGTAACCTTATTACCGCACCCTGAAGAAATCTAATTTCTCTTCTGCTGGAGACCTTATTGGGAAAATATATTTAGGTGAAGCCTCCACAGTGTGTTGTTCCCGACGTTTTATTTATTTGTTTTTAATGTTAGTGTGAGTGAATCTTTCTTAGTCGCGCCGACCTGGACCATGAACGGCTGTAATCACTTTGAGCCGTGCAGGAGTGTTTTCCCACTACGCTACAACATTTTACTTGAAGCTCTGCCAACTCTGCAAAAAAACTACACAATCTATTCTTCAATAAAAGCATCCCGACAGTTTGCTGGTAAAAAAAACCTTTTAGTGCGAATCTTCAGCAGCAGGAATGGTTTCATATACAGTACATCAGCAGTACTCATGTACGTCGGAACAGATAGTATTTTAATCGATCCGGGCTTTTTCCTGGAGGCACATTTGTATGCTTTAAGTCGGTTTCCCTATGTAACTTCAGTGATTGCATAATGAGCTTTGAGCACTGCTTTGGTGACCTACAAACCAGTGGAGTGCCGGAGCACTTCCTGCTCAGGAGAAGACCCCGTGAAAATAGCTGGGCTTTCTTCTTCCTCTTTTTTTCTTTTTTAATCACATGACGCACACTTTTTTTATCCTATGCACAATCATTGGAGAAGGAGCCTCCATGCAAAAGGGAATACATTTTGGTGAGAAAGCAATTTTTTAATTTAAAGAATTATTTTTTTTTTTAACTGGATAATTTTAGTAGAAACAGTGAGAAATGGAACGGGACAAGCTGCCCTAACAGCTACGTTATCAGATCACCCACGATGACACGATTATTCAGATTTCATCTCTTTGCTTCAGTGACATATGCATAATCTGGGAGAAGAGTCTAGAAGAGCCGCATAAGTATTTCATTTTACGTGTGCAAAGAGTAAACAAGAATCAGTCTTTGTCGCCCGTGCTCTCTCTACTTGACCGTTTGACTCAGAAGGATGCAAATTCTTTGCACTGCTGAGTAGCTTTCATACAGATGAATGAGAGTCAAGGTTCTGATTTAACTTTTTGTGGACGTGTGTACTGACTCATCATCGTGTTATGACTGAACGTGCCGCTCGTAATGCTGCTAATATGCTGCTAATGCAACCCCTCCTATGCAGACACGCGCCACGGCATGAATTAGACGACAACTCACATCAATCAATCAATCAATCTCACTTTAAAAACAACACAGCCGGCCAAAATGCTGTACGCGGACGTGAGATGGCCTGCCTGATGTGCAAAGGCAAGTCGCTCCGCAGTTTCGGGGCAGCGACTGAAAAGGCGCGGCCTCCTCTTTGTTTTTGGGACGACTAGCAATGATTGATCAGCCGACCTGAGAGGGAGCGCACGGCTGGAGCAGGTCGGACCGATACTGAGGGGCGAGGCCATCAAGAAATAAACAAAACAAATAAAAGAATTTTCAAATTAATCCCGAGAAACGAACCCGGGAGCCAATGAATTGCTGCTGCCAAAATTGGGGTAATGTGCTCTTGTTTTCGAGCGGCGGCGTTTTGAACGAGTGGCGTCAACAACAAACTTGATTGGATGTTTAAAGGCTGCTTTGTGTCAGGGTCAGCTTGAGCCTTAACTTTGGCTGACACGTTCATATAGTGCGCACATTAAGTCAGCACTTTCACAGAACAAGTAGAAAACAGTTTTCTCATATACGTGATAAAAACAAAAGTTCACCTATTACGCTGGAGAAGAACGACGATCGGTTACTTAACGCTAACTGACACTCTCACAATAATTACCGAAAAAGGGTATGTAAGATGTAATCATTAATGAGTTAGCTGTGTCTAGAGGTATTAGATGTGTCCCTCAATTAACTGACTAGACAGCTGCATGTACGCAGCGTTTGCTCTTTGACCCTGAAAGTTAATGATATCCAACCAGACAAATTATTAATAATGCTTTTAAAGTTGCAGCGGTGATAAAGCACAAACGATCATTTCTTTTAAAATTACCATTTGCAGCAGTATTGTCATAAATAATATAAAATATAACCTTTAAGAGCCTACATGTTTAGAGCATGTGTGCATGTCTGTTGACAAGACTAATCATGAATGCAGCTGTAAAACTTCATTTAAAGCTCATAATTAACATGTACATTGACTTTGTGGTCTTTAAACAGATATTGCGTAGTGAGCATGACCTAAGGAGGATGCAGCACGCCATACGTCTACTTTGTGTCAAATGTACGTTTTCTGGATGTGTGGACAAAAACCTAAACACACTGGTGACATGAGCTAAGCTCTGAAACACATTCGGTCGCTGCTTTCTCTCGGGTTCATTAGATTCATGTGAAAAGAAGTTCCCGCTGCACACTTCCTCCGGGCCATTCTGCTCCTGCTCCGTGTCTCTCCCCGCCCTTAATGCGTCGGACGGATGATTGAACAAACTGGATGATGATGGACAATGGCGTCCAGAAAATGATTTACAAGCGTTTCTAAACATTTTCAGCACAAACCGCAGACTCCTCTGCGGGGCAAGGACACGTCGTTTTCCTTGCGTGTTCATTTAACCAGCCGTGATTTGTTTAGCTGAACAGCCAGCCAGCCAGACTGCCTATCTGTTCTGATTCAGTTGTTGATATGATGGCTGAGGTTACTGAGTTTAAGACGTTATTTTGGCTCAGCCTGTCGGCGCTGCCTGCCTGCTGAGATCCAGGCTAGGTAGCGCGTGGGCGTGTGTGCGAGCATGTGTGTCCAATGCGTATTTCTTTGTGTGCGTCTCCGCTCGCGTGCTCCGTGTGTGTTCGCCTGCTTTGCGTGCACGTGAGTGCGTGTCTGTACCTTATTCGTGTGTGTGGGTGGATGCGTGGGCAGAGCGTTAAAGCTGACAGTGAGCAGGCAACCTGAGGACATATTTATGAGGTTTTCTCTGTCAACGCTAACCAGTGAATATTAACCTGATGCTCTCTCAGCACCTTAAGCTGCAAAACACACAGAGCCCACATTTTCAAATTTCTCATCTGAGTAATGCACTGATAAGTCTGTTATGGAGGAGTAGTGCACAGAGAAAATGGGAGGAGGGCGAGGTCATGCTGTGCCATTATTGCTGTCAGGTGATTTCATCAAGATAAAGATATCATCCATCGTGTATCTAAATGAATATAGATCCATGTACGCCTTATTATGCATCAGCTCAGGGCTTCCTAAAATACTCCACGAGGCCGTAAGCTCAGCACAGCTCAGCCCGTGAGCTTATTCCCATCTATTTACATCTGATGCGTGCTAAAATGTACTTAGGCGAAATTATTATGTCTTTAAAAGCTGGAGAATATAGACACAAAACAAACACGGCTTTCAAAATCCTCGGAGTAAAAGAATAGGCAGCGAGTCTTGACAAAGAGAAATTTGTATTTGCGGGACACTGCGTTTAATGTTGTGAGCATCGGTTACAGCGTGTTGCTCTACTTTGTTATTCTCAGCAGACACAGAGTGGAGGAGTGACAGATTGCACCTGCATGCTGGTTAGGCTTTAGTGAACGGGTTTGAAAAAGACAAAATTGAAGGTTTTACTTGTGTAGCGTTTTAACCTCCATAGGGCTGAAATGATCCTGCTCTCATGGTCCATTTATCTCCAGCCTGAGCAAAAGGACCACAGACCAGAAAATGTTTTAAATTCCTTGTAAGTGTACAACATATGGTAAAATCGTGGATGCTAACCGTGTGCTGAAATCCATGTGACTTAATCATGATTTTCAAAACTACAAGGTCTTTCTCCTTTAAATGTATGTGCACGTATAATGTAGAACGTCAATGGAAATCTGTTTTCTTTACAGTCAGTGGATCAGAACACACTAATCCATTATTCATGAAATCTAAACTACTTGAGCTTCATGACGTCGTGCAACTTCAATCAGCAATATACATCCACAAAGCAAGAAACAACCTATTACCATACAATGTACAGACAATGTTTCGGGAAAGAGATGGAGGGTACGACTTAAAGGGAAAATCAAACTTTGAAACTGAGATAATTTGCACAACAAAGAAAAGGTTCTCTATATCAGCTGCTGAGGTAAAACTCCAGGAATACAGAGCTTAACCAATGTCCAAGCATGAATCACTCCAAATACAAATACAGCCTTATCATCATTGTCACCATTACTATTAATAGGATTATTACAGACATAATACTATTGACATGCGTCAGTTAGCAAGCGGGTAGGACCATAAAAGTATTTACTTCTTCCTACTTGTCTTAATTTTATTTTATTTTCCTTGTCCGTCCAGCACGATGCACGTGTCACAAGTTGAACAATTGTTTACTATGTGTCAACTAATTTAGGTTACAAAAAGGCTCAAATATCATAAATAAAACCTAACTGCAATCATTTAACAAAAACCTAAGTAATAGCTGTTGCACTAAGACCTGCAAAATAAATTTCCAAGTTGGTATTCAGCTTCAAACTGCAGCGATTCTCCTTTAATTGCATGTCCTGCCCCAAGGAGAAAAGTTTCTGGGATACCGATGAGGCTTGAAATCAGTGATTGTCTGTATCACTTGTCGGGGGTTTCGCATCGCCAGCTGATGTGTTTGGCATGGGCTCATACAAGCACCTGAACATGGTTCATCCCTCTGCTTCACTAAATTTGACATGTTTACACACACCTTTTGAGCATGTTGAAGGTAGCTAACGGCTAACGATAAGTGATTTTAACTTGTGACAGCGCATGCTGTGATTCTTTTCTTGCCTGCGATGTCTGCTTCAGAGGCCAGTATTTTAATCGACAGCTCAGGCAAAATTGCCATTGTGATTGAGGCCAATAGATGTTGCTTTACACTGCCATTCACGCTACTATTTTGAAGAGGGTTCAGTGTCTCAGCGTTTGATTAGTTGATTGATTCACAGCTCTTCTCTTACTTTGAGTTATTTTGACAATTTGTGTGAAACTGAAACTGAGTGTTCTTCCATTTTTATGTACGGAACATCTTGTATCCTGTAGTGGGACTTTTTGAAACTGAAAATATTTGCATTTGCAGGCGGCGCAGTGGTGTAGTGGTTAGCACTGATTCGATTCCATTTGGGGCCTTTCTTTCTGTGTGGAGTTTGCATGTTCTCCCTGTGTCTGCGTGGGTTCTCTCCGGGTACTCCAGCTTCCTCCCACCGTCCAGAGACATGCTCGTTAGGTTAATTGGTGATTCTAAATTGGCAATAGACTGGCGACCTGTCCAGGCTGACAGCTGGGATAGGCTCCAGCCCCCCCTGCAACCCTTCACAGGACAAACGCTTACAGAAAACAAATGAATGAATGAGTATTTGCATGTTCACAGATCTTTCAGTCAGGGAGGGCATGTAAAGAATTTCTAACAAGCTAATTTTAACATTTTTTTTTATTATTATTTTTGAAGAAAAATCATATCAAACGCAAATTATTATTCAAAGCGGAGCATTTTAAACATCTCCAGAAGTGTCTGGGGAGACGCTTTAACTAAAGGATGTGAATACCTCTTCCACCGCTGGAAGACTCCAGGGTCCCTTAATAATGGGACTCAATAAACATAATAAAACTCTGTCTAACAGTGCAGGACAATAAAAATTTATATTCATGGCACACGGCGTCAGACTGCTGCCGTGCTGCCGGCTGATGTATAGCGTGCACTAAAGTTAAATGCTGTCTCGCAGTTTGTTATTCACTGTTAACATCAGTTTTTCGAGCTGCGCTTTTATGTACCGTGCCGCCGTCACATGCTCGTGAATGCACCTTGTTTCAGATTTAAAAAAAATGTCATTGTCTTCATCTCTTGTTCCCCGGAAATTCACTTGAAGCGTCCGGTGTTTGCGTCCGGGCCAGCGGGCGGCCCCGAGACAAAGCAATGCATAGACAAGGTTAAAACGCAGTGTAACTTTGCTGCCGAACAGCGTGACTGCATCTCCCGGAGGCATACACAAGTACATTCACTTCACTTCCTGCCCAGAACACACACACACACACACACACACACACACACACACACACACAGCAGAGCCATAGTGATGCACTGTCTGGACTGCAGAAAGGAGACACAGCCTGAAGGTCTCTCTCTACTTCCTCGTTCTGTCACTGCTTCCCTCTCTCTCTCTCTACCCTTCAGTATGGATGCCTATTGTGCCAAGTCAGCACATCTTTGACATGCTTAATTATCACGGCAGAGCCAGATAGGGGAGAGGAGATGATGGGGGAGACAGGGGGAGTGAGGAGGAAATACTGAGGGGAGAGAAGGGAAGACGACATGAGACAAGGAGAAAGAAGGAAAGAAAGGGTAAAAAAAAAAAATGTGAAGGATGAAGAGAGACGAAAGAGGAGAGAGGAGGTTAAAGGAAAAAAAAAAAAAGAGGAGCGAGGCAGAGGGACGGCAAGTTGGAAAGACGCCCCGATCCTTCATGGCTCACAGACGCATCTGCAGCACATTTATTACCTTACTGCCCTGCAAAGCTGCGGCTCGCCTTGGCGGGCAGAGACGGAGCAGAGAGCGGGACAAGAAAAGACCCGAAATACAGAGAGTGATGGAGGCCGAGGGGACATTAAACAGCCCGACACGAACAATTCACAGTTACCATGGAGAATGCAGAGACCAGCACCTGAATAATCGGCAGCACGTCGCCACAGTTTGATCTCTGCCTGTGCAGTGATCAAATGTTGCAGTGATGTTTAATTTAGAGCAGCACGGTGTTATTTAAATGTGCTCTGCACCAGTTCTCTGTGGCTCTCAAAGAGTTTGGTCAAGTCCAAACATGAGCCTCAGTTCGGAGACGCTCTTACAAACCGGAGCTATGGAGTTTCAAAGTCACAGGTGTTTACCAAACAGGAAGGGTCCAATGAAAATTCTGTCGTCACGTTGTGGTTAGTGGAAGAACAAAAGCCCAATTTATTCCTGTCCTTCCACCACTGTGCAGGTTATGCAGATCATGACCCGCTGACTGTGTAACTCTGTAACTCTGTAACAGGAGGACAACGCCAAATACAAGTGCGAACAACTACCAAGGTGCATTGTCATTCGATCGCTAAACCACTTGCCAAGGTGGTCCGGGACATGTTTGACCGCATATCTTTTGAGGTGTCAACGCCAAAGCTTCCTGATGCATCCCTGGCTTGGATGGAACGGAAAAACAGGAGGAGGTGGCTGTTTTAGTTACACCACGTCAACCCATGAAAACATGGAGAGGAAAGAGTGAGGTGCACACTGACAAAATAAAACCTTAGACCCTTTGGTTGGTGACGTAGGCAGTAGCTAAGTCCAGATATGAGTAGTTAGGTGAACATCTTGGAAACCCGTGCAAAAACAATGTTGGAACAACTAAAAAAAAACGTGAAGAACAGCACAAGGTGTTGACCTGGCCTCCACATTCACTCCCCTCCCTTCAACCCATAGGTCCCAAAGACCCAGGACACCCTCAGAATGCCCATGTCCATGTACCACCCACCTAGACCAGACCAGGCACCCCCCACCCCATAGCAATGACGCTCCTTGATGGAAGAGCCATACTCAGCAGGATGCAGCCTGACACAGGCACACACACAAAAACAGTTTAGGAACAACTCAAAAAAAACATGAAGAACAGCACAAGGTGTTGACCTGGCCTCCAAATTCGCTCCCTTCCCCTCAACCCATAGGTCCCAAAGGCCCCCCCACTAACAACATTCTGTTGCCAGACATCACAGGACACGCTCAGACGTCCCATGTCCATGTACCACCCACCTAGACCAGACCAGGCACCCCCCACCCCATAGCAATGACGCTCCTTGATGGCAATCTCCATAGTTTTGTAGAGAGTGGATGAATCAAACTAATAGATAGAAGTGTTGACCTGATGCTTTATTTTTTGGATGAATTAAGGGTTCAAAGGGTCATGAGGTTATATCCTCTGGGATCCATGAGGGTCTGAATGAAATTAGTCCATTTAATACGTGTTGACATAATGCATTTCCCTGGAACTAGAAGAGAAGTCAAGGGCACTAACAGCATCAATACAATCCATCCTCTGGTAACTATGAGTATCCGTACCACATTGTGCGCCAATCTTTCCGACATTTGTCAAACCAGCTCCGGACTAAAGCGGCGGCTGCCTTACAAATCTGCTTTTTGCTCCATAGAGCCCTTTAGAGTCCTTTAAGATGAAGCTTAATTGTCTCCAGAATGATCTCACATGATAAAAGGGATTGCCCTGGTGAGAGGAGGGTAATGTAAAAATGTTCTTGTTCCACTCCCAGTGAAATATCACTTGTCTTAGCGTACCGACATTAATGTCAGCACTTCATTGGAATGATAAAATGACTCTATATAATCAGTTTTCTCCACATAGAAAATCAATAAGGGGAGTCTTGCAGTCAGTCTAGCGAGATGGTAAAAGACTTGCATTAAAGCATTAGCGTTAACACTGGAGGACATAGAGGGGCCTATGTTTCCTTTAATGGGACTATTTACCGGCAACACACAGTCTGTACTGTATCAGCCATGCAGCACAGCACGTTACATCACAAACAGATGTTTTTTAAATGCTTTATAATGTTACTGCTCTAGGAGCAACAGTTCACCGAATCCCATATACGCTCACACACACACACACACACATGCACATGGAAACACACGGAAAAGCCCAAGGACACTTTGGTCGCCACATGCAAACGAATAGAAACACGCTGTCACTGCTAAAAACGAATATCCGGCCCCCGGTCTGTCACTGGCAAGCGACGACTACAACACTCGGTTATATCACAGGCACAGCCGCACACACACACACACACACACACACACACACTCATCAAAGTGCAATTCGCGTCACACATTTTCAGTCTGAGTCTGCATGAGCAGTTTTCTTCCCCACTGCGGGATTTGGTTTCTCCTTGTTAGAGAACAGTGCAGGAGATGAAAGTAACAGGAAATGGCACAGAACGAAAAGTCTGTTTCATAGCAGTAATTTCTTCAGTATAGAGAGATTCCCTTTGGAGACATTAAGTCCTGCAGAGGCTCAGCCGGCTGATTGTCAATATCACACGTCCTGTCTGCTGCTGTCGTAACAGAGAGGTCGGACAAGTTTGTAGTTCTTGTAGTTTTGCTCTTCTTCTTCTTCTTCTTGCGCTCTGCAGCTTAAGAATCTTCCCACTTTTCCCTCTCCCGTTTCGTTATGATGCAGTCGTTATCACCCTCCTCCTCCTCAGCTCTCTCGTTGCCCACAATCTCATCATCGCCGTGCTCCTCATCATCTCCCCTCCGTCCTTTTCTTCCTGCTCCTACTCGCTACACTACTTCCCCCTTCTCCATGTCCTTCTCTTCCTGTTTATTGTCGCTGCTGCCATCTGTCATCTTTCTGTCGTCCTTTCTCGTCCTCCTCCTCTTCCTCCTCTTCCTGCTGAGGCAGACAGCCCGACAGATCAGCTGAATGACAGACCGACATCACGGGAGATGACTGACAGGCGAAAGAGGAGAGGCAGAAGATGAAGAAAAGAAAGGGCTTATGCAAATGATGATGAGCAGTAATTGGATAGCCACGTTTGATAGCAACGTTTAGCTAAATCTCTTTCGGGCACAGAAGTTTTTTATCCAAACAATTTATACAGGATCAGCTGAATTCAAGCAAAAAGTCGCATTTTGTCAAATACAAAGTGCGAAATAGAGTTTGCTGCAAACTGTGTCAGGATCCAACTCTAATTTCTCAAAGAAATAAAGTGTTTGAGAATCTCTGAAGCCTTTTTGGTTCACCCACACAGATGGTCTCACTTATCCTGCGTGCCTTCTCCTTGAGATTGCGGCCAATAACGACAATGCCATTCTCATTCACCTACCGTTGCGGACCTCAGTCAACCTCATTTGCCTCATCAGGAGCGCACGAAATCACAAGGACATCTCCTCATTCTCCTATTAGTGCAGTCTCGGATAATGAACTGCGATCTGTAAAAGAAAAATCTTACAGGGCTGAGTTGGCAGGGTCGTGTTATTTAAGGTACCAGTGCGGCACAGTCCGTGAAGTCCATTTAAAAAGAAATAACAGTTTTTTATGTTAATGTTTTTTGCATTTAAACCGAAATGCCACACGGACAAGAATTAATAACTCTGCAAAGTTATCACTGCTGGACTTATTTTATCTTTTGTCATGAAGTGAATAGTGGAAACACAACATTCATGTTTTCTTGCATGTTTTGGCCCAAAAAAAAAGTCGCCACCTGGATTTAACTAAGCAAATAGGTACGAGCCTCCTATTGGATAATTACTGCATGGGTGATTATCTTTCAGCTGGCAACAAGTTATTTAACCCCAACTGATGCAATGAGTAGCTTCTCATTTCTTAAACAACCATGTCTAAAGACACATCCTGTGGTCGTGGAAAAGATGTTAGTCTGTTTGAGAAGGGTCAAATCATTGGCATGCATCAAGCAGAGAAAACATCTAAGGAGATTTTAGAAACTACTAGAATTGGGTTAAGAACTGTCCAACGCATTATTAAAAACTGGAAGGATAGTGGAGAACCATCGTCTTTGGGGTAGAAATGTGGTCGGAAAAAAATCCTGACTGATTGTGATCAGTGATAGCTTAAACGTTTGGGGAAATAAAATAGAAGAAAAACAACAGAAGAACTCAGGGCTATGTTTGATAGTGAAAGTAAGAGCATTTCCACACGTACAATGTGAAGGGAACTCAAGAGATTGGGACTGAACAGCTGTGTAGCCTTAAGAAAACCACTAATCAGTGAGGAACACAGCTGCGTTCTTTTCACCCCCGTGTTGTCAACCTCACTTCACAGACGGTCTGGAACCATTCATCTGAAGGGTGTAGGACTACCTCTACCTGTTTTTGGCAACAGTTAAGACTCACCAGTGTTTGTCCTGACTGGACGACCCAACAGTTTTGGATCTAACAATGGACTGACCGGTGCCAACAGCCGTCAATAAACTACCGGTTGAACCGAATTCAGTCTCAGGTTACTTTAAGTTCATGTCTGCTGCATAGGTTCAGTTAAATGAATGTCTGATCTAACGAAAACATTTAAAACAAATAAAGAACAATGTAGCTTTCAAGCTTCTTTTGGGAACTGAATAATTCTTCTTTCTCTTTATTGTCAAAGTAGGTGCAAAAACAAACAATGTACTTTTATATTTGGCCTCTAAAGGAGGGTGTACCTGAAGCTGGCTATTCTCAGCTCTCTCTTCCTTCCTGATCTGCTCTTCTTCCAGACTCCTCCACTGCTTCTCTCTTTGGACGAGGAACCTGTTCTTTTAGATCAGTTGGAAGAAGCTTCGTATTGTAGGTGCTCCATAGTCAGAGCCATCGTTTTGGTTTGAAATCTGATAATCACTTTGTCGTTTTTTCCTGATCACCAGCTCCAGCTCCTCACACTTCCTCAAAGTGGTCCTTTATCATCTTTTTTAAGAAAATCTGATCTTATGGGGGGGGGGGTGAGACAGTGATTGTGGTGGTTAGCACTGATGCCTCACAACATTAAGGGACCCTTCTGTGTGGAATTGGCATGTTCTCCCTGTGTCTGGTACTCCAGGTACTTCAGCTTCCTCCCACCGCCCAAAGACATGCTCATAAACTGCTGATTCTAAATTGGCCGTAGGTGTGAGTGTGAATGGTTGTCTGTCTCTCTGTGTTAGCCCTGCAATAGACTGGCGACATGTCCAGGGTGTATCCCACCTCTAGCCCGATGACAGCTGGGATAGGCTCCAGCCCCCGTGCGACCCTACCCTCCAAGGGACAAGAAAATGAACGAACGAATAATCTTATAGGCCACCTCTTCCCAGAACCTTCTTGTTCCTAGGGTTAGGGTTTCACACAGAAACATTTGCAGAGTGTCGTCACATCCTCTTTTCTCTGTCGGTTGGCCTTCTCAGGTGTCAGCTGGGTGTGAGTGCAGGACTGTTACAGTAGACAGCATCAGGTAAAGCCTGGCATAATAAATTTGCAAGTGACTGTTACAAGGGGTTGCCCCCACAGAGAGAGTTATCCGTCTCTGTGACTCCCCTCGTTTTAGCATCGCCTGTCCCTGCAGGTCCACTTGGCTAAAACGGAACATTTAAGTCTTGTTTGGCTCCCTGTCTTGGTTCACTGTTTTCCTCTGACCTAATGCTGATGCCCAATACTATGTGAATAAAACGCTGACACTGTTGCCGACACTGTTGCCTCAATGTTACTATGAATAAATAAACAGCAAACAGTGGAATGATGGTGCGGCGCCAGGGTGTTGGGTTTAGTGCAGAAAAGAGTGCGTTAGATAGTGGAACCTTTTAATGACAGTGTCTCTTGAAATGAAGTTGTCCCTCAGGGTCCCTGATGATTCTGATAAGCTCCCGTGAGAGTTGCTTTTGTGTAATCTAGATAAGATGAGGCAGTGTGAACATAAAATTAAATAACGGCTGTACACAGTATGATATTCACTCACATGGCTTTATGTTTCTTTGTGTAACTCCGAGGTCGCTATCTAGCCGATTTATGTAGGAGTGTTAGAAAACAGCTAACCCCTGTTTCCAGCCACAGCAGGCACCTTATTTCAGCAAAAAAAACAAAAGATCTGATGTGCTCACTGTGAGTTACCTACGCAGCAGACAAGGTTAGCAGGCAGCTTGTGAAGAAAGTCAAATAATTAGCAGCCAAAGGAGCTGCCATTATGACTTTCATTCACGTACACCTGTGATTTTCTGTCTGTGAAATATCTTCTTTGTAAGGACTATGATGTTTGCTGCTAATTTTAAGTGAAGTACGCGGATGTAGTGTCATACCACACTGCCTGTCTGTCTCATATACACCAGTCAGCCACAACATTATGACTAGAGACAGGAGAAGTAAGTAATATTGACCATACTGTGACAATTCAGTGTTCTGCTGGGAAACTGTTGGACCTGGCATTCATTCATGTGTCTGGCAGACATGTAGCACCCAGCTAGACCAGACCAGGCACCCCCACCCCGTAGCAATGACACTCCTTGATGGCTGCAGCCATCCCCAGCAGGATGCAGTCTTTAGGAACGCTTTAGGAACAACTAAAAAAACATGAAGAACGGCACAAGGTGTTGACCTGGCCTCCAAATTCACTAGATCCCAAACTGATCAAGTATCTGTGGGATGATCCACAGAGGCCCCTCCCCTCAACCCATAGGACCCAAAGGCCCCCACTAACATCATTCTGTTCCCAGACACCACATGACACCCTCAGAAGTCACATGTCCATTCTCTGATGAGTCACAACTGTTTTGGAGGCACAAGGGAGACACAATAGTCTCGTATTTGGTAATATAGAAAACTTTTCTACAGTTCTGTATCCATATCTTACCGCAGCCTGTAAGAGCAAGGGAACAAGGCATACACATTTACAACAAGACTTCATCAGAAATTTTCCAAAACAGCACATTTGAAAGATTCGTATTTGACTTTTTTCCTCGTTTTGTTGTGCAGCCTTTTGGTCTCGACCACTTTCTGAAAGATTAGTGGAAAGAGTGTTGATTGTGCTAAATATAATGAGTGAAATCAAAAGACTAAATGAAAAGACACCTTTCAAAAGACTTCCACGAGGTTTCAAACCGCCTCGGTTTTATATGTATAGAAATAACAGCAGTAGAGTATGTCTTTTTCTTATAAATAATGACATTTCTGACTTCTTGGTTAAGAATGTTCTTATGAATGTCTTTTTTTTCCTCCTCTTGCTCATTTTTTATCCATCATGTTAAAGTATGTGCTGATCTTGAGCTTGGCAGAACTTGAACTTCTCTCTCTGGCATTTTTATACGACACAAATTAACCTGTGTGTGTCTGTGGTTATGACGGGGGAACGGGTTAAATGTTGCCTCACATTTCCTGACATTTCCCAAGTTTTGTTTCAAATTCATGTGACAGCTTATCTGGAGCGTTGCCTCAGAGGAAGAAAAAGAAGCGTGGCGGAGTAGGACGGGGGGGTGGGGCGTGAGGGGGATCTGGCCCGAGGATGGGAGAGGGGAGGAAGACAAGATGGGACAGACAAGATGTGAGAGTAATAGAGAGTAATAGAGCTGGAGAGCTGAGGATAGACAAAGGAGGGGATGAGATTGAAAGAGGAGGCTAGACAGATGATCAGAGTAATAGAGGAGACAAAATGAAAGCCAAAGAGACGAGAGGAGAGGCTGGGCAAGTCACTGAGGCTTCACTAATTGTCACTCAGAAGAAGGGGAGAGGGCTCTTTCCAAAGAACAGTCATGCTGCTCTGTTCCTTGAATCGGATCTCTGTTCCTGCCCCTCCTCCCTCTGCCGCCGTCTAGACAAGACCAGAACAAGCTGTTCTTGTTATTGGAGGAAGAGGAGAAAATGTGCAGTGTCATTAGGTCGCTCACTGGCAGCCGAGCAAATCGGAAGGACTCGCACCGGGAGCGGGCCTTCGAGGTGTTTGCTCGGTGCGGGGCAGTGCGAGCAGGTACGAGCCGCCTGCGTTTGTGTGTGTTGATTAGGTCCAACAAAACACAGCGGCGCCCCACCTTCCCAACCACTCTAATGAATTTCATTAAAACGTTTCCCTCCACCTCTCCTGTGAAGGTTTTTTTTTTGTTTTTCTCCCTCCATCTATTACGGCTCCAAGGACAAATAGTTACCACAAAAAAAAGGAAGAATCCGGACCAGAAGTGTGGAGAATCTGGCTGAGACTTGATTACAGCGCTCGATTAGACCTGTGTAATCGCATTAAGTAATGAGTTTGGCGCCCAAGAGTCAGAGCTGATTTGTCACTATGGCGAACACATCATTTAGCTGAATATTTCAGTTGGAGTCTTGTAAATAAGTCCAATTTTCTCTGCTTCATGTACCGCTCGTAAATCAAACAGGACCCATTTGTGAGGCTAAACATGTGGAACTTTCTTTTGTTTCTATTTATATCTCCAAACTAAAGCATTTGGCAGAAGTAAGCACGGTGTGCCTCATTTTTCTGGAGTTAAATCACATAAAACTAGCACGGTGAACGACTTCAGATTTTGTCTTGCATCCGGTTTATCCTTCCAGGAGGCCTGAGGCTAAAATGAGCTGATAGGCTGCTATGCACTTGCCACATTGGGATGCGACACGGACACTTTATAGGGTGCTTGGATTGCAGTGGCCCCCAACCTTTGCTGTGCGGTAAAGTTATATAAAGTAAGTGAAAGTGAAAGCAAGCCTCAGCTGTACATCTGCGATTGCTGTGGTAATGCATCGACAACGGTAGGACAGGAGAACACTGTTAGGAAGCCAGATGCAGACAGTTTTGAGCTTTAGTCTTGAGCACTTGAGTGCACATTTATGCTGCAGAGACAGACCAGCACATGGGATCACTTGAGATCAGCGGTTTGTAACAGCAGCAATTGTGAGTAATGAATACTGTCCTTAAAGAAAGAAACCATCAAAAATAATACTTTCTTAAGTCTAACCCTAACCCTAACCCTTTTATGTGAGAAGATCATGAACTGTAAGGACCAAGGTTTAGTGTTTTTGTGTTAGTTTTATAGTTATTACAATATTAGACCATGCATTAGCATCCGTCCCGGGGAATCAGATCACGTCAAGTGGCCAGCTCAAAGTACAGGTGTGAACACGCCCAGGTCATCTTTGAGAGATCCGATCTCTGACCACATTTGAACGTGGTCTAGGTCACATTTGTCCGCATTCCTTCGGTACAACGCGTCCTGAGTCACATTAAAGGCGACCTGCTCGACGGGGGTGCTCTGGTACTCTGTTATAAAGGCAAGAAACACACCGTGAGTGATCCCCGTTCATTAGTAATGAGAGCCTTTTAAAATATTCTGTCCTTGAAGCTGTTTGCTAACTAAATAATAAATAAAACTAAACAAGAATTAACTAAGACAGTGATTGAATATGGGAAGGCTGTGCGTGATACTGTTATTAAATAACGTGTCGGCAAGTGGTTAATTATTGATGCGGTAATGTTTAAGTATAAGGATGTAGTTAAATTACTACCGCCATAATAATTTAATGTGTGTGCCCAAGTCATGATGCACGCACAAAAAAAAAAAACAGCGCCGTTCTTGGTTCTGAAACAGCAGTAGAGCTCCATTAGAGACAGTTATACACTGTTATACTATTCTGATCCGCCCCAAATGACGTCGGTGTTTATTTACATACAGAGAGCGAAACTGAGATTGGATCTGAAGAGCCGGCTGGAGACGCTTTCGGAGTAAATTTTAAGTGTGACCACGGGCGCTAAAAGCTGGCCAGTTGCGATTGGATTGCCCAGGTCGGATGTTAATGCGAGGTCCTGCACCGTGCTGTTGTAGGTGTTTGACCGCATTCTGCTTTAGTTCTCTTAACCCCACAGCCCTGCGCTCAAGTTCTCCTCATACCTGCTCTCTCTTTTTTGAAAAATCAATGTATTTGTTTTAGATTTTGACACTTTTTAACGAGTTTTCCAGAGGTTTTCAAAAGTTTATTCTCATCAATTGCTCTTCTTTTGCCAGCTTGTTCATACCACGAGAGCGGGTGTGATGTAGGGTTCACATTCCTCCAGAATTCAGCTTTGCAAAATAGAATACAGATTAAATGCATTCATTATGTATAACGGAAGAATACCCACGATGCTTTTTAGGGCATGTTTGGTTTGGGAATGTGCAGCATGTACTGAAGTTAGTACGAATCGTAAGCTTCAGTTCTTAATACTTCTGTTAGTCCACCAAATATACGCTAGTGTCATTACTGATATTGCACTTTCCCGGAGCATGTTCCCTGACACAGTTTTTAAGGGAATGAATGCAAACTACTCTTTGCTCGCCAAACTTGCACAAGCGTCTTGGCGGTTCACATTATTTGTCCCAATTCTTTCCTTCATTATCAGGATCACGGGAAGATTCTCCTCTCTGCATTATCTGTTGCAGAAAAAAAATAATATTTCTGTTCTTCCAGAGTGAAAAAAAAATTATAAAACGAGTTAGAAAACGTATCCATGGAGATGACATGCAGGTGAACACGCCTCCGCCACTCAATTATTATTTGCTGAAAGTATGTGTGAGTTTTAATTACAGTAATAATTATTTTGGCGGTGATAAATCAGAGCCCGATTTAACAGAGAATCTTTGTGGCTTTACTTGAAATGAAGTTGTGTAGTTTTGCCGTGTTTGTTCAGCGTGTGTTCAGGAGAACCGCAGAATCTGAGCGCTAAAGTAAATACTCTGTACACCTAATGAGTTGTTATTCCGGCTACGATATAATTGCTAATTCACACACAGTTCACACACTAAATTATTAAACAGTCTTCCAGTCCAACTGGTGTGTGCTTGCTTAGTGTTGATGCAATGGGAAAACTCATTGTCACCCTTCTGAAACAATGACGGGGTTACTTTAAGTAACCCACATATTTGACCACAGTTTGCATTAGGAGCTGTTATTTTATGATGGGAGAGCAGTTGACAGTGTGGTCTGTGGATTAATCAGAGTAACCAGGGTATCGATGGTGAAGGTGTCCTTCTGTAGGAAGCCACAAGCTGAATTCCATTTACTCACTCAGAGGGAGACCAGAGGCTCAATTAAATTCTATTCATATGGCGTCAATAACGATTCCAATAGCCTGCTTTCTAGAGCTTTTTTTAAAGTCGACTGTTATGTGATGAAAGTCAAGTTGACTGGTACGTCACTAATAAAAACAAGCTAGAAAGCTGAATACATATGCTGAGAAGAGACAGCTCATGTGCTACACACTGTGAGCTGCAGATATGTATAGCCTGTATAAAAACAGGCAGCACCTCAGCACCATCAGTAGCATTTAATAGTACTCCACAGCGTATTGGAAAATGGGTTAGTGTAGCAGTATTTTGTTGAAGCCTTCTCCGTGTACTGCAGATAAAGGTCTAATAACTTTCACAATGAAATTTACCAACAAATTGTTGATGTGCAGTTTCCTTCTCTCTGTTACCACAGGGTGTTTGATGAAGTTGTTAACTGACTGCTGTCTAGAAGATTTGGACTGTTCCTCTGCTAGCGTTAGCACACTCAGTGCACAGATGAGTCTGCATTGCAGTAGTTCTTTTGTTGTATTTCAGGACTGACATGTCACTGTAGTATGGCCTTCATCTTTAGTGAAGTATTTCCACACACTTGATGAACCGCTGCTAGTTTGCTGCAATGACCCACTGGGCTCCTCACCTGTCTTCTAGGAGGTATCTATGATATTATTGTCACATGATCGGTGACTAGTCGACAAGATGCTTAAAGCACAGGAGTGAACTCGACAAACTAATTAATCGACTAGTCTGTACAACCCCTATTGGGTACCGTTAAAGACACTTTAAAGAACCCAGAGCCTGAAACCCCCAGAACAGCGATAAGGCAAAGGTGGCAAGAAATAGTCCCTATTAACAGGAAGAAACCTTGACGTAGCTCATATGGGGAGACTCATCTGCTTGAGGCCAGCTGGGTAGAGACAGAACAGGCATTGGAGCAAGGTGATACAAACATCTGACTATCTATACACATTAAAAATGCATGTTACATGAGAGACTGATAATGAATTTAATAAAAGCACAAGTCTCAGAAGCAGATGTGCAACATTTCAATACACGTTTCTATAAAGAAACTAAAACTCAGCAGTCAAGGACAGGGGCCTTTTGTCATACCTGGTCCTGTTACCAAAGTTACCAAACCACTGGGTGGAAAATGAATTGCAAATATTCGTTGAACTCACTGCAGTGGCCTAAATGTGCTGCAGACAGCGCTTAGCAGGCATTATTTTTTTGCCTTTCAGGCTACATACAGGCAGCTTGTTCATCGGCTCAAGTATTTAGGGTGATACGTATGTAGTTCAAGAGGAAAACTGAAGGCGCTGGTACTGAAAATGTCCTTAAAATCAGTTGGAGGTAAAGGTTTTTCATTCCACACAGTCTTCTTCTATTTCAAATCCTGGTTCCAATGCAACAAGTCTAGTGACATGGCACCATAAGGTCACCAGTTTGAATATCTTGAGGGGTTTAGGTGGTTTAAGGCACGCACCTAAACCCCTAAATGCTGCATGCATGGCTACTCCGAGAGAGCTCACCATTGTGTGTAGGACAGGTTATATGCAGAGGACCGAATTTCCCCTTGAGTGATTAATAAAGGTGAGGTGCTGGTGAGAGTGGGAGGGTTCAGGGTTCAACAACGTTCAGGGAAGAGTTGGAAATGAGACAGTCTCTTAATAGACCTCTGTTGTTGCTCTGCAGGCTATATTTGCCTCTGCTGGAATAACCATGGATGTACTAAGGAGAGAACTACTGGATACAGCACTACGAAATGGCACAACAAAGTGCTTCCCTGCTGGTCTCAATCATGGCCTCCTGCTTGGTCCATAAACCTTATATTCATGTAGGAGGATTTTTTTAAATAAATAATTTAATCTCTGGATCTCTGGATTAAAAATTCATGTAAAAAAAAAAAAAATCAAATCCAAAGATGCCTATCCTATGATTTTGGTCAGCGGGGTGTAAAATACATCAAGTGACCACCTCCCTTGATATCTGAATCAGATTGAACGGTTGGTGTCCACGTTGCATTGTGGGTAATGCAAACAATACAAGATAATGAAGAGTGCACTGAATAAAACAGGCTATCACTTGCTCTGATGTCCATCATGATTGCAGTACTAACTTTCTGATGCCATCCTCTTCCTTCCATAGAGTAAACAAAGAGACAATATGGATATTTCCAGTCGGTATACATGCATCTTTCCTACATGGAATCACAGCGTACATGTGACACAAAAGGAACTGTGACAGACTGAAATATACAAAGTAAAACCACATCGTCAAAAACAAAGGAAAAGTCAACAAATAAACCGTAAAGGTTAATAGACTGCATTTTTTAGAGTGTACCATCGCGTTTCCATTCAAACTTGACCCAAATTTTACTTCTTGACACTGGCAGAGGGTTTCTGATTGCAAATCAAATGACTTTAGGGTTTTCAGTCAAACAGTCGTAAACACAAACAAATGCAGCTTCGGCTTAGGCTTTGATTCTACACCGATCCGGCATAACATCATGACCACCTTCCTAATATTATGTAGGTCTGCCTTGTGCCTCCAAAGCAGTTGTGACTCATCAGAGAATGGACATGGGCCTTCTGACTGTGTTTGAGTTGTTCCTAAAGAATTTTTGTGTGTGTGCCTGTGTCAGGCTGCATCCTGCTGGGGATAGCTGCTGCCATCAAGGAGTGTCATTGCTATGGGGTGGGGGTGCCTGGTCTGGTCTAGGTGGGTGGTATATGTCTAAGTAACATCCACATGAATGAATGCCAGGTCTAAAAGTTTCCCAGCAGAACACTGAATTGTCACAAGATGGTCAATGTTATTCACTTCTTAGTGGTCATAATGTTGTGGCTGACTGGTGTAGACTACATGACTCTATGTCATTGGTTCTCTCCCTTCATGGTGTATCAGTGCAAGTGCAGCCCTCACAGACTGGCTTCACCAAACCCACATTTCCAGTGCACCAAACACTTTGTTGTTGTTACTGTCACTTATTCTGATTAAAGTTCTGCACGATTATTCCTTCCTCACAAACACACACACACACACATATATTTTTCGTCCTCATATTTATAGCTCTGCGCCTTTTTCTTTCCGCTGGATAGTCCTAATCAGGCATATTAATATTTGGAGGGAAAGAAGCGTTTCGGTAATAACCGTGACAGGAGCACATTATGTTTCGGGGCTGCAGCACATCAAAGACCCGTTTGAAAGAGCTGTTTATTTATTTGTTGTTTTGAACGGGAGGCCATTTTTATTTATTTATTTATTTATTTTTTTGTCTGACCTTGCTTCTGTGCGAACTCAACACATTAACTCCGAGCTCACAGGTAGAAGAAGGAAAAAAATAAATCGTTCCATGTGACCTTGCACATTCTGAAGCGTAGATAACAGGGAGAACTTAACATAACGGGTCAGTGTTTGAGCGTTTTATTGTCCGTGAAGTTTATCAATGCTTTTACACATTTTAGTTCTGAGTCCGCGTGCGTGGGCGTACATTTTTCAGCTTGCATTTTCTCTCGCTGTCTCTCGAAACGTGATTTCATTTTAATTTTAAACACACTATCGCGATATTCGACGATTCTCCTCTGCGGAGAAGAAGCCGGATCGATTCTTTTATCGTTCCTCATGGGCAGCAACGACTTCAGGACCTTGAACAAACCGAACATTTTGTTCTGTTTGGATGCATATTTGGGTGCAGTGTTGGCCTCAGCCCTGATGTTTCGCGCTCAGCCCTATTCAGAGAACTAAATGTTTGAAATAGTTGTTCTAAGAAATGTTACTTACTCTTTCTGTTTGTCCCCCCTCACCCACCACCACCCCTTCCCTTGCTGTACAGAGTGCAAGTTCCACTGCACCAATGGGAATTGCTTGCGTCTGGGCTCGCTGATCTGCAACCAGCTGAATAACTGTGGGGACAACAGTGATGAGGAGAACTGCCCTGTGGTCACCCAGCACCCTCCGCCGGGCATCTTCAACTGTGAGTGCTGCAGGATGCTGCTACACCTCTCTGCCTCTCTCCACGGCCGCTTCTTCTTTCCTCCCTCGTCCTCCCCTCTCTTCCTCGTCTCTTCTCTCTGCTTTTTCGGTTCTGTCTCTCCCTGGGGGTCTCCTTGTCTTTCCTGGCAGAAATGATGCGGGCGGTGATGTGCAGTCTGAGGGTTGCACAGTCCTCTTTGCAGGAGTGGCACACTTTCTATAGAGTATAATTTTCTGGGATAGATCTTGTTTTCTTTTGTGTCTTATAGATTTGAAAAAAAAAAAAGGAAAAAAAAATGTCTTTGCGCCGTGTCAGCATCAGACTCGGTTCAGAATCCACCTTCAACTGGCATTGAGGACTCACAAATACACAAAAACTGCTTTTGAATTCACAATCAGGTGGGTGAAATCACAAAAAACACCTACAATAATGAATCCATATACAAATATATACATAATTTTACACATATTAGTTCAAAACATTAAAAAGAAACACCAGCGGAGGGCGTTTTCAGCACCCAGTCTGCACCAGTATAGGGCCAGCAGCAGTAGTCATGGTGCCGGTTAGCATCAGGAGCTGCGTTGCCCCAAGGATACAGGACAGGAACACGTTATGGTGTTTGATCCAGACTCTTTGTTTCTCATCGGGATCTGTTTGGTGTAGATCATGTCATTTGGCAATGTACGAATGCCTGAATGCATCTTTGTTTGTGTTTGTGTGACACCAACAGTGTCACACAAACACTGAAGCTACGTTTGTTGAAACACCCGAGATCAGACGACACGTCTCTTTGGCAAATCATGAGCAGCTTAACCGACTGACAGCATACACTTCCTGATTTTGGTACGACATGGTAGTTTTGGTATGTTCACATGAGATGCTTGTAGATGGGGTTAGAAAAGACTACGACCACCACTAGATTACGACCACCTTCCTAATATTGTGTAGGTCTCCCTTGTGCCTCCAAAACAGTTATAACTCATCAGAGAATGGACATGGGCCTTCTGAGGGTGTCCTGTGGTGTCTGGTAACACAATGCTGTTAGTTGGGGGCCTTTGGGTCCTATGGGTTGAGGGGATCATCCCACAGATGGTTGATCAGTTTGGGATCTAGTGAATTTAGAGGCCAAGTCAACATCTTGTACTGTTCTTCATGTTTTTTCTTTTAGTTGTTCCTAAAGCGTTTTTGTGTGTGTGTGTGCCTGTCATTGCTATGGGGTGTGGGTGCCTGGTCTGGTCTAGGTTGGTGCTACAGCAGAACATTGAATTGTCACAACATGGTCAATGTTATTCACTTCTCCTGTCAGTGGTTTTAATGTTGTGGCTGATCGGTGTATATTGCTAAAGCTCAGAAGATACACATATCTCAAGAAAAACTCCCAGTTTAAATTCTCTAAATACGCTTTAGAGAAGACACCTTATACTCTTTTCCACATCCATCAAACGTCTTCCTCAAACCCTTTTCCATTTTTGTACAGTCTTCTGTCTGAAACTGTCTTTCATAAGCACCCCGCCACACCTCCAACTTCCCCACCAACGGCACCAGCCACCTCCTCACACCTCCCGCCGAGGCAGCGCCGTCCAGGGAACGAGATGAGAGTGTTCCCCTGACTCGTCACGATCAATGGAAACACACACAGAGAGAGAGAGAGAGAGAGAGAGACGCAGAGTGGGGGAGATTTAGGGAGAGACGCAGGAAGAGAGAGAGGGTGAAGGACACCAATGGGCTCCGATGGCTGTCTGCCAGGCCACTTTGATGTGCTGCAGCGTTCTCTTTCAACAACTTTTAGGAGGAGAGGGAAAACTTTTTACAGCAGCACTTTCATCCTTGGCTCTGGTGTGTGTGTGTCTGGCTATGTGTGTGTGTGTGTGTGTGTGTGTGTGTGTGTCTGGCGGGTTCTTTACCTTCCCCTCCATCTCTTCCTCACATCCCACCCTTCCTCTTTCACTCCCCCGCCCCCTTACTCCCTCCTTCAAATGCATTTCACCTCTCCAACCCATCCAACCTTGTTGTTTTGTGAATTTATCTCACTTTTTTTTTTCCTCTCTCTCTCTGTCTGTCTACCTTTCTGCCGCGCCAAAAGCTACTGGGAGCAAACTTTTTTTTATTTTTTTTATTTGAGGGTAGGTTACTTGGTGTGTGTGTGTATGGGGGGGCTCATTTCCAATGGATAGAATTCTGAGCCAGGTACTTAAAATATTTAGCTGTCTAGAGCGAATGTTAATTTAAGTGTCTGCGGCTGGCGTTACGGAAAGCTGTACAATGATTGTAATTTTCTGAGCCGGTGCACATATTCTGGTGATGCCTGAGAGATACAGGGGGAGAGAGAGAGAGGGATGGATGGAGGGAGAGGAAGGAGACAGAAAAAGAAAAAGAGATTGCCAAGTAAGACAAAAAAAAAGAAAGAAAGAGAGAGTGGCAGGGATTGGAAAGCGTGAGAGGGAGAGGAGAGACAAAGAGGGGTTGGAAGGGACACAGAGGCAGAAACATGGAGGTGCATGGACGGACGGAAAGCGAGGGAGGAAGAGGAGGGAGAAAGAGAGGAGGGAAGGGAGAGGGACAGAGAAAATGTTTCTGTGGTAATGGAGTTTGCCATCTTGTTGCAGCCGCTGGCTGTTGCCGTGGCGGTGGCAGACAGATGGATCATGAATACTGTCTAGACACACTGCAGTCTGACGCCCTGCATCTCACTCCCTGCACCTCCTCTCCTCTCCTCTTCTCAAAACTGCCCCCCTTTGCAGTTTATCACAACAAACACATTTTCACTTGATAATGCTTCTATATTAGACATAGTTAATTTACCTCTAGGTATATTTCTAAATCAGAGCAAAACCTTCAAAAAAAACCTTGCATCTTATGTCGGATGAGGCACATTTCTTCTACTACTTACACTATAGTTCGCATTAGGCTTTTTTTTTCTTGTGGCAGCCATTTTAACTCATCAAAGTGTCACTAATAACTTTAACATTAGCTCCGGAAACTGCTCCAGAACTGGCTTCCTTACGTTTAATGCACTTGTTATTAACGCTATTGATCTGGCTTGTCCCTTTTCCTACAACAGCTGGTCAAAGCTCTGCAGCTTAAATGAATGGCGCTCCATTTAGCACCATGCAAAAATATTTTTACTTGTTAAAGTTCCTTTTAAAGGGGAACTACTGATATTAACAACCTGGGCCTTATTTCTGGCATAAAATATGATCGTTTACTCACCCATATAACTTTTGTGTAATTTGTAGTTGTTTGAGAGATATTTAGATCTGCGTATATCCATATAATGGGAGTGACTGGGGCACCGAAACGCAACCTCTAAATAATGCATTATCTGCCGCGAAACTCGTTCATTTCACCAATATTTTGTTATGATACCCTAGCGCTATTCCCTGTTGAGTCTGGAGTTACCTGTTATCATCATCCGGGGTCTGTAGATTGACCTACAGACCCTGGATGATTTCTTCTGACCTGGATGATGTCGTCTCTGATCATGGGTGAGTAAACGATATACATATTTTCTGCCAGAAATAAGGTCCAGGTTGTTCCGCTTTAGAGTGAGACTATGTATGTTTTTTTAAGAAGTAATATTCTGTGCCAATAAAGGGTTTTGCCACCATAAGCTTTGTTTGTCTAGTAAGACCTGTAGCTTACAGAGGCTAGATTTAGCTAATGATTGCAAACTTAAAGAATCAAAAGTGTAAATGCTCATCATCCAGGTTAGAGTCTGGAGCATTTAGCATCGCCGCACAATGCCACGCTCTTTGTCGCATCTCCTGCTCAGCGAGAGTCACGGCGTGCAACGCAACAAAACATGTGTACCTCTCTCCTTACGTTGGAGCAGCCACAACACATCAAGTGAGTGGAATTGATTTTCTGTGGAAATGTTTTCTGCGGCGCTCGGTGTGGCTCAAAGGAACTGTAGCAAAACACAAGTTAGAGCTGGATGTTATCTTTGAATCTGGGTGAAGCTGCACGCTGCGTTCTGGAGACGCTGTGCTTAATTCCTTATGTGTAATATCACCGTATAATTTTATAATGTGACTGAAGATTCGTTAGAAACAGACGTCAGAGTAATGTTAAAGGCAAAAACTGACTCTTAAAGGGGAATTACCATTTTTTTACAACCTGGACCTTATTTCTGGCATAAAATACAATCGTTTACTCACCCATATAACTTTGGTGTCATCTGGACTCCTTCAGATGATATTTAGATTAAGTGGAGCCCCATATATCCATATAGTGGGAGTGATTGGGGCACCAAAACACAGCCTCTACATAACGCATTATCTGCCGCGAAACTCGTTCATTTCACCAATATTTTGTTATGATACGCTAGTGCTATTCCCCGTTGAGTCCGGAGTTACCTGTTATCATCATCCGGGGTCTGTAGATTGAGTTTCGCTGCAGATAGAGGCTGTTAGAGGCTGCGTTTCGGTGCCCCAGTCACTCCCACTATATGGATATACAATGCGCTCTACAGGATCTAAATATCCTCAGAACGACTCTAAATGACACCAAAATTATATGGGTGAGTAAACCATCGTATTTTATGCCAGAAATAAGGTCCAGGTTGTAAAAAAACAGTAATTCCCATTTAAGGTTGTTTTTTCTTTGCTTTATCATACGCACTATATAACCTTTATATTATACTCAGCTTACAACCAGTTTGAACAGACCTGAATACGTTTGCAGTGCAAAAGAGAAAATACCTGAATCGTGCTTTCTATGTGTCATGCATGCTACAGTCCAAGCCCATAAAGCTCCTGATGTATGCACTGATGTGTTAATAATACACTTGCATTGACACTTAGGCAAGTGCTGTCAGCTTATACAGTACATGCATACAATTATCGACCTGCAGTCTTTAATTTACTTTTAAAAATGTATTCAAGGTGTACCAAAGTGGCCATGTAGAGGTTGTTTATCGTGAACATTAGATGGAAGTTCATGTCTCGAGGCGCAAGCGAAATTATCAACGCTTCAGATAGAGTATGACGGTCATTTCACATAACCTCAACCTTTAGAAAGCTACCAAAGCTCTTCCTCCACTTCCTGATCTGTCGGCTACACGTGAGGAGCGTTTGATCAGTGAAAAGCCGCCGCCTGCTTCTATGTGTGTGCCACGCTGGACCTTTCAGGCAACCTTTCAGTCTGATGGTTGTTGAAGCACCTGGATAGTAGCGCGTGTAGACAGTGTCAAGCCTATTAAAGTAACATTTTATCTCTAAATAGCAGGGGAGACCCTTATAGAGGTCTAAGTGACCTTTGAAAGAGTAATGGCTGCTTAAAGGACCATTTAGCTGGCGGAGAACCTTCAGGGAGATTGCGTGTTTTTAAGAGTGTGTTCCACTACAGATCACAAGGTGAACACTGCATGCTGCTGTTTGACTTCGGCCGGCCACGTCTCTGGCTTTCTTCCCTTGTTAGACTCGGCTGAAGTGTAAGGCAGGGACAGGGGAAGGAGACCAGAGGATAGTTTGGATCGATTGTCAACTCTAGCTTAGCCATTGATCCCAGTCCAGTGTGAACGGCCCCTTCAATAGCATCTAGCAAGGCTTCAGGCCGGCTGATTGATCCCGTTTGTGTAGGAGATTCATAACTGTGAAGGCTCATTATTGACTACTCCTCCGTTTCCAGACTGTCTGAGTACCTTAGACAGGGCTGTTGTGCACCATTGATAGCTTCAACATTTTATTTCTTATTTAATTTTTTTGTTTTGTTTTATTTTCTGAGAAAAACTTTGGAGGGAAGACTATCTCTGCTCTGCTAATTCATTTCAGTTAAGTTCATTTTTTGTGTGTGTGTTTTCACTCTTCTGCATGTAAATCCAGTCTATCAGCACTTACTTTATTATGCAGTAACCAAGGAAATGAACCAAAGTTCTGTCTGGTTTCTATTTTTGCATCTTTTTAACAGAGTTTGCAAAGAAATAAACTAGTTAAAGTAACTCTAGAGAGACAGAACGATGCAATTCACAATTCACAAATAAAAAGAAATGGAAATGAAAAGTAAACTGTAGATGTTGCTATGTCATTGTCAGTAATGAGTAATGACTTTTCTCTCACTAAAGAACTGCGATACTAGACTACATTTCAAATCAAAGTTTTTTGTTTTTTATTTGTCACAAGCATAAAACCAAAAAATAAACACATTGTGATTTGACTTCAAAATTAAAAATTCTTAATCTCGAATTTCTTTCTCATTGTGAGTAGTTTTAGTGCTGAATGAGCAACACCCCTTTATAATCTACATTATAAACATTAGCCTAACTTGCCTTTATGAAAAGAAATCTGTGTTAAAAACTTGCTAAATAAATGAGACATTACAGCACTGGATTCTGTACCTGATATAAAGTGATTGCTACACAAGTGAAATCCATTTCTTGAGGGATCCCACCACTCCGTTTTGCAGGTTCTTTGGGAATGCTATAAAACAGTTTCCCCTTTGCTTGCAGTTGTCAACCGAATAGTAATTAATTCTAAAAGCGCACTTTCATGCAAATATGGTGGTGTTGTGATTGCTGGTGCAGGGTGATGTCAGCTACCGGAGCTGTATAGATATATATACAGCTATATAGGATAGCTTTAAGCCCTATAGCAACTATTACATTACATTTGTAAAGTTTCTCTGAGTTAACCCTTTATAGGACACTCATTGAAATACTTGGAAATTCTAAATTTCAACCCTAGAGTATTTTTGTAGGGTGTGAAAATACTTTTTTACTAAATTTTTCATTTTCATGTAGAAAATCAACGTCAATAAAGTTACCATATATGGTTCCTTGCCCTTCAGTGATAAACTAATGTCAACATGTATTTAGACCATTAGAACATAAGTGCTGATTCAGACACTTGTCAACATATACATTATCACATTAGACAACATTAGGACACTTCTTCACGGTACCTAATAAAGCAGTTACGCTCAGCGACCTTGCAGACCACATTTGACCCCGATTTGATCAGAGAACGTTGCTTTGATTGGCTTCGTGAAAACCACATGCTGCTAAACCTCACTGAGAGGGACCGGGACGCCATTTAAAATGTGTGTGGATGTTACCAAATAATAACTCCTCGCTTCATAAAGGTTTAAGTGGGTAAAAAGCAACGTTAGCATCCATTTAGGATTGTGTTTTTTAGTAAAGTGACAAGTCTGAGTACAACATTTATTTATTTATCCTTTTAGCTCGGTTTGGCGGTTTCCACCGACTCCTGAGCACAAATATCTGGCTGTATAGCAGCTCAAGCATGTCCACCAGCTTTGTCTGTCCCGTGTTTGGCGCTGGTGACAGTCAAGTCAGTTTGTCGATGCTTTTTCTTCATCCGTTTCGGCCAACAAAAAAGAAAAAAAAAGAAAAAGAGTGTCGATAAGAGTAAGGACTGTAAAGCCATTAAAGTACCATAACGAGCACAAAGAGGCTCAGATGCTGTTGGACTGGTGACAGTTCTCCGTGGGTCCATCACAATGAGTGACCCCTTTCACACTGCACATAGTAATTTCACTCATTGTTGATTTGGAAACATTGGCTAGCGCAGCTTTAAAGCCACCAAGAGTCTTGAGAAATTAAGTGCCATTATCCCGTAAAAGCCAGTTGCTGCGAAGCAAAAGTTGTAAGAAAATAATTCACCTTATTTTTAGGATTTTCTTTTTCTTTCTGCAAATCAAAAAAAATAAAAATAAAAAAATAAACTCAAATGGGTACAGAAGAACATGTATTTCTTTTTTCACCCATCTGGAAATCATCTTGCATAAAAGCTGTTAATGATTGTGCTCAAGAGGATTCATTCAAGCACATTGGTAGCTTTATGCGTCTTACAATACCAAACCCCTAAATGGCTTTTGTTCATATCTTGGAAAAATACAGTGTAGTTCTCTAAAAGACTGAAGTGATTGATTCTTATCACTTCAGATGTTTAGATGAGGTCTTTCTATGCTTCTACTGGAGGACCAGGGTTTGGCCGTTGGATGCTGGTGAACATAATGACCATCTAGTGGTGTCTGAAGATTATCTTTCCAACTTCAGTAGATGAAAAATAAAGCTATTTCACAAAAAAGTCAGAGTTTGAACTTCTCAAAATCCTCCCCTTTTCATGTATCATCATACAAGTTTCATGTTAATTGCTTTATATTGTCTGGCTTTGTGATACGGCTCCCAGATTAGATTAGCTTGTTTTATGTTCCTCAATAGCTGGAGCGACGCTACCCTTTATACAGATGACATGTCCAGACATCCGTGCTGCTTCGCCGTGTGCCGTGATTGAAGCCGACGCTCTTCATCAAACGCCGTTAATAGATCCGTCCCCGTTGCCACTCCTGTCCCAGAGTTGGCCGCGAACATCGTACAGCCATCTTATCTTGTTTTGTGCTCTCGCCCAGCCCGCTCTTAAAAGCATCTCTGAAGCATTTTTCTCCCATGCTTTTTCCTCACCCGAGGCTCTCCAACTGTCTCTATTTCCTCCCTGGTTTTCGTCACTTAGCCTGATCTCATGGCTGAACGGGCCTCTAGTCAGCTGTCGTCTTTCCTCCCTTTGCCTTTCCTCCCTTCTTTTTTCATCCATCATCTATGTCTTACTCTCTCATCTCATGTGTCTCCTTCTTTTGCCACCGTATCCTCCCTTTTCACCCAGTTTTGACCCCAAAGCCCATGTTGGGTGACCTGTTATGTGATTATGGTGTCGCCATTGGTGGTCTTGCAGCTGTTGCCACTGCCAGGGCTAGTTCAATTAGGCAGCAAGTGAATGTAGCTGTGGGATGCTGCTAATTGAACGATGCCATCGGGTTTTAGGCACTGATGGCAGAGGGATGGTTAGATGATAGTGACCTCCAGACCACAGACATGCACGGAAAAGGTTTGTGTGTGGAAAAGGCAAAAGGTGCAGACAGACAACACTTAAATGTGTGAAGACAATGGTGGTGAACACAGTTACCTATTGAGGCAATTGGAGAATAGCTGAACAGTGGAGCAATTTAAACCTGTTGTAAATATAAACTGCAGAAACATTGGTTAAACGTGTGGGCAAAGGATGAGGACGATGTAAAAACAGGAGATATCAACTTAAGCTCTTTTTATTTAATTTAAATTTATTTCAGTTTGGCTCCAAGTGGGTTCAGTTACATCATTATAATCATTACGTCTATCCCGTAGAAGTTTTAAAAGTGCACTTACATCAATCAAGAAGTTGTCAGCGGACACCAGCCTCTTCTATAAGCCTTTCCGCCGCCGTATTATGAACCAGAATATTAAATCTCTTAATCTCTTCCTAAATTAATACAGATTAATTAATTCTGTTTCGCTCATGTTGTGAGACCAACTACTTCATCAACTGGAGGTGTCAGTGCAAAGGGGTAAGCCCTGTAATTACATGGCCACCCAATGGGTAGCAAGCTGTATGGTTATAAATCTACTGGATCCTGTTAGAAGTGACACATGTCTCCCTGGCCCTGACTTTAAATCGTTGGCCCGTTTCTCATATGAACTCCCGACAATGTCTGGAGAATCGGGTCTCGACGTCGAGTTGCCCTTTCACACGTGGCCAGTTGCAGTATATTCACGTATGGGATCCTCTGCTGATAATGAGAAGACCTCATAAGATTCGGTCTGAAAAAATTCCATTTCCAGGTGGAAGTTTTTATTAAATTGGGACAGATAAAAAATATATATAATCCTTTTCTTGTCCTAGCTGTCATTGGATGGTCAAGATTTTTACTTATTCACTTACTTTTTTATGGGGTAACCAAATGAAATGTGTGTGGTTTGACTTTAGAGAGACAGAATGATTGACAGTGAAGACTGAAGTGATTGATTCTTATCACTTTGTCAAAGGATTCGATGAGGTCTAGACCTGCATGTCTGTCCTTTTACTGGAGGACCAGGGTTTAGCCCCGGTAGAGCCTATCCCAGCTGTTACTGGCTGAGAGGCGGGGTACACGCCAGTCTATCATGGGGCTAACGAAGAAAGACAAACAACCAAAATCACCAATTAACCTAATAAGCATTCACGCAGGCTAAAGGTGCATTGTTGTATATAACATTTAGTCTATATTTTGCAAGATTATGTGAGTAAACCTGACCAAGCTGACTATTTTTGGATATGTTTTGCTGTTCTCGACCCAATCCAGGAGTCATTTTTCCTTTTGCGCAGCCAGACAAAAATGTTTTTAAATGACGAGTCACAGTTCACAGATAATTGAAGCTCCTCCGCTCCGCGCTCTGATTGGCAAACTGACCCGATGTTGACCTGCACACATACGACTTAATAGTTGTATTACTGCAGAAAATGTAACATTAGACTTCCTTGCACCTTCACGCGAACTGCTTTATTTTTCTTCAGGTTTGAACTACTGCCACTTACAGCGATCGATGTGTGATATTTTGATTGTCTAAATGTACGGACACCGATCAGGCGTAACATTATGACCACCTTATACCTCCTAATATTGTGTAGGTCTCCCTTGTGCCTCCAAAACAGTTGGGACTCATCAGAGAATGGACATGGGCCTTCGGGTCCTATGGGCTGAGGGGAGGGGCCTCTGTGGATCATCCGACAGATACTTGATCAGTTTGGGATCTAGTGAATTTGGAGGCCAGGTCAACACCTTGTGCTGTTCATCGTGTTTTTTTTTTAGTTGTTCCTAAACCGTTTTTGTGTGTGTGTCAGGCTGCATCCTGCTGGGGATAGCTGCTGCCATCAAGGAGTGTCATTGCTATGGGGTGGGGGTGCCTGGTCTGGTCTAGGTGGGTGCTGCATGTCTAAGTAACATCCACACCAATGAATGCCAGGTCCAAAAGTTTCCCAGCAGAACACTGAATTGTCACAAGATGGTCAATGTTATTCACTTCTCCTGTCAGTGGTTTTAATGTTGTGGCTGATCGGTGCATATGTGACCGGTTTAGTGGCAAATGTTGGCTGGCATTTCTAGTGTCTTAACTTCGGTATAATCCCCATGATGAGATGCAACGACTGTTACAGCACACAACTGAGATCCCATTGAGATAAACTCCTGATTAATTAGGTTTGCGTGTGATTAACACAAATGTAATGCAGGACTGAATGTGTCATCTTCGGTGTTTACTATGAGGTCCTGATTCCTGGTTTCCTGTGTGTGACTCAGGTGTTAGTCATGCTTACCTACTGCTTAAGGTTAGTCAAGTGGTAGTCATGATTAGGGTTAGTGTGAGTCTCCAAGAAATGAATGCAACGAAATGAGGCTCTGAATATGTTTGTGTGTGAGATTCGGGAGGGAGGGAGGGAGGGAGGAAGGGTGGCTGCAGCTCATTAAGATTCAGATTAGTGAAGTTGTCCAGTTGTTGTCCTCAGGCTCTTTGTGGAGCAGCCTGGTTTCCGTGTGGTTAAAGGATTTACTCCCGGGCAGACACAACAAGAAAAAAAACACACAGGGGAAAGCGCTGCATAAACACTCTCATCAGGACCTCCCTCTTCCTTTCTCTTTGCTTTCTCGCTCCAACTTTCCTGTAGTTAATCTGTTTATCTGTTTCTGCCGTCGTCCAAGTCGCTCTCTTTGTCTCTCAGCCGCTCTTCCTTTGAAGCCCCGTTTAACGGTTCTTCCGGCGGCGCTCAGATCCGAGATGAGTGGCGCCTGGATGCAAGTCCGCCCGGGCCGGTTAAAGCTGACAGCAGCTGCGTATGCGTCAGACCACAACTGCCGTCGCCCTCGCCGCGCCGCCGCCGCCGCCGCTAAATGGTGACGACTCAGACTCTCGTCTTTCCATATGGTTGCCTCTGAAGGCAAACCGCCCGTTGAGTCAGAGAGGGGAGATCTGACAGAGACGGCTGAAGTGACTGTTGAATCCTTGTTGGATATTCATGAGCGTTTGACATAGGAGATGTGCTTGATTTATGTTGGAGGGCGGTGGAGTGCGTGGTTAATTGAGTGCACTCCAAAATATCTCCAAAATATCCCCGGCTAAGAAAAAACAGGCTCGGACTTTCGCTTGAATGTTGCTCATTGTTTGGGGTTATTGGAGGTTGTGGAGAGCAGTTCATAGGTTCTTCAAGTGTCTGTCATAGATTTCTTTTTCAGCAAATGACCATGTGTTGCCTAAACTGAAGTTTTTTTTTTTTTTTTTTTGCATAAATAAACCATCAAAGGGGGCCCTTTACCTGACATGAGGAGTTTTGCACAGCTTGTGAAAAGGGGGTGCCTATTGTCGCCTCACAGGAGCTTTGTAAAGTCTCATCAAGTGGCGTCAGTCTGTGTTGGGACATGGAGTTTGAAAAATGTGTGTGTTTACCCCGGGTCAAACAAAACCTATTACCACACATGTCCGGGGTCATTGCTGCTCTCATTTTCACCTTCTATTATTCATCTCTTTTACAAGTTCCCACCTTAATGAAAATGCCTCTTAGGGGTTGATGAAAACTCGCGTCCCTGAATGAAACTTTACATCAAGATAAACCTTCTTGCTTGCCCTCATTAATAATTCATGCGTAATGTAATGCATTGTCCCTCGTAGCGTCATAATGCCTTTGAAGGTTTCACAATACAAACATGAGTAATGGCCAGCCAGACAATGAACTGTGAGTAATTTTTCATGTCACGTCAACCCACCCAGAAATCATCAACAGATTGGTGCCGGGTGGCGGTGGTGGTGGCGGTTTTGGTGCCGGGTGACATCTTGGTCTCTCTGTGGCCTCTCTGACGCCAACGTTTCTTCTTTCTTTACTTTTTTTCTGTCTTTATTTCAGCTGAATATCTGTTTTAATATGAGCGTAACAAGAAAATAGAGATTAGAAAGATGAGGCAGAAACTGTTAACCCCGGCGGTGCACATGAGGAATACCAGTGGCGTGCTGCAACCTCTTTTGGTATGCCTATGACCTCGCAGTCCTCTCTGCTGCTGCTGGCTTTGCTGAAGTGCTGATTGTGTTTCTTTTGCTTCCAGGGTTGGGAATTCAAATATTCTTTTTCAGATGCTGGAAGAAAGACGAGGCTCCAGCTGCGGCTGCCGCAGCCTGTTTCTGGTATGTGGGTCTACTTCTGTGAGAAAACACTCCTCTCCAGTGTGTTCCTTTTCAGCATAGTTTACATTCCAGCGCAGAAGTAGGATGGGGGATTTTGTCTTCGGCTACCACTGTAACGGGGTTGCGATGTTACTGTCCGGGGCCGGCCCCTCCTGAGTCGTTAGTATGCATGACAGGCACACTCCGGTGAACAGGTCGAGGTTGGAGGTCAAGGGTGAGTGGAGCTAATGCTTTCATGCTCTTGATTCAGCTCCTCTCGGGTGTAATACCCGCCTGTCAATTTGTTTGAGCTGCGGATTTACATAATGAATTTATATTAGCCAGTGTTCTCCACACACTCCCTCCTTCACTCCCCTCTCTCTTCAGCTCCTCTCTCTCCCTCAGTGTTGCAATTACTCCCTTTGCTCTCTCCTTCTCTCTCTCTCTTTCCACTTCCCCTCTCTTCTCTCCACCTCCCCCCCTCTGCTTCCCTCATCCTCCTCTCATCAAGTTTACCAAGTGCCCAGAGAGCAGAGTGTTTAAATGCAAACGAGCCTCATTTCCAAAAAACTGACGCCACAGCCCAAGTATGCCTCGCACACAACGGCCCGAGCCCCGCTGAGAGGCTTCGACAAGAGATGGATGGATGGGGATGATGGAAAGAGAGGGAGAGAGAGAGAGAGGGAGGGAGGGAGAGAGAGTGATGGAGGAGTGGGGATTTTTGTAAGTACTGCGCGAGCATAAAATAGGATGCAGAGCAGCAGGGCGGCGGAGCTCGTAGGTGTCGGGGCGCTATTGACATTCCTGCCCGGGAAGACGTGATGAACAACCACTGTCTTGTTAGTCATAACATTCCTCTCACCACACAATGATGTATTTTTAATTTATGCCCCAGCATGGGGCCAAGTTCAACACTGGAGTAGTATTTCTTGTTTTTTTGTCTTTCCGTAATATTACGCTCAAAAGAAAAACATTGACACTAATGTCATGAAGCTCTTGTTACTTTTTTTTTTTTTGTCGAGTTGTTTTGCAGCACGTAATCTGACAGTGACTCGGTCTATTAGATCATAGATTTGTGTGTATTTATGGTTGTACTGCAAATTCCAGTAACTTCAGGCTCTCTTGAGGACGTGGCAAACATATAAAACTAAAGACTGCTCCCTATACAACCTGTGTTTTATTAGTTCACATGCTAAATTCTGCTAAAAATCTATATTTATGCTACTGTCATAATATTTTTCTATATACGTAGTTGTTGATGAGTTAAGAAAGTCACCTCAGCGTCCATTTAGTAACCAGCCATCCTGCCGTAGTGATCAGTGTTCATTTTTTTCTGGTCCCTTAAGGTCGTCTCATTTGTGCTTAAAAAAAAAAAAAGCTGAGATTCAAAAGTTGTCCTCCACCTCACTGCAGGTTCAGTTTAATGTGACATGATCTGAAGCACCTACTTTTAAATTAATAGTGTGATTTTTTAATTAAAGCAGGGGGTGTATTGAGGTTGGTTAGACACATTAGAGAAAAATACTGACTTTTGAAATTGTAATCAACAGACAACTGGTTATCTGTATTAGAAAAGTAAATTTCCACCCCGAACTTAAGGTGATCATTGTGTGTCATGAAAGCGCCCGTGGCATTTTCTATTTTCTATTTTCTTGTGATCTGTTATTTCCTTGTAAGAGAAACGCCTTAGATGAATAATATTGTTTTGAATGCCTTGTTTCTATGGTGATTTATCACATCTAAAGTCACGACTATAATGGGTGCATGTAAATTAAAAAACACAACTTCAGAAACAACTTCAGAATCCACCATGAATCATTTTTGCGACTGCAGTTCACCATGAATTGGAAGAGAGTTTTGCAAGATCTTTAACTTCAAATTTGGTCTCGAGGCTTTTGTACTGACATCAAGACAGTTGGTAATCGAATGCTAAACTTGTGGCGATATAATGTTTAGGAAGCATTCATTTTGCATCAACAGTGAGCAATAAGACGTCTGAACGAAGTTTACAGGCGGTGTGAGGCTGTGCTCGGACACAGTGGACAGTCCGGTTGCATTGGCTCAGCACAGTATTAGAATATGCAACAGTAGGCTAGCTATGTATAGAAGTGGGTACAGTGATAGCAGTGTGCAGCGTGCAGTACAACATAGGGTATTGCGTAAAAACCAAAAGGAACAAATTCAGCAGATAAAATGTGCAAATAAAGTAATATGCGGCGTTTAGCAGTACAGTGGTCCCTCGATAGGCGAAATCCGCGAAGTAGTCAGCTTTATTTTTTACAATGATTATAAATGTTTTAAGGTTGCAAAACCCCTCACTACACACTTTATACACTTTTCTCAATAACTTGCAAACATACCGCACTTCAGTCACACTGCCAGCGATCAAAGATACTGTATATGTAAATTTGGCAAGCTGAACGCATTCTGTACTGTACAAGAGACACCGTACGGAGGAGATTGATTGACAATGGTCTGTAGTCCCTTAGCCAATCAGGACGCAGAAAACAATGCGCTGTAAAAAAAAAAAAAAAAAAGGCATGCAAAATTGCACTAAAAAAATCTGCGAAACTGCGAGGCCGCGAATGGTGAACCGCGTTATAGCGAGGGACAACTGTAGTGCAAATAGTTTGAAAATTGTGCAGTAGCAGTAGTACAATGATTTATGATAGTCAACCTTTTCTAATTAATTCAGTTTTTAATTCTATTTAATAAATATAGCGTCAGTAATGATACATATTGTCTCAAGACGCTTTACAAGACCTAGCCTGAAACCCCCGGTGCAAGCATGAAGGCGATGGTGGCAAGACGTTTTTTACAACCTGGACCTTATTTCGGGCATAAAATACGTTCGTTTACTCACCCATATAACTTTGGTCTTATTTGAAGTCCTTTGGGAGATATTTAGGTCCAGCGGCGCACCGCATATATCCATATAGTGGGAGTGACTGGGGCACCGAAATGTAGCCTCTAAATAACACATTATCTGCTGCGAAACTTGTTCATTTCACCAATATTTTGTTATGATACGCTAGTGCTATTCCCCGTTGAGTCCGGAGTTACCTCTTATCATCATCCGGGGTCTGTAGATTAATTACTATTCATATAAATTACAGGTAAACACGCCAACATCATCCAGATCAGAAGTTAGTAGGTCAATCTACAGACCCCGGATGATGATAACACGTAACTTCGGACTCAACGGGGAATAGCACTAGTGTATCATAACAAAATATTGGTGAGATGAAGGAGTTTCGTGGCAGATAATGTGTTATTTAGAGGCTGTGTTTCGGTGCCCCAGTCACTCCCACTATATGGATATATGCGGCGCTCCACTGGAGCTAAATATCCCCCAAAGGACGTCAAATAACATCAAAGTTATATGGGTGAGTAAATGATCGTATTTTATGCCAGAAATAAGGTCCAGGTTGTAAAAAATGGTAGTTCCCCTTTAAGCTCGTATGGAGGGACCCATCTGCCTAAGGCCAGCCGGGTAGAGACGGAAAAAAGTCATTGTATCAGACAAACAACCATTTCAACCTTAGACTGGGGCTAAACTGTAGATGAAGAGATCTGAAAGAGCTGAGGCATTATTTTAGGGACCATGAATGTCAAATTATCTGCAGGATTCATCATCTGGAGAGTGAATGTTTAAAGTTTGCGGACCATCCGGCCAACTAACCAACAGACAGAGAGGCTCTGCTGTTCTTAGGAACGTGCTGATAGCTACTTTTATGATTAAATATGCTTTAAAGGTGCAAATAATGGAAATAAAGGACGTTTCTTTCTGCATCGACGCCTCTATTTGTGATGTTATACAGTATGTGTGTCGCCGCGCTGCCGCTGATGTCTCTCCCACACACGATGCCGTCCACCCTGCTAAGGGAGATGTGTGGTCATTCACCTCCTGCTTTCAGCGCACACACCTGACAGCGACAGGGGCTTTATATCACTGTTCATGACAAGGAGCCCCTGTAAAACTTCCCTGGAGGCCTTGAGTTTTTGTGTGTGTGTGTGTGTGTGTCACACTGAGTGTATAGTTCACGCCTTGTACTGTAGTTAGCTGCTTGTCAGCCTCCCCCACCCTCCCGCCACCTCCCTCTCCCCGCACTCCTCCTGCTTTTTCTTTCGGTTCCTTCAACTCCGTAGTGTATGCTAGGTAATGATGACCCCCCCCCACTCACCCCCTCCACACACACCCACCCTCATACTTAGTTTGATAGACTTGTCTGTCCTCCTCCTTTTCCCCCTTCTCAGTCTATTTGGGCCCAGTGTGTGTGCTAGGTAATGATGCAGCTGGGCCATTAAAAGCGGGGGGCTATTTGACAGCGCCCCACGCCTTTCATTCCCCGTACCCCCTCTCTCCCTCTCCTACACACTCATGCACAAACACGAACTGGCGCGCACACACACACACGGCCTGAAAAGACCCAAATGAACCCCCGCAGGAGTAAATGGAGCCGTCGCCCTAATGCTGAGTATTTCTCTCTAGATGAGGATTGTGCATTTGTTTTCGAAAAAGGAGCGAGAGAGAGAGAGAGAGAGAGGGGAAGGGAGGCTGGGGAGAAGGGTGGGTGGGAGGGGGAGAGAGCTCAAGTTAGGTCTCTCTATCTCTCTCTGGTAAACCCACAAGTGTCTTTCTCCTCTCCCTCAACGGCCCTCCCACTCCGTCTTTTTCGGAGGTTGTGTATGTACGCATTTGAAGTCCGTCCATTTGTCTTAGGGGATTGTGCGAGACTTGTATTGACTATTGTGCGTGCGTGCGTGTGAAGGGGGGGAAACTGAAGGTGTTAAAGCTCAACGTGAATAGCCTTCATCTGTCAGCCGCGGAGGTCGACAGGGCGATGCTGGAAGTCCTGGGTGGTCCGGCGTTTTCATTTAAAAAACACCCGCCATTCACATGTGCATTTGTCTACTGTAAGAGATGGGTGGGCAGCTGGGTGCGCACACACACTCGCGCGCACGCACACACAAGCAGGTACGTCCATGTAGGGCTAATTGTTTAGTCCTACAATCAGCATTTTCTCCTGTAGAAAGTGGATTGACGCAGCAGCTCGGATTATAATTTAGCTAAGAGGACCGATACAAAATGAAGGAATGAATAAATAGTTGAATGAGTGAACATATACAGTGCAAATATAAGTTTTACTGTTGCTATGTTACATGAGATACACAATATGTGCTACTAGAATTAAAAATGAATGTCAATACAGTCTTAATATTGTTCTAAAATGCAGAAGCCTTGAAGCAGTCTAAGCTAGCAAAATTATGATATGGTGAATGGCATTCATTAATACACAGGATTAGATGTAACAATCCCTTGTGCCAAAATCCCAGGCAAAACACATTTAGAGACCCTGTCCAGCTGAGAAACCCTAACAAACCTATGACGCTAACATGATGCTTAACCTACAAACTAAATGAACTAAGTAAATGCTGCTGGCTTGTATGGCCCGCTCAGCAGCAGACGCTAACTCAAACCTTGTGAAATATAAGCTAACCAAATGCTGCTGGCTAGCTTAACCTAAAATCTAAATAAACTAAGTAAATGCTGCTGGCTTGTAGGCCCACAGAGGAGCAGAGGATAATTCAAACATTGCGAATCATAAGCTAACCTAACGCTGCTGGCTTGTATGGCCCGCTCAGCAGCTAACCATAGCTATCAAGCAATATGAAGACAATATATCTTGTAATCCTTAACAGAAGGTTTCTGCAGTTTGTATTTAATTTTACCTCTTTATTAAGAACCATTAAAGGTTCAAATTTTGCCAAAAGCCCTCCAACCTCTGATTTATCCCGTAGGAGCATTGCCTAAATTAGCGACGGTAGCTTTCACCTGTCTTTGGTCAGGTTTTGTCGTTAGCTTGATAAGGTTTAGATAAATATAGCCTGATAATTTGGATATAGGACAAATGCTGACATGCTTTTAGCAATAAACACGCGGTAGGATGACCAAAATAACCAAAAGTGAAGCAAATATTGGCCTCCACTGTTGAATGACCCATCCATCCTCCCCAACCTCCTCGCTAAGCTGACTTAGTGGCTCTATATTACAGCCATGTCACCTCACGTTCTCCTTCGCTCCTGTTATAATTGTTATGGTAACATTTATTCTAGCTGGACTGTACAGTACAGTAACTCACTATATGGCACAGTTAAACTTGATTGCACTATGCAGTTAAAGACACATGTACGCTTTACTATATATGTGTTAAACAGGATGTGAAAGTGCGCATCATTAGCACCACATATTAGGATTAAGAATAAGGGTAGTAACAAAGGAATAAAGGCGAAAGGGAATGTTTTTTGTTTTAATTTTTAGAATGGTCATGATCAGTTTCAAAAGTGAATATTGGCCTCCCATGTTAAATGACCCATCCATCTTCCCCAACCTCCTCGCCTTGTGTTTCTACAGTCCAACTGCGGTACGTTACCTCATTTTCTCCTTCGTTCCTGTTATAATTGTTGTAATGCGGTACTCTAGCTAGCAACTCACCAACAACATGGAAGCTTTACGCTTGATTGCACTACCCGACAAAAGATACGTTGAATAATATTGACTATAGCATCCTCAATAAAGGACTAAAGGGACAAGCAAAGGTTTTCGTTTTGATTTTTCTAGTCTGTTTTATCACAAGCTATATGTACAATGGTAGAGCAACTGATTTATTCTTCTACATGCTGACACAGATTCCCATTACAGCATGCCCGCTATAAAAATGGACAACCATGCAGTTGTCATATTGTGCAAAAATACAGTTCAGCTGAAGAATATTTAAAGCATTAGCAGTCTGAGAAAGCAAAAATTACACAAATACATATAGTATATGATACTGTACTACTACACTGAATCCTTAACACCCGGGTGTTGTTGCATTTTATATTCAGTTGTACTTTTGTACAAGGAACCTTTAATGGTTCAAATTTCACTTCAATTCCCTGCGAATTTTAGGATAAGGTATTTCTAAAAAGGAATTTCTAAAATTCTTGGAAGTGTCCCATTTTGCACAAAGCTAAGTTTATACAATATCTCAACACCGTTATTCCTTAACACTCCTTACAGCTTCCTAAAGGAGTATTTTCTTCTTTTTAATATTTTCTTTTCCTCTTGTTGTCCTTGTTGAGTTACGCAACTTAAAGGCTGATTTAATGCGTGTGTGCAGCTGTGATCTTTATCTGCCATTAGCATGCAGTTAGCTAAGTTTACATTGATAATTACCTTAGCATGCCTCAGTCCTTAGTTCACCGCTAAACACTGTAAATAAGAAGTCTCTCTGGAGGGTAATCTAGTCATTACACAAACCATTATGTTCAAATGAAGAGTGACTCCTCAAAGTGAATTACTCCATCCATGCATTTACATACATTACTGTTTGTTTGTATGGCCTTTACGAAGGGAAAGTGTTGTGTGTCACAGTGAGGGTTCTGCTGTTGGCTCTTTCTCTTTCAGGCTGTGCAAATGGGCCGCTGCTTTTTTTGTGGTGTTGGTAGGCCTCATTGTAGAGGAGCATTTATTATTATTTTTTTGAAATGGCACATCCGCAAATGCTTTGCCACATCCCCTGCATTAAGAACGCCGCCATTCATTTCACTTTGGGGAGCTTTTTAGCTGAAAATACCCACAAGCCAAGGATGAAGGCCTTTGCATCTGAATCTACATAAATGTCACTAATGTTTATACAATAATTACATTAGCAGTCATTTAGTCTGCTATTCAGTTTTCTGCCGGAGGATGCTCTTTGTCTTTCAATGTTTTTTTTTTGTTTGTTTGAGTGGTGCTGATGTGCACGCATACCAGAAAAAATGAGCAGAGCATGTGTAGCGTTCATGCTCCTAAGGTGACTTTATAGACTTACTGCTGAATTTAAAACTAATGAGGCTTTTCACTTAGATGATTATCACAGTTTAACAGTGTGTTTAAGTTAATGCTCTTGAAAGGCCTGCCTTTTATACGGGAAAGCGTTTGAAATACGGATAAATGTTTTAAAACTTCAGTGGTTCATCTGACATTCAGTCGCTACTCCGGGATGCCGCCGGCGAACCAAAGACTCCTTTCGATGAATGCGCTACATTTTTATGCGCTTGGCTTTTCCGCAGTCCTAACAGTGGATTTGTAGGGGGATCGCGTAAAGAACCAAAAAGCTTCCACACAGTGCTGGAACATTATGTATGAATTATTTATGGCCACCCCAAAAAAAAAAAAAATGTGATAACAGAAGTTGAAAATTAGGAAAGCCAGGAACTGACATCCCTTTACGCCAACGATGGGAAAACAAGCCTTCCAGGGCTCCTCTCTTCTTTTTTACTTCAGACTGGTGCACTAGGCCTAGATTTTAACTGGATGCCATTCAACACTGGGACTGTGTGTGTGTGGAAGCAGAGTGATAATTATAACTGTCTGACACCTCTGGGTTCCCAGACTGGGAGGCCTCGCAGAACAGCAGTCAGTCAGTCAGTCAGCCGTGTGTGTGTATGTGTGTGTGTGTGGGGTATGTTTCCATCTGCATCCTCTACTGTCACATTGCCACAGAGAGAAAGGAAAAAGAGAGAGAGACAATCCCCATGGACAAAACTAATGTCATTTTTACTCTGCCTCCGTCCCTCCCTCTCTTCCCTCCTTACCACCTAGGATGGCCCAGCAAACACTTGTGATTCTAAAAATGTGCGCTCGGTATGCAAATCAAAAGCTCCTTTCGCTGGACCCCGGGGGGTCTGCAGTGGCACAGTGTGTGTGTGTGTGTGTGTGTGCTAGAAGTGCGGGGAAGACAGAGAGATATGACACTGCGTTGCCATGTTTCTGTATCAAGCGGTGAACCCCTAGTGTTAAAACTCATTTGTCATACATGCCACGGCCGCTTTCAACACTCAGCTGTGTTTGTGTCTGTGTTGGTGTGTGTTTGCGTGTGTGTGTTCTTTTTTCCCTTTTTCATCCGCTGCTTATCAGATGAAAAGTGAAAAGGTGACAGTGTGTGACATTTGATTGGCTTCCGTGTCAGCGAACTGTCACTTCCGTGCACGAAATGGACTCTCAAGTCTCTGCTGACCGACGGCGCTCAGTCTCAGTCACGCCCGGGCCGTGTCACCGCTTCTGTCACGGTGCTTTTTAAATGCTGTAAAAAGTTTATTGATCCGGGGAACGTTAATTGAGCGGCACGTCCTGATTCTCATTCAAGTTTTGCTGACTTGAAACTAAAGTTTTTGGTGTTTTCTTGGCCCCTGAGCAGCTAAGCTGGTGCAGTAGGTCATTCAGTGAGTGCAGCTTACCACAACTTTTGTTCCTAAAGCGTTTTTGTGTGTACCTGTGTCAGTCTGCATCCTGCTGGGGATGGCTGCTGCCATCAAGGAGTGTCATTGCTATGGGGTGGGGGTGCCTGGTCTGGTCTAGGTGGGTGGTACATGTCTAAGTAACATCCACACCAATGAATCCCAGGTCCAAAAGTTTAGAAGATATTCACTTCTCCTGTCTGTGGTTTTAATGCTGTGGCTGATCAGTGAAAACCTCGTTCAAAGAAAACCTCATTCAAAACACCAACGACATTTATAACTTCACTATTAACTAAACCTAGAGTTTTGAGTTTCAACTATTTAGATAAGAACGGTAGGTTTTTTGGAAAGCAATCTGATGTAATTGTTTATTGTGTAATTGGTGTGTTGCTGTCATGATTATTATGACCATAATAGCTGCATGGGTCAAGTTTATGTTTCCCTCGTCTATTGTAGAGATATACTGGGGCAAAAAGTTTCCTCTTTGAGTGTTACTGAAACTAAACACAGAAATTACCCACCTGGAACCATTTTACTAACTGCATAAGGCCTATCCATCTTGAACTAATCACTCTACCCTTGCACCTGCACACACTGGTTTGTTTACAGACTACCTGGCATCAACGGCTTTTCCTCCTCAGTCGTAAGCCGAGCGTGCACTGGAACGCCACCAGTTTCCACAGGTACGAGATCTTTCCGGAGGGTCCTGCAGCCTTAGACTCTGCTTCAGTTATCAATTATCACATCTAGACCATATCTGAAATTCGAACTGTTATCCCTGTATGTTCATCAGTCCATCTGGTCTGTTGGTCTAAAATGTTCAATTGGACAGAAAGATGACAATTTTATAATATGTTGGTTAATGGCTGAAGGTCAAGATCAGTTTTCTCATTCTGCCCAATGCTGAAATCAAGTTGCATCACATACTTGAGGATTTAAGGGTAACAGTGCAACACACACTACATGATATTATGTAGATTATTGTGTCAGATCAATGAACACTGAATGCACCAATCCACTTGATCTCTGCAAACAAAACCGTGGTGCACAAGTTCCTGTATATTTAAAGAAATAGTCAAATAATCAGACAGGAATACAATGCTATATTTCTCACAGTCGTTTTAGCAAAAACATTTAAATGTTGTTGTTTTTAAGACACACAGTAGGAAATGCATGATTCAATTCTAAGGATTTCAAACTAGCAACCCTGCAGTCACATGGGAGCATCCTCTGCCTCTAGGCTGTTGTACCAAAGGAGATCTGCTGCATTGCAGCACAAAATTAGTCAGTGTGCAGGTTGCCAGAAGATTCCCTGTGTTTTCTGGCAGCTGAAAGAGAATAAAATGTTCAAACAGGTTCCGCAGCAGTAGAGCTGTGCTCCAGTGTTGTGTGCAGAACAGAAGAACCGATCACAGTACTAGACTGCAGACGATTAACGGTAACATTAGTACTCTTAGTTAGCTAACACATTTGGCTCTTAAGGTAAGGATGCTGTTGTAGGTTGTAATAGACAAAAGACACCGGACTGCTGCAGTCAGCACAAAACGTAGCGTGTAGCGTGGCAGACAGTGTCACGCAGTCTCTCTGCACCTAAAGGGGAGGACAAAGCTGAAATACAGAGCGGTGATAACAAAGCTGACTGGAAGGTCTGTTTCCTATTATAAAAATAGTCGCCTGAGGTAACACGAAGGTTTGTTCGTCTCAGAGAAAATAACAGACAGTGTTTGGGAGAAGCAGACATGAAGAAGACAGAAAATGCAGACATTATGTTGAGTTATCACATATAAATAAATGGAGGGGAAGGAATAAAATGGAGCTGATGAAAAACAGTCACACAGAGAACGTCAAAAAAATCATATTTTTAGGAAAAGATCAGAAATCATGTCTGTGAAGGTTCTCAGTCATCCAGATGATGGTATATCCAAAAAAGGAAGAGGATGGGGACAAAAACTGTCCCCCCTCAACGACAGGTAAGTACCCAACCGTTAATGGAAATTAGCTGCACTGGTTTCTGGTTGTTAACACAGCAAGCAAGTTTCAGTAGGAGTTCCTATTTAAACCTCAGACTTTCCACCAGTCCCCTAGAACTGAAGAAGCTACTTGGATGAGTGGTGAAACGTCTTCTCAAAAACTCTACAAGTCCAGTTGACTTTTTTGAACCTTTTTTGGATAGATCCGAAATTGGTTTTTTCAAAAAGGAATATTAGCTGAAAAAAACTTCTCTTACCATCTCTCTTCTCCTTGTCTTGGTTTTATATATTTTTTACTGGCCATTGTTCTCGTGATAAACCCAACCTATAGTTCCCACAGCGGACAAAACATTTGCAGTTTAGAAGTTAGCGACCACCTAGTGAAGATCGAATAGGAATTAAAGAGTCAAATGTGGTTCTCAGGAGGTGGCGGAGACCAAAGCAGATCTAAAATAATAGTCAGTATTGAACTGAATTCATCTGGTGGACAGGAAACAAGCCGAACAAACGAATGCTAATCATTTTCCGTGTCCTTCTGAATGTGTAAATAGGTAATAACTCCTATTTTATCACAGGACAATTGGGTAAGTTGACATTATGAAACTTTAAATGTAATTCTACATGGCAGACTATTTGACAAAGGTTAGTCACAGACCTGTCCATTTACATGAACCCATGACAGAGGAAAGTTAAGAAAAGGTCACGTAGAAGATGAAAGGCATAACGAGGCATAGTTGTATGGGTGTGTGGACTGCGTTAATTGTGCAGTCGGTCCTAATTACAGCTTGTGGTTAAGGTGTACCGTGCAAGGGTGCTATCATCATCTGCTGCTACTGGGCAGGGTTCAGCTATTTACACAAACACTCACCCACTTGCACCTATGCCGTAGGCACGCTTAAGCTCGTATGGAAAGTCATGGATTGTGTCTGAGCCTCGCACAGACACACACTTCCTGACAAACACTATTCATCATCGTAATTAAAAAGAACAGGATGTCCAAGTAAGAAATGAGACAAACTCTCTTCTAATCTCATTGTAGAGAGAGAAGGGAGTTCCACCAGACAGCCTATAATACTGTCACCTCCCTTTGTCTCTGCCTCTCTCTCTGCAATGCACACACACACATCTATCTCCCTCACCCCAGTCCTCTTACTTCGTCTGGCTCCCTCTCTTTTCCTTCCTCTCTGAGTTGTTCTTTTTTGCGCTGCCCTTTTCAAAGTTATTTCGAACGCCTCGGGCTCCCATTAGTATTCAGCTTAACACTGGCTCTCTTTGTTTCAAGGAGAAATTGCCAACTCTTAGCCTAAATTTTGCAATAAGACACTGGCAAATGGTCTGCAGCCCAGACAAAACGATATGATTCACCTGGGTACCTCTCTCTCTCCTCTCTCTCTCTTCTTTCCGTCTTTCCTTCTCTCTTTTCTTCTCTTCTCTCCCCCTACCCACCATCGCACGCCTCCCCCTACTTGCCCTCCGCAGTGGGTGCTGTTATGAATCGATTTGGCGGAGGTTGTTGCTGTCGTGAGCTGCTTTTGAAATTTGTTTTCTTCTGAAATTGGATTTCGGCTACCTTTCATTTTTCCTATGCAGGCAGGCTACCTGCAATTAGGCTAATCTATGGGCCGTTTCATCATCTGTAATGTTTAATATGTCTAAACACGCACACACACACACACGTTTTTATGGCTATCTTTGTAAGGGCATTCATTGACGTAATGCGTTCCCTAGCTCCTTACCCATACCATCTCAACTAAGTGATTAATCCTAACTTCAACTTTTTACCCTAATTGTGACCTTTACCCTAAAACCAAGTCTTAACCCCTCAAACAGCCTTGTTAAGACGTGAGGACCGGCCAATATGTCCCCACCTTGCCAAAATGTCCTCACTCCAAACTCAAACTGGTCCTCAGAAAGGTAGCTGTACAACACCACACACAAACACATATATGTTTGTATGGCTATCTTAGTGAGGACATATATTGATGTAATGTATTCCCCAGTCCCTAATCCTAAATCTTACCAAATCAACTAAATGCCTAAATCTAAACCTTACCCTAATCCTAACCATAACCTAAATCGTAACAGTTACTCTAAAACCAAGTCTTAACCCCTCAACCAAAAATGTCCCCACAATGCCCAAATGTCCTCACGCCGATGGTGTAAAACTCAAACTGGTCCTCAAAGAGGTAGGTGTACAAGAGTATGCACACACACACACGTTTGTATGGCTGTCTTTGTGCATGCATTCCCAAGCCCCTAACCCTAGTCCTTAATGTAACCTAATTGCGACCTTTGAGACCTGGACAAAATGTCCTCACTTTGCACAAATGTTCTCACTCCAACAGTTTAAAACTCAAAATGGGACCTCAGAAAGATAGCTGTACAGGAACACAAATGCACACACATCTCACATCTATCATTATGAGTACTTTATGTTAACATAATGCATTCGCTAGCCCCTCACCCAAAACGCTAGCCAACTCTACTAAATGCCAAACCCTAACCATTACCCTAACTCTAACCATAACCTCATTGTAACCTTTACCCTAAAACCAAGTCTCAACAGTGTTTAACTCTCAAAAATGACAACTTGCACAAGCACAACGTTAGTGTTCCTCAAGAATTTGGCCCCCACAACTCCATGAAAACAAGACCGCATAAACACACACACTCAGGGACCTGTATGATTGTGTGCATTTACGTGTAAGAAAGAAAGAAAGAAAGCAATTCTTCTTCATAGAGACCCTCTTGTCACCCTCTCATAGCCTTCCATCATAAGCACAAACATGCTGCACACGCACTATTATGTGTCCATCCATCACGGTAGATCTGTCAGTAAATCTGCTAAATCTTTCATGTCCCGACTCCTTCACCTGTTGAGAATCAACTGTCTGGAGTCAGGAAAAAAAAAATCCAATATTTACCCACTACAGCGCTCTGTGTGCATGTAGATGTGTGTGTCTGTGTGTAAGTGCATGTGTAACCTTCAGCGTCTCCAGCAGACTGTCTGCATGAACCTTCTCTCTTCAAAGACATCAGGTAGTTCAGCGCATACACACTCACGCACACTCACACACTCCCTCCATCCTACATGATTTTGAACTTGAGAATCAATGGGAGGGCAGGTCCAGCCTGTGATGCTCTCAGATATCGACTGAGATGTGTGGGTGCCTGAGGTGGTATCTGTATCTGTAAATGTTTTGATGGATTTGCAGCATCCTGTAACTGCTGTTCCAGATTTTTTGAAGCGCACAGACAGAAAGACGAGTGGACAGACGCACAGGCGGTTTGGTATTGATGACGACTCAGTTCTGTCCGCGGGAGGCTTCAGCAGCAGATCGCCAAATGTCTTAGTGTCTTTGGTGCAGCTGAAAGATGTCTTATTCTTGACATTCAGTCACTGATTACATTGGTGTATAATTAATCTAGGGCGGCTTTCTCTATAATTATATTACTCGAATGATATAATGTTAATTGCCATCCAGTTGACTTGCTTCTTTAAACACAGATTTTAATGTGGCAAAAATGAAGAATTAAAAAAAATACAAAGACCTACAATATCCATTTTGTAATACAACATTTGATACATGTTAGTGTTTCATTCACAATCACAAATATCCAAATGTCCGTCAGCATGTTATTGTTCATTTCAGTGTTTTCTGATTCCATTAGTCTCAATATTCATAAATGTAGTTTTCTTTTAGTAAAGACATGGTAAACTACACTTGGATTGTATATTCTTCTCAGTGTATTCATAACATTTGGTTTTAAATGAAAGGAGTCATTTATATCCAAACATGTATTAGGTTCAACTTGACAAATCTTGGTCATTATCTATGTAATTGGACTTTTGCACTGTATATGGGTAGGGATGTCCAGATTGTTTGCCTTAAATAAACAAAATGTCCTCCTCTTCAGATTCATAAAGGCTTTTCTTATCTTACTTGTATTCTCCTAGATCACGTGTGCACCATGCGACTGTATTAAGTCCAATAAAAAGGGCTGTCCGAGCTTATGTAGTGAGAGATGATAGCTCGTACCTTGGCTCCAGAAAACGTGTGTCCTCTACTCCAAAAATGGGCTGATCATACACACCGTAAACTCTGTAACCCTCTCTGGAATATATTCCGCCTTGAGGCTGCCTACAGGATACCTTTTTCTCTTTTAAATGTAGCATTCAATGCTGTTTTGGTGCAGCCTTTTTTGGGGGGGGAGGGTTGGTAGCATTGAATGACGATCTCATACTACCACCTTGAATAACGTCCACATTGCATAATTTACAATTTTCTGTCTGACTGACTTAATTTTTCAGAATAAAGTGCTTCCGCACTGCAGAGATGATTAGTCACGTAATTTTGGGCCATCTTGTTCTTAGATTTTTGGCAGTTTTGACACTAGCCAACCACCACTATAACAGATCAAGAGGAAGAAGAAGAATAAGTCTTTTTCTTAGTTTTCTTTTTGGCAGTTTTGGCGCTAAGAAACTGCCATTGAAACAGAAAAGGAAGAAAACGTTTTTGCATTTTGTATCTTCTTCATGTCTTCTTCGTGTCTGCTTCTCACAAACACTTTCTGTTATCGGACCTGGATTGGCCCCGATACCAATCGGGACATTTTCCAAATACAGCCCAGAGATTACCCAGGGTACACCATGTTCATAACTGTGGTATGTACAGTGTGACTGAAGTGTGGTTGACATTGTCAGAAAAGAAACAGATCTCCAGACATGAGGTGTTTCGCACCACGTTTCGCACATCAAAACCAGCAGCGTCAGCCCAGTGGTGTCTGACTACTGGTTTAAAATAACACACACGATCTTTGCTGCAGTTTTATTTCAGTAATATGTGAGTTATGTTGCAAGACAATGTTCGAATAAAAATATTGAAGTCTAATACACACAGCAATTAGCAAAAAGATCTATTTAGACATAATGTCTTTGTTCTTACACGTCTCTGCACAAAATCCTAATTAAATGTGCTATTAACATCACTGAGAATCGCTGCTAATTTTCTAAAACATAATGAAGACATTGTTATATGATTATATTTCTCCTCTGATTTACTCGACGAATTCAAACGCCATCAAAGCAAAGCTCACAAAGTTGGAGGTGAACGTTGAAAACTTTACGCGGTTTGTTTGTTTATCGGTACGCCGCGTTCCTCCGTCTCCCTGCGTATCACACCTTGGCGACGGTGGCGTGGGCGTTGAAGGTGTGTGGTTTCCACGGCGACAGACCGATCATTATGGGCTGTGGGACGCCATCATCTCCTCTTTACGGTCCAGATGTTCGTCGGAGACACTGGCTGAGATGGGAAGGACGTGAAGGGTGTGTGTGTGTGTGGAAATACCCGTTTGACATTGTATGTGTTTTATGTGTGTGTGTGTGTGTGTGTGTGTGTGTGGCAGCAGCTGCATAGGGTGCTGATGAACAGGGAAAGAGTTGCTGACTGAGATGCGGAGTGGAGCTTCATGGTTTAAGGACAAAACGCAGTGTGATACAAACACACACAAACACACACACTTTTTGGCACACACATAGGGACGCTCACTTTAGTGATCTGCAAGTGCAACAGTCACTGCACAACAATTACAATTAGATTAGAAATCCAGGGTTCAGTTCTGCTGACCTTGTCCTTGAGCAAGCTCTAGAGCTGTTGGCTGTGTTCCCTAGTTGCTGTTTGTGGTGGCAGAGTGTTTTCCCACAAACCTAGTTACTAGGGATTAAAATGATCCGTGTTATAGTTTCAGTTTGACTTATAGACACTGAAATCCAAAACCAATATCCTGTTAAGCTGTTAAAACCCAGAGGAGTGACAGAATGAGCAGGTTGTTAAAAGATGTTGTTTATCAATAGCAAATTCATTTGCAGACGTTTAGATGCGATAGTTCACTCTCCCAACGGTGCAGCTTTGTAGTACCTGCAGCCTGAGAGGAAGACATGCAGGCACTTCTCGTGGCTGAGATAATACTGCGAACTCGAAGCAAACAAGCAAACAAACTAACTACGCCTTTTCGGGGGAGAAAAATAATTGAACGTGCGTTATTTCTTTCATTCGATTATCTCCTAACATCATCAAAGATAAGGCAATAGACTGCGATAGACAATAGACAGACATCCTCGGTCCGGAACATGGCCGGCATTACCGCACCAATCCTCCCATTAATCTCCTCTCATTTTGCACTTATTTGTGGACAAAGTCTTGAGATATTTCTCACTTAAGAGGGAGTTTACTGTCTCAAAAGGCAGGAAACAATCCACAGAACAATGACCTCAGGTTGGAGGTGCTCAGGTTCATTCCTGTCGCTGAAAAAAAAAACACTGCATTACAGACAGAAGATCTTGGATCTGATGAATCTGACAGAACCACATCATCCGTAAAATTATGACATTTTATTTTCAAACTCCTGTTTAACATTCTGACAATAGCATTTATAGCACAACTGTACCTTAGTACAAACTCACGGAACCAAAAGCATGACTGAAGACTTAGTCTTGTTGCTTTTTTTGATTTAAATAAACTAATTATCAAATGTGTTGACGATTATTTTTCTCTTGATTTACTGATTTATCAAGTAATTGTTTTTTTGGTGCTTTTCTTGCGGTAGCTACCAAGAATTTAGTAAACTTTGTGCCATCATTGGGCCATAACTCAGACCTTCAGGTCCACCCGTCACAAAGAAGACTTGAAGTTCTGTAGCAGCCACTAGATTTACAGCAGATTTATAGTTTGGCTTACTTTTCTGGGGATGTGCTTGTCAGGCTCGTAGTCCATGGAGCTAAGCTGTAGCCTACTCCTTAGAAGAGATGCACAACTATACAATGGCAAAAGAATGTTGTTAGTGGGGGCCTTTGAATCCTATGGGTTGAGGGGAGGGACCTCTGTGGATCATCCCACAGATACTTGATCAGTTTGGGATCTCGTGAATTTGGAGGCCAGGTCAACACCTTGTGCTGTTCTTCATGTTTTTTTTAGTTGTTCCTAAAGCGCTTTTGTGTGTGTGCCTGTGTCAGGCTGCATCCTGTTTGGGATGGCTGCTGCCATCAAGGAGTGTCATTGCTATGGGGTGGGGGTGCTGGGTCTGGTCTAGGTGGGTGCTACATGTCTAAATAACATCCACACCAATGAATGCCAGGTCCAAAAGTTTCCCAGCAGAACACTGTATTGTCACAAGATGGTCAATGTTATTTACTTCTCCCATCATAATGTTTTACCTGATCGGTTTATTTGGAAAGGCAGATTTTTAACATAAATTTCTGCCCGAATTTCATGGCATGAATCTATAATGCTTGGTGTATGACGTTTCATCTTTGCAACACTTACTTAAAAAACAGACACCAGTCTCATGAAATCATTCCAATGTTTTGTGCACCCATCCATCCAACCCAGCCTCCTCCCTGCAGATATTATCACACCTGGCCTTTCCCTTTTCACTTGAATGTAAAAATACTGAAAGTAGTTTTAGGTAATTTGCTGAAGCTTTGCTTTTTTAAGCTATGTTTCATTTCACTTATTCTTTTAAGTCTTAGGACAATCATTGGCAGTCTTGCTGTCAAAAACGACCCGAGTCACACCTGGAATATTTCTATTTATTTTACCCCGACTTCGATCGGCGTAACAAATGAGATGGGGAAATGTCATTTATCAGAACATGCTTAGTGCTGTAATGAGCGTGAATGTGACCCTTCAGCGATCAGTCATTTCGTTCAATCATTCATCATTTGAGACATGTCATCCGTCGTGACATTCCAGCTGAGTTATCGCATTAACAGATTCGCTGTCATTACAGTGCATCGAATAGTCCTGGGCTCCGCCTCTGTCACAGAGGTAGAAGGAGGTTTGGAATCCAAAGAGCAACCTATAGAAGATTTATAGAGAATTCTTTTTTTAGTTTGTGGAATCACAGCTTGAACCAGTGCCTATTATTCAACCCAACAAAATGCATATCAGGAAAATTGCAGCCCGGCCAGCTTATTTGCCTCAAGTGCTGCTGCTGAGCTACTCTGAGAGCAAAATGAAAGAAAATGGCCTGTGCTCGTGATTTGAAATAATATGGAAAAAGGAGGGGAGAAAAAGTCTTGTTCGTCCTCTCTCTCTCTTTCGCTCTCTAAATGCAGGACTGTTTTATTGTGAATTAAACTGAAGTGGGAGACAAGAGGAGGAAGAGTTCGAAATGTAGAGAGTAGAGGAAGGGCAAGGAGAAGGGAGAGATAAGGGTTGAGAGGCTTAGAGACAGGAAGAGAGCAGAATGAGGGGGAAGCATGGAGGCAGAGAGAGTAGTGGGGGGATGCTGAAGCAGAAAGGGAAGAGAGAGAGAGATGCTGCGATAAGTACTGCAGAGAGGAAGTGGGGCTGTCAAGATAAAGACAAACTCAGACAGAGGGAGAAGGAGATTAGAGGCGTGCTTCGACATTTCGAAGAACGTTGGGGGGGAAAGGAAGGAAAAGATGAAGAAAGAGAGTGACGGAAAGGAGGAAAACAGACGGGGGAGAAAAGGGAGAGAAAGAGGCCAAGGAAGTGTCTTCAGGGTGCCAGCCAGGAAGAAGTGCCAGCCGCTGTAACCACGGCAGTGGCACTGGTCGCTATGGGAACCAGCCGAGCCGAAAAAACACAGTCCGGTCAACAAGGCCAAACTGACTCTGTCTTTCCCTTTCTCAAGGAAGGAGAAATCATCTGAAGCGACGTTCACTGTTTGTAACCCTTCGTTATTTTAACCACAGTCACATGATCTGTGTTTTTCCAGAGAAATGCATTAGCGGTGTAAGGGACGGAAAAAAATAGCATGCAGGACATACAACCTGCAGCACATGTCCACACTTAAGGGATGATTGCTGTGACATTTTAGGGACAGATGGCAAAAGCCGCTGCTCTAGCTATAGGTCAACGACTAGAGAGTTAGAGGGTCAGCTAACTCCACTGCTCACTGAAACCGTTGCACTTAGGCTGCGATGGGATCTATTGTAAAAAAAATCCTCCCAGCCTCCGCCGCTCATCTTGGGGAGTGGCTCGTCTGTGGTGTAACTATGCAGTTTATATAACAATGTACTTTGCTTGGGAAATCCTAGATAATACCGAATGTTCTGTATAAACACAGATGTCATATGATGTTATGTTGCATCAAAAGCTGCTGGTATCAGACTTGGGTTTTATCTAACTTTTCATGTTGCAGCGTTTTAAATCTTGCTCGGATGAAATGCTTTTGGTCTAAGTTACGTTTCAACATCCAAATTTCGCGTACTCGTGCCAGAGTTTTGGCTCAACAAGTCAGAAAAACTGGCCTGTACTGTACTACACACTATATCAATCATAGACTCACACCCTTTTCCTGTCAAGCTCTTAAAGCGGTCAGAATAAATTTTATTTTTTGGGACGTGTTTCTGCGATGCTTCATCTCTGCAGTAAACACATCATGATGCTATGAATTTGTTTTCAGCCGTCATGAATTAATAACGTCTGTGGCAGCCAAACGTGTTACACAAGCCTTCAATAACTCCTTCAGGTTAAGCCGGGGCAAACAAAACAGTGACTCTGACACAACTGAAAATAGTTGCTAGCCGAGCAAAATTAGGTCTACGAGAAACCCCATAATGAGATGATCTCTGTATTGTCTCATCCTCCTCCAAAATGAGAGCCAGTATTTCCACGGTTACAGCGAGTCCTGCATACACACTATACTACTGGTGCCACTTTTGTCCGCTTGGCTGTTGGTCTTTTTATCAAGTTGCTTGTATTGTGTCTGACTTTGGTGCAAGCTGTGCACGACAAAACATCACATTAACCCTCTGTCCGTTCTCCCGGTTAATCACGACCTCCTCGAATCTCGAGCCAGGATTAGTGGAATAAATGGCTGAAAAGATTTGAAAGTTATTGAAGACAAAACATGCGCACCCTGTATCTGTTAGCAAAATTAAAACCAAAACACATGAAGCTGTCTGATACCAATGATAATGAAGGCCCCGTTGTTCAGACCCAGTTATTTGAATGATCTCAACGTAGGTGGCCAGCTTACAGTACAGGTATATTGATGTCGCATTTGACTTTCTCAGGCCCCATTTGGAGGTGATCTGCATATTCTTTGGCAGTGTCCTCCTGAGCAACATTAAAGATCACCTACGTAGGCAGAGCTTTGCCTCGTTCATTCATAAAAAAATAACGATCGCCAGAAAAGGGAAAAGCCCTGGTGATCATTATGTGATGTCTGTTCATTAGTGTTGAGAAAGTTTCTTAGTCTATTAATGGAGATTTTTGCTTTTAATTTTAGTTTTATGCAGGTCTCTAAAACGGCTAGCGTCAGGGTGGATATTAACGATAAATAGTAACTTGAGGTATGCGTGTGCTTTCAGTGAGTGAGAAACACGTTTAAAAATATGTATCGTCTCCCCATGTCATGACGCACTCACAACAAATGGCAGCAGGTAGTGCTTCATTTGAGGCAGCAGCTGTTATAGCCGTATTATACTTCCACCCCAAAAGATGTTGGTGTTGACCACCTTCCTAATATTGTGTAGGTCTCCCTTGTTCCTCCAAAACAGTTGTGACTCATCAGAGAATGGACATGGGGTGTCCTGTTTTGTCTGCCTTTGGGTCCTATGGGTTGAGGGGAGGGGCCTCTGTAGATCATCCCACAGATACTTGATCAGTTTGGGATCTAGTGAATTTGGAGGCCAGGTCAACACCTTGTGCTGTTCTTCATGTTTTTTTTAAGTTGTTCCTAAAGCGTTTTTTGTGTGGTGTTCCTGTGTCAGGCTGCATCCTGCTGGGGATGGCTGCTGCCATCAAGGAGTGTCATTGCTATGGGGTGGGGGTGCCTGGTCTGGTCTAGGTGGGTGCTACATGTCTAAGTAACATTCACATGAATGAATGCCAGGTCCAAAAGTTTCCCAGCAGAACATTTTATTGTGCGAAACTGTAATCGTGTCTCGAGGCGCGCTTTAAGACACATTCAAAATGCCTAGTGTGAACAAAGTCTTTTCAGCTGGTTATTTGTGATCGTATCAATGAAAACGCAGTCTAATAACTAAGTCTGAACGGCCAATTGTGAATCGGCAGAAGAATAAAAAAGCGGATCCAAAAACAAGAGTGGTCATCAGTTACACATGTAGACACCTTATAGTCTCTATTAATTACCAATTACTTGTGACAGTGACATAATCCGAAATCAATTAGGCCCGGCGCGGTGAGTAGACCTGTAAGTGTAACAAGTGATAACGGGATCAATAATTGAGTAGCTTCAATTAGATAAAGTGCATGTAAGGTGTCATATTACACTTCATCATGTTACATTACGGTCTCATATCAAACGGCTCACAGGCTTCTCTGGGAACAGCAGACGAGTGTGTTGCTAAGGCACGTGAACGTCCTCGGATTGAATGTAAAAAAAAATAAAAAATGGAGCGAGATCTCCGAGCGGCAATGGAACACACCTCCTGTCTGCAGGGGCGACGGGTCAGTTAGCTCCAGTTAACTGGAGTGTGTGTGTTAAAGAGAGAGAGAGAGAGAGACAGAGAGAGAGAGAGAGGGAGAGAACGAAGGGTGCTCGCATGCTGTGACTTGTCCTGTTCGGATTCAGACAGCAGTCAGGGACCCTGTGGCCTCCCAGCAGTGCAGCTACACAGCCGCTAACTTCCTGCACACACACAGTCGCCCTTCTAGCCGGAAGTAGGACAGATGAAAGAGAAGGAGAGCAAGAAAGAGAGAGGGATGGGGAAAAAAAGCAGGACGTGAAAGATGAAAGAATTAAGAAAACCAAAAATGCAGATAAACAGATAAACAGAACGACACACACACACACACACTTAGACAGATTAGATGGAGGCAGCACATTGCGTGATCAGTTCTCCAGTGCGCTCGTGGTGCCGGTGGAGATGCCGAGTGTTTTTTGGAAACTAGGTCATTGTTCCTCCCACTCAGCCTGTCTGATCCGGCACATAGCCTTGCTTTTTCTTTTTTCTTCTTTTTCTTTTTAACCAACTAAGCACCTCTCTTGTCTCGTCTTTTATTTTTTATTTATTTTTTTGGGGGGGCAGCAGAGAAGTGGGATTGGTAAAAGTCAAGCACTATTTAAACGCGGACACGCACATATACCTACAAACCTTTAGATGCACGTTAACACGCGCCGGAACAAAATGCCGTAGCGTCGACTGGAAAGCGCGCGCACACACACACACACACATATATGCGCAGATGGCCAAAGAGGCTGACTACATTAGGAGGAGGGTTCTCGTGAGGTGTGTCCAATATGTCCAGCAGTGCTCTCCTCTCCTCCTCCTCTGCTAATGGCTCGGCACTGACAGATGAGCTTAGAGGCTTTTAAATATTCAGCCTCTGCATATTGACCGGGCTCGGATTGAATTATATAGTCATTTATTCATCACTCATTTCACACGAGAAGGTGTGACGCACTGCCCTCGTACCAATCTGTGAGATATGCATATGCACACACATGGCCACACACACACACACACACACACACACTGACTGACTGTGGGTAGAGCAGACAGGAAGGGCACAGAGGCTGAGGCTTTGCTATCCAGGATGAGTAATCATTGCTAACTGTGCCAGAAGAAGCAGCGCGACGAGAGGGGTTTGGAGGGGGCTGGTGGAAGAGGGAGAGCGAAAAAGGGGACGTGAAGAGAGGCGGGAGAGAAAAAGAAGCATAGAATCTAATGGGGGGGGGGGGGGGGGGGTGAGGGAGAATGGTGAAAGAGAGAAGGAGGGAGCTGGGCAGGGATGGAGGCAGTCTGGAGGGAGAGGGGGGAAAAGTTGACTGACTCAGTGCTAGTCATGTTGTGGAGTCATTCCAGCTGACGGTGGGGGTGGAGGGGGTGGAGGGGGTGGAGGTGGTGGGTGGTTTCAGTCTGTCCACTGCCCAGCCAACACCAGCCTGCACTCTGTATTAAGAGGTTGAACTTACTTGGAAGCCAGTGACTCAAAAGGGGCAAACTGTGTTTAGGGTTTTTTTTCTAGGCGTCTCCCAAAAGCTTTTTAACGACTTAGTCAACAAGCTTTATCGCAGCAGGACACTTCAAACAGACACGGTTCTTTAAATTCTCGATGGCTGTGTCTAAGGCCTAAGGTTCATAGCAGCATTTGTTTAGTCGACACCAAAAAAAGGTCACACACTATGTGGCATTGTTTCGAAGTCGATAGACTTTCCATCCAGATGATGGATGGAAGATCTTGTATTGATGATGGTAAAGTCTGACCACTGCACAAAGCCTTCTCCAGCACATCCCAAAGATTCTCAATGGGGTTAAGGTCTGGACTCTGTGGTGGCCAATCCATGTGTGAAAATGATGTCTCATGCTCCCTGAACCACTCTTTCACAATCTGAGCCCCATGAATCCTGGCATTGTCATCTTGGAAAATGCCCGTGAACATCAGGGAAGAAAAAATCCATTGATGGAATAACCTGGTCATTCAGTATATTCAGGTAGTCAGCTGACCTCATTCTTTGGACACATAATGTTGCTGAACCTAGACCTGAGCAACTGCAGCAACCCCAGATCATAGCACTGCCCCCACAGGCTTGTACAGTAGACACTAGGCATGATGGGTGCATCACTTCGTCTGTCTCTCTTCTTACCCTGATGCACTGGTTCCCCACTATCCTTAGTACTTTCTGCAATCTCCTTAGATGTTTTCTCTGCTTGATGCATGCCAATGATTTGACCCTTCTCAAACAGTCTAACAATTTTTCCACGAAAACCGGATGTGTCTTTCGACATGGTTGTTTAAGCAATGAGAAGCTACTCATTGCATCAGTTGGGGTTAAATAACTTGTTGCCAGCTGAAAGATAATCGTCCACGCAGTAATTTTCCATGCAGTCTTTGCATGAACAAAACCAACCCCAGCTCACAGTAGCCAAATATTCCACCAGTACATGAGCGTTCATGATTGACTTTATGGTATGACAAGCCCCAGTTCTTTGCAGTACGACGTTTTTGAGGTTAGGCTCATGTGTGTTTAAAGCATTGCATCCATGTATTACAACCACTGAATACAAGAGACTACGATTAACTCATTGATGAATGTGTTCCTACGGCACTTTAACGTCTTCATTGCGGTAAAGTTGTATCAGACAGTTGTGTAGACATTTAAATCGTCAGGAGTGAGTTAAACAAAACTCAATATGCATCAATATCCATGTAAGCGCCTCCGGTCTTCTGCTGAGTTTTGTGCACGTTGTTTTGTTGATGTTTGTGGACCAGTTATGGTGGAGAAATATAGAAAATGTCAGTCTTGCATGCAGAGAAAATCTGTATGACCTATATTTTTTCACGATTGTTTAACACAATGTCTCTTTGGGCAGCATGATACTGAAAGTATGTGACTAATGCCAAAAACATGAGAGTTGTCAACCCTCAGGGAATTGTGTGCATGTAAATATATGAGCACCGTGCCTGGCTGTGTGATGCTATTAATGTTCTTCCAGTGCCTATAACATGACCTCTGGTGATGTATGAGGTTTGCACGATCAGTACACTAGAGCTGTAATGGGCCATTTTGATTTAAAATGTGCGTTTCAGCAGAATGATCAGTCTTGGACGGGCCAGGCCCACCTAATTGTCTCTATGCACATGATTCCTGCCTCATATCGTACCACATCATGCAGATCACGAAAGATGATGAGATGTCATTGTGACCAATGAGTGGTTCTCACAATATAATCACCAGAATTGGGAAAAAAATAAATAAATATTGCAGTACACACATACACCAATCAGCCACAACATTAATCAGGCTTTCTTTCCCCTTTCATTTGGATGTTATGACTTGTAACCTGTAACTGTAAAAAAGAAGTCCTACGCGATACACCTTTGGGCATGTTTTGGAAATCCTGTGGCCCCCTTAGCACTGTCACCTCATATCAAGAAGGTCTGAAGGCCTCAGCAGTGCAGATCTGTCTCCGTGTTAGCCATATGACGTGCTCCGAACCTGACTATTGTGAGACTTTTTAAAATAAAGTAGAATATGGTCAGTTTAATACTTGAGCTCAGTTACAAAGGTGAAATGCTCCAGTTTTCAAGGAATGCGAGGCCAACTGTGGATTGTTGCACCTCGAGTTTCACTAGTTTACATTATTATTAATTTATTTTGTATGCTTTTAATATATCACTGGATGCATTTTCGAGTTCCAGCGTTTATCTTTCATAAAAAAGACTCAGGGGTGTGCTATATATCAGCCTTGCTCTTTGACTCCCCTATCGTGTGCTGCAGTCTGCTGTGTGCCAGCCCACATCACGGGCTGATGAAGTGACTTTATGGTGGTCTCTCCATACTAACCCGGGCCTACACCGACAAATCTCCACCCCGCTTCGTCCTGCCCCCACTGAGATGGGTGATAAAAGAGCTCCATGTCACTGGGCTCCAGAGGAGGGAGAGATTCATTACCTGACCTGTGCTGCTGACTGGGACACAATTGACTCTGACGGCTCTGTAATGCTACGACACAGAGAGAAGTAGATAGATGACTGAGGGCAGAGAGAGGGGGCTGATTGAAGAGGAAAGAAAGGGGTGCAAGGGAAGGATGAAATGAAGAAAGAGGGGAAAAGATGAAAAGGGGGCAGATAGATGAAGGGGATGTAGAGGGGGAAAGTGGGTGACAGATACATTAGAGGGTAGAAAAGTGAAAACAGGGAAGACTAATACAAAGCAAAGAAGCCTTCAAAGATATGTGTTCATCTAGCTGTCAAGTTAATTTAACGCACACCTTTGAAATGCCACAAAAATGTGAATTATCATGTTAGCCAGCTTGATGGGGATCAACAGTGTTGCTCAATGTGAGACTCAGCACATTCACCAGAACACATTCATGCAAAGGGTCTTTCAGTGATTGTTCAGTGTGTTGTTGGGCACGTCGTTTTCCTTTTGCTTCGGCTAATGTTGGCAATATTTCATGCTGTCATTTGAGGATAAAGCTAAAGAAGCGCCCATGTCACCATTTTACACTTTCAACTAAATCTCAGTAGGATACTTGTATGTGGGATTCAAAAGGGGGCACTTTTGGCAATGGGTAGACCTTTATAGAAATGTCTTTCAACCTTGCCCTAGTAGGTGCAACATAATGCCAGGCTTACTTTATTATTTGTAGAGCAATGTTTTCTTATCAGGGTTCATCAGCTAGCCTCCCAACATACACAACCAGAAAGATTGAAGTCACGTTTAATTAATTGTCACTGGCAGGGATTGCGCTAGACTTTTTCATTGTCTGTCATTTTGACTGACAGGGTCATAAAAATCCCGTCATAATCTATTTTTACCCGTCACCTTAATTTTCATAAATTTTCATTCATTTTTAATCAATATTCATAATATTCAATATTCTTTCATTAAATGAAAAAAAAAATGGTCCTGGTTCTGGTCTGTACTCGGACTGGGTCTGCTAGTGCTAACGGCTAACAGCTCCGGTGATTTCTGTGCTCACTGCAACATACTTTGCATTTAGATGGCACCGTAGGGTTGAAGTGCTTCGAGGGTATGCAAACTCTTTTTTTAGCAAAAATTTGCACAAAACTCCGCTTTTATCAAGGCTTCCATCAGTTATTTTTTTTTAAATAAAATTTGCCTTCCATCAGTCCTAGCAAATTGCTTTCATCCGATTGCTCCGTTAGCCGTGCTCTGACGTATGCATCAGTATAATCGGTGTACCAGGAAATCGTGAGAAATCAAAAGTTCCGTGATGTTTGGAATGCAAACTGCGATCAGAGACAAGAGCCAATTAATAACGTCACTCGCCACCAAGTGGTCTGGGGTTTGAATTGCAATCTGTCAAAAGACAGATGGCCTTCAGATTTTTCCGTCACAGTTTTAAAAAAACGGTCAATGACGGAAAATATTAGGTTAACACAACCCCTGGTCGATGGGTACCGGTAGAACCAAGTATCGTCTCCTTATAAAGCATTTTGCCTAACGGCCATCTCTTTGTAGCTGGCAGCTGGTTGCTAGTGGAGCTTTGGAGTGAAAAAGCAGAACATAAACTTATTGCTACTGGAGCGAATTTGGTGGTAGGAACTGAAGTTGTGCACGGTATTTCCTTGTGGTAAATGTTTGGAACTGCACGTGTTTGCGTTAATCCATTGTCGTATCAAAGTTGAGATTAGTTCGACTGGTTATTTGCCCACCTCTCATCACCAAAAGTGTTTTTGTCTTTCATGGGTCCAACTCGCTGATTTTCATTACATGGGTCACTCGTTGCTCTTAGTGTATTCCTATGTCTATGACCCATGGCTATGCCATGTGGGGCTACACCAGTGGAAGCATTTCCTCTTACGGCGCTGGTGTGCTGGCATTGTCTTGTAGTTATGCTACTAAGCAGTGGTGGTGACTGGTCAGACGTGTTGAGTTTCACTCGGTACTTGACGCAATGGCGACTGGAATTGGGTGACTCATGTTGGAATTGGAGCCAATAAATGTGGATAAACGGTTACCTTCACTCAAATCACTGCAGCATAGAAGACATCCAAACAAGGGAGACGTTTCTGTGCCCGTCCGACCGCTGAAGCGCATGAATCAAGGAATTTCTGACCAGTCACAGCAATTGTGGTCGGTGTGATGCATTTCTGGGGGAGGTGGTGATGGTAAGCGGTCTTGTTTTTATATAGCGCTTTTCTACCTATTGTACTCAAAGCGCTTTACAGTCACAGTGACACATCTACCCGTTCGCTCACATAAGCACACACACATTCACACACATTCACACACATTGGGAGCAACTGGTGTCTTGCACAAGGACACTTTGGCATGTGAGCTGACCCTCCGGTTCATGGACAACCCACTGTACCTACTGACTCACAGCTGCCCCATGCACATCAGGTTTGGTGTAGGGTATGGTGAAAGCATATAAAATTTTCATCCAGCTAACATGGCTAGAGTTTAGATTTATTAATCCTGTAATAAATTATTTTTTACCACCACATGCTTGCCGTTTTGATTTAGTGTCTTATTTGAACTTGAGCTTAGTTTTCTTCCTCACATAAAATTTGCCATCTGAAGTTAATTATTCACATTTAATTCATTCTTATTTGGCCAACTTGGTTCTTGAGATGCAGTTTATTATCATAATTGTGCAGTGAAACCTGCTTTATAATGTGTTACGCAACTTTTTGTACATCTAAATGTTGAAATGGGATCATCACAATGGGATAATTTCTGGTTAAATTAGCCTTATAATAAAAAAAATATAATAACAATAAAAAGTTTTGGTGAGTCTGAAAATGATTGCGTGAGTAAGAGTTTTGCAGGTTTAGAATGGCATGAAATTTAAAAGTTTTGGGTCGTGTTCTGTGTCTGCACAAAAAGTTTACTTCGTGCAGCAGATTCAGTGCTTCTTCTGTGTCTGCACAAGATGTGTTCAGGTGCAATACTGAGTGTAAATCATCTGCATTTTGGCAGTGCTCGGAGAGTACACAATCACTGGAGAAATGTGCCTAAAACTGAAGAAAATAGACATAAAGAGAAGAAAAAAGCCTAAATAGATGCTTCGGGCATTCAATTGCATATGGTGCGTGTGAAATGTGAGTGTTCGTTCTTCTGTAAACAGCCAAACTGACTAGAATAGGCAGGAGTAATGTAATTTCTATTGACTTAAGACAATCCAGACTCAGTCAACAATCAAATCAACCTGACTATGTTATCCACGTACAGGCAACAGGTGCAAGAATTGTACATAAAGACATTTACTGTAAAATTACGTCTTACCAAGCTGTTGCACATCTTTGAAAAAAAGAAACACAACAAAAAAACAAACAAAGGATGGTTTCCGAGCCAGTGGAAGGAGAAGGATGAGAGAACGACAGTAGCTGAGATAATGGCAAATAATGTAATGCGCTACGTGGATTACTGGTAAAAGGATAATAGCACACACACACACACACACAAAAAAAAAAATCTGAAGCAAAACTGTGCCGTGGATCCCACACACACCTACACAAACGCACACAGTCGCTAATCTGTCACGGCAACAAAGGGACGCAAGCCAGGGCCACATTTGCATGACAAACTGGCCCCGCTAGGTTGATTGAAGAGAAAACAATTTTAGGAGACAGGCTGACTGTGTGGTATGGTGCCTGCCACCTCTGGGTGGGCCTCAGGACCCATAATCGGAGAGTGTGTGTGTGTGTGTGTGTGCATGTAGGTGGCTGGTTGATTTGTTTGAGCGTGGCTTTGTGAGACATGAGGTGGTAGTTAGGGGATATGGGATTTAGTTTGATGGCAGGAAAACAGAGAGGCAGAATTCATCAGGTTATTGTGTCGCACTGCAGCTGCACATGTTTGTCTATGAGTGTGTACAAAAAAGTATTCATGTGAGTTCCTTTATAAATGGGGAGAGGGAGTCGTGTGTGTGCGTGTGTCTTAACCCATATGCAATTTTTGGATACACTGTGTTAGTGTTTTATCTGTAGACAATTGAGTTAAAAACTGTGTGTGTGTCTGTGTGTGTGTGTGTGTGTGTGAATCTCTGTTCTACCTTAATCCCCAGATTGTCAGAGCTGAAGGTTCAGACATACGCTGGCCATGTTGCTACAGTCAGCCTAATCTAATCCTATCATCAGTCTAAAACCCGTCTGGGTGAAAACACACACACACACACACACACACACACACACACACACTTTCTCTCCATCTCTTGCTCCTTGCTTTTGCGTTCACATACTTCACGGTAGGCACTCGCCTTTCTGCATCGCGTCCTCTCGCTCACACGCACTCTCAGGTGAAGAGTCACACAGATACCTGACATGGTTTGCAGTAGCTCTCTGCACACACGGGGCTTTGGAGTGTGACAGATGTAGGTTGACTGATTTATTTTTTTTGCCACCAGCGTGCGTACGATGTGTGCGATGTCAGCTCTTGTGCCGTATCCACTCAGAAATCCTTTCACCCCTCGTTCTCAGCGGATATGCTTCTAACAATTGAAGCTTTACCTGCGTTTTACATGTGTAACTGCACCGACTGTACTGAGCTCTGAGCACTTACAAAAACTGGGTGACCCGTACTGTAGCTCCGTACTGTGCCTGAATGCATCTTGTGCAGACAGAGACAAAGCACCGGGACAGTTACTGCCACTCTGCTAACATTCTGGTTGTTGTTGACATTAGGCATCCAAGGTACCAAAACTTTCTGCAATATACATGCAGAAAGCTTCCTCAAACTTAACCCAAAGGATTCATAATTCCATTCTTAACGCTTTAATGCCAAATGTGTCGGCAGCGGCACGTTTGTGCAGGCACGATTTGGATTACCGTAATTATTTGACGGTTTGCGCTATAGGAAAAGTTCCAATGGTTTCTGAAAGCTGAGACATGTCATTATGGTAATTTCTCTTGCACCTCTCTTATAACATGCAGTAAATTGTAAATAACTGCCAGATATTTCAAGTTCCAGGTATTCTTGAAAAAATGTGCATAGGCACTTACTCACAGGACATTTTCTGACCTTTTGATAGTCATCTTCATCTTCTGTAACCGCTTGTCCTGTGAAGGGTCGCGGGCGGGTTGGAGCCTATCCCAGCTGTCACTGGGCGAGAGGCGGGGTACGCCCTGGACAGGTCTCCAGTCTATCGCAGGGCTAACACAGAGAGACAGACAATCATTCGCACTAACCTAACAAGCATGTCTTTGCAAACTCGACTCAACACAGAAAGGCCCAGTCGGCCCATGGATTCGAACCCGGAACCTTCTTGCTGTTAAGCATCAGTGCTGACCCTTCTGATAGTCAAAATAAGCAAAAGACTAAAAGGTCCAGGCAGTTTGAGGCATAGGTGTTGAAAGGTTAATACACTGAAAATTAGGGGAGGTGATCGCAAGTAGGCTTGAGCTGACCAGACCCAGCACATGGGGAGAGAACACACGGGGGAGTTTGATGCGCCACCCGAAAATTGGCAGCTGTTATTGAAAAGTCACACTGACATGATTATTTTACACGGTGTGGTCGCCGGCGGTGGCGAGGCCACCCATATTCCCATGGGTTATTAGACACGCTGAGGTTGTGTTCAGACAGACATTAGCCGTGTTTGAGAAAAAAACAAAAACATCATGAATACATTTGAATGAGGTCAGGCTGGCAGCTCAGTGGGGGTGCCAGCACTGTGGGCACTAGGAAAAACAATACAAGGTCGTGGGCAAAAAAAAAAAAAAACGCCCCCAAAAAACGAAACAAGCTCAGTTTTTGCTGCAATGTGACATTGTGACATCATCCAACATGTCATTACTCTCCCCAGTGAACCTAATACAAGCGTGCATCCCTGGTTAATGCCTTTGTAGCGCTTCAGTGAAAGATAAAACTTTCCATCTTAAATCTGGTGAGTGTTCAGACTCAGATGTTTTTCTCAAACTGGAAGCCTTAGATGCTGTTTCCCTGTCTCACTGGTAACCACATGCACCCACTTGTAGGGTTGTCCCAAACGGTACTTCTGGAAATTGGCGTCAGCGATTCGATTGGGTCGGATCGCATCGAGCACGAAGCCAGGACAGGATCTTTTATATTTGGTTCATGGTTGCCGTAAACCTAAACGTTAAAGACTGAGAAGAGATCTCTGTCCTGGGACACTGTGTTGTAGACGTCACATTCAAAATGGGACTGTTTCTGCGTTTTGTGGAAGACCCAAGTACCGGATTAGAGATATGCGCTACAAACATGATGTTTAAGGAACCTGTGACACCCATGCATTGTTTTTATTCTAGCTGTTTCCTGTCGAATCTTTTAAATGCAACAGGACAACCGGTGTTTAAGGCGATGCCTTTATAGAGCTGTTTTGAAGTGAGTGCAATAAAAGAACCTCCCAATTCTCAAGATAATGAGACAAATACAGGAGTGACGCCTTTATGGGGACAGTGTTTAGAGCAGAAGACTGGATAAAGAAGGCTTTTTCTCCCAGCAAGTGTTGGAGGCCCTCATCAGATCTTCATTGTAGCTGGGCGAAACCGTACTGAACACCTGGTCTGTCCAGCTTAATCGAGGATTAGGGACTGTTTGGATGTACTGCCTGACATTGCGGCACCACACCAGCTTCCAGTTCAGCTGCAAGTGGCAAAACCCCGCGACCTATCTTCCACTCCATCTGTGTGTGTGTGTGTTGTGGTAGTGTGTCTCATTAGCTCTGGGTTAAGGCAGGGAGTCCTATCTGTGACAGGTTTATTAAATATCTCAGAGCCCACAGTGGACATGGCAGGGAGGGAAACCCCCACAGCTCATGTAATTAATGTGGCCACTCAATGCTCATGTTTGGAGCCTCTGTGTGTGAGAGGGTGTGTATGTGTGTACGCCTGTATGCCTTTCACTTTACCAGCATGAGTATATTTGTTAATGAATATGTGTGTGTGTGTGTGTGTGTGCCTGGATGGTTGTTTTCTCTGTGCTGTGCGGGGACGAGGGGGGCTGTACTCGGACTGCGACTGAGGCAAATGTCCTGCTGAGAGAGAGAAAGGAAGAGGGAGATAAATGAGAGATGAAGACGGTGATGGAGAGAGAGGAGGTGGATGTGTGATGAAAATGCTTCGAGGACTCAAAAAAACAATCCTGGCATGATTAATTACTCAAGTAGTTCTTCGTGTTGGATCTTTTGACACGGGTGGTTAAGTCAGCCCTGCGAAACAAAATGAAGGGGACCTCAAGAAGTCCAAAACTTTTGTGAGGAACCCTTGAACCCTATTAGGAACTTTGTGTTCCCAAAATAAAGTGGGGTAGTTGTTTTAATGGCCCAGGATCTGTTGTTGGATGGAGATTGCAGCGTCTCAAATTGGACAAACAAATAGCTTCATTCACACAGTGCTGACAAGTCACATGAAGTTTCTTCTTCTTCTTCTTGGTACATTTTACTGACGTTGCAAACAAGTTCCAGCATCTGCTCACCAAGCGCTTTGCTAAGAATGTCTGTACACCCGCTTATTCATGCTATTATCCAGCCAGCCAGCCATGCAGCAGGTGTTAGCAGTACAGAAACTCATGCATAAGTTTGGAGCTTCAGTTAATGTTCACATCAAACCCAGAGGTGAAAGGCCTGCAGCAGAAGAGCACGTTAGCATTGACTCCTGTCAGCCATGACCAGAAATCAGAGGCTGGCGTGTGCAGAAATCCAGACAGCTGAAGACCGTAACATTCGTAGACTGGTCTGAATTTATGTTTCTGCTGAGGCAAACTGATGGTAGCATGGTATAATGTAAATCTATGTACCCAACATACACCGATCAGCCACAACATTATGACCACTGACAGGAGAAGTAAATAACATTGACCGTCTTGTGACAATTCAGTGTTCTGCTGGGAAACTTTTGGACCTGGCATTCACTTAGACATGTAGCACCCACCTAGACCAGACCAGGCACCCCCACCCCCCACCCCATAGCAACGACACTTCCAGCAGGATGCATCTTGACACAGGTATACACACAAAAACGTTTTAGGAACAATTTAAAAAAACATGAAGAACAGCACAAGGTGTTGACCTGGCCTCCAAATTCCCTAGATCCTAAACTGACAAGTATCTGTGGGATGATCCACAGAGGCCCCTCCCCTCAACCCATAGGACCCAAAGGCCCCCCACTAACAACGATCTGTTGCCAGATACCGCAGGACACCCTCAGAGGGCCCATGTCCATTCTCTGATGAGTCACAACTGTTTTGGAGGCACAAGGGAGACCTACACAATATTAGGAAGGTGGTCATAATGCTATGCCTGATCAGTTTACCAATCCATTACATGGACACATTGAGGTATTAGAATAGTTTAAACTGGAACACTATCAGTAAACTTTCACCACCAGGTCAGGATGTCAGAGAGCATTTGGCAGTTTGGAGCTATAGGCCATCACAGCTGTGTCAGTATTTCTCATTTCAACCCTCCTTCTTGTTATTGCTTCATTAAAAAAAAAAGGGATTTGTGCTTTTCACCGGCCACATGTCCACATTAATACACAATCAGCACTGAATGTACTGTGCTTTTGCGTAACAACCACTGACTCTACTCCTTACTTAAGTGGAAAATCGTGCCCATTTCTTGTCCTCGTGGTTTGTAAAATGTTTCACAATCTTTATACTTTTTTTTTTACTATCCTTCAGCTATTCACACATTTCTTCACCAGTGCTTCCAACCCTGCTATGACTGACAACCTGCTCTACCACCTGAGCTATAGACATTTGCACATTTATGGAGTATGAACTTCAGTGTGACAGAGTGTGTCTGACAGCTTTTCACTTTCGTTGATGATCACTTTTGGGTTTCACTTAAGAGCGTCTTTAATGGCCTTTTTATCTTTCTCTCTCCAACAACAAGCACCAAAACCTAAAATGGGGAGCGCGAGACACGGAGGTGACTGAGAGGCGAGCTTCATTAGCGGCTTGGAAAATAGTGAATGACAGGGATTGGACGGTAGGGAAAGCAGACAGAAAATGAAATGATGACATGGGCAGCTCTCCCACCTGCACAGACAGACTGTCTTGCCAGCAAACCAATCACTCTCTGTGGAAGCAGCCTCTCACTGGGTGTCACTGGGCAGACAACACGCACACACACACACACACACACACACAAAAAAAAATCAGAGGACTTTGACTAAATCGCAGCACAAATCATTTTTCCAGACCATTGCCAGATATCTCCAGCTCTGTGCTGCTGACCGTCTGGATTGTGTCACCCTGTGCTTGCTGCTTGGAGATCAGATATATATTTGACATGTTCCATCTCTACAGAAACTTGACGCTCATATATGATTTAAGCCGTGACAGAGCTGTGTGCTGCCAGCAGGAGCGGGCACTGAAATATATCTCACCAGAAAAAGCGGAGGAACAAGACATCGCTGTGCCAACCACACCCATCAGAGCCTACGACCCCAACACATGAACAGTAGGGCGTTGCAGTGAAAACGAGCTTCGGGCGTAATGCTCCATGTAGTGAGTCACAGTGACAGCCAATGCTGCGTGTCAGTGTCAGGGTTTTCTTTTTTCTCTTCTGCCTTCTATTGCTTAGTTTGACAGCTTCTGCGATGTTTTCTGTAACGCTGGAACATTGTACAGACTACCGGTATGAGCGCAGAGACGACTTTCATGCTTTCATGCTCAAGACACGGCAAAGCGAAAGAGGAGTGATGGTGTTATTTCAATTCGGCGAGCTTATTTCACCTTCAGGTTAGCACAAAGCTATGACTCTGTGTGTGCATTGCTGTACTGTTGAAGTTGAACGTACAATGAAGACACTTTCAAATAGAAATCCATGAACTTTATTTGTCAATACAGTATACAGTTGAATAGAATTGAATTGAATTGTTCTTGAGATTGGGGCTCTGGGCAGCCAGACCATCTTGTTCTTCTGGATATGACTCTGTTTTGGACTTTTTCTTGCTGCAAAATGATTTTCAAACATATCCGATGGCTCAAAGGTTCCTAAGACATCCTTACATAAAGTATTATATCACACACTCTTTGACTGGCAAATGGTAAGAAATGGTTCAGCTCTTACTTTCAGGACGAGTCGGACTCTGTCTAGACAACATGCTATACCCTTGTTGCCTTGTGTTTAATGTAGCTCCAGCCCAAACATTCACAAGAGAGAGATGTGGTGGGACAATCCAAGATCACTGACTGTGTTGCACCAAAGACGAAGGTATTGAGGGATTTCTCTTATATGTACGCTCAATCACAGCTGAAGGGTTGAGGCAATAAAATCTACATATTAGATCATCATAACATATTCAGGCTATCTGCATTTCAACATATTTGTGCTTTGAATCAGATGTTGCGGATTCTTCAGGTTATGGCCCATCATGCTAGCTTCTGCCAGGATTCCTCACATATGGGGATATGAATCAAACGAGCATAATTTTTGCTGCTAATTCCATCCTGTCAGACGTTTTATCCACCGGCGAATGAGATACCGGTGTCGACTCGATGCTGCAGTGTTAATGTTGTTGTGTAGCCTTGCCTTTGGTTTTAGCACCTCAGCAGTGAACGCAGCGGTTACAAGCTGTTGTGGGGTGATCTGTTGACTCCCCATAGTCCCGCTTGCTACTACTGTAAAGGAAGGCTGGGGTAGGGGAGTGGGGATACGATAGCAATGCAAGCTGTGAGCAGGGACACTCGCTGGCCTGGTACAAGCTGTTAACTCCCCGGTCCTGCTACAGAGCTGTAGTAGGACTGTGGTGAGCGCTGGCTGGGCCGGTACAAGCTGTCACGGTCTGTGCTGTTTATGAGCTGTATGGCCAACGTGGGAGCTAACAAAGCTATGATAACATATATACTGTATGTATGAAACCCAGCCAGTGCAGGCTGGAGTCCATTGGAAGCAGCTGTGTTAGTGTAGGCAGCGTTAGCTCGCCGGTTGTGCTAACCTGCGTGTCACTAAGTTCTGCCAGGGTGGTAGCAGATCTGGGGTGCTGCAACATGTTCCCACTAGCATCCATCTGTCAGCCCTTGCTCCGAGCGCAGCATCTCTCACCTAATGTTATGTTTTCATTATATTCCTCAATATGGAAGCTATAGCATTTCGTGTGGCATGGCCAGGCAGGCATAGAAGAGGAGCGCTTGGAGCGTTTGGATCGCGGCGACTTGTTCATATGAGCGTCCATCTGCTCCAAACCTGCTGCCCTCGCAGTCAGCGGCTCATGTCATGATCATTTTCCAATGTAAGGAATGATATATGAAAGTGGTAGCACCTGAGCTGAGGTGGATTGTTGTTCAAAGGATTTCTTGACATGTTAATGAGAAACAGACTACCTCAGATGAAATTAGTTGGGTTTCTTTTAATCGGCAAATTATAAATTCAAAACAACAGAAATGGAAGAATCTAGTAATGCACCAAAATAAAAGGAATAAAAAAAAGTAGCACCAATGATCCTAATTAGTTCTTACAATCAAATTTAAATTACTCTTTATAAAACATCTGTATTATTTTTAATTAGGGAGTGTTTCAACAATTTGGATCGGGTGAAATGTAACAGCGGCTAATTATTGTGTTTTTGGGGTGTCGTTTGAGCAGTTGGTGTGCTGAAAAACAAACCACAGTATCACCCACAAAGAGTCAGAGAAAAGCTGAAAAAAAAGTCATAATTTTTTAATTAGCGAAAGGGGATAATCTAAGTTTTGTCCTGTATGTGTGTAGGTAATGGGTACGTAACGGGGTTAGACCGAAGGAGGAATAAGATCCTCACGTACAGTGCCAGGGACTGATAAACATGTAGACATAGACTGTATAAAATATGAACGCCACGTCTTCACTGCCCTCCATTGCTTAAATTGACGCTAGGTTTCCAGGGATATGGGCGGGGCCATCTTGTGGGTTTGGAGCCAGACTCAACTCTCATGGTCAACATGGTGTCACATCCTGTTTCTATAGCGTCAAATAACTAATTAATACAAAACTTCTCAGAAAAATGAACTCTTAACCCTTTATAGGTCAAGGAACCATATATGGTAACTTCCGCCCAGAGGTTGTGCTAGACTTTTTCTTTGTCGGTCATTTTGACTGACAGGGTCATAAAAATCCCGTCATAATCTATTTTTACCCGTCACTTTATTTTGTTTTATTTTATTTAACCTTTATTTAACCAGGAAAAGTCCCATTGAGTTACAGTAACTCTTCTCCCAGGGAGTCCTGGCCAAGACTGGTGGCAAGGACTCCCTGGGAGAAGAGTTACTGTAACTCTTTACTTTAACTTTAATTTTTTTAAATGATAATAAAGACATATTCAATAGCATTTAATTTTCATTAAAGTTTCATTAACTGTAAGTACTTTTTTCAGAACAGTATTGACTTTAAATGGTAAAAAAAAAAGTTTCGGCTGCCGACACGTCTTGTCCGTACTTGGAACGGCACTGCTAGCATAAACAGCTCTTGGACGGTACCGTAGGATTGAAGTGCTTCGGTGGTATGCAAATTCTATTTTGGTAGCCGTTAGCTGCGTAGACATAGACATATATACATATATATTGTATATCTATGGTTAGCCGAGCTCTGACGTGTGCATCAGTGTAATCGGTGTACCAGGAAATCGTGCACCAACAAAAGTTCCGCGATGTTTGGAACGCAAACTGCGATGAGAGACGAGAGCCAATTATTAAGGTTACTCGCCACCAAGTGGTCAGGGGTTTGAATTGCAATCTGTCAAAATAACAGATGGCCTTCAGATTTTTCCGTCACATTTTAAAAAAAAAAAACAGTCAATGACGGAAAATATTCGGTTAACACGACCCCTGCTTCCGCCACGCATTTTAAATTGCGTCCCGGTGCCTCTCAGCGAGGTTTAGAAACATTTGGTTTTCACGCAGCCAATCAGAGAAGATCAAGACAACATCCAACAAATCAAATCAGGGTCAAATGTGGTCTGCAAGGTCCACCTCTGCATGAACGCTGAGCGTAACTGCTTTATCAGGTACCACGAAGAAGAAGTGTCCTAATGTTGTCTAATGTGATAATGTTTATGTTCACAAGTGCCTGAATCAGCACTTATGTTCTAATGGTTTACCGTTGTTGTTTACCACGTAAGGACAAGGAACCATATATAGTATAAGGTGAATTCATTGACCTTGATTTTCTGCATGAAATTTAAAAATTCAGAAAACTTACAAAAGTAAAAAAAAGTCTTCTTGTGCTCTACAGTAACACTTGGGGTGTTAGGGTAGAATTTCCAAGTATTTCAGTAAGTGCTCTATAAAGGGTTAAGCATATATCAGCATTATTTTAACTGCCTAAAATGGCAGAAACTAACCTTGATTTATTAGTGTTTTAATTTGGCTCAAGTATCTTCCACTCGCATGGAGGAGGTGGAGCTTATGACCTATACCAAAGCCAGACACCAGGGGGAGCTCTACTTGCTTTGGCTTCACTTTTGAGGAGCAGTCATGGTGTCCATTTTTTATACACTGATCATTCATAACATTATGACCACCTTCCTAATATTGTGTAGGTCTCCCTTGTGCCTCCAAAACAGTTGTGACTCATTAAAGACGGACATGGGCCTTCTGAGGTTGTCCTGTGGGTCTGAACATTGTTAGTGGGGTAATATGGGCTGAGGGGAGGGGCCTCTGTGGATCATCTCACATATACTTGATCAGTTTCATAGCTAGCGAATTTGGAGGTCAAGTCAACACCTTGTGCTGTTCTTCATGTTTGTTTGAGTTGTTCCTAAAGCGTTTTGTCAGGCTGCATCCTGCCATTAAGGAGCATCATTGCTATGGGGTGGGGGTGTCTGGTCTGGTCTCGGTGGATGCTACATGTCTAAGTAACTAAGTAACACTAATGAATACCAGGCCCAAAGGTTTCCCAGCAGAACACTGAATTAATACAAGATGGTCAATGTTACTTCTCCTGTCAGTGGTCATAATGTTATGTTAATATGGCTGTTCAGTGTATGCTGATGTGTGTTTCTCTCTCTATGGGGGTGTGTGTGTGTGTATGTGTGTGTGTGTGTCCATAACCATGTATGTACTTTTAACAGCAGGAGGCTGTAACCTGCACCATCCACACTCTGTAATCACTGCTGTTTATGGCTGCATAAAACAACACACACACACACACACTCTCTCCCTCTTCCCTCTCGCTCTCCCTCCGTCTATCTCCCCTTCATTCACTTTTACACACACACATTTACAGCTGCTGTCTCAGTGGCTGTGTGATTATTGCCGTCTGGTTCGGGGCTCTTATCTGTGTTGTGACGGAAGTGGCTGACTGAGACGCACACACACACACGGGCACACACTCAAACGCTCCTTTGCCCTCGCTGGCTCTCGCCGTCACTTTTCCTTTGCCTTTCTTCTCCTCCTCTTCCTCCTCTTCCTCCTTCTCCGCCAGTTCTGCCCCGTCCTTCCTGCGGCGGCGGTAGAGCGGCCCGCGTTGCGTCTGCGCTCGCCTTGCCGCGGCTTGTGCCAGTTCAGGAGATTGGCATTAAAGCCAGACATGAGCTCATCGGCCCAGCTGGGCAGACAGCCCATTACAATGCTCAGCAGGGCCCTACCGCAGGGGTGAAAAGAGCTCAATACCTGCTGATTATCTTCTCTTCCTCTCCGTCTGGGTCTCTCTCTCACTCACTGGCTTTTGCTTTCGCTCTGTTTCTTCTTATTGTCTGCTCTTTTTTTTCTTTTTTCACTTTTCTCTCCACCGTAACTTCTCCCCTCTTCGTCTCCTTTTCTGGTTTGCATTCCATTATCTTCCCTTCTTCTTCTCCTCCTCTCTTCTTGTCTCTTCTTCTACGTTCCCTTCTATTCTCTCTTTTCCATTCCCTTTCTTTTTATCCCTCGTAGCATCTCCTCTTCTTCTTCTCTGTTGTCTGTCCTCCTCCTTCCTTTTTCTTCACTCGTTGCCCATTCCCTCGGTCAGTTGTCCTTCAACCTCTCTCTCCCTCTGCTCCGTCTATCTCTTTCTCAATCTGTCTCATTCAATCCGTCTTTCCTCCGTGACACAAACACACACACACACACGCTGCCGTCCCCCTCCATCCTTTCTCTCTTTCTCTTTTTCTTCTTGTCTGTGTCCGACACACACAACTTTTCGGTGAGCGCTGTGGTGTCATTGCAGTGGTGCCTGCGGCAGTAAGAGAGGTAGGGAGGGAGGTAGGGAGGGAGGGAAGGAGGGAGGGAGGCAGGGGTGGTTTTTTTGAAATGACAGAGGTGGAAATGAGGAAATGTGTGTGTGTGTGTGTGTGTGTGTGTGTGTGTAGAGATGACAGGGGCGGGAAGCCAGACAGCTGGTGCACCTGTGCGGACAGGAAATGACACGGCACTGCAGCCAGACAAGGGCAGGAAGCAGCGAATATGATGTGGCATGCCAGACGTTTTTATTGAACGCAACTCTCTACTCTGCAATCTCACTGTCTGGAGTGGCCTTTCTGTTACTCAGCTCTCCGCTGAAGACGCCGGGCTACAGTCGATGCCTGAGCAAACACACTCCTTTCGCTGGCTCGCTCGCTCGCTCGGTCTCTCCCCCCACCCCCCCCCCCCGCCCCTCCACACTCTCTATTTCCCGGCTTTCCGGCGTTGTCAGCTGGTGAGATGCATTGCGGTTAATTCGTGAGCCCCATTCAGCCTCGGTATTAAGGCTGAGTCATATCTATCTTTTGTTCTGACATTTGGAATGGCGTTCAGTAATACTGACTCCACACAGAAGTCACGGGGCGTTTTGAGTTATTAGTCTGACGGAAAATGTTATGTTAGAGTCAAAATGGATCTTCGTCGTGTGCTAGCACTCCTACCACATATGTCTCATGATAGAGGCAGTGCCCACAGAAAGATATATATATTTTTAAATAACCTGACATTAGATCCTCTTTAGATTACACTTTGGCTTTAAGTGCACTGTGTACATTTATGGTTTCGCAGGTTAATTCATATATAGTCTGTAATCTATACGTTTGCCACTAAAATGTCCTTTCCATCTCTTGGAACTTTTAAGGACCGAATGTATAAAGACATGAAAATGTTGCTCTGTGATCTGAGTATGACTGTGGACTTTAAACTGCTGCCACGGCCTCCAGTCTTTCTGGGAAGGCTCTTTGCCTTATTTTGCAACTTGGCTCCAAGAATTAGCCTCCGTTCAACCAGCAGAGCATTAGTGAGGCTTCCGTTAATTCTGGTTCGCAGTCTGCATTACTAATCGTCCCTCTAGGTGTTTGTTCACTGGGGCTGAGGTCGTGGCTCTGTGCGGGCCCGTCAAGTCCTCGGCGCCCGTGGTAAATATAGCGTGCCCTGGACGACTGAGAGTCTTCACAGACAGGAGGGGAAAGTACTGTCAGCACGGTATGGAATATATGGTATGCCTCTTGTTACTGACCTTACTTTAAAGGCTGATTTTCACTTTTGACATTTTCAGCTATTTATACACACAAGTCTTCTCTAAAGATTATTTTCATCATGGATGAGGGTGAATATTCCGAATACTTGATCTTTAAAGTAGTGCGAAATTATGATAATTGTTAGCCCAAAACTGACATCTTTAATTCTCTTCCTTTGTCAGCCAAAGGGAAACACATTAAATCTCTACATTTGAGAATGTGGACGCTTAAAATGTTGAATGAAAAACGACTTCTAGAGGTACTTAAACTAGCAGAGATCCCCTGTTGTGGGAGTTTTACATTTACCATTATGTAATTCAGAAGCATTTGTGATGGAAACCTGTAGGTAGGACATCTACAGTTTGTCATATGGGGCTTTTGGTGTTTCTCATAGGCACTGGACACCCACAATGTCCCAATCAGGGTTATGTTTCAGACTTTAGAAAGTAGCCTCAGTAGCCATAACACGACTTAAAAACACTTTAAACACTTCAAACACAGTATATTGAACTTCAATGGAGTCCCCCTTTAAGTCAGGAAAGACGCACAGTCTAGTTTTTTATTATATTTTTACTAAATGTATACATATATATGGATGTATATATTCATTCATTCATCTTCTGTAACTGCTTGTCCTGGGAAGGGTCGCGGGGGGACTGGAGCCTATCCCAGCTGTCATCGGGCGAGAGGCAGGGTACACCCTGGACAGGTCGCCAGTCTATCGCAGGGCAGACAACCATTCACACTCACATGTACACCTACGGCCAATTTAGAATCACCAATGAACCTAACGAGCATGTCTTTGGACGGTCGGAGGAAGCTGGAGTACCTGGAGAGAACACAGGGAGAACATGCAAACGCAGAAAGGACCAGTCAGCCTGGATTCGAACCCCTCTTGCTGTGAGGCATCAGTGCTAACCACCACGCCACTATGCCGCTATATATAAATATATAATAACTGGAACTAAAAGGCCAAGCCCAAACCATGAAATACAAAAACCTAAGATGTGTTCTATACTTTCATCTATATAATGTGAAAGGGATAAATACCACACAGCGTATTTAGCATTATAACGGTCTTTTCCTCTTCAAACGACTCACTGTGAACCTTCTAGTCTCCGCAAGAGTGGAACACATCTCTATAAAATAAGCTGTGGGATGGGACTCTTTCATTTCTCCCCGTGTCCCCAGTGTTCCCTTGTGGTTTGTGATGAAGACGAGGCGTAATTGATTCAAAGCTTAAACCTGTGCCCGGGAGACGGCTTTGGTTTTCAGAAGTAATGGAGCGACAGAACAGAGGCGCGATGAGAAGTGAAGCAGGCAGCGGTGGAAGATGCACGGTTTTTCCACTCCGTGTTTGGGATGGTGCACCAAGCAGGGCCCTCGTTCTTTTTTTTTTTTTTTTTTATTTCTCAAGATGAGCCACAAGATGGCGCTATGAAGTAGCCTCCAGCTCAGCACCACACAGGCTCAGATGGAGAAGTTACAGAGGGTAGAGGAGAAGTAAAGGAGATAACTTCCACTCTGTCCTTTGCTGTGCTGCTTTTTTATTCCCCAGTGCGGTGGATGGATTTATGGTCTCATCACAAACATGTCAGCTAAACTTTTATCCGTGGCTCCTTTTTCATTGTTTCAGTCATTTATCTGCCGCATACGGGGGGGTAATACAGTCAGGAAATCTTTAATCTCTTTAACCTTTTCCTCTAAAATGCCGCACATCTGAACACAGACGCGCGTGGCGCAATTCCCATGGCTTCAAGTGAAGTCTGCACTCTTGGTGCGTGCAGACACACGGTGGTGGTGTTTCCTTTCCTGCCTGCGTTTCACATAATGAAAGATATATTTATTTATTAATTTTTTAGATCTTTTAAGAGGGTCACACTGTGAGCATATCACGCTTTAATTCAAACTGTCACAAAACAACAGCGGCGGCAACGCTAATAATGCAGTGAACTCCTGAAAAGCAGGAAAGCCCCACGCTAAGTTCCTAAAATAGACACGCGCACACGTGCCAGGCATGATAAACCTATCAACCTAAAGTTAGTATTCCTCAAATACACGATGAGACAGACGTTTCCCGAGAGAGGCGCAGAGAGGCTGTGTGTGTGCGCACAGTGTGTGTGTGTGTGTGTGCGTGCAGACTGCAGGCAGGGGGGATGGTAGGGGAGCTGGTAGACTAGAGTGCATTTGGTATTCAGCCGTGCCTAGTATTTATCTGTCTGCTGGCTGTCTAGTCTGGTCTGGCCTGTTAGTGGTGTCACCCTGCGTGCTCCCCGGGGGACTAAATTGACGCTCCAGACAGACTGTGTGTGTGTGTGTGTGTGCATTTAGTGGCGGCTGTGGTGCTCATGAGTGAATAGAGGTGGGTTGCGAGAGTCAGAATCGATGTCTGAGTGTGTCTGTGGATAAGAGCTTGTCTGAGGTGCGTGTGCATGAGAATGACCTCACATCAAGGCAGACTAAAAAATATATATATATAAATAAATAAATAAAACACGCTCCTCAGTGTCTCGATTGATATTGCAACACGGCGGCACCTCAATTTGTTGCTTCAATAAAATTATGACAGCTGCCAGGCGTTGGCAAATTGCATCAGGGTCACGCGTCTGTTTTTTCTCTCCCCTTCCAAAAGTGTCAGTCCGCTCGTGAAGGAGTGTGGAATTCATCGGATGCCGCCGCCGCCGCCGCCGCCACCACCGTCAAGGAAAATATTTTTGCATGATTGGATATAGAACTTGGCCAGTGATGCGGCGCCTAATGCAGAACATCTGTCGGAGGTCTTTGCTTTTTTCCCATTTACTGATTTTCCTTCACAGAGGTCCATTTCATTTTATTGCCTCTGGTTACTGGTGTCTTCAGAATGAAAAGGGTCAAACTGCACCCCCCTCCGAGCGTTTCCCATTTTTCAGTCGAGGCACACGGCATACATGATGAGATTTTCTCCCATGTTGCTTGAATTGCAGCGGCACGAGTGGTCGGCGAGCGAGCGAGCCTCTTATCAGAAGAGTCGTTCCTGTAATATTCTCTCCTTCTGCTGTGCACAAATAAAAATAAACCAGTGTGTGCTTTGTTAGAGGGCAAATGGGAAGTTATTCATTCTTGGCCATAAATAGTAAAATATGGCAAAAGTCGGGACGAGTGTTGATGTAAATGCTTAGTATTCAACATATCACCAGGTGCCACAGTTTGCAGCAGGCTGTGGGTTCGGCCTCATTACATCTACTACCTGCTCGGGCCGGTCGCACTGCCTTGATGGTATCATCTTTCCTCTAGTACTCTCGTCGCCTTCCCCAGTCTTAGTTACATCGGAAAAATAAGATTTAAATTTTAAATTGAATGTGAAGAGTGAGGGCCAGTGCGCAGCCTCTGCAGGAAGGAACTTCTCCTTGGCTGCTGCTTGGGCGAGCTCCTCCCCCCTTTCCCCTTCACCCGCTCAACACAACCCAGCATCACTTAAGCTAACAGAATGCTAACCAGTTCTCGCATCCTCATCCTCTGCACACGTAAGGTAAATGCAATACGGCGCTCGCTTTGCGGGATGGCCGCCTGGAAGCTCTGCAGTGACCTCTCATGGTCCCCAGGCCCCGGTTTTGGTAACCTCCTGGTCTAGAGCGGCATTCAGAGCCTCAGATTTGCAGAACAGCCTAGTTTATTTATAGACTGCAGACAGTTTTGTACTAGAGAGTGTGTGTGCATGTGTTTTAGGTGGGACGGTTGCACCGTTGGTTGGATTCAGAGGGGAGGCGGGTTGGGGTGGATGTGGGGTCTTCCTTCTCTGCTGCACATGTGCCCCTGAACCACAAGACTGGTGCAGGGGGTCACCTCAAGGTTAGCCCCTTCAAAGAGCCGTCTCCATTGGCTGTGGCCTGCTGTAACAAGGGAGTGAAACTCGAAGCGCTCTCCCCACCCTCCCCAAATAACACACCAGACCAACCAGTCCAGGCCCCCCTCTCTCCCCCCCTCCTGCTCTCCCCTTCTCTGCTCTCTCACAGCCATTGTCAACCACGACCGGGCCGTCTGCTAGCTTTCTGAGTCAGGTCAGCCCCCCCTCCCCTCCAAACCACCAATGTGCAACCATCCCCCTGCAACCCAGACACACACAAACACACACACATACATATAACCCCTGTCCCATCCTCTCTCCAGTGCTGCCTTCATGTACTCCTTGTACGGGCCTGTAACCTAGCTGTGTCTGACTATCTGGTGCAGATTAAGCTTCTTTTAGTGAGAATTGTTAATTAAAGACCTTGCACTTTACACAGTTATGTTTTGGTGAACTGTCTACTTTAAATATAGTGATTTTTTTATAATTAATTTTGTATTTTTATGACCCTGGACTTAGATACTAAACAAGAGCAGCTCCCTCTGCTGTATAAATTGTAATACTTATGAATAGTCTGCCAGCACGATAGCCAATTAATGCATTCTATGGCTAATATATGCAAGGGCCTTCATGAATATTAACTACTGACACCAGACAGCACAACGCCAAGCTTGTCTGTAACTGAGGCTCCTGCATAAATAAAATAGCCCTTTGCTCATTTGTCCAGACCTTGGCATTGTCACTTAAACCTCTGGCAAGAAAAATATCAAACGAAATGGACAGAAGAGGCCTGTGTATTAATGTTTGCTAAGATTTAGTCCTGAATATTATTTTACACTATGAAGTATATCAAAAATATTGTCGAAGGAGATAATTTGTTGCTGGTTGAAGTCAGAGTTGTGATATTTCCGTCCGCTCCTGAAGGCAGCACCACGCTTTCTCTCCTCGCGGGCCCTCCCCCCGGAGCCCGCTGATTGGCCGAGGCGGCAGGCTGTCAGTTAGTGGGCGGGGCTTGAGGCCGCTGTGTCTGCTCTGCTGTAGTAGGGGAAGGACAGCTGCTCTCAGCGGCGGAGGAAGGGACGGGGGAAAAAGAAAAAAAAAGAAAAACTCTACAATGCGTTAGCTGAGGGCAATGGCTCTTCTCGCCCGCATCGCCTTCTAAATTCACTCTCCGAGCGGCTTCGAGGACACAAACATGGCGTGAGGAAAAAAAGCCGTTGGGGGGAATTAAAGTGCGAAACTGTCGGGAGTTACTCGTAGCGGCGGACTCTGCTGCCGCTGCCTGGAAGTTTTTCGTTGTTCTCCCGTCGGGGGCGCCCCGACGGTGGCGGCGGAGGCGGCTCTCACCCCGGAGCGGTGTCCCGGTCTGCGCAGCCCCATGCAAAACCTAACGGCCCCTGGCGGCCCCGGCAACTCCAATGTCACCTGCTCCTGCAACTGCACCGCTTCCCAGCCACAGGGAATGGAGATATGTGAGTAACATTAGCTGCTGCTCTTCTTTGAGGTCCGCTGACCTTAGAAACCTTAAGGTGCCTGTAATCCCGTTTAATGTGTAGGACAACAAATCAGATTTAGTATTCCTCCAAGTCTGCTGTTACCTCGCCGTGGCCCGCTCCCTTACAGTAAACCCACAGTAAATCTTGTCTCAGTCTAACAGGAACTTTGTGGTGACCTCAGTGCACTTTTAGTGGTATTTATAGCCTTGTTTAATGCCTTTATTTGCTTTATAGTGTCCGTGCAGCCCACAGTATTGACTTTCTAGTGACTACACCATGCTTTAGCTTGTGTTTGAGCTCTTATGCTACATTGACATAGTGTGGTGCCCATCTGTTAAACAGTGATATGCTCCTATAGCATTAGAGTTGCTTATACATCAGCTTTACAAACGCTTTAAAGCTTTTAAACACATTTAACACTGCTACTTTGAGTTTTCCAGGACTCAAACAAAACACAGTTCTTCTGACTTGAAGTTGGCTCTATATTAATAACTCGTCTATACTGTATATTTGGCCTCTGGGCCTGGCTGGCTGGCTGTGCATATGCTGCGAGAGCTCACCACAGAGGGTTAAATAGTTTGCCTGTCAGCACAGACAGGAAACGCTGGAATGGTATGTTATGTCTGTCTGCCTTGTGAGCAGCCCAGAGAGAAACTATCATTATCAGCTCTGCCCTAATGCCGCTGCCTGCTAGATCCACTGCAGATGTTCCTCTTTATGGCCGAGGCAGAGAGCGCTCAGAGGAGCAGACAGACAAGACAGACAGACAAGACAGATGCGGGCGGGCAGACAGGTAGAAATGCAGAGGACAGCCGGACAGTGAGTGCAATGCATGCGGTGTGACAGATCCGCAGACAGACAGACAAACAGACAGACAGAGGAAGACAAATACAAAGGAGACGGGCACATAGCAGACACGCAGACAGGCGGGTAGATTCACAACCAGGCATCCAGACAAGTACCGACAGAGATATAAACAGAGATGTGGACAGACACATCCAAAAGCCAGACGGGCAGATACACTGACAAGACAGACAGACAAGCTACGGACAGACAGACAGACAGGGTTACAGTGATGTGTAATTTCCATTGGGGCCGAGGGCCAGGCATGGGCAACATGAGGTGAACGCAGGATATTAGATTTAGATTTGGCAGCAGAGTGTGGCTGCGCTGACGCCACATTGTAACCAAGAAGTGTGTGTGCGCGCGCTAGTCTGGCAGACGGACTGGTGTTCCACCGTTCGTTTTTTTTCTGTGGCATCATCTCACTGCCAGCCAGGAAAAAAAGCACACACACACACACACACACACAGTCAGGAATGAACTGGTGCATGCACAGATAGACTGATACAGCACGGAGACTAATTAGATAATCCAGGAGGAGTGTCTCAGACTTCTAACCTGAGCAGCGCTGCAAATAAAAAAAAAAGAGACTCAAAAATGATTATGTTGACTGACACTCGGAGGGTATCAAACTACAAAACAAGCTGCGCAGTGTATTTAGGCTACGCATGCGTCTGTGTTTGGTTCTTTGAATAAATGCTGGCCTGGTATTTTCAGAGCATTTCTCGTCTCTCATCTGAACGTCTCACTAGTTGCGGGGAGGTGTGGTGGTGGTGGTGGTGGTGGTGGGGGGGCTCCATTCACAAGTGGTTTGAAATAGCCGTGTCCTACTGTAGTGGCCGTCTGGTTTGAAAAGAGCTCTTGTTTGTCGGCTGTGTTGTCATGCAGACTCGGCAAGGCTGAATAATGCAGCTCATGCTTTGATGATTTCTCTGGCTGAAGAAAAGAGCTACAGTCTGCCTCGTTTCTTTTTTCCTCCTCTTTTTTTTTTTTTTTTGTGAAAGCGGAACAGGCCGCCTCGCTGGTGTGTTTCCTCTTTTTTTTTTTTTTTATTCAGACGAGGAGGAAAATTGAAAGGGACCACGAATGTTAGAGGGATCACAGCGCAGACAGTGTGTCACGGCCAGGAACCAAACCTCAGCCTACACACTGGAATGCACATGGAGGATTTGAAAGGCAGAGAGACCTTTTAACAAGTGTTAGTCTCCAGCCGCCGCCGCCGCCGCTGCTGCCGCTGCGTTTGGATTCATTGTGCAGCAGCAGTTATCTCATACTGTAGGTGTGGTATAATAAAGTCCCGAGGTCAAACGGCACCAGTTGTGCGCGTGCATTCTTTAGCTTTAACGCGCATTAGCAGGCTGACAGAGGAGGCTGAGAGTCACTTCTCCCTGGCTGACCACGGAGATAGAGGCTATTAACTGGATAGCTGCTCGCATTCTTCACGGGGGTATAGTCCCCGCAGGGTGACAACCTACAGGCGTGGGTTCTGCAAACGTTTTCCACTCTTAAGTCATTTTAATCTAATATTGACTCCCTGTGCTATCAGTCTTTCTTATGGTAGTGGGGAAATATTGTGTGCCAACTGCGTGGGGTCACTTGCACCTGTATCTAACGCAAATACCCTTTCTTTTCAATCAAGAGACATCGTCTTGCTAGCAATGCAGCGGCTTTTTTGTAATATAAATTGTTGGGGATTCCTGTAAAAAGTTGAAGTAGGATGCAGAAAGGCCAGCTCGGGTACCGCTAGGAATAAAAGTAAGTATTTTCATTTATTGATGACTTTCAGTGTGGAGTCTGGTACGATGTTAGGTGGTTATAGAGTTGTCGGAGAGGTGTGACAGAGTAGATGCTGATCCCTGACCGGACATAACTTGCCGTGTTTAGAAAAGAGGGAAGGAGTTGTGGATAAAAGTGACGTGTGAATGATTCTCCCTTTCTCGTGTTCGGAATAAAACAACAATCGAGGGAGGGCTTGTCAATCCCTTCAGCCCGTCTTTCCCTCTCCTGTGCGGTGTGTCGCAGAAAATCTGACACTGTGCACATCTTGGGGGTTCTTTCAGAGATCGTTTAGTCCAGAGCCAAGTACAAGTTACCTTTGAATGTCTGGTTAGGTTCATAACCTCGGCTACTTTGGAAAACCTTCCATTTATACCCCGAGCCCTGACGTGAACAGAAAAACCCTAGAAAATCCTTTTGCAAAATATTCCTAGAACATGTTTTTTAGCTGCATACATACCTATATACATGCATTTTTCTCTTAGGGAAAGTCTCGGGTCTGTGTGTCAGAGACTTGAGTAACTGTCTGCGCCTCTGTGTATGTAACAGTTAGCCTGCAGCAGGGGCCAGCCAGCCAGACGGATGTAAACGGGCCTGATCTGTAATCCCGTGTATGAGTGGTGTTAGTGTGTAGGTGGCAGCAGGGTCATCTGTCAACTACCTCAAGCCAAACACGCACACGGCTACTTGTTGACTCTCCCCGAAACGCATACAAGAAGATGTACACATAGGCGCACTCACACACATTTACACCCAGATATATGCACACACACACACACACACACACACACACAGAAACACAGACAGCACTCTCAGGCTCAGCCAATATTTACCCTCCAGTCTCCAGCCAGACAGCCAATCCAATCTCTCACTAAGCTCTTTGTTGTTTGTTTGGAGGTTTTTTTTTTTGCCTCTTTTTTTTTTTTTTTGGGTCTGTTTGTGGACGTCTTGTTGATTTGGAATTACTTTGGTTTTTATTTAGTTTTATTATTAATGAATTCAAATAATGAGCCTCATAAAAGACTTTGAATAGAATTTCTGGGAGCTTGGGGAGTGGCAAAGACAACAAAACAAGACCATTAAAAAAAAATAAAAGAAATCTTTTTTATTTTTTTTTCCCCGTCTCCCAAATTTCTTTTGCGATCACTGCTCCTGTAATTAATTTCACAGGGAATTTCTGCACTTGGTTAGTGCCTCTCTCGGTGGAGCCTTATTTAGTCTGCCACCTTCTCCTGAGCTGAGGGTTCGTAGCGGCGGCGAACAGCGGTGCTCAACTCGCAGGCGTTAAGAAAGAGCTCCTTGTTTTATTTAAGGAGGTGTGTCGAGGAGGTCCCCAGACCCGTTTTTTTTACACCACAGAGTTGACCTGCAGACACACTCCGCTAACCCGATGAACTCCTGCTCAAATTGTGGCTCAAAGCATGCAGTATAGTAGCTGTAGCACATGCATACCCTGTGGCACCGTTGGCAACTAGTCTGACTTGATAAACTGCAAATTACGGTCTTTTTAAGGATATTGTCAATAAGTTTCTGGCTTATGCTTCTCAGTTCTTGTCTAATGTAACCGTGATCATATCATCTTTAGTTGTTTAACTGCGCATTAGAAATTTGCAATGTGTGTTTTTCACTTCTTTTTCTCAACCTGCATCAGTCAGTGAATCAAGAGAATAATCAGCAGATTAATAAGAGCTCTTACATTCTCTTAAGAGCTCGGCCTAGCTCTTAATTGGAGCTTTATGATGATAGTGAGTGAATCCAGGAGAAGACAACGTATAGCTGTATAGTAATGAGTGACCTGGTGGCATCCTGGTGAGGTTAAAAGTTAAAACTTAATTTAGTTAAATGACTAGAATAACTTCTAGGTATTTTGCCATGTTGCAACTACTTTGTAGTAGTTTTTTTTCAAGTAAATGATCTAATTCTGTCGTGTTTATTAATAATTTAAAGAGAAATGTTGTCAGTGGCAACATTAAAGCTGCACCGTGGCTGCACGTGAACATGATCTCAGTGTGTGTATATAAAATATTTCATGTTGTAGCCTTGCAGCGTTGAAATGAAGTATGCGTAGAAGCTTTTGTCATTGAAGTGTACCTTCTCTTGTTTGTTTGGTCTCTCACTAGTGTCCACTATGTCAAGCTGTTTATTCTGGGGAGCTAACGCGACGCGGGGAGATTTTGCGGATTTGGTTTTCTTCTTTTTGACTTTTTTTTAAATCGGCTTTTGTACCACTGTCGACAGTTTTCCCCCAACGTTCTTATCTTGCGGCTGCGTAAACCCACCGCTCATGGAATCAAACTGACAACCCTTGCAGCTACAAACACCGTGGACGACGTAGGCCGGAGCTCTGCAGCTCAGGTCACTTTAGTCGAGCGGGTCAAGTTGAGGCGGCAACTTCCCTAAGTTCAAAGTGAGTGGAAAGGTCAGCGTCCTTCTACTTGTCCTTGCAACACCTTTGCTACTGCGACCAGCCTGAGCAGCATTCACAACTTCCCTGGCTGCTGGGTCTCCCTTTGTGTCTAGTTTCTGCACCCCCAACACACACACACACACACACCCCAGACCTCCTCCCCTAGTTCCCAAAATGCCCTTGGGAGTAGGGCAGATTTGTAGTCCTAGTGTGTTTGAAGGCAGGCCATCCGTCAAGTGTGTATGTGACGGCGGTGGGGGGTGGCTAGTAGTCTGCTGTCTCGGTCAGCATCTATTTACACACAGTCCGACTGTCTGAGATGCTAAAGAGCTGTGGTGAATGAATCTGCCCCACTGTCTGCGGCGCGTCTCTCCACTCCAAAAGTCTGTGGACGTGGACGGGACGCATCGCCGTCAAACAAGACGCCGCCGCGGCTCTCCAGACACACACTGGCAGGCCGGTTTGCTTTTCCCAGCGTTCGCACAAACGAAATGGTTGGCATGTTTATTACCCTTTGTGAACCCCCCCCCCCCACCCACTGCATGTCTTGCCTTCCTACTCACATGAAACAAAGCAGCCATTACTGCTTTGAAATTACAAATGCCGTTTCGCATCATACGAAACGAAAACAAAAAAAATAAAAAAATAAAAAAATCTAGCTGAAATGCTGTGCCGCCCGCTGCTTGTCAGATTTTGGGTAATCCGTTTGTTTATGTGAGCAGGAACACCCAGACAGTGGAATAATGACATGTCTCTTCAAGTGGTTTGCAGGGTTTTCCTTGGATTTTGAAGAGGCTTACGTGGTAAAAATTTCCTAAGGGGTGGCACTTTGTGTGGGGGTGGTTTAGAGGGCTGTACATTCATTTCAGGATGGGCACTTTAGTGCTTTTGGCAGCACTTAAAAGTCTTACTGCAAGGCAGATACACTTGGTCAACCATTTTCATGCCAGATACAAAGGAAGCCTTTTGCATGACTCCCTGACATTCAAATAGTCTCCAACAGAAGAGCAGACTTCGATAGGCAGTCGGACGTTTGGGCTTCAAGTTATAGCACTTAATATAAGAATCTCAGATATGTAATGTAGGCGCCATGTTTTTAGACACAGAAGAATAAAGCTAGCTGATATCTCTGGATCTGCTGCTTTAAATCCTGTCCATTAACAGTGTATGTCATTGGAGCTCAATGCTACAGGTTTACAGGTTAGTTCCAGCTGCAGACTCCAGGAATGCGAACATACGAAACACACACAGTGAAACTGCGGCCGTAAATTCCTTGCGTGTTCCTGGAGCTGCATGGTACTTCTCAGATGTTTTCATAATGTAACGGCGAAACTCCAAGTAGACGGTGTCCGGATTGGAGACGCATGAGACTTGTTGAATGATGGCAAAGGAAGTCTTAAAGTTTGGGGCGCTGATATTTAACTAGATTTTTTTGTTTTTTGGTTTATAAGGTTAAACCGTCATCCTAGATCTCACACACACACACACACACACACACACACACACACACACACACACACAGAGACAGAAGTTGACGTTTCCTGCAGGAGGAAGACATTTAGTGCACCACTGCGTGTGAATGAGTGAATGAGTTCCTCCTGTGACGATAAGTGGCTCTTTTGCTGTTTTTTTTTTTTTTTTTTAATTGCCTGAATTCAACTGCTGCTATGTGTAGTGATTGACGTGCGATGGATATGTTGCCTAGCACCAGCAGGACTCCTCCGTAACGAAAAAACACACCTCACTTCAGCTCGTTTATCGTGTGATTATTGTGGTGGTTAGCAGCAACAGAGAGGCCATTACTGCGCAATCCTCCCGTATGCGCCCGTGTGGACTATTATCCCGGCGCTGGTTGATGTTGTTGTTATAATTATTTTTTTTTAATTAGCTCCTTTTTAAATGGCGTGATATGTTTTTATCCTCTTAATGTGCGTGTTTTTTTTTTTTTTTTGTTTTACAGTTGGCACACATGCTAGCAAGTTCTAGTTTTCCACTCCAAAAAATTCCAAGAAGTTGGATCAGGTCAAGAGTTTTGAACTTTTTGCTTGTTCGTCAATGTCTACAGCTGACATAAAAAGTGCTATCTGTCTTAATTTTCATTATCTAAGCTATGTAAACGCCCCTTCCTACTCTGGACCACCTCAGCCCCACTGTCAATACTGTACCCCCTCGCCCGCCCCTGTCAAAGTCGGAGAGGAGGTAGGGCTGGGCCGGGGTTAAATCCCCAGCCTGTGCCAGCTGAGCTGTGCTGGTTGCGCCCTAACTAGGCCCTGCTCTGGATCTGACCTTATCACAGGAAATTACAGGGATTACACAAGAAGCAGGGAAACAGAGAAGGAGATAAAGATAAAGATGTGTAGGAGAGGAGGTAGCTTTGTTGTTTTAAAAGAAAAACATCCCTGGTGATCCTGCAGGATTAAATGCAGCCTTCTATATATATATATATGTAAGGTGTAGGTAGCGGCCGTAGCACTGATACTATATCATATATCCATCAGGAACTTTGTCGTGCATTCCTGTAGCTCAGCATTTTATAGCGAGCCAGTCATGTCTGTGGGTTATTTTATTATTTTTTACATTTTAACCCAGTTTAACCTCCCAGCCGGGAGTCAAGTGGTGCAGGATGTGTGTGTGGGTGTCAGTAAAAGAAGCCTCTGGTTGCCCAGTGCCTTCTCCTTGTTGTCCCCCTCTCAGTGGAGCTCGCTCTTCATTAGCGATTCAGGGGGGCTGTCTGATTTTTTTTTGGTGCGTCTCTCCCTCACAGTCCAGACACACAAGTCAGACAGCGGTGTCTGATACCTACAACCCACCCACCCTCAAGTCTCTTCCCCCTCTTCCACCACCACCACCTCCTCCTCCTCCTCCTTCTCCTCCTCCTCCTCTCCCCTCGGCAGCCACCAGCTGACCCCAATCAGGCGCAGGGCTGCTCTATTGTCTGGCTGGGGAGAGGGGGACACTTGCTCGCACACTCACACACCCCCACACACACACACACGTACACGTACACAAACTCAGACAGGGGGTCAAAGGGAGATAGAGACTGTCTGGTCTGGTTTGGCCTGCCTCTCTGACTCCCAGCCCCCAACCATAACATAGCAGCTCTCCTCTCCATCTCTCTCTCTCTCTCTCTCTCTCTCTCTCTCTCTCTCTCTCTCTCTCTCTCTCTGTGGCTCTCTATTCATCTTTTCCTCCCCTCCCTTCACGCAGACTCCATGGAGGTCCCAGATGTATCTGATGCTTGTTATGCAAAGTGTTTTGGATTGGCATTGTCTCGCTAACCAAGTTATCTAAGCTTCATCAACATCCATTTGCATCCATGTCTATGACGTATGGATATATCGTTGTCTTCATTTAGGAAAGGGCAACAAATATGGGGCTGGTGATATTGTGTAGTTTTTGGATTGTTTAATCTCACATATATAGATACAGATCGAGCATAACATTATGACCACCTTCTTAAATATTGTGCAGGTCTCCTTTGTGCCTCCAAAACACTTGTGACTCATCAGAGAATGGACATGGGTCTTCTAGGGGGGGCTTTTGGTGTCTGGCAACATGATGTTGTTAGTGGGGGGGCCTTTGGGTCCTATGGGTTGAGGGGAGGGGCCTGCTCAGTTTGGGATCTAGTGAATTTGGAGGCCAAGTCAACACCTTGTGCTGCTATGGGGTGGGGGTGACTGGTCTGGTCTAGGTGGGTGCTACATGTCTAAGTAACATCCACACGGATGAACGCCAGGTCCAAAAGTTTCCCAGCAGAACATTGTATTGTCACAAGATGGGTCAATGTTATTTACTTCTCCTGTCAGTGGTTTTAATGTTGTGGCTGATCGGTGTACCTTCTACCAGAAATACTGTCTGGAGCAATCTGCCATTTAAAAAAAAAAGTCCCCAAGCAATTCACAATTTTCCAAGTCACTTTGTATAAGTGACTATTTGGCAGATGTTGGGGCAGCGGAGGAGAAAAGAGGGTAATAAAAATAAGTTATTCCATATTTTTACTCCACGTTGACTAGTAGTTATTCTGGAATGTGCTGTCTTTTCCGGTGAATACAGATGCTCCAAAAGCATCCATATCTACCTCGGAGTATCAAAGCACTTCCACTGACAGCGTTTTGATTCACTGTCCTCCAATGTTCACTTGTCTAGTGCCAAAAAACTAGCTGGTGAAGCTCATGCTGAAACTGGTCGTCATGGAAATAACAGGTCAGCGTGGTAGGCTGAAACCGAAAGAATAGGGCTGATATTTTAAGTGGCTTTTTGTGTTCACATTTCACACCCTGGCGACACGTAGCCTTTTCCCCATTACATGTTATTTTTGAAGGAGGCATTTGCGGTTGTAATTGTAGAGTGGAAGACGGTGAAGTTTCTGTCTCCGTCTCTGATCTTCACGCTTGACATTTTGCTGGAAGCTAGCATGTCTCCTGGCTAGCGTTGCTAATGATGATTAGGGCTCCTGCTCTGTGCAGCATGGAGATCCTGTGTGTGAATTATTAATATAGGTCATAGTCACAGCATCCGGCTTGGCCCAGCCCAGTGCCGTCCCGCCACTATCGCAATACACGGCCCCTGCTTACCCCTGCTTACCCACTGCCTGCCCCATCTGTCGGCCAGATTAACCCAGCGGATCACCTACACCGAGGCCTGCACCGGGTGAGGATTCGTAACACGGCGCCACCAAGAATTGCCCATGCCATCATGTGTCGCATGTTTTAGTTTATAAATGAAATCCTTAAAAAGTTGCAACCTCTAATATCTAAAAATTCTGCTAAGAATGACTCTTTTCATAAATACGCAGTCCCCAACCAGTTCAAACAACCCCGGGATGCCCATTTACAGCAATTAATGGAACAAAAAGTTTATTGCTCCTCATAAGGATGCTTCTAATGATGAATTGCATCCGTTTGTGTGTGAGTAAGTGGGTGGGACTATTCAGGAGTCCCATTTTGAGAGCCAGGTTGCTTTCCCTCAGTTAATATGTGACTGTTGCTGCAGTCACTGTCTACTCTTGTGGCTGTGTGTGTGTGTATGTGTGTGTGTTAGCCCCTAAACAGAGACAGACATGCCCTCTCAGCTGTTTTTTGTCTGCAGGAGCACACAGAGAGAGTCACACTGCAGCTCTATTCAGCATTGGATGGCACTGAATCAGCCTAAATCCAATATGGTCTGATTGTGCTTTTAAGGGAGCAATAAATATGTAAACTGGTTTACACACAAAAAAAAAAAAAAAGGCGCAGTACTTTTCTCTATATGGAGTCGTAGTTTGTTAAATAGGCCTGAGGTGCCAAAGTCACTTTCATTATGATGTGCGGGACGACAATTAACACTTAATTGTGTTTTAAAACCGACTCAAAGGGTTCTTGAGCGAGCGTGGAAGTGGGAACAGTTATGCACAATCTGCAAACTAACTGCAGGGCAAGAGTATACAAAGTTGGCAGCACAGTGATAGTGCGCAGTGGGAGCTCCGCATCCTAAACTGTGCTAATTTTATGTCTTTTGCCCACAATTTCTATGGCACATGGATACCAGAAAAGGATACAACCCACTTGCGTTATGTGGGTAAGCTGCAGGATTTTGGCTTAAATTAATGCGTGGAACCAGGCCTCCAGTCCTGTACGCCGGGGCAGGTTGAGGGTACGTCAAAGCAGTGTGTGAGAAGTGGGGCTGCATGCCAGACTAAAAACCATAGCTGTCTGACTGACCTGCAGGTCTTGCCAAGAGCTTCAGCCATTATTGCGTTTGCTGTTTCACTCTGTGAATGAAACGTCCTCTTATTTCTTCATAAGAAGAACAGCACAAGGTGTTGACCTGGCCTCAAAATTCACTAGATCCCAAACTGATCAAGTATCCAAAGCCCCCCCACTAACAACATTCTGGTGCCAGACACCACAAGACACCCTCATAATGTTATGGCTAATGTCCATTTGTTAATTTAGAAATGAAACCAAGTAAAAACCAAACTGTAGCCGTCCAAAATACTGGGCGAAGCAGGATGTGAATGTGATCTCGACCTCCTCCACCGTATCCAGCGCTGAAAGGTGCCTAAAAAAAGAGGTACACTATATTACCAAAAGTATTCGCTCACCCATTCAAATGATCAGAATCAGGTGTTCTAATCACTTGGCCTGGCCCCAGGTGTATAAATTCAAGCACTCAGGCATGCAGACTGTGAAACAAGACATTTGTGAAAGAATGGGCCGCTCTCAGGAGCTCAGTGAATTCCAGCGTGGAACTGTCATAGGATGCCACTTGTGCAACAAATCCAGTCGTGAAATTTCCTCGCTCCTAAATATTCCACAGTCAACTGTCAGCTCTATTATAACAAAATGGAAGCGTTTGGGAAAAACAGCAACTCAGCCACGAAGTGGTAGGCCACGTAAAGTGACGGAGAGGGGTCAGCGGATGCTGAAGCGCATAGTGCAAAGAGGTCGCCGACTTTCTGCACAGTCAATTGCTACAGAGCTACAAACTTCACGTGACCTTCAGATTAGCCCAAGTACAGTACGCAGAGAGCTTCATGGAATGGGTTTCCATGGCCGAGCAGCTGCAGCCAAGCCACACATCACCAAGTGCAATGCAAGGCGTCGGATGCAATGGTGTAAAGCACGCCGCCACTGGCCTCTAGAGCAGTGGAGACGCGTTCTCTGGAGTGATGAATCACGCTTTACCATCTGGCAATCTGATGGACGAGTCTGGGTTTGGAGGTTGCCAGGAGAACGGTACATTTCAGATTGCATTGTGCCAACTGTGAAATTTGGTGGAGGAGGAATTATGGTATGGGGTTGTTTTTCACGAGCTGGGCTTGGCCCCTTAGTTCCAGTGAAAGGAACATTGAATGCTTCAGGATACCAAAACATTTTGGACAATTCCATGCTCCCAACCTTGTGGGAACAGTTTGGAGCGGGCCCCTTCCTCTTCCAACATGACTGTGCACCAGTGCACAAAGCAAGGTCCATAAAGACGTGGATGACAGAGTCTGGTGTGGATGAACTTGACTGGCCTGCACAGAGTCCTGACCTGAACCCGATAGAACACCTTTGGGATGAATTAGAGCGGAGACTGAGAGCCAGGCCTTCTCGACCAACATCAGTGTGTGACCTCACCAATGCGCTTTTGGAAGAATGGTCAAAAATTCCTATAAACACTCTCCTCAACCTTGTGGACAGTCTTCCCAGAAGAGTTGAAGCTGTAATAGCTGCAAAAGGTGGACCGACATCATATTGAATTCTATGAGTTAGGAATGGGATGGCACTTCAGTTCATAGAATGAGTAAAGGCAGGTGAGCGAATACTTTTGGTAATATAGTGTAGTAAAAGTGGATCCGCGCGTGGGCGTTGCTAAGTTGTTTATATCTTTTGGTTACACCCCGTCTTCTGGTCGCCCCGAAAGAGTTTTTCCTCGTCAAGTCAGGGGTTTCTTTTCACTCGGCAATATTCGCCTTGAGCTGAACTCCCCAAGTGGTGTTTCAACAGAGACGGAGAAAGAGGAGAGAAGTAAGGGAGAGGGTGGCGTGGGTGGGGAAGAAAGAAAGAGACGGCAGGAAAGATGTGACAAGAGGGAAGAAGAAAGGAGCGATGGGGCAAAAGAAAGAAGGGGATGTCAAGTCTGTGTTGTTCGGCTGCTCCCCGTATCAACTCTGGAAGGTGAATTTTCAAGATGATTTCATGAAACATGTAAGAGGAACACTTCATTTTATTCCACGTACATGACCTCGGCTGGATTGATCCATCCATCCAGCAGGAATTGTCTCTTAAAATGAGAAGCTGCTACTTGAATGCTTTTTACATTACTCTTTACAGACACTTAACGTTTTAACATCTAAGCAATCCATCTATTTTGGAGTAAACACTTTCAAAACAGCACCAGCTCTGTGAACCAGACTTAAAATACCCTCCGCTTTTTTGGAGCCATCCATCTCCATCATTTCTGCTGCTACCCTAAAGCAGAGGAATAGAGTGCAACATCAGTTCCTAGGATTAGTGACCCCATCGCTGTGGATAATCTACAGAGCTGACTGTGACCAGTTTAACGGGGACTATTTCTTTGGTGGAAATCAGTTCCGGTAAAAAGCTGTTGACTACAATCTGCTGATGCTCCAGATGGGTGTGTTGAGGCCAGGTCAAATAAAACTGTCAGCACGGACAGATAAAGATGAAGTGAAACTGGAACCGGTTCCTGTTCTGCAAGTAACAAAACCTAATTTAGAAACTATAACTACGCTAACAACGCCTTTCTCTTCGTGTTTTTTTAGTTGTTCTTAAACTGTTTTTTGTGTGTGTGCCTGTGTCAGGCTGCATCCTGCTGCTGGGGATGGCTGCTGATGCTATCATGTAGTGTCATTGCTATGGGGTGGGGGGCGCCTGGTCTGGTCTAGGTGGGTGCTACATGTCTAAGTAACATCTTCACGAACGCCATGTCCAAAAGTTTCCCAGCAGAACATTGTATTGTCACAAGATGGTCGATGTTATTCACTTCTCCTGTCAGTGGTTTTAATGTTGCGGCTGATCGGTGTATGCCTAGACAAGGAGTGCAGGATTTCATTACCATCTTATATTGTTATTTGCTCAGTGTTCATTTTTTGCTGCCTTTAACACAAACAGCTCGAAGAAGAGGAAGTCCATGAATGAGCTGAGAGTTGTTTTCAGAAATCTCTTTGTTCTCGTAAAGAGGTTTCAGGTTCTTGTGTCAGTTTTTCCACTTTCCTTCAGCAGGTGCCGTTTTTTTTTGCTGAAGCACAGACTGCGCTGAGGTTCGCCTGGATGTGATGTCATGACCTCTTTACCCTTGACTCTTGTGAATATCGCGAACTGAGCCTTTAAATAGCTGTTGTCACTGCTTTGATGCCAGCTGAGTGAAGACGCTGCCGGCTGCTGAGGTGTACTGTAATGCTGCAGCGTCTAGGTTGGTCTTTCGCCCAGAGGAGTAGAGTTTTCCTTTCTTTTTAGCAAGACACGAGCTGCTCTCCGCTCTTAACCATCTCCCCTCCGTTTGAACCCCTCCTCATCTCCGCCACCCAGGGGTCTATTTATATACCTCCATTCCTCCTTCTCAACGAGACTAAAACGTCTAAACAACACCGCCGCCATTACTTAGAGCGCGTGCCCCCGCCCCTCCCACCACCACCAGCACTACCACCACTACCACCGCCGCCGCCGCTACCCACAACCACACTGCGCCTTCTTCTTCTCCTTCTTCTTCATCTGCAGCCTCTTTTTCTTTTTTTTTTTGTAGTTTCCTCTGTTGTCGGCAGCTGTTGCTCAGCACCGCTCTGAAGTTCAGCCTGCGGTCACGGCCAAGTGTTCCAGTGAGGAAAAAACTTTTTTGATAGGACTTTTTTTTTTTTTTCCCTTACTCGTACTTTCCTTTATCTTGCATTTTTCTCCTCGTACACATGCACAGCTCGCTTCCCCCACCCACCACCACCTCTCTCTCTCTCACTCTCTCTGGCTTTTCTTTATCCCTGTCTCACTTTCACCGTCTTTATCTTTCATTTTGGTCTTTCTCTCTTCCTTCCTCTTTTCTGCCTCTGTCTCTCGCTCCTGCCTAATCCTGCCTGCCAGGCATTGCTTCATGGTTGTTAAGCATCTCAACCCGAAGGGGCAAGAAAAAAAATAAAAAAAATAGAGCGAGGGAGGGAGGGAGGGAGGGGAGGAGGCACTAGTCATCTGGTGAAGCCTATTGAGCAACTTAAGCGTGGTTGTTTTGCTCTGTTGGCTTGGCACAATGAGACCGCATGTGGAAGGCATGCTTACACCCCTTCATCTGAGAGTCGCAGGGAGTGGGAGAGGAGGAAAAAGTGGGAGGGAAGGTAGGAGACATAGAGGAGGTGGGATAAGAGAGAGAGGGAGGCAGAAGTGATGACAAAAGTATATATATATAGTGAATAGAAAGAGAAGAGGTGGGACACAGAGAGGAGGCTGAAAGAGACAGAGGAGGAGGAGAGGGGTACGCGATGAAAGGAAAATGATAGATGGATAATAAAAAAAAAAAGCAGAAACACTTGGGTAAATACAGGCTGGAGGAGAGTGAGAGGAGTGTCACAAAAAAAAGAAGAAGAAGAGAAGAGACAGACATAATGAGAGAGAGAGACAGAGAGAGGAGAGAGGAGACTAAAATAGAGTCAGAGAGACAGTCCATCTCTGCGGAGAGACAGCCAGTATGACAGTGAGTCATAGCGGAGTAAAACGCCACAGAAGCATATGCTGCCGTTGAGGAGCCATCTTTTTTCTAAAATGGAAACCAGTTATGATTTTGCAGGCGAAATTAAACACAGCAGGTTAAAAACCGAGTTATTACAAACCTCAAAGAGCGGGATTACGCACCAGAGAAGAAGAACGCAGTTAGTCATGATTATGTCCTTTAGCTGTTTTTGTGAAGTTTATTTTTTACCTACTCTGTCCACAATCAGGCAGCGGTTAGATCAGTCAATCATGAAGTTTTTAAAATTTAAATTTTAGTGGAGCTTAAGGTGACGTATTTAAGAAGCAGCAATTAAAGAATATTTGGTGTTTTTGTTTTGCTTTCTACTACAAAAGGTTCCTTCATTAATTTCCTGTTGAGTACTTGATTGCCGGGTAATTGGTGTGAAAACGTCTGAAATATTAGACTGTGAAGCACTAACAAACAAAAAAAAAACATCATGCATCACCAACAATCCAACTACTTTGGTCTCTTGGTAATTTTGATTTGCCAAATGTTTAATGAGTGCGTCCAGGTTTGCAGCAACAGTTTGCAGAGGATGTTGTCATGCCGTAACAGGAAACTAGGCCCATTACTAAAAGATAATTCTGGTGTTGAAGAGCTAGCCGGACTAAAACAGAGCTCTGGCCCAGTGCTGGACCTCCCTGATGCTCCCAAATGGAAGCAAATCTCTGCAGCTGGGTCCAGATGTTGATGCAAAAGCCTGAAACGAGAAGTGTTTGTTGCAGGATTGCTAACGATCATTTCTAGCTGGGAAAATGAACTGTCCACATACTTTTGGCCACATACTGTTCAAGCAAAGGCTCTCTTTTAGAGCCTCCCGAATCCCATACAAATAATCACTGTCACACAGACCATAGCATATCCAGTTTGAGCCCGGCTCCGTCGTGGACGTGTCCCCTGTCTCTTCCTGCATTCCACCCACAGCGTCCTGTGCTTGTCTCTGTTTGGCTGATCACAGCAGCCGCTGAGAGTTTGCAGTACATATGCAGCACACAGCCCATGTCTGGGAGGTGTCTGCTACCCCTACTGATGTCGAGAACCCACTCAGAGTTGCACGGTAAATCCACCTCCCCTGTGGGGGTGAGGTGCGTGAGGGCTGGGGATGGGGAGTCGGGCGGCGGCGGCGGGGTGGGATGGGGGGGGGGGGGTTGTGTTCTATCAAACAAACACGTGCCAGGAAGCACAGACAGAGAGACAGACCGACAAAAGCCCACTCATTTGTTCCTCCTCCACCCTTCTCTCATCTCCTCTGTTTTGTTCTTTTCCTTTTTTTTTCCACCGCTGCGCTGTTTTGTTGTTCAGCCTCAGAGATGAGACACAAGACGCTGCGCTTTGTTGTTTGTCTGCCTTTAACATCTGTCTGCCTTTACCAACGTTCTCAATCTCTTCCCCCTGCTCTCTCCTGTCCTCTCCTGCTCTTATCTTTGTTCCTGTCTCCTCCCCGGGTCCAATCTCTCAGTCTCTCTTCAAGCTGAGTTATATTCTCTTTACCCTTCTCCATTTCTCTCTGACACCGTGGTAACTATCTGCCTCTGCTTTCCCGTTTTCTCCTTCTTCTTCTTCTACGCCTTGCACTCAGCGTGATTTCACCTTTTCATTTGCCGTCAGCCGTGGCTAACCTGTGATGTTGACCTGTTCAGTGCAATGAACACTGCAGAATAATTTTCATAACCCCCCTCCCTTGCTAAGTTGACAAAGATCTATGTGTCTGGACGGCTGGCTGAGTTGCCTCTGGCTAATAGGAGTCAGCAGGGTGATGTTGTGTGTGTGTGTTTGCAATCTCCATTAATGTCGGAGCTGGCCTTCTTTATTATTGTGCTTTCAGTTCTATTCAATTTGGTAACGTCTGGAATGTAAGTTCATCAAAACCCAAAAAGAAAACATCTTAAACTGCCATAATAAAGAATAACATCTGTGATATTGTCTAGTTCTCTTCTTGTTAGTGAATCCCATAAAAAACATTCAAGGCAGTAAAGTGTCTGTCTGTCTGTCGATCGGTCAGAGTTTCCCTGATCCTGTTTTTGACACTCAAACTCATTATTTTCTTCTGAAACACAATGCAAAAATATTCCGTAGCTGTTTGCAAAAGTTACTCCAATCAGGAGGGTGGAGCTCATTTATCGGGAACTATTTCCAGACGAGTATTTGCGGCATGAAGACGCCGCGTGTGGGGCTGAGCGCGAGTAAACTCCAGTGTGTGCTCATGGTACTGAAGGAACACGTTAGCCAGTGCAACAGTGTGGCTCACTGATTCGTTTGCAAATCTGGACAGTGGAGCTCCGTGGCATCTATCAGGCTTTGGACGCTCACCCAGTCCTTGTTAGTAAATCCGTTCGTTGTTGGTTTGGTTCTCTTCATTGTTTCCTTGGAGAATATTGGGCCTGTTATTTGTTTGCAAAACTGGTCCGTACACAAGTAGTACATCGTATCAGTACCACCAGCATACATCCGTCTGCCTCTTGGCCGCTTTGTCATTTGGTTGTATGCATGCTTGTGTGTGTATGTGTGTGTGTGTGTGTGTCCTGTTGGCCAGTACCCTAATGCTGTCACCACAGCCCACTGCCATGTGTCTTGTCTCCTCCGACTGTCGGTGATGACTGCGATGATGACGACGGAAGTTAGTTTTGCTTCCTGGTTAGAGCAGATTACTACACACACCCTGCATCCTCCCAATCTGCTCCAGGTTATTAAAGTCTGTCGGTTAACGCTGTCTGGTGCCCACTCACCACCACAACCACCAACATTACCCTTCACTGTCGGCACAATGTTTCCGCTAGGTATGCCCCGATCCAAGTCTCGATCCGAGCTTAAATAAACTAAAGTGTCCTCTCCTGCAGATTCATAAAGGCTTTTCTTATTTTACTTGTATTGACTGTATTAAGTCCAATAAATAGGGCTGTCAGAGCTAATGTAGTAAGCAGAGGGTAGCTCCAGAAATGGGCTGGTCATATAACACCATAAACTCCATAACCCTCTCTGTAATCTTATTTTGTTTTGATGCTAAGAAACTTTTTTTAAACGTAGCATTCAGTGTCATTCGGTGCAGCCTTTGCCTGACTGTTGAGTGGTGATCTCGTTCTACTACCACCTTTTTCTACCACTTTGCCGCTGGTCAACTGCCGAGAAGAAAACAAAGACGGTTTGGCGCTAAAGGGACGTGGTTCTAGTTTATGGCAGAACTAATATAAATAACTGTAAAAGATCAGGCTAAGCTGAAGCTCTATGCCGAACCGATCCAAAGATTTAAAAAATGCCTGGATCGGCCCCTGACACCGTTCTCCCAATACCGATCTGTGACATCCCTAGTTTCCACCACTTATGGCCTTGCACCTTCCACTTGTGGACGTGCTTGTAGGCTTTTTGGTAGTATTGAATAAAGATCTCCTACTACCACCTCACGAAACTGTCTTACTTGTCGGATTTTTGGCGAATTTGACACCGGCTAGCCAACTGCCTCTAAAACAGAAGAAGAAGAAGAAGTCCTCTTCTTCATTTTCTTTTAGGCAGCTTTGCTTCCAGGCAACTTCCATTACAACAGAAGAGGACAAAGATGGTTTGACGCTACAGGGGTGTGGTTCTGGTTTATGGCAGACCTAAAATAAATAGTTTCCACCATAGTTTCCACCATTTATGGCCCTGCACCTTCCACTTGCTGACGTGCTTGCAGGCTTTCTGGTAGGATTGAATAACAATCTCCTACTACCACCTCATGAAACACTCCCATTGCATAATTTCATTTTTCCACAGTAAATTACTTCCATGCAGCTGACATGATTTGTCACAGGATTTTGGGTCATGCTCGATTTTTGGCAGATTTGACGCTGGCTAGCCAACCGCCTCTAAAACAGAAGAAGAAGAAGAAGAGGTTGTTCTTCTTCATTTTGCATTTTGTTTTTTGGCAGCTTTGCTTCCAGGCAACTTCCATAAAAACAGAAGAGGACAAAGATGGTTTGACGCTACAGGGACGTGGTTCTGGTTTATGGCAGACCTAAAATAAATAGTTTCCACCATAGTTTCCACCATTTATGGCCGTGCACCTTCCACTTGCTGACGTACTTGCGGGCTTTTGCGTCATGTTCACCGTCTTGTCTTTTGGTCATTTGTTGATATCATACCAGAAACCGGCAAGCTCGGAAATAGTGGACCGGACAGCCCACTGTCCTTTTAAAGCAATAGTTGTAAGCTTCATCTTCTAGCAGCGAGACAGGCAGACTGTTGATCTCAAGTGGCAAGCACTAGACTCTTCTCCGCATTAGCGAGAAAGGATTCTACAGTTCACTTAAGTTGAGTCTGTCTCCACTTTCTCAGAAACACTCACTTAGCTAACACACACACAGTTATGTTTCTGTCCCTTCAGAGGGCGTTACATTCAGTTGCATTCAAACCAATATCCCAAGCCTAATTTTAAATCTTACCTTGAACCAAGTCCTCATTTGTAATGATTTACTTTAAAAGGGCTTGTTTTCAAATGGGTGGTGGTTCCCCCCCAGAGTATAAACAGATTTATGTCCACACGGCATGAGCTATACGGAGTGTAACAGGCATTTCCAGTCTAACCCTGCCTGTTGAGGCTTTGAGCAACATGCTGCAGCACCTTGAGCCTTCATCATCATACAAAACGCCCCCCCCACCTTTCCAACACAGGCACTCACACAGTGATCCTGGCTGACCCCAGTCAATGCCCCACACACACTCACTGACCCTGACATTAGTCTGACCCTCCAGTCTGGTTCAGCCACTCAGTGAGAGTGGAGTCAGACTGGCTTTATGGCAGTGGGGGAGGTGGGAGGTGGGAGGTGGGGGTGTCTAGACGCTATCCTGTCTGTCTGGCTCTGATAATGTCCACACACACACGCACAGACGCACACCTGAGAGACTACAGCTCCGGCTCTGACTGCAGGCGAGTGCGTTTGTGCGTGTGAAGTGACATGTCGAGCCGGCGGCGCGTCCGTCCGCCCGCCATCTCACCGAGCAGATGAATTCTTTAACGCCGCCCTCCGCTCTGCTTTACCGCTGTTCATGAATATTACAACACCGGAATATTGATAACATTCACTATATTGTAATATTCATGATATGTTATCACAGAGCGCTGCGTGTTTTTTTTTTTTCTCCCCCTATCTTTGTTCATGTTCTATTCATGCAGATGGAGATGATACGGCTACGTTGGTCCTTTTCAGGAACCCAAAGTGGAGATTTATTGCCGGCTCAGCACCAGGTCTCATTATTATGAGCTACATCAGCAATAATCAAAGTTAAGCTCTGTTTAGGGGAAAGTGCGCGGAAGACAATTAGCAGGAACACAACACTAGGAAATTATGTGATGAAACTGATGGTAGGAGGCTAAAGTTAAAAGCTGTCCATGTGTTTTACATAAATAATATAATATAATACAATATAATGTATAAAAGCCACTGGATACCACGTATTAGAACAAACAAGTCGATCCATAAGCTTCCACCTATGTGTTTGAATATAGAAATAAAGCTTGTAATATGGTGTTTGTGGGTTTTAGGCTGAAACCATGCACTGATCAACATTATATTAGTCTTATATGACTGGTTTTGTGCTGATAAAGTGAGTTTTCAGAGCTCTGGAGTCTCTCAACTAACAGGATGATACGTTTGCGGCTCTGGAGCTCTGTGAGAAAACTTTACAGGAACAACTGGAATCCTTTTAATTCTCATAAAAAGTTGATGCATCGGAGACTTTTTACCCTTGTCAAACTTATTTTAAGGGAAATTCAGGTCTACATACATGCCCTGTCTTGTTTTGGTAGTATTGGACGTCACTTCTAAAGATAAATGTGCCATATAAGTCTAAACCCTTGAGCAGTCAGACAGGCGAACCCTCAGGTTAGTTGAACCTATTTTGACTAGCAAATGAATTCCAGTAATAAAAGTGTCACGGACCAACTTCCCGGTTCAGCTTTGACCTACTATATGCGTTTCATAGATTTCCTGTGAGCAGAGGTGTTAACCAAAATGTGGCTGTGCTCCGTTTCACCTCTAAATTATGTGGTTTTAGATGATCCGAGTAGTATTAGACCGTAACCATGACACATAACGCAAAACAAAAACAAAACCAAAAAAAAAAAAGACTTTGATCTTAATCGTGTAACTTGATCTTGTGATTCTGGCGTTGTTTTTCACTTTTCAGTACGTCAGTTCTTGCGAGCGTCTCGGCTAACAGACGCGCAAGTCGGAGGCGTCCTGCCTTGTAATCCCATTTAGTCTCCGTGGTGCAGCATAGACGGGCTGTCTGATTCCCCTGTGCTGTGTGAGCGAAAGAAGAAGGGATGGATAAATGGAGAGAGAGAGAGAGAGAGAGAGAAAGAGAAAGAGGAGGGAGAGTGGAGAAAAGAGACAGAGCTGTAATTGTTTGTTCTCCTGTTGCCCTGAGTCCCCATAGCATGTCTGGCACCTCTCTCTCTCTCTGTCTCTCTCTCCCTCTCTCCCTCCTTCTCTGACACACTCATTATATCCTTTTTCTCTTTTATCAGTCTCTCCCTTTTTTCCTCTTCCTCACTGTCTCCATCTCTTTCATGACTCCAAGATACCTGTCTAATGGGCTTAGTGTAGACACACACACACACATATATGCACATGCACAGACACACACATGAACATGCATGCACAACCATAAACAGCCCCCCCCCCCCCCCCCCCTCCTCAGGGTTAAGCAGCACTAAACTAGTTCATTTATTTCCATGGAGAGACTGACTGACTGTGTGTGTGTGTGTGTGTGTGTGTGTGTGTGTGTGTGTGTGTGTGGGTGTGTGTGTGTGTGTGTGTGTGTGTGTGTGTGTGTGTGTCGGGGGAGTAACTAGGCTGATATCTACTACATGCTGTGTCACACACACACACACACACTTATACTGTGGTCGACTGTTGCTGCCAGGCTGATACCAGCCGTCTAGACGTTACAGTGCACGTCTCCCTGGGGAGGTAGGAGGGAGGAGGGTGTGTGTGTGTGTATGTGTGTGAACCTCATTTCCTTCTTCTCTCCCAACTCTTTCAGTCCCTTCATTACTCCCTCTCTCTCTCCCTCTCTCTCTCTTTTTTTAAAGTGTATGTGCGGTACTTGTTTCCTCGCCCTCCTTGTCTCCTTCTATCCCTCTGTTTTGCCACAGTGTGTGTGTGCGTGTGCTCGCGCTCATGTGTGTGTGTGTGCGTCTGTGCCAGCCAGGTCGCTGCCATGGCGCCCCAGCAGCTCCGGGCCTTGTTGATCACGGCACCGTGCCCAAGGGTTACCATAGCAACGGCAGTGGCAGCAGACAGGGCTGTGTGCGTCTGTGTGTGTGTGTGTGTCGAAGGAGTACTGTGTGTGTGTGTGTGTGTGTGTGTGGGCCCAGTGTGGTGGGCAGCAGGCTGTGAACTCAGCAGGCCTCTAGCTGGGCAGCAGGAGAAGGACGAGCAAGTTGGAGCAAAGAAAGCGTCCTTTATTTTTGTCTTCTCCTTAGACTTTGGCGCACGCGTTATTAAAACGAGTTCAGAGTCTAGCCGTATACGTGCGTGTCAGCTGGACGGGGGGAACACACGACTCGAGCACCCTGGGACCATCTCGGTGACTCAGCACTTCGAACGCTTCTGCTACCAGTCATGTCGAATGTAGTGCAGCATTTCACAGTCAAGTGCAGTTTTGATTGCCTGGTTTAACTGTGTGAATGCATTTTTTTTTTTTTTTGGACTGAGATCTGGAGTGCAGCAGGAAACAGGAAATGACTGCAGAGGAAATAAGCCAGCTGCAGGGTTTTGATGAGCTTAGCTTGTGCTAGGTAACGTAATAGGTTTTACAGAATCCCAGTCTTTTAGACGAGGATTCAAATGTCATTTCCATCTGTTTTCTGCTGGTCCCGTCCTCTCTCTCAGAGCCGCACCCAGTCGGCCTGTGTTTTCCTGCAGATTCCATAAACTGCTGCTTTCAGCTCTGGGACTGTGCGCTGCTTGGCTGCAAGGATAGGATTCATGACAGCTGAAGCTCAGCCTCTCTTCTATCTGAGAGAGAGCGAGAGAGAGAGAAAAGGAATTTCCTTTGCTGGTGGGAGTAGTCGCTCTCCTACCGCGAATTAGCAAGCGACTAGCGAGCCGTTCTTGCACGCTCGGGCTCTACTGTCAAGCTACATCCACTTTCAAACCTAATTCACAGAATACATTCTCATGGTCCCGGACAAAAGACTGCCCCTTTGTGCAAACTAAACCCACCAGACCCGGTTTTCTCACGGAAGCGTCTAAGGTCATCCGAGCTCAAATGTTAAGTTTATTGAGCAATAACAATGTTAGAGGCCCCAGCTGAGTGTGTGCAGTCTCTATAGATAGCCATTAGCCTGATTTTCATTTCAGGACCGAACAGGGTAAGCCTGTATGCCCTCATTAGTCATAGGAGTTAGTTTCCCCCAGTGTTAACTGTTTCTTGTTGCCAGCAGGAAGGAATCTGCAGCACATATACAGTGCTATTTGGTTCACGTTATGGAGAACTTGGCAATGAAGCGGGCTATTTGCTAAGCCAGTGTGCTATGCAGAGGCAGTTAGATAAATCTGATCATGTCTGCGTTGCCTTTTATTTTTAATGAGCCCAGGCTGTATGTTGTCATACACGGTACGCTTTCTAGTTTTGATGCATGTGTCTAGGCCTCTGACTGCTCTCTGTGTGCGCATGCTTCTGTTCCTGCTGCAGGCTTACAACAATCAGCCACAGCATTAAAACCACTGACAGGAGGAGTGAATAACATTGACCGTCTTGTGACTAAACAATGTTCTGCTGGGAAACTTTTTGAGCTGGCATTCATGCTGATGTTGGATGCGGATGTGTCCTTGATGACAGCAGCCGTTCCCAGCAGGATGCAGCCTGACACCGACACACACACACACACAAAAACGCTTTAGGAACAACTCAAAACAAAACATAAAAAACAGGGCTAGGTGTTGACCTGGCCTCCAAAATCACTAGAAACTGATGAAGTATCTGTGGGATGATCCACAGAGGCCCCTCCCCTCAACCCAAAGGACCACACTAACAATATTCTGTTCCCTACACAATATTAGGAAGGTGGTCATAATGTTATGCCTGATCGGTGTATGCACGTGCATTATACAAACCATATTTTCACTGTTTCTAGGTGCTAGCCATCCACTCAAGTCATATTGTTTTTTATAGTGGAAAAAGTAAGATATTTAACATTTTCAACAATAATATCTTTTCCTCAAACTTTACCTTGGTTACCTTGGTTTACCTCGTGTTTGCAGAACATCCCGTCATCACTTTTTCAGCAGAACTGTTTCTTCGGGAGGGGAATAAACTCAGTTAACCCTTTGAGGTGCACATCCTTACAAAAACCTCCATGTCAGTGTGCGTCTTCAGACTGTGTTGTGCTCTGAAAGTGGATGCTGCTGCTGCTGCTGTTGTTGTCTGCTGTGCCGCCGGTTCAGCTGAACTGTTTGACCTCTCATTGGCCTCCCTCTCTCACTCACACACAGAAAAAGGTCAAAGGGCCGCTGTTGGGTCACTGTGTGTGTGTGTGTGTGTGTGTGTGTGTGTGTGTGTGTGTGCGCTCTCTCTCTCTCACTCTCCATGCTGTTTACCCTCTCTTTTAGTGTTTGGCTTTTTGAATTGGGACAAGCTCCTGGTGTAGCTGCTCTTCTGTTTTGTACCTGATAGGGCCGGGCATCAAACCCCAGTATTTTTCGGTTGAGATGTGTTTGAGTACTGAAAGCCAGTAGGTTTCAAGTCCTAGCCAGAGACTCTTCTGTGGCTGGACTTCACATACTTCCCTCCCTGACTTCCCTATTGTTGATTATCAAAATAAAAGATTTTTATCCTCAAAGACACATCAAAAATCTAGCAAAAGTAGGAAGTATACCAAAAAAAGTAGCTGATTAACTGATTAGATTAAGAACTGTGCTTCCAGCTTCTCATATGGGAGAATGTGCTGCTTCTCCTTGCTATATTTCACAGTAAACTAAACACCTTTGGACTCGTGGCTTTGATGCCAACAGGAGTGCTGCAGCTCCTGTCAAGATTCACCTACTTAGTCTTCCAGCGTCTACAGGTCAAGGAACTCTCCACGTCAATAGTATGATGTGCGTCATATATAGCGCGGCCTATCGTAAAAGCTGATCAGATGGCGCAAGCGTCACAAGATGATATCCCCAGGCGCACACCCAACCCGCACGAGTCTACCTCCGTGCGGGTTAAGATAGTGAGAAACTTTCCACCTCTGCAGGTTAATGTTGTTCTGTTTGCCTACAGGGATTTAATTAAGGAGTAAATTTGATAAAGACTTTCTTTTTCCTTCTTTCAATCGGCCTACTGGAATTTATTTTTATGACTTTAATTTAATTTATTTTCTGGCTTGGCGGTCTGTGCACACTTTCCTATTTAGATATTACAAAAAAAATGCCTCTTATTGGCAGCTCTGTTCATATAAATGAATCAAAATAATAATTTTTTTAAGTGGTTTCAGACGTGTCCTGTGATCAGTATCGGCCGACAGTGCTTCCCGCGATCAGGCATCGGTGATCGGCTGCGAAAGTGCTGATTGGAGCGCGCCTATTAATAGTTAAGGGGATGCCAGTTGAGTAGCATATAAATTAGGTTTGCTGTATTTGCTGCCCGAAGCAGTTTTTTTACCCGCTATCCAATTAAATTAAGTCTTTTAGGAACCAAATTTCATGCGGTTTTCTTAGATATGAGTTTATATTTGGATATATTTTGTTCAGTAAATGTGTTTTGTGTGGTAAAACTACCTAGAGAAAAAAACAACTGATGACTTAAATGAACCCGATGACCCGTTGTGTCACCAGAGCAGAAAAAAGGCAGGGACGGCTGGATGCGGTGCAAGTGATTCAGCCTGCTGAAGGAATAAGAGCGCTGCAGACGCTGGGCTGATATTGTTTTGACAAGTGGATTACTGTTGTAATAACATCAGACTGGTGCTGGTAATGCAGACTGTTCTCTGGCCTGTGGTGGAGCCCTTACTGTACACTATGTTCTGGAGTGGATACAGCGGTTCAGGCAGGGGCGGCCTCCCTTCTCCACTGCCTCTTCTCTCTTCTCTTATTTAATCTCTCCACCTCCTACCCACACTTCCTTCCCTGCTTCGCTACTCCCTCCTCTGGCTTCCTTCCTTTCGTCGTTTCAGAGGAGAGGCCCATAACTGCAGCTCTGTCCTTTCTTTTTTTTATTCTTTTATTTTGCTTGGACTGTATAAACACAAACTTGCCCTGTAAAAACATCCCCGCCTGTACTTCAGAAGAAGTAAGCCATCTTTGAGTCAGCCGTCTGGTTTGTGTGGCTTTTTACAATAGCAGAAGGCAGAGTATGTGATATTTATCCAGCCGGCTTATAGGAGGGGCCTGGTTGACTTGGTTGCCCAGAATGCAGTTCTCTGAATGAAAGCCTTCTTCAGTCCCCTCCCTGCGGCCGCTGTGGTGAGCGCACAGGCCCGGGCTGGTAGTGGATGAAGCTCTCGAATGAAACAAAAGAGCCTGACAGAATAGAACAGAACTTCTTTCCAGCACATTTCCTCTTCTCACAGAGGGCAGAGGCTCCAAAGCTTTGGGTTTGGGACGCCTCCCGGGAGTCTGGCTCTTTGCTCATGCATTTGCTTTACACCGTAGCCATAGCTAGCAGTGCGGGTGTTGGGGTCTCAACGACTGGACTGACATGAAATCTATCTGGGAATAATATTGTGTAGGTCTCCACTGTGCCTCCAAAACAGTTGGGACTCATCAGAGAATGGACATGGGCCTTCTGAGGGTGTCCTGTGGTTCATTCAACAGATACTTGATCAGTTTCTAGTGAATTTGGAGGCCAGGTCAACAGCTTGTGCTGTTCTTCATGTTTTTTTGAGTTGTTCCTAAGCCGTTTGTGTGTGTGTGTCTGTGTCAGGCTGCTGCCCTCAAGGAGTGTCATTGCTATGGGGTGGGGGTGCCTGGTCTGGTCTAGGTGGGTGCTACATGTCTAAGTTACATCCACATGAATGAAAGGTCCAAAAGTTTCCCAGAAGAACATTGAATTGCCACAAGATGTTATTTACTTCTCCTGTCTGTGGTTTTAATGTTGTGGCTGATCGGTGTAAGTCATAATGACAACTAACGACTTTCCCCGTAGTGCTGCCATACTCCTGTGCGTGTGGTTTTGAATGAAATACCTTCACACTATTCCAGTTCTTCCCTCTCAAGTGTGGTTTATGCCGTCACCGCGGGTCTAAACAAGACTCCTCAGTCCCACCTGTCTGATATTAGGTCACGTAATGGCTCAGTTTCATGTATCGTGTTAGGAAAACGTGTAGGCCTATCATTTGCAACTTCAGCGGTAACCGAATGTGTCAGTTAAATTCTACTAAACAGTGGCTGAGTCAAGTGCTTTTCTTCCTTTCGCTTCATTTGACTCATGCTTTTATTATTTCAGTCATCTGTTTGACTCTTCAACACCTCACTCGTCACCTTTCGTCTCACAAAGGAAGAGTTGCAGAGCACGTCCGTCGTCGTCGGTTTCGCAGTAAGCGCCTCATTCCTGCGCTCTTTGTTGGTTAACGTCCGTTGGTTTTGCTGGCTTAGGTTTCGTTCCTTCGCGGCGTTTCTTTTTACCCTTTCACCGCGGTTCGTGCTGGTTGGCCACGTTCCTCCCAGTCCGACCCCACCCGTCCCCTGTGGCTGCTGCGGTGGAGCGCGGGCAGGTTTGGGTGGGTTTACGTTTCAGCTCAGGCTCGACTCTTTAACTGCGGATGAATAATAAGCCAGGGAGGATTACTGTTGCTGGGAACTCTGGGAACCGGACTGCTTTCAGTTTTAGTTTTATTCCACCAGGTTTTCACAAGTATTAAATGTGTGTGTTGCTTTTTTGGACTTTCACATACTGTTTTTGTGTCTTTCCACCGCTGCTCAGTATTATATGTACACACATAGTGTACAAGGACACAAACTGCAGAAAAGTGTGCATGGAGAAAGTGCATTCATCCAGCAGAAAGTGAGTGTGAGTCAGAGGTCAGACTGGGTGCCAAGACCAGACAAGGTCGAGACTTCTACTCAGAACAAACGGACAACAAAAGAGTCTCAGACTGCACACATGGAGGCAAGGAGGGAGAGAGAGAGAGAGAGAGAGAGGGAGGAAGGAGGGATAGGAAGAGAGAGACTGAAAGTGGGAGACAATGAAGAATGAGACATACATGGAAGGAGTGATGGTGGGTGAGGGAAGAATGCGAGACAAGACACTGATGAAAGGCGTGGATATTCTGGGGGAATACAAGAAGAGAGTTTGTAAGAGAGAGAGAGTGAGAAAGAGGGGGACGAGGTTAGAGGAAAGACGGATACGAGCGACCGGGGACAAGTTGGGAGACACAGGCGGGGTTCAAATGGAGGCGGTGGGAGGAAGATGGAAAAGAAGGCGTGAAACAATGAACAAGAGGCGAGAGGCAGACGTGACTGTAAGGCGGCGATCGTTGTGTCTCCCAGCGGTGCCCTCGTCCGGGAGGTCATCCCACATCGGCTCCAATACTGGCCTGTGTGTTTATTCACCGTCTCCACAAAGAGACCACTGTACGCTGGGACGGGCCCCGCGGTCTCAACACTCATCTTTTTCTGTGATTGGAAGCTTCCCTCTGTAGGATCCTCAGGCAGACGCACACACATGTCGATGTACTGTTAAAGCTCACTGTCAGTAACTGTGCGACAGGCCGACTTGGAGTTTGACCTGTGCTACCCCCTGCTGGTCAACACATGTTAGAGCAGCCGGTTAGCACAGGGCTAAACCAGGGTCTCTGCAGACACCTCTCCTCTGTCATTGTACTTTTTTAAAATCCAACATGCTGCCACACATCGGCTCAGAGTTGGAGCCTCTGTCATGTTTTGCATCTCTCTTACATGTGGACTAATATCATAGATGCATCTCTGCTTTCCTGACCTTTGTACCACACTGCTGCCCTAAACGATATCTTTCTGAAACTTTCCTGCATTTGAACCTCGTCGCTAACCCTCCCCTCTCCTTTTGTGTGTTTTTTTTTTTTTACACAGCTGAACTGGAGTTTGTTCAGATCGTCATCATCATCGTGGTGATGACAGTGATGGTGGTGGTGATCATCTGCCTGCTCAACCACTACAAGCTCTCCACCTGGTCCTTCATAACGAGGCAGAGCCAGGCCCGCAGGCACGACCATGCCCTACAGCAGGTCAGTAACACCGGCGAGAGACACGAAAAGAGACGGCATTTGTGTCGGGTTGCTCTGACGGTGCCGTTCTCCCGGCGTCCGTGCCAGTAACATTTTGATCTAAACTGATAATGAGTGAAACCCTGCGCGTGTGTGTGTGTCCCCATCTGTTCATCTGTTCTCACTGAATGTCCCTGCCTAGTCATTGTGAGAGGACATTTCTGTATTTCTGAGGCAGGACAAACATAGCTTTACCAGTATGTTCCCAGTAAAGCTGCGCTGAGCTAAATGAATCCTTTTATCCCAGTCGGAGTTCTTGTCCCAGTTTCACCGAGGTAACAGCTTTGCTCCAGTCTGTTAGGTGAACTTGCTGAATTGGTTTCTTCAGAGCCAAAGTCTGTCGGGCACTGATGTTTAATTCACTACAGCGCCGTCTAGACAGCAGCGGCTCTGCCCCACACTGACACGACACAAACACACATAAACACACACACACACATGCTTGCATACGCACACAGGTGCAGAATATGATGCAAAATAATAGATCCCTAGCTTTTAGATCAGCGGCTGAAAATCCGCTTACTTTCTCCTGTCATTTACAGATCATTTACATTCAGCTTGTGAACGCTGCTCCCTTTTCCCTTTCTCCTGTCACTTTCTGTTCCGTTCCGTCCAATCAAAGCTAAAATTATGCAAAGAGAAGGAAAAAAAAACATAAAAGCAACAAGCTCTCAAAGCCCTGTAGAGGATGAAGTGCAATTTGGAAATGTGCCGGTGGCCTTTGCCCCTAAAAGACACATAAATAAACAGGATTTAAGCATGTTTGCCCCCCCCCCTTCCCCTCCCCTCTCCTTCCATTAAATACTGTTGACTGTGTTGTCTGAGAAAAGATCCTCAAGTCAAATGAAGACGAAGGAAAACTGTAATTATTTGATCGTTCTGTTTCATTGTCGTAGCTTTTATCCAGCCTATTTTTTAAAAAACGGGAGCCTTTTGTTGTGCTCACTCCCAAACAGGGCTGGAGTTTAGGTTTGAAGCTGTCAGGCGTTTCTCTGCGCTCCTGTTTCATCTTTTGTGTCCTCATTAAGTTGTTACTTTTAAGCCATTTTTCCCCCTTCTCTTTATCTATTTCTTCTTGTTGTTGTTGTTAGGAAGAAAGTTTGTTTCAGCAGCTTAATGGTCTCACATCAATAGAAACACATCCCAAACAACAAAGCAGTAATGATTCCTGTTCAGCTTCAGTAAAACGTAACACGCATCAGACACGTTGTCAAGGTTCAAAAAGTTTACAATAAGTGTTTTATGTAGCATGAGTTCACAACATTTCCACTAAAGCTCAAACATACACATGCATACAATCTTTAAACAATCTTTTTGTGTGTGTCTTGATGTGCAGGACGGTTGTCTGTGGCCTTCAGACAGTGGATCGCGACAAGGTGCCTCAGAGGTAAGACCCTTCCCTCTGTTAAACCCCCAGCCAAGCGTTGTGGTTGTGGATACACTTAATCTACACAACCATGATAATTGTCGCGTACACACACGTCACTTTCTCAATGGATGTAGCTACTAGCCAGCTGCATGAGTTGCTCACTCTCGTTCCCCTTCGAATGATTTTCAGACAACATTGCCCAGATTGTCATTTGGAGCTCATCATTGGTGACGGCCATAATTCAGCCATAAAGCAGTTTGCAACAATTTCGCCCATGCTTCATTTCCACGGTTAATACAAGGAAACTGGATTATGAATTACGTCCTCTGTTGCAGCAAAGAGCATTAGAGGAGACTGCAGAAACTCTGTAAACAGACTTGAACAAACACTCACTAGTCTGGCAGCATTAAAGCTTGGTTTATACTTCCTCAGCCGATGTATGCAGATCCTACGCTGGTGAAAACATTTGTATCAGGGCGCACCACTAAAATGCTAGGTGGCGACTAGTCAACTGTGCTTTGCACGATGGCACCTGGAGCTGAAGTTATTAAACGTGCATCAACAGAACATAGAGAAGACATCGGAGTTGGTGTTTAAGAGGCAGAACAAAATTTTCTGTGCTTGTCCGGCCGAAAATCTAATTCGGGCCAAACACAGCTGTTTGGTGCATCACCGCATATCTGGGAAAGTGCACGTCAGATTGCACTCTGTAGAAAATAGGGGTTGGACCGACTAGTCGACTAGTTGATTTCACTGCTGTGCCATGATGCTTTTAGCCGGAAGTCGACTAGTCGTTGATCACGTTGAGCCCAGTGGGTCGTTGCAGCAAACTAGCAGCAATTCATCAAGTGTGTGGAAATACTTCACTAAAGATGAAGCCTATACTACCGTGACATGTCAGTCCTGAAATACAACAAAAGTACTACTGCAGTGCACACTCATCTGAAATGGCATGGTCCAAATCCTCTCAACGACAGTCAATTAACAACTTCACCAATTGTCCCGTGGTAACAAAGAAGGAGGCTGTACATCAACAATTTGATGGTGAATTTCATTGTCTAAAGTTATAAGACATTTAGCTGCTAAACACGAAAAAGGATTCGGAGATATACCACCTTTACATCACACAGTGAAGTACTGTTAAATGCTATTGACGGTGCCGAGTAATATAGGCTAAACTTATCTACAGAGCACAGTACTGATAAGCTCATGTGTGTCATGTTCAGTTTTGTTGTGTTCTTTTAGTTCACATTGTTGCCGTGGTTGTACAGCGTGTTTTGTTTTTTGTCTTTTTGCCACCAAGCGAGAGCCGCATATTAGAAGTGTCAGACTGACGGTGCTTATGGTGTTAGCGTGGGCTACAGCCGACAGTAGCTCGTGTTCAAGCTTCAATAACCTTGCAGAAAAGCCTCCGTAGCTTCTTTTTACAATATGTGCAGGTGCAGGTCAAGAATATAGATTTCATTGTGGCTAAGCTTTACTTTCTACTGTGTTTTTATGTGCGACGTCATCGACTAGTCGACATGGACTCGACATTCAGCAAAAAACCCGAAGTCGTTCCGAACTGAGATCCTCAAAAACTACACATGTCTAGTCTCAAAATCAGACAACCATCTCATATAGTGCAGTATCCTTTCTCTGCATTCTGCTAGGGCACTACACAGAAACCCTTTATTTTATAAGAACCCTGTTTAAAGGTTCTTTACAGGACTAAACTGGCTTCCACAAAGTCAAGAAGTATTATCTCGTGTGAGGTGACGCTGAACAATATGACCTAAAAATTTAGATCATGATAAATTTACTGCATCTCATTCATGATAAATGCAGAAAATGTTCTCTTATTTGTCAGTCAAAAAAAGCACGGAGAGACCAACTTAAGTTTTAGCACTAGGTCATCTGTGGACCCTTTTGGTTTCTCTTGTGGTTTCTTAGGGACTCCATTTTATTAGTGATAAAATATTTATTGGCAGCACTGTTGATGGTTAGATTTACAGTGTTTGTCCAAGCCAGCACTCCTGTGCTCTGATATGTTAGCTGGTACACTGAACTGCTGCCTTGGCCCATTTTTGCCTTATAAGATTGCAGCTAAAGGGCATGTAACTGAGAGACAGAAGCCACTCATAGATGTCTTTCATCACCTCTCAACTTTTCTTTGTTTCTTTGCCGTTTCTTTGTCGTTATTAGTGCTCGCCTTTGTATAATTGTTGCGTGGTTACAGGAATACAGTCAAGACACAAAGATCCTGACATTTGCATTTTGGTTGCCTGTAAATATTTGATCATCCAGGAATTGGAGCTGGGCACGGGCTGGCACGGTACCCCCCCAAATGAAATCAAAACTGGCATCTTCTCAGAGACTCATGAATACAAAACCGCGCACAAATGCCAGTGTGCTCATTACGGCTGGTGATCTGTGCGCTTGATGGCGTCCACGCCAGATGGAGAGGCTCGCGAGTCGCGGCGGGTAGAGACGTGGTGGGACGCCGGGGAACGTCGGGAAATGCGAGCGGTCGCGTGATGGTATTGATGAGTTGGAGGTAACAGTATAGTGAGGTTGCGTTTGGCTGGCTGGCTGGCTGGCCGGTCTGCACGCACCCTGTAGGCACTAACACACCAAATTGGCTTTCATTTGTGAGTGCCCTGCCAGTTAAAAGCCTCACGTGTAAACAAAACTAAAGGAAACTCAATGAGAAGGGGCATGAGGTGTGGATTAACAGAGAGGTGACGGGAGGCGAGTGAAAAAAACTGTTTCCAGAGAGACCGGGAAAAAGAGGGAAAGGCCATGGAGAGACAAACACAGATAGAGACGCAGCCAGTGAGAGTGGGTGGCTGATAGATGCTGGGATGGGGGCTGAGTATGTGTGTGTGTGTGGCAGGGTGGGGGGGTGGATGGTTTTTGGTGCGTCATTAATCAGCAACACCTCCCCTGACACTGTCTAGACAGCCGTCTGAGAGCTGCCCTGCTCTGCTGCGCTCAGCTCCCTATATCAGCTACACACCTTTCTCCCTCCCTCCCTCCCTCCCTCCCTCCCTTCGTCTGTCTATCTATCTCTATACTTTTCTCTCTATCTGTTCCTTTCTGTCTCCGGCTCTCGGTTTCTCTCCTCGCTCTCTTTATCTCCACGGGTTTTTCTTCTCTCCTTTCTTTACTCTCTCTTTCTCTCCATCCTTATCTCGGTACCCTTTCTTTTTAATCCTTTCAGTTACTCTTTCTCTATTTCAATTGCACCGATCCTCTACACCAACCAACCAACCAACCAACCAACCCCTCCTTTCAATGCCTCCCAGGTTTTTTTTCTCCCCCCCCCCCTCCCCCAGTCTGTTGTTCCCTCCACCCAGACTGCCTTGTCAGTGGGGGTTGACTATTAGAGCCCCAGTCACTAATTGAAATGGGCTCCGTCTGATAATGACTCGCCGCGGCAGAAACGTGTGGAATCGGATAGAAATGTGAGAATTATAGAAATGGATCGCGGCGCTGCAGTGTGAAGAGTTAATTGAGGTGAAGATCTCTGACAAAAGCTGGTGGATGAACCGATGTGTTCTAGCGGGAGGTCTTTTTCTTCCTTTTACTGTAATTACACTGTAATGTCTGCGAGAGCTAATTGGTGACACACTGGTTTGAGCTGTTGCTGCAACAGGACCATCGTTCACGGCGGTGCATTGAATTGAATTACGTTGCGTCGAAATGCAAGTTTCTGAGGGACTGCAGGATATTCATCACACATTAAACATAATGCGCATTGTTGTTTAGATATGCTGGACGCTCACTATGTCAGAATCAAGTGTTCCCCACACAAAGTGTTCTCTCAAATGGACCGGAGGGGTTTTAACATTTTCCAGTTTCTAAAACTATTAAAATGAAACCAACTGAGAAGTGAACGTCACCCATCATGGTGTTTGCCAAATGAACCTTCATCCAAATCGCTCACAGAGGGGTTGGGAACTGTCTGTCAGACTTGAGAAGCAACTTGCTAATGTTTTTCACGTTTTTTTTGTTATTAACCGAGTAAATTATTTATAATGATGAAATTAAATGAATGCTAATAGCAATTCTAGTCAAATTGAAAAATTACAATGAAATTCTTAATATGAATTAAATGAGTTGTGAAGTTTTTGTTTTATGTGCCGTACAAAACTAGAACGAATTTCATTGCACCGAACACCAACTGGGTATATTTAGTCATTTTGCATGTATTTTTCATACATGTTGAGATAGATTTTTGTGGCCATCTGACTCATTCAGCTGTCTTTATCCTCTCCTTCTTTCCCCCTACTCTCTCCTCCTCACTTTCCCTTGTACCCCCCTGCCCCTTCTCCTTCCCCTCTCTCTCAGGTATTATACGCTCCCCAGGCCAGGGATCGCTTCACCGCTCCCTCCTTCATGCAGCGTGACCGCTTCAGCCGCTTCCAGCCCACCTACCCCTACCTGCAGCACCAGATCGACCTGCCGCCCACCATCTCGCTGTCGGACGGCGAGGAGCCCCCTCCGTACCAGGGGCCCTGCACCTTGCAACTCCGCGATCCCGAGCAGCAGATGGAGCTTAACCGTGAGTCGGTGAGGGCGCCGCCCAATCGGACCATCTACGACAGTGACTTGATTGACATGGGAGGAGGCGGGAGCCTGGGAGGGGTGGGGGGAGGAGCGGGAGGCTTGGGCGGAGGTGGCCCGAGGCCACCCAGCAGTAACTCGGGCATCAGCGCAGCCAACTCCAGCAGCCACGGGCGCATGGAGGGCCCTCCGCCAGCGTACAGCGAGGTGATGGGTCACTACCCCGGCTCAACGTTCTTTCTACACCAGCACAGCAATAACCAGAGGGTGGGGAGGCCAGGGGGGCCGGGGAGCAGGACGATCCAGCAGCAGAGCCAATCAGAAAGCACAATAGTACCTGCCAAGGCCAAGGAAGGCCAACCAGAGGACCTGGTGTGAAGAAGTGGGGCGGGGGCAGGTTGGGCCACCCACCCCAGATTGACAACTGTCTCTTGTTCACCCCCTGATCACCTGTAAGAAGTGGTCTCTCTATCGCTCTCTCTCTCTCTGTCTCTCTCTCTCTCTCTGTCTCTCATGTCCTCTCCACACTCCCATGCACAAATAAATATCAACCTTAGCTACAAACAAAACAAGGAAAGAGAAACCAAGAGTTGATTTCATTTCAGTTTCTTTCTGACGTTAGTAACTCAAACTGCTGGTGCAGGATGTATGCACTGCGTGGAGACTTTTTTTCCTTCGTTTTGAGAAAGAAACACACTGCTAGCACAGATTGAAACTATTTTCTCTTTTTGGTCCCCTCGGATGATGGTTCTGTCCTCGGGAACTAAGGAGGATTTATTTTTTATTTTATTTTATTTGTTTATTTTTCCATTTCTGTTTTTATTTTTTTGGACCGGGATCTGTGCACAAAGCGAGAACTGAGAATCAAGGACTTATGGAGAACACGACGAAAACAAGAGACTCACAAAAACCCAAATCTTAGTGCCAAGGTTCACGAGGAAGCAAAACAAAGGGGGAAAACTGACTCGTTCTAACATTCAAAACACAAAAAAAGAAAAGTTATCTAAAAGTTGCACTATCTTTTTGTTGTAAAAGAGAAGAGGGAAATTATGTTATGTGATGATTAATAATGATGATGTTTGTTTTTCCTTTTTATTTTTTCCTTTATTTTTTTGTCCTTTTCATGAATGGACTGATTGACTGACTGAACTTTGGCTCCAAAGTTGTTTAAACAGTTGAGAGCAAAAACAAAACAAAAAAAAAAAACAACAAACAAAAGTATTATAAGCTTATGTCCTTCCTTTTTTGAAAACCGCAAAAGAAATACTCGTACCCAGCCTACAACATCTCTGTCTGCTTACACCACAGGCACAGTGAGACTTAGTAAGAGAAAAACCTTGTACTGCTTCATGTCTTTGTTCACTTCAGCCTTGTGTGGGGAAGAAATCTGCCTCCTGACCAGCGACTGGGTAGACATTACATTTCTCACTTCCTCTGGTAGTTTGTTACAAAGATTTGGAGGTAGATTTCCCAAACCAGGATACGTCCTTAACTCCTGCCTGGAAACATTCGACGTGATACGAACGTGTTTGAGGGAAGCATGTAGATGGTTGGATATCAAGGAAACCAAGTAAAATGTAAACTCCACAACTCCGCAGCTAAAAACATATCTTAAGTGTCCACCTAGCCGCCTGGTCACAGCAGATTCTTCTCTCCTCAAATCTGTTCCAACCTCTGAGCACCTGACACTTCCTCTTTCCTGTTTCCTCGCATTCAAAGCCCTTCGAGCACCCACCTCCCTCACACTGCACATCTCGACATGCACAGTGCATTCTGCCAAAAGCCACATTGAACTCAAAACCCGCTGCCGTGACGACAACACAAATCAAACAAACAAAAAAAGAAGAAGAAAAAAAAAACAAAGAAAGGCTCGGCTCTACATCTTCACGTCTCTAAAGCCACAAAATAAGACGACACAAAGTGAAGATTCCTGTCTGCATTCGCCAGCACAGCGATCAGGTTTTAAATGAAAACTGTCTGTGGTCAAAGGGCTATGGGAGGGTCCTTTTTGTAAAAGAAACAAATAACCTTTTTGAAAATTAAGCCTTTTTCTCTGCTCATCGTTGCCTTCTCCTCTGCTCTTGCGCTTTTCTCTGTCTCTCTTTTTTGTTTGCGTTCGACGCCAGTGCCCCTCCCCCCCCCCTTCGACCCCAACACCGCTTCCTCCCATGCCTGCTTTCAAACAGTGTCTCTGGTAAACACTGGTCCATCATCCCTCCTTCCATCCCTGTGCAGAAAAAGTGCGATCAAATGATGCAGAGTCTGCTAAGCCCTTTAAAGTGGAGACTGGAGTGGAGCCCTCGTTTGGCAGCGTCCTAGTGCAGTCCTCTCCTCGCTGTATAAGTGTGTACGCGTGTGTGCATGTGTTTGTTGGCCAGACCTTTTAACAACACAGAAAAGCACTTAATGCTCCTGCAGGAGCGTTGTGTGTGTGCATGTGTGTGTAGCCGAGTGATTTGTTAACCAGCTGCTTTGAGTTTAGAGATTCAAGGACATATTACTTATTTGACATTGACCATATTAACACAACATCAACTAAGCTTTCATTGAAATTCAGCGTCTCTTTAAAAAGCCAGAAACGCACGATGGTCATTATCATGTTGAGAGAGGGTGGCGTCACGGTAAGCGCTTAAAGAAAGTTAACGCCACGGTTCTGTCGACCACACAGGTTCCATTAAGCTGCACAAGGAGAACTCCACCTTTTTTGATAATAGTCATACAGTACACCACAAAGCAGGTTTTTGAGTAGTGGCCTCTGTTGGTATTTTATATTTTCCTATCTGTCAACAAGTCCCATGAAAACAAGGAGATCTTCTCATCCTGTCTGTTATAGCTCTATTTAAGTTGCCGAATATAATTTAATGAAAAACTGAAGGACGAATCTTGACTCAAGGTCAGATCACTTGCATTTTCTAGAACTGGTTGGATGTCAAAGTCCATGTTTGTCATTTAAAACCACTCGTCCATTTCTTTTGAATCTGCTGCTAGGCAGTTGTTGGCGTACCTTTTATTTATTTCTTTTTTATATCCAGTGCCAGCTTCACAGAAATATGGAAGCAGCTATTCCCTGTTTAGCAAACCAGATGAAACAGATCACACATTTGTTGGGAACTATTTCCAGCTGCGGATTAATACAAATTTCGTGTTGTCGTGGATGTTTCCAGCAACAGGATAGTGATTCATGGAAAGGAAGGAACTCGTTGCCAAGCGCAACAATTTGGCTCGCTGTTGTGTTTTTGGACAACAGTAGAGATCTGTAGCTCAGAGGAATAACATCTGTCCAGCTTTGATCGTCACACAGTGCTGGTTAGTCTGATCCATTCGTAGGGGCTTTGAGTCTCTTCATGAGATCTGTTGACAAGAGGAACAATATAAAATATCGCCTGACTAAACATCTTTTATCACATCTTTTTATCATAGAAAAACAAACAATTATCATTCCTATATTTAGTAATTATTAAGGCTGAAGTTGCCCAATGCAGCATTAATGAGTGTTTAAAGGTATCTTGCAGCTGAGGTGAATTCCAGTGGAAACAATAAACCAGGAACCAGGAAACGTTTCTTTCCGTTCATACATCCCCCACCTCCTTGTGCACTCTCAGCTCACATCTGACTTAACGTCATGAAGATGGACGTTTGGGTCGGTTCGACCTGAAGCCCTCTGATCCCGTTAGCATCGGTGTGTTTGAATGTATGCATGTGTCCCAGTCGTGTGTTTCCAGTCAGTTCGTGTTCATCTGGCTCTATAGTTACGTGTGCATTTCTACATCGCTGCTATTTGCTGTTGCTGCTACTGCTACTGTTGTTGCTACTGCTGCTTCTCGTGCCCGCCCTCACCTCTGAAACCCTACGTCCTTCGGTCCCCTCAACCAGTCCAGACCTAGAAGGAGATAAATCTGACCCTCTGCAGTCAAAACCCACAAGTATTGAGACATGTGACCCATGTTAAAACATTTTTATTGCAGAAAAGTTGAAGTGTGTCCACAGCTGCAAAGATTGCCCCAACACTTTTGGCCTTTGACTGCAAGAACCCGCTTCAAACCCGCATACCTTCCCCTCTTTTTTCTTCCTTCTTTCTGTTGTTTTCTGAGCTTGTCCCGTCTGCGCAGTCATAGCTTGTAAATGGAGGATATAAAAATGAATTTTATGTTTTCTACAAGGAGGTTTGCATGTTACTATTATGTGAGTAAATAAGGTGCCTAATGTTCATGTTTGAGCAGACCACACCTCAGTCAGACTGCTGCTCGGAATCTGTGCAGGTGCTCTATCTCAACGGGGTTCACCACCTGTCTGGCAGGACAGAACAGAAATATGTGAGGACTGCCAAAAATGATTGTTTCTGTCTTTTTGTAAAGTCGTGGACAGAGAGGAATTCAGTAGCCTGGCACAGCCACACTCAACTCTCATCAGAGATTCTGGCAACACTCCATTGGGATTTTATTATGGGGTGAGTTTCAGCTATTGCGTAGAAAAATAATCCTTTGCTTTAGTTAGTTATCTACAACGACAGATGCGTTAGCGGACTTTAAACAGCTCGCTTCTTAAATGGCAGCCATTGAGTTATAAACAAATTCAACCCAACGGCGCTCAGATGACGTGTATGACTACGTAGCTGTTACTCTTCTGTCCATCACCGCTCAAAGCTCACCCAAACGATTTGACTAGCCCAGCACATCTTTGCCGGGCCGATCAAACCGGAGCATAATCATTTCCCAACCGAGGGTTTCCAGACCCAACGTTCCACCTCAAACAAAACTGTAGGCGAGGAAGTTGATCTGGCTTCCAGGCAAAGGAATTCAACATTTTTGCGTCCCCCAGTTCGACTGAATCTGATCCTGAGATTCATTTAAAGTCTCTGAAAACCACACACATCGAGCGATCCGCGGGAGCAACGGCGTGCCTGTTTCCAAAAGCTCGCAGCTCCACCTTGAACATTTTAGCTTTGCTCACCGGCCATTGTGCCAGACAGGAGTGGTCCCTCCCAGAGAGGCAACTGAAGCCATTCCAGGCAGTAATGTGACCCGCGTGTGGAGCAGACATAGGAACCCACTTGCACTCAAAAAGCTCCCACCTTTGTTGTGCCTCACTTCCAACGGTGCTTTTTTCAGTAGTCTGTCTTTCTTTATGTTTGTTTGTAAGGTGCTGTATATAACTTGAATATATTATGCACATATCCTACCCAATGGGTAGAAACCACAAAAAGATGTTGTGAATAATGTAATATAATGTATAGACAATATAAGAATTTTAAGAAGGCAGCATCAACTTTGTAAATGCCTACAGTTAAAAAACGCGCTTTGTCTTTTTTTTTTTATGAGAAAACATGGTTTGCAAAGTATGCTTATAATATGGTTGCAACACAAATACAAATAACTACTTATAATATTTTGCTATAAATAATATTCTGTTATGATAAGGATGAGATAACCTCTGGATTAAGGATGCTGTTGAGAAAGGATATTCTCTCGTTTGGATTCTTCTGTCACAGTGCCAGCCGTCTTTCGGGGGGGGGGGGGGGGGCTGGCTGGTGGTTTTTTTTCCACCACGATTGACTAACAAATGTATAGTTCTATTACACAGATCCTTTAAGAAAAAAACGTATATCACACACACACACACACACACACACACACACCAGTCTGTGTTTATGCCACGACTTCAGCCGGACCAACGGTTGACTTTCAGCTCGCTTTGTAAATGGTCGAACCGAAAGCAAGCAAGCAAGCAAGCTGTCTAGTTTGGAAGACGACCACTGCACACGAGAGCGCTTCTCCTGAACGGGGAGAAGGTTCTTCTGTACTCATCTGTTTTTAATTTACTTTTCAGCCGTTGTTTTGTATATCTGCCAAAGTATAAAACCTGCTGAGCACACTCGGCACTGCTATAGGTCTGGCTGGATGTTGGACGACGTCGTGAAAGCATTTCAGCTCAGGAGGATGGTTGACTTTTTAATCGCACGGTTGTTGAACAGGAAAATAATCAAAGGAAAACGTGAAAAAATAAAAATAATAAAAACATTAAAACATGGGACAAGATTGGAGAGTTGCGCCAGTGTGAAACAAGTGGGGGAAAAAAAATGCCGTTAAAACTGTCATTTAACTTTTCTCTCTTTGTTATTATTATTATTATTATTTTTATTTTTTAAATAATTATTTTCTACATTACAATGTTATATGTGGCACAGTATATTGAAACAAAAGTCATGTTTAATCTGCAGTCATTTATTTACAGTATGTACTGAAAAATAACTCCACTGTACAATAACCGCAGAGCATGTTCATTCTTATCTATAGACGATGTACATAGCAATGCGCCATTTTCTCTTCAAAGCACCAAATAAGTGGCAGTTGTGTAGTTTTTAATTTGGGAAGAAGAAGAAAAAAAAAAGTCTCTATTGTAACTTTGGCTGGAGCGCCGCTCGGCTCTCCCGTCTTAATTTTCTCTCTTTCGGTTTCCTGCACTAGCTTGAAGAACTAACTTGGGCTCAGACAGATTCTTTTTCTGATTTCTTTCCCCGCAGTGCACTCCTTCTTTCCACTTATCGGACGTCTGTACTCAACTGCTGACAACAAGTAGCTGTTTTTATCGTTCCAGATTTGAATAATAATAACGACGATGATGATAATAACAATGATAACAACTCAACCGTTTGGTATTCTCTCTCTGTCTTGACAGTTACCATAGCACTGCTTCCATCATGGGTTTTGTAACATCAGTTTGCTTTATTTACAAAATTAATCCTTCTCGTTCCCCCCTCCCCCTCTGTGCTGAAATCTAGATATATATGGCTGTATTCAGTAACCATACAGTGTATATATATATATATCCAAACACAGAGGTAAAATTGTTGTGTATTTTTGCCTCTTTTTATTTAAGCAATTGTGATGTAATAGGTTTTAGGCCTAAGGTCTGTTATTGCAATACTTTTACAGAAAAGAAGAAAAAAAAAATCAAAAAATGTTGCTCTAAGTGCTGTTGTAGTCAAAGATTTTATGCTTGTACTTATGCTGTAGTCAAACTGCAGCGTAATGAATAAAACTTTAAAAGTGATTACTCTGGTGTTCCCCCTGTGTTTGTTCCCGTACTCTCATATAGATAATGAGGTCTTGTAATGTGATTTACTGCGAGTCGGCGCGAGCGGCGCTGCCACTCAGCTCTTTATCTGCCCTCACTGATGCAGCCGAGCAACATGCGAGCAGGATTTTTTAAGGCGGATCAGCAACTTCTCAGACTTGTTAGCCTGATTTCTGCGCCGCTTGATGATGCAGGGTTGAAGCCTGACGCACTGACACGCAAAACACTCTGGGTTAATTGGCTGCTATGATACTAATAAGGAATATTTTTATTTATTGTGCACTTTTCAGCACAGTGCGTTCAATAACCTTGGGTTTATGTAGAGTCAGGATACTGCAGGTAGTGTGCCAGCTTTGTTTCCATACACAAGACGAGAGCAGTGACTACACAGTGATGTTGAGAATAAAGAAAGGAAGCACCGATACCAGTAAATCAGCTCTCATACAACCCATACACCTACACTCATAGAACTCAGTGTTACAGTAATAACCAACTTTAGCTGCAGAGGTTAGCTTGATATTAGCACCTCTCATCAAGCAGCAGGGGGCTCTCGGAGACAATCTCACTGCTCACAAGTGGAAACTTCTTAAAAAGATGTGGCCTTTTTTGGCTTCTTTTTGAGAAATTCTGTGACTTCTGGCTGAAAAAAAGTGACATCTGCATCAACACACATTCCTTTTAGACGCTCCATTTTCTGTATTAAGTGAAACCCGACAGTGTCAAACTATTTTGTCTGATGTTTTCGATATAAAAATGTATACATTTTCGATATAAAAATGTATACTCTACTAGGGGTTGAACGACTTACATGTGGTGAAAGTTAAGTCCATGTTGACTAGTCGATGACTTCACACATAAAAACACAGTAGAAAGTAATGCCTAGCAACAATGAAATCTATATTCTTGACCTGAATACATATGATAGTGTCTCACACAAAAGAAGCTATGGAGCTTTTCTGTAAGTCAGCTTCTGTCAGCTGTAGCCCACGTCAACACCATAAACACTGTCAGTCTGACACTCTTTGCAAAAAAAAACCAAACACTTATAGAACACAACAGAACTGAACATAGACAAGGAACTTCACCATCAAATCATTGATTAACAGCCTCCTCCTCTCTGTTAACACAGGTGAAATTGTTAATTGCTGCTGAGAGGATTTAGATTGTCCCTCTGCTAGCGTTAGCGGATGTCTTTTCAGATTAGTGTGCATTGCAGTAGTACTTTAGTTGTATTTCAGGGCTGACACATCACGGTAGTATGGGCTTCATTTTTTTTTTTAGTAAGTATTTCCACACCCTTGATGAACCGCTGCTAGTTTGCTGCAATGACTGACTGGGCTCCTCACCTGTCTTCTAGGACAGTGTTTTTTAACCTTTTTTGAGCCAAGGTACATTTTTTTCATTGAAAAAATCACAAGGCACACCACTAACCGAAAATGTTAAAAAAACGAAAAATAGTCCACATTCTTGTGTTGAAGCGAAGGGTGTTTTGTTTGGAGAAGGCATTTAAGCTTACTTGGTACCATAGCACTGTTGGATAGCTTTTCACCACACACTAAGCACAAGGGAGTTGGTGTCGTTGCTGTATTGCCTCACGCAAGAGACTTTGCTCAAGGTTACCGTCTTTGCTTTCTTTTGGCATCCACTCGTACTAGGGACTTAATCTGGGTCCGAAATTGGTCCAGGGCCTAGTTTTGAGTTAGAATATGCTGAAAGTGATGGACAAGATTCTGAAAAGGAAAAATGCTAACTAGCCACAATGCCACTGTCACGGCCACCTGTCGCATCCACGCATCACGAATTCTCTTGTCTCAAAGTAGAAGGCAATTAGCTACCTGCTGCCACCTATAGGTACACAGATATATACACACAGACACTTGACATTGGCATTTATTTTCAGATAATAATTAATTCGTTTTCAAAAAATGTTTTTTAGACCAATTAGGTGAAATTGGATAATTTCCCACGGCACACCTTGAAAAACACTGTTCTAGGAGGCGTCCATGGTGTTATTGTCACGTGATCGGCGACTGGTTGACTTCCTGTTTCAAGCGTCATGGCACAGCAGTAAAATCGACTAGTTGATTTTGAACGTTCAACCCCTATACTCTACATGTAGCCAGGTACTTGAACACTTGAAACTGATATTAGTGTACGTCCCTAGAACACTGTAGTTTGAAGACAATGTAATTGTAGAACCATTTAATCACAGGCTAGATTATTAATCACAGACCTTTGTTAGATAGTAAACATCAAGTAAAGCTACTACACATCATTCTGGGACACTGTACTGTGTATTCAGGCTAAATGACAGATCTGTGAAGATAATTACAAACAAACACTAAAGTTCAAACATTACATAAGTTTTTCTCAGGGCTTCTGTTACGTCAGACATTTACACTTTAACTTGCGCATTATTTTAAAAATATATATGTATTTACAGTGTACTTAATATGTGCAGAGTTACAGTTTATTACATGGACCTGACGACTCAAAGTCAGGAGACCAGCAAAATATTTAAAATATTATATCATTATTATAATACTAATTAATTGCCATTCATTCAGTTGCTTAGATTTCCTCTATTCTCACATTAAACCTTGGTAGTAACACTATCCATTACATAGATGCGCTGTGTTGAATAATAATAATAAAGTTTCAGACTCAACTGTGATACAACTTGCACATTGACATGAACAGTAAGCCTGAAAGTAGTGGTGACGCAGATTATTTTAAAAACAAAACTGTATGATCCAACAGTATTATTGCGTTATTACGACGCACATTCAGTTTCAATTTTCAAAAATTCTCCAAGCCCAAGCTGGGGTGACCCTGACGACCTGACAACACTCCTCCACAGCTGCTGGAGACATTTTATTAAGAATACACCGTTGGGCCCCTGTTGACCGTCAATACGGACGTCAGATTTATTATTTCTCCAGGATCTCAGAAACCAACCAGAACTCTAGAGCTGAATGAATTAATCATTGGATATCATATTCTGCTTGAGTGGTTAACAAATGTGTGATTAATTAATAATAATTACATAATGAACTTAGACCTTCTGGCCTGCCTTGCTGACTTTTGTCTCAGAGGACATCAGCTATGTTCAACAGCTACGTTTCTGCCACAGCCAAGAGAAGACAAATAAAAAAAAAAAAAAAAAAAAAGAGGCTCATCTGGCTCTGGAAAATGTTTCCCTTCCTTCACATGTTGGAGGAACGGAGGAAGCACAGATGAGCCTTTAACCCGCATCGTCCAAATCTGCTGATTCTTCTCCTTCCCGGCACAGCGCAGGTCAGATTCAGGTCACACTAAAAACCTCTCTCTTTCTCCGTCGACGATTTTTGTTTAAGACTCTTTGGCAAAGATCCTCCCGAGCCATGGAGCAAATGGCTCACTCAGCCCTGCAAAGTAATGAAATGCATTAAACATAAGTTTCTGTATATTTCAGCAGCAAGACCCATTTATTTATAGACAGACCCCATCTGGCAACTTGTCATAACATTCCAGGAGTGAAACAAAGCTAATGTTCAAAGCACTTAGCCTCACTTACAAGTGCAGAGGGAGGGTGGGCCCCGGGCCCCCGCCTCCTGTCCTTTCCGTGAACCTCCTGCTGTAAAACGCTGCAAGGAGCACAACTCGTCCCACTACTGTTCACATTTCTTCCTGACGCACACATCTTGAAAGCTGGCAGACGGGTGTGGGGCATACAGAGGAAATCATGATGCACACATCTGCTGATGTTTGTTCAGAGATGAGACGCGATGCAGCTTCACAGTCTGAACCTCTGAGCATCAGACAGGAAACAAGAAGAGGAGGAGGAGGAGGAGGAGGAGGAGGAAACTGTTTTCTAAGTTTCCCTCTTCCATGTTTTATCAGGAAGCAAAGGCTAAATGTTCAGCGCTGGCTGGAAACTAGCTTGAAGAGAATACTAAACATGTGAGCTGTAACTATACATCAGTGCTCTGACCCATTTAAATACCCAATGCCTTTAATAGACAATTAACTAATTAATTGCATTACTTTACCAGTAAATAGGACAATGGCTCAGGGGCCCAAAAAACTGCAGGTTTATCCATTTAAGAAGATACAGACCACTAAAGCCCAGTATCAACAATGGTGGCTCCTGCATTTTCAGTATATTATCTGGCCCAGTCATGTGAAAATCTGGTTTTGTGCTCTTTATTATCTTAGTGTACATCTCTACATATCCAAATTGCAATAAGCCAAGCATACAGTATTAAATAGTGTTTCAGTATTGATTGCAAGATTTTATTTTTCCTCCAGAGGCCCCTTAAAAGTTCACCAGGGGGCCGAGTTAGTGAGCTTTAGTAGATACATTCGGAAGAAAGACGGGAAACAACTTTTCAATCCTGCATTAAAAGTCCTACTTAATAAGTTATGATGAGTAAAATATACTTAAAATATTTGAGACATCATTATACTTGATAGTCTTTTAATTTCCCTCGGGATTAATAAAGTATCTATCTATCTATCTATCTATCTATCTATCTATCTATCTATCTATCTATCTATCTGTCTAGTACTGTGGTTTCAACCAAGTCGCTGAACTTGAGCCAGTGCAGTTCCCTGAGTGCCCGCTAGAGGCTGCATTGAGTCAATTAACATAAACCCCCATGTTGGTTAAGATCCAACCTCACAGAAGAAGTAAACATGTTCACAGCCTGGTTCAGAAAATAGTTTGGGTATCTACAGCTAATTCTACAGTAGTAAAATATTATATAACTCTATCAAGGCTTAACCCTCGTGTTGTTCTCCGGTAAAAAAATATATATCACATAATTTTATATAAATATGTTCTGCTGCCCATGGATTCTGCAAAGACGTGTACAATATATATTAATTAGTTGAAGAGAAGTTGATTAACAATATTAACAATATGTAGCGCAGAATTAGGTGAAGAATTTTATTTTAGGCTTTAACAAACAGACCGGATAAGTTTTGGGAGGTTGTAAGTTGCGCGGTTGATGGGAAGAAAATACGAGGATCAAAGTTCAACATAATTAAGGAGCATGGCTGCCTGGGGTTTGTCCCTGTGAGTAAAGATGGACATTGGTTCCAAACTCTGAGGGTCGGGTTCAAAGAGTCACAAGACAAAGCAAAGTGATTATTGGCAAGAAAGATTAAAAAGATAAAAAGCTCAGGAAACACTTGTTTAATCTTTAATGTTCTGCATTTCTTATGTGTTCTGATGGTAGCTCCTCATATGCAAAATGTGGGACCGCTGTTGAATAAAAGTGAAGTAACAAGTACAATATCTGCCACTAAAATACAGTCAACTAAATGAAGAAAATAGTATAAACTAGAAATATTCTTAAAAAAAAAAGAACTTGGACCTTATAAATGTACTTAGGTACAGTATTTAAATAAGCAGTAATAATATAAGTAAATAATATTTAGCATAGCCCACAGCGCTCACTGCCGGCTGCTGTCACTGCAACTGTTTTCTGCAGGAGAAACACCCAGTGAATCTATATGTTATGCAAAACAGCCTGTCCCAAAATACATAGAAATAAAAGTGTCCTGAAGTTTTCATTTCGGGGTTTAGGTAAAACTAACGTTGATCGTTCCATAAAGATTTTCTGATAATTTCTGCTCAATTTTTGCCATTTAAATAATATAAAGTTAAGTTAATATAGATAAATAAACTAATTCGACATGCAGAGGCTAGAAGTAATATTTGTGCTGCAACAATTCAACCAAATGTGACCTTGACTGCAACTTTCTAATGCACACACAATCTGTCAGCATTCAAAATTCTCCCACTGACCTTCGAGGAAAGACAAAAAAAAGAAAAAAAAAGAAAAAGATGTAAAGTAGTGAAACTCATTGACTTTAGACAGCTTGACCAGTTTCCTCTCTCTCGACCTGAGCTTAACCTCAGACATCCAGAGGCATCTTGACACTTGAGTTATGTTTGGCCACAGACGCCCACCAGAGGAACGCAGGTTGTCTCCACACTAAAAAGATTTCAGGAATCACAGCGCCGCCGTGTCCTCCTCATGGCGCTCCCTGTGGGAGGACAGACAGGTGTTTGTGTGAGGGGCCGTGGACTGCATAAACAGTTGTTCATTAGTTTGGACAGCAGAGGTCATTGTAGCTCACATACACTTCCCACACGCATCCAGCAGTACTGTTCTATTTACATATAGATGAGATTCACAGTGAAGGAGAAAGACGAGAGAACACCAGAAAAATCTGCTGCTGTGATGTATGAATATGTGCAAGTGTAACTGTCACAAATGCACGAGGCTTTCTCTCTTTCTTTGTGTCTTTCTTTCTGTATTTCTTTTTATTCATGTGTGCATATCTCTTGTCTTTTTATCCCTTGTTTCTTTCAGTCTGTGTTTGTTAAATCTTTCTTTCTGTAGTTTTCTTTTGCTGCTTATCTCCTCTCTATTTGGGTCTTCATTCTCTTTCTTTCGTTCTCTCTTTCACCAAAACAAGACACTTTGTTTCCTGTAGTTGCAATGCTTTAATCCATGTATGTAACTCCAAAAGTAACAGAAAGTAACTGAAATGAAATGTAATTTAAAGTACTTTTCATTCATTTTCATTAGTTTGTGTTACTTTTTATTTCTTTTGGTACTTTTCATTTTCGTTAGTTTCGTTACTTCTAGCTCATTAATTTCATTACTTTTCATTACTTTTTGTTACACTTCTTTACTTTAGTTACTTTTCGTTACATTAGTTACTTTTCGTTACATTTAGTTACTTTAAGTAATGAAAGGTTACTTTTCATTACATTTCATTACTTTTGTTACTTTTGATTACTTTTTGTTAGTTTTGATTACTTTTTGTTAGTTTTGTTACTTGTAGCATTTCGTTACATTTCGTTACTTCTCGTTACTTCTCGTTTCTTTTCATTACATTTAGTTACATTTCGTTACTTTTCGTTACTTTTTGTTACATTAGTTACTTTTCGTTACCTTTCGTTTCTTTCGTTTGTTCTAGCTATTTTCTCTACTTTTCATTACCTTTCGTTACTTATTATTACTTTACATTACTTTCATTAATTTTCATTACTTTTCGTTACATTTCATTTCTTCGAGATATTTTTGTTATTTCTGTTACTTTTGCTTACTTTTCATTATGTTCATTAATTTTCATTACTTTTCGTTACTTCTAGCTACTTTCGTTACTTTCGTTACTTTTCATTACATTTTGTTACTTTTCGTTACATTTCGTTACTTTTGTTACTTTTCATTACTTTTCATTAGTTTTGTTACTTTTAGTTACTTTCGTTACATTTTGTTACTCCTCATTACTTTTGTTACTTTTCATTACATTTTGTGTCATTTCGTTACTTTTCATTACCTTTCGTTTCTTTCGTTTGTTCTAGCTACTTTCTCTACTTTTCATTACCTTTCATTACTTATCATTACTTTACATTACTTTCACTAATTTTCATTACTTTTCTTTACATTTCGTTTCTTCTAGATATTTTTGTTACTTCTGTTATTTTTGCTTACTTTTCATTATGTTCATTAATTTTCATTACTTTTCGTTACTTCTAGCTACTTTTGTTACTTTCGTTACTTTCGTTACTTTTCATTACATTTTGTTACTTCTAGATATTTTCGTTACTCATGATACTTTTCATTACTTTTCGTTACTTTTCATTACTTCTCGTAACTTTTCATTACATTTAGTTACTTTTCATTACTTTTCGTTAGTTTTGTTACTTCTCATTACTTTCGTTACTTTTCATTACATTTTGTTTCATTTCGTTACTTTTCATTACCTTTCGTTACTTTCATTTGTTCTAGCTACTTTCTCTACTTTTCATTACCTTTCATTACTTATCATTACTTTACATTACTTTCACTAATTTTCATTACTTTTCTTTACATTTCGTTTCTTCTAGATATTTTTGTTACTTCTGTTACTTTTGCTTACTTTTCATTATGTTCATTAATTTTCATTACTTTTCGTTACTTCTAGCTACTTTTGTTACTTTCGTTACTTTCGTTACTTTTCATTACATTTTGTTACTTCTAGATATTTTCGTTACTCATGATACTTTTCATTACTTTTCGTTACTTTTCATTACTTCTCGTAACTTTTCATTACATTTAGTTACTTTTCATTACTTTTCGTTAGTTTTGTTACTTGTAGTTACTTTCGTTACATTTCGTTACTTCTCATTACTTTCGTTACTTTTCATTACATTTTGTTTCATTTCGTTACTTTTCATTACCTTTCGTTACTTTCATTTGTTCTAGCTACTTTCTCTACTTTTCATTACCTTTCATTACTTATCATTACTTTACATTACTTTCATTAATTTTCATTACTTTTCGTTACATTTCGTTACTTCTAGATATTTTTGTTACTTCTCTTACTTTTGGTCACTTTTCATTACTGTTCATTATGTTCATTAATTTTCATTACTTTTCGTTACTTCTAGCTACTTTTGTTACTTTCGTTACTTTTCATTACATTTCATTACTTTTGTTACTTTCCGTTACTTTCAGTAGTACCAGAGTAGGGGGAGAATGAGCCAGAGGAGAACAAGGAGAAGGAAGAAGGGGAAAGGGAAGAGGATGAGGAAGACAAAAAGGAGAAAGAGAGAAGAAGAAACGCCACTTATTTTTAGGTTGTTCATAAAAAAGGAAAGGAAAAGGAAAGTTCAATTACTGAAAGTATTTTCATAATGAACTTGTTCTTCTTTGCACTAAAACAAAAAGATAATCTGGAGTTGACATTATTTAGGTCAACGAAGTGAAGTCTGTGTTTTCTGAATGTTCACACATATAACAAACGTGAGCAATAACAATAAATGCTCCATCGCATTGGCACATGTAATTACAAGTCTAACAGCACGACGCTTGCATCTGTTTAACATTTCTGGACACTGACAGCTAAGACGTGTCAGACAATAGTGAGTCTTCAGTAAGTGATGTGTACCTTGACATTAACTCACTGAGTCACCATGACACTGAGCAGCCTGTTGTGCTACAGCTTTGATGATGCATTGATGATGTTCTTCTTCTGTTCTGAGACCTGCATTTACAATGTAGTACTTCCAACCCGTTTGTTTTCATTGTATTTTAATTAGGAGACACTTTGTTCTAAGTGAACAACAAAGAGTGAGTCTGGTGGAAGTGTGGGCGGGTCATCGATATCGTGGCTCCACTCTCGGACCGTACTACGCAGACTGTGGATCCAAAGTTGCAAGATGGCGCCGCACGTATCCCCGGGAAAATAGCGTCAGTTTGGCCAATGCATGGAAGTGGGGATATGTTGTCCATATTTATATACAGTCTATGGTTCCAACAATCTAGAGCTACTTCTGTCTTACGTTTATTTTACCAATTGTGGTTTGACAAACTGTAACTTCCTAGACAATGACTAAGAAAATGTTGATGACTCGGTGGTGTATATTCATTTTGCACCCACTGAAACCCACTGTGTGACTCCCACCTTCACTAGGGCCCTTGGAGCTTACCAGTCAGAACAGACTGAACTTTTTGGGCCCTCCTCCCTTGGTGTTTCTACACTTACTGTAAATACAGGAACCAATACCTCTCCTCTACCTCTTTCATGCAGACTTATCTATCTAAATTGGTGTTCATTTTGTCCCGACGACCGCCAAAAGCAGCTCACAAACTTTGAGGATTAGCATTTGACTTTTATTCAGTTGTGGTTTTAACCAGACATCTGTGTGAAATTCTGACAAATTTGTCTATTTACCAAAGTAACCGAGACATTTCATCAGCCGACTGTGCACTGCCCCGTTTACATGGGAGACCACCAACTCACCCGTCCCGGCCCGAACAGCAGCTTTCAAACAAACAATCACCCGACTTGCTCATTTCAATACAACTTTCAGTCGATACATTAAGTGGTACAGACACCGAATTAATGTAATATATTAGCTTTGGCTATCAGATAAAAACACATTAGAAAAAAAAAATATTTCTCATTACATTAGAAAAGACACAAGGTGGTACCCCGAGCCTTCACAAAGGCTTTGATGGACTAGTACACAAAGGTAGCCATGAACTTCAAGTTTTATTTTCCTACCTTACCAGAATGATTAGCACTGCTCTCTCCCAGTCAGTCTTTAACAGATGCAGTTTAAACACAAGCATATCTTTTATGTTTTTGAAGCGCAGGTGTCTTTTCTCTTCATGTATGTGAAAGAAGAAACAAGAACATTGCCTGTGTTTAGACAGGTGACCTAGAGCCAACCCTAGAGGTAAAGCCCAGAATGCTTGAGCTGTGTAAATCCAATCTGAGTGCAGCATCGCCAGCAGTCTGCTAAGCTGCTGTCTAGCCTAAACTCACAGTGCATCATGGAAGGGTTTGTACATTTAGGGACTGGATATGACACTTGAACAGACAACAGGTGACGACTGAGATGTGAGAGGCAAGATTTCAGTACGGGGATAGTGCAAGGTCTCCCTCCTCTGTCCAAGCAGTCTTAGAAATCAGAGAGAACATGATAACAGGACCACCTGGGATGTGATGTGATGTGATTCGCTACTCGTTTTTCTTTTTAAAAAATGTTTTTCCTTCAGAGACTCTGTCTTTGGTTTCCTGCAGTTTCTCAGAAAGTTTGTCCTTCGTCTCCTCCATTTTCTCGGAGAAGCGTTCTTTTGTTTCCTCCATCTTCTCTGAAAACCGCTCCTTCGTCTCCTCCATCTTTTCTGTTAGTTTCTCCTTGGTCTCCTCCATTTTGTCCTGAAAGTATTCTTTAACCGGCGGCGGGGTGGATAAGTAACCGTGCTTGCGGAGATACTGGACAGACAGTGAGGTGCCCCCCAGAGTCACGGTATATCTGGCAGGGGTTGCAATCTGTAGGTAAACAGAGAAAACAGAGGTTGGTCTGACTCCTCATCAGCGGCTTCAGATATTCACTCAATGGCCACCTCTTTAGGTTCGCCTGTTCAACGTGACAGCAACTCAATGCATTTAGAAATGTAGACATGGTCAAAAGTATCAGCTCAAGTTCAAACTGAGCATCAGAATGGGGAAGAAAGTGACTTTCTGAAGGCAAACGTGGTCCAACCTGGTATTAGTAAGGTGTATTTAACAGTAAAAACACTTCTAACAAACTGACTGATGATGATCAACGTGTAAATAAAAAGTTAAAACTCAAACCAGAAGGTCCTGAGTCTAATTACCTTGTACATGGCGTATGCAGTCAGTGCGTAGCCACTTGACGAGTCTCTCAAAAGGCCAACTAGTGACTCTGGTAGACCAATCATCTCCAGGAAGGGCACTACATTCACACCTCTGAAGAAGAGAGGCAAAATAATTGCAAAGGAAGAAAAGAATTAGTGAACAAAGCTGTGCTGAATCAGAAAGAGTTACAAGAAAAAGAACAATCTCATCTATGACAGGTGCCACAAACGCAACACGACTCACTTCATAGCAGCGTAATAGAAGGTTCCAAACCAGATGGAGGACGTCACCAGATGCACAGGGATCAACACCTTCCCGTACTGTTTGAAGGTCTTCTTAAACCTCTGGAAAAGGCCGATGGACTTGTCCTGGAGCGGGTCCACCTCTACAACATCGGGCACAGCTTCCTCTTTCTGGACGTCCTGTGTTTGAGGCGAGGAGCTGGACTGAGGCTCCTCCTGCGGCGGCTGGTGTTTTGGTTGATGAGCCACCAAGCTGGAGGCTGAGGTGGAGAGCCAGCGCTGGCCTGTGCGTGGTAGTGGTGTTGGCGGTAGTGGTGACAGGTGGAGGGCGCAGCAACACACCGCAACCGGCGGCTCGGGGATAGTGACGCCCACCCACAGAGGGCGCATCGCTGCCACCCGGCGCAGCGTCCCGTGAGTAAAGATGCGCTGCATTATCATCATCTTCTCCTACACGTCCCTCTTCCTGCAGTTACGACGTTCAACAACGGACTATAGGATCAGACAAATAAATAAATAAATAAAAAACACAGATCAAACAATTATAATATGAACGTTCCTCTAAGGGAGCTCTTTTTATGGTCTTATTCTATCCCACTTTCGAATAATCTAATACAGAAGCGTATTGTGGGAACGAAAGAAAACGTGAAGCTGGAAATAGTGTTTGTCATTGTTTGCAACACGTGACTTAAATAATTTATCCACTGACTGAACCAACTGAGTTTGACTTTGCTGTCATTCCTCTGTCATTCCGTCTTGATTGATTTTGGCAAAGCTCATTTCAGGAAAGTCGGGTTTTGGTCGAGATGTCAACACAGATATTAAGCAAGAAAATAAACACTAAGTCAGACGGCAAAGTGGTGTGGTTGGCATGGATGCCTCACAGCAAGAAGTTTCTGGGTTCGAATCGAGGCCGACTGGGACCTTTCTTTGGGGAGTTTGCATGTTTGCATCTGCATCGGTTCTCCCACCGTCCAAAGACATGCTGGTTAGGTTCACTGGTGATTCTAAATCGGCCGTATGTGCGAGTGTGAATGGTCGTCTGCCCCTCTGTGTTAGCCCTTCTGTTATTCCTGCGATAGACTGGCCTGTCCTGTCGGGGGTGTATGCTGCCTCTTGCCCAATGACAGCTGGGATAACCCCAACCCCCGCGCGACCCTTCACAGGACAAGCGGTTACAGAAGATGAATATCCCGTCTTTCACAGACTGAAACTTGGCATACGATTTTTATCCAAAAAACATGCAAACATCTGTACTGTAACGTAGAATGTCTTTTGAGAAACTTCTATGATCTTGCCTGCACAACTTCCTCCAAGAAAAAAATAATAAATAAATAAATGCCCTGGCTGTACTTTAAAATATGTCTGAAATACCAGCACTCGCTTCTACTTGTCGAAATCGCAGAGATAACGCAGCACAATGAACTTTCTATGACTTTCTTTCCTGCTGTAAGAAAAAAAAAAAAAAAGTAAAGACACACATGAACACAGCACGGCTACGATTTATCACATCTAGACACCGCTGAGACTTTCAGGAGTTGCAGTTTTTCCTGTTATTCTGATGCTGACATTAATTTTCCGACCGAGTTGGAGAGCTGCCTTAGATGTCTGGGTGGAGATCCTCCAGCCACTCCTAAATCTGGACTGTAAGGAAACAATCTTCACAAAAAGAAATCCTTTTTTTAATCTTTGTTTATAGTTGATTTTCCTGATTTGAGCCCTCCTATTACTCCTATGCCCAGGATGTATTCTCTAAAAAGGGTATATTATAGGTAGGTAAACAGTTAAGCTGCATAAACTATGGTAAATACAGCTGAAATATTACACCAATGCTAATCAGACCGACCTACATTCCTTCCTGCATTTGCTATACTGTTATCATCAACACAGTTTTTATGACAGATTAAAGGTTATCAACGTACCTTGCGTTATAATTGCGCAACCACATATACATCACCTGACGCAAAGCAAACTAGTACGTGAGATTCGTGCGGGAAGTTCTTCCCGAATATCTTGTCTTAATATTAATCTAATGTCAAAATTTGATTTTAAATCATTTGTTGTTTCTAGAAAATCTTAGTTTGCTGTTACGTGACAAAACTTTGAGCTACTAGCCGCTAGCCAAGCTACAGCCAGAGCTAAGTAAAAATAACCGCATTTAAACCGGAAGTACTGGCACAGATCTCCAAAATAAAAGTGCGCAAATAGTCCGAATGGAAAAATAGATGGCGGACACGTGTCGAGGTTTATTTTAAGATCCGCTAAAGGAAGTTTCGAGCAAAAGCCGTGCATGTTTTTTTCTCGAGCGTCTATTTTAGGCTAGTTGACATTGAGGCAGTTTTGTCTGGAGGACAAGCAGCTGGCATTAGTCCCCGCCGTTGCTAGGGCGCTGTCCGGTACTTGACGACGGAAAGAGGGTTTTATCTTATTAAAGCAGACGGCGTGTCTTCTTTTAATTAAGACGCTGTCTGGCAGACGGGTTTCCCAAGGCCAGACTCTGATCAGATGCCAACTTCTGGCTAGTTAGCTGTTAGCTAAGCTACACGGCTAACCCTAGCAGGCAAGTTGTCGCCAAGTAACCGTCACGGAAGCAGAGGACATGAAAAGCGGACTACAACTTACACTGGACGTTACGTGTTGATGTCAGGGTAAAGCAGAACTCCGCAGTCCTGAGAGCCATGCGAGTGTTCCTGGTCCGTGTGTCGTTCAAGGACCACATTTACTGCTGCTGGTCCTGCTGCAGTACAAGCTGCGTGGAGAGCAGCATGTAACCTCAACGACGCAGGGAGCTATGGGAAATGGAGTTCGCGCATGACAGGCGCTGAAACGCCGCGAGTCGTGCGAGAAATCCATTTCCCGGCGTGCTTAGCGCGACGCAGGCTTCTTGCAACACAGAGATATGAATCTGGGCAATAGTTTGTTTTCCACTAACTGCGACCTTCAAACGTATCTCTACAAATACACATTATTAATGTGACACACACGGGCTTCTCACGTCTGTTTGTGCTTGCAAGTTAAATGAAATTGTAGGTTTTTGTAAAAAATAATGTACTGCCATCACAGACACACCAAGGGCGTTGGTAGTTTCAGTACTTTCAAAAATCACTAACACGTCTAAAAGCCTTCAAGGACTTTGTGCGCATTAACTCTGATCATTACACTTCAATGCACAAGAAAACGTGACGCCCTGCACATCACAGTCCAAGTTTTGTACTACACACGTTTCACCAGCAGAGGGCCCTCTGCCCACATAGTTAAACCACAAAGGTGTGATTTTAATATTTTGGTTCAGTCTTCTCAGTATGTACTATGATCATTTTTCTTGCAGACCACCTGCACCTGAGGTACATGCGAAGCTCGTGACCCGGGTCATGCCTGAATCTGATTGGGATTCAAGATCTTGTTTGCAAAGCCCAACAGAAGGGATGGTTGTTGACAGAGGGGTTACAAGTCCCGCCAGAGTCCCTGCCAGATAAGCCCTCCTGACATGATGTGTATTTGTGTGTGTGAACGTATTTGTATGTATCTGCTCTAAGCTCACCTGGGACTTAACATTAGCTCTGCTTTGTGAGTTAGCGGCTGTGCCCACCAGCGACGTACCAATAGGCCATTTCATCCAGAGAACAAGATCAATCCAGTCTATAGTCTATTTCATCTCTGATGTTTGTTGTGTGTTCACCAGCCTGCGGAGCTGCACGACACAGTCATTCCTTAAATGCCAGTGACTGCTGGGACTTTATGTTCTGTTTTGAAAATCCGATAAATTAAAAACTCCTCCAATAAATGTTTTTGAGAGACCCGAGAGGGAACTGTCTGCTTTCAGTGAAAAAGCTCTACAAACCTAGTAATGGGCAGATGAAACTGTGTGAGGCCTGGGGTGATTTTCTTTCCCAAAGAAGATCTGAAGATTCAACCTTGAGGTGGTTGGACTGCTAAATCCAAAGAGCATGCCAGGCTCCTAATCCTCACCAAAACTAAACAGTTGAGGACTGGGTAAACGAAGCCTAGTGAATCGCAGCTTCTTCTGAGGTTGCAGATGGTAGGCTCAAAATCTGGCATCAACAGCATGATGAAAATTTGGCATCAGCAGCATGACTCTGTGAACCCGAGCTGCTGTGTTTCAGCTGTCCAGACCACACACATCGTCTCTTAATGGCTGCTTCAAGTTGGATAATATACCGCGTCACAAACTGGTTTCATAATCATGACGGTGAGTTAAGCGGCCTCCCCAGTCACCAGACCTGTATCCGGTAGATTAAATTGCGCTAGGATAGGGCAGAGCGAGCGATTCTACGCACAAATGGCGTGCAGTCACCAGCATCTCGTTAAATCCACAGCACCAAGAGGTGACAGATAATGGAGGCCCTACTTAGTATTAGTATCGGGGTCAAGTGCTCAGTGAGTGGTGTGTTTACAGCTTTTTTTGTAGGCCATGAAAAGAATATCACCTCTCATGTTGGTTTTTAAATATGGATAAATGAGGATCTAACTGCTGCAGCCATTCTATATGGACAGCGGCCCTGTACCTGACGTTATACAAGTTGTATTAGAATATTTGAACTTGAAGCTGTATAATAATGAGGAAGAGGACAAAAGGTGAGTGAGGCAGGTGAAATAACGCAAAGAAATGTGTTCAGTCCTTTGTGTTCCATGGGAAAAAGAAAAAGAAAAAACAACCCTGAAGCACTTAATCACCGTGGAATAAATGTGTTCAAAGCAGTGATGGTGGAACATTTCTATAGAAATAATGTCTCACAACTAGTTCTGTCGCCTATAGAAGCCTCATTTAACATTCAATAGAAGTACTTACTGTTAAATATAATTAAGAGCAGCTGAACTTAACTACTATGAGTGAAGGATTTGTGCTGCAATTGTGCATTTACACCAATCAGGCATAACATTATGACCACCTTCCTAATATTGTGTAGGTCTCCCTTGTGCCTCCAAAACAGTTGTGACTCATCAGAGAATGGACATGGGCCTTCTGAGGGTGTCCTGTGGTGTCTGCCTTTGGGTCCTATGGGTTGAGGGGAGGGGCCTCTGTGGATCATCCCACAGACACTTGATCAGTTTGGGATCTAGTGAATTTGGAGGCCAGGTCAACACCTTGAGCTGTTCTTCATGTTTTTTTTTTTAAGTTGTTCCTAAAGTGTTTTTGTGTGCGTACCTGTGTCAGGCTGCATCCTGCTGGGGATCGCTGCTGCCATCAAGGAGTGTCATTGCTATGGGGTGGGGGGGCCTGGTCTGGTCTAGGTGGGTGTTACAGGTCTGAGTCCAAAAGTTTCCCAGCAGAACATTGAATTGTCACAAGATGCTCAATATCATTCACTTCTCCTGTCAGGGGTTTTAATGTTGTGGCTGATCTGTGTATTACTTTCATGTTGCTGCTATATTTGTGGTTGGGTGGTTTGAAATTTGTGGTTGAATGGAGTGTTTAAAAAAAGTTTAAAGAAGCTCTCACTGTTCACTCTGGCTCCCTTAAATAGAGATTACAACATGTGGAAGGTGCTAATGCAGTGGCTGTCATTCACTCATTAAATCATTTATCATTTTCCGCTCCAGTCTTCGCATTTGTCGTAGCATCTGGGTTAATCGTGAAATTATTTTTTCTTTTTTTTTGTGTGAAAAGATCATTCATGGCAAGGCAAACAATTAGGCTTAACGACTGTGCATATTGCATGTCTAATTTGCAGTGTTTTGGCACAGGACAAAATGTTCTGTGCTGCGTCTGTCACAGGACTTTTTACCTTGTTGTTTAGGCAACACTCCTCCATGTCTTCTGTTGGTTAGCTTTTGGGAAAATACTCCAGTCTCAGCCAGCAGTGTCAACCTTCATCAGTATAGTGGAAGGCCGTATTTATTGATTTCAGACTGACTGCCATGGCATTTTCTGCAATTTAGCCTGAGCTGTCTTCTTGGCCTCCCGATACCTTGACCCAGACAAGGCCTTATAAACCTGAAAAGGAGGGGAGAAGTTCAGTTCAGCTTATTCATACTGAATCTCCTTACCTTCAGATGGGAGAGTGTGAAGCTAGATTTATCCTACTCTGTTAGATCTACCCCAATGTCTTCTTTCTTTAACTATTCTTACACGTCTAAATGCTCTAACTCAAGCATTATCCACTCAAAATTCAAATTGCCATTGTTTGAATTACACAAGAAACTCAACACAGCTGACGGTCATTTGGTGGTGTATTTACACAATGGTGCCCACATACCGTCGCAAAAGAATCCTACTTAATAAGCCAACATTTCTGTTTTGGTATTTTCTTTTCTTTCTCTCTGCTCTTTCGGCAAACCAACCAACTACACCCACAAAATATTCAGGTCCTGTGGTTCTTTCTTTAGAAACTGAAACACAAACCAAAACATCATGTGAATCTGCAGCAGCAAAGGTTTGTCATCGCAACACAGGAATCTCTGAAAATGATAATGGAAACCGCTGGATGGACTCAACATAAGCTTTGGAGCCTTTGAATCAAATGGAAAATCATTACCTGAATGAGGTTGATGGTGTCTTGGACATTGTTCATGATGGACCAGAGTTTGTTCATGGTCCTTGCATCTGCCACTGATGTCAGGGACTCCAGCTCTGCCCCTACCACAGTGTCCTTCTTCTTAGTGCTGCCTCCCTAGCCTACCACAGCGTAGAAGAGGACACTGGCAACGATAGTCTGGTAGAACATGTGCAGCAGCAGCTTCTGGCAGATGTTAAACAACCATAGCCTCCTGAGGAAATAGAGACAGCTCTGACCTTTTTTGTATACTGAGTCCAGATGTAGACCCAGGTTCTCATAGGTCTGAACCACCTCTACACACTCCGCATTGATGGTTAAATGCTGCTGGTCCAAATCCTGTTACTATTCAGCAGCTGCACACTCGTTTTTTTTTTTTTTTTTTTTTAAAAGCAACTCTTGTCCCCTGTCAGGAGGCGGACATTATGTTTTGTGATGCGCAAGTTTCGTATGCATACGACTGTAGACCGTATTTGCAAGTCCATCGTCTTGATTTGAGTCTGCAGATGTCTGTGGAAACCATCATTTGCAGCTTTCATGATTGCTACTGTGTTAAAGCCAACAATATGAAAAAAATAAATAAATATGAAACGCCTGCTTGAAGTACTGGCCCAGTTGTTAATTTCTGCTGCCAACAACTAACCGTCAAATCCTCCCGTTAGAGGAAAAAGTATTAATAGACAGACATATTCTGCATACAGTAAAATTATCTCTATCACAACAACTAAAGCAGAGTTAAATGTAATTTCACATACATTAATAAGAAGTAGATAAATTACTGATGAGGCTAAAGGGTTCATATTCCCAATAGCACATGCAGCCGTTGCTGTGGACAAGGGCAGCAGCAGACAGGAATAACTCAGAAGAAAAACAAATGCATTAATCTTTTTATTCTTCAGACAAGCCCACAGAGGAGCATAAAGGCCTAATGTACAGAATATTGTCATGCGGTTAACAAGTCATGCATTGTGCATTAGCCTGCAAGCAGAATGTTCCACTTTATACGATCGCACAATCACAACTGTGAGCAGCCTTCAGAGCAATATAGACAGTTAACTTTGAAATGAAATGAAGAATCTGCAGCAGATGTGTCACACGTGTGACATACAGCCCCGACAGAGCTGTGACCACTCCATGATATCTTCAAACAGATCTTTGAAGAAAAACTGAGCACTTACCGAGGTCTTCGGCACAAAAAAGGAAAGGAGGACAAGTGAGCCAAAATCCACAACATTTAGTAGATGTATGATATGATGTTGCATTTGGCCATTTCTCCATTTCAGGTGGATAAAACTATTTAAGACCACAGAACCTGACAAGACCAGATGCATAAAACATTGCATACGCAGTTTATGTGTATATGTGTAAACAATGTGTATGCATCATTTCTACATCCATACATTAAAGAGCTTATAATAAAGGAAACATGTATTTTAGAGCAGACATACTGTACACACAGCTGTGGATCATAGGTTAAGAAGGAAATCAGATGTTTCACCATATAACAACAAAAGGTTTGACCCAGGTCGGAGTAGCTCTGTTCTTTTACTTTATCTGGACTTAAGTATGTACAGTTCATCTTGCTATGGAGAAACATGTGTTACCAATTATAAAAACAATGTATTTCACTTTAGTCTTGATATTGTGTTTGTACTGGAAATGTTTCTAAAGCTGATGGCCTTCGCACTCAATCATAAAACCCTTTGTACTGTTTGAGTAAAAACATATTTCCTCAGTAACGCAGACGAGGCTTGCATTATTGGTCTGGTAGATATTAAATTGACGTGACTCACATTTCATGGCCTTCCCCGACACTGCACCCACCCAGCTGAACAGTGCTCAACCAGCATCATTCGAGCAGCAAATTGTAAGAATAGAGGTGCAGTGAATTTGGAGGCCAGGTCAGCACCTTGTGCTGTTGTGAGCCTATCCCAGCTGTCATTGGGCGAGAGGCGGGGTGCACCCTGGACAGGTCTCCAGTCTATCTCAGGGCTAACACAGAGAGACAGACAACCATTCACACTCACACCTACGGCCAATTTAGAATCACCAATTAACGTAATGAGCATGTCTTTGGACGATGGGAGGAAGCTGGAGAACCTGGAGAGAACCCACGCAGACACATTTTCCACCACAGCAACCTGTCAATCAGGATAAAGATGGTATAGAGGTATTGCAATGCGTATCCATGGTGATATATACATGATTTTGGACATTACCTGTGTTTTCATCTAAGAAATTTGTCCCTTGGATAGTTCATGAGAGTTAACTGTAACATTCTGATTCACTAAAAATTGTTTGTTTTCTTTCCTGGAAGGACATTTAGTTTTAAACCTGCCTTTTTTGTTGCTGAGATTATCATCTTAATTGATATCCCAGTATATCTATAATAGTATTAGCTGATAACTCCCCCCCAACTCCACCCTCTTACCCAATAATTGTCACCTCTAGCTCCAAATAACCAAGACAAAATGCCAACATTGAGGCTTCAAATGCCACAAACCAGTGTGCTGCTAATTTGATTACATTTTAAATGGCCTAGCAATTACTTACACAAGCTCAGTGAATTCAGTTTTATTTATATAGTGCCAGCAACAATTAAAATAGTCTCAAGACGCTTTACAGAACCCAGAGCCTGAAACCCACATTCAGTGTAATCCTCCATAGAGGATATTTCTCTATGAAACTGCACCATCCCATTTCCCCAGACTGCATTTGAACAATCTTTAACAGCTACAACTCAATGGAACAACTTTGTCTGATGACGTGAAAGCCTGCGGCTCATCCAGGACTTTCAGAACCAATTTGAAAAGTGCGTTTGAAGCAGCACAGCTCTGCACTCAGCAACGTTCCCTTTTTGTCTGAACGTCTTCACGACGTGCTTCGATTTGACAAACACGGATTTGTGAAGTGATGTTTTCTGTAGTTTTATGATTTGTTTTTTTTTGTGTGTGTCATTATTGCTTTTCTATAAATGTGCACATTTCCTCTTCCCCTGATGCTGATGTGCTGTTTCTTTTCTTTGATCTGCAGTGGGGCCAAATGGTGCATCAAATGTTGACATTTAATGTCTAAGCTGCACGCTGCACCGTTTAAACCAAATACGTCTTTTATACAGTTTATGTATACTGTTTATTCATTACTGTCAGACCTTTACTTCACACTATAGTGTCTGTTAGTGGAGAAACAAACAAACACTTTGGGAAAAGTCGATGAAGCCTGGGCGAAGATGAGGTGGGCCATGCGGATAGAAACTATTCTAGCTGAGTGTAATTGGCTGAGGCAATTCAAAAACAATGCAGAAAACAGAAAACCTTTTCATATAATTCACGTATTTATACGACAGTTTACTATTAACGGAGAATAGTCTGGATTGTGAAAACAATTGTAATATCGTCTGTGGGTCATCATGCAGGAAGTCTGAGCATCTAACCCTGATAATGGGTTACGCTGTGTATTCAGACTTCATATTGATTACATAAAGCCTGTGTTTGAATCTGGGGGCAAGGTACTTGAAAGAAGTGGACATTCTGTAGGCGGGGGGAGAGTCAAATAATACCAGGCTACGGGGAGCTGAGGGGATGACTCATACTAGGAACTACAAGTCAGCACATCCTGGTCTCAGCTGCAGCAATTTTAACCATTATCTTCAGCCTAGAAAGGGAGAGGGAGGATATTAGTGGAGCAACGTCTGGGTAACCTTACATGGTTCTGCAGCCACTGCAACCCAGACTCAGCTGGATTCTCACTGGATTTGGGAGGTGACAAAATCACATGACAATCTATTCAAGCTATGCACTTAAGGTTGACCCACAAAGGTGTGCACCAGTCTGCGTCCTGTGAGGAACCACTGGCGGCTTTGAGCATCACAGGGAAAAATAAAATCCCCACAGCACATTATTAGTCCTCTCGCCCTTATTAGTTTAATTTGCCATCTAACACATTATATCTGAACTCATTAAAGAGTGCACAGTTTGCTTAATTTAGATTTTAATTTGTTTTTAGCCATGTTGCATTACGTGGAGTGCAAACATTAATATTAGAAGGTTACTGGTTATTATAAGATAAGTTTGTTTGATGATTAATCTTTAATTCTTGGCTTTATTTCTGGTGATCTAGTTGGATTTAGGTTTTTTAGCTTACATCTAGTTTTGCAAAGTTCTGTATGATTACACACCGATCAGGCATAACATTATGACCACTGACAGGAGGAGTATACAGTCCCTGACAAAAGTCTTGTCACTTATCCATTTTGTAGAAACAACAGTTTATAACCTGACTTTTAATTAATCCATTGGTTTTAGAAATGGCTCATATGAAAGCTAAAACCCTCCCAAATTATGTTTGATATACTAAAATAAATTTGCTTCACTGAAGAAAGATTGATCATTTAATGAACACAGAAAGGTCAGATTTTGGCAAGACAAAAGTCTTGTCGCTTGGGTACAAGTTGACCCTAAGTGCCCCTCAAATATATGTATTATCAATTTGTTTTACAAGCAATGGCTAATTACAATCCCAACAGCTTTTGAAATAATGTTTTGGTGCCAAACAAAACTGCTGAAAAGCATTCTAACGTTCACAGCTTGGTAAAGCCCACTGAGTCAGTTTTTGCAAAGACAAAAGTCTTGTCGATTGTCATATGATGCACCCAATCCTAGATTACAGCCTCAAAGAATAAGAAAAAGATTTGAAGAGACTGGAGATGTTTTTGACAAGCCCAGGTCCGGCAGACCCCGCAAGACAACTGCTCGGGAGGACCGTTTGTTGGCTCGAAAATCCAAGGCCAGCCCCTTTTCCACTGCAGCAGAGCTCCACCAGGCCTTGTCACCTCAAGTCCCCGTGTCAACCAGAACAGTTTGTAGAATTCTGTCTCGAAATGGCCCAGAAACCAGCACTAAACAAAAGGCAATTAAAAAAACGTGTGGCATTTGCCAAGGCCCACAGCCTGCTAAAAGGATGGACGCTGGAAAAGTGGCAGAAGGTGGATTTCTCAGATGAATCTTCGGTTGAATTACATCACAGCCGCCGCAAATATTGCAGGAGACCTACTGGAGCTCGCATGGATCCGAGATTCACCCAGAAAACAGTTAAATTTGGTGGCGGAAAAATCATGGTCTGGGGTTACATCCAGTATGGGGGTGTGCGAGAGATTTGCAGGGTGGAAGGCAATATCAATAGCGTAAAATATCAAGAAGTATTAGCTACCTCTTACATTCCCAACCATAAAAGGGGTCAAATTTTGCAGCAGGATGGTGCTCCATCGCATACTTCCATCTCTAAATCAAAGTTCCTCAAGGCGAAGAAGATCAAGGTGCTCCAGGACTGGCCAGCCCAGTCACCAGACATGAACATCATTGAGCATGTCTGGGGAAGAATGAAAGAGGAAGCATGGAAGACGAAACCAAAGCATCTTGATGAACTCTGGGAGGCATGTAAGACTGCTTTCTTTGCTATTCCTGATGACTTCATCAATAAATTGTATGAATCATTGTCGAACCGCATGGATGCAGTCCTTCAAGCTCATGGAAGTCATACAAGATATTAAATATGGATCTCACAGCACCAGTACTTCATTCACTGATGTTATGCATCATATTTTTGTATTTGAAGTAAATGATTTGTTCAATTTTCACATTACTTTCTGTAGGCGACAAAACTTTTGTCTTGCCAAAATCTGACCTTTCTGTGTTCATTAAATGATCAATCTTTCTTCAGTGAAGCAAATTTATTTTAGCATATCAAACATAATTTGGGAGGGTTTTAGCTTTCATATGAGCCATTTCTAAAACCAATGGATTAATTAAAAGTCAGGTTATAAACTGTTGTTTCTACAAAATGGATAAGTGACAAGACTTTTGTCAGGGACTGTATAACACTGACCATCTTGTGACAATACAGTATTCTGCTGGGAAACTTTTAAACCTGGCATTCATTGGTGTGGATGTTACTTAGACATGTAGCACCCACCTAGACCAGACCAGTCACCCCCACCCCATAGCAATGACACTCCTTGAAGGCAGCAGCCATCCCCAGCAGGATGCAGCCTGACACAGGAACACACACAAAAATGCTTTAGGAATAACTAAAAAAAAAAAAAACCATGAAGAACAGCACAAGGTGTTGACCTGGCCTCCAAATTCACTAGATCCCAAACTGATCAAGTATCTGTGGGATGATCCACAGAGGCCCCTGCACTCAAAGGCCTCCCAGTAACAACATCCTGTTACCACAAGACACTCTCAGAAGGCCCATGTCCATTCCCTGATGAGTCACAACTGTTTAAGACGCACAAAGGGAGACTTACACAATATCATAATGTTATGCCGGATTGGTGTATTCTACTGACCAATTTTAAAGCCCTACTTCAAAACACCTGTGTCCATGTCACTGCAATCATCCCTAACAGACATGTTTTAGGTGTGATGGTAGTGATTTTTATGCACAAATCTATGAATTAACCAGAAATCACATGCTAACTACCTAGCATAATTGCTTAATAGCCATCAAAGCGCCCAGATTTCTGTGATTAGACCATGTTTTGAAAGCGTCTGCCCTTTTCCAAGTCGTTTTAAAGGGCGACTTTATCAGGTGGTTCTGTGCTGCAAACCAGCCTCGGTTTAGACGGAGAGATGGATAGATGGAGACTTTTGGAAGACTTTTATTACAGCATACTTAACGGTACTGCCTCTTTAGCCTTTGCTTCGGCCTCGGTAACCAGTGTAGCGCACACTGACTGCTGGCACAGCTATATTCCTTCAGGTAGTTCAATGCAGAAGAAAAAAAGGGGAAACACTCTGGGTTGGTGTTTGGAGAAGGAGACGGGGGAAACGCTTTCTGCTATCACTTCATGTTTTCCACAACTGCACTTTTTTTTTCTTTTTCTTTTTTTAGCTTCTTCCAATTTATTTTTCAGTTACCAAGTTGCAGCTGCTGTCTCTAACAAGTGCCAAGGAAGCTGGTGCACCCGGGGCAAGCTCCCTGAGCCTTCTGTGAGGCAACAGAGCGATATATATATACAATCCAAAAAGTGAAAATGGCCCAAGTGGAATGGCAGCCTAAGCAATCTCCCTGTACTTCACACAGTCTGGAGCTGCGTTGTGTGTTGCGGTCAAGGTTGTTCAGTCAGCAGCACACAGTCACTGAGGCACAATAGGATCAAATTGAGTCTGTCGCCTCCTCACAAACACACTCCAGCGAGCTTTAGAGTTTGCCTCCCATGCTTACCGTTTACTGAGAAGTGGTTGTTTCCAGCCGTCAAGATGGATTGTTTGCAAATCTGAACCTTTACAATTCAAGTGTGTTCGTGCCGGTCTGTGCCGCAAAAAAAGAAACGGCAGAGCGTGAATAAAATGTAAAACCTTTCATTTTGTTCTGGCTGCCACCGTGGTAATGCCAAAACACTTTCTGTGGCTGACTCATTTTATTTATTTATATTTCTCCCGATGGATCCATTAGTGCAGTTACCCGTTTAACAACTCCACACAGGCATTCAAAGCTGCATTAATTAATTTTATGTAGAGAGAAAAATATATATATATATATATATACGTTGTGTGGCTGCCAACTTTTCCATTTAGTCTGAAGTGAGATTTGTGAAGTCAGTGCATTTTTATGTGGAGGCATTCGGTGATATTACTCACTGCAGGGGTCGGCGCGCTTCGTTCCTCCACCCCCAGGAATTATGTATTAAAATGTTCTGCAGCCAGTTATACAATCTGAATGGGGTTTTTTTTTGTGTGTGTGTGTGTGTGGATGAAAAGCTAAATTAATGACCATGGTTACTAATGAATACGTATGGTTGATCAGCACATCAGCCTCCAGTCAGACATCATCCCCCAGAAAGCAATTTATTCCAGTGACTGTTTTTTTGCATTCTAGTAAATCCAGTCTCTTTGTTGCAGAAATGTAGACTTATAGGAGAATGCACGAAAAGCAAATGTAGAAGAAAAACGTCTCAAAAGTCTGAAAATGAATTTGCAAAATAATTTTTATCCATAAAGCGGAGTTAGTAAACTAAAGGTACCGTCTGATGAACGAGAGCTATGATAAACTCCATCATCAACTTCATGATGATCAGTAGATTTCATCAGTACCAACAGGTCACATTAATGGCGAGCGTTATTTAGTCTAGACAAACCTGTTTAAGAGGCTTTAAAATGCCAGCTTGTCATAGGTGTGAAATTCAAGAGACACGTGAAGCGCTCCCGTCTTACATGGATGGTGTGTTTGACGGAAAACTATTCAGAATATCTGTCCTGCATGTTAAAAGAGATATAAAGTACAGTATGTTTTTTCTTTATTTTTATTATTTTCTGCATTGTAGATTAATACCGAAGGCATGGGAACTATAAAGGAACACATTATGAAGTATGCATGTGGTAACAAAAAGGTGTTAAACCAGAATCTGTTCTATATTTTAGACTCTTAGGGTTGGTCCACAGTTCTCCACAGAGAATAGCATAAATCCGTACTTTAAGACAGGGGTGCCAAACTGTTTTTAGTTCAGGGGCCACATCATTCATTCATTCGTTCATTCATTCATGGATCTTCTGTATCCCAGCTGTCATACACCCTGGACAGGTTAGGGCTAACAAAAAGAGACACTCACACCTATGGCCAATTTAGAATCACCAGTTAACCTAACGAGCATGTCGTTGGACGGTGGGAGGAAGTCGGAGTACCCGGAGAGAACCCACGCAGACACAAGGAGAACATGATGGATTAGAACCCAGAACCTTCTTGCTGTGAGGCTTCGGTGCTAACCACCACACCACTGTTCCACCGAGCCACATACAGCCCAATTTGATTTCTAACCAGGCCGGAGCAGTAACACAATAGCACAATGAATAATATGAATGAATGGTGTATCAATGAATAATGAATGAATAGTGAATAATGGCAACTACATTATTTTTCTTCTTTGTTTTAGCGCAAACAAGTACGTATACATTATGGAAATTTTCATATTAAGTCGTTGCAAATTCATGTTTTTGGCCACTGGGCCGTACGTTTGACACCCCTGCTTTAAAAGTCAATACGGAAAATTTGAAAGAACTTTGAAGGACAATGGAAATTTAAGACCAAGAGTTAATTCTGCTGCAGAAGGTAAATTCATTACAATTACCAGAATCGAATTTGAATGAAAAGTCGTATCCAAACTTTTGTCTGGCACTGTATATTATCATAATTCACATGAAGGCTTTCAGGCTTCCTCTTATTTACCGTGAAACTGATTTAGATTGAGTATTCTTGCAAACATGCACAATGTAAAATGATCTTACCTTACTAGATTCCATCACTGAGCTACTCACGGTCATGACGTTGTATGCAGGTTGACACACTTACCTAAGCCACCATAACTCAGTGTCGCTCCTGCCCATGTGCTGAAGGAATAGGAGAGCTGTGCAGCTGCCAGAAGAGCTGCTGACTGAGATCACTGTGAGCAACATGCACAAGAAAAAAAAATGACAATAAGACAGATTCTGGTTTGAATACGTTTGTGCTGATGATGCTGAGCTGCGTGTTCCATCTTGTCCGTCTGTTATTATCTTATCAGTGTCTTGTTTGTGTTATAAATTTGTTTTTCACAGTGTGAGTAAATGGACGAGAACGTGTGAAAAGTGCCGACTGTAAGTGTCTCACAGTCAGTGCTTTAGAGTTGGCAGCTCTATGTGCTGCTGTATCTCCAGTTCAGTGGTGTTTATGTGCAGAAGGCAGCTGTGGCTGAATCAGAACTTTTTTCGCTGACCGAAGCGGCCCATTGTTGCTGATGACAACAGAAACCAGTAACTTTTTTCTTGGATATAAACACGTTTTGCATATTTAAACCGAGGCTCTAAGAACTGAAAGAAGCTGCAAGACTCCATCGAGCTGAGGGGGAAGTGCAGACCTTTGTCGTAATTATCTGCGGCTTTGTCACAACTGACCTTTCTTTCTGACTAGTCCAGCGTTACAATGAAAATATTGACTAATGCGGTAAATGTTAGCGGCAAGCGTCTGTTGTTAAGTGTTATATTATGGTGAGGTACAGGCGGGACACGTGGGGAGGCAGGAGCGGGAAGCAAAAGAACTTGAATGAAACTTACTGAATCAGCGTAGGCAGGGTATCCACAAACACAAATCCAAAACCGAGTGAACTCAAGAAGACAGGGAACTGGACGGGAACACAGATAGAGGTAACTCCACAGAGGGAACAGCACGGACGACTTGGCAAAGGACAAAGGGAAAGGCAGGGTTATATATAGATATATCTGGACACATGCGATGGAATAATGAGAGACAAGTGAAACCAATCAGGGGAGACAAAGGGCAGACAAGAGACACAAGGCGAGACAGGTGAGTGTAATAACAGACAAAGACGGGAAGTAAAACTTGAAAGCAATGAGAAAACAGATTACAAATGTGCTGGGGAGGCAGCACTAAGAAGAAGGACACCTCGCGGCTGGACAAACTGATCCAGAAGGAGGACTCTGTGGTAGGGGCGCAGAGCTGGAGTCCCTGACATCAGTGGCAGGTGCAAGGACCTTGAACAAACTCGGGTCCATCATGAACAATGTCCACCACCCTCTACATGACACCATAATCAGGCAGATCAGTGACAGGCTGCTGTCTCTGTCCTGCTCCACGGACAGGTCTATCTATCTATAAAATCCCAATGGAGTGTTACCAGACTCTGATAAGAACTGAGTCAGGTAAAGACTATATCTTCTTCTTCCCCCATTCAGACTTCGACTACCATTTGCAAGTGTAAAAATAAAATATGCATCTGGAGCGACCCCTGGAGACCCGATCACTGTTTTTCCACTTGTGCAAACAGATGCCGGCACCATCTGAGGGGCGGCAGCAGGATATCAGAACGGCGGTTGTTTCTAATGAAGCTCTACCCACCGCTGTATCAGAACCACAAAGGGTACTGATGGTTGTGTGTTTGTGGCCCAGCATGGCGACGCAATTTAAGCTGTGGAACATAATGAGCTGTAATGCCTCACTTACTGCCTGAAAGCAAACACGTATTTATTTATTTATTTATTTATTTACTCAGTTCCATGCTGACAATTTTAGAGACCTGCCCACGTATCAGATTACAGTTCAAATAAGCATCCATGGCTGTAAACAGTACAGCAGGGGCCAAAGAAACTGATCATTACCGATAAAATATGAAATATTTTACCACATCCCAGTATTTTGTTTTTATGACTCTTTATCTACTCATATTCAATCATTTAATTTGTTAATTCTGGTTATTATTACGTTCAAAGACTCTCCCGTGATCACTCATACAGTAATAGCAGTGTTTTGGTTTTTATAAGAGGATGTCAGTCGAGTAGGTGGTCCTAAATGTGGCCGGAACGCATTGCGTGTTTACATAACCAAATGTCAGACAAGTGATCTGATCTCAAATGCTGCCATGCTTCGAGCTGTCCACTTGTGACTGGATCACTCAGGATACCCAGTCTGACCAAGGCCTGTGTTCTTTTGCTCTGGACAACTCTGTCTCCATGCAAACCGAGCATAATTGTTTGTCAAAAATACTTTCACGATTGCACTGCGATCTTTTGCCGAGTTATCTGACCTCTAACGCAGCCTCCTGGATCAGAATCTGAATCAGTCAGAATCAGAACTTACTTCATTAATCCTTCAAGGAAATTGTTTTGTCGCTGTTGCCATAAGACTGCTTAACGCATTATAAATAGTACCCCCCTCTTCACCCACCCACTCCCATTACCCTGCAATTAAAATGTGCAATAATATTATCTACATTTTTAAGTTTTTTATATGTATATTTATTCTATTTTGTATATACCGTTCCTGTAAGTTGTATATTAACTATTCCTGCTGTACTCTGAGCCATTGCACCGAAATTTCATTTTGATGGAAATCTAAATGACAAATAAAGTCTAAGTCTAAGTTGCTCCCATAAAATGACAGTTGCAAGATGACAGAGTCATAAAGAAATAAATAAAAAATAAAATAAAGATGCATAAAAAACTAATATTGCACAATATAACAGAGGTAAAATACACATCAATTATAATTATATGCTTAGTTATTATAATAATTATAGTCTGAAGTGTGTTAGGACTGACCAGCGGGAGGAATTATAAAGTTTGATGGCCACAGGTAGGAATGACCTCCTGTGGCGCTCTGTGGTGCATTTCGGTCGGATGATTCTATTACTGAAGGAACTCCTTAGACTGGCCAGTGTCTTGTGGAGTGGGTTTTTGCCAACATCCTCCTCTCTGACACTGCATTCAAAGCTATCATGGTTGCGTTCACACCTGTACTTGCAGCAGACCAGTTGGCCAAAAGCACTGCGGCAAATTACTACCACAATCAACACCCCACAGGTTTTTTTGCCACCTAGTTTTGTTTTAGTTTACTGCAGTAACACTGGTAAAACTCATCCACATCAAATAATCAGGGTGAAGTGTGCTTTGAATCAGTAAGTAATCATGTACACCACAGGTCAGTATGATCCAGGGGCTGTGCCTGCAGACACCTTTGCACAACCCCATTCCCCAGCCCTGGCCCACAAGCATGTTATAATGCAGCCCTGGCTTAGAAAAGGGCTCTCTCCGAAATGACCTTTGGGCCGAATGAAAGAGAGTTTTAATGGCTACAAGGCTGAGGGCTGCACCTGACATATTGCATAATACTACTTTTACTTTGTGTGCTTGACAGCAGAAGCACCATCATGAAGGAGAAGACCCCCCGAGGTGGTCATGCAGCCTGATGATGACCGAGAGCAGGGAGCCAGGGTCAGGCTGCTCCGGTACCACACATACATCTACAAAGAGTTTCATTATTAAAGTTGGTGCGCTTTTTATTTCTTAGCCTGCTAATGACAGGTCTTTTTGGGTATGCGTGTGTCGTAGCTGCAAATTTGATTTAATCAGCTCAATTTATTCATTCTTCTTCATACAGCAGCCTCACAGGAATAACAAGGGAACTCAGAGTTGGGATTTTGAGGAATTTGGGGTATATTTAAACGTTCTCCACGCGAGCAGACAGGCCGTCTCCTTATCATCTTTTTCTGAATGACTGTGATGTACCAGGCTGTGTTAACTTTGTTATATTATTATTTTCTTTTTCTTGTTTTAACTATATTTGCTTCTCTGTGCTGGAATGATTTGGCTTTTCATCTGTACTCCTGAATTATTGTAAATATTATTGCGCATGCATTTAGTTTGACAGCCACTTTCTACCACCCATCTGTCCCAGTCTTTGATCCTTTTAGGGTGAAAAAATGTGCACTCTCTCTTTCGCCATTCCTCCAGTTGTAGAGCTTCTGCTCATGGTTTCAAGCACCTATACTGCATACACACACAAGAGTGCATGATTAGCAGATGCTGGACCCGCCTTTTGATTCTGAATCTTTTACGCAGTGCACAAATAACGGACCGTGGTGGACACACTATTTAATGGCGACAACTTTTCTATGTCACGTTTGGCATTTCTGTCCTGTGTAAAATCTTACTGGCTGAGAAATGGTTCACTACCTGTGATGAGCTAAAAGCAGCCAATAGTATTACCCAGGAGCTGCAGCAAACTCATAATTCTCTACACTGCAAATCAAGTGATAAGGAGGCAACTTCAAATGCCTCGTGATATGAGGGTGGTCGCTGCTTTTGCATGCTTACCATAAATTGGATAAGCATCACGGGAGCATAATTTTCATTTCATGTTTGTTAGCGTCTCATGTCTGCTCAAGTCAGATGTGGTGATTCACAGTGTAACTGTGAATCCGAGGCTCAAAGCCTCCTTGTTTCCGCTCACAAGAGACATAATGCATGAAAGTCATTTAGCAAACAAACATGTTTTTCTGTGCTCGTGGTGCGCGACTTATAAAAGCTGCCTGCTCCTTTCTTGTGATATGATTTAGCAGTAGCTGAAGTGCCTTCATTATCCTTTGTGATTTAAGCCAACTCTTGAGTGCCAGTAAAAGCTTCCACAATCGTTTTGAGCTTCCGTGCACATTCAATTGGCACCCAAATCTTTTTTAAGACACATCAGTGCCTTTTTTAAGTACCACCTGCATTCTGCGCTTTTCGCCCATGTCATATTTCAAGTCATGGCACCTATTTTGAGAAGTGCAAGCCTTTTCAGTCCGACGCAGCCACTACAGAAAGACGAATCATTGCACCTGCGTCTGTCATGAGCAAACACAAAGTGAACAAATGAGAAGCTGGTTTCACTGAGAGGACAAATGCGAGTTTGTCTATAACAGGTACGAGTTGTGCTTGGCACAACCAAGATACAGACGGTAATGGAGTTGTTGCTCTGTCCTTTGCCTTAAAGTTAAGTTTAACCAATGGTTGCCCAGATCAAATCACACTCACTCAGAGCATATCTGCTGTAAAATTGCCTAAATGCCACCTGTTAATTAACATTAATTCATATGCAGTTATAAATGGCAATTACATAATTAACTGATGCGCCAAAGTTGTTGTGTCTGTAGATTTGTCACTGAACATTAGCTAACACCAGCCAGCTTTAGCTACTGCCCGTACAAGACCAAGAAAGATTGTTGCAGTAAAACTGTTGAATTAAACTAATAAAAAATAATATACAGTCTAAGTTTAAATTCACGCCTATATCAGAGCAGGCGACTGACACGTAAGCCGTTCTGTGCAATGCTTAAAGTAAGACTCAAGTCAAAATGGTCACCGTGGCCACAGGTGACAATAATAACATGATTAAAACAAAATGTAAAATGCACAAGCATTTAAACTTGAGCAATAAACTAACTCGTATCAATAATGTCAATGGCATAAAGTTTGCTTACAGTATCTAACATTGGTCTTTCCAGAACAAGTAAGAGAAGAAAAACCTCTGTTTATAATGAACTGATCAACAAGTTAAATGTTTAACAATTCATAATCAAGCCTTAAATTGAAACTGAAATCAAAAGATGTAAACACAGTATCTGCATGCTGCATATAAATATGATACAAAGTACATGGTACTTGGTGATGCATGACCCATGGGAGGTAGGTAATGGTAACACAAATGGACGAACCATTATTAAAAGTATTTTTGTTGTAGAAAGCTTAGCGGGTATAAAATGTACTCGTAAAGTTACTGTTACTGTAAGAATAAACAAGCAAAGAGCATGAAACTATGTAAACTATTATAGGAGATTGCTGGCTGACACAATGTACAAATGTTGGTAGGAATGGATAACAACACTGGAGGACAACACCAAGGATGAGAAGATCAGACCAGCAAACCCAGGTCAGACAGACTCACAGAAAGGCGAGATGGACGGAAGACTGAGAGAAAGACACAGAGTTAATAACAAGCCATAGTAACACATTAAACGGTAAGTGCTCAGTGCATCACATGAGGTCCCCCAGCATGCTGAACGTATTAACACTTATGAGACACTTTAGAATGCTTTTTGCACAACGGTAAAGTATAATTTCTTCTCTGTATGTTTCCCGTCCTGTCCTTTGCATTTTCTCATCTCCTCCCAGCTCTGCATCTGTGGCTATATTCATTAATTCATTAATTTTCTGTAACCGTTTGTCCTCTGGAGGGTGGCGAGGGGGCTGGAGCCTATCCCAGCTGTCATCGGGCGAGAGGCGGGGTACCCCCTGGACAGGTCGCCAGTCTATCGCAGGTCTATGGCCAATTTAGAATCACCAGTGAACCTAACCAGCATGTCTTTGGACAGTGGGAGGAAGCTGGAGTACCTGGAGAGAACCCACGCAGACACAGGGAGAACATGCAAACTCCACACAGAAAGGCCCAGTCGATGGATTGGAACCCAGAACCTTCTTGCTGTGAGGCATCAGTGTTGCCTGTGTGGCCATATGTAATAGTTAATTGAGGAAATTCAGCCAGTAAACAGGAGGTCTGAAATAGAACAAAAAAAAACAACCTTTGAACATCTGCCCTACCCTCGCAACCTTTTCTTATCATCCTCAGCGACCACGTCTACCCAGGGCCGGATGTAGCAACACATCGATGGCGGGATCGATGCACAAACACCCGTAAGTCGAGCTTTAACCACAGCTTTCTGTGAGAAGTCATGCCACAAACACTTTGGCAGCCACCTTACAAGATATCGACGACACAAATCTCAACTAGGCTAGTCAAATGGTAAGTGACAGACAGCTCCTGCAAACAGAAAGCTAACCGTAGCATCCGCTATACAACCTCGGGTTATTTGCAGTTAAAGAAAGGGGAAAAAGAGCAGCGACGAGAGTCTGAGTTTGAACTTTTATTTACTTAATTGGTGTCAGGGTTAGTGTAATTATAAATGATAGTGACATCACAGATGTTATCCACACACAATCCGTCTGCCTGAAAGGGTGAGAGGTGAAACATTGCTTTAATTAGTGTGAGGAGTGCTTTGGTGTGTGGTCACACAACTTAATTAGGATTTCATACTCTGTTCGTATTGGCAGCAAAGTTTAGGCAAAGGGGTGAGAGGAGAGGAACTGGGAGCGGACTACAACAACAGCTTAAAGCGTGTCAGCTTGCAGTTAATTTCAGAGTGAATGCAACGATGCAGAACCTTTGTTTTTAAGTTGCTAGAGAGAACTGGTCATGACACAGAGTGAAAATAGGATTTACTACCAATGACTGTATAAGCTTGATTGTAATCTGCAGTACACATAAAAGTGTAACCTGCAGTTTGTAATGTGTAGTGACAAGATAGCGTAGAGTATTATATATTCGTTGATACAGAAATGATATGGAATAATCAAAATTTTCTTCCTATCTAGCTGCGAATACTCATTCACACTAGTGTGTGTTCGTGCCTCACTGAAACCAAAGCAAATCATGAATTTGGACGGTTTAAACGTGCGTACGTATGAGCTGGTCACTTATGATGGGATTACCTAGTACTCATGTTAATATTGTGTCAGAACAGGCCACAAAAACAAGGATTTCCGCTGTGCCATTACGTCATGCAGCGGCTTCCTCTTTGGGTCGGACCTTGTGATGCTCTCCCCAATAACTCATGACCACCAGAACTCAACACCATGTGGTCAAGTAGTATTTTCCACATTTAAAAGGATGGCATGAACTGCTGACTTTCCAGCACACAACAGGCCGAAGGTTGTTGAGATCAGTGAAGGAATCCTGTTTTCCTGGGAATGTGACTGTCGGAGGATGCAGCCCATGACTGGGGTCACACATGGAGAGTTACTTGAGGCTGTCCCAAACCTGACCTCGTAAACGGGACATTCAAACCCTAAGGACTGACTTGGAAACTATGGACACTGTTCTTGGCTCAAGAGCGGGGCATGTATAGTTACTATACAATTCAGTGCAAACTAATGGGAGACAGAAAACCAGTGAAAGCCTGTTTGCTTTATATAGATTAGTTTTTTCCCAAAAGGAAAACATACATTTTAGTTTTGTTTGCAACTTCTAAAAGAAAATGAGTTTTATTTAAATCCAAATAAGATAAATGGAAAACAATCAAGAGAAACAAGAACAATCAAAAAAACGGATTTGTGATATACCGATAGTGTATCTTTATATCATCTTCAAATGGGCAGAGACAGCTGAAACGTGCCCGGAAGTAAAAGCATCTCGGCGCTTCATTGCCTCATTGGCCATAATCTATAGGGGGAAAAAAACTGTGTAGCACAGCGTGGCAACGTAAGTCGGCTCCCCTCGGCTTTGTGCAGCTCTGTAATGAGTTTCAGCTCATTGTTTAGATGTGTGTCTACCTTGTCACTGCTTTGGTTGCCTCTCGCTGTTCTTACAGTGTAATTTTCATCAGCAGCGGGGTGGCTGCATTCAGAGAAAAAAAATTGCCACTACTCACCGCCTGCCCGGCAGCAAACAGCAAACACAGAACACACAGTGGAGCATTTTGTAGCTGTGGACACCGTCTAATCGATAGTTAGATCTCTTAATTTAGATGCTGCACAGAACAGTTGTTTGGCTCGTGGTTATCTCTAAGAGTACACGTTCTCTGTTACGTCTGTAAATGAGGCCGGTCCTGCATGTCTCTGCCTTTGTTCAGATAACATCTAAATAACAGAAAATAACACATTAGTGCAAGAAGGAAGCATCGGGGAGCAGAATCGGAGCCAGGCTGTCGTTAAGGTTTTAAACTTATCTGTACAGCGTGATCCTATTCTGAATAAAAAAATAAATAAAAAAACATCAGTCGCACAAGTCGGCTGTTTCTCTAGCTCCAAAAACAGATAATAAATTCACTACAGAGCCATGAAGTGGATAACTGGTAATCACAAGATCAAAAGTCATAACAAGTGAATTACAAAACAGTTTTCTTTTTGTGACTGCAGCACAGTCTGTACATCTGAAATGCTAACACCGGATAATTATGATGATTGTAACTGATCCAGTTCATGTGTTCAGTGCACGGTGAGTGGAATGTGGAAAACGCAAGTGTTACTGTAGTGCACAATATTACATACACCGATCAGGCATAACATTATGACCACCTTCCTAACAGTTGTGACTCATCAGAGAATGGACATGGGCCTTCTGAGGGTGTCCTGTGGTGTCTCGCAACAGGATGTTGTTAGTTTGAGGGGAGGGGCCTCTGTGGATCACCCCACAGATACTTGATCAGTTTGGGATCTAGTGAATTTGGAGGCCAGGTCAACACCTTGTGGTGCTACATGTCTAAGTAACATCCACATGAATGAACACCAGGTCCAAAAGTTTCCCAGCAGAACACTGAATTGTCACAAGATGGTCGATGTTATTTACTTCTCCTGTCAGTGGTCATAATGTTGTGGTTGATTGGTGTATAAAATAATTGCTGGTATTTTGTCTAGCACAATTGGAAATAAAGAGCCACATTTACTGAAATGGGAAAGAATTCGTGAGAAGAAATGTCCTGGACGAAGGCAGTAGAGAGGGACAGGATCCAAGGAGTCTAGAGATGCCTGAGGTGGAGATGGGGAGGAGGATGGCTGCACCACAGGTGGTCTCACAAGCAGATTGACAGTATTTCAATTAAGATTTTAAGATTAGGTTAATTGGATTACAGTGAAGTTGAAATTGAAAATGATTTTGACATCTTGGGAAAGCAGATGATAGTGATGAAGGAAACATGGCAGCGGAAGTAGCCCAAACAGAAACAAAATGTGTGGACAGATTTTACGTATTCAACTTCACTAGGTTTCATTTGATCTAAATCTGATTTGGCACTGTAAATAATCATTATACCATCGCACAACAAAAAAGCCACCTTAAGGTTTTTGTGCCACATCATTCTCATCACGTTCCTTGTTCCAGCATGGGCTAAAAGTGTGGGTACCTGCAGCTGAGCTCAGAGAAGTTGGTGTGAGTCAAAAGTTCAAGGCTTATTTTTATTCTCAGTTTGTCCCTGCTCACAGAATGCAACAGAGGAGACTTCTAAGTTGCAGATAATACCGAGCTCACTTTACAACTTTACAGCTTTACAGCTAACCCTTACAAGCTGGCACACAGCCGCCGACACATCGGTTTGAATGGAGAGTGTTTGTACAGCAGCAATCACAGCCAACATTGTATTTTCACATTATTCCCCACACTGATGCAGTCATTTTATATACTCTGAACATCAACATCATTTGCCGGGAAGAAGAAAAAAGATATTATTCTGTTATTGTGCTTTTTCTCATGTTGTGTCCCGATTTCCCTGATAATGACAAACACGGGGTCGTAACCATAGCGTCTGGTTTCGGGAAGTTTTCCAACTTTTTATTTTGTCTTGGAGTATTTGGTCAGTGTGATCATTTACAGCCAAACTTTGGAGGAATAAATGCAAGACCCAGAGGTCAAAGAGTTTTTTTTATTGTCATTTCAACCATATAAGCGGGTGCAGTGCATAGTGAGATGAGAGGACGTTACTGCCATTCTACCATGGAGACATAGGACTGAGTACGACACAAGGAGCATAAAGTGTTTGTGTGCAAGCATATGCAGACAATACCAAGAGTGCAAGCGGTGCAGATAAGCAGTGCCAACAGTGCAAGAACAAGAGACAGTGCAAAGACAAACAATACTGACGGTACATAGCAATAATAATAACAATAAGCAGACTAACAGAGTTTGAGTTAGGGTGATTGTAAACTGAAACTCACACTGAGTTGAAAGAGAAATGCGTGGGCAAGGCCTGAATCCACTGGAATAGCAGCTAAGACTGGAAGGTTGAAGGTTGAAGACATACTGAAAAGCCTCAGGCTCCGTACCAAGACTGAAGTGAGTTTTTTTTTTTTCTTCTTTAGCTTTGGTGGCGACTATCAGAGATTCTGCCCCAGACGAATCTCTGTTCATCCTAGTCTGAAAGGTAAGGTGACCAGCTGTCCTGTGAAGTTAGCTTTTATGAAAATTTGGAAGAACAGCAGAGTTTGATTTGCTGCGCTGCAGAGGGCCAGATTTCAAGCACTGCTGTTGGATCAGTGGCTGAGTCGTGACAAAGACACGGTGCTCAGAGGTCATAACCGGGACAAAAATCCAAAATTTTAATCCTCAGAAGGAATTTAATTCAGATGCACCGAATGCACCAAACAATGCACTTAATATGTATTTTACTTTATCTGTATCCTACCGTAAAACCATTTTTATCACAGGACAAGACAAGAAAGGATAATCCTTTGCACTGTTGCAGCAACATATAGAATTAAGGACAGTGCACACAAGACAAGGAAAGGTAAACATTAAATAAATACAAAAGATTAAGACAGTAGCGTCGGTCTCAAAGAAATAAATGTGCCGTGAGTTAGGGTTAGTGTAAATGATTAAAATGATAAATAAATGAATGATTGTAGAAAGTTTTTTTTTATTAGAGCTCTTTCAATATCATAAAACGTAAGCAGGCTTTTGTGTGTGCTTGCTAACGTGTGGTCTTGCACTCGTACAGTTTGATCTTCAAGACGAGTGCCTGTGCAAACTGTAAAAGTTGAAATCTGTACATGCGCGCGATTCATGTACGAGGGCCAAGGTTGTTGGTTTTTTTTTCAGAAAAACTCAATTAAGGCATCATCTAAAAAGCAAGGCTTGAATTATTCATAGAGGAAAGAAATATCAAGGAGCTACTGTATTTTCAGACTGAAAGTTCTGAAAAGGTTTCTCGCAACTTTCTGAAAGAACAAACCTTTGCACAGACTGAGACGAGTGGCTTTGTGTCGGGGACAGAATGGTGGTCATGTTGAATTCATGACTGCGCCTCTGCTGCAGGCTGCTTAAAGCCTCAGTTCAAAGCCGCATGTCATATTTAATCAAAGCCGAACCCGTGTCATCACACAAATTCACTCCACAGCCACACGTACCGAGATGATCACGGCGACTTTCAAATGACCCGAATGAAGTGTGGGGTTTTAGTTCGGTAAAATACGCCTCTTTTTTAAAAAAGGTAATTCTCTCATGGTCATCACTATGACCAAGTAAAAACCTGAGGCACATCTTCAAACTATATGAATCACTGTAGACTGATACCGTTCATTAACATCCTTCGCATATTTTCTCTACTCTGGACTCAGACATCAAAGTGTTTTGGGAAGTATGCGCTGTCTATCTTCTCTGTATTACGTCTGTATTATGTCCTCAGTCATCCCGGTCACGGTCATTTCCAAAAACAACAAGTTGAAACGAGGGCAACTGGGCTTGCATGACTCTGTCAACAACCAGATACTTACTCAGTCGATAACAGACACTAGTTATGCAAGTTCCAGGTGGACGACGCTCACAGATGTTCCTATTTAAACCCCAACTCCCAACTAGGCAGAAACGTCTTCAAGAAACTCTACAAATCTAGTTTTTTTTGGATATTCTCCCCTGTGTTTGTGTCATTTTCTGCCTGCACAATCCTAAAATTGGGCTATTTCTGAAAACACTCTTCAGCAGTTGCACACTTCTTAGTTGCCCTAAAAAACGGATTTTATCTTCATCCTGTTTAAATTGCTACTACTGTTACCAGAAACTACGCCACAGCAGTCATCTTGAAGTGGTTTGACTCCCATAAACAGAACAGGGAGCCTGCTTTACCTTGCTGTTGTAAATCTTCAAATTTGCTTAGGAAGGACACTGTAGACTTTTAGGGTTTTAAATTGGGTACGGTGTAGACCAATATCTGACGTTTGGATGGTGTCAGGATGAAGAGACTCTGTGCGTCAAGCCTGTAGATTCAATGCATTAGAGTGAACCTTGGGGTAATACAATCAGGAAGATTACCTTCATCCTTGTCCATTCACAACTCTCTCTCTCACCCTTCTCAGTGGGAGTTTTTTTTTTAGCTTATCCATTCAGATTCTTCCACGATCTCAGTCAGCCAACCATGTTGCTGCGCATCAGAACCCTTTCCTCATTGAATCCAGAGCTAAGGTCTTTGCTTTTTGCACATACTGAATACAGATCTTTATTTTTCAGTCAGAGGAAGAGTCTCCTGATTGAAGTATTGTTCATTCTTCTCTTGAACTGAAGCATTTCATTTGTATTCAATGAGAAGACAATGTCACAGATTTTGTTTTGATGGCTAGCACCCAACACAGCGGCACTTAAATAAAACAATTATGGACATACATACTCAGAATACTGAATGATGCATCGGACATAGATTGTTAATATTCCCGCCTTAGGGTTGCATAGTAACTGAGTGCTTATTAAGGGACCGGATAGCTTTGAAAATAAATGTTCCATATTCTGATGGTGCATCTTTTTATTATCCTGTCTCCCTGATGGCAGGAGGTCAGACAGGTGGTGGCTGAGGTGAGAAGTGTCCTTCATAATATTTTTTGCTCTTAAGAATGAGCGGGCGTCCGTCAGGGAGTGAGGTCAGAGGCCAGCTGATGATTTTCAGTGCTGTGTTTTTTTTTTCTTCTTTTTTTTTTACTGTGTAGTGATTTCTGCCTGCGTACAGCACCATGAGGCTGTATGTTAGGATTCTCTCTATTGTAGAGCGATAGAAGTCCACCGACAGCTTATCACACAAGCTGTGTTTCTACAGGGCTGTTAGCAAGTTCAGAGCCATTAACAGCACGGAGAGGTTGTCAGATATGTGGGTTGCCAGAAATCTGAAGCTGTGAACCCTTTCCACAGAGTCTCCTTTATTGAAGATGGGAGGGGGGGTCAGCCCTGCACTTTCTGAAGTCCAGAATGAGTTCTTTAGTTTTATTTGTGTTTAGCATCGGGGTTATTTACAGCGGAGTGCCACAATGCCAGTTCCTGCACCTTGTCCCGGTCAGCGGACTCATCTTCACCTGAAACGAGTCAGGGTCTCAGCATAGCACCCCCTGGAGAGCCAGTTCTGAGAGAGAGGGTGGAAGATGTGTGGGATCTAAGCTTGACGGACTGAGGGTCGTTTGTGAGAAAGTCCAAAAGCCAGGTGCAGAGGTGAGGGGTAAAACCCAGGTGGTTTCTTTATCAGTACATCCGGCATGGCAACATTGAAGGTGGCGCTGTAATGGACAGAGAGCATCTGGATGTAGGTTTCACTGTGTTCCAGGTGCTCTAGTGACGTGTGGAAAGCTCTAGTAACGTCTTTGTGTCTTCTTCAATTAACCTGATTTCCTTGTATGCAAATTGGTGTGGGACACATATGGGAGGGAGGCCGGCCTTAATATGCCTCAGAATGAGTCAGAAATGTGGGTTGCCAGAAATCTGAAGCTGTAAACCCTTTCCACAGAGTCTCCTTTATTGAAGATGGGAAGGAGGGCAGCCCTGCACTTTTTGAAGTCCAGAATGGGTTCTTTGGTTTTCTTTGCGTTCAGCATCGAGGTTATTTACTGCAGAGTGCCACAATGACAGTTCCTCCAGTCCCGGTCGGCGGACTCATCTTTATCTGAGACGAGTCCGAGGCTCAACACAGCGCCCCGTGGGGAGCCAGTGTGGAAGATGTGTGACATCTAAGCTTGACAGACTGAGGGTGGTTTGTGAGAAAGTCCAAAAGCCAGGTGCAGAGGTGAGGGATGAAACCCAGGTGGTTTCTTTATCAGTACATCCGGCATGGCAACATTGAAGGTGGAGCTGTAATGGACAGAGAGCATCTGGACGTAGGTTTCTACAACGTGTGGAGAGCTCTAGTAATGTCTTTATGTCTTCTTCAATTAACCTGATTTCCCTGTATGCAAATTGGTGGGATCCACATATGGGAGGGAGGCCAGCCTTAATATGCCTCAGAATGAGTCTCTAATGGCAGTTTGTAGTAATGGGATGAAAGTGACAGGTCTGTAATTGTTTTAACTGACTACAGCAGGCTGTTTTGGGACTGGGGTGATAATGGAACACTGGCACGAGCGAGTGACAGGCGGAAGATGCTAATGAGTTCATTAGAACAGGACCTGAGACCCTTTGTGGGTATACCATCGGGAACCGCACACTTCCTTGTGTTCACCAATCCGAACACCTGTCTCACGGCATGTTCCTGGGTGGCTGTAACAGGGTGTATGAGAGTGAGAGTGGAGATTTTCCTCCAGGTATGGGAAGAAGCAGTTGAGCTCTTCCACCAGTGAAGCCTTGTTGCCGGAGTCTCTGGTGCTGCTGCCCTTGTAGATGGTAATTTGCAGAATTACTAGCTACATCTGCCTTGTGCTACCTTCCATTAAGTGATCCTCCATACCCTCTTGTAGACCTGTTTGGCATGTCTAATGCCTCTTTTGGGGACTACTTGAGTGCTGCAGAGGGCCCTGTCTGCAGGTCTTCATGTCAAAATACCTCCCGGTTTCTCAAAGCTGCAAAGCCGTCTTGTAATTGGAAGAACGCTCCCTCTGGGCAGGTTTCAATAGTTTTAATAGAAGGCTTTGTTTTTCTTCTTTGGGGGATGTAGGCTGGGGCAAGGAGCAGAGTGATGGGAACAGTTAATCCCACATGTGGAAGCGGCACAGCTCTGCAGACATGCTTAGTATTTGAATAGATCCAGTGTATTACTTCCTTAAGTGGGACATTCTACATGTTGAGTGAGTTGAGGAAGTTCAGTCTTAAAGGATGTCTGGTTGAAATTTAAAGCTATGACGTGGACTCCGTCACGATATGCCTTCAGGTGTTTGTTTGTAGTGTTGTACAAATAGTTGAGAGTTGTGCTGCTTTTAGCATCAAATATATTAGTGTACTACTGACATACACCGATCAGCCACAACATTAAAACTACTGACAGAGGAAGTAAATAACACTGACCATCTTGTGACAATTCAATGTTCTGCTGGGAAACTTTTGGCCCTGCCATTCATTGGTGTGGATGTTACTTAGACATGTAGCACCCACCTAGACCAGACCAGGCACCTCCACCCCATAGCAATGACACTCCTTGATGGCAGCAGCCATTTCCAGCAGGATGCTGACACAGGCACACACACAAAAATGGTTTAGGAACAACTAAAAAAAACATGAAGAACAGCACAAGGTGTTGACCTGGCCATCAAGTATCTGTGGAATGATCTACAGAGGCCCCTTCCCTCAACCCATAAGAACTAAAGACTCCCCACTAACAACATTGTGTTGCCAGACACCACAGGACAACCTGAGAAGGCCTATGTCCATCCTCTGATGAATCACAACTGTTTTGGAGGCATGAGGGAGACCTACACAATATTAGGAAGGTGGTCATAATGTTATGCCTGATAGGTGTACATTAACTTGTTGATGCAGACCTACATGTGGTGTGACGACAGCCTTCTCGACCTCAATGTTCTTAAAACTAAGGAACTCATCATCGATTTTAGAAAAAAAGGGACAAATACCTCAGTATGCAGGATTCATGGTGAGGATGTGGAGATCGTAAATTCTTATAAATATCTGGGTACGGTTTTTGATTCTCAACTGAAGTTTGAAATGAACTCTGAATCAGTGGTCAAACGTGCCCAGCAGAGAGTCCATTTATTGCGCAGGATTAATTCATTCGGGGTCTCCAGATCTATACTGTGCACTGTGTATCTGTCTTATATTGAGAGCCTTCTTACCTTTTCTTTCATTTGTTGGTTTGGTAACATTACAGTGAAGGACTGAAACTGTTTAAATAATATTGTGAAAGTCTGCTCCAAAATTATTGGAATCCAAATGTGCGACCTGAATTCTCTTTGGGAGAAACGTGTCCTCCAAAAAGCAAAAAGTCTGATGAACCAACATCATATTCTGGAAGATGAATTTGTTCTTATGCCATCAGGTTGGCGTTACTTGCAGCCTCCCAGAAAGACAAACCGTTACGCAAGATCATTTATTCCTTCAGCAATTACGCTATTAAATATTGAGCTGAGGAAATAATTATTGACTGATCTGTTCTTGGCACAATGCACTTTAGGAGCTACGGATATGTGCAATCCATCTTCTATTTATTTATTTATTTATTGCATTTTTATTACATTTTTGGCAATTTTTAATTTTGTATTTCTTACTGTGTTTTTAATAAGCACACATTATCTTTATTCTGGGCTGCTATTTTTATTTTTATCTTATTTTTATTTTTCTCTATCAGGACAAGCAGTTATTTGTATTATTTTTATCATTATTTACTCTGCTTCTGATGTCTTGTTATTTATAACTTGTACTTGGACCCAGACCTTATCACGTTACTCCTGCTATATACTATTGCTGTGTGAATGGTTGTATGTCTAGATGGTGGACTGTAGAAACTGAATTGCCCTTTGGGGATTAATAAAGCTTTCTGTATCTGTATCTGTATCATTTCTGCAGAACAAATGCTTATTTGCTCTTTTTAAGTCTCCCTTAGTGTTACCTGTCAAGTTGCCGTGGCTCCTTGTTTGTCACATGGCACTTAGGCCTGTTGCTCTCTTCTACGTTTATTGGGGCGCCTACTCATTCTAATTGCAATTAATTCACTTGTGCATTGGAGCAGAAGAAGACGCCCAGTAATAAGTGCTCCAGGCATGTGGCAAAGTGGATTAAAACAGTGATTCCAGACATTTAGATTCTGGCATTTAGATTTGTTTCTTCCCAATAAAAGCACTTTTCAGGCGTACAGGGGGTGCATTTCAAACAGTCTTACATATATACATTCTTTTAATTGTCACTTCATAATATACAAAGCTTCTGCTTTCACCTCCCTGTAGTCATTGCAGTTTTGATGAAAACATTTCAAAGACAAGGGACGAGGGAAGAATAGATAGAAGAAGGGTTGAAGAAGGTTCAGTCTTTCATAACTGCTGAACTGCAGCATGTGGCGGAGGTGCTGACATTCTCTTTGTTGTTGCTGTGATACAAAATGCAAAGAGAAGATTAGGTTTAGTGGCTCACTAATTGAAAAGCCAGAGTAAAAATAAAAAAAAGTTCCTCGGCTGTTAGATAATTAAATTCCCTCAATGGTTCTTTGGAGCGTAATAGTTTAAAACAAAATAAACAGATCAATGGAATGTCTTGCATGCTTTTCTGGTGGACCTAATTAGCACTTGAGATGGTAAAATGTGGTTATTGTTGCTGCCCTTGAGAATATCTCATAATATACGTTAGGTTTAATGAATTTATTGGAGTTTGAGGAGAGAATAGGAAACATCGCACACACTTTGACTACAGAAATGTTCTAATTAAACCTCGCTAGCACTTGTTATATCACTGAAGAGTTCTTACACCGAGGCATAACATTACGACCACCTTCCTAATATTGTGTAGGTCTCCTTTGTGCCTCCAAAACAGTTATGACACATCAGAGGATGGACATGGGCCTTCTGAGGGTGTCCTGTCATGTCTAGCAACAGGATGTTGTTAGCGAGGGGCCTTTGAGGGGAGGGGCATCTGTGGATCATCCCACAGATACTTGATTGCCAGGTCAACACCTTGTGCTGTTTTTCATGTTTTTTTGAGTTGTTCCTACACCGTTTTTGTGTGTGTGCCTGTGTCAGGCTGCGTCCTGCTGGGGATGGCTGCTGCCATCAAGGAGTGTCATTGCTATGGGGTGTGGGTGCCTGGTCTGGTCTAGGTGGGTGCTACATGTCTAAGTAACAGCCACATGAATGAATGCCAGGTCCAAAAGTTTCCAAGCAGAATGCTGAATTGTCACAAGGTGGTCAATGTTATTCCCTTCTCCTGTCAGTGGTTATAATGTTATGCCTGATCGGGGTATGTGCGCAAATAAAAAAATCAACAGAACTTCCTAGAAGTGGAGAGGATGCAGTGAGGGAGAAGGAGGTTGTACCGTTCAAAGAATTAAGTACAATTTGAGTAGAGTTCTGTTGAATAAAATGCCCCAAAGGACAAGTGCTTAATCAGTAAAATGCCATGGAAAGAAACAGACTCATCAATAGTGAATCTGAGGGCAGTCAATTAAAGCAATTACATATAACATGCTTTCATAACAGTGTTTTCTCCCTGTAACATGTAGTTCAGCAGGCAGTAATTTCTTGGTATTTTCTCTCACAGTGTGACTTTACCATATCTTGAAAGGACTTTTTTTTTGAAAAAGAAGAGGAAGAAAAATAGCCTGCGTATTTGGACTGAAAGACAACCTGAAGCTATACTCTATGCTCACAGCTTTTTAAAGATCTATAGAATAATATGTCTTCAGAAGACATAGCGTGAGTAGGAACTGCACTCAGCCAGAGGACAGAGCACATGTGCATGTTTGCATGGTGTCAAGTAGGTCTTCCTCGGGGCAATGCAAACATTTGCTGAAGAGCAAAGAGTACTGCTATTTAAGTGGATTAAAAGAAAGGCAAACCTATTCTATCTGAATGAATTCAGTATTCTGCATTAATAATGGGCAAGAAAATGTAATAGGCATAAGAGATTTATGCACTACAGCTGCAGAACTTATAAGCAAGAAGAACATTTAACCACCTAGAGCAGACTTGAACATCAATGCCTCTTTGTGCTTGTACTGTATTTAAAGCCTCCCATGCTTCATGTAGATGATAAAAATACGTACCTTGGTTTGGTGGATGAGCGGGTTAAAAATAAATTGTGAAAAACAAGAAAGCTCTTTGCCTGTGAGTCACTTGAACTTCCACTTTGTTGGTTAATTACGTCTGGGAAAAAAAGCTCATTCTATTATGTAGAACCTCCTTTTTAGTTTAGAGGATGACTGACCGGGCGTGAAGTGGTGAACTAGTCATGTGAAGGGCTGCTCAGCGTCCATGGAGCCGTATGAAACAAATCAGTTAGTCAAACTTCGAGCATGTCTTCAAGACAGAATCGTCTGGACGACTAGTAAATTTCATGCTCTGTTAAAATGATTACTAATTTAATCATAGATCTATCTGACATTAACTTGGCGTACAGTACTACTGTACCATCCTGTTGGGTCTGGTGTTACTTGTTATCTATTTGCGGACATGCAGCAGTTTGTTGTTCTTTGGCCAGCTGTTCCTCTCTCTCACTCCACATCCTCCTTTCAACGAGCTCCTCATCCGTTTACTCTGGCTCAAAACGGTAAGGACGTCCATCATAAACAAAGTCGTCGTCCACAACCTCAGAATCGGAAAAATATTCAGCCATGTTGCAAAAACTAGCAGTAGCAAATTACAGGTAAACAAGCCGTGCGGGGTGCGCGCGGCGCTCAGAGATGACATCATCCAGGTCAGAGGTTAGTAGGTCAAGCTACAGACCCCGGATGATGATCACAGGTAACTCCAGACTCAACGGGGAATAGCACTAGCGTATCATAACAAAATATTGGTGAAATGAACGAGTTTCGCTGCAGATAATGTGTTATTTAGAGGCTGCGTTTCGGTGCCCCAGTCACTCCCACTATATGGATATACACGGACCTAAATATCTGATGAACGACTCCAAATGACACCAAAGTTATATGGGTGACTAAACGATCATATTTTATACCAGAAATAAGGTCCAGGTTGTAAAAAACAGTAGTTCCCCTTTAATATTGCATAGTAATCATATGACTGGGATGAAATACAGTCAAAAATATCTCTACATTTAAAGTTAGGTTTAAAATCAGCCACTTATAGTGACCATGTACCATCCCTTTGTTAGGATGCTAGGGGACTTCTGTCTTCTGCTAACAGAATATCTGCATGTGGTTAGTTAGTTACAACCAATCTGTGTTATTTTGTAAATGTGGCCAGGTCAATGAAGGAGGGGACCGGACACAGAAAATATATTTTAGTAGGATCTTTAATACCCCGACTGCACTCGAGCGAGCACAGCATTAATTCTCTAATTTTGAGAGATATGTTGGTTACAGTCAAACAAAAATAAAAAATAAATTCAATTGATTTCTTTCCTTTCTTCTCTTAATATTTTCTGTCTGTCTTCGTACAGAGCAACCCAAAAGCAAAACACTAGCGTAACAACAAACAAAACAACAGTAGTGGCCTTATTCCTATGTAAACAGGAAATAACAATACATTAATACATTTCTACGCCACTCTTCACATTTTTAACAGACACATTCTACAACATACATCAGGTTTTTAACTCTGTAACTTCATGAATTAACTTTATACTTCATGAATTAACTCTAATATATATATATATTTATATCCTTTTGGAAAAACATATTTCTACAGTGTCACAGATACAAAACAAATCATGTGCACTTACGCTAGCCTGTAGCTTGAAAACCTCACCCTTCCCCTGGAGGCAGCACAAGTACATACGGCTCTCTGTCTCCCCTCTACATGGGTGACAACACGCAGTTTCATAAACAACATTTAACACTGAAAATGTAATTAACTAAAATTTCTGTACTCTATATGCCACTTATGCTTGATTTATGCTCGTGCGAAAAATCGTCTGCGTCGGTACGCAGAGAGTCTGCGTCGCCGCGAACCCCCTTCGCAGAGAGTCTGCGTCACTTGACGCGCACCTCCAAAAAATCCTGACTACGCGTCGAAACGACGCCGACAGCAGGGACATGCGACGCAGACCTCAAGGGCTGTGATTGGTCCGCTTTACGTCATTTCCGGTTCTCAGCTTTTCCGGTTCGTTCTGTATACAAGGGCGCCATTTTTAAAATTCTTGGAGCTGCACTTCGAGTTCAAGATGGACCACGAGAAGCATTTGTTCTTCAATATCGATCAGCTCCAGCTCCAAAAGTGTCCTCTCTCGCTCAGTCGCCATTGTTCACTGTGCTGTTCACTCTGCCGCAACCATAGAAAAAAGCCGGAACCGGAAATGAAACACTCCACGCACGAATTCAGGAGATTTCGCGACTCAGCGCCCCCTAGCGTTGTGGCTGTAAATTACCACGCACTGCAAAGAAACCGACGCACAAGCATAAATGCCAAGTGACGGCGATCATGTTCGCCGAAGCTTCGCAGACAAATCGGCGCAGAACCCTAAATCAAGCTTTACGCTGACCCGCGGTCGTCTAGGGTGGCTCCCGACACACCGGAGACAATAAACAAACCCTCGACCGGCGAGAAATAAACAGTCTTCAGTCACAAATCTTCGCCAAACGACTCAGTTACCAGTCCGATCTAACTTTTCACTTTGGTCACGTATTCCCTCGGTGTTACACGGTTCAAACAGTTCAAAACTATTTCCACACTCTCACAGACAAGAAATACACCCAGAAAATACACCTGTGCGCCATTAAGTGCGTTAGGGAGACAGCAGTTCGCGATTATATTTTCAACTCTCGCGCGATCTCCCAGTTCTCACGGGATTCTCAACCTAACTGGCCTTAAAGTGCCAGTACACCTTCTATTAGGGCACAGTTAACACAAAAAAATACAGTAATCCCTGTTCACTTGGCTACATTCTCCCCTGCTACAAGTCAACGTCCTCGGTGACTTATGTACCGATATCCCCTTTAAGTTGGGATGAATAAAAGACCATACCCGCTAACACCTGAGACAGTAAATCTGGACTAAAGGACACTGCGTTGCATGATGACATGGGTAAATTAAAAGGGTTTCTGTTCTTTCCAGCTGTTGTTCTCTGGCTCCTTCGTGGAGGGGAAACTAGTGTGTCACCACTGACGGTTTCCTCCTTTTTCCTCCGGGGAGCAGGCACAGGCCTCTCCACTGGCTTCTCTGCAAGCGCAGAGGGTGATCCGGTCAGTGGATGAGAACAGGGCAATGGTTCCATCTCCAAGATCTTCTCAGGCGTGTCACTCATCTCCTTTCCAAGTCCATCCTCACTGTTTTCCATACTGCCAGTCTCCTCCAGGTTTTCTGTCTCATCAATCACTGGATCCACATTCTCAAACTCCTGAGCTGTACCCAGCTCAGCTGCTGGATATGTCACTCTCTCTTCCAAAACGAATTCCGGCTCCATGGACTCCATCTCTAACTCGTGCCTTGGAACAGGTTCATTCACAGGAGCGGCTGAATGGCGACGTCGCCTTGGCGCTGGCAGAGGACCCACACATGGCCTCAGGTTAGACCTATGCACCCTTTTTATTGGCCCACCCTCTAAGGGCTCCACTGTGTATGTGGTCCCTTGGACCTCAACAACCTTGTACGCCGTGGCTGACCAAGCATCTTGTTCCTTCCAGGTGGACGATGACGGAGATAAACCAGCTGTCCCACCTCCACATCTGGACAGTACACGTGCTCTTGCTGCTGGGCTAGCCTCTCCTCAGCCTTCCGTTCAGCACATTCTCTCGCTCTGGCATGGGCGTCCTGGAGACGCTCCTGGTGTACAGCCAACCAGTCTGGTTTATCACTGTTCTCCTGTTCACAGCCTAGCAGTGCATCGATAGGAAGATGTGGGTGAACTCCAAACAGCAAATAATAGGGTGAATACCCTGTAGTCGAGTGTGGTGTGACATTGTACGCATACACTAGCTCTGACAGGTGTTCAGGCCAACGGCGCTTCTTCTCAGGAGGAAGTGTACGCAAGAGATCGTGCAGAGTGCGATTGAACCGTTCGCACTGGGGGTTTCCTTGAGGGTGATGTGGTGTTGTTCGGGTTTTCTTCACTCCATACAGTCTGCATAACTCAGCAATCACAGCACTTTCAAAATTCCTGCCCTGATCAGAGTGCAGACGTTCTGGTACGCCATACTTTAGAAACCACTCTTTCAGGATGACTTTAGCAGTGGTATCTGCTTTCTGATCACGTGTGGCAAAGGCCTGACTGAACTTAGTGAACACATCTGTCATCACAAGTACGTTTTCACGACCATCTGTGGCACGTTCCAGTGTTGTATAGTCCATAGCAACCACCTCAAGAGGGCGAGTGGCCAAGAATGGAGTCTGGGGTGCTTGAATCTTTGGCTGTGGCATTTTTGTTAACACACACCTATGACATCTCTTCACCCATTGTTCAACATCCACATACATACCCACCCAAAAACATCTTTGTCTCAACAGGCCCAGCGTTCTTTCAATTCCTTGATGTCCCATTTGCTCTTGTACACTTTTGAGAACCTGTTCCTTAAGACAGTCCGGCAGCAATAACTGATGGCAGGTTCCTGCATGAGCATCTTCAATCACTCTGTACAAAAGTCCATCTTTCTCTTGTAGTCGTGACCACTGTTTCAGCAAGGAACGGACTGGCTTTGTCAGAGTTTTCTTTTCCTGGTAAGTTGGTTTCCTTCCAAAACTCTGAGTGCTGGGTCAGACTCTTGGAAGCTCTGAAGCTCTGCTCTGGAATATCCAGGGAATGTGGGAGTGTTATTCTGGGCCGCATTGCTTGTCCCTGTCTCACTGACCCCAGATGCACTCAACTGCCTGAGCCTACAACACCCAGCACCTGCTGTCACTAGATCTAAGTCTAGAGCGGTGCCTGGCCTGAGAGTGTTACATATGGCTACACATCCATCATATTCTGCATCCTCACTATCCGGTTCTGGCTCACCATTTGCTGGTCGCCGAGAAAGGGCATCAGCGGCAGTATTGCACCGGCCGGGGCGATACTTTACATCAAAATCAAACACGGCCAACTGAGCGACCCACCGCTGCTGAATAGCTCCTAAATTGGCTGTGGAGAGGTGGCACAAAGGGTTATTATCAGTGATGATAGTGAACTTTGACCCCAAAAGATAACTCCTAAATTTCTCGGTGACTGCCCACTTTAAGGCTAGGAGTTCAAGCTTCATGCTGCTATAGTTTTGATCATTCTTTTCTGCCCCTCTGAGCCTCCTACTGGCATAGGCAATGACTGTCTTCCTTCCCCTTTGTTCCTGATACAGAACTGCCCCTAAACCTAGGCTGCTAGCATCTGTCTCCAGTATAAAAGGGAGAGTGAAATCTGCATAGCCTAGTGTGGGAGCACTGGTTAGCTTTTCTTTCAAATGCTCAAAAGCTTGTAGACACTCTGGTGTCCAAGACGACCTGAACAGCTGATTAGCCCTGACCTGGCTGCTTTCCCTGACACACGCAGTTACAACATCATGGAGAGGCCCTGCAATCTGTGAAAACCCCTCTATGAACCTCCTGTAGTAACTGCAAAACCCCAAAAATGACCTAAGCTCTTTTACCGTGCTAGGGATGGGCCATGACTTCACTGCGCTTATCTTTTCTGGATCTGTGTCTATACCTTGGGCTGAGACCTTGTGGCCAAGGAACCTAACCTCAGGTTGGAGAAAATGACACTTTTCCACTTTAACTTTCAGGCCTGTCTCTTTCAATCTCTTCAAAACGGTCTCAAGTCTCATCAAGTGGTCCTGGAAGGTTGGAGAAAACACAAGCAAGTCATCCAAATAAATCAACACAATCTGGAAGGCCAAATCACTCATCGTGGCCTGCATCAAACGTTGAAACGTTGCAGGGGCGTTACACAGCCCGAACGGCATCCGAAGGTACTCGTATAGTCCAAATGGTGTTGTGAATGCTGTCTTGTCTCTATCTTTCTCATGCATCACAACCTGGTGATATCCACTTGCGAGATCAATGGTTGAGAAGAAAGCCGCACCACTCAGGGCATCCAAACTCTCGTCAATGCGTGGAAGTGGAAACGCATCACGCCTTGTTTTTGAGTTCAGCTTCCGGTAATCTACGCATAGCCTCAAACTTCCATCTGGCTTGCGCACAAGCAGGATCGGTGAAGCATACGAGCTTGAACTCTCCTGAATCACTCCCTTCCTCAACAGGTCAGAAATGTGCTCTTTAACTTCTTTGTACTGGTTAGGTGGTATACGGCGGTACGGTTGGGAGACTGGTGTTTCATCCAGCAGTGGGATCTCATGTTTCACTTGATCAGCGTATCCCAGATCTTCATCATTAGCTGCAAACACATCTGCGTACTTCATCAAAACTGCCACTAGCTCTTTCTGTTGCTCTGGTGTACCTCCTAAGTGTAAACGGTCAAGTAAAGTCTGTGCGTCACTGCTGGACCCCTGATCATCTTTCCGGTTAACTACCACTTCCTCATGATTAGCAGAGATACGCTGAAACTTTACCTCGTAGGGGTCACCCTCAACACACTGACACTGGCTAAGAGTACCAAGCCTACTCTTTGGGGAGAGCCAGACATCTTCTGGTGAAAAGTTAACTACCTGAACCGGAAAAATGTGACTGTTGGATGATATTACTGTAGGAACAACTATCAACCCACCAGGGAGTGGAACGTTCCCTGGCTCAAACAATAGGTCACCCCCACCCTCTGTCTGGGTTTTACGGCCCCTTACATGGACAGTGGAAACGGATGAAGCAGGTACATGTACTTTGTGTTTGCCAGCTACACGATCCACAGACATCTTCTCAATAAGCTCCGCCTCTTGCACCCGGTTGAAGGCTTCTCTCCAAACAGAATCCAGCTCACCTCGTAGTGTCGTGTCAAACTCTGAGAGCATTAACTGCCTGCACCGTTTAGCAATGTTCATTCCAATGATGCCCGGTAGAGAAGAGTCTTGTTCGTTTGTGTCATCGTCTTTGATTATGAGGAAACCACACTCTGGGATGGTAAGCCCCGCTACCTGAATGTCAAGCTCAACATAGCCTAAGTATGGCAGCGGTAACTTGTTTGCAGCTGTCAATTTAAGCCATTTAGCAGTGCAGTGCATGTCATCTTCTCCTCCGTGGAGATGGTCTCTGAAAAAACTTTCTGTCAAAGTGCTAACGTTACTTCCTGTGTCCAACAAGCACCTGAGAGGGATACCATCTATCTGAAGGTCTACCTCGGGGCACTCACCTACAGCATTTTTAAAAAAACGCTCTTTGGTTAAGGTGTCTGGTGAGCCTTCTGACTTACCTCGCATTGCCCGGCTCATAGCAATGGAGGGATCCCGTTTCCCTGTGTTGCAGGAGAGGGGGTTACATTAGTCTTGCTCTCTGGTTTACGTGGTGTAGTGCAATGTCTAGCAATGTGTCCCACCCCTTCACAGCGTAAACAGATTGGCTGACCATCGCTTGTGTATTTAGGCTGAACTTTTGGCCTACTGCTCTTGCTGTCACCACCTGTACTGCGGTCCTGTGTAGTGAGCTCGCGGACTGCATTGGTTAGCTCACCAATAGCTTTACCCTGCTGTGCAATTATCTTAACTACTTCCTGCAGAGTCAGTCTCAAGTCAGTCGGTGAGTCAGTGGTCAGGTTCGCCTGTGCTGTAACCTCATTGGGGCTATCACCAACTAGATTTCGACTTCTTGCTACATTTGAGCTCCGAGGACGGTCTTCCAGAGCCCACATGATCGCTTCCTCACGGACATCAAACAAACTAGACTGAGGTTTTTCTCTAACAAGCCTTCGGAGTTCACGTCGAAGGGGAGAGTCACGCACACCTTCAATGAACTGGTCTCTAAGTGCTAGTTGCGCATCCGCGACTGCATCAAAGGACTGTTGGAGAGCGGAGTTAAGCAGCTGTGAGAGCGCATGGGAGTAATCTCGTAGGTCCTCTCCCTCTAACTGTCTACGGACATAGAAAGCATGCAACAGTTGTGGGGTACTGCGCTTTTCCCTGAAAGCTTCCCTCAGACATGTGAACAGATCACTGGGTTCCCACACCTGTCCCCTCATGCACAACTTAACTTCTTCTAAGGCCTGACCCCTTAACATCGAAAGGACAAAATCTGCTTGATCCTGATCGCGTAAACCCCTCACTCTCATTGCCCTCTCTACCTGCTCTATGAACTCATCGACAGTGTAAGCATCTTTCCCCGGTTCACCACTGAACGGCACAATGTGTTTTTCTCTTGGAATGTAAACAATGGATCTTGTTTGAACATTACCTAGATTAACAATACTAGACATCACTTCATCATGTTTCTTACTCAGTTCCAGGACCTGTGACTGCAGCTGTGCCAAAGGGTTACCTTCATCCCCACTCACACAAGCAGCGACGCTGTCCTCCTCATCGCTCAATCCAGGAGCAGGCGCTCCCTTGTCTTCTTCTGACATTTTGAAAAGTCTCTTATCGTGTCTTTACTGCAGGGGAATAACACAGGCAGTAGCAAGTTCAATGTTTCTCAGTCTAACAGTCTTGGAGACGGGGACACCAGACGATCGGCTCCTCCCGTGATCCACGTCAGCGATGCAGACACCCTTCTCTCCGTGGATAGCCAGTCCTGCACAGCCACTTCAGGGACACCACACGCTGGTCCAGTCTTCACCACTACTGTTGTTTGTTTGCTCCATGTAATTTCTCTATCTGACTAAGATCTCGCCAAACGACTCAGTTACCAGTCCGATCTAACTTTTCACTTTGGTCACGTATTCCCTCGGTGTTACACGGTTCAAACAGTTCAAAACTATTTCCACACTCTCACAGACAAGAAATACACCCAGAAAATACACCTGTGCGCCATTAAGTGCGTTAGGGAGACAGCAGTTCGCGATTATATTTTCAACTCTCGCGCGATCTCCCAGTTCTCACGGGATTCTCAACCTAACTGGCCTTAAAGTGCCAGTACACCTTCTATAAGGGCACAGTTAACACAAAAAAATACAGTAATCCCTGTTCACTTGGCTACATAAATATGAATAAATTAATAGGTGTGAAAGTTGGTCTGGCTTCTGGGCTCATCCTCTGCTAGTCCTCTGTTTCATTCTCCATGCATTTACATATATGACACAATCAGGCATGAATCAGATCAGATCGAATCAGGTCAGATCGAATTGACAAATAAGCTTTAAACATTCTCCAGGGTCCCAAGTCTGAGAAAATATCCTGATATATGATATTACAGTGACATCATTGAAGATCGCTGCTTCGGCTTGGAGGCTGCACATCTATAAAGAGAGACCTCTGTCAAAACCTTTAGATAGACAGGGAGCAAAATGAAAAGATGCAGTCAGACTGCTGCTTCATTGATGACTGAGGTTTCCATCAATTTTCCATCACCATGATTTTGCTCAGTCTCACCTGCTCATCAAGAACAATTTAAGGTTTATTGGAGGGTAATTGGAAGGAGCCAACGTTTCTTCCGGGCTCCAATTAATGAGCTGCCAACTGACGCCTCGACTTGTGTCACCTCCTTCTGAAAAATATATTACATAGATTCTGGAACACGTGAACATTCGATCTGCTTTGAAACTGTGCCTACAGATAAAGGTGATGTACCAATTACTTTTTGTAATTGTTATCATAATTTAACCAAGCGGTCCCATTGAAATAAAAGTCAGTACACCTGTCCATTTATATCACCTTCAGATCCATGAAATTAGAAGAAAAAAAAGCAATCGGTGGCATAGATATACCGATTTATACCAAAATCGAATGCAGAATCAAATATCAGGTTATCAGAATCTGCATCAAGTAACATCTATAATCAGAATGAGATGTCACAAATTTGACCTGCATGGGAGGCATGCTAGGCCGACGCATAATTTACCGCTCTGCACATGATGCATCTTGTATTGTTACATTAAACCAGCCTACTCGCCTGTAATATAACAGTTGTTATCCAGATCCCTGTTTTCATTTATGAACTGGGTTCTGCTCGAGGTTAAAAGGTCGTTTTTCTTTGCATATCGCTTGCTCCGAGGGGCTTCAGGCTCTGCGTTCTGTAAAGCGTCTTGAGACAGTTTCGATTGTTATCGGCGCCCTGCACACAAAGTTTTATCACGTTTATTAATCAAAAACCAGGCGCAGTCCAAAGACAGCTTTTCTTTCTTTTTTTTTCTTTTTCAGGGGAAGAACCGTCTGTCAGCTGCGAAGCATGGTGGTGGAAATATTGTGACTTGCGGTTTGTTTCTCACTGCCGCAGGGGCAGCGATTGATTCTACGAAGAATTCTGCGTGGTATCAGATCAAGCAATAAAGACGCTGTGATCAAGATACCAAGAAAAGTGACATCAAACAGGAACTGGATCTTTTGAAAGGATAATGATTCTGACCTTTTAAAAATCCTCCTACTAACATTTCAAAAAGCAGAAATGGAGGGTTATGTTGTTACGTAGTGTGTATTATGGAAAACACCTACAAGAAGTTAGGTCATAATTTCTGCTGCCAAGGGTGAGGAGTATAAATATACTGTATATACATCTATTTCTATGTATTTATTGATTGACTGATCATGTTATGTGTTAAACTGCCTTCATCTGCAGTCAAATTCATTACATGTTAATTGAAATATCATGTTGAAAAAAATCCCTGGAATATATATTTTTATTTTTTCACATGATTGTGGATTAAAGCATTAGTTGTGTTTTGATGTGGGTAGATGACGTGTGACAATTTTCTAAGGGTGTTTAACTAAGGATCATTGTGATTCATTGGCCAGTCACTTTCTCAATTTGTCATTTATTCCATAAAACAGGAAGAGAGTCTTGTTTAATCTGATCAACAGTCTGATCAAAACACAAAGATCTTCAGCTTGTCACGATGTTGAGACAAAAATAAATCTATTGAGAAGTGGAGGCCACTCTGGCTTCCTCACGTCGTCCTAAGACATGTTCCTTAGGTTCATTGGTGATTCTAAATTGGCTGTAGGTGTGAGTGTGAATGGTTGTCTGTCTCTCTGTGTTAGCCCTGTGATAGACTGGAGACCTGTCCAGGGTGTACCCCGCTTCTCGCCTCTCCTGAGATGTGCCCCCACCCTGAGTCAACACTCCCTGGGTTCCTCAACCATCATCAGTCTACACACCCCACCTCCTTCATGTCTTTTCTTCAACCCTTTTCATCCCATCCCCTTGGACCCTTCTCATTCATTCTCATTCAACCCCTTCGATCCTCTTCATTCATTCTCATTCATCCCCTTCAACCCATCTCATTCCATTCCCTTGACCCTCCTTATTCCTCCATCCATTTCCCTCATGTCCTGTCTACCAATAAACTTCCTTGCATCAATGAACACGTAGTCTTTCTTAGTGAAAGTGTGATACAAGTATAAACATACTTTACAATGTACAAACATTTTCCATCCAACCAAAGTCAGCAGTTTAACTGAAGCCCTTATTTGACAAAGACATTTAGTATATTTTGCTTCTTGCACTCTTCAACATAATCCCTTGATACCAGAGCAAAACTAAAATCTTCAGTCCTATATCTGCAACATTGTTCTGTAACTCCACCAAGTACACACAACATATGCATTTTTTGGTCTTGAAACATAACCCCCTCCCAAGAAAAAGGCGCTACAAAATCCCCTCGAACTTGGACTAAAAATATCCTTTTCTTTTCCTCTGCACTGCAGGTTGGAGTTCTGAGCCAATTCACATCCAGAAGCCAAATACTTCTAAGATGGAGCTCTTCACACACAGAATCTTTATCAACATGGAGGAAGCTCTTTGCCTTCAGTTGCTGCTTCCGTCATTCCAGTGTGAGCAAGAGATGGCTAAAAATTGCTGGCATTGGCTGCCTGTCGTGTCCACACTGTCAGAGCTATAGAGGGAGTTCCTCTTCCTCCCTCCCTCTCTCTCTCTCTCTCTCTCTCTCTCTCTCTCTCTCTGTCTCTCTGTGTCTCGCAGCTCAACATATCCACTCTCACGATGCGTATATCCACCGGTCTGATGTTTCACAGAAGCACCATCCAGTTCGTCTGAGCCACTTGTGGGAAGGATTTGAGTCACAGCTCCTGCGAGAGGTGAGTCATTCTTTATATCTGTCTCCCCAGTGTTGGATTTCTATCACCGTGTCATGAGACATCTTAGTGGTTTTGTATTAATTTTGCCAAAAACTGTCACATAAATAGCTGGAAGTACACCGGCACACACAGTGGTTTTACAGTGGCATCATTATTCCTGATAATAATAATAATAATAATAATGATAATAATCAGTATTATTATCATCCTCTGAGCAGTCACTGTGTTATTTACATGGAACTTTGTGTGTATCACTGACAGCATTACAAAGTTCCTTTTGTTATATTTTGACAGCTTATTTAAAATCCATAAATCACATCATAATTTTCTATTATTTAAATCAATATTTAAGAAACCACCAACAGTACACTTTCTTTTCACAATTTTAAACTGAAAATAGTGAACAGAAATGAGTCGAACTGAAAGTTCACACATGACGAGCTTTTGTCTTTAATGGACTCAAAGCTGTGCAGTGCATTCAGAAATTAAAATCTACAAGGACTTTCATCCTGCAGGCGACTTTGCTGAAAGCACAGACGCGACTGGTGTCTGTTAAGTAATGAAGCGGGTGTGGAAATATTAATTATTTCTGTTATGCTGGGGCTTCTGCAAAAAGTGCAGGATTGATTTTACAGCGTGGATAAAGGCTGAATCAGATAGAGTGACCCTTTGAGATGCTCTGCTACTTCCTATGGAAACACAAACACAGCGAGGTCCAGATGCTGCTCACTCTCATGGCATGCAGCCATGTGCACTGGCTTTGGATGAAGGTCCTTCAGCCCCGGTTTAACAAGAATAATGCATGACTCTGCAAATGTGAGGCCAAGAAATGCTGTATATATTAGCTGTATTTCACAGAGCTATGCGTTAGCTGGTTAACACATATTTTGTGCCAACACTGAGACCCTGATCAAATAAGCAAAACACACACACAAGCTGAAAGAGTAAAAGCAGATTCATTAGCTTTAGGAAAACCTAATAGATGCCACCCCTAGATTTACTGACTGGAACAAAAAAAAACATATAATTTTCTCACAAAGATTAGTCGCCTCAGTGGCAAAGCAGCAGCAGGGAACATTGCTCAGTGTGAGACGAGAAGCTGCCTTTTTACTGACTGACCCGTATTTTGCTCCTGATAAACACATCCCCTGCTGAGGGAACAAGAAAAAAAAAACCACAAGTATGTTTCAGTTCCATTATTTGGTTTTCATCATGACCGGTGTGTCTCTTCTGAACGCTTTTTTCTTTTTCCTGATGCAGAGGTAGTGATGTATGGCAAGGTGGTTTATTAACGCTTATGTAAATAGTGACTCAACCGTAGCAACCGTGCTGGATTTGACCGAAAAAGACGGGAAAGCAGCTGCACTATGTTAATTGCATACAGACGCAGTTAGGGATCAGTTCTCAGGCAGCGCAGGATGAATTTACAGGAGAATCTACTCATTTACTGTAAATCAGTTTAGATGTGTCCACCATCAAAGATTTTCACATGCACGTCCCTTCACGCTTTTAGCATGTATTAGGTTTAGAGCAGCTGTGTGTTGAGATGGAATTTTTTTGCATTAATTTAATTAGTTTCAAAACGAGAAATTACACAGCACTTAACTATCCAGTCATCAATGAACGGAAAGGAAGACGATGTCGAGCCATTTAATTTTGGAACACCGAAGAATCTCCAGTGAAACATATGAAAGTGCATATTTTTATTCACTGTGTATGGTCAGTGTCCTCTATTATCATGGTGATATCTAATGCTACAAGTGTGTTCTTCAGTTCAAGTTTACTTAAGGGCTTAAAGACGGGACTGAAATATCCGGTAAAGATAGAACCCAAAACAGTGGGTGCAGGGAGGGGTTAAATGGCTCCATGTCCAGCAACCTGGATTTCACAATAGCCCACCGATGTTAAAAAGATATACTCACCCACACACTGCAAAGTCATACCATTATCATATAATGGTTTAATTTTCATGCATTCATTCATTCATCTTCCATAACCGCTTGTCCTGTGAAGGGTCGTGTAGGGGCTGGAGCCTATCCCAGCTGTCATCTGGCGAGAGGCGGGGTACACCCTGGACAGGTCTCCAGTCGATCACAGGGCTAACACAGAGAGGAATTCACACTCACATGGACACCTACGACCAATTTAGAATCACCAGTGAACCTAACGAGCATGTCTTTGGACGGTGGGAGGAAGATGGAGTACCTGGAGAGAACCCATTCAGACACAGGGAGTACATGCAAACTCTACACAGAAAGACCCCAGTCGATGGTTTAATTTTCCAGATGAATATTGTCAGAATATTCAATATCTCGCCACCTGATTTAATTAATCCTCTGCTGAATCTGTTAGAAGCCAAGAACTTGTTAATTAGCATTAGACTTCACGCAGCTACAAGCCAAGCAGACCATGATCATGACTCGAATGGAGATGATGCGGTTATTTTTTATTTTTATTTATTTTTTTTAGGTGGACGTCTGAGAAAATAAAAAAGAAAACATTATCTAACAGTATGTTTGTGATAGCGTAGCCATGGCAACCCACAAAGAAGAAGAAAGAAGAAGCGCTCGGGATGGGCATGTTGCCATCGTCTGCTTCCACCGTCATCGGACTCAGTCACGTCATGAGATCAGCTGTAGATTGAGCTCTCCGTGTTGTTCTCGGTTAGTTGTGGTGGATCTGAGTGAGAGGAGGAGGTGGAGGAGGAGGAGGAGGAAGAGGGGCGGCGGTGGGGGTCTGATTTACTGTGAGCTGTCAAAAATCTAACATTCAGCATGACTGTTCTCTTCAGTGTTGGAGTAGAATGTAGTAAATTAATCTGAAATTCAACAGGTTTATGTAAAAATGTAGCATGAAAAAAGGCGCAGCTGAAGATCTTCCTGAGGCTCTTTATTGACTGACAAAGAAGATGGCGGATGTGAGCAGGAACTCTTTGATAGTAAATTATGCAACCTAAATTAAAAAGCGCTTTTTATCTATAAAGCAGCAGACAGACTGAAAAATGTAATGCAAATTTTGCCAAAGGAAAGCATTTATCTTTGACGGCTGTTATCTAGGCACGAGATTGGCTGATACGTTGCAGAACAAGGAGATGTAGTGTTGACAAAATCTCCTGCAGCAGCTGGCCAGTTCAGCACACAAGGTCAACCCAACATCAACCATGGGAACGTGTTGACCCAGCTTCTGTCCACGAGGCTGACCCATAGAGGGTTGCAATCACTTGCAAGAACAACCACTTTCCCTGCCAGCCTAGTCTCACACTTCCTAAGCCTTCTAAGCTTCTTTGGATGGCTGTGTCCACCGGCCAGAGCGTCTATTGCATTGCTGAAAGAAGACCTATCTGCATGTCAGTGCACATTCTAGTAATTGTGTCACCTGTGGTGAATCGCAATGCAAACTGGACTTCCATCTGGGCAAACCAAGCTGACACTAAAGACTCTCAGGACTCCGGGAGCTGGAGAGGAGGAGAATTAATATCGTGTTCATGAAGAGCTGTCTCTGGAGACATCCAGTACACAAACATCAGGGTTATCAGTGTAGAAATTGCCAGAGCAGAAGAATTTCTTTGCTATACCCAGAAAATTCAACCTAAAAGAAAAAAGACCAAAAGAAATATCGGGCATGCATAACGTTGTGGGGTGAATTTAGGAAAGGAGTTGAATTTTAAACCTACTTATTGTACTATGAAATGTGTTTGATTGTTAGGTTTATCTTTAATTAGTAATGATAGGAGAGGTTGTTTCTAGTAATGTTACTAAAGCTTTGAGACTCGCAGCAAAAAAAAGTCAACTCTGTAATTCAAAACTTGGCCGCTCACCAGTCTGAAATAAAATTAAGTTACACAACGTAATATCTTGTTAGGTCCATGATGGAGATAATACTGCTAATAATTATTAGTATTAGGACATTAAGTTGGTGCTGTTGGACCACGTGCGTAAATACAAGAAGCTCTCTTGCTTTGGAGACGCTCATATGGATCGTGCTGCAGGTATTTAATAAACCCATAAGAATGACTAAACTAAACTTCAGCTCCAGCAAAACTAAACCCTCTTGTCAAAATCCAGATCACGTTCTTTATCAGAGTTACAGCCGACCTTACAGACTTTGTCTTCAGGGCAGGAAAGTTGTAATTTGTGGAGATTTCAATATGGAATTGTTCTGAAATTGTAGAGCAAAGGGAGTTAGATGATTGTAAAATGTAGATGTGGTGAATTCTGACACCCTGCGTCCTGTGTCCAACCCTAAGTTTGTTTTATGTGTCCTTGCAAAACATGACAACTTGAGGCGAATTGCATTGTTTAATTCCAGTGTTGATGCAGAGATCTTATAAAATGTCTGATTTTCCCTGGCCATTGGCAGTGACGATGGCTCTGTATCCAACAATTTCCTAACACTTTCATAACATTTTTTTTCTCCCATGGGAGATATTGAAACTGGGTGGCATGGTGGTTCAGTAATTAGCACCGCTGCCTCACAGCGAAAAGGTTCGGTGAAGAGGTTGCATGTTCTCCCTGTGTTTTGCAGGTTTTCTGCGGGTTCTCTGGCTTCCTCCCACATTCCGCGTTGGATTAATTATTGATCCACAAACAGCCGTAGGTGTGAATATGAGTGTGAATAATCTCTCTGTGTTAGCCCTGTAATAGATTGGCCATCTGCCCGGGGTGTACCCCGCCTCTCGCCCAGTGACAGGATAGGCTCCAGAAACCCTGCAGCTCCTCTAAGGATAAGCTGACATAGCTAATTGATGGCTAGATATGGATAATGGAGATATTGAAGTCCAAGTGTTATCAAAGGATTGGTGATAACTGACAAATATTAAGGGCTGTTATTGATTTTTTGCTAACTGACCGAAGAGGAATTGTATTTAAGATTCAAGATTGAAGCTGTGTTCATTGCCACTTCTACAATATGTTAATAAAAACTACTAGAACTGCAACTGCTGTGGCACTACAACATATAACGACACAGAATACAAAAAGATTTTCAAAACACAATTAATGTACACTGCTGCTGATATATACGACTGCACTGGCTAATTGTAGGTACAAGAATTTAGCTAGAGTGCACATCATTATTGTCATATACAGTAGATATCTTGATGTGTTGTGTGCTGTTCATATTCATCATCTTAATTTGAAGATGTACCAACATCATTGAGCTCTTAAACACCAGGAGCAGCGTGCCAACACATGACTGCACCGAGAGACAATTAAATTCAGATGACTGCATTAATGTTCACACCATAAATAGCTGAACAAGGACACAAGCAACACTTCATTGACCTGTTTGTAGAATATCTTGTTATAGCGCTCTATCCTTTAATCTCGTGGCCCTGACTGTGCTGCACAATTAGCTTGTTTGCTGTAAAGCTATACTGCAGAGTGGCCCACTGCGTCTCAAATAATACGCCGAGGTATAGAGTGCAAGCGGCACAAGCTCGCAGGATGTTGTTTTGCAGTGATTAACATATCTATGTAATTAGATTAAATTACATTCGAGCCGCTGTGCATAGTTGTTGTTGTCCTCCTGTCTGAAAACATAAAATTAATATTGAACGATATTTCAATATTCATTAGGGGAATTAAATAAATTTGGAATCTGATAAATCTAATAGATGTACTTGTATTCCATTCACAACAATATAAAACCTCAACATGTGGGCTGAAGGATTGTTTGTAATAACAGTAACTGTTTGCATGTGCGGCACCTTCCTGCCTCCTGGACACACAAAGCACGAAGCCTTTTTCCTCAGGGGAACAAAGAACCCCTAACCTATTTCTATCTTTATATATTATAATTCAGAAACATCCATTTGGCCTTCGACACCTATCAGCATTCATCGCTCTGCTTTTCCTTAAATAAACTGTTGGAAAAGCTTCTCGGATCCATATGGTCTACAATAACCCCACCCCCCCATGTATCCCGTGTCCGTATAGTATAGAAAATATACCAATACACCAATATTTCCAGTGACCAGTGTTGTTTTTGGGGGGTTAGTGACTAGAAACGGAAAGCCTGTAGTGTGCATCCATGGTGGGACTGGACTGTGAAGTCTGGCCATCATTAGCTGCCTTGATGTTGGCATGAAGGCAGCTGTGAGTCTTGCTTTCTGTTTGGTGACAGTGGCACAAGACCCCCATCAGTAAGTGACCTCTTCCTGGGAGCATTACTCCAGTGAGGGTGGGAGGTGGCGTTTGGAGGGGGCAAAGTGGGCCTGACGAAAAACACAGAACCAGGAAGGGAAGAGAAGATGAGAACAACGGATCAGAGCAACTGATTAGTAGAGAAGTCACATGAACACATAATCACTTCTGCAGTCACAGAAATTACAGCTTGATTTCAAGGGGATACCGGAATTTTTAAATGAGGGAAATAGTGCACCACAGTGATGTGCGGTGAGGTTCGGAGCTGGTGATGCACAGATTATGAAGTCAGTGGAATAGTTTAAATGCGCCATTCCACACCAACTGGTTACATGTCATATCTCAAATGAGCATTCTTTACACACATATAGGTATATGGTACATATCTGGCCAAAGGAACAATGTCAAATCTATAGTGGTTAAGAGCGTTCCAGTGAGAACATCACAAATGGAAATATTTTAATTTAAAAAACAAATTGTCACCTTAATGAAATATATATTATATAGCCTATAGTAATACTTTGAGTTGTTAAACCTTTATATTCTGATGATTTGTTCCAACAAAACGTCTTCCATCATTTAGAACTTCCTGTTTTGAGGGTCTAGTTTTGAGAATTTTTATATATAATCTATTTTTGGCATTCACACAGAGAAAAGATCCAAATAAATGGACCGCTGCCGTACTCAATGTAGAAGAAGAGCAACGGCATGAACCTGTGGCTCACTAGCTCCCCCTTCCATGAGGCAGAAGTACTGGCTGCCTCATCTCAAGCTTTTCCAACAAGACTAAATATGTTACTCTTATCTAGGCTATAAAAAATTAGGACACATGACAAAAGTGTGTACAACCATTATATTGGTGACATACAGAGAGTTAGCCACATGGACACGGCAAGGACACGAGCCTAACCCAGTTTGCCCGAGGTGAGGCTCAGCTTGTGATGCTTCCTGTGTTCACACAGGAAATATGTAAATTCAGCAATTATGACTATAAAAATGATCGAAATGACAGGAATCATACAGAAATTGCATTTATATTACAGACCAATGGACGTATAGTATAATTTATTTTATCAACAGTATAATTTATTTTATCGTCATTACTTTTCACCTGCCTCCCCTGACCGCATGTCCCTGATGCACCGGTACTTGAGTCCAGGGTGATTAGGTACATAATTGTGCAATGATGATACCTAAGAGCATAAATGACACAGATCAGTGGTCTTCACACTGCAGCAGTCCCACATCACGTAAAACACGCATGCCCTAGGTCTCCGACATTACATTGTCAAGCTGCAGCACAGTTCAGACGAGAGCAGCAGGAAACAGAACATCCGTCTATAAACACACACTGGCAGGGAGCACAGATGGCGGCAACGTGCACATGAACTGAATGCAAAAGTATTTTCATAATGGGACTTTGTTTTTGTTTAGGATAAAAGCTCCTTCAGGCATTCTTTCTCTTATTAATGAGTCAGTATGGGCCTTGCTTCCGACTCCTCAGCTAATACAAAAAAGCCCACGGATAGATTTTCAAGTAGTTTGGGAAGCCCATTAAAAAAATTGAGAGCTCTTTCTCATGCGGGTGTGATGCAACATTTCAGACAAAATATGAAAATCTGAAGCTTATGACACTGGTTTTCTCATAGATGTTTTTTCCAGAATTTTATTATTTAATAATACTTTAATACTACTTTGACATTCTCCAAAATGTTGCTGGAAGGGTTCTGATTTGTGCTGATGAAAAACCCGAGCAGTGCATTTAAGGAAAAAAGGCTCACCTGTCTTATTTTTAGCTACAGTTTAAAACTTCAAAGCGGGCTTCATTGTGTTTACAGCTTCTGTTCCTATATTTAACATTTGTTACATCAGCTAGACATGGATGCAGGCAGAGTTGTATCTTACCTGTATTTCTGTGTGCTACAACTGAAGAAAGGCATTCCTGGAGCTTTTTCCTTCATGATATCCACACAAAAACTGTCGTTCATTAGATATAACAAGATAGAAACATGGCTATGGTATGGCTATCTTTTCCCTTTCCCCTTACCCTGACCATATCCTAATAGTAACCTAAAACCGAGTCTTAACCCTCAAACAGCTAAAGTGAGGACCGGCCAAAAATGTCCTCACTTTGCAAAGACTCAACCTGGTCCTCAGAAAGATAGCTGTACAAGAACACACACACAACCCCACACAGATATATTCAAGTATCCAATCAGTCACAGGACAACGCAGCAAAATCATCGCTAATTGAATTCATGGGCATGACAATGACTTCAGCGGCTTCAGCGGTCTCCACAGTAGCAATATCTGCATCTAATAGAACACCTTTTAAATGTGGTAAAATGGGATATTCCCCGCATGAATCTGGAACTGGCAAATATGAAGAAATGATGTGCTGCAAATCATGATGATGAAGAGAGAGCTAAGGGAGGCCCTGAACAGTATTAGTAGATTTTTCCTAAAAAATTGCCTTGTGAATACTACGAGTACTTTTATACTTGTACCAAGCAAGGTACATGCAGTTAACTAAACAGTAAAATGCAGACTTTTTTTTCAAGTGTTACATTCTTTTGAATTATTGTAAAGTGGATGTTATATAACACCAGTAATTATACACAAGTGAATGTCTTGTTCTTCAGACCAGACTTAATACATGGATACTTGTCGACCTGTTCTTCTAGAAATGGTATTTTTTTGTATATTGTAATGATGTATTTGTTGGAATGATCTGTAATGATTTCTGATGAGTTCGAGGCTTGCTTTTACTACTAAGAACATTTTGGATTGTCCCCGACGGGCATGCAGAAACTATTGGTGTCATTTTTAACAAAGCAGACAGTATCAATGATTGTAATGTGCCTCCTTTACGTCCTGAAATGTTTAAGCTACCTTACGTATAATCCCCTCAGTGTGTGTGAGGGTTGGGCCGATCGCTGATAATGTTCTCTACCGCATCAAACAAGGGAAACAAGTTAAACACTAAGTACAGGTTTTCAATCATATTAGAGATATCTCATTAATCTTGTCTGTACAGCTTTGAGAGATTAGAGTTAAAAATAACAGATAGAGTTAAGAAAAATAACTGAATTATAATTGCCACTAGAATCTGAATGACGTTAGCAGTTTATAAGGTATTGATTTTAGATAAATAAAATAATATACAATATAATATAAACAATATGTAAAGTATATATAAAATAAATAATATATACATATATATATATACACATACATACATACATACATATAAATACATATATATATATATATATGAACATATGTGGTAATATAGATATGTAGATTCTGTGTACAGTTTATAGCGAGATATGTAAGATATGTAGTCATAAGATATTAAATATATAATGCTGTATAAAATACAGTAGCAGCAGTAGTAGCAGAGCAGCCACATTGATTTAGTCAAGATTTAAATCACAATGGATCTGTTGTTTCTTGTGCTTGAATCACTTAAGATGACTGCTGTGTTATTACAACTGAAAAATTATATTCTGGTTGCACCTATATAAAGTAAATGCAGCACAGCAGCAAAATCATGTAACAATTAAAGTTTAAGTGACAAGACTTCAGCAGAGGTTAATTTATGTATCTGTGAAGAAAATTTGATAAAACAATTTTGCTGAAATGAGAAACACTGCAGTCCAATTAGGAGCTATGGCGGAGATAACGCAGAATTAACTTCATTGCTTAACACGTTAATTGCTTCAATGGTTTCCATTTGTCATCAGTGCTTCCCTGACTTTTCCCATTTAGTGTCTAGACATCATGGAAAGGCCTCATGTACCCCATGACTGTGTGGAGGTTTTTCTTTTTTTCCAGATAAAGCATGACAGCTTATATTACCCCTGTACTAATGTATAAACAACTTAGAGAGTGTCATTTGATATCACCGGAGGGTCTATTTGTCGGGTCATGAGTTAAAACAGGGGAAGCACTTAGCTGGAGGGAAGTGTTAAAGCTACTCTTTCAGGCCTGATCTCATCACGTCTTATCAGCTGAGGCTGGGATCTAAACACTGAGGCTTTCTTCCCCCACTCACTAAAGGTCATCAATGTCGAGGCCAAGGAATGCTCAAAACAAATGTAAAAGCACCGTTTAGTTTGGCCAGTGGAGACCAGATTCAATCTCACTGATACACTGTGGGACATCATTTTAATTCAACCTTCTGATTATTGTGACACTTTTATGTCATTTTATGAAAGTGATTTTCCTTTAAAATGTCAACAGCTAACCACAGATTGCAAAACATGTCCAGCTTATGCCTGTGATGCCATCAAACTAATTTCGGGTTGACTGTGCATAAAATTTAATTTACAAAAGGGGCGCGTCACGTAACACAAGACTTATTATTAATAGTGTTGGGGAAAATGTATGTACAGCAGGGGAAAACATCTAGCTATCGCAGCTGTGTCCAAAAGTAATGTGCCAAAAAAAAAAATTTAAACCTCCCTAAACGCACATTATACTAACTAGCTATGTTATCATTGGGAGGTTGCCAGGCAAACAGCCCAGATTGTAAAAACTCTATGTTCCAAGATAGTCTGGCACATAACCCCCCAGAACCACAATGTGTTAACTTGACATCTCCATTTTTGGACAGATTAAATATCTGCAGACTAGAAGCAATGGCTTAATGGGGGATTATAGAGAGTTGTTGCTCATTGCTTTGCTCATTGCTTTCATAGCGTTGTTTTTGGCTGCTGACACTGAAGATTAGAATATTAACGATGGTTGAAGGTGGCGTTGAGAGGGCACCCATGACACAATGTCAACATAGTAAACACTGTGCCACTTTGGCCACACCTCAGTAGGTACAAAGAAGTTTATTTTGACCAGGTTAGGGGGAGGGAAATGTAGGGAGATGGGATGAGAGGGGTCAAGGGAATGGGATGAAGCAGATTTTTCCCAGCAGTATGTATCCTGTGTCCATATAGTATGGAAAATATACCAATACACCAATATTTCCAGTGACCAGTGTTGTTTTTGGGGGGTTAGTGACTAGAAACTGAAAGCCTGTAGTGTCCATCCATGGTGGGTCTGTGAAGTCAGGCGATCATTAGCTGTCTGTGAAGGAGTTTCAAGATGTCTCCCTTGATGTTGGGATCAAGGCAACTGTGAGTCTTGCTTTCTGTTTTGTGACAGTGGCACAAGACCCCCCATCAATAAGTGACCTCCTCCTGGGAGCATTACACCATTGGGGGTGGGAGATGGCAGAGTGAGGCCCGAGGAAAAACACAGAACCAGGAAGATGAAGGGAGAGAAGATGAGAAATAAGGATCAGAGCAGCTGATTAGTAGAAAAGTAACATAATCACTCACTCGCAGTCACCGAAATTACAGCTTGATTTCAAGTGCACACCAGAATCTGTAAATGAGGGAGTGGGTGCACCGGTACTTGAGTGCAGGGTGGTTAGGTGCATAATCGTGCAGTGATGATATCTAAGAGCATAAACGACACAGTTCAATGGTCTTCACATTCACGTAACGCATGTGCACTAGGTCTCCGACATTTCATCGTCAAGCTGCAACACAGTTCAGATGAGTACAAAGAAGTTTATTTTGACCAGGTTAGGGGGAGGGAAAGGTCGGGGATGGGTTGAGAGGGGTCGAGATGATGGGATGAAGGAAGATGTAGAGACCGATGGTGGTCCTCTGATGTTCGGATGGAGGAACCCAGGGAGTGAGATTCAGGGTGGGGGTATATCTCTGGTACACCCTGACAGACAACCATTCACCCTCACACCTACGGCCAATTTAGAATCACCAATTAACCTAACGAGCATGTCTTTGGACAGTGGGAGGAAGCCGGAGTACCTGGACAGAACCCACGCAGACACAGGGAGTACATGCAAACTCCACACAGAAAGGACCCAGATGGCCTGGATTCAAGCCCCAGAACCTTCTTGCTGTGAGGCATCAGTGGTTCCTGCAATGAGATTGTAAAGAAGAAGAAAGAACAAAGAGGGCTGTGGGGAAGGAGTTTGAGAACTGAGCTAAATGGGTTAGACGCGCCTATATAGGTTGCCGCGGGTAATTGGATGTTTGAGGCGTGGGCTTGTTCCTAAACCTAAGTTATATAATTTCATTTTCTGTGACAGCCTGCTTCAAACATGGCATCCGGACTATAGCTGCAATGATGTGGACCAGAGTCACAGCAGGGACGAACAGGTCTGAATTGTCCTCCTACCAAGAGGACATTCTGGTGGGCAACTCCACCTGGGCCTACTCTTATTATCACGAGAACTACACCCTTGCCCCTCCGTTGATGCCGGACAAGGCCGGCACCTCCAAACCCGCAGCATGCGAGCAGCTCCACATCGCTATAGAGGTCAGTATGGGTGTGAATTATGTTCTTGTTCTATTCATCTTTACTCTTTCCTCGTTGTTCCATTGCATTTTCCTCTCCTCTCCTCAGGTCTTTCTGATCCTGGGTATCATCTCTCTGCTGGAGAACATCCTGGTTATCACCGCTATAGTGAAGAACAAGAACCTACATTCACCCATGTACTTTTTCGTTTGCAGGTGAGCAGTTAATTTTTTTCTAACGTGGGTTTTTCTATGCTAGGGCTGCACTATCAGCAAAGTAGGAGTTCATTCAAATTACAGTTCTATTCTTCAGTGTTCTCAATTCAAGTGAAACCGAGGATTCTTTTCTGACTGTGCACTGTTAACGTTATAGCATAATTTGATTAATTTAGAATTAAATTATGTCCTCAGGCATCATGATTAGCTAACAATGAAGATGTCCCCTTAAGACTCTTATAATTTCAGATCATAGTGTGGTGGTATGGTGCATGGAGTATTACCAAACAAGTCTGCCTTTCATCAAATGAACCCAATTGCTTGTGTGTTCTCTGTATTAGCTAATTGGATTAGGGCTCTGTGCATGGAGGAGAATGACTGAAAATATTGGCACTTACTCCTGTGCCTTTTACAGCTTTTGCCAGTTGAGATATAAAAGCCAATTCAGTGTTTTCCCATTTGCACCAGACTTAAACTCCTAAACAGAGCACGTGCTCATATTTCTGTATAATCAGTTGTCTGCACATGCATGTGTGCACACCATAATATACAATGATCAGGCATAACATTATGACCACCTTCCTAATATTGTGTAGGTCTCCCTTGTGCCTCCAAAACAGTTGTGACTCATCAGAGAATGGACATGGGCGTTCTGAGGGTGTCCTGTGGTGTCTGGCAACAGAATGTTGTTTGTGGGGGCCTTTGGTTCCTATGGGTTGAGGGGAGGGGCCTCTGTGGATCATCCCACAGATACTTGATCAGTTTGGGATCTAGTGAATTTGGAGGCCAGGTCAACACCTTGTGCTGTTCTTCATGTTTTTTTATTTAGTTGTTCCTAAAGCGTTTTTGTGTGTGTGTGTGTGTGTGTGTGTGTGTCTGTGTGTGTCTGTGTCAGGCTGCATCCTGCTGGGGATGGCTGCTGCCATCAAGGAGTATCATTGGTATGGGGTGGGGGTGCCTGTTCGGGTCTAGGTGGGTGCTACATGTCTAAGCAACATCCACATGGATGAATGCCAGGTACAAAAGTTTCCCAGCAGAACACTGGATTGTCACAAGATGGTCAATGTTATTGACTTCTCCTGTCAGTGGTCATAATGTTATGCCTGATTGGTGTACCATGGGGACCTCCTGACAGCATGAGGAACAGATTCAGTGCATACTGTGCTGGGTAGAGATGACAAAAAAGTGTGTGCAGCTGCTTAAGATGGACAAAAAAAACAAAATGAGCATCCACTTTACTCTTCACGCACGTCCACCCCCTCGCAGACAAGACGCGAATGAAAAAATTGACTTCATGCGGACACTCAGACTCATGATTTTAAATTGGTTTATCAGTGACCTTTCAACATTTGGTTTATTTATTTATTCATTCATTCGCTATCTACCTACTTGTCCTAGAGGACTGCGGGGTTGGAGCCTATCCCAGCTATCACTGGGTTAGAGGCAGGGTACACTCTGGACAGGTCGCCAGTCCGTCACAAGGCTAACGAAGAAAGACAAACCACGATTTACAGACACATGCAGCCAGTTTAGAATCGGTTAACCTAACGAGTATGTCTTTGGACTCTGGGAGGAAGCCGGATCAGGAAGTCACCAGGAGGAACACAGGTACAGGGAGAACATGCAAACTCCACGCAGAAAGAGTTCATGTTTGATTCATTACAAGCTTCACAACTGAGAATCTCAAAAATCAGAATCAGAATCAGAATAAGGAGTAGTCTGAAAGAAAGAAAGAAAGAAAGAAAGAAAGAATAACCTGAATGAAAACATCCCGCATTAAAATAAAAGCTCAGTTACGCGCTGCAATTTTTACACACGCCTCAAGACATAAGCTGGCTTATTTATTAAAGATGAAGAACACACGGGGATAATTATGCACCTCGAGTGTGACAGGAGATTTTTCGAACAAACGATGAAAGCGATGAAAAATCTACTCCTTCATTTCTGCTTGCAAAAAAAATTACATTCAGCGCGCGCTGCCAGAGAAAACATAAAACTGACTTAAGTCATTTAGCTCAGTTTTAAGTGGTTCATCCACTTGTAATCGTGTTACCTCATTACACAGTTATTACTCCGAAGTTATTCTGAACTTCAGAGACATATGCCATGAAAGCACAGCGTTAGGGTTTGTGATATGTATTTTGATCTTATAATCTTCTACCCTGCCCGGATTGTAATAAGGTAATTGTAGTCGATGGAAACACTGTGATTTACCTCTTGTCTACAAATGCGGTGTCTGTTATGAGTGCAGACATGTGGACTGTGGACACATGACATGGATGAACCGAGAGATGTGTCGAGTCAAGTCACGTCTTTGGTGACTCCACTTTGCCAAGACAAAAAGAACAAAAAAAAAAAAAAGATCCACAAATCAGCTTTGACATTAATACCAATTACTTGTGACTTCTTTGGTATCTGGGCCTTCTGATTTGACTTAATCCTCTTGCTGAGTCCAAGGAAAAACAACCCTATCTCATGTCAGCAGTGTTTTCCAAAGACAAATTGGACATTCTGCTGTCTGTTTAAATCACTGGTCAGCTGGTTGGGAACGGCTGCTTTGATGTGGTTTCAAATGACTTACGGAGACTGTTGGCAAAACACAAAGTAGAAAGAAAACGTTAGAATTATTTGAGGGGAAATAGATCCATTGCCACTTGTTGGCCTCAGTAGTGGTGTCTCTGGTTTGTTCATGACTTTGATCCATGGTAAAATACAATGTGTACACACATTTATCCACATATACATCGATCAGCCAATTCAGTGTTATGCTGGGAAACTTTTGGACCTGGCATTCATTGGTGTGTATGTTACTTAGACATGTAGCACCCACCTAGACCAGACCAGACACCCCCACCCCATAGAAATGACACTCCTTGATGGCAGCAGCCATCCCCAGCAGGATGCAGCCGGACACACACACAAAAATGCTTGAGGAACAACTCAAAAAAACATGAAGAACATCACAAGGTGTTGACCTAGCCTCCAAATTCACTGGATCACAAATTGATCAAGTATCTATGGGATGATCCACAGAGGCCCCTCCCCTCAAAGGTCCCCCACTAACAACATTCTGTTTCCAGACACCACAGGACACCCTCAGGAGGCCCATGTCCATTCTCTGATGAGTCACAACTGTTTTGGAGGCACAAGGGAGACCTACACAATATTAGGAAGGTGGTCATAATGTTATGCCTGATCGGTGTGTAGGCAGTACTACAGAAAAAGAATCACAGAGCATGACTGTGAACTTGTCAGAAGCGTTCAAGTACTTCTGTCACGGCTCTTTATGTGTAAGCCTTGAATAATGTTTAGGACTGGCATCTCAACACGGGTGTCAAGATAGTGTCCCAAGCTCACCTGTGTGGAATGCCAGAGATCGCACACTTAATCACCGAATCGTTTAACCGGCCCTCTCACTGTGACATTAATGTGTCGTTACACAGCAGGAGGAGCAGAGCAGCTGCTTTACTGGCTGCTGGATGCAAATGAAGAAAGCCCCTGTGCACATCGGCCAAACATCAAACAGCGTATTAATCATTCTCTTTGTTGCAGTCTGGCCGTCGCGGATATGCTAGTGAGCGTATCCAACGCCTGGGAGACCATCATCATTTACCTCCTCAACAACAGACAGCTGGTGGTGGAGGACCACTTCATCAGGCAAATGGACAACGTGTTTGACTCTATGATCTGCATCTCCGTTGTCGCGTCCATGTGCAGCCTGCTGGCCATCGCTGTGGACAGGTAATGATGGAGGAAAAACGTACAACTCTAAAATCTGAATGCACAAGTATAGTGCATTCAGTACAATTCAAGAAAGACAATAGTCCGGCATTTTCTGAAGTGTCTTCTAAAGAAATTATTATTCTGTAGGAACTCCTGTAAACATCTCTATCACATCTACCCAGCTGTGCTACTTATAATTCCCAGTTTCTTTATTAAAGAACCGCTCATTAATTTCTCATCAAATTAGTTCGCTAATCACACGGAGCACTAGTCATCCTAGGCAAATTTATTTCACTCAGTTTGATTCTGTGCGAACTTGATTGCCGAAGTCATTTGTGCACAACGTGTACCAACTGTATAGATACTAGTCCCAATTAGCTTGGTAGTGTTGGGCCAGTGAAATCAGATTGTCAAAACAGTAGTAAAGAATATACTTTGAGACTGACCTTATAACCAGATTTGCTTCTACAAAGCCCAGCAAAAGAAAGGATTAACCGTGCTTGGAGTACTTTGAGATGCTTTCCTCTGGTTGAAACATTTTTCACATTTTTAGTGCCGGCGTGTCTTCATCTGTTCTTTCTACCCATCTTTCCACTGACATTCATTATGCAGTATTCACACAACCTCTAAAATCCCTCCTGGCTTTCTCTCTGATTTCTGAGCACACATTGAAAAATAAAGCTGACAGCATCGTCTCAGCGGTCTTAGCCTGGACTGGGAGAGTGTCCAGTGTTCAACATGCTGTCTTCACTTAGAGGGCGAACAGAGGAGCAGTCCAAAAACATAACGTCTCTCTGATCACAACTTTTGGCTCATTAAGTACTAAATCTTCCTGGCTGCAGACAACCAAGGAGCCATTGCTCAACTTCAGTCATGGCACCACTAAATATAAAGCCAGGTGCAACGATCAGCCACAGCATTAAAACCACTGACAGGAGAAGTGAATAACATTGACCATCTTGTGACAATTCAGTGTTCTGCTAGGAAACTTTTGGACCTAGAATTCGTGTGGATGTTGCTTAGACATGTAGCACCCACCTAGACCAGACCAGGTACCCACACCCCATAGCAATGACACTCCTTGATGGCAGCAGCCATCCCCAGCAGGATGCAGCCTGACACAAGCACACATACAAAAACAGCACAAGGTTTGGACCTGGCCTCCAAATTCACTAGATCCCAAACTGATCAAGTATCTGTGGGATGACCCCTCAAACCATAGGACCCAAAGGCCCCTCACTACCAACACCTTGTTTCCAGACACCACAGGACACCCTCAGAAATCCCCTGTCCATTATCTGATGAGTCACAACTGTTTCAGAGGCACAAGGGAGACCTACACAATATTAGACAGGTGGTCATAATGTTATTGGTGTATATCTTCTTGTGCTCTCAGTGATACCTCTGGGTAGTAAAGGGAACTGAAAGTTGCTAAGATCACTTCAGAAATCAGTGTATGTATCTTATTATCTGCAGGTACGTCACTATCTTCTATGCCCTGAGGTACCACAACATCATGACCATGAGGAGAGCTGGCTTTATCATCGGGGGAATCTGGACCTTCTGCACCGGCTGCGGGATTGTCTTCATCATCTACTCCGACACCACTCCCGTCATCATCTGCCTGGTGTCCATGTTCTTTGCCATGCTGCTCATCATGGCCTCCCTCTACAGCCACATGTTCATGCTGGCCCGCTCGCACGTCAAACGCATCGCCGCCCTGCCCGGCTACAACTCCATCCACCAGCGGACCAGCATGAAGGGCGCCATCACGCTGACCATCCTCCTGGGGATCTTCATCGTCTGCTGGGCTCCCTTTTTCCTCCACCTGATCCTGATGATCTCCTGTCCGCGGAACCTCTACTGCGTGTGCTTCATGTCCCACTTCAACATGTACCTCATTCTCATCATGTGCAACTCAGTGATCGACCCACTGATATATGCCTTCAGGAGTCAGGAGATGAGGAAGACCTTTAAGGAGATCATCTGTTGTTACAGCCTGAGAAATGCCTGCACCAACATCTGTACTCTGACAGGTAAGTAATGAGTAAACTGAGGCTGAGAGCATCAATGTCAGGAAGAGTGGGACGGACTGATTGAATCTGATAGTGGAGAGTAAAAATGGGACGCTAATAAGGACTGGTTCACTCCACTTTTTGTCCCGTACAGTGGACTGCACAGCCAAAACCCATTTTGTGTTCTTTTCAGCAACTATTGAAAAGTATGAGCTGGAAAGGGGACTGGAACATAAAACCTCCTAATGTATCCGCCATGTACATGAAGAAGGGTAGGTTATTATGTGTATTGTACAAAAACCCAGCTTGAATCATCTGAAATTCATCTGAAAGTGCATCACAGAAAAACTGTTTGCGGCCTTCCTTTTCATTCTCGTTTCTTTTATGCTTCTTTCTTTGGCCTGCCTGCTTTTTTTTAATCAGCGAGATTATTCTTCTTCTTTTTTTTTTCCACTTTCCTTTCCAATACTCTCATTAGTAAACTTTAAAGGTTGCAAGAGTGCTTAGGCTCTACCTCTGCTGTTAATTAACGCACGATGGCTACCCTACGTGTGGCCAGCGTTGCTTCAAAGCGCCGCATCTAGGAAATGAACGCTTTTGAATGAGCAAAGTCAGTCCACAGCAGAGGCCACTTTAGATTTGTAGCTTGCTGCTGCTTTTTCTGCTGCTATTTTCTCCTGCAAATGCACGCATCAGAGCCTGTGTCCAAACACTGAGGAGCATAGGCTAATACACAGTGTGCAGAAAAATGAAAATAAATGACTCCTTTTATGTAAATACTATTCGCTGAAACAAAGGGGTTAGAGTTAAAGACAAAGCATGCAGAGCTATTATTTACAATGGATGTGTGGTTCTTTACCCTTGTCGGTCTGTGGCGTAGTATTAATTCAAATGTTTTGTTCTGAGTCAGTGAAAATTGTAGGAGCAGTGACCAAATAACGACGTAAAATGAGACCAAAAATGGGCAAATCATCTGTAGTCTCAGCATGATATCAACATTTAAGACCTTAAAACATCTGCTATCACACTAAATATAGTTAGTTATAGTTATTATATTTTGTGGGGTTTTTTTCAGTTTGTGTTCTGAATGTGAAGATACACTGGATTAATAATCCTCATGTGATGCCACTTGAGTCAGAGTCTGTTGGGTTTACAAAACAGAAGTTCAAAAAAAAAAAATAAAAGAATAAATAATGGACCTCTTTATCCAGCTTCTCATCGTGACTTGATTCTAGGCAAGTCCAGTTTACATAAGCGAACTAAAAATCGTAACGCACTCAAATGATAGCCGAGTTTTCTTGTAAGCCATGCTTTCAGAAGCCTTCATGGCTCCTCGCCTACGTGATTTCTCAACATATTACATCATTTGACATTATGAAAAACTTGTTTTTAAGCAAGACCTTTTGGTGTCAGCCCAGGTTTTCCCCCCTAGAGGACAACCAAGTCCCCTCAAACGGTACATACTGTAGAAACACTGGAGACAACATGGAAGACATGTAAATTAAAACATTCAGATATGTACAGCGTGTTATAGATTACTTTGTAATGTGTATTTCTACTGTGTATGACTTCGTAAGCCTCTGTAGATTGTATTTTTATCCTTACGGAACATTCCCCCTTCAAAGAAGATATATGAATGAATTAATTATTTCTTTTAAAGTTTGTAAAAACCTGCGACTTAATGACTGCTCAATTTTTTATTGTTGGCTTTCTCGCAATCATAACTGTGACCTTTGCCTAACCTTTGAGTCTTAGTGCCTAAACCAAAACAAACCTTTAACAATCGTAATGGCAGATAACAATACGAATCAACAACAGTAACTTGTATAATGCTTTGGAGGGACACAAGCTAATTGTGTAATTCTGACGATAATGAAACTGCTCCTGAGGCACATACGCGGGGGGTGGGGGGTCTTGCTTGAGAGAGAAAGGTCACAGGCTTGCGTCCAGCCCATGTCCTTGGCTGAGGAGCCTAAACTTCTCCCTGAGGACTACACAGTACTATGTGAACGAATGGATGGCTAATTATTGTTGTTTATTAATATTACTATACCCGTATTACGTTTTGAGTCTGTTATCAATATGATTTGGAGGGTGGTCAGATATTTGGAGCCATGTGGGTGAAATGAAATCACCTCCACATCTTGAAAAAAAATGCACTGAGCTGAAGAAAGCTGATCAGTCTGGGTGTAACTTTATGTTGACTCCCAGATGTGTATACATGCAACCCTATGAATTTTAAAGCACTTTGGGTAAAGAGCATCTGTGCTCCTTCTGTGAATAAAGAAAAACTAAAGTGAACGTGTTAATGTAATTTTGCAATCCAGTGCTGACGAAGGCTTAGAGGTTGGGTACGTGTCTCATCAGCAGCACAGTACACGATGATGATGATGAGGGTGGTTATGACAAGGTGTAGGTAAAATTATCCTCAACACACCACGAAGCCCACAAATGGGATGATGGGTTGTTGTAGTACGAGAACATGTCCCAGTTTGTGTTGGGTTTGTGGGGTCCTCCTCCTCGAGATCTCCAGCGTGTTGTCTGGTGTATTTACTCAAAATGTAAAATGCCTGACTATCAAAGACTGGGACGTACGTGCAAGTTCGAGGAACCAGCGTTGCAAAGGATGCTTTGTAAAATATATTTTGGAATGTAAAATGGCTTGTGCTGCTTGCTTCACAGCCACTTGCAGCAAATATAAGAGACAGACAATCAGAAAGAACAACCCTGCCTCCTTATCTCTATGACTTTAAAGACAATATCTGACCCAAGATTCACTTTTGCGTTGGTTATCGTTCTCCTGCTATACCTAAGAACTATTCCAGCCCATGGGTGATTATGTGTTTACACCTCGAACAACCTGTCACACATTACTTCTGTGCGGCTTACAGACAGACTGGAGAAAAGAACAGTCTGCTAGCTGAACCTCTGAATGGCATTAGATGTCAACGGCCAATTCTCTGCCCACTACTGTATGCCCTACCGCCGCATTATTTATACAGTTAACAAGCAGTCTCTTGCCAGCGCTCGGCAGCACAGCGGTTTATCCCCCCCTCTCCTCTGCGACTGTGCCCCCGATGAACTCTTCATACTGCTCCCTTGCCATGGTTACACTTGAAATGTAAAAAATGAATGTACAAATAGCTTCACAGTGCTCGCCGTAAGTGTGTGTTGGTGGTGCCTACCTCCCCGGCTAGAATGTTATGCATCGTTGCTGCGAGGTAAACGCTAGAAAATGTGGTCTAGAGATACATATTAATATTTATTGCAACAAAAAAAGAACAAGCCAATTGTACCAATTGTGTTTTTTTTTTTGTTAAGTGTCTGCAGGCTGATCCGTGGCACTTTTTATGCACATATTTTTCTGAGCAAACATGAAGAAAACTGGGGTGTTTTTCTGTGTTCTCTGTTCAGTGATGTAATTGCCTCTCTGTTGCTTTGTTTAATGCTCATTGTAAGTCCTTTGCAATTCTGTAATTCTGAGATCAAAAGAAAGACCATATGAATATACAAATAAATGTACACCGCAAGGAAAAGTGCTTCACGTAAAACCCTTTGATGTACACTGTATGTAGAGTCTTTTCCCTATAGGTTTATTTAATGGAGAGAAAAAAAAACAACATGAGATTTGCTCACTGTGAGTTCACCTCTATCTGTGCAATCAAGCGAAAATGGTTCACTGTTACTGTTGATGGTAAAGTGCTCATTTCTGGTTCCCACAGAAACAGCAGCAAAAACACAGCATATGATACCGGTCGGAGGTTAAGCACATGCTAAGTCCTACGTACGCGCGTACGGCGGCAACCTAACCAGCTGTGGGATCATGTTTCATCTAGTCAAGTGGTGGTATGAAGAAATTTTAATCTGAGCCCCAGCTGAAAGGGCTGCTGTTTGTGTCGGGTGCCCAGAATAAATAATTTTAGTTTCATGTGTCTGAATAAAAAGCATAAGATAAAACCGCGAGCTAACTGCGGTACCATGGTGGTGATGATCGGAATCAAATCACTGGACTTAAGTAGAATCGTGAAATGTAAGTATCATTGGACGGACAGACGCTAGTTACTTAATGAGAAAAAAAAAACTTACTTTTTAAGATGGAAACGCTAACATGGTGATAAGCTAGAACCGAGACTATGATGCACTATTGGTGAAATATATCACACTTTTTGTCAGTTAATAAAAAATGATTAAAGATATTAACACATAAAAATAATCAGTGACCTGTATATAATGTTAGTTTAATTCGAGTTAACTTTAAATGGAATAATCAACATGATATATGTCATATTATAAAAGTCCTCTGTTCGCTAGAGAAATATGTGGTGCAAAGTTTTGAAGAGGATTTGGAGAGATGCTAGTTCCTCAACGAGAAAAAAAAATAGGAACATACAGAGATGTGTTTTCATTCAACCAGGAAACTAGATTTATCGATCAAAAAATTATATGGCAATGGTTGCTAAGGAAGGAGGAAGAGCTCCGGGCGTCACGTGACTTTTTTGTTGAAAAACTCTTGTCGCTAGCGTTGATTTCAGGCCGTCAGAGTTTACTGCACACTTTAAACAGATAGAAATTGACCAGTACAAGGCAAAACTGGACAGATTATATATCACGGACCCTTATCAGGCCTCGGGTGTGCTTTTTTCAGCCGGTTCAGATGTTCCTGAACAGTTTTATGACAACTTTATGACAGTAACGCAACTACAGTAACAAGCAACTGTTTAATCTCGAATTTCTTTCTCATTGTGAGTAGTTTTAGTGCTGAATGAGCAACACCACTTTGTAATCCACGTTATAAACATTAGCCTAACTTGACTTTATGAAAAGAAATCTGTTGGACATCATTTTAAAAACATGATAAATAAACAAGACATTACATTTGGAAAAGGCTGGATTCTGTACCTGATATAAAATGGTCGCTGCAGCTGAATCCGGATCCCACCGCTCTGTTTTCTCGTGCCAGCTTCTTGCTGGTCTTATTGCAGTAGTCCACATCTGCCATCTGGGATCTTTGGGAATCCTATAAAACGATTTCCCCTCTGCTTGTCCCAGACTATTCTGGCGTCCTGGGGCACAACAGCTGTCGACCATGTTTGGATGTAACTGGTACAAGGACAAGTTAGTTGCTTTGTCGACCGAATAGTAATTCTAAAAACGTACTTTCCTGCAAATATGGCGGTGTTGTTATTGCTGGTGCATGGTGACGTCAGCTATATACAGTCAAGTGCAGAGTGACGACAGCGAAAGAGAGAAGCGACGTTTGTGACGTTTAGACATTACTTATTGTGACGCCTGATGTTTGTGGTTTTCACAGTGAAAATCTAAGTTTTTCCTACTCGGATTTTATGTTTTTAAATGTGGTTTTAGGTCCAGTGTGTTAATACAGCATGTCAAAATGAAAATAAATAAATAAATAAATAAATAACTGTAAAGTCACACATCTGTGGTTGTGTTGAAAAGAATGACACCAAACAAGGCAAGGTAAACTGTTTTCAAGATGAAATATAAAAGTAAAACCAAAAGTAGTCCAAAACAGCCAATTATACCGTAGACCTCAGCGGGTTAATAAAAATATATTTTATAATATATGCACAAAAAAATGAATCAGTGACCTGTAGAATTAAAACTAGTATATAACTGCTGATTAGTAAAACAGTTTCATCTACAAAATATCAGAGGTTATCTGCACTGTTATTAATACTGTGAATAAGAAGCAGCTTACATTCAGTGACATTATCTGGCATTACTTCTTCCTCAGAACAAACAGATCTATGGACTGAATTAATCCACAATGTGCAGAGAAATGGAAAAAGAAGTCTCTGACATTTATGAAGTAAGCTAAATATCACTGAGGGCTGTGGATGTGGATATAATGTTGACTTTAAAAGGAATAATCAACATGAAATACCATGATATATGTCAACTGTCTAAAACTCCTTCTCTGTTTGCTAAATAAATATGTGGTGCAGAGTTATGAAGAAGATTTGGAGAGACTGACACTTGGTAAAGTGGATGCAACAGGATGACATGTACGTATCCTCGGATGGACAGACAGTAGTTACTTAACGAGAAAAAAATACACAAAGGAACATACAGAGATGTGTTTTCATTCAACCACGAAGCTAGATTTACTGCTGACCTTAAAAAGCGGTTTATACTTCTGCGTCAATTTGACGACATACAGTAGCTGTGGCGACAGCTCAGACCCTAACGCTGTAGCCTGACGTTCACCTCCCCAGAAATGCAACTATGCATTGTGGCGACGCAGACCTCAAGAGCTGTGATTGGTCCGCTTGGTAGTAGCGTATTTCCACTTTAGTATTTCTGGCTGTTTCTCCATCTCCGCAATTTTCAAATCGATTGTTTTGGATCGATAAAGATGGAACACATTGAGGAAAGGTTAACTGAGGAGGTGTGACTCATCGTATAAGGCCGAAAGTTCTGCTAAAGTTTCAGTCGGCAATACAAAAAAGACACAACGTATAAATGTCCTGCAGAGGCATAAACCGCACTTAATGGAGCTACTGTAACTGCTAATACCAAGTAAGGGGAGAAAGACAACCTGGGTGTGTTCACACCTGCATTTTGACTTGGCCACTTGTAATCAGATGCAATAAGATGATTGGGGCTTCAGTGGCAGCATAGATAGTGTCACCCCTGTGTGAATACAGACAAACCCAATTGATCTAAAGAAGACGTCAGGTAAAGATGGACTTGCATTCATTCAGTGAATAAATAATGGTAAAAAAAAAAACACATAAAGTTGCCCATAAAGTTGGAATAAAATATTTTTATCTCTTCTCATGACATGATTGTGACGATGTGATTTATATAAATAGGAGAAAAAAAAAGAGGAATGTGTCTAAAAAGAAGATTATTCCAACTTTATGGGCAATGGTGTACAGTATATCGGTAAATATATTGTCTCTATAAGCACAACATCCAGTCTGAACAAAGCAGCATCTTCCTGAAGGTGTGCCTGAGCTCGGCGCTGCGGAAGGCGTATATGGCCGGGTCTATGAGAGCGTGGCTCATCAGCAGCACCACATGCAGCTGGAACAGCGATCGATAACACTCACAGTATGGGTTCATGGGGCACACCATAATGATGATGAGGTGGAGGAAGAACGGGGCCCAACACACCAAGAACGCTCCGAACAGGATAGTGAGAGTCAGGGCCCCTCTCATGTTGCCGCCCCACCTCCGGTGATGGCCGCACCTGCCCCCACCGGCGACGGGGAGAGCCGCGATCTTCCTCGCGTGGATGCGCGCCAGCATGAACATGTAGACGTAGAGGAAGCAGATGATCGCCAAGGAGACGAAGAAGAAGGCGACGAAGCAGATCATGATGAAGTTGAAGTCGAAGAACCTCACCATGAGCACGGCCAGCACCCCGCATGTCGTCCAGATGACCCCCAAGATAACCCCAGTGCGCCTCATTGTCATGATGTTGTGGTATCGGAGTGCATGGAATATGGTGATGTAACTGGAAGGGGGAAAAAAATCATCTGATCATCTGCTCAAATAATTTAGAACAGTTTCGTTTCACTTGGATGCGGTGAAATTAAATTAACTGACATTTTTAACAACAACAAATCAACACAGGATTCTGTGACTAACATAATAAAACCCAGGGCGTCAACACCAGAATATTATTTCACCCTCAGCTGTATGGCCTATAACTGAGAGTTTTTCACATTCCCAACTTCCACTGTGAGTGCACTGACTTTTTGACAGCGCACTCAAAGACCTCAGATCTCATTCAAAGATGTTAGGGCCCAAAATCTATGGAGGAACAGTTCAAAACAGCTAGCTCAGCAGCAAAGAGAATACACAGATCAGCCATAACATTATGACAGGAGAAGTGAATAACATTGACCATCTTGTGACAATACAATGTTCTGCTGGGACTCTTAAGCACCAGCATTAAGTCAAAAGTTCCCTTTGTCCAGTGAAGTTTATGAACAGATACACCGATCAGCCACAACATTAAAACCACTGACAGGAGAAGATGACAATTCAGTGTTCTGCTGGGAAACTTCTGGACCTGGCATTCGTTGGTGTGGATGTTACTTAGACATGTAGCACCCACCTAGACCAGACCAGGCACCCCCACCCCATAGCAATGACACTCCTTGATGGCAACAGCCATCCCCAGCAGGATGCAGCCTGACACAGGCACGCACACAAAACGCTTTAGGAACAACTAAAAAAAACATGAAGAACAGCACAAGGTGTTGACCTGGCCTCCAAATTCACTAGATCCCAAACTGATCAAGTATCTGTAGGATGATCCACAGAGGCCTCTCCCCTCAACCCACAGGACCCAAAGGTCCCCACTAACAACATTCTGTTTCCAGACACCACAGGACACCCTCAGAAGGCCCATGTCCATTCTCTGATAAGACACAACTGGGAGGCCTACACAATATTAGGAAGGTGGTCATAATATTATGCCTGATCTGTGTAAATCCCTTGGCTCTTGATGTTAGCGACACAGCATCATGTTGCCTTTGAAATTCTAATGTATTAGTAGATTTGGGTGAAATATGGTAATAACGTCGTGGATTCAAATAACATTTCAATGTGCAAATCCAAACCAACGTACCGGTCTACCGCAATGGCCAGGAAGCTGAAAAGGGAGCCCACAAACGACATGCACAGCAGGGAATCCATCACATCATCCAGCTTGGTCTCAGAAGAACCCTTCTTCTCCAGCCGCCCCACGTCGGCAAACACGATCATCAGGTTCTCCCAGGTTTTGGTGAGGCTGGCGATGGTGTTGAAGGCTGCCAGGCTGCATATGAAGCAGTACATGGGCGAGTGGAGGTTTCTGTTCCGTATGACGGCCACCACCACCAGGAGGTTCTCGGCGAGGCTCACTACCCCGATGGTGAAGAAGACGGGGAAGGGGACCTTCACCTCGGGACAGTCCGACTGGTTCAGTGAGGAAGTATTCATTGTTGGCCAAAACTGTGTTCTTTCCAGATTAAATCCTTATTTACATGGAAACTACAACCACCGAGACATCAGAGTCGTATTGTTTTGATACGCTAGAACAGAGACAAACAACTATGATGCACTATTGATAATTTATTGATAATAAATAAAAAAATCTACAAAATATCAGAGGTTATCTGCACCCTTATTAATACTGTGAATAAGAAGCAGCTTACATTCAGTGGCATTATCTGGCATTACTGCTTCCTCAGAACAAACAGATCTATGGACTAAATTAATCCACAATGTGCAGAGAAATAGAAAAAGAAGTCTCTGACATTTAAGGAAATAGTAAGGTAAATATCACTGCGGGCTGAGAATGTGGATATAGTGTTAGTTTTAAAGGGAATAAACAAAGTGAAGTATCATGATATATGTCGACTATCTAAAACTGCTTCTCTGTAAGTTTTAGCTTTGATTTTCAAGTTAAGTTAAAAAAGTTTGAGTATGATTCTCTGCTTTGAGGTGGAAAGCAAAAGTAGCTAATATTAATGCTAACGCTAGGTGAGGAACAAGAAGAGAGCAGGTATAATAAGCGACTGCCACCTCAAAATGTGAAAAGAAAAAAAAAAAAAAAAAAAAAGAATTTACTGACAAGAACTATTCAAGAAAAATCCAAGAAAAAACAAATGAACAAAGCTCAGCATGTTAGCACAGGACTTAAGACCCAAAATGGCGTCGTGGGGCGTTCTCAGCTGATAAAGTGTGACTAATTCCTCTGGTAATTACTTGAGCAAAGGCGTGAGGCTGCTCTCTTTTGTCCCGAAGTGTCTTTTTGACGTACAGACATCCAGATCACTCATGATCTCCAGTCATGTGGCCACATCTGTCTCTCCTCTGATGTTACTTATGGTTTACACAGGACTGCAGCTGTCTTAAATACTCATCTTTTTGAGCTCCGTCCACCCAATCCTGTCTGTTTTCTCTTTTCTCTTGATGCTTCACCTGGTGAAAGACAATAATAAAAGTGTGATATTAAAATCCAACAGTCCTGCTGCTTCAGTTAAATGTGGTACATTTAAATTATGTTTCTCTTGTTTCGCCCCAGACAAAAAGAAAAAAAAATCAGCATGAGTCATACAGTGGTGTGCAGCACATTATTACTTCACACCTGTATTTTGAGCTTTGTCATCCTGTTAAACAGCTTGCCTGATATCAGAGTATTCTACCCTTCAACTTGAAAATGTTTAGTTGCATTGCACCTTTGTGATTGGTCATTGTCTTTTAAAATGAAAAAGTGCTCTGTGGTAGAGCTCTGAGTCTCAATCGCTGCCAGCCTGCAGACTGAAGATTATTACAATAATTATACAAGGCTTTTATTCAAAACCCTCTGATCCTTCTTTGTCATGCTGGTCCCAAGGCAGTCTCTGTGTTTACAGTGCGGCTGCATTAAAACCAATTAAAGAAATATTGAAACTGTTCAGTAACTTTAGAAACCTTTCACTATTAAAGAAACACATTTGAGGATTGAGACGCGGTTGTTATTGTTAATAAAACCTACTGCCTTCCATTTAGCTTGCCTATTATATAGCATGTTGGCAAAAGGTCAGATAAAATGGAACTGACCCATAATTAAGGAAGGTTGTTGCTTTTCCTGCTTTACACTTCTCAAAATGTAGACACGCATACACCACATAATCCAACACATTCTAGTCAGGCTCCATGACTTCCCTTATGGAGCGACATGCCAACATCTGCATACCAACATACCATTAATGCAGCGATAATGTCATGTCTGCTGTGGTCACCATTTTTGTTTAGCGTATTAGCATTCTAATATTAACTTCTCAGCACTATGTTATTATTTGACATGTACACTGATCAGGCATAACATTATGACCACCTTCCTAATATTGTGTAGGTCTCCCTTGTGCCTCCAAAACTCATCAGAGAATGGACATGGACCTTCTGAGGGTGTTCTGTGGTGTCTGGCAACAGAATGTTGTTAGTGTTGGGGCCTTTGGGTCCTATGGGTTGAGGGGAGGGGCCTCTGTGGATCATCCCACAGATACTTGATCAGTTTGGGATCTAGTGAATTTGAAGGCCAGGTCTACACCTTGTGCTGTTCTTCATGTTTTTGTTTTTTTAGTTGTTCCTAAAGCGTTTTTGCGTGTGTGTCTGTGTCAGGCTGCATCCTGCTGGGGTTGGCTGCTGCCATCAAGGAGTGTCATTGCTATGGGGTGGGGGTGCCTGGTCTGGTCTAGGTGGGTGCTACATGTCTAAGTAACAGCCACATGAATGAGTGCCAGGTCCAAAAGTTTCCCAGCAGAACATTGTATTGTCACAAGATGGTCAATGTTATTCACTTCTCCTTTTAGTGGTTTTAATCTTGTGGCTGATCGGTGTATCTGTTCATAAACTTCACTGGACAAAGGGAACTTTTGACTTAATGCTGGTGCTTAAGAGTCCACAAAAACAGTTCGTCCAGTATTCGGCAAGAGTTGATGACACAGGATGACAAGTGAGGTTGGAGCACATGATGATGGTATATTAATGAGAGCTTTTCCAGCATATCTTCTTCAGAGTAAGATCACTCAGATGTAGAGGTGCTGATATATAACTACAGTGCACTGCAGGTGTCTGCTGAGTCACTGGTGTGCTCTTCAGTCGGCTGATGTGGAGAGACTCCTAACATTAAATAACCTTAATAACAAGCAGGAACAACAGAGAGAGAGAGAGAGAGAGAGCAGTTCTGGCAGCTGACAGGAGTTAATATGCTTCAGAAAGGTCGTGTGTGTAGTTGTAGGGACACATTACAGAATAGTATGGTATTCACGCTACAAACCACTGCCGTCTCATTAGTTTAGAAGACCTTCATTTTTAAGGCCTAGAACAGATAAACCAAACACTGGCTCTGGGGAGGGACACTCATGTTTTACATTGAAGTGGAGGTCACTGTAGGGTCTCCTACAGGCTGGGAAAGGGGGTAGGGTGGGGGATGGGGGTGGAGGTGGGGGGAGGGGCAAACTGAGAATGAAAAGCTACGACAAGCAAACAGATACCTTTATAAACTTTGAAGTGTAGGTGAAAAGAATTGCAGATTTTACTTGAGTGGCTCTCTTGGTAAAATGGATAATAGGTAGTTCTTCAAAGAATGTGCTCCTCGTGCACCCTGTCTCACTCAGAGTGGATAGTACCTGGTCAAGCATGAGCTTTCAGGAGCAAGACAGGACTATTTCACACTAACGCAGCAGGACTCATCTACATATCACGGAAAAACTGGGCCCTGCACAACAGAGCTAAGATTCCGGCTTTTGCCCAAAGTCACTCTCACCCTACCGTCTTCAAAAGACCACGTGATCCATAAGGTCCGGCTGAACGTCCGACCCGCTGCTTTAGATTTTGATAAGTACAAGAAAAATAAGATCTCCTGCTGACAACAGCCCCGATAGCTGTTCAGTTTGGCATCTCCGTTGTTCGCAGTTTTGAAAAGATGTATTGACAATGTAATGACAGAGAGAGGAAATCTCCACAGGCGGTGTAAACAGTTAAAGTCTAAGTTTCATTGAATTTGCTGCGTTTGTGTACTTCTATCTGTGTGTGCAGCACATGGTCAATATTCAGATGTCATTAAACTTAAGGTCGGATGTACCCATGGGGGGGAACGTGCAAGGCCCTGTTACTACATTATCGATTAAATGGCAACATGAAATAGATTAATCACTCTGAAGAGACCTGCATGAATATATATACTGTGGCATTTGGTCTGGTCCACAGGGACATTTTTACATTGTTCCCCAAGGATCTGGATGATGTTAAGTTCACCGACCAGCTGATCAATTTCTTTGTGCGTTGGAACACTTAACACAGAACCTCGTAACTGATGCAAAAAACAAACAAAAAACTAACAAAACTGCCATAATAAAACCATTTCAGACACAACATTGCAGGCTTTGTCAACCCTTTAAGTAATGGGTGACTATTACATAAAGTGAATGTGCCTTACAGCTATGTTCATACTTGCCAAACCATTAGGGAAAGAGCCGCTATATCTGTATCTTTATCTGTAATGCGCAGAAAGTGTAACGCCCTTTGAGCTCCCCTGTACTTATTTAAAATTAAATCCACTCAAGTCTGCTACTTCTGAATGTTTGAGATGAGGCTGTACCTTTTCTAAGCATCCAAGCACTCTACGCTGTATGTTAAAGCACTCAGTGCCAGCATGTTGTAATCTTGTGCACGCCAACCTATCCTTTTATGTGGAGTTCTGTGTTGAAAGTGACACGGAAATGCACCTAGGTCCAAGTAGGATAGTTCCCATGACAACCACAGAAAACTGACCATGGTACTTATTCCGACAAGAGACTGACACGTTAAGGTGTCATTAAAGAACATTTAAGCCTTATTGATCATTTTCATTCATTCATTCTTTCATCTTGTCCTCTGAAGGGTCGCGGGGGTGCTGGAGCCTATCCCAGCTGTCACATTGGGCGAGAGGCAGGGTACACCCTGGAAAGGTCGCCAGTCCATCGCAGGGCCAACACAGAGAAACACACAACCATTCACACTCACACCTACGGCCAATTTAGAATCACTAATTAACCTAATGAGCATGTCTTTGGATGGTGGTAGGAAGCCGGAGTACCCGGAGAGAACCCACGCAGACACAGGGAAAACATGCAAACTCCTCACAGAAAGGCCCCATTCGGCCCATGGATTCTTGTTGTGAGGCATCAGTGCTAACCACCACGGCACTGTGCCGCCTCATTGATCATTTTAATGATCTGTTTTTAACACAGACTAGGAGAAAAAGCCTGAATATAACCCCTCTATTTTGACTTCACCTACTTTGTATTTAATCAAAGCATAGTAATATAACACTAACCCTAACACTTACCACCAGTAGCCCAATGCAAGCTCTGGCCAAAACACTGCAGTTAAGTCCAGCTGTAAAATGAAACTGACTTTCACTATTTTCACCTCGCTGTCAGTGATGATTCATACCCGGCTGTTTTCATTCAACCCCATGAGGCCACTGCATCAGTCAAGCACTCCCTTCAATTCTCCCATGTGCTGTTTCCAAGAATTTACTCTTCATATCTAATAGGCTGTATATGAAATAGCTGATGTATGTCTCCAGTGTACAGCTGGACCAGATGTCAGAAGTTGTAGCAAATTAGGAGACAGAAAACAGCTCTACAGTCTGGGAGAACATGTCAGCCATGCTAAAAAGCTCACACATTTTCAGCCACTCTTCACGCTCTTCTCCCTCGTGTACTGCTTGTGTGTTTTTTTTTTTTGTATGTTCCATCTTGTACAGTTCACATACAACAGAGTTTGGATGGTGAAAAATTGCCATACTCGTGAGCTCAGCTGTCCTTTTTTGTCACTCATAATCATGTAATCTCAGCAAATGTTCCTGACCCACATAGCTGAAGTGATCAAACCCATGGGACAGTAGTGAATAAGTGGGATCAAAGCATTCTCGAGCATTTTTCAGTTATATAAACCGTGTCATTTTATGTCATAAAAACATTTACAGTGTAATATGGTGCAAATAGCATGAGATTAAATAATTCTTCGGGTCGTTCTTCTAGAAACTATATGTCTTTGTTCGGACTTGCAGAAAATGTTTTATTTCTGGCACGACTTCACCTACTGCCAAGGTGCACGGAGGAGGAAAAGAAATTGTAGAAAGGTCAAGACTCCGGCAGCACTTGCGGCATTATGGAACATCTTTATTAGACTGCCGTGTTTCGGCTCGTGCCTTCATCAGGCTCGTCAAGAAACACACTGCGATCTATAGACTTAATCATGTATTCACTAAAAAGAAAGTAGTTGTTTTTTCGGCTCATGGCCTGATGAAGGCGTCCAAAAGCAAATCAATCCCCAGAAGGGGTTGTACAGACTAGTCGACTGGTCAGTGCCATGACGCTTTAAGCATCATGTCGACTAGTCAAATGATCACGTGACAATAACAACATGGATGCCTCAGAGAAGACAGGTGAGGAGCCCATAGGGTCGTTGCAGCAAACTAGCAGCGGTTCATCAACCGTGTGGCAGTACTTCACTTAAGATGAAGCCCATACTACCGTGACATGTAGTATGGGCTTTACAACAAAGGAACTACTGCAATGCACACTCATCCGGAAAGACATCCGCTAACTCTAGCAGATGAACAATCCAAATCCTATCAGCGACAGTCAATTACCAACTTCACCAAATGCCCTGGGGTAACAGAGAGAAGGAGGCTGCACATCAACTATTGATGGTGAATTTCATTGTCAAAGTTATAAGACCTTCAGCTGCAGTGCATGGAGAAGGCTTCAGATAAATACCGTATTTTTTTTTTAACCCGGCTACACTATCCCGTCTTACAACACACTGTAGAGTACTATTAAATGCTATTGTCGGTGCTGAGGTGCTGCCTGTTTTTATACAGGCTATACACATCTGCTGCTCACAGTATGTAGCTCATGAGCTGTCTGTTCTCAGCGTATGTATTCAGGTCAAGAATATAGATTTCATTGGTGCAGAGCATTACATTCAGCTGTGTTTTTACGTGTTTTACTGTGTAGTGACGTCAGCAACTAGTCGGTGTCAAATTGACTTTCATCACATGGTCAAAAATGGTCAAATTTGTGGTCAGAAACAGAAACAAGCATGTTCACAGGCTGGTACAAAAGCGGTTTTAGTGTCCCCATTAATCATAGCAATATGCAGCAATACTGTAGGTGCCCTCACACATTGCTAACTGTCTGCCTTGGCATCACTCACCCATTACCTCTTAAAGCATTTTTAAATTAGTCAGGAGTTTATGGATTCGGGTATGGATTTGGGCTCAATCATTGGCTGCAGACAGGACACTTTTGAATCGGTGGTGGAGAGGAGGACTCTGAACAAACTGTTATCAGTCATGGATAACCCTGACCACCCTCTCCACCACACAATAGACAGACAACGGAGAACCTTCTCCAGAAGGCTCAGACAACTTCGTTGTCTCAAATAACGCTACAGGAAATCTTTCCTGCCCCAAGCCATCAGTTTATACAATTCGTCATCTGTGTGTGACAGATGACACATGACACATTTGCACATGGTTGTTTGGTATTGATTGTAAATTTTTAATCTTACCTAAATTCAGTACACCTCATTGCATTCTAATTTAACTTTTTTAATATTCACTTATTCACTTATCTTATAATTCTTGTAAATATTGTGTATACTTTTTGTTCTTTTTTTAGTTCTCTATTCTTTTTATTGTCAATTTTTAGCTTTTGTTATATTTATGTATGGTTGAATGCCTGTACACTGCTGCTGCAACAGAGAAATTTCCCATTTTGGGATTAATAAAGAAACTATCTAATCTAATCTAATCTAGTCTACTCCCATAATGGTGGCTGCTGGAGCATCCCACATTGGATTTGTGGGACTGTACTGTCCATGTACTGGACAGTACAGTCCCACTGTACTACTGTCAAATTTTATAACATGCACCTTTTGAAATCTTTGGAAGTAATTTACAGCTAGTAGTCTTTCACTCTTTTTTTTACACTTGTCAGAAGCAGCTGTGAGAGAGTGTGAGAGATGAGACTGCCAGTAGCAGTGACGAGCAGCGATGTTGGCTTCCCATCTATCCACATACTTGACCCTTGTAGTGTATGTCTATTTGCATGTGATGTAGGCAGCTATAGTATATTGTTAAGACAGAAACATGCCATAAAACCACATCAAACAGGCCTTCAACAATTACAAAGATAGCTATGCAAATATTTTCTTATCTCCCTTTCCGCTCATCCTCTTCCCAATGCCACAACCCACACACACACACATCTTTTCTGCACTGCCTTTCCCCTGTCATACTAAACAATTCTACATTTATTACCCCTCGTTACCTTCCCAGCTTCTCCTTTGCCTCTTTTTCTTTATTCTGCCTAAGATCAAACTAGCGGCTTCACAGGGGCTGACATGATGTTATGCCGCTGAATGTCCCTCAGGATTGCATGAGTTGTCCTCCCATTCTGCACATCAAAAAAAGACCAGCCTTGCTACAAATGCGTCATTGATGGGAATGGTTTTTTTTTTGTTTTGTTTTTTTGCCAGAAACACGGTGTATAGTTTTCAAAGATGAACCTGTGATATAAAAATTGCGTGCCTATTTCGCTGCTATTTTGTTGGAATCCGTCACGATTCCTATTAGAACAATTGCTCAGGGGAGCAGTGAGGATGGAAATAGCGTCCCTCAACAGGGACTTTCCATTGAAACTTGATCAAAGCCGTATGAATCAACCAGAAGTGCACAAAGTGGAAGCTGCAATGGTAATGGATGGAGCTTTGGTTACATGTAGACAGTGTCAGCCCTATCCACCTCTGTTTGCCATCTATTCATTAAGCGAGAGAGCCTGATTGTAGCTGCGTTTTCAGCTTGTACTTAGGTTAAAATGTTTCTCAGCAGTAGATTCTCTTAATGCAACCTTGATAGGTTTGTTCTCCTGTGCCATGTCAGCCTCCGTCTGAAATAGTCCCCTATACAAGAAAACTCAGGAAATAGCTCTTCTGTTAGTTATCCCTGTGTGAGCATGCATGAGTAATGCACTCCTATATTCCTCATACACAGAAAATAATTGATGAACATTTCCTTTGAGTATCCCTGCTGAATCCTTGATGAGACATGGCAAAGCCTGAAGCAAACAAAGAATCAGATAAAAGCCTTACTTGTTCCTCAGTCCAATGCCAGCCGCTGACACAAATCTACTTGTCCTTTCAGAAGTTGAGGTGCAATTTTTTGCCGAGTGTCTGCATAAAAGGCACCAAGGGACATGTGCTCAATAGGGTTTTATGGAATGGATGGGGGTTTACATGGGAGAGACAGGGAGCTGTTATTGCAGCCTTGAAAGCCTGCCTGACCAAGGCTGCACCGCAAGTTATTTGGTGTGTTTTAGTTTTTCTTTCTCAGTGTCTCCATTCTTGATATCAGCACAAGGACGGTCAGAGCTGACCCTTTCCTGTTCCTATTTGTGCGTCTCCTGCCTTTATCTGATTATCCAGACATAGATTCAAATCTATGCATACGTACTGTAGTAATGGTAAATCCCCTAACAAAAGATTATTTTCTAATTCCTTCCTTGTGTCCTGCAAAAACACTTTCATTAAATCAGAGCTAATGCTGAAACATACAGTGTTATGAGTATGAGCAGACATGGAGGGAAACTACAGACTAACCTTGCTTATGAGGTAACCGCAAGCTGCTAATTAAACCCAAAAAGCGTTTAAAAAAAAAAAAAGGCAACTGGACTTGTAGAGTTTTTGGGGAAGATGTTTCACCACTCATCCGAGTAGCTTGGATCACTTTACGATTGCTTGCAATTCTAGTCTGATTTCTATTGTTTTTAAAGTTAAAGTTTTATTGGCAGTACTGTCACCACAATTGCCTATGATCAGGAACCAAAAAGCTTTTGTTCCTGTGCATGGTTCACACATCTTAACTCGCATACAGATATGTGCTTAGTCCTACACTGCAGACAATACCCCATCAGGGTAGGTGGAATTCTTATCTCGTTCATTATGGTGCCCCGTGAAACTGCAGTGACACACACAAACACTCGCACACTCCAGCGTTGATTATCATAATTACCGGCCATTCTTCTGCAGAGAAGCCGAGACGTTTTTTTCATGTTGTCATGCAGTGATTTTGATCTATAATTAAAACATTTCACACTTGTGATGAAGCAACAAAGGTGCAGATTGGAAGTTATACTTTCAATAACAACTTCTAAGCTTGAATAAGTCGCATAATGAGCTCTACTGACAAAGTGTCCCAGTGTAAATGATTTGGTGTATGATATGGTGTATTTTTGTTTGGGGCTTATCGACCTTTCCTTAAATAGAACTGATGAAAACTGCAGAAAAAGGCAGTCCTAATTTGGGTGATTGGTCGGAGAGGGTGAGAGACATGTAGTAAGGAACGAACAAAAAGCAGAAGCAGACAGACGGGCAGAGATAACAGCAAATGGTGACATAATGGAGGCATGTGTGAGGAGGAGTTGGAAGGCACACAGCGAGGCAGACAGCATCAGAAAGTGGCTGAATTAAGGCTTCGGTGTGTCACCGCCAGTCCACTTATAAGACGCACGCTCCATGCTCCCATGGCACCTTCGCCCTGGATCCCTGCATGTGCAGAATTCACACAGCTCTCATTATCACCTGTGGAATTCAGCGCACATCTGTTATATCACATGTAAATGCAGAAAAGCCATTGACTATCTGACTAGCTCCCCTGCTTGTCCCTCTCGGGAACCACAGACGCAAAAATGGTTGCACGGTTTTTGTCTTGACGGGAACAGAAATCCTCTCTGGCACACATCAGCCATATAGTGCAGTGACAGGAAATTAACTTAAAGGAGGAAAATGCAGGACGTTAAACAGACAGATGAGTGTAGCCTAGAGCGAGATAGTGCCCAGTGTTTCCAGCCATGTGTGGTTGTTAAGTGACATGTAAGGAACATCTCAGGAATCTATAACAATTCATAAACCACTAACTCGGAATCAAGACTTTACATTAATCCATGCGTACACTTGTGTGTCTGTGTCACGGCAATAAATAACAAATGAGTTGAGGTCACTGGATTGACCCTATAGGTCACACACTAGACTGTTCCAGGATCTGTAAATAATTAACACACAGTGCTGGTGGGTGACATGAAATAGCACTGTGGCTTAAAGGGGAACTACTGTTTTTTACAACCTGGACCTTATTTCTGGCATAAAATACGGTTGTTTACTCACCCATATAACTTTTGTGTCATTTGTAGTCAATCGGGAGATATTTAGATCTGCGTATATCCATATAGTGGGAGTGACTGGGGAACCGAAACGCAGCCTATAAATAACGCATTATCTGCTGCGAAGCTCGTTCATTTTACCAGTATTTTGTTATCGTACGCTAGTGCTATTCCCCATTGAGTCCAGAGTTACCTGCTATCATCATCCGGGATCTGTAGACTGACCTACAGACCCCGGGTGATGTCTTCTGACCTGGATGATGTCATCTCTGAGCGCCGTGCGCACCTGCGACAGTCGGCTTGTTTACCTGTAATTTGCTACTGCTATGGTTTGTCCACAATCTCAGAATCGGAAAAATGTTCAGCCATGTTGCAAAAAACTAGCAGTGGCAAATTACGTATTATATTACATATGTTTACACAATCAGGGCAATTTATAATCATATATTACTATAGCCTACTATGTCATTATTTTAAATTATAAAGGAATAATTTTTTGTGACCGTATTTGGTTTTCCTTGTGCTTCCTGATTTTATTTTGTAAAGTTCTTCCTTAGTGTGTCATGTCTTGTTTTACTTCCTGTGTTTACTTCCTGTGTTTTTCCCCCTTTGATTTCTCACGTTCCCAATTTTTGTCTTGGTCCTTATCAGTTTTTGGATTTGTGTATTTGGGTTATTCTACCATCCCGTCAGTGCCTTTTGTTCTTGTTACGTAGGTTTTCATTAAATTAGCATTGTTTCCCGACTCCTGCCTCCCCTCCGCATCTTGCATTTGGGTCCTACTGCTACATAACCATGACAGAACGACTTGACAGAGAACAAAGTGAAAGGCAGGGCTATATATATACACACATGGGCAGAGGGTTAACAAGACACAGGTGAAACGAATGAGGGCGGAGCATACAGGGAGAAACCAATCTAACAATCAAGGGGGGGAAAAAACGGTGAAACAAGACAAGAATAAAAACTGCAAACACAAGGAAAAGAAAACCTGGTCACAGAAAGCACTCCAAATTCCAAACAACGACGGGAATAGTTATATGACTCTACACACTTGATAGTTCCATTAAGTATATGGCAGGCCATACTCGATATGTATTTTTGTTAGGTTTTGTTACTAAAACTGTACTTCTGGACTTTCCTGCCAGTCTCAGCACTGTAATCCCCTAAAAGTGTTGTACTGTAGTTTCTAATTATCTCTCATTTAACAGCATGTACCACAGTGTGCTAGAACACTCTCATTTCTGTAGTGTTTGAACACCAGGAAAGCGTAGAAAATCTCCATCTGGCCACGGATGAGGCAAATCCCAGCTGTAGAAATAAAATACATGTATTTGTGGTTTTGACAACAGCTGCCGCCCTGGAGATATTTTTTTTTTTATATCCCTAAAATCCACTGGAAATGGCAGACGGGAGCAAACGCTCAGCTTGTCATATGGTAAGTAAAAGCTATTACAACAAGTAACAAGTCTCTCTATGTGCTGGAAATCACATTTGCTCCGACAACTCCAACATGAGCAGATTCTGTGAGGAAAAGTGATGCAAAGCCTCACAAAAAGCAACTGCTGGGTATACAGCCACAACATTAAAACCACTGACAGGAGAAGTAAATAACATTGACCACCTTGTGACAATTCAATGTTCAGCTGGGAAACATTTGGACCTGGCATTCATGTGAATGTTACTTAGACATGTAGCACCCACCTAGACCAGACCAGGCACCCCCACCCCAAGGCATCCCCAGTAGGATGCAGCCTGACACAGACACACACACAGAAATTCTTTAGGAACAACTAAAAAAAACAAACAAAACATGAAGAACAGCATAAGGTGTTGACCTGGCCTCCAAATTCACTAGATCCCAAACTGATCAAGTATCTGTGGGATGATCCACAGAGGACCCTCCCCTTAACTCATAGGACCCAAAGGCCAGACACCACAGGACACCCTCAGAAGGCCCATGTCCATTCTCTGATAAGTCACAACTGTTTTGGAGGCACACGGGAGACCTACACAATATTACTAAGGTGGTCATAATGTTATGCCTGATTGGTGTATGCTGGTGATTAGATCAGATAGCAAATATTCCTGAATGGAAATGCCTGATGCACTTAGCAAAACAGCCGTTATAGTTCTTGTGTGTGCAGTTACCCATTTTGCCTAATATTCTCCTCATTTCCCTAAATCAATACAACAGAGCTGGAGAGTACAGTGTTCACATGGCCCAAAGAGCCACAATGGACACATTAATAAGAAATACACCAGGTTGAACTAAGCCAGAATTATACACATTAAGATTTTGAGCAGAGTACTTGAGGTGGTAATATGTGCCATTTTCACAAAAGGAAAAACCACAGACACAGCTATTAGCACAGTGGGATATCAAAGGCTCCACTAAGACAATAAAGAGTTACAGCTCTTCTTGATTGTTTTGCACGGTTGCTCGGCAGGCCCCGTTTGAGATGTTACCGGGTGGAAAATCAGGTGCAGTTTGCAGAGGATGAAACTAATCTTGGGAGAATATTTAGGAGCTGCACTTGTGCAGCCTTTCTAGTGCCTTTTCATAATAAAAACTGGTTAGTGCAAGAGCGCCTCTGTGAATTCAGACTCTGCTCTTAATGGGCCGGCTGCAATTCTCCAAGGGAAACTATTTGGGTAAGAGGAAGCAGAAGAGAAGGCGCATGTGATGGAAAACGAAAGGATGCTCACAGAGGCTGAGCGATTTGATTTGAGGCACCGAGCTTTCTCATTTCCTGTAGAAAATACATCCTTTCTTGATTTAAGTAAAGCTGAAGGGTCAGTCCTGATCCACGCAGCTGATGTGGAAGATGGCATATACTGAGATGTAATATAGTTGTGTCTTACCCTCGAAAAAAATAAATAACTAAATGAAGACATATAATCAGTTCCTCATCCTCGCTTCTCTGTTTAACTTATATAACACGAGGAGTTGTTGTGGTTGTTAAAAGATTTACAGAGTCCCTCCTGACACGGTCCCAGAGGATTGATAAGAAACACTATTTCTGATGGAAACTGCCAGTCAGTATCTCGTCTTGTTTTGACGAGGGAGCTGCAAGTTCCCCACACATTATCAGGGACCGGTGCCGAAGGACAAAACATCTACCGTAACATTTCTCTGATAGCGTGTGCTCGCCCATTTTAATCTTGGATTGGGATGTTTTTTGACGTGAACCCTGAATTGCAGACACAGCTGCAAGGCACTGATGAGAAGAGAGAGAGAGAGAGAAAAAAAAGCACTATATTTTTATGCGAAACCTCAGAACATAGGGCAAAAAATTATGATCAGTAATCTTATTAAGCGTGGAGACAAGCTCGGTTGAGTTGAACATTCTGTTTCTGTACATCATATGCCTTATGTGGAAATCAATGCAGTGTGGACAGAGGTGAAAAACAGACAGAGTGTTCTCAGTGTGTTTATCTAACTGCACTGTAACTACACTTTCTTCACAAAATGTGTTATAAATTGGCTCAGGAGCAAGTTGTCTACACATGTATGCTTTTCATGACTGATCCGTACGAAGTCTTTTTCTATCTATACATTCCTTTCAAAGTTTAACAGCTACTTGCCAGTTTTATGTTGACAAGCCTCGATGGATGTGCGCTGTGGAGGTGGACACGGATTACACGGTCTTACCTCTGATCTGTTGTCGAGTCCGGGGTATTTAGGCTGACTGCTATAGTACTCTGCCTTTTTCAAAAATGCTTTTCAGTGCAAAGGCTGCAATTCGAAGTGCATTATCAATTGTTAATCCAGAGAAAGAGCACTGCAGTTACGTGCCAAATCACGGGGAGCACTTCATAAGCAGTTACAAGTTAAAATTGGTGTCAGTCAGAAAGTGCAGCAACATTAGCCTGAATCCATGAAGGCTACAGGTCTGTGGACTTTATTTGCCCAAAGCCAAGAGCCATGAGTAGTACTGTTCTGCAGAAGGGTTGTTGTACGTCGCTGCCCTCTAGTGATGACTGTTAAACCGAGCCGATCAACATCAACCTTTAAAACAAAAACAATGTCAAGAATAAAACCTTTTGTCCATACAAAGACAAACAAAAAGAATGAGGCAGGCCAGACTAAAGTGAGACATTGACCCATTTTGCCTGGAATGATATAAAGTTGAGCCTTGTCAAAAGCCTAAAATCTGGTTCTTATTGCACTTAACATAATAGTCCATTAGTCGTGTTGGTACAGAGCAAATAGCCCAAGTTGATCCTAAAATCTCACCACACCACTGCCTCCGGTGGTAAATGGAACAGTCACTTTTATCGCTTTGGCGCCATCAGTCAAAGACAGGCTGGCTGGCATGGTGAACCTCAAAATGAAAAAAAAAAACAGGATTTAATCAAAGATAAATGAGCAGCCATTATAAACACAAAGCCATGTTGTCTCTGATTATATACACACACTTTCCCTCCCTCTTTGGGAAATAAACTGATGTAAGTGTCAACCCCTTTCTCAGTGTGCAGGATATTGCATATCTGCTGGGTGCATTGTAATTAGACAACATATTCTTGTCCATATTTTATATATACATGCAATTTTTTATATTTTATATATGTTTCAATGCACCAACTCAATCATGTTAATAATTCATTCATTCATTCATCTTCTGTACCCGCTTATTCCCGTTAAGGGTCTGCTGGAGCATATCCCAGCTGTCATCGGGCGAGAGACACCCTGGACAGGTCGCCAGTCTATCGCAGGGTCAAGTTAATTAGTTTAAGTAAAAATACTAGACCAGGCACCCCCACCCCATAGCAATGACACTCCTTGATGCCAGCAGCCATCCCCAGCAGGATGCAGCCTGACACAGGCACACAACACAAAAATGGTTTAGAAACAGCTAACAAAAACATGAAAAACAGCACAAGGTGTTGACCTGACCTCCAAATTCACTAGATCCCAAATTGATCAAGTATCTGTGGGATTATCCACAGAGGCCCCTCCCCTCAAAGGCCCCCAGTAACAACATCCTGTTGCCAGACACCACAGGACACCCTCAGAAGACTCATGTCCATTCTCTGACGAGTCACAACTGTTTTGGAGGCACAAGGGAGACCTACACAATATTAGGAAGGTGGTCATAATGTTATGCCTGATTGGTGTATGCTGGTGTAGATCAGATAGCAAAATTTCTTGAATGGAAATACCTGGTGCATTTAGCAAAACAGCTCCTATGAGTGGATAGCTGTTGTGTTTATTATAGGTACGTGTTTTTGGAAAGCTTCACAGGCTGTTTTGGAGGCAAGCCTGCACAATATTAGGAAGGTGGTCATAATGTTATGCTTGATCGGTGAGGATGAACAAGATAGACAGGTGTAAAAATAGGTGTGTCTGATCGTGTCCTCTGACGCGAAGAGGCTGGAAACCTTTCCTGTGATCCCATTGGCTCTCTCCCTCTACGTCATGACGTCTGCTGTTGGTGAATGGGCTGGAGGAGAACGTCGTCGAGAGGAGCAACCGTCCGAGCAGCAGAGAAAAGCGACCGGAGGGATGCTCATCTTTCAGGTGAGATTCAGCGGGTTTTTAATCACAATTAATCCGAAGTAGAGGCACGCAGGCGTCCCCTGCCGTCTACCGCGCTGAACGACGCTGATAATTAATATGCAAACAGTGTAAATGCTCGCTGTGAGACGTTTAGCTTAGCAGTTAGCATTAGCTGGAACGGAATGTGTTGGTTTCTGTCTCAGACCTATGTAGGCCTACTAACTGTCATTTAAGATGTCTTCACTGGGTTTTAGTGTATTAGACATAACTAGTCAATGTATGTTTCGGCTGTACCTGGCTATAAATGATGCCGTTAGCTCGCCGTTCATACGTGGCAGTCAAATTAAAAACACCTTCAAAATTGAAAACACCTTCACCTATTGAAACAGATGAGACAGGGCATCGTTGACCCACCTTCTCATCTCATTTAAAGAGCGATGACAACCCGATTTTTAATCTGATACCAGTGATCATGCCTCTAAATCACCTTAAATAAGATTTTAACTCACACGGGGACATTGTATTCCAGAGCCAGAGGAAGAAAGGAAAAATAATAATAAAAGAGTATCAGCTCACCAGGTTATGATTAGCTCAGACATCAGGGTCACAGTCCACCGCCTCTCAAGTCACCTCTCCTTCCACTCATCCGTGATGCCTCACCCAGCTCCAGGTATTGTAGCACTGAGTCAGTCTGCAGAGGCGCGCAGCACCACCACCACCACCACCGTGCTGCTCTCTCTCTGCTGTGTTTGACCTCTGCAGTGACAAAGCTTTGACGGATGACCAGCTCTCACCTCCGGCTCCTCGCCAGACGAGACGTCTGACCACTAGACCAGGATGGAGAGGATGTATGATTGCCGCCCAAATGTTTGCCTTGACGAATCACTTTGGTTTTTTTTGCATTAAACGAAAACCCAGTACAAATCAGATCCCCCACAGCGTTGACACGTGTTTGTTAGCTGAATATTTGTGCACTCTTTTAATAATCATAATACTAATTAAAAAAAAAAAAGTTGAGGGGATGCTTCGAGCTGCTTTGTGGTTTTGTAATTTGTCTTCAGCGTGACAAGGTTGTATCCTCCCTTTGTTCACAGAAATATTTAGAACCGGAAAGTTTACTTTCAGTCTGTTTCCTGTATCCGAGGGCTTTGCCATCATTCGCATTTCTGCTTTGTCATGTGTTACTTGGATTCAGGTGTAGCAGGGTGTGTGTACACAGTGCTGTGTTAACAGTGACAGGGCTGCAAAACAATGATTGATTATTTACATTATTTGTTAATCTGTTGATTATTACGTCATTTCAGCTACTTAGTCTTTAAAGGAAGAATGGGGAAGAGACAACATCTGAGACCAAGGCCTTGTCTTGTCTTGTTTTTTTTTTCAAGCCAACAGCCTAACACAAAGATGTTAAATGAGCCTGATAAAGCAAACACATAAAAATGACAAATGACTCAAACAATGGACCTTCCCATCTAAGCTCTAAATCCTAAAGCAGTCTCCTAAAAATTACTTGCAGCACTTCAGACGCCAAATATTCTGAGTTACAGCAGACAGACTATCATCACTGTTGAGAAATGTTTGTTATTATTCTCTTCTAACCAGTTAACAAAATGAATGACTGTCACCTAAGAGCTTAATGGCGTCTCTGAGTGAAAAATACAGCTCATAGAAAAGAGGACATACCTCACCACCCCAATATCTATCAGCAAGCTACAGATGTGAACGACCTAGACACACATGCAAACTTTGTGGTTTTGTTTTTAAGTTTCATGCCAATAAAACCCCAGATTTCTGATACTGGCCTTGCGTACAATATGACTGACATGGCTTAAACAAATTCTGATCTAATAAATGACTTGTGACCCTCCACTCCCCCAGCATGCGGTGACCAGGACTGAAGCCTGAAGGAATCCAGCTTAGATGAAGGATGAAGAGCCCGGTGCACAGATGCAGGGACGTGGAGCACGGGCGCGGGCAGGCCGGGACAGGGGCGGGAACCACCTGTCTGCAGGTCGAGCAGCGCATCCCCATCTCCAAAGACGTCATCACCGCCTCTTCCGCCTCGGCCATGTGGTTCATCAAGGACGCCTGCGGGATCGTGTGTGCCGTCATCACCTGGCTGCTGGTCTTTTACGCAGAGTTTGTGGTGTTGTTTGTAATGCTGCTGCCCTCCAAGAATCTGACGTACAGCATCGTGAACGGGACTCTGTTCAACACTCTTGCCTTCCTTGCCCTCGCCTCACACCTCAGGGCCATGTGCACTGACCCTGTAAGTGTTTTTTTGCTTTTTTCTTTGGTAGTTATACATGTACACAGCTTTAATTCTCAATGCCATGCAGACAAGTTTATGATATTTAGCTTTGTGTGGTCCTGAATCACGCTGCTGGACCTTTTATAAATGATAATACATTTAGCCTCTGCCTACTTTTTCAATAGTGATTGATGAGCTGCACAGTCAACCGCTTTATATGCGTGTTTCCCTTTTAGGGGGCCGTGCCAAAAGGGAATGCTACTAAGGAATACATAGAAAGCCTTCAGCTGAAACCAGGGCAGGTGGTCTACAAATGTCCCAAGTGCTGCAGCATCAAGCCTGACCGAGCACACCACTGCAGGTAGGACAAAAAGGACATGGAATATTCACTGCAGCGTTTGGCATCGCGGGCCCAATCAAGTGCTGTGTTTTGGTGCAGTGAAGTCAGACTTTTGACTTTGGATCATTTATGAAGAGAGAGTCCTCCCTTTGTGATGTTATCCTCTTCGCTTTCTACTAGCGCTGTCCTTGGGCACCAGATTTTGATTTGGTTTCACTCTAACAATTCAGTTTCTAGTCACATTTTTAGTCATTTGACTTTTGTTAGTCATCGTCTGGTTTTTGTCACATGCGCCTTTTGTGGCTCCAGCTGTCGCCATGTTTGTTTTGCACGGTTAACATTAGGGCTGGGCATCGCTACCGGTTGCCTGAATCGATTTGCTTCTGATTCAGAAGGTCATGATTTGATTCGACTGCAACAATAACAACATAGCAGAGGTGAGGGTTGTGAGAGAGAGGACAAAAGAGAAGCAGTGAGGAAATATTATTACAGTATATGTAGATTAAATGTTATCTGATTAAATAAATAGTTACTGCAAACAGATACAGACGGCCCCTGTGGTTCTGTGTCCTCCTGTGGACGTCTGGATGGTGGATAGGTCAGAGAGAAAATAAATGTCATAATTTCAAGGAATTTAAAAAAACACACGACATTAATGTGTATTTGTTTCTTTAGTAGTGTCAGGGAGTGGTTGCAGGAAGGAAAGAGCAGAGTATGATAGAGCAAGCTACATAAAGAATAAAGAAAATCATGGTGATTGTAGTTAAAGAGAGGAAATACATTGACATAATTTAATGGGGCTGTAATGTTTTACAATGTATTCATGTGAAACTGCTCTTGTAAGATGGCGGTGAGATTTTATTAAGGAAATATTTAGGCTTATACCTAATAAATCACTTTGGACTGAATCGATAGCGAATCTATGAAATGAATCGCCTTGAATCTGAGAATCAACTTTTCTTTTTAAGCCCAGCCCTAGTGAACACGATTACAAGCATGTTCTCGTCTATGACCAGACCAGGTTTATTTGGATGGCTCTGTTTACTTCCAACCCACTCTGCTCTGCAATAACAACACAGTGACTCTCCTCAGCAAAGTAAATCTAGTTATCATTTCAAAACACAGCCTTCTTGTCATCTGTGCTCTCCCGGCAGTATTGGCCCTTACTCTGAGGGTTTAGGTTGAGAGGAGAAGCTAAACCTTTGAGAACATAAATGCAGTTTTTGGTGCATGTCTCTATTTGTCAGTCTCCTTTTAGTCTAATCTTATATGTTTTATTTGTTGACCAAACTTTTATGGGTTAATATTTGTTTCATAATTTTTTTTTTGTTGTCCTTGGAGAACTAATGTTCATCTAATGTTCGTCGAATTTAAATCTTTGTAACTGACACTTAACTTTTCCTCCAGTGTTTGCAAACGCTGCATACGAAAGATGGACCACCACTGTCCGTGGGTCAACAACTGTGTTGGGGAGAACAACCAGAAGTACTTTGTGCTTTTTACAGTAAGTGGATGCGCATTTTTGAGCCATATAACACTGTGCCGCAATAGTGCGTCACAAATCAGTAGTGTTGGCAGTTTCACATTGACTGTCAGTCTGTTTGCAGTTGGCGTGTGTGGTCAAGTGTGTTCCTCTTTGTGTCTTCTTTTTTTAACCTAGATGTACATTGCACTCGTCTCTCTCCACGCCCTGGTGATGGTGGTCTTCCATTTCCTCTACTGCTTTGAAGATGATTGGACAAGTGAGTGTTTTTTTTTTTTCGATAGCCTCATTTCCCTTCGCTCATAAAAAGAACAAAACCACAATCATGAACTCACAGTGCGCCTTTGAAATCTTACAGTGCGCCTTTGTACATCAGAAACATAAAACAAATAAAAATATATACAATTGAGATAAAATAGGTGGGTCAAAATAATTGAAACCCCTGTCAATATAGCTCTATACAGTTCAACAGCAACACATACTACATCATTCAGAATGATCGGAATTAATTTCAGGACTGTGTAATCTATATATGTTTGAGAGCCATTGTTAGCATGTTGTGGGTAGCACACACATAGACAGTATAAATATGGACTGCCCAACGGCTCCTCAAAAGTGAAACCAAAGCAAGTAGAGCTCCCCCTGGTGGCTGGCTGCAGTATAGGTCATAAGCTCCACCCCCTCTATGTTAGTGGATGGGACTTGGGCCGAACTAAAACACTAAAGTACACGTCAAATAAAAAATTTTCAAGGATGGTTTCTGTCATATTCGGTAGCTATTATAATAATGATGCATGTTCAAGTGTCAATTTTTTGGATAAGTTTCATTTTAGTTGGTTATTTAACGCTATGGAAACAGGATGTGACATAATGACGACCACCTGGCTCTGGCTCCAAAGTCGCAAGATGGCGCTGCCCATATCCCTGGTAAAATAGCATCAGTTTGGCCAGTGCAAGGACGTGGGGATGCATTGTCCATATTTATATACAGTCTATGGTAGCACATCAGCAGACTGAGGCACGCAGTCAGGATGAGAACGTCCTTTAAGCTTGGTTCATAGTCCTGCAAGTGGTCTACATGGAGCCTGCGCAAGGGGGTTAGGCCGTCGAAAGCGTTCATAAATGTGTCTGTATTGTTCTGTAATTACGCTGCTAAAGCCCAAGGTGGTGAACTTGTCAGCTGCGTTCAGTTTCACGGTGTCCTTCACACAATGGCGAGTGGAATTGAGCCACTCATGTTGTAGTTTAAGCTATTAAATGCGGATTAACAGTTGCTTTCACTCAAATCTCTGCAGCACAGATTATAGGGAAAAGTTTCTTTGCTTGTACGGTGTGTACGAGGAAATGCATTTTAGACCTATAACATTTCTGGGTTACGATGTAGGGCCTTTATATTCTCTCAAAATAATTCGGGGAGCATCAGAGAAGTCTACAGGACTTTTTTCTAGAAGATTCTAGCAAAAAAGTTGACTGCCGTCTCAAATAATTCATAACGAGGACTTGTTCCTGCAGTGATAGAAGTGTTTTCCTGCATGAGTCATCGCTCTTACTCAGAGCCCTACACTCAAATGCTAATCAAATGTACCTTTCTCAAAGTTTTAATGTTCCCACCTACAAATGAGCTCAAAGCCCTTGATCGTCACGTAGGCGTTTATAACCTTCTGTGCCTGTGATTCACAATTCATTATCCGTATGTCAGCTCTTGTGCTGATAACATGACTAATTCCGTGGTAGTAGGGGTCGAGGGGTGCAGTGATTATAGATTCTGGTGGGTTTAGGGGTGTTATATGAATTGGGTGCAGGCCTAGTCTAGTCACGGTATACATGAGAGTATGTAGTTGTGCTTCGGTTTGAGGATTTGATTCGTTTTCTTAACTTCTTTTTGCGTTCTACTATAACAACTGTACCTCTATGTTATGGAGACCATCATGGTAAATAAGTGCATCTTGTTTCTAGATTCCAGTTCAGTATAACTCTCTTCATCCCAAACACACACACACACTAGTCTTCTACAAGATAACAGATGCACATACCTGACTTCAGACCTTTGACCCCTCTCTGTAGAGCTGCTCCAGTCACCAGTAGACCACTGTAGTTTCTTTGATAGCACTGTAGTAGTTCCTCATTCGATCCTCTTCTTTGCCCTCTCACGTCTCTGCCTCCACATCCTTCCATCCCCCAGAGTGCAGTTCCTTCTCTCCTCCAGCAACAGTCATCCTCCTCATACTCCTGTGCTTTGAGGGCCTCCTCTTCCTCATCTTCACCTCTGTGATGTTCGGCACCCAAGTCCACTCCATCTGTACCGACGAGACCGTAAGTGACCCATTTAGTGACCTGCTCGATCCTCTGCCTCCTCCTTTCTGCTCTTCTCTGCCTTCTTCCTCCTGCTCTTCAGACCGTAACCCTGCTGCTCTCACCCTTTGTTCTTTTTTTAAAAACAAGGATCATCTTTAGCTTTCTAGCTCTAATGCAACATTAACAAGTCAAGTGGCGTCCGCAGCAAATTCCCTTCCAGTTTTTCACAGTCAGCATTGCCTTCAAAAGCAAGTGACTGTCAAAAAGGAACAAACTGAGTGCCTTAAAGGTAAATGTGAGGTTTCAGCGGCCGTACTTATTCATTTTATTGCACTACGTGGACTACAGTGTGCTGCCACTGCTGCTTCGGGCTGATGTGAAACTGATGGTTTATATGAGAAGTGACAACTTTTAAGGATATATAGCAGCTGATCATGTTTCTAGCATGGTATCATACTCAGCCATCAGATGACTAGATTAGCTTTGAAATCCCATAACAGCTAGAGAAAAACTTTGACCAAGATGTGGAATAAATGTTTAATTTGATCTCTAATTATAGCAGGTAAAACATACTGGAAACATTTGTTTTCTGTGCTGGCAAAACATCTGAAATCTGTTCTGGTGCTGATTATATATTCTATATGCAGGATTCAAAGTTTGTCAGGCATGTAACTAATACAACTTTTGTGTAAGGGAATCAGAAACAAATGTTGAAACTAAGAAATGTGATTGAATAAGATTAGATAATCCTTTAATTCATCCCACAGTGGGATGTACAATGTATATTACCAAGCTTAGCATTAGTTTTAGCTGGGGCTAGCTCAGCAGCTAGCTTTCACTTTATGTAGCCATCTGACTTGAGACTTATGGCATGCAGAAAATAAACCAGAACACAGCAGCTGCAGGCTGGCCACGTTTAATTCACATTGGCCTTGGCAAACAAGGCAGCCTACGCAGATGAGTCTTAGTAAAGACTCCAGGATGCTGTATAGATTTGTAAATAGCTCTGCTAAACCGGAAAATCCGTCTGAAATATCTGTTCTCATACAGATGCACATCCATCCTCTCTTGGCTAAATTACATCCATCCTCTGTTAAACATGCCAACAACTGTTGACTGAGTGGCTTTGGCCCATGACAAATGGAGGATAACGGTGTGTGTGGGTCTTATTTCAGGCTCAAATACGCATCTTCAAGGCTCCTCTTCTTTGCCCAAGTTGTAGGATTTGGTACTCAGCTGTCTGCTATGCTTTGGCGGTTACCTCAAAAGCACAATATGTGATTCAGATGTTAACCCCATAACCCAGACTGCAGCCCTCTGTCTCCTTCAGACTGATTTCCTGGTCTGCGCTGTTAAAGGTTAAAGGCTTTACAGCAGCTCTCAGTGGAGAAACATAAAGATAGCTTTTTTTAATTATGTCACATATGTTTGCATTCACTTCATTAATAATAAACATGATAATACGGATGAGAATAATCGCTAATACGCAACGTTGCCATGTGGTAGAAGTGTTTAACGTCATTCTCACTCCACATTTAACCTGTAGGCTCTGAGCACGTCTTCCTTAGAGACTGAACATGTTCAGATTTCAGCACTATATATAAATATAAAGATGCATGAATGTATTTATTGTCCCAGCAAAGGTATACTTTGTCCATGTATCAGTTGAAGAAGGAATCACTATCGTACGTGAAGTTTGGTGCTGTGCTAAAATTATAGAGCCTACTGTGATGGTGGGCCTGTGGATTGTAGCTCGCCAAACTCTGTTCCTCTTCCTGCTCTGAACTTCTTTTTGTCTGCAACTCTAGGTCAGAGATATGAGTGGCATTTGATCATAGGGGCTTAGAGGGCTTGTACATATTAGGAAATATACAACACACAGACGGGGGGAGGCAACAGAGCACCAGCAGATATAAAATCACTCAAAGCCTGAAGTACCGGCCCAGATTACCTGTTCTTGCTGACAAAATGGGTGTTTGGAATTTGGTTTGTGATTGACTCACCGGGTCGCAAAAAACACCAATTGAAGTTTGGTTGTCTCTCGTTTTCAGGGCATAGAGCAGTTGAAAAAGGAAGAGAGAAGATGGGCTAAAAAAACTAAGTGGATGAACATGAGGGCGGTATTCGGACACCCATTCTCCTTATTGTGGTTTAGCCCCTTCTCCACCCCTGACCACGGGAAGGCAGAGACCTACCAGTATGTGGTGTGAGCGAGGCGGAGGGGGAGGCCAGCCCAGCCCAGCCCCGCCCCACTGAGCTCAGCTATGTCAGTCCGTTTGCTCCCACTGCTCTTTACACTGTATATCCCACGCTAGCCATGGACAGCTAGTCATGTGCTTTATTTTTTTTTTAAATTTTATTTTGTGATGCCATGAGTGCGCTATACGTTTACTTTTGTGTTGCCTTGAGTGAGTCGAGTTGCAGAGAAAAAGAAACCCCTTTTCCGTTTTTTGAGTCCTGTTTGCAAACACTGTGATGAATCTGTTTTTGTTTCTAATCTACTTCTCTTCCCGTTGTATCGGAAGCCTCCTCTTTTTCTTGCCCTGTGTTTCCTCTTGTTTCTACTTAAAGGGTTAGTTCAACTATATTACAAACAAAAAAAAAAAACATAAAAAACCCAAACATATTTTATCGTGCAGTCCTGGTGGTGCCTGGCCACGCAGATCATTTGTTAGTACGTCTTTTTATGGGTCCTGCATTTACCAGTGTGGAAAACCACGGAAATGACGTTTTAGGTAAACAAAAAAAAAATAATTAATAAACTGATGTCAACTGTAACAAAGAGTCTTACTATTAGAAATGCCAAATAGTGTAGAACTTGCTTTTAAATATTAGTATATGCAGCATGTTTTTAGCAATTTGGCTGAAAAAGTATAAGTCAGCCCACCTCCCCAATCCCCTCCCAACGACTAGACAGTGAATGGACAACGTCTTTTGTAATTCTGGTGAATTGACCCTTTAAATCTTCCTCTTGACAGACAGTAGTCAGTAGTGTGTTCCAGACGTGGATAAAGTAAACCTTTTAAATGGGTCCACGCTACAATGGATCGTCTGAGCCATTCTGCAAAATGGATCCATTGCTCAGGCCGACCCTTTTAAATGGTCCCAAACGTCGGCGGTTTGTCATCGTTGTTGTGGATTTTATGGAGTTGTATTTGTGTTCTGCTAATTAAAGAAAATCTCCCATAAATTAAAAGAAAAATAAATGGAAAAAAAGGCGAGAATATGGTAATCACATGCAGTAGTCTTGGATAATTAAGCTGCAGTGAAAAAAAAAAATTCATTATGGGGTCTTTCAAACGATACACAGAAAAAAATAACCTCTGGTCACGACTGGAAAGTCCTCCAACCAATCAGAGCTATTTGTTGTAAACAAATCCAACTCCACAGCGCTCTGATACTGTAACACGTCGCCACATAAAGCCCGATCCTTGCAGATCATAATCAGAAGCCCAACCCTTTATATCATTATCGTAACATAATCAGATCCCCAACAAGAGCGACTCCAGACCAACTTTCTGCCACAAAAATTTTGTGGGCGGAGCAAGTTGAGCTGGCTTCCAGGGCTAATTTATCCACTTTAAACTGATTTATTTATTTATTTATTTTTAATCTTGGGAGATTTTCTTTATTTACTCTGACACATTTATGACACACATACATTTTTGGTCTATTATGGTTGTGAAAATATTTTAAATGCGGCAAATTTTAGCATGTTTTTGTCCCTGTGCTAAGAGTCAACTCTGGCTTGTATCACTCATCTTTGTAAGATAGGGATGCACCGATGCCACTTGTTTCTTTCCTGATTCTGACATTTAATCCTTCCCACTCCAATACCAGTTCATTGCTCTCTCCCCACATAAATACTGAATATTTATAAGGATATTAACATTTTGTTGATTTCATGACACCTGGTCGACTTTAAAAGGCCACTATCGGCTCTGACACTGATGTTGCATCTGTGCATCCCTGATTTAAATCACTACTGAAAGGTTTTCCCTTGAGAGTCCAGGAGGGCTGCAAATTCCAAGCATAAATTATTTGAGTCTGATATTACAGGCTCTGTGGTATCCCTCTTACAGAACAACATGAAAGACCAAAAAAAATGTCACACTTTCAGTTTAACCATGTGTTTGGAGTGATTTTAAGATCTACGTGTTGCCCAAGTGTGGAACATTGTCCCCGATTCCTCTCTGATACATGCTCGACACAAAGCCCCGCTTAGAAAGCGGAGATGCGTTTTATTTTTGCCCAAAACAGGCCAGGAGGTTTTTGTTTGTTCCACCAAATCAAATCCACAGTCGGGAGTGCCAGCTGGCTCGTGGCAAGTTTTACCGAATCATTCGTGGGAATTAAAACGCTCTCAGTCAAATTTGTTTACCACTGTAAACCTCAACCTGTCGGTAAACAGAAAAAACGTGGTCGTTAGAATCCTGTTGACAGACCCGACAATGGGTGACGCTGTACCAAACGTTCATTCTTCCGTTTTCTTTGTGAAGAAGGGTTTAGCGTCCCACCAGCGCTCCCTGTTTCCGTGTGCATGAACACTTGCCAGTGAATCAGCTCGTGTGCTCTAAGCCCATGTGGTGTTTTGATGTCGTGTGTGCCAAATCCAGAAAAAAAAAAAATGATTATTTGGGGAAAGCTGTGATATCAAACACTGGTTCGGATTTAAAATAGTCTTTGCTGTAGGAAACATTAAATCCTGTATGAAGTAAAAAGGGAAGCCCTGCAGAAAAAAAGTCTGCAGCAGCTGGACCGTCTCTCTGCGATATTCCCGACTACATCAAAGCATTTAACAGTATTAACTTTCACCACTTACATTTACACAAATACTAAAAAACAGGCTAAATTGCACTTTGTATTTATCTTTTAAGTTGTTTTTTTTTTTTTTTCCATATGTGAACTGCTCTGTTCCAAAGCGTGCATTTTATTCTTCTATTCTTTGTTTACATGACGTTGTATGGATCTTTTGTTGTTTCTGAATGCATGGTTCGGGTGAAGGCTAGCTTGGTGGTGTACGCGATACACTGCCGGCGTGATGGTGCCGAGTCTCGCTGGTGAGAGCGATGATGGAGATTTGTTTTTTACAGAAATATGAATTCTTTCTAAATATTCTGAAGATATTTCAGCACCTGCACAGAGAATAAATTCTTCTCAGCTGCAATGCAACAACTGTTCTTTATTCTGGTGTGTGTTTATTTCCTTAACTGTTGAGGACGTTCGACCAAATGTTCTTTTTATTCAGTGTTTAAACGATGTTAGAGTCCCTCTCTATATTCCTTGCATACCGTTTTTTTGTCCATGTGACCCACAGACCCTGCATTTCCCCTGTTTTCCATTCTTCTCCCACTTTACTGTCTGTAATCTGCCTCTCCCCCATGCAGTGTCCCCTCCACACTCATGCATTATTGCTTTGGTTGATAACTCACTTTGCCAAAAGCTTTCTGAAGCAGACAGCTCTTTATAATCTTGACAGAGAGGTAAGCTTGCTAAAGAGGTCACATTAGCTGTCTCATCAAGCTTAACACGTCACAAGCATGCTGCTTTTCAGTCGGTGTGCTTTCAGTTCTTTTTTTCGTTGGTGCCGTTTTCTAACTCAAACGTTTTGAATGAATGAATGAATGAATGAGAGAGAGAGAGCTCTGTATGTGACATGACACATGTATGTGCCAGTCTTTTATTTTTGAAGTGCATGCGAGTCATTTTGTACTTTGTCATCTTGGGCATGTTTCATTTCAATTCTTATAAAAAAAAAAAAAAAAAAAAAGGCTTAAAACGTCATAGAACAATCGCATGTATTAATGTACATTCAAAGTTTTTGATTGCGGTAACATCTCCTGTCTGTACTGGCCTTTAAGCGACGCATCCTTGACTACGCTTAAGAAAACACAATCAAGTCAAAGCTGTTAATAGGCTCCAGCTACTGTTGCTCATTCTTAAATATGTGAAATACCAGAATTACTACATATATATGCGAAGAAATTGACCTGAAAGTCGATAAAGAAAACCCAATCAAACAAACAAAAAAATTAATGACTTCTGCATTTCCTTATTCAAGAAAATGAATCATTTGTATATATCTGTGAGTGTCTAGTGTAAACCCCCTTGTGCAGCAATAATGGCAGCTAAACTTTTCCGGTAACTGCTGATCAGCCGCTCAGAGCTTCAGTGGTATATGCTGTACAGTGGCACTCTGCTGGGTTGGCTCTTTGCATGAGTAATATAATCTGCAGTACCTACAAATACACTTAAAGCTCCCTGATCAAGATGATAGATCAGATTTCTTTAATTTCTAAAAATGTTTGCTGCTTAAGTAGTGAATGAATCTATTATCAAAATGGTTTTGGTGATTGAACCTAATACAATCCCCAAACTTAAATCAATGTCTATATACACCAATCAGCCACAAGATTAAAACCAGGTGAAGTAAATAACATTGACCAACGTTTGGACCTGGCATTCATTCATGTGGATGTTACTTAGACATGTAGCACCCACCTAGACCAGACCAGACACCCCCATCCCATAGCAATGACACTCCTTGATGGCAGCAGCCATCCCCAGCAGGATGCAGCCTGACACAGACACACACACACACACACACAAAAACAGCACAAGGTGTTGGCCTGGCCTCCGAATTCACTAGATCCCAAACTGGGCTAAGGCTCAGACTCAATAGCTATTTAAAACACTAGCAGCCTATTAACCTCGGCTGTGCTCTGTTTGTACTGCTAATTAGCAGATACTCAAGTTGTTTTTGTAGATAACAAAATTAGCAGGGCGAGTTTTGTTTCTCATTTTATGATTTTACAGTCTCTTTACTCTTGGTCTGTATTGCTTCCTGGTCAGTACGAACAGGAGGAATGATTACCTTAATCAGTAACTCTTTGAACAAACACATGGCAAAATGAGTATTTAAGATCCAAGCCTATGTTTTCATTTTATTAATTTTTTTTTTAGTCTGGACATCTGAGCGACTAGCGCAGAAAGCAAAATCATTACGTGTTGTTGCCACATTGGCGTTAGCGTCAGTTTCATGTTGTGATTGATCATGCATGCAGTGCTGAATCGGCAACGCTCCGTCAACCTTTAGAGCCTCACTGTCTTGTCCTCTTCAGGGAATTGAGCGTCTGAAGGGAGAGACGGGGAAGTGGGGGAAGGTGCCGTGTTGGGAGGCCATGAAGATGGCGTTCGGGGACCCGTTCTCTATGTCCTGGTGCAGTCCTTTCACGGGGCTGAGCTGCAAGAAGAGGCCTCTGGAGCACATCACCGTCCCACAGGGGGAGATCATCGAGGAGGACGTGATTGAGATACCACTCAACTAGAGCTGCCCGGTGAGCAAGACTTCTTTTAAGACATCTTTGAATTTGTGGACATAAATCTATATAGTGGCTTTCTAAACAGTGAAAGGATTGTTTTGTTTTGTTTTGTTTAAAATGTAAAAGACTACGAACAGGGCAACTTTTATCAGACTTCAACGTATTTGCCTTTTGTAACTGCAGTGTGGCATCATGTGGAAATTATCTCTCACGACTTAACTCTTGCAGCCAGAAACTGCAGCATTTCCAGAGATCATCACCGACTGCTGAAGTGAATGAGCTGCGAGGATTCAGAGCTCCTGCCAGCGTGACCAAAGCATCTGAGGGAGAAGAGGAGGTGACGGACTTTAAAGACTCATCTCATTGAGCTGCCTGAGGAGGAAACCACTAACAGGAACTCTAAGCTAATTGTCTCTGCTGCCTTTTTTTTTTTTTCATCCTAAAGACTTAAACTCACCTTGTGCCTTATCTGTCTTTAAAGAGAAAATGTTTGAGAGTGACTCACTTTGTTTAAAAACTCATCTCGACTCTTGACATCTGTGTCAAGTTGCCATTTTTCAAACTCAGCTGCACGGTGCAAAATAAATTGACTAAATGTAGGGGACATTATTGTGTAATCAGTGAAACTGCTGGATAAGGGCTTCAAACTACTGAATGGGTGCTGAATATTATCATGGGACCACTCCTCTCTCGTCGTGTTTACATTATTTTAACAAACTGTCGGTGTGGGTTACTTTTTTAAATTCACAAATGAATGGAAATGTTTCCTTTTTTAATCTGTGCATTACAAATAGATGTGTCTCAAGACTTTGATTATGTTGATGAGCTAATAGCTCATTCAGCTCATCTGTGTATTAACTATGAAACTACAGCCATCAGCTAGTTAGCTTACTGCAGCATGAAGATGAACAAGTCTGGCTTTGTACAAAGACAACAAAATCAACCTACCAGCATTTTTTTAAAGTCTCCCAATCCACAGATTTGATGGAATTTGAACAAAAGCTGAGATTTAACTTTACTGTTAAATCTCTTTACTGTTTTACCTTGACAGAGCCAGGCTGCTTCCAGTCTTTATGCTAAGCTAGGCTAACCACCTCCTTGTCGTAGCTTCAAGCTAGATTTATGCATCTATGCTGGATCTATGCAGGGGCAACATATACTACATACCTACACCATTATAAGCATTGATTCTGTATTTATGCAACTGAAATGCAAATCGTCAGTAGCATGTTAGCTGTGTTGATTTTCTCTGTGTGTCAAACAATGGCAACTGGAACTGGGCGGATCGTTTTTTTGGGGGGAGGGGGGTCTATGGGGTGGCATTCTATGGGCAGATGTATGTAAGAGTTAATAAAGTATCAGCAATTAAATCCAATTTATAGTAAACTGTTGACTTTCAATCTAACTTTACTAGCTAGCGCTTATAAAGTTAAGCTAAAGAGACGCTTTTCGAAGCTGGAAACCTGCAAATACATTTCAGATTCGTTATGAGACCACGGCTGAGTAAATCTGAACCTGGCAGGCTGCCATAGTGTTAATATTGTATGGGAAACCCTGATGTGGGAGTTTGACCTAATAACTGTTGAACAATTTTACTTAAATCACTGCAAAGCAGAGAAGAGAGAAGACGTCTGAGTGGTAGATGGTGTGTAGGAGGGTTTTTCCGCCCACTGAGATACATGGAGGAGGAAATGAATTTCAGATCCGTCACAGCTGCTGTGGTCTCCATGGTCTCCGCGACAGGTACTTACATTTCTGTGGAGGCGCATGTCCGTCCACAAAGGGTACAGAGCTATGCCATACATGTGAAGCATGATGATAATAAAAACAAAAACAACAAAAAGAACAGTCAACCTTATGTGTTCCAAGGAAGTAGAGAGGTACGTATATTCCAGCACAATAATCCAATGGTCCATACATATAGTATATCAGATCATATATGCTCTTGTTCCATATATTAGTCCATTGTTTGTATGATCATCACAGTGTTACATTGCGGCCACTTTCAGTATATACTGTAAATTAATATAAATGGCCTGGGTGTTCAGACAGAACAGCAAGTTTTCAATAGTTTATCTTTCTTGGGGGAAATGTTGGCTTTCTCTAGATCCATTTTAGGCATTGGTAGCAATCAATATCCCTTTTATTTTCTTCACATTAGAAGTTATGAGTGCGTAGTAGTCTATTCCAGTGTTATTCTTCAAATCACCACGAGGTGGCATCAAAGTAAAAATCCAATAACACCTGTCATTCTGAGACATGGCTTAGCAACAAGCAATCTCCTAAGTGCAAGAAGCTCCTAAGAAACTGACTTACCTCCCTTTATGAGCAACATTTCCACTTCTATGTGCTTTGGAAAGTCCAGTATGTCCCTCTGAGGGAGACTTTTTTTTTTTTTTTGCAGTTCTCAAAGATTGTTGTGACTGCAACTTCAGATCACGTGCAGCACTCGCGCGAGAAGCCAAGCAATTCGTCACTTGTCCTTTTTCTCCTCCTCCTCCTGCGGGAGCGTCTGAGGTGCGGAGCCATGGAGCAGCAGGAGTCCACACAGAGTGAGAGAGATGCCAACCCACCACAACGTTGCATGGGTCTCCCCGAAGATCAGCCTCCCCAGCACGGCCTTGACACACCAACAAGGCAGATTCAATATGAATAAAATAAAAGCAACTGAATATTTTCACTACAACTTTTTTCTATAAATATATAAACACCAATCAAGCATAATATTATGACCATCTTCTTAATATTGTGTAGGTTTTCCTTGTGTCTCCAAAACAGTTGTGACTCATCAGAGAATGGACATGGACTGAGGGTGTCCTGTGGTGTCTGGTAACAGGATGTTGTCAGTGGAGTCCTAAGGGTTGAGGGGAGGGACCTCAGATACTTGATCAGTTTGGGATCGAGTGAATTTGGAGGCCAGGTCAACACCTTGTGCTGTTCTTCATGTTTTTTTTACCTAAACTGTTTTTGTGTGTGTTTCTGTGTCAGGCTGCATCCTGCTGGGGATGGCTGCTGCCATCAAGGAGTGTCATTGCTATGGGGTGGGGGTGTCTGGTCTGGTCTAGGTGGGTGGTACACGTCTAGGTAACATCCACATGAATGAATGCCAGGTCCTAAAGTTTCCCAGCAGAACACTGAAGTGTCACAAGATGGTCAATGTTATTTACTCCTCCTGTCAGTGGTTTTAATGTTGTGGCCAATTAGGGTATATGTTATATAAAGTGGAAGGTAAACGTCAGCGTGCCACGTGTGTATGCAGGGAGCTTACAGAGGAGATGAAGTTGGAGGCAGTGGTAGTGACTGTAGCCCTGGCTGAAGAGGAACAGTGTCTGAGAGCCTTGGAGAAGAAGGTCCACATGACAGCGTTACAGGCGAACAGCAGGCCTCCACACAGCAGCCGCAGGGGGATGTGGAGCTGAAAGTGCAGGGAAAAGCAACAACAACAACAACAGCATTATTATTATTATTATGAATTACAAACATGATTACTGTTAATCTTTTCCTGTCATTGGTTGTGAATCATCTCTGAAAGTCTTAACAACTATATTTTTAAATATCTACACTATAGGCTACAGATGAATCAGGTAAGTGTTAAAATGTGTTTCTAATGTGTTACAAGGCGTTACAAGTCACACACCAACATGTAATCTAAAATTAAAAATAAGTAAACTCCACATTCTCGTTAAAGAGATTAAATACATCATACTGCACCAATAGTGTCCTGTAAATCTTCTTTTATTATTATATGACAGCTTTAATGGTTTCTACTGTATTAGTAGCTGCTGGAATATTATTTACATCCATTTATTAGTGTTTGTGTACTAGCACAAATGCACTTTTCACTAAGTTTCTTCTAACAAGGAAAAAATAAATAACTCTCCTTCGACTACATCATTTAAAAAAGGAGTTTAAAGTTGTGGATTTGTTTTGTAGCCTGGCTGTGAGAGCTGCCATCTTTGTTTTGATGCTCAACCGGTGTTACAAGATTTGCAAACGAGTTCAAACTCTTTTATCGTGATTAACCATGAGTGTATGCTCATGCTAACACACCACAGAAGATGAAACAGCAGCTTCTAACGTTTTAACAGACAAATATAGAAAGAAATTACATATATAACAGATTTACTGTACTTGTAACAAAATGTTCATGTATGACCCTGCATGGTGAGATATTTTAAATCCTCTAAAAGAAAGTAAAACGTGTGGAGAGGAGCAGAGATGTCATATTTAGTCACCCAGTCACAGGCAGCAGCTCCACCGTGTGTTTCGGTCCAGCCGTTCAGTCCCGACTCACACATCTCTCTCAGGTAGTCCGCACCGAGCGACAGCTTGGCTGACAGAGAGGCAGCAGCACCCAGGAACCCCGCTATCAACGCGTAAAAAGACCCCGAAAACATCTCTGAGGACGCCGAGACACTTTACTGTGTGAGGCAGGAGCCGTTGACACTTCCAGGTGACAGTAGCGGCAAGTGAGAGTTAGAGGATGTGGACCGGCGAAGTGACATTTCACAATAAAAGCCTGCTCAACGAACGACGTGTATTTACAATAATCCAGTACAGCTGCACAACTTTATTTGACTATATCAAAATCAATTTGACCTCCATGTGTGGTATAAACAACTACCACGAGAATAACATTCGGGTGTTTCTGATAGGCAAATTATTATGCAGTCAGTAGATTTTAATCACGTCCTCCTTAATATTTCTACTTTATTTTGAAGACAAATGCGTGTTTCCGGTAACGTCTTTGTCACCTTGACTGCAGCTTCGCACATCCACCAATCACAGCTGCTTTCGAAGAATTCGCTCGACGCGCAGCGGCGCATCTCGATGACGTATGTTGTATTTTGTTGAAAAGGCTTTGCTAGTCCAAAGAAAATCAGTTTAGGTCTCTATTGTCTGGATTTGTTTTGTTTTTTCCCGCTTTGCAATGAATAAAAATAAGGCCAGTGGCGTTGCGTGGGTGAAGCCGGAGGAACCGTCTTTTCTGAAGAAGTTTAAAAATGATGTCGGATACAAAGAGGGACCGAATGTTGACACTAAGGTAACGTTGTTTGGTTGTTCGTTAGCCGTGTAAGCTAGCAGCCCCGGGCCCGCGAAACGCTCGCTCCATTTAATGTATTAAATCTTAGCATTAGCTCTCTCTTTTGCAATGAAGCGCGTTGCACGTGCAAATAAAAACACACAATCGGTGTGATTAATGTATAGTATCTCATAATGATGAGCGTAGAGTTCATAATTGCTAGATAATGCATCACTAGTCCCATTCATAATGGGAGCATTACCGCAGCATTGGTACAGTGGGGCTACTTTTTCTTTTTGTTTACAGCATTAGCGAAAGATTTTCGTCTGCAATAAGTTCGGATAGATTTGTTTTAAACTATCAGATGTAAGATGCAGCGGGAAACACTGGGGTAAACATACCACACCAGGTGAGAGGGGCAGGAAGTTAGATTTAGTGCCAAAAATCTGAGTCAAACTAAGCTGAACTGATACATTATCTACGTATTTAATTTAATTTTAGTGTTATCTACTCATTCTACGCCATTATCAAGCAATACGAATAAAAGCCAGCAAATAAACATTCACAAATCCACTTAGAAATCGCTGGGGGGAAAAAAGCTTCAAGACTTGAATGCTGGATCTCAGGTTTTTACGTTTTCTTTGGAAATAAAACTTATTGGTAAATGTCATTACATCGAATGGTCAATAGCAAAAAAATTAAACGTTCATAGATAATTCGGCTTACTAATTTTTATAAAATATAAATATAAACAACAACAGGTTAAAACCGGGTCTGAAGTTACAGCCCCCAGTGCAATTCAATGAATTCATCTGTTCTGGTTATTATGAGATTCTAACATAATATCCACTCATTCCTAAATAACTGAAAGAAGAGACCACCTCTGCACAGGACACCGACACATTCTCTAAAACTATGCCATTTTCCTAATTACTTCTTTCATCTGTGGTCGGTGAATTATGATTTGTCTTGTAGGCTGACGCTCTGTGTTTCATATTCCCAATCTCAGCGCCAGGTGATGCCCACGCTGGACGATGACAGCGGGAGCGATCAAGAGGACGAGTTGCCTCAAGTCGTGGTCCTTAAAAGTGGAGACCTTACTGCGGAGGAGGTGAAGAAGATCAAGGATGACGTGCAACCTGGAGGAGGTGCAGACAAAGGTGAGACTGAATAACCGATTAAATTATGTAACTTGACGTAGAGGACGGTTTGAGTTATGTTTTGTCGAGGCTCTGGCTTTACACAAACTTACCCCCCTGCCACTCACCTACACCTCCCTCTGACCCACAGACGACGAAGCCCCTCCTGACGGTAAAATCCTCTTCAAGAAGCCCGCCAAGCGCTCCTCCGCAGACAAGTTCCAGGGCATCGGTGCCAGCTCCAGCAAGAAGAAGAAGAGCAACGACGCAGAGAAGGAGGAGAAGAAGGAGAAGGAGAAGGAGGAAGAGGAGAAGAAGGAGGTGAAGTCTGGAAAGAAAGTCAAAAATAACAGCCTCCTTTCATTTGGAGGGGATGAGGATGAAGAGGATGACTAGATGTTAATGCTGAAATATAAGACTGTCATGAACCCCTGAGACAGAAAAAAAAAAAAAACCACGACGCTGAAATATTAAAGGAAACATTTGACAAATAATAATGGGGTAAAAGTTAACAGACACCTTGCAGCCTGGCCGTTCTTTTTATTAAAGAACAGCGCCAGTATTTTTGCATGTCTTAGACCAATGGATACTCAAGACTGTTCCATTCATTCATTTTAGTACCTTATAGGCAACAAATTGTTGAGAATCTATTTGCTTCCAAGTTCTGTTATTGTTCCACTGAACAACAGGGATGATTTACTACTTTACTCTTTGGTCCACTGAAGGACACCCAGACACCCACAAACCGATTGTCTGCCTAAGAGGAACTGTGGAGATTGAGTGAGCTACTGTAAGAGAAAGAAATTAACATAGCATTTCAAACAAAATCATAGTACAGAGCATTACCACAATTATGTTCAGTTACACATCACCAGAATCAAATACAGGAGCTGTTGTGGAGCTTAATCATTTAGTTTTATCTCTGATTCAATAACATTCAGATTCATTAGGCTCCTAAAGAATCTCCTCTGGAACTCTTTTCTCCTCCTTGTTACTTTTATCGGTTGAAAACATACAGGTGACGATGGCAGCTTGTCATTTAAAGCCAGCAGCTGAAATGATCAACGTCACCAGGGAGAGGTCCCATCTGCTGCAGCTAATTAATGCTCATTTACATTCACGAAAAAAAAAAAGACCCATAAAGGAGGTTTTCCTAGGTTAATTTGCAGGTCAAATCACATTTTAGGAGCTCGTTGATTTTTATTGCGCTCGTAAGGAATTGTTTGGATATCTAAATTGTTTATTTTTTTCTCCTTTTCAAATCTTTTTCTTCTTAGCCAAGTGTAAACAGTTCAGACAGCAGCGTGCAGAGAGCGCAATTAATTTCCCTTTCATCGAGCCAGCGATAATTAGCCGATATAATTCGTGTTTTTTTTCCATTCGGTGCACATTTAATTATTCTAATCAAAATCCCAGGCTGGAGCAGTAAATTAATTTCTCTTTAAAAGCAGGAGTTGAATTGACTTCCATGAGCAGCGCTGCTCTGACGTCTGCAAATCAGAAAGTAACAAGAAGGGGATACAGAGTAGGTCTTCTCACCTCAGACATTTGGAGATATGGAGCTACCGCCACAATAAATTAACTTGGTTTCTGTTTATCATTAAATTGAACATAGGCAGCTAATAAGGTAGAGAGCCAGGTTGGTTGATTCCTGAAACAAACTGATCGGTGGGTGTCGCCTAATTTTACACTGACCGGTCATCTTTCTCCTCACGGTTAGTTCAAAAACCTTCTTTGATAGAGTAACAGTGAATCCAAACAGTGACTACCTTTTCAGTGACAAATGTAAGGTCGTCATGTGGATCGCCCTCTCCCTCCCTCTCTCTCTCTGTTCCTGATGTGTAGACTCTAGAGTTGATTTGAAAGTGAAACTGCCAAGATCCCTGTGTTGCTTCCCGTCCATCTGTATCCGTGATCAAATGTAACCGTGTCTGTTGACGGCGTGTCCATTGTAGAATTTTTAATACATTCGGCCGTGCGCACCGGATGTATGAATATATTCTGGCTTCGACAAAGGAGCTGTGACAGTTCATCTAGAAACTATGCATTCTTGTCAATGCGGTTTTATGATTTTTCTTTTTAATGTGGATTTTGTTTTTATTGTATTATTGCTGTGACATTTGGTATATAAACCATTAAAACGACTGTATCGTAATCGCGTAGTTCTCACTTTGTGCCATGTTGCCCACCAGTGGATGTAAAGATGGATGATTGACACCTCTTACTGCCAAGGTTAAAAGCCACAATGGGGCAGAAATGGGGGCTGTCAACCTTAGATGGTGAAGCCGTTAGCAACCAGAGTCATGGAGGTGGAGATATGTCTTGAATTTAATATAGCCTAGTGGTCACAACCCTGAGAGAGGAGCTTTACAGCTAGTTATTTATCCAGAGAACTACACACTGTACACTCCTTTATCCAGCATGCAGACAACCTCTGAAAGACCCTCTCTATAGTCAGTACTGGGTTCGTCTGTTCAGGGCCTTTCAGAGCACAGCAGTCTGCAGTACAGAGAAAAGTGGAAAGCTGCCGTTCAAACTTAAACTTGTATGCTAACACGATAAACTAAAGGGTGAACGAACATGGTAACTACTTCTTCTTCCAACTGCAGGTCAAAAGGGAAAAAAAAATACAAACCAGAAATAAAAACACAAGTTATTTCAACCTCTTTATTCAAAAAGGCATGTTTCATTCTCACACCTGCATCCAGATCATTACAATTGATGGAAGTACCTTTGACTTGGAAAATCAAAACCAAATAAAATCCTTGCATTAGGTGATCGGACGCTGCGCTGGCTTTAGTCACTGCAACCTCCATCGTCCATGTAATAAATACAGCCGCTGACCGCGCAGCTCTGGAAATGATATGATCTTAATCGTGTTATATCTTAAGGCCTACGCTGTCCTCTCCAACCGGATCCTCTTTTAACGCTCGTGTTCTGCTGACAAAGCCTCACGACGGAGTCAGCGCAAGGTTAAGACGCGTTTCTTGGAATATTTAAGAAACCGAGTAAGGCAGATTAAATTATAGGAAGGTTTGGTTTAGAGGGAAGAAAGAAATGATTGAAACTGCGGGAGTTTAGCCAATTAGAAGGAACCACTGGAGTGGGACGATGCTGTGACCGCTGAGATCTCAGAGGACGTTTGAATGAATTCACCAGAGGCTGAGCGGTGAGTGTTTCGACCCTGGTAATGTACCAGTGGAGGGAGACGCTTATCTAGAGAGACCGAATGAAATCATGGACGCCTTCTGGGGCGTGACGGCAGGTAGTGTGGGCTAACAGCTGGGTGTCGCTTCCCCCTTCACATCTGGCAGCTGAACAGAGGTTTCGGACTTTTCGAGACGAGCTTTTCGACCGTAACACTGGCAGGCTTGACCCTGTTAGCGTAAGCTGCTAGCAACAAAAAGCAAGCACATGAGCTGTATTAACATGATTTGCAGCAGTGGTCTAATGTATCTAGTGACCCTGCAGCCTGCAGCGCTACCTTGATGTGCCAGTCCAGTGTTACTCCTGGGACTCATACGCTGCTCACGCATTCAGACGGGTATTATCAGACCGTGTGAGCAACACATTCATTGATTAATCATTATTAACTGATAAAAAAACAAAAAACACACACAAAAAAAACAAAAAACATAAGCTGTACTTCTTTGCTTCCCAAAAAACAGATATGCTAATGACTGAGCTTCAACCTGGGTTCGCCACTGGTGCAGAGTGTGAACTCTGGAGATGATAACCAACGCTTAAAAAGGACAATCCTGGTTTGCTCCAGTGTCCTTTTCACGCCGCCGGTTGTCGCTTGTATGCATTGCTTGTCGATAACTTGCATCCGGGCAAATGGGAGTCGAGAAACGAGCAGCCTCTTCAGACAGGTTGCAAACAAATAAAATGCAACATGCTGCTGTTTTTTACCATCTGCATTCTCAGAAAGGCTAATCAGTGTTTTGGGGATTCCATCTGCCAGCAGAGTCTAAAAGTTAAACTGCTGCGAAAATCTCTGTGACGGCTGCTAAATCTAAAAGAGGTCGAGGAGAAGCACTGCACGTTTCTTTCAAGAGCAGCAGGTTTCACAACACTTAGAGGTTTGTTTGCAACCTGTCTGATGTGGTATTTCTTTTTTTATACAGAATGATAAAAACTACGAAAATATGAGCTGTGCTGTAACAAACAGGAATTATCTTTAAAAATCAGACCCATCAGTGCAGAAGTGTGAGGTTAGATCCGTCAATGTGTATCAGGATGTTTGCTCAAAGGTTTGGGCTTGCGGCGCTGAATTTGGGACATGGCTGATTTTCTGTTATCTGTGTGATTGATGCGATGCATAGAGCGCACCCCCCCCCCACCCTCCAGAACCCTCCCGAACAAGAGTCCCCGGCAAAAGGACAGCTAATCTCTCATGCTCCGTCGTCTCCATCCCTCCCCCAAAAATGTTCAAGTACAAAAAGAAAAGCGAGTCAAAGGTCACAGTTCCTCAGGTTAAAACCGGCGCGGTCCCGTCCTCCGTCTCCTCGACCCTGCTTGTCAAGGTCAAAGGTCAGGTGGGGGTATTCTGCGGTTTCCTGGGTGATGGTAACAGTTCCGGCCCGGGCCTCCGGGTGAGGACGCTCCGGGTCACAGGAGGGGGTCTGGAGAACCGCCGGTGTTTTCCGTATTCGTCTTGATCGGTGGATTATTTTTAATTGTTGCTGTGTTTTTGTTAAAGTTCTGCGTGTAAGATTTTTTATTTTTTTTTTTTCTTCCCTCCCCCGTCCACAGTCTGCCTCTGATGGTGGTGGACGTCCTATAAAGATTTCTTGGTCAGTTTCTTACCCTTCTTGAGGGACAGCTTGTTCTTGATGTGTCCCCGCTTCCTCTTGGCCGTCTGCAGAGAGAAAAACCAAACATGCATTCAACATCTGCAGCCTGTGTCTGTTGCTATCGCTTTCTAATGCCATTTATACTCTTCTTAAAGGCGAATTAGACTTCTGCGTTAAGTTGACAGATTTGTTATGGACTTCTGAGTGGCTCATAACACAAACCGCTGCTGGGAGCGTACCAGCGTCGGCCTGGGCCGAGAGGGCGCCGTCGTACCTTTTTGGAGGTGTACTTCTGCCGGGTGCTGTCGGTGCTCCGCAGCTTGTGCTCCACGCGGTCCCTGTTCTCCAGCTTTTTGACCTTATAAATCCTGACCAGCCAGTGCTCTGAAGTGAAGGCCTCCTCCAGGTGCTTCAGCTTGATGTCCTTGTTGCCGATCTCGGCGTTGCGCGTGCGGTCGAAGCCCGGTGGCGTCCTGAAGTCCAGCTGAGCGGGAAACAAAGCGGATGAAGTTGTTAAAATCAAGGATTCATGAAGCCGGCGGCACATGATCTACAAAACAGACCTACCTGCATCTCTCCAAAGCGGTAGTAAGACATTTTGTACATAAGGCAGTTGAGCAGGGTGGGGGAGCCTGCTTTGTCCACTCTGAACTCTCCCTGGGGGGTGAAGTAGTCACTCTCCTGGGTTGAGAAGGGAGATAAAGTTCATGAAGTTATGACGGTTAAGGTCAGATTGTGTCTAATGGAAGCAACATGTCAACGAGGTGTCCCCGTGGCTCTCTCACCCTGATGTCCCTCGGGTGCTCCCCTTCCGCGATGCGCACCATCCACAGGAACTTGTTGATGTCGTCGCCTGAGTAACCGATCACCCCTCCGAAGATGATGAGGACGTAGTCGACGTCCAGTGACCTCATGATTTCATAGGCGGCGCTCTCGTTGGATGACATGGCTTTACCCACCTGGAGGAACACGAAACCATGTGAAAAACGCAAAACCACATCGTGCTAACACCGATTCTACACACCGCCTCAATGGAACAGAGGACCAGTGTGTTTATCAAAGTGAAAATTAGTCTGTTAGTATGTAGACCACTATCCTCTGGCTGCAGACTATTAATAAAACAGAGACATCAACCGACTAAAGCTTCTCTATTTGAGATAAGAACCAGTATAACCCCAGAGTAATTCTAATTATGTTGAGTTACTGAGGAAACAAACAGTTCGGCATTTCCTCTATGGATAATACTGTATGTCACAAGCATGCATGCATCCTTTTCATATACAGGTTCTGCATGTTTATGAGAATGTATCCAGCTTTTTATTAAACCATGAAATACAATACATGTCTCTGTTGTTAACCTGCGCGTTTGCTTTCCACTTCTGAGATTTAATGAGTTCATAGTGCCTGTAAATAATTTAAACGTCAGATGTTGGGGGCATTTGCAAAGAGGAAAGACACTATCGACCTGCAGCGTTCGTGTGGAATTATATTATATGATAAACAAAGTGCCGTATCAAATCTGTGGAGTGTCTCTTGAAGACATACAGTGCTCGTCACAAGCTCTGCAAGAAGCTTGAACAAGAACAAAGTTCGTTTTGGTCATTTATACTTCATGAAAAACTCAATTTCTCATTTTCTCATGCATGCATGCAGTGCAGGGCAGTGATACAACCCTGTGTCCACTTGGTGGTGTAATACGCCAAGACAACAGATGAGCACCCGGTTCCCAGCTACTTTATATGTTAGATGTGTTGCATGTGAAAATGTCCTGGGGAGACGAACACTGTATGTCTGAAAGAGGCCCGCCGCAGAATTTAATATTGCACTTTGATAAAGACAGATTGAAGGTGGACAAAAAGCCGCTAACAGACTTTCATGTCTGCTGGTGCAGCGTCACTTTATTTCAAGCGTGCATTTAGAAAAAGAGGTGGGGGCATCTCTCACCAGTGCTATATGACTGTTGTTCCACGTGTTGTTGTCCACCAGCGTGGTCCTGTTGGCCATGCCTGCTATCTGGTAGCCATAGTCCCACCACGACATCACCCTGGCGTGCTCGTCCGTATTCTGCCTCAGCCAATAATAGGCTTCTCTGAAGTCATCCAGGATGTTGCGGGAGCTGTCGAGGACAGTTACAGACGAGTGTGGTGAAAACACGTGTGTGGGGGGGTGGGGGGTAAGACGGTAAACAGAACCACTGAACTACCATGTGGTTGGTAGGCATACACCGATCAGGCATAACATTATGACCACCTTCCTAATATTGTGTAGGTCTCCCTTGTGCCTCCAAAACAGTTGTGACTCATCAGAGAATGGACATGGACCTTCTGAGGGCGTCCTGTGGTGTCTGGTAACAGGATGTTGTTAGTGGGGGGCCAGTTAGTGAGGGGAGGGGCCTCTGTGGATCATCCCACAGATACTTGATCAGTTTGGGATCTAGTGAATTTGGAGGTCAGGTCAACACCTTGTGCTGTTCTTCATGTTTTTTTTAGTTGTTCCTAAAGCATTTCTGTGTGTGTGTCTGTGTCAGGCTGCATCCTGCTGGGGATGGCTGCTGCCATCAAGGAGTGTCATTGCTATGGGGTGGGGGTGCCTGGTCTGGTCTAGGTGGGTGCTACATGTCTAAGTAACATCCACATGAATGAATGCCAGGTCTAAAAGTTTCCCAGCAGAACATTGAATTGTCAGAAGATGGTCAGTGTTATTTACTTTTCCTGTCAGTGGTCATAATGTTATGCCTGATCCGTATATATTGTTTCTGTCATGTTTGGGCAGCCAATTCTGGAGAGAGAAGTTGTACAAAAATTTTTTATATGTCACTTTCCATTGTATTAGAGAGGAGACAGGCATGACAGAGTCTTGTAGTCTGAACTGACCCTGTATTGAGGTGACAACCCTTTAACAAACCCAACTGTAGCTGTCAATAGTTCGGGTGTTGTCTCATTAATTGCTGAAAATCACGCTGTTCCTGTTAGAGATCAAACCCCAGTTCTCACCCATCGTGGTTGTAAGATGCCAGCACGACGCTGGGGCTGGAGTAGGCGTTGCTGGTGACCCAGGTACAGTGGACGGCGAACATCATGAGCAGCATCAACATCAGCATGGTGACTATGGACTTGATGTTCGGCCCCAGGCCCTCCTCCACCCTCTCCTGCTCCGATACATGTTTACGCACCTTCCCGGCCTGCGGAGAAACCATTTGCGAAGGTTACTGAAACTCCCATCAGGACGTAGGCGCAGTAAAAAATGAGCCGTTAATGTACTCGAGGACAGTTAATTGTTCCCTCCGAGAGGATACTCAGGCAGACAATGAGCTGTTGTAGCTGTTTTACGGCATCACGTTCACACCACCTTTCAGCGGAGCTGTGATAGGTTGGCAGTGCCTTATTTCCACAGTACTGCATCCTCAGCCTTATTTGTCTGATAGAATCCAATATGGTCAAATAAAACATTTTACCATCTTTTCATAGGCATAACTTATGACTATATGATCCATGTATTTTTTTTGCTTTTGTTATCGTGTCTCATGTTTGATTAGATGACATAGGATGGCATGCAAACTCCACACAGACATAGAAGGGCCCCAGTCGGCCGATGGATTCGAACGAGGGATGCACCAAAAATTTTCGGACGAAACCCGAAAATGCCATTTTCGGCCGGAAATTGCTGCTTGCACGTATTGTTTTGGCGATAAAAGTCCGTATACCAGAAAATGGAGCTTTTTCCACATTTTTAAAATAGTTTCATGTAAAAATCATTCGCCAGTGTCAGACAAGCTTAGTGAGAGAACACATCTGCAGAAACATCTGTTTTTCTTTGAACTGCACGTCCTGTTTTGAATTTAAACAACCATTTATCTCAGAACAATGACTTCTAATAAAATTTATGATGATTACGTAAAACGAAGCATATTTAGATGAGGTCTTTTTTTTAACCTCTGTGGTTGAAAACTGAAGCCGAAGCTGAGGCGAGTGAGGCTGGCTTCAAAAGCAAATCAGTCCCCAAACACCACCATGCTACAAAATGTTCAACTTTACCTTAAAAAAAAAAAAAAAACATGTTAAAACATTTTTGGTCTCAATAGCTAATTTCCTTATTCATGAAAGCTGCTGTACGAGATGTGAATTTTAATACAACTCAGCCGTTTCTATTCTATGGGGGCTCACACTTATGCGCAATTGAGAGTGTGGCTTATTAAAGTGACAGCTGGGTGCCATCGCAGGTCGCTAGCTGTCTGCCGAGATGTCACCTGCCCACCTACGGGATACAGTGGATTCTTAAGAGCCTTTTCTCTTAAACAAGCTGCCGACTGCAGCTGGAAAAGATAAATAAATAAAAAAAACTTGCATAAGACTGATAAGAAAATGTTGACGAAGCGAACCACCTTCAGCTCAATGCAGCTAAGGAGGTCTGGACCCCACATGCATGTGTGTAGAGGTGGTTCAGACCTGTAAGTACCTGGGTCTACATCTGGATCACAAACTGGACTGGTCAGCTAAAATAGACTCAGTATACAAACAAGGTCAGAGCCGTCTAAGGTCGTTTAATGTCTGCCGGAAGCTGCAGGACATGTTCTACCAGACTATCGTTGCCAGTGTCCTCTTCTACCCTGTGGTGTCCTGGGGAGGCAGCACTAAAAAGAAGGACACCTCACGGCTGGACAAGCTGATCCAGAAGGTGGCCTCTGTGTTAGGGACAGAGCTGGAGTCCCTGACATCAATGGCAGATGCAAGGACATTGAACAAAATCCGGTCCATTATGAAAAATGTCCACCACCCTCTACATGACACCATAGTCAGGATGAGAAGCTCATTCGGTGACAGGCTGCTGTCTCTGTCCTGCTTCAAGGACAGGTTGAGGAGGTCGTTTGTCCCTCAGGCCATAAGACTCTACAACAACAACTCGTGAGGAGAAATTTCGGCGAAAGTTTCAGTCGCCATTGTTGAAAGTGAAGCAGGAAGGGCTGCCATAAAAGAGGACACAGTGCCGACTAGCGTTCTTACAGAGCGAGCCAGACTGACGAGCGCACAAGTATAAATGGCTCCCACCAGCATTGGCTATGTACGTAGGTTATGGCGTCTATCTAAAAGAGCCTCAAGGATAGGGAGTGCAGAGCGTCACACTCGGATGACCCGACACTGACCTTGTCGTAGAGGTTGCCTGCGTTCTTCCTGTCGTCCTCGTCGCTGCTGTCCTCCGCAGGCGGACTCTGTCTCTTCAAGTCGTCGCCCAGGTAGTGCTCGAAGACGCTGGAGAACGCCACAGCCGAGAGCATGCACACTACCGGAGTGAGAGTCAGCATCAAACGCACCATCACACCGGCGAAGTACACAGCACTGATGGCGTACAAGGCCACTGGTGAAAGAGAAAGATCAGGATGTTAAATTGAATGCTGTTGAGTTATACCACAAATGCAATGTATGCACTCCTTTCCAACACATTACAGGGTAGATCTAGTATAGCAGGTGGAAACAGGGTCAAAAGAGAAAACGTAACGGCAGAAGGAAGTATACAGCACACAAACTCAAATGTGCATGTGTGGCAATATTCATGGAGTGTTCTCAGCTAAAATGAGATCAGAGAGTCTCTGAAGTGATTAGGCGGCAACAGGTAAAGAGCGAGAAGAAAGGAAGATAAAAATTGTTGAGAGAAAGGAGTAAACAAGAAAGCAGCGCACGGAAGAAAAGGAGGTTCAATCAGCCGAGGGAGGACGATGACTGCACTTCATGTCAGCAAGTAGTTCAAACCTTTGAACCGCTTCACAAGCTGAAAGAAACATCCATTAAGGCTCGCATCTGCAGGGAGCATTTCAGTTTTATCAATCATTTACAACACTGTGGGAAACTACTAAAAACAAGTCAGGTTGGGTTTTATTTAAATGAGAAGAAAACCAGTGGCTTTCCTAGTATGAGAGGGCTTTTGTTCAGTCGTGTCCCCACGGGAATCACCGTCATCGTCAACATGCTCATACAACTTTAGGTCTAACCCAAGCCCTTCTGGTCATCCTTAGTAACACTTCGTCCTCCTTTTGCAGCACTTGAGCTGAGAGGACGATACTCATTAGTTCAAGTCTGTTATCCCAGCATGATCTCAAATTCTTCAAGCTTCTTACGATGCCAAGAATATTTGTCTGTCTCAATTTTCAAGGGCTCCATAAACTAAACAATGTCCATGACAGTCAGCGTCGGCTTTTTCTTTATTTCTTAAAGCCTTGACGTGTGTTTGGTCTCATTATGCTGTTGCTACTGTACGCCTGTCTGCAAACATATACACCGATCAGGCATAACATTATGACCACCTTCCTAATATTGTGCAGGTCTCCCTTGTGCCTCCAAAACAGTTGGGACTCATCAGAGAATGGACATGGGCCTTCTGAGGGTGTCCTGTGGTGTTTGGCAACACGTTATTGTTAATTGAAGGCCTTTGGGTCCTACGTGTCGAGCGGAGGGGCCTCTGTGGATCCAGCCCAGAGGAGGCCGAGGCTTGGGATACGTACACTGATCAGGCGTAACATTATAACCACAGGGCCATGGACTTTCTGAGGGTGTCCTGTGGTGTCTCGCAACCGAATGTTATTACTGCTTTGGGGTCCTATGGGTTGAGGTGAGGGGCCTCTGTGGATCATCCCACAGATACTTGATCAGTTTGGGATCTAGTGAATTTGGAGGCCAGGTCAACACCTTGTGCTATTTTTCGTGTTTTTTTTTTAGTTGTTACTAAAGCATTTTTGTGTGTGTGCCTGTGTCAGGCTGCATCCTGATTGGGGATGGCTGCTGCCATCAAGGAGTGTCATTGCTATGCAGTGGGGGTTCCTGGCCTGGTCTAGGTGGGTGCTACATGTCTAAGTAACATCCGCACGAATGAATGCCAGGTCTAAAAGTTTCCCAGCAGAACACTGAATTGACACAAGATGGTCAGTGTTTTTTACTTCTCCCGTCAGTGGTCATAATGTTGTGGCTGATTGCTGTGCATAGTATATACATGTATTTTTTTTAATGTATTTTTAAATATGTGATACTCGCAAAGCATTGTTGTGAGTTCAAGAATGCTGACAGTTTTAAAAAGACTGCTGTGGCCTCCTCTACCAGTCCACTAAAGTTTCTCGGTAATAAACGCTGCACAGTGCCAGACTGTTCCAGGACTGAGTGTATATGCAAAGTCCAGGATGAGAAAATTAGTTACAGAGAGAACCACTTTTTTTTTCCCTTCCCCTTCCTCCTGTGGTTACTTTTACCACTTTGTAATTTCCCTGAAGAGCACGTTGTATGTTGTGTTAAGAGCAGGGACACTGTGAATGAGATGAATGATGACTGTAACAAGACAAACAATCGGAGAGGAAAGAGACGCAGAAGGAGCCCGCGAGCTGGACTTCCTCCACCGGTTCGTGTTTAAGATCACAACATTCACACGCTCGCTGAAAGAAAGGAAAAAAAAAGCTTTCCTAATGGATGTGGATTATCCGTCAGTGATATCCTCAGAGCTTGGAAAGAGTTGCCGAGATGTGTCACACATTCAAGTGTTACTGATATCAGTGGAAAATAATTAGCTCTGTGGCAAATACGGGAATATGATGACAAACAACACTCCACATGATATAAATTACAGAAATCAAAACATTAAAAAAAATAAAAATAATGTTGCATAATAATTGCATATGTAATTAATTGTGAAGAATCGCATCTAAAACAAAGTGAGAGCAGCAGATCTCATTAAACAGTAACAGAAAACCAGACTAGTGACTGCTTTGTGTCGCTGCAAAATTACAGGCAATCCATTAAATGATGTATTGTTGTAATTTAAAACATGTTGGAGCCGTTCCAGACAGAGTTAACACAGAACTATAACACATTCAATCATACTGGTTCTTATAACGGCACCTGTTAGAGTTTTCTCAGCTTAAAGACGACAAAAAGCACCTTTCAACACAGACAGGAGTTAAATTCTGCTTACTTTATGTGTTTGAAAGCTGTCGAAAGGCTAGCACACACACTTTATTCTTAAACTGTTGTTGAACTATTTGCTTTCAAGTTCAAGTCAAGTTCCTGACCCACTGACAGTGAAATGAACAGAGGTGAGATGTTTCACCGTGTGCTTTTGTTCAGACCTTTGTGTCTCTTGCCCCGACCTTTTATTGAAATGTGCTGCTTGCATCAAATGTATGTAGACAAAACATAAAATGTCTTCATTTCACAGCTTGATATGTTGATTTGTTACTGTGCTGTTTTATGGATAGAGGGTGGTAGAGTGTTGAAATGGTCTGCAAATCATTCTGCATTTACATACACAATATGTGCAGTTCATGCTTCTGCGTCAATTTGATGCTGTAGCTACGGCAACAGCCCGGACCCTAACGCCGTAGCCTGACGTGCACCTCCCCAGAAATGTAACTAGAGCTCAAGAGCTGTGATTGGTCCGCTTAGTGGGTCATTTAAAAATTCTGTTTTATGTCTCGATTGCTTTTCTTTAGTTAAAGTTTAAATGTTCTTTTTGGGGAACCCTCCTATTCAAGCCCCTTGGGGGTTTTCGGGGTTTCCCTGGCATGCCTTTATGCTTTTTCTTTCTTTAATTGCGTATTGTTAACACACTTTTGGTATTGTTACTGTTGTGCTTTTATTGTATTTTATGTGCCAAATAAAATGAATGAATGAATGAATTAGTGCGTTTCTGCTTTAGTATTTCCAGCTGCTTCTGCACCTACATCATTTTTCCAATTGATTGTTTTGGATCAATAAAGATGGAACACATGGAGGAAAGCTTAACTGAGGAGGTTCAGAGATACAAACATTTGCACAACTCGTCTTCGGCGAAATTTCTGCAAAAGTTTCAGTCGAAATTGTTGAAAGTGAAGCAGGAAGTAGAAACAAAAATGAATCCGACTGGCTAAAAAGACACAGCGCCGACTAGTGTTTGGGCGGAGTTGTTACAGAGCGAGCCAGACTGACGAGAGCAAAAGTATAAATGGCTCACAATGGAGCAGGCTACGTGCGTAATTTCTAAAAAAAAAAAATATAAACACATATCCTGCTTGAACTTTAAGTTAACTGAAAGCTAAATAATTGCTGTAATGCTACAAGTTACGGGCTGTGGTGTAATATCAGTGTTGAGCATTGTCAAAAATAACAACTTCCTATTGTAGCATGATGGACACGAGATCAACCGATTTAAACAGTGGCTAAAATGCACCTCTAAAAGGTTATTTTTACGTAATATTTAGTCATTAGCATTCTTTAAATACTACTTTGGTCACTTATGAATATTTAAATTTTAATTTAGTATACGACCTCAGTGTGTTAGCATGTGTTTTTATTGTTATCAGCTTTTTAGACTTTTCAGACTGACTGCAGAATGAAACGCCTTAGGAGATGTGTTTCTAGTCCGACAGCCTTAAAGAGTTTCATGAGCACCGCTACCAACAGTGTCCAACAGTCTAAATGCTCTTACCAAAGACACGTTCATCGTTGATGTTCTTAATGCAGAACCAGAGGCCCGCTGGGAAGGTGCACACGAGGATGTGAAGGTCAAAGAAGAAGGACACCCAGGTGGTGGGCTGATGCTCGGATACCGACGCTATGATGGGAATGTGGATCTTAGCGTAGCTGCGGACAACACGGAGGAGGACACAGGGAGGTTAGACAGCACAGGGACCATCTTTAATCAAAACAAGAGCAACAGTTCCCTCAAACACGACTCTCTCTAAAATGAACCACTCGTGTCGATATTAAACCTAGGAGAGCTGATCCACACAAGTGAGAAAGTAAAGTTTGGCTGATGTCAGTCATCCTGGGTCCGAGGATGACCCCATTTACTTTTACTGCACTGCAGCAAAAACCTACGTTCCTTCAAAAAAAAATAAAGAATAAAATAAAGAATAAATCACTCAGGCGTGTGCACATACAGACACAGACGAATGTGCACATACGCGCAGTGAGAGTTTTACACTTTTTACAGCTGATGCTGCAGTCTGGCGCTTCTCTTAATCCCAGATCTGGGAGAGGAGAAGTGGAGCATTATCTGTTTGGGATTTTTATGATGTGGCAGAGTGACGGGTTAAATGAGTTTGTGATGACAATACAAAAAAAAAATAATAATAAATTTGGCTGCCAGAAACACAGACACAGTACTTGCAGTGCTTTGGATTATTCTGTCAGGAGTGACAAAAATGCAAAAACGCTGCTTTAAAAACCAAAAAAGTAACTGAAAATGGAAAAAAAATAATCATTATCCCTTTTATAATTGGTCAAACACATGCTCTGAGATGCAACATGGCCAAATAAATTAGAACAGCTGATAAGGTGAATGAAATCTTTGATAAAACTAACTATACCTTCAACCTATACCTACCTTCAACTCCAACACTATCCATCTTTACACAGTTACAGGTGAAAGTGCTACTGTAGAGATTTAAAGTAATTTGCAGAAGCACAATACATCAAGTGACTTACCCAGTGTCCCAGAGGGAGTAGAAGCGCCCGCTCCATGGAGCGATGTACCCTGAAGGTGAAACACACACAAGTAAATGTACTCGCAAATGCAGTGAACGACACGTAAATTGACCTAGGCAGACTAGACGCACCGCTGCGGCCCGTCAGTGATCTGTGTGTTTTGTCACGCACCGGTCGAACTAGTAATTGGTTTGTGGCGTTCCTCGTGAACGTATCGATCACATAATTGCTCTCAGATATGCACGGTGCGGTGCAAAAATGAGAACACAGAAACTAATCGCGGCCGTTACAGAGAGCCAGCGGGCGGTCCTTTCATGTACAGATAACAGAGACGTGGCTGCAGCTCCTCATGACCAGCAGCTGGTTTACATGCTGCATCGTAGAGGTGGCTCCAGTTAAAGGGACCTCAGTCAAAGTACTCAAGTGGAGTCAATAGTAAAAAAAAAAAAAAAAAAATGCAGGAAAGTGAAGCATCTGTTCTGCAGAAAAAAAAAGTGTGTGTATGTGATTATATATATTCAGATTATTAGGTACATCCAGCAAAAAGTAATGCATGAAAAATAATGCATTACAATGCAAATGTGCAGGAGCAAACCCTCTCTTTGACGAAGGTTAGAATGAGAGCTGTTGATTCAGTTGTACGATTAATTTTATAGGCTGCAGTTTGCGGTGATGTTTAATTATGATATCCACCCCACTTATGTTTAAGTGGCCAGGCTACATAAAAGAATGACCTCCCCGTGTAATGCAATGTCATGCAGCTTCAACAAACCGAGCGTAATGGTTTAGTAAGAACATGCTGTATTTCTGACCCGCGACGTGTCAAACAGTGATTTAGAAAACCTCACCCAGGTTTCACAGAGCATTTTGGAAGACTGACCTGCCCACAGACCTACAGCACATCAGTGTAACAACCATTCACAACAACCTTTGTTCGTTAAGTCTTCACAGCACAGATTTGTCTATAATACCCACTAATAACAATCATGAAAACCGATACAGTCTGACAGAGCATTCTTTTATTTGCACTCTTTCTCTTTGATGTGTTAAATTGTGCACAAATGGTGCATATGCATACCACAAAACAACTAAAGTCAGCCCCTTTGCTCTCTCGGTTTTCAACCCACCCTCTAAAAACAACCAACCTGTGTATGTGAGATAGATGACGGAGAGGAAAACCACCCCAGCCGCCAGAGAGACTCCCAGGAAGAACAGAGTCTGGAACTCCTGCCTGGTCAGTCTGTCCTTCAGGTACTGCAGGAAGGCGTAGACCTGAAGCAGCACAAACACGCCTGCGGAGACAAGTACATCTCACTCAGGCGACAGATCTTGTTTAAACACAGCGGAACAATGAACAAACAAAGAAACAGACACGGCGGATAATCTGATCTTTACTGTTTGATGTGTCACAGGATGCGTTTGTGTTTTAAATTATGTAAATTATTATCTGAGGTAGACTGTTATTTGTTATTTCCTTACACATACAGTACGACAGGCTTCAGATGCTATTTCCACTCCTACCCCGGGTGATTGTTTACTGACCTGCTGCGGCCATGTGTTCACTGGTCCTGATTGGCTGGAAGCCCACGAAGGGAATCTGCATGGACAGCACCAGGCCGATGATGTAGAAGGTGCTGTAGGCTACAGGAGGAAAATATGCAGTTAAGACCGGTGACAAATAAATAGGTTCAATTATATGACAGCACATATCAGTGGCGACACGCACTACCACCCCTACATTAACCTGGACCTCGTATTGAAGGGGAACTACTGTTTTTTCCAACCTGGATCTTATTTCTGGCATAAAATACGATCGTTTACTCACCCATATGACTTTTGTGTATTTTGTAGTCGTTCGGGAGATATTTAGATCTGCGTATAACCATATAGTGGGAGTGACTGGGGCACCGAAACGCAGCTTCTAAATAACACATTATCAGCCGCAAAACTCGTTCATTTCACCAATATTTTGTAACTCCTGACTCAACGGGGAATATCACTAGCGTACGATAACAAAATATTGGTGAAATGAACGAGTTTCGCAGCAGATAATGTGTTATTTAGAGGCTGTGTTTCGGTGCCCCAGTCACTCCCACTATATGGATATACGCAGATCTAATTATCTCCCGAACAAATACAAATTACACACAAGTTATATGGGTGAGTAAACGATCATATTTTATGCCAGAAATAAGGTCCAGGTTGTAAAAAACAGTAGTTCCCCTTTAAGTCCTATTTGCACGGGACTACTTTTACCTGGGGACGTCATGTGATTCAGAATCGACCCCCCCCACGTCTGTGTTTCAAGTGGCGCATTCGCACAGGATAAGGAAACTCGTGCTTTACTCTAATTTACTATCCGTCGGAGAACATTTTACACTTTTTGTCAGATTTAGTTATTTTGCGAATACTAATTAATAATAAAAATATATTTCTAAAAATAAAAGAAGATGAGACTTGAGAAAAATTATGAACGGCCTGTCAGTATTTAAATCAGCCCCACCTTTGCAGATAAACATATTTATGCTTAATCAATGGATTTCATCTGTCTAAATGGGTGAACAGGTTGGCAACATCCCGACTTTGCACCCTAACATCTGTCCAAACTTTGATTTACAGCACATCCTTCATAATTCTTAAGTGATGAGAGGCAGCAAAAAGCCGCGAACCAAACAAAAGTCTTGGGAAAAATCCCAGAGATGCCGATATTATCACAGGACCCCTGTGTTACGAGAAATAGGGTAGGTAATTTACGGAAAAGATGAGGTTGCACATTACGGGCACGGCCGATTCACACGGGATTAAGATCACAGACGACCTCCGCAATACTTACAAATTACTGGCGGTCCCCAGGTATAACTAGTCCCGAGGACAAATACAAGACTATAAATGAAACACGTTGGTGGATTTTTTATATTCTTGTCGTCAACAACAAATCCCAAAAATGTAAGAAAACAATAAACGTACACTTGTGACATACTAGCCTTCATCCAAAGCCTGATATGTCTTATTCCACAGCATTGCACCGGCTGACATGTTTCTTTATTGCAAAGAACACACACTGCATTTTCTAAACACACTGTTCTCTCTTGTTTGAGTGACTTCTGCTAAAATATACAATTTTATATTATTATTTTTTTATTTTTATTTTTTTTATAAATTGGACCATTTTTTACATTTTTTTTTACATATTCCCGAGGCTTGAGGCAACAGACGACATATGAACATATCCCTTCCACATTAATCAAATTGCCTCTCAAATGCAGAACAGAAACCGGAGTTCATACCGACCTAACATTGGCACATCTATCTTGATAATAAACGCAGCAGTGATCATCTGGAGTCAAGATTTTCTTTAAATAGCGGGATGATGTGTTGATTCTGCTATTCTGTGTTGAACTATCTGTGTGTAAATAATTGTACAGTGCGAATATGTTCGATGTAACTTTGCCAGAGATTCCTGCCACCGTCGAAAGACATGCTCGTTAGGTTCATTGGTGATTCTAAATTGGCCGTAGGTGTGAGTGTGAATGGTTGTCCGTCTCTTCATGTTAGCCTTGCGATAGACTGCTGACCTGTCCAGGGTGTACCCCGCCTCCCGCCTCCCGCCTCTCGCCTATGAATGACAGCTGGGATAGGCTCCCAACTCCCCGCGACCCTCCAGAGGACAAGCGGTTGCAGAAAATGAATGAATAAATGCAGACAGTGCTATGGTGAGTGCCGCAAACACAAACTCAGAAAGTCCTTGACACAGTACACAGGACTCAAAATGCCTTTTGAGTCTAAATCATGACTGACAGTCTAAGAGAGATTAAGCTTCAGAGTTCAAACCATTTTCACACTTGGGAGTCGGCGGCACAACTAAACCTGAAAACCGTTTCACACAAGGCACCGGGGGTCAGACTCACTTAAAACCAAACCTCAATAAGAAAAGCCCCTAATCCTGATAAGTGGGTCGAATATTGCCTACTGCACAGAAAACAGGTGGATTCTCCCAAACAGACTGCAGCCTTATTATATTGATCTGGTCAGTGAAGGAGCAGAGGGGGTTGTTAGTAATCAGTTTCAGCTGCTTTGGTGTTAATGAAATTAACATGTGCACTAGAGGGGAAACAATGAGGCGATAGCTGGACCCTACAGAGGTTGCACAGGCAGTCCAGCTCCTCCAGGATGGCACATCATTGCCGTGCCATTGCCAGAAGCTTTGCTGTGTCTCCCAGGACACTCTTAAGAGAAAGGAGGAGATTCTAGGAGTTACTCAAGGAGAGCTGGACAGGGACGTAGAGGGTCCTTAACCCATCAGTTTTGTGTTCCTTTAATTCTTTTGAGCAGTGTATATTCATAGCCGAGCCTGGCTGAACACGTGTGCCTTTTATGCTGTATTTACAATCTGTAGATCTGCAGACTCTTGTAGAAAATAAACAGATGGAACAAAATGAGGCAGGCACGAGACTGGAGGGAAGTCAATAGTTCCCCTTTGTTTTGAGATGGGTTTTAAATCGCGATTTACAGTAAATCATTGGATTTTTTCTTTTTTTTTTTTACTGCACAATAATACTTTTAAGCAGCCATTGTATTAAAGCTGAACATTAAATGAGTAATCGTTCCACGTTGAGCGAAGGCTTGACAGCAATATGGTTGTCACTCAGCAGCAAAAGCAGCAGATCTAATTTGTAAGGCTGGAGCGTCAACACTGAAATGTGTTTGTGTGTCTGTGGGGGTTTATTCACCAATTTGCGTTTGGGCAATAAATCAAACCTCAACTCCCTCCACTGCTGCCTGCACAAGATGACATAATTATTATTGCAGCAGCAACAATAATAATCACAATAATAGATGTATATCTCGCTGTGAAAAAAAGACAAAACCAAATAGGAGGGAGCGAAGAGAAAAGAGTTCAAATATGAAGACATTTTCTCTCCTCCCCTTGCAGTCCTCTAGAGAGGACACTCAGGAGGGCCAACAAAGCAGCATCATTTATTTACATGTAAAAGCCGAGGTTGTTTAGTGTCTGACCCAGTCCCACTCTCCCCCCGTGGCCGTCCTCTGATGATGGCAAAGTCAGTGCGAGGACGACGGAAATAAAGACTGCTGCTGATTCAGGCTGTCTCACGGGCTGCTGTGGTAAATGAACGCAGGAAAACACCCCCCTCCACCAGCCCTGCAGCCGACTGAAATGTTGATGGCGTCCGTTCAATCTAACAGATCAAACAGAGTTAGCTCTGAGATGAATCCTTTGTAAAACTGACATTGGAATGTAAACGTGGTTCAATTGTGGTAAGTTTTTGTTTTGTGGCTGAAGCTGTCGGTAGTGTATCGCATCATGCTGAGAGGCGATTCACTATAGAATGACTTTGTTAGTCTAGTATTAGTGGAAGACCAGCATTAGTTGTATAAAGTATTCATTCTATGAGTAGCAGAAGACCTGCATATGAAATGTTGAAAAACGCTCTTGCAAGTGTGCCAACATAAGCTTAACGGTAGTAAATGCAGATGAATGGCACTTCAGCTTTATGCACTTCCTATAACTAAAGGCCTCTTCAGACCTACACAGATCAGCCACAACATTAAAACCACTGACAGGAGAAGTGAATAACATTGACCATCATCTGACAATTCAATGTTCTGCTGGGAAACTTTTGGACCTGGCATTCATTTGTGTGGATGTTACTTAGACATGTAGCACCCACCTAGACCAGACCAGACCAGGCACCCCCACCCCATAGCAATGACACTCCATGATGGCAGCAGAATAAGGGGAGGGGAGGGGCCTCTGTGGATCATGCCACCTTGTGCTGCTCTTCATGTTTTTTTTTTGTTGTTCCTAAAGTGTTTTTGTGTGTGTGTCTGTGTCAGGCTGCATCCTGCTGGGGCTGGCTGCTGCCATCATTGCTATGGAGTGGGTGGGGGTGCCTGGTCTGGTCTAGGTGGGTGCTACATGTCTAAGTAACATCCACATGAATGAATGCCAGGTCCAAAAGTTTCTCAGCAGAACACTGAATTGTCACAAGACGGTGAACGTTATTCACTTCACCTGTCAGTGGTCATAATGTTATGCCTGATCCGTGTACACATGGTACTAGTGTACATTCCTTGCTGAATTTTGTGAAAGGAATTAAACATCACCAGTCTCATCCTCAACACTAATGCACCACTAATTTGTGTGTTTATTTATTCCTCCGCCAGGAAACTGACAATAATCTGCATTTTTCCACGTCATTAACTTTGACAGTCACTAAAGATGTCTATATTTTCCACTAAACAGGATGCAAGCTTCAAAGAGGAGCATATGTGGTCTCCTACTTATCCAAATATCTCTCATCAGGTCTAATCTAATAACTCAGTCACGCTACAGGAGCCGTTGTGCAACTAATGAGCCGGGCGCCGCTCCGTTAAAACGTCCCGGCGGGCGACGCATTGTACCTGGTCTCTAGACGCCGAGCGCTGCGACGGAGTGCCCAGAGTGGTACTGGGAGCCAGCAGCCAAACGGATGCCCATTAGGCGATGGAGGAATCCATCAAAGGGGTTTCTATTCTAAGTTCTCTGTTCCGCCACGGAGGACATGCTGCCGATAATGAAATTTCAATGGGATTTCATTACGGTGTTTCTGCTTTATAAGACAGGAAAGATGAAGCGAGGGGGGAGTGGCGCGTGACAGCGGGTCACGAACCGGACTTCAAATACAAGGTATGCATCACAGACCACGGTGAGCTATTACAACTTTGAACCAACTCGATTACTCTATTTCTGCAGGCAGAATGCACAGTGCCAGTCTTCAGAGAGAGAGAGACAGGAGGTGAGGGGGAAAAGATCGGAGCGGGGAGAAGGATGAAGGAAGCTGGAAACCAAGGGAGGGTGCTTGATGTTAAATTATTCATTACGCCAACAAATCCTACTGGAAGATGCGGAAACCACCAGTCACCCTGTCTCATCTCCCATCAGACTTCCTTCTTTGTACTTGACCAAAGTTCCAGCAGTCCTCAGGACGGCCTCTCTTTGATTCGCCCGTCAAGTTAACCTCCAGCACCTTTTTAAGCCTTGACATGCGATTATATTCGCAGGATTACGAAACAGCACGGTGTATGTATGGGCTAAAGAATCTGGATCTGAAACAATGGTCCGGTGACGTGGTGTTAGTAGGAAGCTGCGAGCCGGCGGTGGGGGTCACGACATGATTCGTGATAAGAGAGGGTGAGTTCAGAGCGCACGATGAGGCGATCTCTTTGAAGACAGACGGCTTTAATCTTTTTTTCCTTTTATTTTTTATTTTTGCCGTCTGCATTTCCACTTTCCATCTCTTACTTTTATCATAGACGCCGTCTGCTCCTCTGCGGGGGTTTGGTGTACACCGACAGAACATCAGCTGCTAATGTATGGTGTTAATTATCAGTAACAGCGTTAATAGAAGCCAAAAAGGACAAAGAATAACAAGCTATTCAACGCACTTGAACATAGTTTTGATTCTCTTGCAGGCAAAGAAAACACAGTTTGCATGTGAAGCTGCATGAACGTACAAACATCTTTCCCCGTGTGTTTCTGTTTACCCTCCACGTGCGACCGTGAATTCAAAATGAGCACATCTGTAAACTCCCAAGTCGTCTATTTTGCCCTTGAATTAACGCGTGCACGTAAAGAAGTCGTGTATGAGTTTGTGTTGCGTCTCACCGATATAGACTCTCCTGCTGAAGCGCTGCATGAGCAGCAGGACAAAGACGTGAAGAGGAATAAGGTTGATGATGAACACGTAACCGCCCCAAGCCGACACCTGTGAAACACAATAGATTTAATGAGAACATTTTTTAATTAGTTTTAGATTTTTCTATAACAGTCATTAATGGAGGGGTGTGACAGTTTAGATTATGCATGCAAACAGGTTCACCTGCACGGAGATAGATGCATGCGCACGCACGAATAAACAGACTATTCATGGTTGGTTTTTCAGCTTCTTGTCATAATGGGATTCTGATCCCCGCTGAATCTCAGCAATGCTGTAGATACATAATCAGTATTATAACCAGCCCACGAATCCCTGTAGGCTGGGAACTGAAGGGTGGCTGTATTTTCTCTCTTATTCACAACACACATGCTTCCATAATGAGACGGGTTGCAATAAGAGAGAGGGTGCAAAGCTGTACAGCCCACCTGAGAGCTGTGAAATCATTATGAGCAGCAACATTAACTGCAGCCATTCAGATTATGCTGTTGGTCCCCGAATCCTCAAAAGCGCCCGCACACATGTACACACACACACACCGACAAGAGCACAGACACACACACACACACATGCTCCTTTTGTTAAGCTTTGTGCTGTTTTGTGTAACGGAGTGTGTGGTTGCCAGAGAAAAGGTGTCACGGCTTAAGGCATGAGGATACATTAGTCTGAATGACGGGCAGGTGAGGGAAACGGTTTCCTCCAAAAGATCTTTTCTTGTCTTTGTCTCATGAAAACCTCTCCTGGTGTTTTGATGGACATCGGTGTGACTCTTGAGTGGCATGTTGATAATTTCTGACTGTTTAACGTTTCAGACTCTGTGGCTCTACAAGTCACTCTCCCTCTAGATTATGGTCCTGGACCTGTATTTATCAAGTCTCGGTATCACTATTAGGAACGGTGCTGAAATTGAACATTGGGATTTAAATAACTCAGTGTGGGACACACCGATCAGCCACAACATTATAACCGCCTTCCTTATATTGTGTAGGTCCTCCAAAACAGTTGTGACTCATCAGAGAATGGACATGGGCCTTCTGAGGGTGTCCTGTGGTCTCTGGCAACACAATGTTGTTAGTGCTTTGGGTCCTATGGTTGAGGTCCCACAGATACTTGATCAGTTTGGGATCTAGTGAATTTGGAGGACAGGTCAACACCTTGTGCTGTTCTTCATGTTTTTTTTTAGTTGTTCCTAAAGTGTTTTTGTGTGTGTGCCTGTGTCAGGCTGCATCCTGCTGGGGATGGCTGCTGCCATCAAGGAGTGTCATTGCTATGGGGTGGGGGTGTCTGGTCTGGTCTAGGTGGGTGCTACATGTCTAAGTAACATCCACACCAATGAATGCCAGGTCCAAAAGTTTCCCAGCAGAACTGTCACAAGATGGTCAATGTTCTTTACTTCTCCTGTCATAATGTTGTGGCTGATCGGTGTATATTTTTGCTTCTTACAGTTACTTTCAGTAGGAGGAGGAAATATGATGGCATAAAGTTAGAGGAATAAGGTAATGAATGCCGTTTGTCTTTCCCATAACATGTCACTGAGTGTCGGGGCAACTTTTATAGAGACAGGTCTAGACAGGATAGTGATTTCCTAAATTAAAAAGTTCATTAAATACTTTTACTCTTGGTATCACTGATAATTTGTGCTTTAATCAGATTAGGACTCAAGTATTCCCACCAAACGTTCCCTTTAAGTATAACATCAAGTTTGTGTGTGTGTGTTCTCACCATGTAGAAGTAGGAAAGGCAGCATCCAATGGCCCAGAAGACCGATCCAGTCTTCACCGACTTCACCTGCAGGTTACACATTAGAGCATTAACTATACATGCAAATCAAACCTACATCAACAGCTTCCATTAAGTTGAGCTGCTCTGTTTTTCCTTGAGGACTTCAACGTGTTGCCCAGAATGACTGCCTGAATTATTCATCATGTTTCCCTCTCATTAACGACCTACACAAACCAGAGCCCCGTGCCCTACGCATCTTTACCTTCTGCTGCTAACGAGGGCCTAACAAGCCCCGAACTTAACGAAGGCTCAGGTGGGAGCTGCTGCGACTGGTTGAATAGATGGGAGGAGCTCAGCCAATGAGATGTGGTGGACGGAAGAGGACGAGATGCAAGACCATAAAAATGAGGAGGGTGTATGCACTGGAGACTTTCCGTAATTTAGTCAGAGCATCCTTCAAATCTAATAAGAGTTAGAAGCCGTGTGTGTACTCATGCGTTTCTTATTCATGGGGCAGTTTTGGGTCTGCTTAAAGCCTGGGAACAGAAATGAGAACCAGTTCTACAACTTCCCACCTTGGTAAACCACCAGTTTATGCATTGACGTCAGTTCTTATTAACAGAGATAGGGGATTCCTCTTTTAAATCTCAAAAGTATTCTTGAAATGCCGTGGTTGATTGTGTTCACCGAGGACAACATAAGTGCATGTGAACCCATGCACAAACCACTGAGAACCAGACTGACGAATTATATTTATCATCAGCCAAAACTGGCCGCAAGATGAATTTGCAAAGTGTGAAAATGACTTTGAAGACATTACCTCAATCAATAAAAGCAACTGCTATTCCTAATTTGACCACTAGGGGTTCGTATGTTTTAGTTTTCGAGTAGCGGCTCTTTAAAGCGACACCGAGACCCAGAACTAAACGGCACATGAGAGACAATGCGCCGGCATTGCAGATATTTTTCTTAAGAAATGTCAGACTGTTTATAAGATGTTTTGCAAAAGGATATCCAACATTTTCATGACGTATTTGTACTCCTTTGCACTAAAACACTTACTGTATTTGGCCCCCAAACTAAAATGAGTTTGACGACTCTGGTCTAAATGATACTTTGGTTAATTGGGGGAACTTATATCATTATTTAATAAAGTTATCTGTGCAAATGTGTTTGCAATCTATTACAAAACATAACTAGAAGAAGTGAAGTGCATAATTTACACACGACCTCTGAATCGCTACATCCACTCCCTTGTTTATTCTTCTCCTGCTTCAGCATATTAACAGTTACTCCCCATTTGGAAATACAACCGTGCCAATCACAGCTTTGTAGGCAAGAAGAAGGGGAGAAAAAAAAGAAATAGACTTTTGATCTTCTTGTGCCAGCGCCTGCAAAAACGCTGCAAGCGTGGCAACCGGTGCAGATGAGATCAATGCAGCTACAGAGATCCGTTAACTAACAGCAAAAAAACAACTCTAAAAATTGGCTCGTGTCTTAGTTTACTGCTCCGAGCAAACACTCCTGCTGCTGCTGTGTGTTTGTGTGAACAGATTTGTCACTTGCCACTGACAAAATCAGTCCCTCCAGAGCAGAAGGCCTTGATCCATGTCAGACTCCATAATGAAGTGAAACAATTCACCTCGATCGTGAGGCTACCCCGGTGCTTAGCCGGGTGATAATTCTCTGTGGAGCAGCACCTTGCGTCTTTTGCTTTGTCATTAATATGAAATATATTGATTTTTGTAGCTTTAAGCCACCGTAGACATGATTTTTCTAATGCAGCCCATCTAATTTTATCCCTCAACTATTGACAAAGAGCTGCCAGCTGAAGCAGCAATGAAAACCGTTATAAACAGCTGCAAAATGGAGAAGCAGCGCGACGGGAAGATTAATAAAGTATTTAACGGGCGTACCCAGAGGTAGTAGGTGAACTGCAGGGCGAAGATGGCAATGCCTTCGTTGTCAAAGGAGCCGGCCACGGAGCGGGAGATGTAGCCGGGGACGATGGCGATGAAGCAGGCCGCCAGCAGCCCCGCCCCCTGGTTCCACAGCTCCCTCGTCAGTAGAAAGGTGGAGATGGAGGTCAGGCCGCTGAACACGGGAGCCAGGAACACGCACACGTCCCGGATGTGGACGGTGATGTGCAGAAGGTTGAGGACATAGTGGATGAGTCCTGCGGTCACCATAAGGCCTGGGTAAACCTGGAAGAAGAGAGGAGGAGGAGGAGGAGGAGGAGGAGGAGTGATGATTCAGACTTTGCAGATTGCAGATTTATTTTTCCAAATCATTTATTGCCAAAATGTCAAGACTGAATATAACAAGACAAGTTTTCCTCTCCCAGCATGTCATTCGATTTGAAGCAACGAGAAGCGCAAGACTGATAAGGGAGCATGAAGTCTGAGCAATCGTAAATGCTGCTTTAGATCTTTTTCACTTCTCTGACTGTAAAATCACATCATCAACACAGGCGGCTAACAGGACGAGAAAAAATAATAAATCACACTACAAGCTTGTAGATGGCTCACAGGGTTAGTGCTTGCACCGTCCTGTGTCGTTACATCGCCAGCTGAAGTGCTGATGACAGCGAACGGTGCTGGAGATTCACAAACACTTTATAGCGTTTTCTCTTATAGCGGTACAGCAATACAAGCAGATCTACAGCCACAGCTTCAACTAGTGTTTGCAGCTTGTCACGTGGAATATTCTTATTCTTCATGTCGTTTTAAGTTTTATATGATGTGAAGGAGACATTTAAGCTGTTGTTTTGTCGGTTAAAGTGAACGTGCTACAGTGCACACTGGGTGACAGATTAGCTCGAACCCGTAAAGAGATCACACAGAGGTTATAAATATACAGAGGCGAAGGAAACACGCTCTCGGAGATGAGTCGTAGTGTAATGACGTGTTGAGAGTGGCCCCGGTCTGCCTGTCTGTCTGTCTGTCTTTTATCTGTTAAGAAGACAGATCTACTGTGTTGAGTGTCCCCCGGGAGCTGTTCAACCATCCAGCTTATTGCCTGCGTGTGTGTGAAAGCGAGTTGAAGATGACTGAAGATTCATCACAGTAACGTCACTCTTGAGAAATAAGGACAAAGGAAGGGTGAAGCTGAGTAGGAAGTACACACACACAAAAAAAAAAAAAAAAAAAGGCTCCCCAGCCTCCTGAGTCATGCACCCCCAAGTCTCACCATAAGCAGAAATACTTACTGTGCCCCCTACTATCCTACCCAGAGGGTACCAGGCTCTTTCATCAAACCAGTTGAGGAACTCATAGAAGCCATTGGTGGTGAGGTGATGAGTCGACCGGTAGTTGAACCTGTGACAGAGACAGAGACAGAGAGAGGAGGCTGTTAGACCAAACAGAGCGCTTACAGAAGACACTAGTGTCCCATTAGAGACATTAAGCTTCAGTCTGGTTTTAAGCTTCAACCAGACTAACCAAATCAAACTAATTATGTTATGTATTATTAGTTTATTTTTTTATGCAAATGAGACTCGATGCATCTATTAAACCTATTTAGTAAAAGGAATTGGTTCAATTTGGAACAAACCTATCATCTGAGTCTTGGTTTCATTTCAAATAGAAAAAGGAAAACAAATCCAGTATAAACCATGGGAATATGTGGAAGCAAATGTAAGATTTCAGCTTTTAATCTAAAAGTGCAAATATATCAATTTGAAAGTAAAAAAAACAAGTTAAACGACGTCTGTCGACCAATCGGGGGCCATGTTTCTGTGGCAACTCGATGCAAGTGTGTACCATAAGAATAAATTTCAATACCATGAATGCTCAATGTTGATGGGAATGTATCGTGGAAGTAGCATAAGCGCTACTAGCTGCAGTATTTCATCCTAGTGATAGTGAGGCATAACATTATGACCACGGCTCAACTCTTCATCGCTAGTCGGCACATCGTTAGTGGGCGCAAAGTCATGTTTTTGTCCTCTAAGTTGATGTGTCAGAAACAGGCAAACTGGGCAAGCGTAAGGAATTGAGCGAGTCTGACAAGGGCCGAATAGTAGTGGCTGGACGTCTGGGTCAGAGCATCTCCCAAACTGCAGCTCTCGTGGGGTGTCCCCTGTCTGCAGTGGTCAGGATCTATCAAAAGTGGGGCAAGGAAAGGACAGTGCTGAACCGGCGCACGGAGTATATGCCTCGCCTTTTGGCAGCAAAAGGGGAAACCAACGCAATATTAGGAAGGTGGTCGTAATGTTGAGCCTAATCAGTGTGTTTTCCATTTCAGACAGGTAAAACTTCCAAGACAAACACAAAAACAGTACTGTTCAGCCCTGCTGTGTAGAAATGCTGGGACATATCATATCAGACAGTGAACTGAGATAAAACGCAGAGCCGGTGTTCTCGTATTACACCTGATTTTGGACATGGGCCTCTATTCACATCCTCCATTTTCTACTTGTTCCTCTTTGTTCATGACACATGATGTCTGCTTTAAGTCTTGAGTGTCGGCACAGAGCACACACAAGTATATGAAAAAAACCTTAACTATCCACTAAATTAGTCACATTGGGCTTCAATTTCTAATTTGATTCTACTGGCTAATTTGTAATTGTCAGCGTAAACAAGAAATGGACCTGAGCCAATAAGGAATCATGTTTCCATTTTATCTCTGAGTAACAGTGACCTTATAGTCTTTATGGTCCACTGCCTTAAAGCATCTACAGTGTGAATGATCTTATTGTGTCTCTGTAAAATAATATAAAAGTATAAAAAAATCAACCAAAACTTTGGTGACCCCCCCCGCAGTACCTTGACCCCATGTTGAAGACCTCTTGTGGTTTAAACACATGGTATGGATAAGACTTAGGATTTGACGTGCTGCAGTGGAAATGTAAATTCTGTACTTTCTGTACTATTACCGCCTACAATCTGTGCTCCAGTGGGTTTAAACATAATTAAACTGGGTCTGCAAACAAGCTGCAGACAAACATGATATAAAAAGTACAAACAGCGCAACAACAAACATCAATAACAGTTCCGAGGGAGGTCGGGAGGTAAGCCCGGGTCACAGCACGGTTGCAGCGTGGAAATGATTTTGCACTACTGCAGAACTGACGAAACAATAGCAACTTTCTGAAGTGCAGGCTGTGTAACTTCTCCTGACAAACTTAAAGAAAGGAGTTTATGTGATAGGAGCAGGAAAAGAGAGGAGTTACAAGAGCCTTTAAAGATGCCTGGCAACATCAGTACCACAGGTAGCAAGCTGCTGCCAGCTGGAGGATCATTTAATTTAATATCTAGAAAACTTTGGAAGATATTTACATCCGTGTATATCCATATAGTGGGAGTGACTGGGGCACCGAAACACAGCCTCTAAATAACGCATTATCTGCCGCGAAACTCGTTCATTTCACCAATATTTTGTTATGATACGCTAGTGCTATTCCCCATTGAGTCCAGAGTTACCTGTTATCATTATCCAGGGTCTGTAGACTGACCTGGATGATGTCATCTCTGAGCGCCGCTCGCACCCACGATGGTCGGCTAGTTTACCCTTAATTTGCTACTGCTATGGTTAGTTTCTGCGTATTTCCAAATTGTCCTGAGGTCTTCCTGAGGTTCAGACGCTGCACTTTCTGGCCTTCGTTCATTGGCTTTGGAGGAAAAATCATCCGGAGTGAAGTGAACACTGCAAACCCGATCATCCGCACCTGTCAATGCTTCCACTCGAGTATTCAAGTCCGTTTTCAGTGCAACGAGGCAGAGCTTGAGTAAGTCCAGGTTGCGTAAAGGAAGCCCATGGAAGCTGAACTTCGTCCAAGTGGTCATTTTGTTTGGATAATTTGAGAACAGCACTAGTGTATCACAACAGAATATTGGTGAAATCGCGGCAGATAATGCGTTATTTAGAGGCTGTGTTTTCGGTGCCCCACTCACTCCCACTATATGGATATATGCTGATCTAATTATCTTCCGAACTACTCCAAATGACACCAAAGCTATAAATGATCGTATTTTATGCCAGAAATAAGGTCCAGGTTGTAAAAAACAGTAATTCCCCTTTAAAGGGAGCAAAGAAAAGGAATAAAGACATTTCAGTATCTAATTATAGTAGAAACCAAAAAAAATAAAGATGTCTTTTTCCCCTGATACTAGCTGCAGCTAAAAAATCAAGCTATTAACAGTTCGGTTGTTGAGATACTACCAGTACAGCACGTCATTAACAGATCATTATGGGACTGGGAAGCAGGAACACATTGATGTGGTGGCAAAACTATTACTGCTAATTGAAAGCTTGTTGGGAAACAAGCAAAAAAACGACAAAAAAAAAAACATCTTTCTACAACTTCACAGTTGACACCATAACAAACACGGGGTTTCATGGCAGTTTTCTCTCTCCAGTGGCTACACACGCCCTCATTTTCTCACATTCTCACTTTTACCTGTCTGTTCTCCACCTTTTTTCATCCCTCCCCAGCCTTCTGTCTGCCTGTTGTTTACAGCCGCAGAGACTTTAAGGGGGAACAATCCAAGTACAGCAGCCCCATCTATAATTAGACGGGTCTGGTAGATAGAGTGCTGCTATTGTACAAATCCTGCATCTAGCCCCTAGCTTTCAAACAGAGACTGTGCTGACACGCGGCAGTTAGTCTGCTTGTCCCCTGAGCTTTTCCGCAAGTATTAAAGTGCTCAATACAAACCGTCGCTCCATGAGAAACAGAAATATGATGGAGGGATTGCAGCATATGGCTCGCTCAGGCCCCTCAGGAGCGAGCGCTAGATTGAGGGTATGTGTGCGGGTTTTCATGCTCACTCTTGAGACTCAGGCATTTGATTGAAAAAGAGAAAAAGGTGCATGCACACAACACGAACGCGCAACCCACTGCGTCTGTGGTGCTGTGATTCCTGCCCGGTCTGACAGAATACCTCTTGTTTTCCCTCTTTAAAATTGCTGTCCCAGAAAACCAGCGACATCCTAAAGCTTTCAGTCAGTGGACAGATTAAAGCATTCACCAACCACGCTCTTGATTCTCTGGCTTAAAACATTCAGTCTCACCTGTGAAATCCAACTTCATTAATAGAGGGGAGTTGTTTTAATGCGGAGACTCACCAGAGAGAAGCCAGCTAGCCTTTCTAGTATCAGGCATTTAAGAGTTTGTAGGAGTTTTGCTTCAGATAAGGAAATCTGGTTACCACTCAAGTTGGAGGAAATAAATAAATGTTCTTCAAGCAGCGTGATTGAATCACACAGATGCCTGCAGCGTTTTATTTTCCTGACTCCAGGTCATGCTATTAAACCAAAATAGTCAATTCCACAGTTTGGGTTTAAAAGTTCAAAGCAGCAGAACTAAGAAAGTTTGAGTTTCGTAAATATATACAACTACTTTATATCAAGATTCGTTATATTAAAAGTGTAATAAAGCAAATTAGTATCCAACAGTCAAAACTGTATAAATTGCCATCTTACAAAGCCAGATAACACCGATCAGGCATAACATTATGGGAGACATCTTGTGGCAATTCAATGTTCTGCAGGGAAACTTTTGGACCAACCTGGCATTCATTGGTGTGGATGTTACTTAGACATGTAGCACCCACCTAGACCAGACCAAGCACCCCCACCCCATAGCAATGGCACTCCTTGATGGCAGCAGCCATCCCCAGCAGGATGCAGCCACAAAAACACTTTAGGAACAACTAAAACAAAACACGAAGAACAGCACAAGGTGTTGACCTGGCCTCCAAACTCACTACTACTGATACTGATCAAGTATCTGTGGGATGATCCACAGAGGCCCCTCCCCTCAAAGGCCCCCCACTAACAGGATTCTGTTGCCGGACACCACAGGACACCCTCAGAAGGCCCATGTCCATTCTCTGATGAGTCACAACTGGTTTGGAGGCACAAGGGAGACCTACACAATGTTAGGAAGGTGGTGATAATGTTATGCTGGATCGCTGTAATATTGATGGGAACTAGAAAATATTCTCAATATCTCTATGGGTGAAAAAGAGGCGGTAGAATCCCCGGTTATGGATCAGAGGGGGACGAGTCTATTACATTATAATCAGTAAACAGTGCCCCCATAAAGTTTGATCCAAGAATGAAGACAAGGTGTAAAAACAAGTTCAGAGTGCAGGGTAATACTCCTGAAACAGAACAGCAGATAATGTCCTACTTATGTCAGCCCCCATGTGCTCGGATGATAAACTAATAAAACAAATAGAAGATGTACGACACCTCTAGTGGCTGGCTGAACTCGGTTCATTATTCACTCTTAGCTAATAGCTTTAGTGCGCAGAGTGTACGGAGAATATATTCAGGCGTCCATTTGTTAAAGCCCACTGAGAAAAGCCCGATGTGCTGTTTACTTCAGTTTTTCACTTTAATATATTGCTGACGAGGCGCGTGCATTGGAGATTCTGCACATCCACAGCGCGGAGTTTCCATTAGCAGCAGCTTTCCTGGTTAAATGTAAATATGTCTTCGACGGCACGGCACTGCAAAGCAAACACCAATCACTCTCAGTCGATGGTGATTAGGTAAATAAACGCTACCCAGATAAATTATAGTCTGTTAATAATTCACACGCAGCTGAAAGCTTTACTGCACCGAGGTAAATCCATTTAAACCAAAGGCCACATGTGGGCCCACTGTAACGCCCAGCATGGCCCCCAGGGGGAGGACACTGAAGCAATGAATGGAAATAAATAAATAAAAAAAACGCCAGCATCGTTCTGACTAATCGCCATGGCAACACCTGTAGAAGCCGCCTACTGAATCCAAAAAGTCATTCACAGCATTATAAAGATCTCAGAGCTGAACTTGAATGTATTCATACATACTGAGTTCCCTGTATGCCGTGTATGTGCAGAAATACCTCCAGGCCAATGCATCATTTTATTTTATTTATCTGTGGAGTTTGAAAATCACCTTTTTTTTTTGGATTTTAAAACGCTGCAGTGCAGTGGCGAGTGGGCTGAGGGAGTAAAACCCCATAGCAGTCTCAAGCGTGGATAAAAAGAAAACACAAACGTCTGTTTATGCATCTATTAATCAGGGCGGATAGATTCAGTTTTAATCTGTGTGTGATCAGAACAGGAAGGTGTCAGAAGTGCGTGTTGGCGCCGTGCATTATCGAAACTTCCCTCTTCAATATTTGTACGCCATACGGCTGCTCCGGTGCATCTTTAAACGTGGCAGGCGGCCAAAGAGCAGCAAAAAGTGAGGGCAGCGTCCCCTCTTAATGACCCGCGCTGCTTTGTGTCCCAAGGACAGGCAGACAGTGCAGCGGCAGCCTCTGCAGGACGGTCCTGCTCCCCGCTGCTCTCAATTGGTGTGTGGGAGCCCGACACCAGGAGGCATCAAAGAGACTAATCCACAGCTGTACACTCCTGTCACACACACACACTGACGCACACAAAGCTGAACAATGAACACAGCAACCGAGGAAGCAAACAAATAAAATAGGTGTGCGTGTAAATATATTTACACAAAAAGGGCCCAAAAGAAATAAACTGTTGTGCATTTTGTCCAACAAAGTCAAGGCTGACACATGGAGAATGAATAAATCCAACAAAGGAGGACGTAAAAACACCTTCCACACAATGAAAAAATAAAAACTATTGGTCCTCGCACACGTACGTTACCTTTCTTTTGAAAAAAACTTAACCCACTCAAGGACATACCCACGGTTATACCCATTATTCTCTACACTTCACTGTAGAGAATAATGGATTGTGACTACCTGTTTAAGATACCATGCAGTAAACTGCACCAGCAGCAGCAGCTACTGCCATCCTAGTCAGATGTTACTTCCATGACAGTAACGGTTTTCTTTTTTTAACCATTTAAAACTGCTCCAACAGCAAATAACCACTTTATAGAGCGGCTCCACAGTCGTGCCAACCAGCGTGACTCAAGTCTTATGTTTCACATTTTGTTTCGTGCGCTGGCCGTGCTTCAGGAAAACTGGTTATTTAAGACCTTGTTAAGATTTAAAGCCTGGGAAACCCCCGTATCGGTACTAGCAAAGTACTAGCAAAGCCACCTCACGCCAACCAAACTATTTATTTATTTATTTTTTTTATTGCCGGTGCTTTCTACAGCAGAAACAAGCATCTTGAAGATGAGACTCCTTATATCCTGTGCACGGCCAGTGGATGACACTTCCCGAAACATCTTTGATTTGTTCCAATTCCCTGCACTCAAGAGCCGTACACTACAAATACTATTACTACTACTACTACTACTGCCTCTACTGCTACTGCATGTGCTGCAGAATCACAACACACTACTGGCTCTTCTTGTTATCAAGCGTTTCTGGGTGCAGCACATGTAGCTACTACTCATCCCAAGACTTAAACTCGCGTCTGAAGATCTTGTCGTGTTTGTGTGGTCTCGTCCAACGTGCCAGGAAATAACGTTTCTCCACAAGCAACAACACAGTTTTTCGTGGAACTCTCTAATCCTATACTTGGGACTTTAATCCAAATTAAGAAACCATGTTTCTACTCTCCATGAAGTTTGAGAAATTGGATTACCGCAGAGCAGCTGGCAGCAGCAGGAGCTGGCAGTAGAGGCATGAAAAATACACTGTATGAAGGAAAGAAGCGCACAGGTCCCTGAAATTATTCATTTATTTGATCCAAACGACTCAATATCAACAATATCAAGCAGTTCTACAATAATTTGAGTCCATATAACTGACTGAATTGAATTGGACTGGTGCCTGTTCTGGTCTAGGTGGGTGCTACATGTCTAAGCAACATCCACACGAATGAATGCCAGGTCAATGTTATTTACTTCTCCTGTCAGTGGTCATGATGTTGTGGCTGATTGGTGTATATGATAGTTTAGACTATCATAAGAGTTAAAATAACATATCAGCTGACACTTTTTCTGCATTTAGTGAATTTACTTTGAAAATCTAAACATATTCTCAGTGGGGCATTAGTTCATTTTTACGTAAACGATCAAATTTCTTCATCAGTCAAAGCTAATATGAATTAACACACGTTAGATTAGTGCCTCAGGCTAACCAGCTGAACTTTCCACCTCCCTTCAAAAGGAGGGCGACTCTGTGGGTGTGATATAAACCAGTGGGTTTATAATCCCCGCTACTTAACACTAAAAATGTGTAACTAATAAACACTTGACCTTCTGTGTATCAGTAATTCATTTAACCACTGGCTCATGTAATGCGTTTTAATTCTTAAAGGACTAAACGAGGATATGCCGTTGAGTTTTCCCTCCGCTGGGGCTTCTTAATCAAGCAAACAGAAATAAAACTCTGGAGGCTTTTAGGGCAACAGTCAAATCTACAGAGAGATTTACTGGATTAGACAGAAACCACACAGCAGTAGATGATAAACTAAACACGCATTGAATACGTTAATATATAGCCTGCTCCAGATATTCCTGCCCAATGAGACACCGTCTCTCACGCAGGTTTATGGCCTTGGTTTTGTATTTGTATTACCTAGCTTTTAAAAGAAGACTTTCTTTTATACAGCGAGCACAGGTTCCTCCGAGGTCATCCCAGAAATAATGTGCGGTTTGTGCTGAGGTTTGTGAACTGCTGTACTGACAGATCCACTGCCTAATGACAACCATTCACATAACTCACAAAGTATGAGGTCAGGAAGAGACACGAGCCGTTGACAGAGAGTCAGGTTGGTTTGAATCACCCCCGAGAGAAAGATTGAGCTGGCACAGGTAGCCATGGTTTCACAACATCGCAGCTGGGTGGACGTTGAGGTCGGAGGGGCAGTGGGAGAAAGTTTATCCAGCTTCATAGCATGCTGGTCGAGTGCAAGCCACAGAGATGAGTGGGCACGGGTCAGAGGCCCCCCCTCAGGCTAAGACACACAGAAAATATATTTTTCTGTGCAACTATGTGGCAACGTTGTCTAAAACGAACGAGGCTCTGCAAACGCATGATGAGATGGGAGCAGCCAACATGAAAGAAACTTCATCCCCGCCTCTCCATCTGTCCATAACTGCGAACAACAATCCTTTAAATCACTCTCATCATCATCTCCAAACTCCAGTGGCCCCATTTTAAGTAAAACCTAATTTCACAGTCCATGAAGACAGAAAAAAAAAAATAAAGAGGGGGTTCTGTGCTCCTAAACTGTTGTATTGTGTTCAGTCTTGGCTGAGGAGCGATCTACCAGGGGAGTGAGGGATGGAGAATGGGATGGAGAGAAGAAGATGATGATGATGATGATGATGAGGAGGAGATTTAAATGGTTGTAGAGAGGAGCAGAAGGAGGACGTGAGGAGGAAAGGCTCAAGCCAAATGAAAAGAAGAAACAGGATGGAGAGTAGGAGTCTGAATTATCCGGCAACCCCAGCAAACACACAAAATAGTATCTGATAATACCGAGCCAATTTAAGACATTTGGTTAATTTGTTCATCCATCAAAGATAATTTAGTCATTATTGATTAATCTGGCAATTATTCTTTGATTTTGATTAGAAAATAATTTAAAAAAAACGAGACAATTAAGAGTTTCCCGGAGAACAAGGGAACATTTAGAAAGATGAAAAGAATATGACAAGCAGCAAATCCTCCTACTGCACAGACAAGCACCGGAAAATGACAATAAAATTATTATCAGCTGATCACCCAATCCTCAAGTCATTTCAGTCCCAAAATAAAACGCAGACATGACTCTGGCATTTATACAGCTTTATTTTTGTAACACCTGATGGGGTAAATTAATGTAGCTCCCCTTTGATTGACGCTTGAGTCTGCTCCAATTGGGCAGTGAGCCAGTGGAATATTTATTTATTTATTTAATTCAGCTACTAAATGTCTACAAGGTTGCTTTTGTCGTCCGACCGGCGGCATACGGTGTGTGAAACGGTGATATTAAATGTCACAAGCGCATGAAGCAGCGTCTCAAAGCTGACAAGCTTGAATAAGAGAATATGTGGAAATTCTCCTTGAGGCTTAAAGCTATGAACTGGAAAAAAAAAAATCAGAATAGCTCCTTTCAGTCAATTGAACGGAGCCCACAGGGAAGAAAGCTTCCACTTGGATGAAGCTAGCGGAGCTGTCAAATTTCCATCATTTGCACAGTTCTGCGAGAATCGTGACAACCTCGAGTTCAGTTTTAAGTCTCTTTGCAGGAAAAGACAAAAGCCGGGGAAAGGCTGTTCGGCAACAGCCGGGCCTGCAGTGACACAAAACGCCGTGAGAGAACAAACACTGCTGGTGTTTGGATAGCTGGCAGTGTTAAGTCGTGCAAAATGTTTGCTTTTCACTGCTTCATCAGAATCCACCTGCAAAGTGCGACTACGCATTGCAAGAATGGAAGTCGTGAAAAATCGTGAGAGCAATTAACGGCAAGAGAAGTTAAATTGTGCATATGAGAGAAATAAAGAAGCTGAGAAGAAGAGATATGGAGAAAAAGGAGTATTAAAGAATAACGGTCTCCCACATCCCAGATATTTTGTCTGGTTAGGTAAAGCTTTGGAGGGGAGGGGAAGTCAGAGGCGGAGAGTAAATATTAAGCCGGTTTAAAGCCCAAGGGAGGAGTGGGATCTGACACAAAAGCTTTTATTAAAATCTGAGGATGTCTCATCAAATTCCCACAAATCCTTTATTGCAGTAAGCAGGGGCAAGCGAGGAGACACAATGGGGATGACTGTACAGGAGCGTGATTGGCTGATTAAAAAAAAAAAACAAAAAAAAAAACAACACCACCCAGGGGTGAGTATAGATACAAACCAACAATTGCGTAACTCGCTCACAACTTTCCCATCGCTTTCCATAAATCAAATAAATCCAATCAAACAATTTCCCAGCTAAACTGATTAGACTGTCCGCTCGGTGTACATGTCTTAGGCTATAGGCAAGATCAGAGATCACGGGCGAGGACAGGGACGAAAGGAAGGAAGGGAGGCGGTACTTTTGGCTCGAAACAGAAGCAAATATGAAAGATTACGTTTTTACCATGGGACAGCTCTAAAAATAAAAACTCACTTTAGTCGGAGAGAGAGTCAGGAGAGGAGGCTCACACCAAACATCATAGACTAAGGTGAAGAGGATCTCGAGTTTGTACTTCTATAGGTCTGTGTGATGAGCCTACAGGAGGAGTAGAGCTTATCATCAACAGATGGCGGGGTTCAACGTGAATACTCTGAATAACTGCTGTTCTTTTCCCTATGTGCGTGTGTTCAAATGATAAATTATTTGACTGAAATCAAGCACATCTCAGAAGTCCTATTCTTAAAAAAAAAAAAAAAAGTCATTTAGGCTGGTAGCCTATTTCATGGTCTGATTCTCCGCACTTCGAGTCCATTTCACAAACTGATGAGAAAAAGAAGAAAACTTTTAAAAAAGGGAGCGTACCAGCGTGACCACTGTTCCCCTCATCTAATCATGGTCTGATTCCTTACATCTGTATTGATCGCCGTTTCAGTCCTTATGGCTTCATTCGGTCTGTATCATTGTTGATAGAAGAAAAACGGAGTCCAGAGAAGCTTCGGTTTCTATGAACATGAGATCAGACCGTGACACTGGAGCCTGAGGAGAAAACTACTCATTTATATTTGGACCTAAAACACCACCAGAAACATCAGTCTGGTGTTCTGTCATCAAACAGTTTATTTACACCTAAAGCTATTTGGTGATTGTTGCAGCTGCTACTACTTACTACCAGGGCTTGCGCGACTTCAGATTGTTTTTAAGTCGACGCCAACTAGTTGCCAATGATGTCACCAATAAAAACACAGTAGAAAGTAATGCTTTGCAACAATCAAATCTATATTCTTGATCTAAGTACTTGTGCTACATGCTGTGAGCTGCAGATATGTATAGCCCGTATAAAAACGTGCAGCATGTCAGCCCCATCAGTAGCACAGCGCGTAGTAAGACGGGATAGTGTAGCTGGGTTAAATAAAATGCAGTATTTCTCTGAAGCCTTCTCCGTGTACTGCAGATAAAGGTCTAATAACTTTGACAATGAAATTCACCAACAGATTGTTAATGTGCAGCCTCCTTCTCTCTTTTACTGCAGGGTGTTTGGTGAAATTGTTAACTGACTGCTGTCCACAGGATTTGGACCGTTTCTTTTCACATGATTGTAGTACTTTTGTTGCATTTCAGGACTGACATGTCACTGTAGTATTGGCTTCATCTTTAGTGAAGTATGTCCACACACACTGGACGAATCTCTGCTAGTTTGCTTCGGTCTACTCGGAGGCGTCCATGTTATTATTGTCATGTGATCTGCGACTAGTCCACATGATGCTTAAAGCGTCATGGCACAGCAATGAAGTTGACCAGTCTGTACAACCATTTCATAATAGTAGCGATAGTCAGAATGGCTCGGATATTGCAACTTTGACAACTAGTTAAACCAGGCTGAAAATCTCTGAGCTGCAGTTGTATGATAATTGGACAATAAGTCTGACTTTACTTCAACTTATAGTTCTATATTCTATATGGCTGCCTTTAAATGTTCTTTAAATACATGATGGATATACTTCTTCTCTTTCTTTTGCATCTGGAAAGTATCCTAAACCAAGGAAAATACAAGGAAAATTTAGTACAAAGTGGAAATGGTGCTGATAAGCAGCCTAACACAACTGTGGGTTCCCTGTGGTGCTTGGTCTCTCCCTTCCATGTATTTTTCTTATTCTGTCCACAATGTGCATTTGCTCTCTTTCATAGATCTCAGCATGAGGGGCTGACTGTTTCTCTACAGAGACATTTTGCTGTTTTCAACCGACAGACTCGAGGAGAATATGTTGCTCTTGAAAATCAACAAGCCGGGGTTGAATCGATCCGTTGGGCAGCTTCGAAAGTCGGCGATAATGGCGTAAAATTACACCTTAAATGTCTTTTTCAGTCACGTTTGAGTAAACACACTCTTGTAGAGAAAACTGAAAATAATTAAATAAAAAAGGAGGGGAACACATTATCCTCCAAGAAGTGCTTACCTTGGCGATTGGTTAAAAAGGCCTCTCCCCTGGACAGGAGACCCCATCAAATATGCATTAGGGAAAAGTGTCTTTCTGGAGTTTTGGAGCAAGTCAAATAAGGTACTGAAGCAGCAGTCTGACGGGGGGGAGGGAGCGTGAGATGCTGCAGAGAAGATTCAGAGAAGCTTGAAGTTCTGCGCTGTATTGATTATAAACTTCTTCTGACCTTTGAAGTCAAAGGATGTCCAGATCTCATGTGCACGTACAGACTGCCAACATTCATAACTTCATTTCTCTTTGAGGATTTTTGCAGATTATAATTTCTAGCCACATACACAGAATGAAGAACCTTTCATTTGCACGACGCAAAAGTTACAGACGGTTTGATTGAAGTAATTGCGATGCCTTAATGAGCGCAGAGTTCACTGGGTTGGCTGGAGTTCATTTTCAGAAGTGCTGGTTGGTCAAGTCAGAAGCGCTAACAGCGCTAACAACAACACCACCGTCTCAGCCCATTGCAGTCATGATGATTATTTAATGAGGAGTTGCTTTGCTACTCAAACCAGTTGCTCAATGCATCTCGGTGCCTCAGGACCAGATAATAGGAGATTAGACACACACACACATACAGAAACACAGAGAGCATGGGTTATATTACACTCTCTGGAAATAAGGATTATAGCCACACCTTGAACACGAAACAGTGCAGGTCTACCAGCTTACCTTCAAACACCACGCACGCTGTATATCAACACTGCAGCTTTTACAGGTGTTGGCTTATACGATGTGTTCCAAAACAATCAATTTGAAAATTGCAGAGACGGAGAAGCAGCTGGAAATACTAAAGCGGAAACACGCTACAACCGAGTGGACCAATCGCAGCTCTTGTGGTCTGCGTCGCCGTGACGTGTAGTTACATTTCTGGGGAGGTGAACACCAGAAGCATTAATCATCTATAATGTTCTTGTTTGGTCTTACAGGCCTTTTAGAAGCCTATTAGCGGAAAATGACTTACAACTTGCAAGTACACTGGAAACTAGTGGTACCATCCTAGCCATTATCTTGTTGTTTTGAGGTTGCCAACATATGATCTCTGTTGAGGTGCCTGCATATAGCTGCTGGTTGCTGTCAGGCAATATTTACTCAGTGTGCATATTATTTGGTGTCTAGTTCAAGAATTCTCACACTTTAACTTCTGGGTTTGAACTTTTTCTCTAATTTTCTGCATATTTGGCAGCTGGAGTCGCCATAAATGGGGATGGACGTACACACTGCAAATACACATCGATGCATTTACACGGCTGACATCGTAGATTACTTCACCCATCAGGGTTTCGACTTGCTCTAAATTTTGGTAACAGTTTTGAAATGCAGCAACTGTGGTCCAAAAATGTCTTCTTTAGCAAGCAGAGATACTGAAACTTTCAACGTGTACTTCCCAATAACTCCCAAACTGACAGATAAATAACAAACACATAATTAAATGATGAATGACACCACGCGGTGTGGTTCTATTTATTTATTCAGTCGCTGCAACAAACCGAGCCTGCCAACTGTCCAGAGAGCTCAACAAATACATATATTCACTTCATTAAAACACAGGTAGCCAAGCATAGAACTAATAAGCGTACAGTGGAAAGCTTCTACGGAAATAAAGTCTATAATGAGTCCAGTATAAAGTGATATAATGTGCATTAATTGACCCATAACATGAGGCTTTATGATCTCTAAGGATGAACAAATTAGCGGCTCCACCATGCCTGTCAAGTCATCTGAGGTCATCAGCTATTTTCACGTTATTAAACAGTCAAGAACAAGAGACTTGCTTGTGGATAAAGTTCCCATGTGATGGAAGATTAGTTGTCACCATGGGTGACAGTAGACAAACTGACCAACCACTGCAAAAATCGACTTCCAATTAGCTGGTTGCTCAGTGCCGTTACTCACCGCGCATATCAGGTTAAAGTTATTGTTTAGCGAACAGCGTGAATGCACAGGTGATGTGGTCACACCGCAAAGAACAAAACCTTACTTGGGAAGTGAAGCTTTTCTTCGAGGCAACCTGCTCTCTCTGTGCATTCACTTCCCCAAACAATATTTTCCAATTATTGCATTCTTGCATACAGATATACATATGCCGAGAACAGACAGCTCATGTGCTACATACTGTGAGCTGCATATGTATAGCCTGTATAAAAACAGGCAGCACCTCAGCACCATCAATAGAATTTAATAGGACTCCACAGTGTTGCGAGACGTGATAGTGTAGCTGGGTTACACAAAAGGCCATATTTTTCTGAAGCCTTCTCCGTGTACTGCAGATAAAGGTCTAATAACTTTCACAATGAAATTCACCAACAAATTGTTGATGTGCAGCTTCCATCTCTCCGTTACCGCAGGCCGTTTGGTGAAGCTGTTAATTGACTGCTGTCCACAGGATTTGTACCGTTCCTTTTCAGATGCACTGCAGTAGTACTTTTGTTGTGTTTCAGGACTGACATGTCACAGTAGTATGGGCTTCATCTTTAGTATTTCCACAAACGCTGGATGAATCGCTGCTAGTCTACTTGGAGGCCTCCATGTTGTTACTGCACACAACATTTTCCAGCAAATGTCAGCGTTACAAATTTAACTTTGAAAACTAAATCACACACTGCCCATTTTGTGATCCATAAAAACCTGATATATGGCCAGATTGTGCTTGTCAAATTTGCTCCTCTGGTTGCAAACAGGCTCTGAACTGTTTGAAGTGTCTGCTTTAGTCTTTCATATTTAGCGCTGAGTGATGAATCCATTTCCTTTCATATGAGTGCAGCCTTAGCCTGGGGACTGGCGTACTGTGACTGCTGTGTATCAGCTCCTCTGCAAGACTTCCATTAAATCATGAAGTGTATTAAGAACACAGACGATACTGCAGGTCTGACTCTGTGTGTGTGTGAGTGTGTGTGTGTGAGTGCATATGCGCTGTGCTCTATTTAATGCAGACCATGAAATCTAGCTCCCAGGGACATGGAGGCAGTTATTGGAGATTTTTCCATGTCAATTTGCTGCAGTGAATGTGTTCTACTTCTTTTCATTTCAAAAAAAAAAAAAAATGTGAAAAAGAAAATGATTTGTCCAAACTTCCAACTATCTTCTTAAAGAGAATATCTTTCTCTTTAAAAAGAAAAAGTCTCACAGTCTGGGCGGACCGATCGCCTACTCTCTTTCTCTCGGCCTATATCCTGAATCTCCTACACCCTGCCTCCATTCAGACTAAGGTCAAATTCCTAATAATAAACGAGACAGAGCTTTAGCAGCAGAAACGGCTCCTGCATGTATCCTCATATTAAAAGCAGGCCACTGATACTAATAGACGGTTGCTGTGTGACAAATTTGCAAGTGCTGTCAGAGTGCAAAGTATAATGACGCCCATTATGAAACACAGTGGAGCATTCAGGTTGAGGTGCAAAGGTGATGCAAATACATTTAAAGTAACGAGAGCAATTGCAGTTTCTACCACAAAGAGGCCTGGTTTGTTTCTTAAATTAGAGGTCAGGGGCTTATCTACGGTTGGCGCCCACATGATGAAGGAGGCAACATGTTTCCAGCGAGTCTGGTTTCTGGGGCAAGCCTGTCCTATTTGTCATTTGGCTCTCAGGCTGAAAGAGAAGATTCTCTTCTCCCTCAACTGGGGCTCGATGAAACATGTTTGACTGGTAAACTGTCGGTGGGAGGGGGATACGTCAGACTAAGAAAAGGAACCACATTTACTTCAAGGCTACGTGAAGATATACTGCAGTGGAAAAAGAGCTAAATTCAGTGACAAGAGTTTTACCGTGTATAAATGCAAGACAAATGTTTAAACATTATGACCACTGACAGGAGACCATCTTGTGACAATCCAATGTTCTACTGGGAAGCGTTTGGACCTGGTATTTGTGTGGATGCTACTCAGACATCCTGGGTGCGTTCACACCTCTACTTTAAGCTGGATTGTGATTCAAAAATGGAAAAAATTGGTGTCCACCAGTTCTGACAATTTGGAGTTAGGTGCTGGACCGATTCTCAACGGACTAAAAGGGATGAGGAGTGAAACAAGACCGCTGCTTTCATGTAGAGTACATTTTACTTCCAGGTCCTTAATTAAGCCACATAGTTCTATGTTTTGATCATTTCTTTGTTTTCATGAGGAGGTTTTTCTTTTCTCCTAAGGCTAACTGTATAGACTCAACAGCAGCTCCAGAAGCAGTGTTTGCTTCAGAAGTGAAGAAGATGAGTGCTGAGAATGTGAAACCACAGGAACAGCTTACACTGGAGCCCTATGAGAGAGAGAGACCATGCTGTGGTGGTGGGCATCTACAGGTAAACCCACATCATTTAGGTTCAATCCATCCAATATATACACCCATCAGGTATAGCATTGTGACCACCGAGAAGGAGGAAGGAAGAACATTGACCATCTTGTGACAATTCAGTGTTCTGCTGGGAAACTTTTGGACCTGGTAGTCAGTGGTGTGGATGTTAACACCCACCACCTAGACCAGTCCAGGCACCCCCACCCCATAGCAATGACACTCCTTGATGGCAGCAGTCATCCCCAGCAGGATGCAAACTGACACAGGCACACACACACATAAAGGAAATAAGAAACATGAAGAACAGCACAAGGTGTTGACCTGGCCTTTAAATTCACTAGATCCCAAACTGATCAAGTATCTGTTCACATTTATGAATACTCCAAACAACAGAAAAGAAAATACATAATATGGATGCTACAGTTACCGACAGTTCTTTTGAAATCTTGAGTTCCTGTGCGGCATCCCGTTATGCAGTTTTAACAGACACCTGTCAGACCTGCAATACTATATCGCTGCAGGTCAGCTCCATGTGGGAGATGGCTTTGATTTGCTGGCCTGACATAAATCTACACTTTTCAAATGGAAACCCTCATGAAAAAAAAAAAAGATATTACTCTGCTCCAAGATAAGATTTTAATGAGGTGTATTCACTGCCGTCTCCTGCAGTGACCAGCCAGGAATCAGCCGCACCCAATGAGCATTTCTGTCTCCTTATTTTGATCTTTTTAATCCGTTTATTAAACCATCGCCGTCCTGTTCACCAACATCGGCGGGAGTCACAAAGAACGACAGAGCGAAAGGGAGCACGAAGACATACATAGGCAGCTGATGAATGCTTTGTTAGAATAACTCTATGGACTAATGTAGATGGAAGTTAATGGCTGGGGACGGCACGGTGAATAAGACGGAGGAAAGAGACATAAAAGATGGAGCGAAAGGAGAGAGGCAAGGAAAAAAGCATAAAGAAAGGTGAAGAAGTAAAAGAGTAGCCTCGAGTTAAGTAGAGAGAGACTAAATAACATTTTTAATTAAATTTTCCAATTCAATTATTGTCTTGAGCAGTGACTGGTAATGTTATATAACACGGCGCAAATAAGCTCCTTTGTCTTTTTTTGTCAGCTATCAAACTGGGACAAAGAATGTGTAATCCTGATAAATATTTATCAGTGACGCCACGCGGAGACTCTAGTTTGTTGTCACATTAAAAAATTAATCAGCTGTGAAAAGAAGGCAACGCCATTATGATAATTCCCGGCTTTGTTTGTGCATGTAATCTGGGTAACAACGTCTCTTTGATGGAAAGTTAGCGCTCCAGACGCTCGCCTTTAATACGCCGTTCATGTTGATCTGAGCCGAGGAACAGTGGGGCGGAATATCTAAGAAGCACAGGCCTCAGAACTCATCTGTAGTTTTCTGCTGCGCCGCTGACCGCAGCTTTCTCACCTCTCCGAGTCTGCGTGGCTGCATTTTAATTACACGCAACCCACCTCTCTATCTTCACCGATCAGCCACAGCATTAAAACCGTTAAAACGTGATAAACGGTAAATTTACTCAACGCAGAAAAGTGTCAGCTGTTAAGTTGTTGTAGATCTCATGTTATTATTAGTCCTGCATTTATGTGAAAGCAGGATTTAACTCTTGCAGTCTAAACTATTACATACACCCGAACAGCCACAACATTATGACCACTGACAGGAGAAGTAAGCAACATTGACCATCTTGTGACAAATCAGTGTTCTGCTTGGAAACTTTTGGTCCTGGCATTCATTCATGTGGATGTTACTTAGACATGTAGCACCCACCTAGACCAGACCAGACACCCCCACCCCATAGCAATGACACTCCTTGATGGCAGCAGCCATCCCCAACAGGATGCAGCCACAAAAACACTTTAGGAACAACTCAAAAAAACATGAAGAACAGCACAAGGTGTTGACCTGGCCTCCAAATTCACTAGATCCCAAACTGATCAGGTATCTGTGGGATGATCTACAGAGGCCCCTCCCCTCAAAGGCCTCCCACTAACAATATTCTGGGGACTGATGAGTCACAACTGTTTTGGAGGCACAAGGGAGACCTGCACAATATTAAGAAGGTGGTCATAATGTTATGCCTGATGCTTGTTCACCAATCAATTAACCATGAAACCATAAAGATAAGATAATTGTGCAACTGCTGCTGCTGCTGCAAGGCAGAGGCACAATTACAGAGTCAATATTGGACAACATAAACCTAGTTAGGCAGTGCAGGTCTGGTATCTATTATGTTGTCCATGTAATTGGAAATTCCTCTTTGGTAAACCTACCATGATGATCAGTATTTTTTTTTTATTTGCACTTAAATAGCTGGATTCATTCCTGTTTGCAAAAGTTATTACACATGGTGGTACGTTTTTGTGTTTAAAATGAGTTAATTAAAAGTCTGACCACAACTGAAGCTGGCAGCAAGTCTAAAGTCCGGGTATCTGCTATGGCAACACACTTAAGGTCACACGTCCTGATACTCCACATCCACACACATCCAAAATTCAGAAAACATGGCGGTTCTTGTTTTCTATTGAATCAAATTTACCACAGCTGACTTTGACTAGCATCATAACATGACAACATAACAGTGTGGTGTAAAGTGTGGTCTGACACAAAAACAAAAGGCAGGAGAAGAAGTAAAGTAATGACACAACAATGCGTGCAATGCCGACAGGAAGTGCGTGTAGAGCTACAGAGCCTAAAAGAGATCGGGTTGACCTGGGACGAGTTATTAAAAACAAAAAGAATGCAAAAAAAACACCTTTAGTTGTTAAGTTTATTATGGGTGAACTGTTACCACTGCATCTATTAGGGACGTCCTGATCAGCATCTACAAACCTCACCGTTTAGCCTGTCAGCATACACTCAGTGTCCAGATCATTTTAGTACACTAGTGAAAACCAAATCCTTCTAATACAACAATCCTGCACTAAATCTGAAATAACTGAGCGAGCTGTTGATTCAACTGTGTTGTCATTGTGCAGCCTGTGGCTTATTTTGCACCGACACCTGTTTCTATATTGTTTGGACAACTTCATTGTACTCAAGAGGCTGTTATGTGAGAAGGGATTTGTTTTCTCTAGGGTACCTAAAGTTTTGACAAACGAGTGTATAAAAGGTGCGTCAGCCTCTGTGGTTTTGTTAAAGCCATGCATGAAAACTTGTGTGAAGTAGACAAACGTGCACACGACCGACCATACGCGAACCTCCTCGGAGGCACAGGACGTACTCCTGAAGGCCGAAACTGACTTGATGCAACCGGCTCGATAAAGATCCCATCACACTGCTGGACAAACAATATTTGGCACACAGACTGGGACAAACACACAACCCAAACAACCAGATTTAACTTTGACTGGCCTATATTATTATTATTATTATAGTTATTTTTGAGTGTGTGAGTAGGGTCTGTCTTAATAATAGCCCATAATTATGATGCTATCCCAACTATTAAAAACTATTTATACGGTATATGCAATGTATGCACATAAAATAAGAGCATGGGTTTTGTTTCACTCCGTCTTTAAATTATTGTAATAACAGAGATACTAAAGATAAGGAACAAATTTAAGAACAATCTAGCTTCACATGCTACGTGCAATTTCCTCTGCAGTCTGGTTATATTCAGTACAGAGCAGGTGAGCAGCAGGTGTGTGTGGAGGCTTTGGGTGAGGAGAGGGAGGGATAGAGAGATGCTTTCGGGAGCAATAGGAAAAAAACAACGTAAGCGAAACATGGTTTTAATCGTGCAAAAATATTTCCGATTCGTTATGAGACCACGGTAGATGGAAAGTCTGTGGATTTCACCAGTCTTGATGTCCAGATTTGGAGTTGCTCATTGGTGCATTCGTGTGTTATTTATTTGATTTTCATTCCCATGTACAGTGAAATGCAGCACTGGAGAGCTAACTGTGCTGTACTGCGAAATAACCAGAGCTCTATCAGCCTTATTTTAGCAGATGCTAATCTGATAAACTATGCAGAGACCGGCCCCAGTGTGATCATTACGGTTTACCCTGGAAATATAAATCAAGATATGATCATCAACAAATTTAAACTGATCTTTTTTCACATAGTTTCACATTGGTAGAGCAAGCAGAGGCAGACTAGGGACTTCATTTGAAGCACGGGGAAGGAGAGAGGCCTGCAGGCAGACCGCATCTGTTTACACGTTAAATGAACCATAGCAAATCCTTACTACTTACACACACACACACGGCCCAACAACACTCATTTGATCCCAGCAGATAGTGTGAGGACTGAAATGGTTGCAGATTACTTTTTTTTCCCCCAATGAAAAGGGACAATTTGCAAGTGCAGCACATTCTGCCTAAACTGTTGCTGTTCAAGATAACTCGGAGCTAACCCGGTCAGACATGCAGTCCCATTCAGTGTCTGTCTGTCTGTCTGCGTGGAGCTGGCAGGGAGCTTGTCGGTTTCTCCTCGCTGACAGAACAAGACGTGGAAGAGAGAGGGTACATGAGCAGATGTTCGATGAAATGGAAACGGGTGACAGTGAAAGGAAGGGCGGCAAAAAGACGAACAACAGGAGATGGGATGCATGTTACGGCAATAAATGCTTGTCATGATCACCTGAACAAATGCACTTCTGACAATCCAAAGTCTAATTCTTTACTAAATGGGATAGGAGTGAAGGAACTGAGCCGACAAACAAGCAGCGCAGGTTTAGATGAATCAGCTGGTGAGCATCTTTATTTTATTTAAACTGAGACCTAGAAGCCTTTTTGAACCTGAAGAATCGAGTAACCAATTAAAAATGGATGGGCAAAGTACACTGACACCGTGACACAGAAGAACCAAATGAGCTGCAGTAAAAACCTCTCATCGAGTTCAGCGCCTTGGTTAAGTCATGACCACTGTGCAGCTTCTTTTCAGCACCCAACCACGGCACCGTCTCATTTCAACCTTTGTAATTAACAAGCCTGGGCGATACTTGTACCTTGATAAAAACACATATGCATGTATTTCCAGGAGAGATGTTTTAAATTAATTATTAAAAAAATGACTGAAGTTGAAATTAATGGAGTTCCCTGCTGCGACGGTGGCATGTGCTGGCGGGTCCTCTTAAAGGGCTTTATGACCTTCATTCTGTGTGATGAAATTTTATATAATGAATATTAGCTTGCCATGAATTAGTCAACTGTAGAAGTTGTAGAACACTTCTAAAAATTGTGTCTTGTTGTGAATTGGAGCCAACAGCATATTTCTTTTGCCTCCATTAACCAGTCATGTTCTAATGAAAACTGTTTTTGCAGAACAATGTGTGAGACACTTTGTCATGAGTAGCATCTGTCATATTGAATTAGGGCCAAAAACAGATTCTGTGAATCAGAGTGACTTTTGACCGGACAGATGGACAATACACAGTTCCTCATAGTTCCTCGCCAGCGCAAGGGGAATTATGTTTTGGGGTAAAACTATGTCAAATAAATAATACACTGCCTGGCCAAAAAAAAAGTCACCACCTGGATTTCACTAAGCAAATAGGTACGAGCCTCTTATCGGATAATTACTGCATGGGTGATTATCTTTCAGCTGGCAACAAGTTATTTAACCCCAACTGATGCAATGAGCAGCTTCTCATTTCTTAAGCAACGATATCGAAAGACACATCCTGTGTTCGTGGAAAAGATGTTAGTCCGTTTGAGAAGTGTCAATTCATTGGCATGCATCAAGCAGAGAAAACATCTAAGGAGATTGAAGAAACTACTAAAACTGGGTTAAGAACTGTCCAACGCATTATTAAAAACTGGAAGGATAGTGGAGAACCATCGTCTTGGAGGAAGAAATGTGGTCGTGATCGGCGATCTCCTAAATGTTTGGTGAAATCAAATGGAAGAAAAACAACAGTTGAACTCAGGGCTATGTTTAATAGTGAAAGTAAGAACATTTCCACATGTACAATGAGAAGGGAACTCAAAGGATTGGGACTAAACAGCTGTGTAGCCTTAAGAAAACCACTAATCAGTGAGGCTAACTGGAAAAAAAAGGCTTCAATTTGCTAGGGAGCATAAAGATTGGACTCTGGAGCAATGGAAGAAGGTCATGTGGTCTGATGAGTCCAGATTTACCCTGTTCCAGAATGATGGGGGCATCAGGGTAAGAAGAGAGGCAGATGAAGTGATGCACCCATCATGCCTAGTGTCTACTGTACAAGCCTGTGGGGGCAGTGCTATGATCTGGGGTTGCTGCAGTTGCTCAGGTCTAGGTTCACCAACACTGTGTTGCCCAAAGAATGAGGTCAGCTGACTACCTGAATATACTGAATGACCAGGTTATTCCATCAATGGATTGTTTCGGGCATATTCCAAGATGACAATGCCAGGATTCATGGGGCTCAGATTGTGAAAGAGTGGTTCAGGGAGCATGAGACATCATTTTCACACATGGATTGGCCACCACGGAGTCCAGACCTTAACCCCATTGAGAATCTTTGGGATGTGCTGGAGAAGGCTTTGCACAGTGGTCAGACTCTCCCATCATCAATACAAGATCTTGGTGGAAAATGAATGCAACACTGGGTTGAAATAAATCTTGTGACATTGCAGAAGCTTATCGTTATCCTTATCGCTAACATGATAGTCGGTCAAATTCTTCTACTGTGTTTATGTTAATACCGAGTAAGAGGACCCACAAACAAAAGCTCCAACCCTGCATGTGATCAAAGCAAGGAAATTTCATTCACAGCTGTTTGTCCACTCATGTGATGGTGGCAGATAGAGCCGATACACTAGAGTGAAGTGAGAACGAATTGGACGCTCAGCAGCAGACGGTTTATATTTAACACTTGAAAGAAAGAGACCCATCAATAATTGGTCAGGATGTAAATTTACACATTAAAAAGTTGACCGTACACAAAAATAATTTTTCAGCAGAAGGACAGACGCAGACAAGAGGGAGGGGTGGGGGGGTATCCATAGTTAGTACCCCTAAGTATTGAAATAAAAAGCGAATCAATGTTTGGGCACATTTCTTTGCACCGGCTGCTTCATTCTTCATGCAAACCATCCACAGAGTTCCCTTACAAATCCTACAGAAGGCATACCCTGGGAGTTAAAAATGTAGTCTAATCTATGTAGTGTGAGCTCAAGGAAAGATCCAGCATATGGCACTCCACGTTTTAAGTGAGCGTGGCGTTTGCATAACTTGTGAAGGAAAGCCCTGCGTGTAGTCAATGTCTTTGTAAAGTGATTAGAAGAGAGCGTATATACTGTGCGGTATGCGTTAGCCGCACGGAGGCACACTGCCACAAGTAGAATTCAAAGAATAATGTCAATCACTCAAAATAAAGACCTTGTTAAATCGTCCATTCACCACATTATTATCTTTGAGTTCAAATGATCTGAAATATTGGCTGCTTTCCACAATGTTGTAAGATTTTATGGATATTTTCTTAAAACCAAAAACCAAATGCATGATGTTTTATTTCAGTTGACAGTCTTCATTAGCCTGGCGTAGCATGACTCAATTCTTATCAGTATAGCAGCGAAGAGAGGGCAGCTCGGACCTCAGCTCCAGAAATGGGCTGGTCATAAACTCCGTAACCCTCTCCGTTACATTTTTGGGGGTGAACCCCGAATAGCAATCTCCTACTACCACCTCTACATCGCATAATTGACAAAATTTCTGTCTGACAAACTTCATACTCCAGAGTAAAGTACTTCTACACAGCAGACATGTTTAGCCGCGTGACTTTAGTTTCTCTTCTGCTATTTTTGGCAGCTTTAACACTAACCAATCACTGTTACAACAGAGGAGGACAAAGAGGTTTTCGCGCTACAGGGACGTGGTTTTGGTTTCGGACAGACCTAAAATAAATTATTACAAAAAGGTCGGGGTTGGCTGAAACCGATCTGATGACCAAAGGTTTCCTGTTTGAATGTTGTTACGGATATAGTACGGTTTGCTTCAATGTTAAAATATGTATACTTCACCTCACTAGCTTACTTTTACATAAGGAAACATAAGTTCAGGGCTTAGTTTGGGGTTGTTTAAACAAAAAACAAATAATGCAATTTGAAAAATCATGGGAGCAGCAAAGATGGAGATGACCAATAAAGCTCCACAACTGGTGAGTACGGCGTTAACATTTTGTCAGATCCAGCTCACGTAATATGAACTAACACAGTGTACTAACAACTGTAGGGCTTTAAAGGTACTATGCCGATAGTATTGCTCCACAAGCGTCCAAAATCAAAGCAGCAGAAGCCAGGACGACTTGACTTCGAGACACTAAAAAGAATTAAAAGATTACGAATCCTCGACTTCCCGAGACTTACTTGCAAAAAACTTGCACGTAGCTCCAATTTATAACACAGTCATCAGAGTCAAAGACTTAATAGAAAGCCTAAGGATTTCACGAGGGTATCTTTGTCTTATTTTATATTTTGGGAGAGTTCCCTTCAAGCCACAGAGAGCTGTTCTTACTTGCTAATCATTATGTGTAAATGAGTTGAGGGGCGCTTTAAACAAAAAAAAAAGAGAAACTTCAATAAAACCTTGGGAAACTCCAAGTACTCTGACCTCTTTATTAAAGAAATCATACGTTTACACCTCTACAACTGAAAAGGCAGGTGTGATTGTTCAAGGGAGCACGTTAGTTAAATGCGGGAGAGGGCGGCTAAAAATACGAAGAGGTCGAAAAGCACGAGACAGAAGGATGGTCAGGAAACACAGCCACTCAGAAAAATGAATAAAACCCATCACACGATAATGGAAAAACATTTGCAGACACTTGAGGCTCTTTTAGAGTACTGCGGGACGGAGACGCCGCAACTTCCGCACGTAGCCAACGCTGGGGCGAGCCATTTATATGTTTGCGCTCGTCAGTCTGGCTCGCTCTGTAAAAACACCACCCAAAAACTAGTCTTTTTTTGCCAGTTGGGTTAATTTTTTCCCTACTTCCTGCTTCACTCTCAACAATGGCGACTGAAACTTTCAACGAAATTTCGCCGAAGACGAGTCGTACAAATGTTTGTATCTCCGAACCTCCTCAGTTAAACCTTCCTCAATATGTTCCCTCTCTATTGATTGAAAATTGTGGCGATGGAGAAGCAGCTGGAAATACTGAAGCGGAAACACGCTACCACCAAGTGGACCAATCACAGCTCTTGCGGTCGGCGTTGCCGCAACGCGTAGGTACATTTCTGGGGAGGTGCATGTCATGCTACGGCATTAGGGTCTCAATTTAACGCAGAAGTCTAAACCATCTATTACTATGACCAGAAACAAAAAGTCCTTCATCCCTTCATCTAAAAAGTCCAGCTGTAATCATAGTACAGCAACTAGTTTGAGCTGAAAACCGTTTGCTCTGCCTTTAAAGATCACGAGGGCTGCTTCCGCAGCAGTTCGACGGAGAAGCAGCTCCTGCCTTAGACTCCTCTCGGATGCCAGCAGGGTCAGACCAACACACCTCCACACAGACGGAGACAGGTCCCGGAGAGACGTAAAGAGAAGCCAATTAGCAGCCGACGAGGGGGGAAAACACGGCAGAACAGGAGGAGAAGAGGAAGCTCAAAGAGTTGAGGCTGCCGGGGTGAATGGGAAAACAAGTTAACTGACATTCAGAGACGTGTGTGTCTGTATATTTATGAGCGTGTCTGCGCTCGTCACGAAGCTAGATCTCCTAACACTCATGCCACATGCCTCCAGTTATTTCCTGGAGGTCAACCAAGAAGTGGTGTGGGTCCAGTGGAATCTAACTCTGTTTAAGTGTAAAGGAGGCATCCTTAAGGGAGTTGTTAGAAATGAAAACCACACAGGCCTCCCGTGTCTGATAAAAAATACATTCTACTGCATCTGTGAGCCTTACTTCTCCTCCCTCTGTATCACACAAGCTGCTTTGTTTGTTGGTAAAGTTATTTGCAGGAATGTCGAAAGGTAAAAACGATCGGAACGCTGCACGGATGGAGAACATCTGCCGTAACTGGAGCAGATGTTATGATCATCAATCACATGACGATGATTTGAGGATGAATCACCATTATCCCCGTGGATTTAGTTGTGCTTACATGATTAGTTGTATTAGTTGCACATGGGCAGCTCTAAAGCACAGCAAAGAGGCTATGAAATAAAACCAGGGTGGTTTCTAATAATCCAAAACAAAAAAATAAAAACAGAAAACAGAAGACGTGGTCTGGAGACGTCTGACAAGAACAAGGGAGTTTATTGCACTGCCGTTTCATCATCACCGCCTGTCAGTGCGCTTTATACCGGGTCTGGTACTTTGGGACAAAGAAAATCTAGCTCTCGGGTTAATATCCTCCACACAGCCGGTGCCACATCCAAGCGCATCCCAGCCGCGCCTGGAAGAAAGTTGACAGATCTCACAGATAAGCGTCAGCCGTGCCGGCAGGGACGGGGGAAAGCGCAGCGGTGAAAGGGGAACCGTCTGGCTTGGCTGCAGCGTGCGATGACGTAGAGTTCACAGCTCCAGCAGCAGCAGCAGCACCACAGTGCATAGTCCAACACATACAAACACAGCGTTATCCACTGTGAAACCTGCATCTACTTCCTCTGATTGCAATCTTGTAGTTTAACATTGAGATATATTAACAGAAAAAAACACTTTCATGCATTTTCAAATAAACTACTTTAAGCTGAATATGAATATATATATAGTACGCCTTCCTCTATTAAAATAAATGGACATAAGTGTGGTTAGAGAGTTGTGTTTACACTACCGCCAGGCTATATTACCTTCCCCTCTGAATGATAGCTTAAAATGACTCATCCCCGTTCTGCCTGTTGCATAATGAAACAGCAGAATAACCATTATGTAAGCAGAATAAAGGGAAATCTTCCACATGTACGCGGCGGCGAGGCATTTCCTGGAGGGAAACAAATTACTTAACGGAATTGGGCTTCAGGTCGGGAAAAAAAAACAAACACGAATTCACGGCGCTCTTTTAACGTTCGTGCCATCCGGGCGCCGTACGCCGCGGGACGGGGACGCGGCGGCAGCAGTTGTTTTATTGTGCATGAGGGAGGCGGTGATGTTGCAAGATGGCTAATCTGACAACGTCTCGAAGAGAACAGAATCTGGCTTTGTTCAGTTTAAAACATGCAGCGCTGCAATCACAGACTCCCCGTCAGTACGTGTGCTGTTAGCTGGCTTTATTCCACAAGAGGCTACATTCATTCTTATTATTTGCAGTTTTTTTTTTTTTTAGATTGCTTCATCTCTTAAGTCAGATCATAAGACCTATACAAGGCATGCTCGTGCAATACCTCAAAGCAAAAACATTTAGTTGTGAATGCATTTTAATACAGCAGCCCTGCACTAAATATCACCATTATGAAGGTTATGATATTCAGCAGATTGATTCATCTGTGTTTCCAGTTTGTATTACTATCAAATAGTATTGTTTCCATTATTTTGAAAGACCCGTTTTAGTCGGTGGGTTGGGCTAAATACCAGAAGCACTTTAGCTTTTAATTCAATCCAGTTGCACGGCACCGCAAACCACATCCTTCCAAAATCATCGTACAGTTGAATCACCACCTGTCTGACGCTTTATCAACATAGACTGAGCATTAGAACAGTCTTAAAGAGAGATTTAGTGTTATATTGAAACGCATTCGTTTTTACCTAATGTTCTGGCAGGTGAAAACAAAAAAGGGCTGAAAAAAGGAAGAGAAATTAGATCTTTTCTGTGACTGGCACTACATGATTGACTGTATATAAAAGATGTACAGGCCCATGACCTCACCCACAGCAGTGTTTCCCCTACCGCCCTCGTATAGGTCAACTTAATTTCATTTAACAGTAAACTATATACTCTTACGGTTTTTTATCTTATTCACACGACCGCATGTCATTTCCGTCTCTACGTGGTCGCTGGTTCACCACTCTCCTCTGCACAGGATTGCCAAAGTGCAGTTTTGAAGCTACCAGCCTGTCACTCAAAGCTGCACACGCCCTTAATTATGCATGACATTAAGCCTCGGTACCGTTTTATATGAAAAATTCTGCAGCTGTATATATTTGAGCATCAGTCAACTTCTTTCTGGCACGTGTTGCGATTAAAGTGCCAGTTTTCCTCAGTGCTGTTATGATGAAAACAGGAATTACTGGAAGTAGTATCTGTGATAACTGTAATAAGCTTACCTCTGTGGTAGGCATCATATTACTGCAGTAATGCAGTATCCGGCCCCTGCTAATGCCGAGCTCTCAACAGCTAACACAAATGAACGGTAAAAGCTTCATAAAAGTAGGATTCATTACAGGGCTGTAGCACAGTATTGATTTATATCGTAGACAGACCCAAAACAAAAACTCAAAATCAACGCCACGAACTGGAAAAAATAAAGGCGTCAGTTTACCAGGAAATAAAACATGTGCAATGAGTGTGGAGTCCAAACTGCACAAGGTCGCAGCCGCCCAGCGGGTCTGTGGGTCTGTCAGCCTGCCTGCGTGCGAGCCAAGCAGCCTATCTGGCCCCTCATCTCCTCGCTTGCTACTAGCAGCCAGCGCATTTGCTGGCCCGGCCCCGGTGAAAGCACCGACGCTTGGAGGACTCGCTGCCACAGAAGAATCGGGTGTCAGGTGGAACGGCTCAGCCTGACCGGAGACGCAAACGGTTGTGACCCGCGTGACCGAGCAGAATGCACCGCTGAAGGCGCCTAACGGGAGACAACGGCCCCGCACTCGCTCTCATGAATCATCGCCCCAAAAAATTCAGACAGGGCCTCGCGGTGCACTGCTGACTCGGATCCAATTTTTGTTTTACACAGTGGTTCTGAGAGGAGGACTAAAGCTTCTTTGCCGTCACGAAACGTGGGGATAACAAAAAAATAAAGGAATATAACTTATTCTGTCATCTGACCTGAACAGCAGCGCAGGGATGAAATGATTAAGCAGAAACAAGTGGGAAAAGGAAATAGATCTGAAGAGACAGCCAGTGTAAATGAAGCCAAGAGGGCTAAACGTGGGATCTGCTTCCCTATTCTGTTTCAAGCGTGCACTTTTCAATTCTCCACCCCAGCCTGCCTCCCATTTCATTTTAAGCCTTCAAAAAGCACCTTTCCCTCTCAGGAAAAGAGGAAGAGCCGAGTCTTTCCAGACAGATGTACAACAGCAGCCAACCTGGACCTGATGCATGTTCATTACAGAGCACGAAGCTCTCTGAGTGACTCGTAATGTGGCACGACTGATAACCCATTCTGCAGCCGGGGCGCAATAACGGCACACAGACCATCAACCCCGTCCTCAATAAACACGAGGCCGTTTCCTATTATTGCCCGTTTATGAATGTTAGGACAAAAAGAACAAGATCCTCGTATTAGACGGGACATTATCTCGCTGTGTCTATAGATAACGAGGTCCATCGTTGTTCATTCTGCATGCGTTACACATTAACGCCCATCTCGGTACACGTCAGGTCCAAACTCGGCCTCAGTGTTAATACAACGTTATCAAACCTGAATCAAAGAGAATCCATTTATTCGGTATAATCTGGTTCAACCTTCAGTGTCTATTACTTTAATTAAAACAAGATAAAGACCCATTCAGAAATGATTCAGTCTCTTGGGGATGCGAGGTGATTTTTAACATTACCTGCGCCGTCAGTAATTTTAATCACATCTGGAGCTTGTACGTGGGCAATTTTTTCCACCACCCCTACCCCAGCTTAGGCCAGGCCAGAGATAATTACCACTGCAATTACAATAATGTGTTTTGGCAAGTTTGCTGGTCCTTCAGTTATTTAAATCTAAACCATCGAGAGCTACATCCTTGCATTTGTGTCTGTGAGCTTTGACTTTTACGTTTGCACAAACCGGGATCACCGGAGAGATTTCATTCGAGACCACGCGCCGACCTCACGGTGGCACTAGAGGGGAAAAAAAAGGCAAACCGATGGCTTTAATACTCTGGGGACCATAAATGTCTGTGCTAATTTTCATTTCAACCCCTCCTGTAGTTAGAGAGCTACTTCCATTTGTCCACGCTGAGAATTTGAAAACGAGATTTCAAATTTGACTAGATAAGCGCCGCGGCGTTTCACTGTTTGTTTCCTCGTTCAGTTTCGCTACACATTTCGGTCAACGGCACCGAATGCTGAATGGTTTCCTGTCTGCACTGATAACATATCGTCACATGAGAACTAGACGCGGCAGTGGCACAAATCTGCAGTTAAATTTGCCTGCGAGCGCGTAATTCATTGATGATCAGACGGCGGGCCTCGCTCCGAGGGAGGTCCGGCTCACGAGCGAGCGACCTTTGGTGCACCGGACGCGGACATAGGTACTAATGAAGCCGTTTTATTTATTTATTTATTTAATTTTCCTTTCCGATGCCGCTCCGTGCATGATTAACACAGCCCGAAGTCAAAGCGCAGCTAACCGTCCACGAGGCCAGCTGCCTAATGTCAGTCCCGAAACCGCTTTGCCGTCAGTTGTGACAGCTCGATGTCGAACTTCTGAAGGAAAGGGACTATTAACGAGTCACATCAAAGGGACGCTGGAAAGGATGTGCATGGGAGAGAGGCAGAGAGAGAGAGGAACAGACAGCGAACAAACACGGTTGACGTGACATTCGGCTCTCTTGCGATCTCCTCGAAAAGATAAGCGACAGGCACCTTGCAGTGAGGAAACAGTGATCAGAAACTACTGTAGATCCTGCTTGATGACCTTGAGGCTTCAGTAGTTTGACCTCTGAGTAATCGGACTCCTTCTGCAGGCTGAGAATATTTGTTTGAAGGGAAAACAGTACATTCAAACTCTATCCGGGAGTTTACTACAGGCAAAGACACTCTACTTCCCTTTCGCAAAACGCACGTGCGCTCACACACACAAGATATTTCCCCATTCGAGAAAAGGGGGATTTCCCTGCAACCACTATCTTAAAAAGCGTACTACATTCTGTGATCTAGTTTAAATCATAGTAAAAAAAAAAGTCTAGATTACTTTTTACATTAGTCAAGAGTGGCATTTATGACAAATATTAGCTGACCTCGTTATTTTTTTTCGGTTTTTTTTACACACACAGGATTTCACACATTACCTCTGCCATCCAGCCATCTAGTTTACATAATGCTGCCAGTCTGATAGCAAAGGGAGACTGATAGAACAATGAAGCAGTGTATGAATAAATTTCACTCCATGTCATGCCATGTTAGGCTTTCAGAGAGCGACAAACAACGAAAGAAAAAAAAATAAAATCTGAAGGATTCTCGCCCAGCCAAAAGCTTTCAAGCCTCCTCTTTTATTCCGCAGACAGACATGAAGCTGGCAGTTTAATCCACACTGCTGGTCTCAGAATAATCATTAAATGCTTTCAGTGATGCAATGCAGGCTGGGGCCAGGCAACAGTCCCTTGGAGTATTAAAAAAAAAAAAAAAAAAAGCTTGGACAATTTCTGGCAGACGCCACGCTGGCAAAGAATAAAAAAAAAATAAATGAAACAGTAAATATATAACGTTCATTGTATATAGCGTGCATCAACACCGGTTAGACAGAGTGCTTTCTTGTTCAACCTCAGGCGAAGTTTAATATATATATGTTTTATACGGGAACAGAAACATGAAAAAGAACAAAACCTGACTGAACAGGCTGCTAACCTCACTGAACAACTGTTGGCTGAGGCGAGGCAGAACCCTTTTCACACCTGTAAAGTAAAAACCAGCGCCGTGTTCCACGAGCCTGCCAAAGCTTTCAATTTAAGCTGGAAAATGTTCCCGCTGCAATTTTGGGGATATGCAACCTGAACAAAACTGCACAGAATAAGCGCAGACACGGTTTAAAATCAGAGCAGAGGGGTGTCATGTCGATGCCATAGCGTCACAGGTCTGCAGGAATGACGTGCAGGATGGGGCACAACTTTAAATCTGCTACATGCATTGTGAAATGTTCCCCGTAGCACGCTGCTGGCGCACAAACTCCACGAGAGCCTGCAGTCAGAGGTGGTTTAACTGAAAATAAACAAGTCAGGACAGAGAAGATCTGGTAGGTAAACAAATCTGTGCCACACAAGGACTCCAGCCAGGTTACCTCATGGCTGCTTCTTTCCGGGTTCAGGCCGCGTCAGATGAAGCTGTCACTATTGTCCTCATTTACTCTAGCATGACCTCCTCCCCCCTCCTCCTCCTCCCTCCCTCCTCCAATGTTAGGCTTTGTAAAGTACTACAACACATTCACACGCCTTGCACGACTTTGTATACTGGCTGAATTACTTTGGGTTCACCTTGTATTTTTATTTTTTTAACAGCATCAGATAAGGAAAAGACACAGCATGTGGAAGCCTCGTGCCTGCAAAAGGACACGAGCTCTGTTTAAGATGATTGTCTGATGACTCGACAATAATAATTAATCACATAAGTAAGTAAAGACGAGCTTTCTCCGTGCAGTTTTCCTACATTAGGTCGACTTAAGTGGGTTTCTGTGTCAGCAAAGACGTCGTTTTTTATTATCTGTGGCGCGTAACGAGATGAGATAAGAGCCGTGTTTTAAAAGAAACTTCCTGACAGTGCAGCCATGGAGCTCAATGTCCATAACGTAGCAGCCCGCCTCGACTAACAACCTCAAACCCAGCTGTGTGTGTGCGTGCGTGCGTGTGCGTGGAGACAAACTCACCAGGGGTCAAACTCGTGAATGATGCTCTCGAAGCGTATGACAGCGAAGAGCCTGGAGCTGAAGCCGGCCAGCCAGGCCAGGAACAGGATGGTGAAAGACAGCAGCGACTGCCACCCGGCCGGCTGCGACAGGCCGCCGGACAGACCTCCACCACCACCTCCTCCTCCTCCTACTGCTGCTGCCGCTGCGGATCCGGCGTTGCTGCCTCTCTCCGCGACCGCTGTGCTGCTGCGCCCGTTCCCGGAGTACGACGCTCCGGAGTTCAGCGAGGATTTGTGCTTGCTGTCGGAAACCGGGTGATGCTCCGCCATATTCTACGTCAGTCCCGAGCAAGCGAGAAAGGAAGAAAGAAAAGAAAGCAAAGCGAGCTATCTGGTGTTACACAGGAAAGAAAAGCACCCCCCTCTTTCTTCCTTCTCTCTGCCACGCTCCACTTCCGAAACCACTTGCACCACCTTCCCTACGCGCCCCGCACACCCCCCAAAAAACACCCGTGGCGATTCCAAACTTTATAACCTTGCCTCCCACCGACGGCAAAAGAAAAAACAGCTAAATGATCCCAGGGAGTCACATAGCAACGCGGTTTTGCAGCAGCACACTGGAAGTGACACACGCGGCTCGAGCAGTTCCTCCTTCCTTCCTTGGAGCTGGATGAAGGAGGAGGGGGGGAGAGGGGGGCGGGATCAGCGCGTGGAGCAGGAAGAGCTGTCAGCCTCTCACGTCGAGACAGGTACGGCCGAGAGGGACGCGGCTCCGGGAGAAGCCCAATCCCACGGCGGGGCAGGGTTGACAGACGGGCGCCTCGACCAGTGATGAGCGAGCCACACGAGCGGCGAGGATGCTCTAGCGCGAGAGCGACGCGAGAGACGGGAGGTGACGGACAGCGCGAAGAGCGTATGGCGCGCGAACAGCGCAGGAGCGCCGGGGCCTGCACGAGCCAATGAAATAAATGAATGTCACAGGAAAAATATTGAATAAACTGGCAGAGATAGAGCCGGTGTGACACGAGAGAGGCTCCGGGCCAAGGTTAGGCCCCGGATTAAGCAGGCTACTCATTCACGCCGGAAGTAACGAGCTGTTGCAGACAGATATTGTTGTGATGGGAGCCGGCTCTTTTGCCACGGCTCCCAATGAGGACCCGGCTCTTTTGGCTCCCGATCGGCTCTTTATTTAGTATTGTTTATAGCCTAATATTTTAGCTCAACACAGCAGATACACATGGTTTGTGTGTTGATAAGCCCTTTTGGATTCAATGTTTTTATGAAGAGCTTAATAATTATCTCATTTTGTGCAGTTTTATTCTCTTACAAAAGCATTCTAACTTTTGTTTAACATTTCAATACAAACTTTAATTGTGCAAACAAATGCACAGAACACTGCAATTAAATCCACACACAGTAAAAACAAAACCAAACTCTGTAAGCAAACAGTTCTTGTGCAGTGTTGTGGTCTTTAAATTTCAGTCAGAGGCTGCTTCGTTTCCGGGTGTCACTCATAACTACATGCCCCCATACTCTTTTTCTCACTGTCATAATCAGTCAGCCACAGCGTCTGTCCGCCTCTCTGAGCACAGCACAGATGAATGAGCAAAGGAAAAAAAAAATAGTGGGGAGCCAGCTCCTACTCAATGGGATTCACTACCAAGCATCTGCTCTTAAAGCCGGCTCTTTTGTGCGTGACACATCACTAAGATGTTGGGAAGTCTTGTTTGGATGCCATTGAGTTGTCCAGGTTTCATCTGCAAGATGTTGAAGGAATTTCCCAAATTTACTCTTGTGACCAAGAGGAAGAATACTATTTTCAGACTTTAACACTCTAACACTCTAACACAACTATGCAATACGATTAACACTTTCAACCATTACCACCCAGTTTACGTTTTATTTAGCCTCTACACTTATTCTAGCTAACTCTTTAAAAGTTTATGAACAACGTTTAGTTTGCCATCATTTACACAAAACTTACCATTTATACCATTTGTTTTTAGAAGATCTGATTTTGTCTAGTTTTATTCTTTGATTGATTGAGCCCATGTCTGGCTACTGCAGGAGAATAACATCACCAGCCTGTATATATCTGTGTCAGAATCAGATGTGTATCTCGAATGTACCTTTTACCCGTTCACAACTCGTCTGCTATAAGGATTTTCACAACCTCTATAACTTCTTAACTTTTTATGGAACAGGAGTACCATGCGGTTCAGCCGAAGAAAAATGTAGCTCAATACTCAATACCATGTGTGACTTGGTCGAGCAATGAGTCCACAAACCTACAATACTTTTTCTCTCTACCAGTAAACATCTTTGCTGGCGGATAAAACAACAGCAGATTCCTCTAGCAGCTTGGGGAGTCTGAGACCATTAAATCTGTGTCTTGGATGCAAGTAGACAGACAGAGAAGTTTGGTTAAAATCCATCCTCTCATAAGGAGGAGAGGGATAGTCCTGAGGCAGAGGAGCTGCTCTGAGAGGACCTCCAGGGGTTGATAACTCAAAGTATTGCTGAAGCAAAGGGAGGCTTCCTGAACAAAAATAACTTACATATTGTACTGCCATGTTGAACATGACTTAATGCAGAGAGCTCTGTGACTGCAAGTTGTAAGTTATCATTTGTTTGCATGTTTTACTGCAAATGAGAGAATCCAAACATTTATGTATGAATTATATATATTTGTGTACGCATTTAGATGTCTTAAAGGTTGTCATTATGCATTCGTTTAAAATTGAAAGAGCACATCAAAAAGTTTGAAATTTGAAGATTTGACAGTTTGTCTACCAGACACAAATTTTCTCTCAGTCTTCTCCCTGCTCTCTTCACAGTTGAAGAGCTGTGACACATATCCTGTCAAAATCTGATGACATTTGCCACTTTCTTTGGTAACTGTTAATCTGATTAAACCACACTCACATATAGTCCTGATAGGGTTAACGTTTAGTAATTAAATAACAGTACTAGAAAGAGGAGTGGTTTTTTTTTGTGCAGCGTTCACCTTTACAAAAGTGGTATCATGGTGTTCCACAAGGAGCAATCCTCGGTCCTCTCAAATTTAATTTTCCAGGTTGGCAACATGTTAAAGTATAATGGCTTAACATCAGCTATGCATTTCTTTCGGCTTTTGTAATTTCAGTCTTTTAAATGTGCTATATTTAAGTATGTAAACTATTTTAAAGAGTTTAAAGAATCCGGACGCCCACTGAGATTCACCTGCAAATTGCCCAAAAGAAAAACCTGCTGACTAAAAGGCTGCAAAGACATAAAAACATCTGCAAGGAGACACAGCTACACAGAGAGGAAAACCAACCACTAAGGGGAATAAAAATAACTGCAAAGAGGGGCTTAACAACAATAACTTTTAATGAGAACACAAAGACCACAAAGAGATGTTAAATGGAACCCATTGTCTCACAATCTGTCCATGTTCGTGGGTCCTAAAAACCAGAGACAGAAAATGTGCTCATGCTAAGTCTCTTAAAAAAAGTCAAGTGAGTGATGTGCATGCCTGTGTGGTGCATGTGGGGTGTTTACTGTCCTTGGACTGGTGGGTGTTTGAAGTGGCAATTTTAATAAAAAGCACCCACGCTGAGTTTACTTCTGATAAAATGTGTTGTAACTGCCTTGCCTCCATGTTATGTACTGTGAAGGCAGGTGATGTCTGCCGCAGTCCTCCCATGCCATTCACGACACCGACTGTTTCACCTTCAACAATACTGTATATATTGTCTTAGAAGGTTCGCCTGAAGAAAAGCAGAGAAAGGGATTGAGGCCATCTATGGTAAATAACTGTATATGAATCATTTCTACTTTTATCTTGAATAAGAATTTATCTTGTATGTTAACTTTTCTTATTTAAACACAAAATAGTACACTGTAGGCCAATGGTGCATGCAAATACACTGCTGCACACTACTGGAGAGAAGACATTTGAAGATGACCTGTAAATTCTCGTAACATCTCAAACCCCAAAATCAGCTCCATGCATAATGTCCAAGGTAGCTTCATTAAAGTTGTTCATATACTTCTGTTTGTAAATGTGCAAGAGAAACAGCCCAGTGAGTGTAAAGGCGGTGTAGATTGAGAGTTCAGCCTAGTGTGTCCACAACACTGATTTTGCATAATGTGGTATTTGTGAAAACAACACCAAAGATGGATCGGTTTCATCTTTCTCATCAGATGGTCGAGGAACTGTGTTGTTTTTTAAAAAAAAACCCAAAAAAAACAGCTGTTAAATATTCAAGCCTGAGCACGCATCTTCTTTCAGTGATCGGCTATCAGAACAATCACCGTGAATAGTGTGTCGGTTTGTTCATGAAAACGGCTTTCATTTCCGCTGAGCATCTACGACTTCTGCATTTCTACTCTGCCGTTACACATGTGAGGACAGAAAAGAAAAAAACAAAAAGGTTTCCCAAAATATCATTCGGCCCATCGTAGCTGTCACGTCACATCTGGCAGCCTCCCGTGTGAAAAGACTGATAATATGCTTAAACGAGCACGCCATTAATAACCATTGAACTAATGTCATTTTGCATGTTTTAACAGTGCCGGCTATTAGAGTAATTAATGAGGTGTTTGACAGTGACCTTTGCGACTAATGAGCCAGACTCATTCATTAGGCACATCTGTGCACTGTACACTTCCTTTCTGCAGAATCACTGACTATCTTGCTATCGAAACACAGGAAGCCGTTTGTGGTTTCATGTGTTTCTGCTGGGAGCTCAGTGTTAAACCATACACATACACTTAAGTGAAGGTGTGATCAAGCTTTCGTATTTTCACTTGCACAAGATGGATCCGTTTGGGATGGATTTAACTCTAGTAGTAGTCTATGTTGTGTGCATTTTTTTCAAGCTCCTCACTCAAACATTTTATGATTTTATATATAACAACAATATGCATATGCGCTTTGAATATTTCTAACACGTTATCTTGATATGAAATATTCAAATGTTTCCTTTGTGACACTGTGACACTGTGCCTCATGTGGCGGAGCTCCATTAGAGGATGTTTTTGTTCTAAAATTCAACACACATACATTTTATTTGCTAGGAACAAATATCCAGAATGTACACTATATTACCAAAAGTATTCGCTCACCCATTCAAATGATCAGAATCAGGTGTTCTAATCACTTGGCCTGGCCCCAGGTGTATAAATTCAAGCACTCAGGCATGCAGACTGTGAAACAAGACATTTGTGAAAGAATGGGCCGCTCTCAGGAGCTCAGTGAATTCCAGCGTGGAACTGTCATAGGATGCCACTTGTGCAACAAATCCAGTCGTGAAATTTCCTCGCTCCTAAATATTCCACAGTCAACTGTCAGCTCTATTATAACAAAATGGAAGCGTTTGGGAAAAACAGCAACTCAGCCACGAAGTGGTAGGCCACGTAAAGTGACGGAGAGGGGTCAGCGGATGCTGAAGCGCATAGTGCAAAGAGGTCGCCGACTTTCTGCACAGTCAATTGCTACAGAGCTACAAACTTCATGTGACCTTCAGATTAGCCCAAGTACAGTACGCAGAGAGCTTCATGGAATGGGTTTCCATGGCCGAGCAGCTGCAGCCAAGCCACACATCACCAAGTGCAATGCAAGGCGTCGGATGCAATGGTGTAAAGCACGCCGCCACTGGCCTCTAGAGCAGTGGAGACGCGTTCTCTGGAGTGATGAATCACGCTTTTCCATCTGGCAATCTGATGGACGAGTCTGGGTTTGGAGGTTGCCAGGAGAACGGTACATTTCAGATTGCATTGTGCCAACTGTGAAATTTGGTGGAGGAGGAATTATGGTATGGGGTTGTTTTTCAGGAGCTGGGCTTGGCCCCTTAGTTCCAGTGAAAGGAACATTGAATGCTTCAGGATACCAAAACATTTTGGACAATTCCATGCTCCCAACCTTGTGGGAACAGTTTGGAGCGGGCCCCTTCCTCTTCCAACATGACTGTGCACCAGTGCACAAAGCAAGGTCCATAAAGACGTGGATGACAGAGTCTGGTGTGGATGAACTTGACTGGCCTGCACAGAGTCCTGACCTGAACCTGATAGAACACCTTTGGGATGAATTAGAGCGGAGACTGAGAGCCAGGCCTTCTCGACCAACATCAGTGTGTGACCTCACCAATGCGCTTTTGGAAGAATGGTCAAAAATTCCTATAAACACTCTCCTCAACCTTGTGGACAGTCTTCCCAGAAGAGTTGAAGCTGTAATAGCTGCAAAAGGTGGACCGACATCATATTGAATTCTATGAGTTAGGAATGGGATGGCACTTCAGTTCATAGAATGAGTAAAGGCAGGTGAGCGAATACTTTTGGTAATATAGTGTATGTTCAAATGATTTTTATTTTAGAGCAATGATCTTTATCGGTGTTACACTGTGCATATACCTGGGGCCCAAGTCTCCTGTACCTGCAATGCCCATTTCAGCCACCTGATGACAACCTATGTCAGCTTTTTGCTTTCAGTACTGAATGTTGCTGCAGGCGTCTGTGTGCAGAATATGCGTCGTATTTAGTAGAAAAATAAGCATTAACATCTTGTAGCATTTCTGTTTGAGATCATGACAAGCTACAGAACAGTTTTCTTTTTGTTCTTGGTGTACTTTGTCCTACTTGGTGGTACAATGAGTGTGTGCAGAGAGGTAAATCAAAATATGTTGACGTGGCTTACGCAAAATAGGCTTGTGCATAAAGAATGATTGAATTCATTAAGACCACACCTTTGAGGGGTTTTTGTCTCAGTAGTTTTTCACAACAATATGTCTCATCTAATGCAATCTGTGAGAACTATTGCCACATACAGCACTTAGTCTATTCAGGCGATTTCAATTCTAAGGGGTGACGCACTTCCTTTCAACATCAGGGTTAGGTAGCCTTTGCAAAAAAGCTGAGGCGTGGTGAGGACGTCCAGCCTTGTCGGCCCACGGCCGAGATATTCAAGCCTCCCGATCTGCTAATCAGCTGGATTTGTACTCAACATGATCCCTTATTGTTCTTGAACATTTACCGGGCAACCCACACACAGCAGGCAGGTGGACAAAAGATGCAAATGCGGGCGGTGTCATAAATAGACACCGAAAAGCGAGAATACATGGATGGGCAGCTTTGCTCAAATCCTCCGTTTCTGAGAGAATTGTTTAGTGTGAAAAAAAAAAAAAAAAGTGCAGAGAGAATTAAATGAAAGCCTGATTTCTTTCTGTGGAAACAGGTGTACTTTAAAAGAAAAAGGCTCCAAATAGGAATGTAATCCTACAATTATGTATATATACTTTAACCATTAGTTGGCCGTAATAACTATATTTGCTTTGTTAAATCAAATCTGTTTAGAGCACGCAATTAAGGCCACAGCATACTATTATATTTGCTCAGTTTGCTCACTTGAAATTGATTTTACTGGTCTGTGATACGGAGCAGAAGTCAGAAATAGTATAAACTGTGGGATAGTGTGTTGCTGTCAACCACAACGTTGATTATTGTGAAAGCGAGTCAGAACATGTACTGTGTAGTAAAATACATGAATTATTAGCAAGGCTTTGGCTCATGACAGAGTGTAGACTTTATTTTTGGGCCATTGCTTGAGATGTCTAGCTTTACTTGCTGCTGCAAATTAACCACACTAGTGACAAACAGCGTATATTGCCACATGATGAAATGGTAATGTGCCAGAATTTCACATTCTGTTCCTCTAATTCATTCACCTCAGTGTTCTTCCATTGATTGCTCATCACTTGAGCAAATAGATGAGTCATGCAACTTAAAGTTCAGAACAGCACACATCCGGCTCCTCCACGTAAATGGATTATTTTAAAGTCGTCTTACGTTGACCTGTGTCCCATCGCCGTGTTCCTTTTAGCCCCTCATGTGGGTTTCCGTCTTTGTTTTGATTTAGAAACAAAGACACAGTTTTAATTAATTAGAGGATGGAATATTTCTGGAAAACATTTGCGTTCATTCAGGTTTCTCTGTGCAAGCTCATTTACGTGCCAGTATTAAGGTCGTAATGACACAGCCACACGCAAAACAGAAAAAGAAATCTGTCAAAAACGTATATAACAGAGCTGGCTGAACAACTGAAATGCTGTATTGTGGGTAAGGCAGCCAGCTGGTAGTTTTCCTGGCTTCCAAGAGAAGTAGTTAATAAAACATTTCTCAGTGAGCACAGACTTGTCTGATTGCTGACATGGAAAATTACTTGAAGCATTCCAGGCTGAAAGGTGTATTAGCTTCTGAAGCTACTGGCAGTCAGCCAGTTATGATGCAGCGTGGTGTTGAAATGCTGAAGCGTCATAATGAGGTAGCCAAAGCTATAAATGCTGCATAACTGCTCGGCAACCAACACTGACAATACAGCTGCGTAAAAGAAATGGCATTGAACATGGAGAGACACGTCAAGGGTAAGGATGCGAGATTATTTTCTTCTCTTTTTGGATAGTTTAAAGACAGATGACTACATCTAAATACTGATAGAACAGATGAATTATTATAAATAACTGTAATAATTTTACAGTTTAATTGCTGTTGATTGATGATGCAAATTGCTGATGGTTCAAGTAAATAGTCTTTAATATGACAAGCATCTAAAAATGGCTTCTTGTAAACTGCACCGAACCCCAACTATGATATCGATTAATGGCATGGACATGGAAAGTTTAATATGATGGGTGTAGGCTATGTGATGAAGCAGAGCTCCAGGTAAAGCACGGTCAAATCTTAGCTTTAGATTTATGTAGGGTGACCACTTACTTTCTAGGGAAAAGTTGCAGTGTCTTACAGAAAGGCAGACGATACGACATGTTGTAATCATTCAATCTCAAGAAACAAACTGGTACGACTCCAGAGGACAGTGTTGAGCTCTATCTTTATTAGTGTCGAGAAGACCGAGACCTCATTTTTCTGGTAATATCTGTATCTGATCAAACAGTTTAAGAGCCACTGATGTTAAAACCTTTATTTTATCTATTCAGGGGACAATCTCAGCGAAGACCAAGGACTGGTGAACGACCCTGGACATCCACTGAAACGTTCTCCGGTTGTCGTCGACGACGTTCTCCTCAACGGTCCCATGGTGAATCCGCTTGCAGCAGAGAGCTTCCTTCAACAATCCATGGCCATCATTATGGAGGATGCAGTGAAGAAGGCCACCGATGTCAGAGAAAAGGTAGGAATGGTGGCGTTTGCTCCCTCCGTTGTAGATATGTACCTATACAGCAAATTCTGTGAGATGTTTTTACCCCTGCTCGCCAGGTTTGTGAGTGGCAGTCCCCTGAGCAGCTGAAGGAGTTGCTGGATCTGGAGCTAGGGGAAGGAGGGGAGTCCGAGTCCAAGATCCTGCAGCGCTGCAGAGATGCCATCAAATACAGCGTCAAGACCAGTAAGTCCTGAAATTGTAAAAAAAAAATGATATCAGAATGTAGAGACTTCAGTTTAATGACTGGCTAGCTCTGCTCTTCTGCTATCCAAGCAGCATGGTCATTTATGTACCAAATCTGCACAATCACTTACTCTCAACTAAATCATGGGTAGCTTGTGAGACAACAGGCTTTACATGGACATGCTAAAGGCTCCTCATCTATTCTACATACAAGTAGCACAGCAATGAGAGTGAAAGAGCCTCAAAACAAATACGTCTGTTTGCAGACACTTTGATTCCTGGTAGATTTTGGTAGTTGTTTAGCATCTGTGTCTGTTTATGTCTGGTGTCCCTCCGCTATCGCCTCTTGGCCCCTTGTGCGTCTTCCCTTTGTGGTCATTTTGAGTGTCTTTGCGGTTGTTGCACGTCTCTTTGTGGGAATTTTGCATCCTGTGGCCCTAGCTCAGGCGTCTCTTTTGTGAGAACAAATGGTATTATTGCAAACCAAAAGCCATAAAGCGACCCTCTTTATGGGTGGGGCTTATCTTTCCGTTCCATGTGCTATGAACAATCTCTCATGCTGGCTATTGTCAGCACATGTTAAATAGATGTAAGCACAGGTGAACCCACCTGCTTGGCATTCCTGTCAGTCGCCGATGCGCCTTTGTGCTCGCTGCAATGTCGTCAGCCGGGAGCCACCTTTCTCAGATGTTTCGCCCCATTATTCCTGAAACATCTCTGGGTAGTAGGGCAGCAGTAGGGACGTTACCCTACCACTCCCTGCAGCCTGCTTAGGATCCTTCTTTTCCCACGCCTTATCCTTCCTCCGGAGCCAGAGCCAAAAGCTTCCTTGATCCACCTCCTCCGCTATAGGTCACGCATGGCCCGCTTTCTTTCATTGTGGCCTGTTACTCCGAGAGTTTTCCAGAGTCGCTGCTAGTTAACGTGTTAGCACATGTTAACAGACCTTAGAGAGCGCCAATTCCACATCTGCATACTGCATACGCCAATCTAGAAAGAACAAGAAGAGTACACCTTGTCCAAATTTGTACAGTGAAATTGGCACACATCTCAACGCCACATTGATCTGATTGTTACCCGCTCTAATTATTTTTTTTCTTTTATCTCCAGCCCATCCTCGTTTCTTCAATCAGCTCTACGCTGGGATGGAGCCCTACTCTCTGGCGGCAAGCTTCATCGCTGAGGCCCTCAAACCCAGTCTGTGAGTCACACCACTCATAGTAAAAGACAAATGTTTGTGTAGAAATCCTACAAGGATTTGTGCACATCCAGTGTTCAACCAAAATGTGATATAATGTTGTTGTAGTATGTGTTCACTGGAATTTAAAGAAGTAATATTACCCCATACAGTCGTAACTAAGTACAGTAATATGCAATTTTTCCTGCACATGATATTATGCACTTTCCTTGAACACCAGTGTATGTGTGGTTTCCATTAGGTACACGTATGAGGTGGCTCCAGTCTTTAGCCTGATGGAGGAAGCTGTGTTGAGGAAGATGATGGAGCTGGTGGGATGGGAGGAAGGAGGTGATGGGATCTTCAATCCAGGTACGCTGTCATATTCTAGTTCACACAGTGTCCATTCAGCTCATGGACAGATTTCCTGACATTTTCTTTTAGAATTCTCTGGTATAATTCAGACGTCATTGGTCCACCAATGATGGCAAACTGTCCTGGTCCAAATGCAGCAAAACAGGCCCACAAAAGGACATCACCACAACCCATGTTTCATGAACGGGATGAGGTTCTGATGCTGGGATACAGTGTTGCTTCAATTCCAAACTCATTTAAAACAATCAATTCTACCATGGCTTCATCCATCCACAACACATTTTCCCAATAGTCTTCTGTCTAGTCCACATGATGTTTAGCAAACTGCAGACTGGCAGAAATGTTCTTTTTGGAGAGCAGTGTCTTTGTCCTTTTGGAGTGATCTTTGTTGGTCGACCATGTCAAGGGGGAGGGTTGGATGTGCGTGTATGCAGGGTGGGATGGGGGGGTGATTGACTTCACAGCTCTGGGGAAAAAGCTGTCTCTCAGTCTGCTGGTTGTGGTTTTGATGTTTCTGTACCTTTTCCATGACGGAAGAGGTACAAACAGTCCATGGCCCGGGTGGGTGGGATCTGCAGCGATCCGGCTGGCCCTCTTTCGGACCTGGTTCGTGTTGAAAGAGTACAAATCTGGGAGAGAACCCCCCCCCACAATCCCCTGTGCAGTTCTTATCACCGGAGCTAAGTCCCTCTTGTCCTGTGCAGCTCCCATACCACACTGTCACACCGAGACAGAAGACGGGCTCTATTGTGGTCCTGTAAATGTTAGTGAATAGTCGACAGCAGAGTCCAGCCCTCTTCAGCTTCCTGAGGAAGAAAAGCCTTTATTGGGCCTTCTTCCCCAGGTGTGGAGTCTTGACAGACCACATCAGGTCAGATGTGATGTGAATGCCCAGGAATCTGATGTCACTGACCCGCTCGACCGCCTCCCCTTGTATGAGGAGAGGAGCGTGCTCTGTCTTCCTGGACCTCCTGTAGTCCACAATGACCTCCTTGGTCTTGCTGGTGCTCAGAGCAAGGTTGTTGTTCGAGCACCACTCTGTCAGATGTTGGATCTCTTGTCTGTAATGGGTCTCATCATTGCCCGATATGCAAAAACTTCACAATCGTGTTTGTGGGATGGATGGCAGAACAGTCATGTGTTCTGCCATCATGTTTCCATTCAAAACACATTAACTGCAGTGTGTTAGGAATCGAAATCAGATCAGGGCTGAGCATATACTTTAACATCTTTGTGTCAACACATAACGTCTGGAATGCTGTTTTCCTTTCAGGTGGGTCGATGTCAAACATGTACGCCGTAAACCTGGCCAGGTACCGTCACTGTCCTGACATTAAAGAGAATGGGCTCAGTGCTTCCCCGCGACTCGTTATATTCACATCACAGGAGGTATGTTTTCTAAATGCCACTGCACAATATACTCGCGCCTTAATTTTGATGAAATCGTAGACATTGATTAAGTTATGAAATAGTTTCCCTGGTGACATTTTCCAAATCCTGAGCAAAAAAAAATAAAATTAAAAAAATGCAGGCCTTTTGCTTAAATGAAAAAATGATATAATAATATTCTTGATATAAATGTCTTTATTGAAGCTATCCTTCACCCTTTACTCTCATTATCCTTATAAGAAGAGCTTTTTTCACAAAATTAAAGTTGAAGCGACCGATTCACTTAGTTAATGATCTCAGTTAATCTCAGGTCTCAGGAGCAATGCTCATTTCAAGACCGTGACTTTTAAACAGTGGAATAAAACTCCAAAGATCTACTTTGTGCTGGTTGTGGTTCCGTTGTGGTTCTGTTTGAACACTGACCGTTGTTTAATCTGTTCCAGTGTCATTACTCCATCTCCAAATCAGCATCTTTCCTGGGAATTGGCTCTAAGAACGTCTATGCGATCCCGTCTGATGAAAGGTAAATTGACACTCCCATGTAATCCAACCTGAGGGGCCAGTTCTTCCTCTGAGAACATGGAGACCTGAATGGGACTCATTTGACGGTTGACAGCCATTGTGACGATTCCCATCTCTCCATCTGTGGGAATGAAATTACTGTCAAGTCAAGACTTGATGCTGATTATCCAACTGTTTGCCTACTCCCATTTGCATCATGAATTGTTTTGTGTGTTTGTCAGGGGGAAGATGATTCCATCTGCTCTGGAGGAGCAAATAGAATCTGCAAAAAGTGAGGTGAGGCGCTCTTCTTCCCGGTTCTGGGTGCTCGAGATAGTGTGCAAGAAAATATGTCCTTGATTGTGTGTGCGTGTGTGTGTGCAGGGTGCAGTTCCCATCATGGTGAACGCCACAGCGGGGACCACGGTGCTTGGAGCGTTTGATCCCATCGAGGAAATCGCCGACATCTGTGAGAAGCACAACCTGTGGCTGCACGTCGATGTGAGCTCTATAATTAAATCGCCCATTTATTTCCTGGAATGACCCATCAGTGCCCATCATTCTGATTCTTTTAACTTTCTTTTCCTCAGGCATGCTGGGGAGGGGGAGTTCTCGTGTCTAAGAAGCATAAACACTTGGTCAAAGGGATCCACAGGTAAACAGAGAGATCACATCACAGCTGTCAAGGAGCTGTCATTTCCTTGAACTTTTTCTGCCGTTGAAAAGGCATCTTTACATCTCAGTAAAGCAGAATGCCGGATGTCTCCAGCAGCGATAAAACACTCACCGTGTGCACATTTTCTTCTGTGTGTTTGTGATAAGGGCCGACTCTGTTGCCTGGAACCCTCACAAGATGCTGATGGCATGTCTGCAATGCTCTGCTTTCCTGGTCAGAGACAAAACAGTAAGAACATGTTCACTTGTTATCTGATAACGCAGTTTCCGGCCTTCAAACTCCGTGCTTCTGAACAGTTCTAGCCCTGTAAAACTGCACCTATATAAGCTTTTGAGAATTAACACTTGATTTGCTTCACTGTCAGAAAAAAAAGCTATAAAAATATACGCAAACATAGATTTATATATATTTACATTGTGAAAACAAGTAAGAGAGATAAGTAAGTTAGAGAAACAAGACTAAAGAGACACATTGCAGCCCAGTACTTTAATATTTGTTAATTTTTCGGTTCACTCAATCAAAAACAGAGGAACTGAAAAGTGTGAATTTCCTGTTTCCTGTACAATCAGAGTGTGTGATCTTTATTTTTTTTTTGGTGGTGACTTTTTTTTGGCCAGGCAGTGTATATGAGACTTTTAGGAATGAGGGAAATTCATGCTAACTCCAATAAAAGAAATAGTCTGATTAGGCACGGAAGGGCCAAGAGCAAACTAACAAGATTATCACTATATCAAGAAGAAAGAAACCAACTGTACCAAAGGACTATGCAAGTTTTATGAATTAACTTAATGCAAAGTGCAGCAGATGTAAAAAAGAGAATGTTAAATGTCAGGTATTTGGTGTGACCCCTTGCACACAGATTTTCAAAGCAAGAATCTTCTTCCTCTCAGAGAACTTGCGTCAGTTGCATGACTCTTCTTCTTCTTCTTCATGCTGAAGACAGTTCTTTCTTGTTTCTTTTTCTTCCTTTTCTTCTTGCCTTGTTTTCTGAGCCAGCTGTGGCTGTGCACGATGTGGGTGGGGTTGTGGTGTTTCCAACTGGGAACGAACCTAACGACCTGATTATTAACATCTGACCAAGTTAAACAAAGAGTGGTTCAGCTTGGACGCCGGTCGGCGTTAAGAGCCAGATGGGAAAAAAACAAAAAATTGCACGCAAGGTTTGAATCTTTCAACTTTCAAACTTAGCTGTTTTTCAAAGTTTACTCAGTTTACATCCGTCATACCTAACACATTACAATGCATAGAAACACTGTTGTCCATATCTGTGACAATGTCATTGAAACAAATTGCTGGAACTTTGCTTTCCAAATTGTGGGGTAAAAATTTATATACAAAACAAGCATGATGCATTTGAATACCTACATGATAATCCCTTTGTTACCTACTGGTAAGCTGTGGAGAGGTGGTGAGAGAAGCAGCTTTAGGTTAGGTTAGCGTCCCCCGCATGTCCATGGCTGAGGTACCCTGATCAAGCATCTAATCCCCAAACCGGGTGCTGCGCAGTAGCAGCCCACTGCTCTGAGATCGTTGGCCTTATTACTAAATGTGGTAACCCCCCTCACAAAGCAAAGAAGGCCCAAAAAAGCCCGGAAAGCTTTACAGTTTCTTCTTGTGCGTGCACGCTTCTTCTGATGAACTTCTTTCCTTCTTTGTGGTGACAAACACCCTTCTGAGAACTTCCTGGCATTGGTTTACTCTTGCCTTGACGACAGTGTATGTGCATTCATTCACTTATGCGCCCTATAAACCCTCCTCTTCCTCAGAGTCTCCTCCAGCGCTGCCACTCTGCCCAGGCCTCCTACCTCTTCCAGCAGGATAAGTTCTACGACGTCAGCTATGACACGGGGGACAAGTCGGTCCAGTGCAGCAGGAAACCGGACGCCTTCAAGTTCTGGCTCATGTGGAAGGCGCTGGGAGCCAGAGAGCTGGAGCAAAGGGTGGACCGAGCCCTCGCCATGGCCAAGTTAGTCCAAGGAAAACACACACACACACACACACATTTTGCAGACAACCCTCAGTGACAGTATGGAAACCTGACTGCAAGAGAGTAAAGATAGAATTTGTGCACTTGCATTTTACTAGAACACACCTCATAAATAAAAATAAATAAATAAATAAAGTAAATACCCTGCAGTCCTGTAAAGACATGCAGTGAGTTGTATGGGCACGACTAGCAATATTCAATAATCTGCAAGATAAAAACTTAAGCACAAGTCTCGGGTTTAGTTTGATTTAGAGAAGTCAACTGGTGCACAGTGCACCCTAGTGGTGGAAAGCGTGCTTACATTTTGAAATGAATTGTCAGACATTTGTTTTGCAGCTAAATATGATTTAAAAAAATATATAAAGATTTATAAATCTTATGGTTAAAATAGATCTTGCAGGTTTTATTAACACCTTACAATCACACCATTCTTTTTATTTGTCAAATGAAGTTTGATTTATTTACTTTTACCAGCAGGTGATCCAATATCTTGTGGATAAACTCTAAGCACACGAGCCATGACACAAGTTGCTGATGTGGTCAAGTGGTGTACCTAAGAGTAGAGACTGGACTAAGAATGGGTTATGTTGTACAGATGTAGGAATAAAAATGTAACCCAAACATCGTGCTTTGATTGATTTTGCAGGTATCTAACGCAAGAGATCAAGAAAAGAGAAGGATTTCGTTTGTTGATGGAAGTAAGTTCATGCACAACTTCACCCTGAAGTACTGAAATCACGGTATTCATAGTCATTATTGTTATTTGACGGAAATATTTCATTGAGATCCATGTTGATCCCTTTCTCTCTGCAGCCTGAATATACAAATGTTTGCTTCTGGTACATCCCACCGAGTCTGAGGAACCTCCCCGACGGCCCTGAACTCTGGAAGAAGCTCCAAGCTGTAAGGAGCTTTATTTTGTTGACCTTTGACTCCTGTGTGTCGGGGCTGTCAGTCATAACAGGGCCCTCTCTCTTCCTCTGCAGGTGGCCCCGGTGGTGAAAGAGCGCATGATGAAGAAGGGCAGCATGATGATCGGCTACCAGATCCACGGCGACAAGCCCAACTTCTTCAGGATGGTGATCATCAGCCCTCAGGTCAGCAGGGAGGACTTGGACTTTGTCCTGGACGAGATACACAACCTGGGAAAGGACTTGTGAGGGACGATCAGCTTTACTCCTCTGACAGCAGCGGACTTTGTAGAGTTGCAGAGTTTGTATCTGAAGAGTACCTGTTTACAATTACTGACTTTAAGTTCTCTTTCAATCAGTTAAAACGATGTGAACGTGAATCAATTAATGTAAGCTATTTCCATGCTGGAATCTATCAGATCTAGAAAGGCAGATTTACACCTGCTGTTTTTGTTGTTGTTGTTGTTTTAGCTCTCTTACTGTTTTTGTATAATGCAGTTTTTCACTGTTAATAGTTTTTAATATGTGTCTCAAATAAAAAATAGAAATAAATCAACAGCCCCTGGACGTGTCCATGTGTTTAAATCCAAACAGAGAGACCCTCCACCATTAAAATGAAGTATTCTGTGACTATTTATTCTGTTTGCCAGCAGTATGCACCGATCAGGATAGAAGATAGTTATGTGATTTTGTATAGATGTCCATTTATGCCATTAAATAATTCTTGTTGTGAGGTAATATGTGACTGAACGTTTCCAGATTTCGATGATGCATTTTTCAGTGGCCTGTAAACACACCCCATACACGTACACAGATCAGGCAAAACATTATGACCACCTTCCTAATGTTGTGTAGGTCTCCCTTGTGCCGCCAAAACAGTTGTGACTCATCAGAGAATGGACATGGGCCTTCTGAGGGTGTCCTGTGGTGTCTGGCAACAGAATGTTGGTAGTGGGGGGCCTTTGAGGGGAGGGGCCTCTGTGGATCATCCCACAGATACTTGATCAGTTTAGGATCTAGTGAATTTGGAGGTCAGGTCAACACCTTGTGCTGTTCTACATGTTTTTTTTTTAGTTGTTCCTAAAGCGTTTTTGTGTGTGTACCTGTGTCAGGCTGCATCCTGCTGGGGATGGCTGCTGCCATCAAGGAGTATCATTGCTATGGGGTGGGGGTGCCTGGTCTGGTCTAGGTGGGTGCTACATGTCTAAGTAACATCCACATGAATGAATGCCAGGCCCAAAAGTTTCCCATCAGAACATTGTATTGTCACAAGATGGTCAATGTTATTCACTTCTCCTGTCAGTGGTCATAATGTAGTGGCTGATCGATGTAGCTCACACAGTCCATCTCAGATCTGGGAAAGTGTAATGTAGTGTAGTGCAGCTCAAGCGTTGCAGAGTAAGTTTTGTGTTGTTTGAATCAAATATCAACGAGCTGCAAATTTCTTTTTTTTATGGAGGACTTTATTAAAAATGACATACAAACAAATACTTGGCTACACATGTATAGCTGCACAGATCACTTTTAGATGAAGCAATGTAGCAAAGTTTTTAATGGGCTTTGAATGTCGAAACAGCATTTTTTTTGTTTTGCTTACCTGGCCTGTTACTGCTTTTCATTTTCATTTTTATTTTTGACAGTCAGAGATGAACACGGTGAAATATTCAAGTAAGTATGGAGCTTACCTTCACCTAGAAACCACAGAAACCCAATTGAATGTTAAATTGCTCTAGATAGTGTTCATACAGTACGTATAATGTACAGTATATGACAGCTAAAGGTCAAATACTCTGTGTGAAATCACTTGCATTTGCTTGTGGACAAAAACATACACTTACATTCTTAAATATACCTTTGTAAATCATTTAGTTGTCATGGTAGATACATTCGCTCGTATTACTGCTGCTGTTAGTGGCTCTCGTTTGGAGAATGTCCCCAGGCGTCCATCTGTGACAGCTGATCGGAAAAAGCTCGTCCCTCACAAGTCCTTCCCCAGATTGTGTATCTCGTCCAGGACAAAGTCCAAGTCCTCCTTGCTGACCTGAGGGCTGACGACCACCATCCTGAAGGAGTTGGGCTTGTCGCCATGGGTCTGGTAGCCAATCATCATGCTGCCCTTCTTCATCATGCGCTCTTTCACCACCGGGGCCACCTGCAGAGGACGAAATCGGACACCGCAATTACTTACTCACACATTCAGGGTGTATAATAGAAATGCACATATGGACATATGTTGTTAATGCCAAATTGTGCATTGAGTGCATTGCAGGTAGTTATGCAGTTAATCACTTCTGCTTTGAACAATACAACAGGGGTTCTAACTATCTATAGATTCTCAGACTCAGACCACAGGTGCACACAGTATTAGCCCAAAGGCTGCAGCTGCAGGTTCTGCTCCTTGATTTACTGCTCACGACAACTGGATCCAAGCATAAAATCTGGATACTGATACAAAGGTACCACTCTTCAGTAATTCTCTGCTTACTTTGTGCAGCTTCTTCCAGAGGTCAGGGCCTTCGGGAAGGTTCCTCAGGCTCGGTGGAATGTACCAGAAGCAAACGTTAGCATATTCAGGCTGTAACAGAGAAAAAAAAATTCAGAGGATCCTTTCGGACAACATAAAAGATGCAACTGAACTGATAGGGCTGAGATGCTGTTACAGAACGTTCATGACAAACAGCAATGTGATCTTCAGAGGTTTGGTTTGAAATTATTGCAGGAATTTGAAAGACTTACTTCAATCAACAGCTGGAATCCTTCTCTTTTCTTGATCTCTTGAGCAAGATACCTGGAAATAAAAGCACATTTAACCTCCGGATGCCACACAAATCAGGGTTTAGCTCAGACTGTCTGTGGAGCTTATACTCTTAGCAGCCTACCAGATTTATAACCCCTGCAAGTATGCATCCATACATGGTAAGTGGACTGTTGTAGGGGCTTGGGGATTGGCAGAGATCTTGAGTGTGTATTTATGTACTGTATGATTTTACGGTCAAGGAATACATAGATCTTATATTTTCCTCGGACTAACTTGGCCATGGCGAGGGCTCGGTCCACCCTTCGCTCCAGCTCTCTGGTTCCCAGAGCCTTCCACATGAGCCAGAACTTGAAGGCGTCCGGTTTCCTGCTGCACTGGACCGACTTGTCCCCTGTGTCATAGCTGACGTCGTAGAACTTATCCTGCTGGAAGAGGTAGGAGGCCCGGGCAGAGTGGCAGCGCTGGAGGAGACTCTGAGGAAGCACAGACGTCACAAAGAAAACATTCATCTCCTTCTGGTTGAAGACCTAGACACATCCCGCTATCCTGCTAATAGTCACAAACAGATGAGAAGACGATTTATGGAGTAGTAAGGGAGCTTGACTTACTGTTTTGTCTCTGACCAAGAAAGCGGAGCACTGAAGGCACGCCATCAGCATCTTGTGAGGGTTCCAGGCAACAGAGTCAACTCTACGTCCGACATAAGAAACACAGTAGACAGTGAGGCTGCAGTCAGTGTTTTGTGGCTGGAGACCACTCAAGATCATTGATCATCTAAGTATCTAATGGCACAAATGCACTTCCATACAAAACCACACAGCTATCTCCGATCGATTTGTCTTTTTCAATTTGAATCTATGTTTACCTGCGGATTCCCTTTACCAAGTTTTTATGCTTTTTAGACACAAGAGCTCCTCCACCCCAACATGCCTGAAGAAAAGAAAGTTGAGGTAATGATTATGATGAGCGCTGACGGAGAGGCGCGATGAATAAAAACCGATATAATCACTGAGCTCACGTCAACGTGCAGCCACAGGTTGTGCTTCTCACAGATGTCGGCGATTTCCTCGATGGGATCGAACGCTCCAAGCACCGTGGTCCCTGCCGTGGCGTTTACCATGATGGGAACTGCACCCTGCACACACACACACAATAATAATAATACACACTTTAGTTTTGCATTGATTTAAAAGTCATGAAACAAAGTCTGAAATATGAATCGTCTTCCTCACCTCACTTTTCGCTAGCTGTATTTGTTCCTCCAGAGCGGAGGGAATCATCTTTCCTCTGAAAACACATGCACACACATAAGGTAATAGAAGTTTTAGAGTGGTTTTCAATTAACTCTTCACAGAGGAGGAAACAGCATATCAGGCAGGATTATAGGGTATGTTTGAGAGGAAGGTTACCTCTTATCAGACGGCACCACATAAACATTCTTGGTGCCAATTCCCAGTAAAGCGGCTGATTTGGATATGGAGTAATGACCCTTGGACAGATTAAACAAGAGCATGTCAACAAAATGAGATTTGCTTCATTTACCACAACAAATATATCACACTTTCGGAAACACATTTCAATTCAAAGCGTTCAATTCCTTTTAGGAGTGGATTCAGTAATACATACACCAATCAGGCAAAACATTATGGCCACCTTCCTAATATTGTGTAGGTCTTCCTTGTGTCTCTAAAACAGTTGTGACTCATCAGAGAATGGACACGGGCCTTCTGAGGGCCTCCAGTCCTGTGGTGTCTGGCAACAGAATGTTGTTAGTGGGGGGGCTTTGGGTGCTATGGGTTGAGGGGAGGGGCCTCTGTGGATCATCCCACAGATACTTGATCAGTTTGGCATCTAGTGAATTTGGAGGCCAGGTCAACACCTTGTGCTGTTCTTCATGTGTTTTTTACTTGTTCCTAAAGTGTTTTTGTGTGTGTGTCTGCTGCCATCAAGGAGTGTCATTGCCATGGGGTGGGGTGGGGGTGCCTGGTCTGGTCTAGGTGGGTGCTACATGTCTAAGTAACATCCACATGAATGCCAGGTCCAAAAGTTTCCCAGCAGAACACTGAATTGTCACAAGATGTTCAATGTTATTTACTTCACCTGTCCGTGGTCATAATGTTGTGGCTGATTGGTGTATTTTCAGATATTCTCTCTTTTTTTTCTTTATTTAAAATTATGCTATATATGGATGGAAAAGCCAGTTAATAACCAAACATTGCCGCCCTTATGCTTTAACCCTGAAGAATCCCAGAGAAACCCACCTCCTGTGATGTTAATACGGCCAGTCTTGGAGCATTAGAGAGGCCGACCTCTTTGATATCTGGGCAGTAACGGTACCTGGCTAAGTTCACAGCGTACATGTTGGACATTGAGCCACCTGGAAAGAAATTTGAGCCCAAGACAAAGTAATAAAGTTGCGTGTCGATGTTGGAGGCCTCATTCATTAGCATTCGATAGGATAGGATAGGTGCTGCCGGTCGGCGTACCTGGATTAAAGATTCCGTCCCCTCCTTCTTCCCAGCCAATCACCTCGATCATCTTCCTCAGCACAGCGTCTTCGATCAGGGTAAAGACTGGAGCCACCTCGTATGTGTACCTAACAGATACAGCATGTTCAGTGTCAGTGTGACTTCAAAGTCTGATACGATGTCGGGAATGTGAAAGCCACTGGACTGAAACATTTCCATGTGTGACTTACAGTATTACAATGGGTTGTTTGACTCACAGACTGGTTTTGATTGCTTCAGTAATGAAGCTTGCCACGGTGGAGTAAGGCTCCATCCCCGCATATAGCTGGTTGAAGAAACGAGGATGACCTACAGAGATAATAGAGTCCTGTGACTATTGTCTTAAAGTGTGTCTGCACATTTTAAATCCCTCTCTCCTTGATTGCTACATTTTGTACTGATCACTTCTGCAAAAAATCTAATTTGCGTCTCAGTTTTCATTGCTCAGTGTACAACATTTGCTGTGTATATGACAATAAATAGAAGATGCCACCTTCAATGACACTGTTCTCACTGACTCTTTGAGACTGTTTTGCTAAGACTGAAACGAAAATGTCACGTTGGATGTTTTCCATCTGGCCTGGTGATGCACACGCTTACTGATCTCCACTCATTGAATTTCAAAAGCCCACAAAGTTCAGATTAAAAAACAATATTGTAATTCTATTATTAGTGTACGACTTTGACCTAGACCTAGTCTGTCTATGATAGAAAAAGAACTTTGAGTGACTCAGGTCAAAAGTCAAAAAGGTTTCTTTAATCAGTGACTCACAGAGAGTCTAATTACAAGTCCTCTCTGGAGAGAAGCTCCTCGGGCTACCTCCCCTATGCACACAGTTTTAACACAGAAAATCTTGGTATGTGGTTTCCATGGTGATGTGAGTGCTATCAGTCCTTTATCATTTCTTGCTTGCAACATCCTCAGTGCAATGAATGATCTTGTGAAGGCAGAAGAACACATTCTAAATCCAAACATAGAGATGGTAAATAAAGGGTCATAAAGATGTTAAACAAAGGATTATGCAGGTTATACATTTAGTTGTGTCATTGCTTTAAGTCCATCTATGTGTAACTAGTCTAAAGTTGAAGATAAGGTGAGCATAGAACATCAGTGAACATTTAGTAGTATTTTTCTATCAGTCTACACAGCATGTTCAACGCTGATGCCTCACAAAAAGAAAGAGCTGCCAGTGGAGTTTTCATGCCTTTCCTTTGCCAGTTTCCTCCCACGACAAAGACATGTAGGCTTTTTTTTTTTTTTCATGAGTATAAGTAGCGACCACACTGCTCCAGCATTTTAGGATTCTTAAGAATGGCTTTTAAAAAAAACGCTGCAGACATCTTGGGTTGCATTTTGGTCTGGACACAGGTCATAGTGTTACCCCTTGTCCGTAAGAATCAGCCTTGATGACCAGGGGTTAATTTGAAATAGATAACAACTTATCAGGTGTTGCTAATGTTATTGTCGATGCTAGAAGTTGTTTAAGCATTTAATTTTTCAATTAAACAATTAAAAAAAGGGTAAAAACATGCCAACTCTAGATAGTACCACAAGCAAACAGAACAGAATGAGTTAGGAATACTGCCTTACACTGTATTCCACCATATAAATGCAAATCATTCTTTTTTTTAGATATGTTATTGTTCCTCTGCTTTCCTACTGTACTCTCTCTCTGTTAACAGATTTGGATCTAGATGAGACCATTATTAGGTCATAAATGTCTCATTGAGTCAGAGGACTTACCAGTCTTGACGCTGTATCTGATCGCATCCGCGCAGCGCTGCAGGATCTTGGACTCTGACTCTCCTGCGTCTCTCAGCTCCAGATCCAGCAGCTCCTTCAGCTCCACGGGGGACTGCCACTCACAAACCTATTCAAGGACAAATGCCTCACTGTCAAGGTCATCAGATAATGATATAAAGTTTATTGGTGCTATTAAAGCCATGCACAGTACGCGGTGACACCTTGCAGAAAGAAGAGCAGGATGACCCGGTCTTTACCTTTCCTTGCACATTAGTGCCCTTTCTCACTGCCTCGTCCAAAATCAGCTCCATGGCTTGGTGGATGAAGCTCTCGGCTGTGTGCACGTCCACGGTGGATCCATTGATGACGGACGTGTCAGCTGGGGAGCACTTAGACTCACAGGAATTCACCCCTAAAACACGACAAACAAAAATAAAAATAACTCTGTTCTGTGTCCTGTGCTCAGTCTAGTGCTTGACTAGTAGCTGCAACACGTTCGCTCATTTGTCCTGCTTTGAGGATGTTCTGTCTTCTGGAATTTCCTCAAACATTGCTGTAACTAAAACGTCTAAAACTACCATATAAACCAAAATCTATTGTGCATGCACAGCTGACTCTGTAACGTCCATTAGACACACATAATCTGCATCTCTATTTAATTTAAATGCTTTCATTTCCTAAATAAAATCGCAGTTGAAATATTAATATTCCGTTTGCGTCCCGTCAGTGTCATCCCTCCATTTAGCTGTCGCTCTCACACCGCTGTGATGTGAGAGTCAAGGTTGCTTCCTGACCTCTGATCTGGATCCGCCTTTTGATGTTAGTCATGGCGAGCATCCAAATTGTCGGGAATACATGAACCGATTAACCCCATCAATACAAGCTGCTGCTTATCTTTTTGAACTTTTAACTTGCCATACAGCTGGGTGTCACGCCACCAGTTGATGTCTGATGATGTCATAGAGCTTTATTGGGCCCTAGGGTGTACTGTAAATGTTATGGTTTGGTGCTCTAAGGTTTCGCTGAGCTGAACTGAGACCATTATGCCTTCAGTGTTTGGAAGGAGCCGAGTCCTGACGCAGCACTCCCTGAAATACAAGTATGTAATGCAGCTGTTGTGCAGGCAACAGTTTTATGTCTAAGGTTTGAGATGTCTTGTATCATACTGGGAAAAAATAGAATGATACAGACTCTATAATGTTTTAAAAACACCCACAGGTGCTATTATATGCTGTTCAGTAACATTCCCACAAGACTAATATATTCTTATAGTGTATATTTAAAATATATTTCATTGTTCCACCACGTACCACCAGTGAGTCACTGTAGAATTATGAAAAACATAATAATAATAATAATAATAATAATTTATACAGCCTTTTCCCACAGGAGGAAATTATCTTTCTGCTTTTGAGTCGTTCACACAATAGTGTGTACAATCGGAGCTGCAGCCTCTAAGGGCCGCACCCAGGGGAGCAATTTGGGAGTTAGGTGCTAGCTTACGGCACCTCAGCTATGGACACAGACAGGGGGAGGTGAACCCGGGTCCCAAGCTGCATCTCTGACCTACTTCATAGCTCTACAAGTGTGCAGTCGGAGCAGCGGGCTGCAGCCTCTAAGGGCCGCGCCCGGGGAAGGGCATGTCAGATTTGTTGTAAGCACTCGTTAAACTGTTTTAATACGATAAGTGGTGAGCAGCTGTGCACATTTTCACTGTCACAAGATGCAGTGTGTGGTTGTTGATGCAAATGATATATCCTGTAATAATGCACATTATAGTAACAGTATGCAACAATTGTTTGCATTGTTTGCACATAGTTTGACTAAAACACAATCTAGCTGTCCAGAGAAAATGAGTCTAACACTTACTGTTCATGTGTTTCTCCACACTCGATGCCATGTCTCAGCTGTGATGCTGCTCTATTGTGTTCCTGCAGAAAATTGCAGGCTTTGCAGAAAGATGCCTGTATTTATACGGAGAAGGACGGACTCTCCTGATGTCATGGAATTTCCCAGTAACAGCTTTTGGATGCACAGTGACTAGAAAACATCTGCGCCACGCAGCAAAGTTTCCTTTTAATGCTTTCTATATTTCCTTCAGCCTACTTATATTTGTTTTACTGCTTTATTTTTTGGTAAAGAAGATTATGCAGCAAACACAAATTCTTCCTTTTAAAAGCTTTTGGATTCAGTTGCAAAAGTACAGTGATTCTTTTGTTTAACCAGTTCCATTGTAAGATTTACATTTTCTTACTTGGCGAATACCTTAAGCCATCTGGAATTCTAGATAAAAATCAAATATATTTTCACTGCTAAAGAAAAGAGTCCACAAAAGGAACTTCTGATGATCCCTGCAGACTGCTTTTAGGAAGGAATGGCAGAAAATTTTAAGTGAAAAGCTACATAACATTAGTATAAATTAGTTTATTAAACTGTTTAGTTGTTTATCTCAGTTAACCTGAAGAAATGGCATTTAGAAGATGACTAGGTTTTACTGTGGAGATTGTGGTGCACCACAATTATTTTTTTCATTTTAACTGCAATCTCACTCAAACACCCACACATGCACGGATTCTTTCCCCTGAAATATACTTCCTCAGAAGGTCTGGGGTGAGAAACCAGCGCAGGGGTGATATTAAACGCACATGTGGCATCCACGAACTCAACGTTGTGTAACACCCACTCGGCTGTAAGCGGCGCTGCCACAAGACCAGTAGATTGAACATTGTCCTCTCTCTACAGTTGTGGAAAACTACTAGAATCTGCATGTACTGTGGAAAGTTACAGAATCCCTCGATTTCAGTCAGTTTCAGGAAGTTTATTGGTGAGTGTAACAGGAGGCCAGAGAGCAAACACGAAGGGGGAGGCCAGAGTTCAGGTGGATGCTGGGACAGTGCGAGCAGCAACGCCAGCTGCAGTGATGGTGATGAAGATGATGTCTGTGCAAATTTCATGTGAGGCTATCGCTAGGTCTTTGGGGCAGTTGCCCCGCTTTGTGCACAGTCCGGCATTGGTTGCACACAATTGAATGCACACTAATGAATCCATGCTTACAGTGGAAAAAGTGGAGCCGCTGGCTTTGCCGAGGCCCTAAATCGCTCAGCCTTTATCATACAGCTGAAAATAAAATCATTAAAGAATGGTAAAGTCCACAAACGGCGTGCAACCCTGACCCAGGCCTGAGTGTATGCAACGTGACGCAATAAACCGTGTCGCCTCCAGCTCCGCGGAGCTTCTGCGGCATTCACAAGCATCCTTCGTTCTCTTCTGCCGCTTGATTTCTTTCCTAGAAAGTGTGACCTGTTCCAAGAAGCTTCAACGCAAATGTGGGAGATAAGATAAGAGAGAATAGATACGGCGGCGGTGTCGCTTAAAGGGGTTAGGGTCGGGCAGTTCTGAGGCCAGGTTTTGGATCGTAGACGCAGATCATCATTTTTCACATTAATTATTAATTGGAGCTTGTGGGACTCACGTCAAGGTGATAAAATTATATTTATATGTTTGCAAACTCTGTGACACTGTGAATAAGGTCTTTAGTTTTGGGAGAGCTTCATTTCTGTATTTTTGCACCTCTTCGTGTTCACTGCATGTCTCTTGCGTTGTCTTTTGTTGTCTTTGGGGTCATGGTGGATTTCTTTGCGGTTGTTTTTCCTTCTCTTTTTGGTTGATCCATGTCTAGTTTTGGTTGTCATGTCAAAGTGTGGTTGTACCTAAAATATGGCCTTAGTCCAACAGTTAGTGAGATACAGTAGCGGTCTAATGAGGCAATGAAGCTCTTAAAACTGCTGCAGCACATCGAGTCCAAGCGCCCTGCGCTTACAGACAGATTAAATAGCTTTTGAGCCACTGGTACAGAGTAGTTTAAACTATAAATGTACTAAATGTGCACTGATACGTCATTATTATTATCCAATAATGCCATGTACAGTACATCTGTGAAGATGGGAAGATCATCCAGCTCATAGTATGTCTAAAACAAAGCTGAAACAAAAGAGACGTGGGATATTTTACCACTCCTCCAAATGGCTCTTCAACTGAAAAAGCCACTTAGGCAGTTGTTCAAGGGGATTCCAGTGGCATTAGTATGCTAATGTGACAATCAATGGACTGACCACTGGGGGAGTGGAGACAGCATACAGAAGAGAGGCCAGGAAAATAATCTTTTCTTAAGTGGAGAAGAGACCAAAGAGGCGATTATTGATCCGAGCAGAAGGAAGAAGGAGCAGCCCCTCCCAGTATACTTTGGCGAGACTGGGGTGGAGAGGGAGGTGATAAACCTTCAAATTCCTGGGATCCTGGAGTCACAATGCTCAGCAGCTCCTGGAAAAATCTCGGTAAAGACTGTACTTTGGTACGTTGACCAAAATCCAAGTACAGCTGAGAGTGTCACCATCACCTTGGCCACAGCGTGGTTCAGAAACTGGACAGTTCATTTGTGGAGTGTAGCCTTCCGTTCACTACGGGACAGTGCAGGATCGAGGTCATCAGAGGAGGGAGCCACCAGAACTCAACCTCTTCGCACTCCTGCCGTCGAGAAGATGCTACAGGAGGCTGAGATCAGACTCCTGAACAGTTCGTTCAACGCTGCCTCACTTCCCCTGACGGTATCTGTAACACAACGCACAGAGAACCTTCTAAAACTCAGGTTTTAAGCTTTAAATTGAACAGATTTTTCCTGTTTTTGGCTGTCATCGGGCGAGAGGCGGGGTACATCCTGGACAGGTCTCCAGTCTATCTTAGGGCTAACACAGAGAGACAGACAACCATTCACACTAACACCTACGGCCAATTTAGAATCACCAATGAACCTAACAAGCCTAACGATTTCTTTGGACCGTGGTACCCAAAGAGAACCCACGCAGACACAGTGAGAACATGCAAACTCCACACAGAAAGACCCCATTCGGCCTTTGTATTGTTTGTAAATCTGGTCTGAAACCCCCAGAACAAGTACTAAGGCGACGGTGGCAAGGAAAAACTCCCTTTTAACAGAAAGAAACCTTGAGCAGAACCTTAAGCTCATATGGAGGAACCCATCTGCTTAAGGCTGGCCGGGCAGAGAAGTCTTTCTATTGAATCTTGAATTTGATTTAATCGTTCATCACATTTAAATTAGAGACTTAGAAGTGTTTCTAGAGTAAAACGTGTTGTTTTTTTCTGACATGAAATGGGATTTCAGTAAAAGTTACTGCGCACCAAAACAAACATGATCCATTCAGCTCCAGCTGCCATTGTTTACTGGAGTAGAAAAGTATAAAAAAGGTAAAAATAAACTAAAACAACTCAACACAGTGCACAGAAATCCCACCACAGGTGAACGTTTTAGCCACATAATTACAGAGGCGCATATAGAAATACTGTTATCTTGCAGATGCAATGCATCTTCTTGAACCTGTAGTTACGCATTGTTGGGACGTTGCCTGTGGGACAGCACCACCACAGCTCACGATTCAGCAGGGTCAGTATTATATAACGAACGCATGACTTTTATCGCAACACCACAAACTAAAGCTCTAAGGAGAGGAGGAGACAAGCAGTCGTGCCAAAATAAATCAATATTAGAAAAACCTCGGCCTGTCTGTCTGCTACCTGCTATAACAAAAACAACCAAAGAAAAGCCGGACTCACTACTCTAACAAAAAGGCTTTAATGAATAAATTAGAATAGCGTTTATTTGCACAGGTACATTGGAATTCTTGTCCCCGAGTCAAGCTTACTAAAAATTTAAAAAGGACGAATAAAATTAAATATAAAAGCGTGCATACAAAACAGGCACAAATCCAATTAAATACTAAAAAATGCTAAAGTTGGAAAGTGCACTTATAGGCACAGAATTATATATATATATATATATATATATATATATATAGACAAAATGTTCCTAATGTAGGTGCAAAAGTACCGGGGTTTGCGCCAACCAACCTACCCCGGTGTGTGTAAACAATAAAGAACTATGTGTGGGAAATTGTACAGGGTGTCCCGGACTTGCCTCAGACCACAACGCCCCACCACATGAGTTTAACTGAGCCTGAAGCAACATGATACAGGTCTAAAAGCCTAGTGAGACAGAGAGGCAGCGGTTCCAGGACTGCTGCTTTTATAGCAGGCCTTGGACACCGATTGGCCGGCTTTGGCCAATGAGCAGCCAGGCACGATCGCTCAGGTGAGCTCAATCCATAATCCGTTATCTGTTGAAAACAGAGGAGGCAGGGAGGGAGCACAAAACACAGACACTCAAGCTGGCATAATATCAAGTTGTAGACTGTAATCTGTAAATGATCAGTTATAGCGCTCAGGCAATAAATAAATACAACCCACAAATAAACTCAGCTTATTTTTCTTTTTTTTTTTAATGCCTAAATACACAGTCTACCTCCTGTTGGTGTAGTTTCTATGATTAATACATCTTTGGCTCTTTATCCTTATGGTTAATCTCATTAATCCTCTTCTCTGCAGGTGAGTCTTGACACTGCGTCAGACTTTTGAGCCTAAATCTTAGAGTGCGACACAGTTAATGGATGATGTTTCAGACCAAACTGGACACAGAGTGTGCTGATTATGTTCTTACGGACTGCCGACCGGTCCATTAGTCACCCAAACACTGGGGTTTAGAAGGGAAGAGAGGAAGAGACAGATCATTAAGGAGGGGTTTGTTCAATCTGCCTCAGAGCTTCTCTCTCATTTAACTCCAGAGGTTTGCAGGTGTGATGACAACTCTGCAGGGAAACCTGTTCCACCTGCTGGGTGAAGCAGTTTGTCATCATGGGGATCGTCACGGTGGTCGGTCTCTGCATCAGCACCGCGAGCAGGAGGAAGCCAGGGTATGTACAAACCTAAGAGATGCTGTGATCAGGTCAGAGGTTACTCATCCTGTCCGGGGCAGTCTCTATAGTTTGTTGTGATTATGTTAAGCTACATTAAACTTCATTTTCTCTGAAATCTGTTCCTCCTAAGAGGTAATGAGGAGAACAAGAGACTTTGGAAGGAAGGGAGGGCGGCCGAGGTCACCACTGAGGCTGAAGAAAGCACAAAGGAAAGAGGAACATGGCCTGATATCTGGCCAGAGATGGACTTTTTACCTGCACTAAATGATCGTCATTATCTCTTCATGAGAGACTTTAAAGCGTTTGGTAAGAGCACAGGCTGTCAGCCTCTTATTACCTCTCTAACTTGTTGAGCATATGCAAATACAATACATTATAAAGCCACAAGTCTTGGACCTGACGAATGCTAAAGGTGTCTGGATGGAATATCATTTGCATGAACATGCGTGAGGAAGCTAAGAAAACTGGATTTCACCTACATGTACAGTGTGGGAGTCTTGAGCATACAGTGGATTATCAATCTTTACACACAAACGTTACACAGATTCTTCACACTGCTGACATCTGGAGGAAGATACAGATCCCTGGCCTGGAAATGTGAACGTTATGGGAGTTTTGTCACCTCTGCCATAACAGCACTAAATAAAATCTACCTATCTACCTATCTATCTATCTATCTATAGCTACGTATCTATCTTTACTTTAAACTTCCACTTGCACACTACCTCAGTGGTACAGGACTGCTGGATATTATTGTGTTATTCCTTGTCATTGCAGTTAATCTCCACTTATTACAGTGCTGACACATTTATTTACTGTCTATATTTATACTACTTACTTCTTGCTATACTTATAGCTCATAGCTAATTTTATTCTATATTTATACTTTTTACTGTTTCTGCTATTGGCTTGAATCAGGACCAGAGAAACTAATTTCATTCCACCTTATGTACCAACATGTTGAAATGACAATAAAGAATATATCTATCTATCTATCTATCTATCTATCTATCTAAAAAGTTATTTTAATTTTTAAAAGCCTTACCTTACCTAGTCCAAGTTGAAATTTTTACACCTCCCCTTGCTGCACGTTCCTGCAATATTTATGTGAAATTAAACTGGGTTATTTAGCCTCCAGCTTTTATCCAGCACCTGTAACGCTGCAAGACCATTTTAGATGATATTAAACTGTAATCACTACCCAGACTGTACTCAGTTTCAGGTCGCTGACTGAAGATGTTTAATGTTGTAGAGGGGGATGTTGTAGAACTACAAACTACACACAACAGCCTCCTTTAACAGCATTCACTGACTACAACACTAAAGCAGCACATTCCATTTAAACACTAGCGTTGATCAAAGTCTGAATGTTGTGTTTTTATTGTCCACTAGAGGGCAGACGTGTTCTTTCTCCTGACCTGTCACTGTTAGATGTCAGTGAAGAAAAATAGGGGAACATTTGTGTCTCCGCAGACTGCAGTAAAATAACACCATGGAAGCCACTGTTTCAGTAATTACACCGCGACGGGGAAACTCTAACCTGGATGTGCCCACATTAGTTTATAATGATAACTACCACTGGCTGGAAAAAATGAGGCTGTAATCCCATTTCTGTGCCAGGCAGGTGCATCACACCTGGAAATAATCTGCGAAAATGACAGATTGTGGGACACCGGCGGATCCAGTCTGCACACACAAAACACCGCACTGCTGCCGAGGCCTATAAAAGAGTGGAAAGAAAAGAGAGCAGAAGTTAATTCTAGACACAGGATGTTTGCCCTTGATGAGCGCCAGTGATGCCAGGAATACACCAACAAAGACTGCCATGCGCTTTAAGACGGAAAGACCAGGACAGAGCCAGGGAGAAGGAGGGGACCAAGAGAGGAAGTAGAAAAGGGCAGCTGCATGGAAAAGCTGGAGCAAATTACATATTCTGCAGATTTTGAAAAAAAGATTACAAGCCTTGCAGTATAAATTAAAAAGCATTTGCTCTGATTTCAAAGCACTGTTACTTTTCATATCACAGATTTAAAAAACAGCTGATTCCTACCGAGCGCGGGAAGGCGATAAAAATACATATCAAAGTGATTCCAGCTTGCTCAGAACATAGAGCCTGAGCCCTGAGAACAAGCACTGAGGTGACAGAGACTCCCTTTTGACAGAAAGACACCTTGAGCAGAAGCAAGCTCACACAGGGGGGAACCCAAGGAGGTCGGCTTTGTAGAGAGACATAAAAGCGGGGAAGAGATGAGGGAATCAGGAGCAGGCTGATGAATTCACAACACAGGCAGATAGCAGCATGACTAATGGAAGGTCCAGGGTCACGTAGGTCAGTTTTGTCGCTGTCTGTTTGCTGCATCGCTGGCATCTACTTCAATTCCCTTCAAAGTATCTGCAAAGTTAAAGGTTAGGTAAGCTTAGGCTGCGGCACATCTCTAGGAGACGTACTTAAGTCAATGAAATGTCCACTGCAATGATGGCAACACAACTCTGTGTGTGCATGGGATGTGGCGCCCTCTGCTCCACGGTTCATGGACAGGCCTGTCATTACATTTCTCTGGTACAGAGTCTGGTCTACAGAGGAATGTCTACACCACACTCTCACATACACACTGCGTATGTCTGACTCACTGCTCCAACCCCAGCAAACATTTCCACACAGCTCAAGAAAAAAAAAAAAAAACAAACACAGAAAAAACTCACAATTAAAGAGGGAATGCTGCTCAACTTACGATCTGCGGTCTGCTTCCTGCAGCCTGGCGACCGGCGGCTCGCGCTCCGTCGCTGATGCTGCATGCTTTTACAGTTTTCTCAAATTAAAGGACGAATTAAGACTATGATATTGAAAATAATCACAAAAGGAATTTTTAGGCCACTCAGCTGAGGCTTGGTGTCAACACAGACCTTCAGAGATGAGCACGTAGCACTGCCAAGCACGCCACTTTGTGGAGCATTTGCTACCAGCCCGCAAGAAACAATATGATATAGTAAAAATCTAAATAGGCAGGTAGCAGTACACGAGTAAACAGTAGAACTGAGGTGAGGGTAAGAGTGAAAACCATGAGTCATGTCTAAACCTTATTCTATTTTTATTCCACTTGCATGCTCTGAGACCCATGGTGTGAGATGTGGAGATGAGCTGTTCAATGAGGCAATGAGTTGTTTAAGCAGGGGAAGAAAAATAAAAATAAACAGACAACCCACTAGCACAGGTTGGACAGTATAGTACAGATTCTACCTGCTGTCAATGACCTAACAAGATGGCACAGGTTCCACTTTATAACTTAAGAGGTCCCTCAGGAGTTGGAGGAGACCAAACGAAGTGGTAAAAGAGAGTTACACTGATCAGCCACAACATTATGACCACTGACAGGAGAGGTGAATCACACTGACAATCATCTTGTGACAATTCAGTGTTCTCCTGGGAAACTTTTGGACCTGGCATTCATTGGTGTGGATGTTACTTAGACATGTAGCACCCACCTAGACCAGACCAGGCACCCCCAACCCATAGCAATGACACTCCTTGATGGCAGCAGCCATCCCCAGCAAGATGTAGCCTCAAAAACGCTTTAGGAACAAGTCAAAAAAACATGAAGAACAGCACAAGGTGTTGACCTGGCCTCTAAATTCACTATATCCCAAACTGATCAAGTTTCTGTGGGATGATCCACAGAGGCCCCTCCCTTCAAAGGCCCCCATCCTGTTCCCAGAAACCACAGGACACCCTCAGAAGGCCCATGTCCATTCTCTGATGAGTCCCAACTGTTTTGGAGGCACAAGGGAGACCTACACATATTAGGAAGGTGGTCATAATGTTTTGCCTGATCAGTTCATTTTCAGATAGAAGAAACCTTTTCATAGTTCAACTGGAGAACTGCTGTGATAACTCCAGATAAACGTGGTATCTTGATGCCTTTTAAAAACAAGATGTAAATGTTGGCGACATGATAGACATTTGTACATTTGTCTTGTACCTTTAAATCTACATTTTGTACATTTTTTTGCTTATGCTACTTTATTTTACTAAATTTTTACTTATTCTTTTATTTCATTTTATTTTATTGATGAATAAAGTCTGTCTAAGTCTAATGACAACGACAGAACACACAGAGAAAGTGACTGGTGGAGTGAAGTTTTACTAAAAGGGACGTTGTTGTTTATTTTGCAGATGTGATGCTACGCCAACCAGCAGCTGGTTATTACCCCACTTCACTGTTTGTACTGGCGGTGCAGATGCAAACAGAAAAAGCCCCCGGTATTTATTTGGTCAGGGTTACGGGGGCATTCATTACCTGACATGATATTTCCACTTAACCTCTTACTGCTAGCGTGTGATCTTTCATTGTGCCATTTTAAAACTGAACTTCAGCCAGCAGAGTGAGGGTGATCTCAAGTGTACGGCACTGTGCAGTGACTCCAAATACTCAAATCCATGAAAACATCTGGGTCTGGAATGGACATCATAATCCAACTGATGCGCAATGAAGATAAAATGTTTCTCAGCCTGTGCAATCATTCCTCCGTAGTAAAAAAAAAAAAAAAAAAAAAAGAACACCACAACTGGCCGTATTTTCATTTGACAGCTGCCTGATTGTAGTACTCCTTCTTCACCCTGACCTCATCCTGCCCGGTGTCTTAAATAAAGCTTGATTTCTTTCCAGTGTGTGACTCTGGAATCATTTCTTTTACAGACAGGCTGGGCGGTGCACTTCCTATGGCATTCTCACAGAGGCCAAAGAGGAGGAGGAGCAAAAAACTGATGGAGTGTGCTGAAGAGAAAGGCAGGAGGTGCAGAAGCTGTTGTAGTAAAATATTGTTATGATGTGGACAACTCAAGGAAAAAGACACAGGCACAAGGACGGACAGGACTTTAATAAGTTTAACAAAACCTGGAGCAGAGTTCCAAAAAGAAGCTAAAGGATCTACAGCTCTTTAGAAACAGATCAAACATTGACTGATGGCTCCTACTACAGATGTAACCAAAAAACTAGCAATGAGTGGGAGAGCAGAAAGTCCTTAAGTAGGTTTCAGATTAATTGGACAATGAGATGCAGGTGAGAAAGCAGCCCAGCCTCAGCATAACGACCAGCAGCAGCTCAACTCTGCACACCCGAGGCTAAAAGGAGACAGCCAAACAAATATAAATGCAAACCCATAGATGGCGACAAGCAGACACCTGTGTGATGGTGCATGATGCATGGAAAGTCTCCCTGCCGCCTCCAAAACAGTTTTGACTCATCAGAGAATGGACAAGGGCCTTCTGAGGGTGTTCTGTGGTGTCTGACAACAGGATGTTATTAGTGGGGGGGGGGAGGGGAGGGGGCTCTGTGGATCATCTCATAGATACTTGATCAGTTTGGGATCTAGTGAATTTGGAGGCCAGGTCAACACCTTGTGCTGTTCTTCATGTTATTTTTGAGCTGTTCCTAAAGCATTTTTGCGGCTGCATCCTGATGGGGATGGCTACTGTCATCAATGAGTGTCATTGCCTATGGGGTGGGGGTGCCTGGTCTGGTCTAGGTGGGTGCTACATGTCTAAGTAACATCCACACGAATGAATGCAAGGTCCAAAAGTTTCCCAGCAGAACACTGAATTGTCACAAGATGGTCAGTGTTATTTCCTTCACCTGTCAGTGGTCATAATGTTACGCCTGTACAGTCCTTGTTGAAGTTTGTAAAAACACAAAGAAATTAAATATCACCAGTCCCATCCTCAATACACACACTAATGCACCACTAATGTGTGGGTTTATTAATTCGTTCACCAGTAAACTAACAATAATCTGTATTTTTTTTTTCTGCAAGTTATTTACTTGTGCTTTAAGCGGTCATAATGTTGTGGCTGATCGGTCTATGCAAAGCTACATTTCTGTATTGTTATTTACTCTATGGCAGACCCAATGCATGCAAGTGTGCATGAGAAAAGTTACTTAATATCAACGCATGTACGAAACAAATTCATCCACTGAAGGCACACAGTTGTATCTTGGGTTTGAATGACGAAGAATAACTCACAGAATCAGTACACAGAAACATCTTTAATTCAAAAGAGATTTACAATATTTTACATATAACACATACTGCATCACAAGACACGACAAAATGTCTTTGGCATTCTCCTCGGTTTGCTGCTGCTATAGACAGAAACGTACACTGTTTTTAAAAAATACTTCTTTTTAATCTCCTGCAGTCAAAGATAAGCGCTGTAGTAGGATTACTTTCCCTTTATTGCTGATTTGTCTCCTATGTACACTTATTGTCTCTATGTACAGTTCATTGTGCTTGTTTATCTGGCAAACAAGGTTAAGGCAGACGCACACACACACACACACGCAGACACACGCAGACACACACACACGTGATGGAGTCAACAGCATCGTTAGTGTTAAGGCAACATCTCTGCTGATTTGTTTTCTTTTGGCTCAAAAACGACCACAGAAAGGCACTTTGTGGTAAAAGCATGTTAAAATACAAAAACAAACACATGAATGATAAAAACCTGCATCACATGGTAAAGTGCACATCCAATATCTTTGGCTTAATCTGAATTGTCTTGTTTGTTTCTCTAAAAGAGACATGTTTGCTCGGAGAGAAGCCCGTCTGACTCTCCACGCTCAGTGAGAAGCTTCCAGTTAACTTTGGCTTTTTATTTTTTTTTTCCTTTGGCTCTGTTTTCAGCTGATTACGGCATTTAAGAAGCGGTGAAGACCAAAAGCGTCACCCAGAGTTCATCCACACTGGGCTACAACAAGGTAAGACATTTCAATTCACACTCAACCTGGCTCAAAGTCCTGCAAGAGCTCAGCTCCTGAACATCACTGTCGACAGTTCTGCCCTCAGTCCCGTCGAAGAAGAGGAAGTGCCCATGTCGTGTAGGGGGGGATTAAAAAAAAAAAGAAACCCTCAGCGGCTCTCACTTCTTATCGCTCACCGAGCAGTCCACAGCTATGATGTTCTGTATCTCAGAGATTTTCACCTCCTCCTCCGGGATCTCCACCTCTATCGGGAACTTCAGCTCCTCGGGGATCTTCTCCGCCGAGGAGCTGCGGCTCGACAGCTTGTCCATCTCCTCCTCTAACTCGGAGAAGCGCTCGGCCACGCAGTGGGCGGTGAGGCGGGCCTCGGGGTCGTGGTCCCAGCACTCGGTGATGGTGGCACAGATCACTGCCACGCCCTGCAGAGAGGAGGAAGAGAACACAGATTTATCACCCAGGAATCTTTTTTTTTTTTTTTAGATCAATTCCAAACACGTGTTGTTCTGACTTGTTTTGTCTTTAATGCATGTCAAATTAAGTCTCTAAATGGCTCCAACAGCACCTCCAGCTACAGCTCATTTGCCCACCCCCCCAAAAAATGATATGCATGAGAAATATCACAGAAAAGAAATAAAAATTGACGCACTAATGCATCAAAATCAACAAAATGTTGGTTAAATTGAAGTTATTATACTTCAAGAACAAGACCACGCCCCATTTAATTCTATCTCCTGTTCTTATCCATCTATAAAGGTGTGTCCTAACCCCCCCCCCCCCGTTCGTCTCAGTTCTCAACCTCCCTCCTCCCCATCCCTCTTTTATTTTGTTCCTCTTCCATCTGTTATTACAGGAACCTGTGGGGACAATGATCCGAAGCTTCCTGGGATGTGCCCAGACCCTGAGGGTTCCTCTCCCTGGGTTGCTCTACCATCATCTGTCAATGCACCCCGCCTCCTTCATGTCTTTCCTTCAACCCTCCTTACCCCATCCCCTTGACTCTTCTTATTCTGTCTACCAATAAAACTTCTTTGCAGCTATTAAGGCGTGGTATTTGCAATACTGGAACCACACATTAAAACCGAACGCCAATTTCCAAAATCCGATTTGGACACTGCTCTGACTGGCCGACAAGGATTCTGACACAACGTGAGGTCGTATTTATTTTGCTTAAACAATTTTAATTACAGACCAGGCGCGCAAACTCCTGCCGCTCTGCTAATTAACGGAGGAGGTGACGGCACAGGGTTTCAATATTAGCTAATAACTACGTCCTGAGAGCTAGCTGTGTTCATTTACAGCTTGTGTGTGTGTGCAGTCTCCCGCTGCGAACAAGAGGTAAATATCCACGTGCTTGTTTTGAGTGTGACCGGGCGCACTGGGTGTAATAATCAACAAGCTGTGAATGTTCCCTTCAGTCAACATATTGAATAAAACATTAGCTACAGTCTTAGTGATCAAACATCCACGTTTGTGCCCTAGGAAGAGCTGTGTAGTGATTTCTCTTATTGACACAGTTCACTCTGGATGTTGCACAATCGTTGCATCTGCAGCAGAGGTAACTCATTGCCCTTCTTTGCTATGATGGTGCTAATGAGATTTGATGTTTCTTCACTAATGCACTTAAGAGTTTATTGTAAAGTAATGATCAATGAAAAACCCTGGCCTGAGCAGGTTTGTCCAAAACTTTGACTGGCATTGTATTTTAACCATGTCTCCATGATTACACACTTTAGCAGACTGCAGCCTTTAATATTGATTATTAAGATTGTTAGTGTCTGTGTCTTCTAGTGTAGCAGTGCTGGGTGTCTGACCTGATGCCTGAGCCAGCTGTCCGGTATCTCGGGTCTCCCTCTGTCTCGCAGCACGTTGTCCTTCATGCTCTCCACACAGGGGTGCTCTCGCACTTTAGATCCGTACGCCAGCTCGTAGTCCTTCACCTCTGCAAGACACAAACACGCAGATCAGACGTGGACCGCTGATGCTCATGTGAGCCGCAAGTGAAGAAACATCTAACCCCATCCTTGCTTTTATGGTGTCTGTGGTCGTCTGTGCGACATTCTCAAGTTAGTTTTTAATGTCAAAACATGTACACGGACAAAAACAAACCCACAAAATTTGAATGAAAATGTGATGGTTGAAAAACATCAGGAAAACAGATGGCAGCAAGTAGCCTGTTGAGTCAGTGTGATTAGAAAGTGTGAAAGCATCCTGGTATGAGATCATTCCACCCCAAAACCACTGAGGTGTTATTTCCTCCGGAGCTGTCACCTTTGTACACTGGCACCAATATCGCTGACAGTGGGAAATAAAATGTCTTTTATGAGGTCTCCATGGGAGGGAAAACGCCCGTACTGGCACTTGAACGACGATCGCTCCTAAGAACAACAAATCAGCTTCCGCTACCAAGCAATTAGTCGCAACCTCAGACCGTAGGACACCAGAAACACATTCTGGTATGTTTTTCTGTTTCATGTTGAAAGGCTAGCTGTGGGGGGAGAAGCATCACGCTGAAACCATGAAAAATGAAAAACAAAGTTCTGGGATTGGGTCCAGACCTCATGAAACCGAACTCACAACAGCTGCAGTCTGTCTCCAGCCCCTAGAGAAGGTTCTCAAGATCTCGCAGTTGCCGTGAAATGAGACACTCGTCACTGCAAAGTCATCTTTGTTTATCCGTGCGAGCCAGAGGATGATGTGCAAATATCTTAAGCATCAAGAACTAAAGCAAATTTTACACCGAGTATTTCGACACCTATGTTATTGATTCAAAGTGAGGACCTTCATGAGTCCTACGAGGAACTGAGATCTGACCCAGACCTGCCCAAGTGGCCCCAAACTATTCCAGTCTAATCAGGTCAAGTAGTCTAGTCCAAAACCAGGTTTCAAAAGTAACTGAGCAACAGTTAAGACATGTAATGAAATACAAAAATGGTATGAGTTTGTAGGGCTACAGGTGAAAATCCCTTTCCATGACGAGAAGGAAGGACCAGGAGTTATATGTCCTACAAAACAAGAACAGTGCTGCTCCTTTTATTACTATGATTGAAAGGGTAGGGGTGCAAACTTTGTGCATGGGGCATGTAGCTTTAGCCTTTGCCTTTCGACATTGGTACATCCACTGTATGTAGCCACAATCTGTATATTTAAGCACTCCTTTAGGAGAGAACCTTTCCAAAATTTGTCAGCCGTAAAATTGAAATTTCTGCAGGAGACTATACTTTCAACCAACTCTTAGAAAAAATGATCTAGCTAATTAAATTTGACAAATCCTGCAAGCAACTGGTGTGATTTTAGCAGGCGAGCCAAATATAAGAAATGATTCAGCTGCTAGATGTTCATATTTTCCTTTATTTTCTATGTATATTTCATACATCTATATATGTATAATTCCATAACCACTGGACATGCTCATGTGTTATGATTAAAGCTTCCTGAACCGCTGCTGGAATATTTTCGCTGCCTATATCTGCCCCTGGTCTGCTATAGCACAGTGGTATGATGAAATCTAAGAAAAGCTGTGTCGTTTCCTATAAGTCAGGCTGCCGCGTACTCAAATGCAGGAAGTGGGGAAGTTGGATCAGAACCCCCAGACAGGAAGTTGGAGGCCTGGGATTGGGACTATGCAAAGAAAAGCTGACTCTACAGGCCAACACTTCCTGTTTTGACATGTGGAACTTCCCCCGTTTTTTAGTATTTTAAAAGAGGGCCCAGCCCGGCCCGACCTATTCCCCTGGAGGTTATTTGTGCCAGGGCTGGTATTGTCCTCAGTGCTCTGCTGTTTAGATCTCCTGCTGCGGAGCTGGTATAAATACCACACATTTTCCTGGAATGGATACAGCTGAAACGGAGAACAGCAGAGACGGGGCTGACCTAAAATGAGAAAGTTGGAAACAGAAATAAAAAGAGGTGGAGTGCTTTCTAAACCTGAAGACATCTACAAGTGGAAAAGGTCTAATTTCACGGTCCATTACTGGCTTTTATACACTTGTCCACATGTTTCTAAGAATGAGACATCATGACTGTCAACAGTCTACATAAGGTGTATGTACATTTGAGAGCTATGACAAGAATTTCGTCCGTGGTTTGAGGACAGATTTCACAACGGACTGCAACCAGAGTCTCAGCCTCATTTTCCCAAAGCTGTCTGGGGCCCCCAGTAAAAACCCCGGTATATCCAATGTAAGGGGCGGAAAGCACTTTACGACAGTTTCCTTTTCAGATTATCTGTCTGAAACCTTTTTTTATTATCCCGGAGGTTAGCAGAAACCCTCGACGCTGGCCGCTGTCTGTCTGCACACAGCTCCTCGCTTGCCCTTAAGACCTCAGATACTGATGTGTTGCAAATCACAAAATAAATAAACCTGCACAAACCACACGGGCATCAAAACCCCATCCTAACAAAGCGTCTGTCCATATTTTAGAGAAATGTGTGGGCTGAATACTTGTGGCAGCTCTGTGGTTAGCACATTAGGCTGAGGGCGAAAGGTCAATGTCAGTGCTGCTGGTGCTGTAAAAGCATAGATGGAGGGAAGGCCGGAGGATTGTTTCGCAACAGACCAGTGAACAGAGTTATATTTATGCACTTGGCATTTATCTTTAAACTTGAGTCATCAGCAGCCAGCATGTGTTTTTTAATTTGTTAGGTTTCCTTGAATGCATGTATGAATGCACTGTATTTTAAGGTCTTTCTACATTAAAGGGCTGCGACACACCAAGCGTGTCACACACTGTTGGCACCAGGTGGACACCTGTTAATGGCCCCTCCCCTGTTAAGGACCCAAACGCCCCCCACTGACAACATCCTGTTACCAGACACCACAGGACACCCTCAGAAGGCCCATGTCCATTCTCTGATGAGTCACAACTGTTTTGGAGGCACAAGGGAGGCCTACACAATATTAGGAAGGTGGTCATAATGTTATCACGTGATCAGTGTGTACATAAAATTGCATGACACTTTCTTCAGCAAGGCAGCATATGTCTGAAAATGCTGAACTAGAACAATTCTTGTTACCCCCTCTTGCTCTTCGGCACTTGCCCCAGCAGGGCATGACCATCAGCCTCTCAGCAGCTGTTGCCAATGGCCGTCTCACTTCATGCGCCACAAGGCTTTTTGCTTGGCGCGCTGCAAACTCTTTGCCCCGCTCCATTTACCCTGCATAACCCCTCAGCTCAAACAGAACATGCAGGCCTTGCCTCACCCTGCAGGGCTAATTCAGGATATGTAAATAAAATGCTCAGGGACAAACAGAGAATGTGCTATAACGGACCACAACAACAACTCCAGAGCAGGGTTAGTATTTCAGATCCACCGCTTGGGCCCCTGTTGTTGCGGTGGGAACAGAAGAAAGACAAACACACAAATAGGCTATATACACACAATCTCAGACTGAGACATAAAAACAGGGGTGGATGAGGGTGTCTGTCTCGTACCTCTATCGCTCTTCCTCTGTCTCTAAGCGCCTCTCTCTCTCTCTCTCTGAAATAAACACGCACACACATGTTGGAATGTGTCTGTCTTATTCTAAATGTCTCAGACTGTCTAGAAAGGGCCAACGAGGCAGAGGGAATGAGTCGTGCTGCAGAGACTCCCTCTCTACTCTCATGAGAGCAGGTCGGAAAAAAACAAAACAAAAAAAACAAAAAACACCGTCGAAGTTGTAGTGGTGCGTGCGCTGCTACGCTTGTGAGGTCCAGTCTGAGATTTCAAACCCGAGACCGAGGAGGTTTTTGGAAAGCGAGGAGGCTTGGCTTCACGAGCATATTAACTGCGAGATGATTCCTTTGTAGCACAACTGCATTGTAAAAAAAAAAAAAAAAAAAAAAGAAGTTCAGCCGAAACTAATTTGGTGCTGGCCTCTGTCAAAGTTTTCCCTTGTCAACAGATTCTGTTTGTGATTTATTTCCATGGACAGCATCTTGAGCAGCAGCTGGGGTGTCTGGTTTTGGGGACGCCAGAATTGCCTTTCATGAGACCGTGACCTTCGGCATTTTTTTATCCAAGCTGCTCACAGGCTCCTACGAGATCCCTCACGCATCCTGCACTCCCATTGTCCAGGTTGTAGGACACAAAGGACGAGGGCCACCTTTGTCACCACGGCAGTCCACCTCCCGAACTCTGACCCCTCCCTGCTCCAGCATCGTACTGATGCTCCGTCCCTCAACAGATGGTTTTCCTCTTTGTAACTTGACTGCACGTAAGCGCTGGACGCGGTGGACTCCTGTATTGCAATTTGCACATCTGTATGTCCTGTGTGTTTCAGGTCCACGCTGCTGCTCTCTGTGCCTTTTCATTGCCCATCAGGGACAAATAAAGTGTTCTCAATTTGAATTTGCACTTGGAAGGTTTGCAGTCAAGCGTGGAACGGCTGAGCTGTCCAAGGGTCGTAGAGGACCCAAAGGCTGACGCAGATCACTTCTGTGGAAAAGACGCGTCACTTTCTTTCTACTAGTATCAGTAAAGACTGAATATGGTCGGACAGGACTTGAAACAAAGCCGAGAGCTGTCGGGGTGAAGGGGGGGGTTGATTAAGGTGCCTGAGAGACGGTGAAATGCATTCCAGGACGTCCGGTTCAAGTAACAGAACAATGCATTTAAATGCAAAACACACTAGTAAAGTTTACGCCTCCACCACAAGAGTATCTGATTTTAACATGACAAGCATGAAGCAGACTTGTAGCATCCAGACAGATGTGTGTGTGTGTGTGAGCTCCAGTCTGAGAATGAAAGAAGTCCTCCTCTTCCATTTTCACGTTTCAGCCCTTGTGAACACAAACACACTGCACACTCGCAGCCAGCTTAAGCAGGTACAGTATCCACTCCAGCTCTCTCTTCTCCCCCTGATTTCCTGCCCAAAGAAGGGCAGCGGCAGAGTTCAGATTGTCTCCCTCACACATCAGACATTCCTCAGATTCCTGCCGCAGACCTGGAGCTGAAATCTAGGTTCAGTCTGACAGAAAAGACCATCAGCCTCCCCGCTGACATATAAACCCTCCGCCTCTGCACAACAGGAAACAGTAGACCTGAATCTACTGTCTGCACTATCTAGGTCACACACGCACACAGACGGGCAGTGCTCAGAAACCACACGTACTGTTAATGCAGGTAAAAACAAAAAACAAACAAAAACATCTCATTCTCATTCTTATTAGTTTTACATTTGATTTGAAAGTATCTTCTACTCTCAAGAAGGAAATGATCCATATGGGTTTTTATAGTCTCAAACCACTTTCTATATAACTCCCTAATCTTTGTCAACAAAAAAAATCACAATACAGGGATCTCCAATGTTTGTAATTTTCCAAAATCACCAGTGTCACGATACAGAGTCATGATATCCAGTTTGGTTTTCCTCGTGCTTCATGTTTTAAGGTGGCTTTTGTTCAGATTTATGGCTATTTTAGGATTTACCTGCTTTTACACTGAGGTGTTTTTTGTTACAACAACTTTTCATTAATGTTTCTCCCTGTTTCCAGATGTCTGACAAGCAATGCCCCACTTTTTAAAGCAATACACTGATCAGGCATATCATTATGACCACGTTCCTCATATTGTGTAGATCTCCCTTGTGCCTCCAAAATAGTTGTGACTCATCAGAGAATGGACATGGGCCTTCTGAGGGTGTCCTGTGGTGTCTGGCAACAGGATGTTGTTAGTGGGTTAGGGTTAGGGTTAGGGTTATGGTTAGGCTTCGGGTCCTTTGGGTTGAGGGGAGGGACCTCTGAGGATCATCTCACAGATACTTGATCAGTTTGGGATTGAGTTGTTCCTTTTTTTTTGTGTCAGGCTGCATCCTGCTGGGGATGGCTGCTGCCATCAAGGAGTGTCATTGCTACGGGGTGGGGGTGCCTGGTCTGGTCTAGGTGGGTGCTACATGTCTAAGTAACATCCACATGAATGAATGCCAGGTCTAAAGGTTTCCCAGCAGAACACTGAATTGTCACAAGACTGTCAATGTTATTTACTTCTCCTGCAAGTGGTCATAATGTTATGCCTGATCGGTGTAAACTCTTGCTTTCAAAAAGGGTCAAACAACACACTGAATGAATAAATCTCTTAACATTTGTTGGACCTGTATCAACATATATCTTATATTTGAAGTTGAAAATGCTAAAAGAAAGCGCTTTACTTTTCCACTCCATGTGGAAGCAACTGAAGGCAACACGGATCTCTCTTCAGTAATATCTTATTGTTGTGTACATGCAATAATTTATACTCTCCCAAATATTATACACATTATGAAAAAATAACCTTATATAATCCAATCACTTGTTGTAAAGACATTCGTATAAGAAAGTAAAACATAATCAGAGTCATAATGAATACAACAGAGCCAAATGCAACATGCTGTTAATACTTAACAAAAACCTGCACTGTACACGATGACGTCATCACTGTTGTGATAACCCGACCCTCACCGCATGTGTTGTCACTGTAGAGCCTACTTAAGGGCTGACCCATCACCTCAGCAGATTTGTTTTATACCGTGTGTGCACATTACCTCATCCATCCCACAGACTAAAAAAAAAAAAAACAGGGCCCTGCTGTGTTTGTGTGTACTGACCTCCAATGGCTTCACACCGCGACGTCATCTCCCACAGCACCAGGGCCATGGAGTAAATGTCCGTCTGCTTGAACGACTCGATGTTCTCCAGATTCAGCCGGGCCTCCAGCACCTCGGGGGCCATGTAGCGCGCGGTGCCCACCTGCAAGACAGAGGCAGAGGCAGAGGGTTGACGGACACAGGCACGTACACAGCTGCTCTCTAGTGAGCACAGGGACACTCTTAAATTGTGCAACCAGATTAAAGAAAAATAACAGGAATAACACCCACGTATTAGAAATCATGCACGGCAAAAAACTACACTATTTCCATGTCACGGCTTTTTGACAGTGTTTCTGTTTCGGTTCTATGAATGAAAAGTCCTAGACAACCAGAGTTTGCCAAGTTAGTTTCAAATAAACTAGTCACAACGAGCACGTCCTAACTCAAGACAAATTCATTCCAAATTAGGACGAAAAAAAAACTAAACAGGGGAAGTGAGAAACATACATACTATTTTTGTCTGTAGATTTCCTATAATGCCTACACATAACACATGACCAGATTCTTCAATCCGGGAAGCCAGACGAACCCCACCCCACCCACCCCCCATCCAAAGATGTTTCAAAGCAGAAATCTGGTCTGGAGTCTCTCCGTTGGGAAGTTAAACTGCTCTGGCTTGTGCTCAGTGGAGTTAAATATGTTTACAACTAAATGGATCTGATTGGTTGCAGGACTATCTAATCCGAGATTTTTTATTGTGCTCTGAATCAGCTGAAACACGCCCCATAATGAAATCCAAATGGCGTGACTCATATTCTGATAAGAACTGAGTCTGGCAGGCTATGAAAATTCAACACAATATTTCTTTTAAATCATTGAATTGGACTTTTAGTCGCAATAGAAAATACTGGGTTTGTCAGCATGATGCTTTCTTTCAGCTGCAGTAAAAGTACTTCCAGCCACCTCTCTTCAGCCAGCTCCTCCGGAGGAACCCCCAGGCGATCCCAGGCCAGACGAGAGATATAATCCCTCCATCGTGTCCTGGGTCGGCCCCGAGGTCTCCTTCCGATGGGACATGCCCAAAACACCTCTCCCAGGAGGTGTCCGGGAGGCATCCTTACCAGATGCCCTAGCCACCTCAACTGACTCCTCTCGACGTGGAGGAGCAGCGGCTCTACTCTGAGCTCCTCCCGTATGTCCGAACTCCGTACCCTATCTCTAAGGCTGAGCCCAGCCACCCTGCGAAGAAAACTCATTTCGGGCCGCTTGTATTCGCGATCTTGATCTTTCGGTCATTACCCAAAGTTCATGACCATAGGTGAGGATTGGAACGTAGATCGACCGTTAAATTGAGAGCTTTGCCTTTCGGCTTAGCTCTCTCTTCACCACGACCGACCGGTTAAGCATCACTGCAGATGCCGCTCCGATCCGCCTGTCGATCTCCCGCTCCCTCCTTCCCTCACTCGTGAACAAGACCCCGAGATACCTGAACTCCTCCACTTGAGGCAGGACCTCCTCCCAGACCCAGAGTGGGCAATCCACCCTTTTCCAACTGAGGACCGTGGCCTCAGACTTGGAGGTGCTGATCTTCATCCCAGTGTGAAGCTTTCATTTGTATTATCAATTATTTGTCAAAGTCTCAAGTTCCTGTTCTCCGGCTACGACTCCATTTTGGATCTTGTAAAGATGTCTGAAGCCACCTGACTCTTCTTTCTGCCACAGGTATTGTACGAGCAGGAAGCAGCAGCAGATATGTGGAACGCCTTTCCATGAATAATGTTTTCAATCAGCATTTTACCGTCAGGAAAACCCATGCCAGTAAATGCTACTCGTGATAAGCGCTGCTGTTGGCTTGTGGCATTTTAATTTGGTCTAAGCCCTATTAATGTGCATGGTTAAAGCAACAAATTCGTCATTGCGTAACCCTAAAACTATCGAAAGTCCTTTGTGGTTTAACAGAGAGTCAGACAAGCTTACTGGGTATGCAAAAATACTGCTGACTACTGATTGGCGGGCGACATTTTTTATGCATCGCTAAAGAATCGGTGGACCACGTGAACACACACACAAAGAACTGGGAATTTCCAGGTTCCAAATATGAATGGAACACACAGTGACAGCGTGTGGACTTGTGATTGGATCAAACGATGACACATACAGCACGGGGGAACTAAAAGACGCGATTATACGGCCTGGTGTACACGGGCAAGGAGACGGGGAGATGAATCGTACGCTTTATCTTTACACATGAAAGACACGGCCCCGCTGATAGACTGAGAGAGGACTGGGAGTCATGAGTGGCACTGAAGAGCTTGCATGTCACAACAAAGCCTTTTACCTCTCCCTCTATCCCTTGATTACCCGTCTGTCTGTAAGATTTCTTTCTTCCGTCAGCAAACACAGTAGTATCCCATTTAAAACACGCTCTCAAGAGAAGGAGTTATGGAGTGGGAAGGAAAACAAACACGGCAAGCTCATTCCTCACCATAAACCACATCGAAGCTTTTGCGTAGAGAGAGAGTTACCGTAACTGCGGATAATCAGCCTTCTCTTTAAGCCTACAGCTTCAACATAGTCAACATATAACCAAGTTTGAACACAAGGGCTGTAGCCATTTACACAAATATTGCTCATAATGCTGATCTACTTTACGTAAGAGGAATTAAATACATAATACATTCAACATAACACTACTGGGATACCAAATTCTGTCTGACCTGTCCACTGTTGGCGAGCTCATCCACTGATAGGCTGCTGTCCAGACAGAGTCCCAGGCCAAAGTCACACACGCAACACGTCAGGTCATTCTTCACCAGGATGTTGGAGCTCTTCAGGTCTCGGTGGACGATCGGCACCTTCAGACGCGACAGAGGATGATTTGAGTTTGGGTCAAAATGAATTAATATCAAGTGATCCCCTTTAGAAAACCTTAGTCTGATTTGATGCCCTTTGTTCAGAATACCTATTTCACTACTGAGACAAGGTACCGATTATGCAGTATATTTTACTGGAAAACTGTGGTTCAGCCATATTTGTGATAAGTAAGAATGGTGAACAAAAGCTGATTTATTAACTTGAACCAGTCTCCCGATTTTCACCTGAGCGCTGCTTCAAGGAAATCTGAAATGATCATTGTTATGCTCTGATTCAGATTTTGATCATGTTAACTTTACACCGATCAGCCATAACATTATGACCTATTCCTAATGTAGTGTAGGTCTCCCTTGTGCCTCCAGAAAAAGTTGTCACTCATCAGAGAATGGACATGGGCCTTCTGAGGGTGTCCTGTGGTGTCTGGTGACAAAATGTTGTTAGTGGGGGCCTTTGAGGGGGAGGGGCCTCTGTGGATCATCCCACAGATATTTAATCAGTTTGGGATCTAGTGAATTTAGAGGCCAGGTCAACACCTTGTGCTGTTCTTCATGTTTTTTAGTTGTTCTTAAACTGTTTTTGTGTGTGTGCCTGTGTCAGGCTGCATCCTGCTGGGGATGGCTGCTGCCATCAAGGAGCGTCATTGCTACGGGGTGGGGGTGCCTGGTCTGGTCTAGGTGGGTGCTACATGTCTAAGTAACATCCACACCAATGAATGCCAGGTCCAAAAGTTTCCCAGCAGAACACTGAATTGTCACAAGATGGTCAATGTTATTTACTACTCCTGTCAGTGGTTTTAATGTTGTGGCTGATCGGTGTAATTGAATTGAATATGATGTGATTATAGCTAATATAGATTTCTGTCACTGTCAGCTGTCAATTACAAAGCCGCACCTTAAAGCGTCCACAGGGAAGGCGGTCACTGTGGAGGTGGGCGACACCTCGGGCCAGAGAGCTGCTCAGTACATGTAGCTCCTCCCAGCTGATCACATGACGTGTCAGGTACTCCTAGAGGCAAGAGGGATGGTAGGATTAGAAGCATGAATACAATTTACACCAGGAATTCATACTGGTCCACTCATGCTGTGCAACTGAACAGTGATGCTCTCACCTGTAGATTTCCCCCGGGGTGGAAAGCAGTGATGAGCCAGTACTGTTTCTCCACCTTCCTCTCCTCAGCTGTCAGGAAGTGGAGGATGTTCTCGTGTCGGAGGTCCGTGTTGGAGAAGATGTCCTTTTCGTTCTTCCAGGAAGCGTACTCCTCATAGGGGAAGATCTTCACGGCCACCGTTTCAAACTGATCCGAGGTGGTCTGCTTCAGTTTAGCTTTGTACACCTGAGCAAAGCGGCCCTTCCCCACCTGGGACATCAAAAGATTCTAGTTAGAGTTTGCGTTAGCAGCAGAACGGCTGCACAGAACAACTCTGAAATGACTTTGTGCATACCAGCAGGTCCAGCTCTATGTTCAGCGGCTCTGTGTTGTGGTTGAGGTTGTTGGCGTGGGTCGAGCTGCTGTCTGACCTGTCGTCGTCCATCATAATGGCGCAGGCGTCGCTGCAGTCCAGCCCGTTGGGTATTGGCTTGCGCTTCTTAATGCTGTTCTCCCACTTTTGGAGCTGACGTTGGTGATGAATTCGGTAAAAGTAGAATATTCCGACAAGCATTATCCCCATCACCAGCATAGGCAGCAGGCTCACCAGGACCACTGACAACAAGGGGTCATCTGGATCTGTTTCCACAGCTGGGAAAAAACAAAAAAAGGATGAAAATTATAAGAAGTTGGAGAGTATGAGGAATGCAAGAGTATGAAGGCACCTGATGAAGTGTATAGTCTATAGTGGAGGGTATGCCAAATGAGTATTTAGCTACTAGATGTAAGATATAAAAATTCCCCATCTAAAAGCTGAACTACTTGTGGGTTGTTGATGACATTAAGAATCACTTTGAAATCGTCATGAAAGCCAGCTACGAAGAGGCTTATAATGTGGCATGTGCTGAATGTGGTTGAACAACACTAAGAGTGAGTCAAAATAGTTTGTTGTCACGCCTACAGGACTGCGCCGTGTTTGACTTGCCTTATCTGAAGCCAAGGTGGGCGGATGTAGATGTGCTTGTAACCGCTGACACGGCTACAAAGCTACTGCTGAACAACAGGAGTAGTAGAAGCAACCATTTTTGACTAGTTAAAAGACTGTTAATGCACAGTCAGCATCTCGAGTGCCTTCTTCATAAAAAATGCCCTCGGCTGCAATGTTGGTTAGCATTTACCAGAGAAGAAGAAAATTTCGTTGAAATCTAAATAATGGCAGTTTCATTTCTTTTTTCAGTTCTTTCTTTTTGTGCGTCAGCTGAATTTCTCCCTTGACATGCATGAACAATCAGGAGCCCCGTACGTATTACTGTCAACACATTTTTAAGAAAGAAGCAGGAGTCCAAGGAAAAGCAACACTAAGTGAAGGCAGTGGCATGAAGATGGACTTTTTGACAACTCATTTTAATTTGTGTCTGCCACTAATTTGCATGAAAAACCAGCACGCTGCTGCCTTCCACGCTCGTACACTAACAGCCCTGCACGAGCTAGGCCACCACAGGGTAATCACCCTTTAAGCCTGTGATATGAAAACATCATGCTGGCCCTGGCTCCACGGAGCGCTGTAAATCTTGCACATTCCCTCTTAACAATGAGCATAAAATATATTTATAGGCCCTGTATCTTTTGGTTTGTGATCTTAGTAGGGAGGGAGCTGACTCTATTCTCAGTCAATAGATCTACAGTGGACACTGCCAAAAGTGAGTGAGCTGCCTCTACAGCTTACTGAGCTATAGCATTAACTAGATCCTCTGAATTTGACTGCCAGTCCGGCCAGAACGGCAGCCAACCCTCAGAACTGCAGCGGCGGCGAGAGAACAGTTGAAGGACTGTCTGCATAGACTTGGCCCGTCCCGGCCTGGTCTGCTCTGGCTGGGCAGCTTTTCAAAGAGTGTCTCACTCAGTGTCTCAAGGGTACATTACCCTCCAGAGTGAAGTTGCCACAGTGGCAGGCTGTAGGTTCTCGGACCAAGGTCTGACTATTGAGCTGAAAGAGCACCACTCTGCATCGACTTTTCTACTTGAATCTTGTTTTGTGGTTAAATATAGATTTGTGCTGGTTATGGATCTTTTTGGCATTTTTTAAATTACTTTTTAATGCGGATTTGAACCAAAGTGCATTACTCCCTCAGTCACTCAGACTGCTGAAGAGAGCATAGCCTCCTCTGCAAAGGTTCTTCTTACAAATTCTACTATCAGTGGACTACATGACGTCATCAAATGACTTTGTAGTAGTTAGTAGGGGTAGGAGTTGTTGTGGGTGGCTGCTGCTGCTGCATGCTTGTATGATTTCTTTGTCTCAGCTGCATCGCTTTTTATGAAAGTCTACCCTAAACTAGTGAATAATCCATGTGGTTGAAATAGCAAACAAAACATTAGTCTTGTATTTTGGTGGTTTTTGAACAGCTTTCGGGCTGGAAACCATTTGCTGTATCTGGCAACGCTGTCGCATTACTGCAATCTGCCTTGAAGTACCCAGATGTTGCACGCACCTTCAAAGATATGCACTCATAAAGCATGCACATTACCAGTTAGACCACTGTATTAAAACTGCCACTCAGCCCAGTGCCCATTTCCTGAGGGCTAACGCCCATGCTCCATGTGGCCAAACCTGAGGGAGCAGGATTTGACAGGAAAATGGAGGTGCAACTTTCTGAATTGATAATCCATGGCTCATCATGTGTGGGGCAATCTAGAGGACTACAGCTGGCTAGCACGCCTGAAAACAATGGCAGTCACTATAAATACACTACCATTACATAAATACATTAGCAAGCTACTTAGCCACAACTGTTTTTAATTTAACTAGCTTGCAAGCTGATGCTAATACAGGCTAGCTAATGGTACTCAGGGGTCTTTCTTAATCATTAAATCACAGAGAACTGAAGTAACCGAGTAAAAGCTGTTAGGTAAGTTTGAAGGCATTAAACTCAGTTACGTTAATTTGTTCTCGCAGCCTTCATTTGAGAGTTCTCGCAGTTTGAACTGAGCCGTAATCAGTCAAAAAGCATGTTTTAGTATTTTAATAGCTAGTTTAATTTGCAAAGGTGCCGTGAAGTAGCAAAGACTGAACCACTACACAGAAAAAAATTGAAGTCTGCTGCATCAGTCGTGCAAGTCCAAGGAGGTTTTACCTTTTTGTTTATTATGTTTAACTGCAGCGTATACACCGTCATTACCTGTCTAATTTGCACACTTTAAGCTGTCTGATTCCCACTCCTTAAACTCACTTTCTCTTCATGATGAATAATATCTTCATTTTGTGCGCGTGTGTGTGTGTGTGTGAGGACGAAGTAGTAAATCTTGCTCAGATTGCTTTGGGCAAAACCGCCGAGGTAATGAATCAAACAGTTTGAACACACATGCAGTTTTTTATCTTTCCAGACTGCAGGCAACTTCAAAAGTTCACCAGCAAAATGTTTTGCAAAAACGGCTGCCAGACAGTCAGACACTTCGACTCAAATTCCATGTGGATGTACGTGTGTGTGTAAGCTTTAAGGGTTTTAGGATTGCTTTGAGGTTTTTGGGGTTTTTATGATTATTTCCTTGCTGTCTTGCTGCCATGATTAGGGTGTGTATTTGAGGTAGGAACACGGCCAATCAGGCGGTGCCAAGATAAACCGGTAATAGGACTCATGTTGCCTTTTCCAATCAGGATGCCAGAGCATTGCTCCAAGAGGTTTAACACATCATTCCGACTAATAGAGAGATCCCCGCCTCGGGCCTCCGATTCCTACTCACGTCATCAATGTGTGTGTGTGTGTGTGTGTGTGTACCGTTGCGAATTCAGGGATCTTGAACGCTGCCATCTCTGACTCACACATTTAACGGTTAATTACTTGGACTCCTCAAAACGGTTTGTTCAGTCACAAGTCGCATATTACAGAAAGGAACTCCTTTCTTCGGAAAACGACGGAACCAGACATGATTTCATGTTTGAAGCAGGTGATGGCCAGATCGATGGTAGCCATTATAAACACAGAGGAGGCTGAAGCACGCGTCCAACAGGCCTACACCGTGCCAGTTCGTCTCTACCACGCCAGCGTTTGAACCGGCGCTCATGCTGACTTGATCATTTCCATTCGGAGCTGGAGATTTTGTTTACACGGAGGAACATGGAAAAACGAAGGCTGTGCATCAATCAGAGTCAGATGATTGAATTTTTGTCACGGCGAAGCATGTGGTGCTTTCCTGTTCTTGGGGCACATGTGGCAAAACACTGTGATAAGATAACTACAATAACGTGAGGTAATGTTTAGCCAGTGATAAGTTTATGGTGACGTCTCTAAGTAAGAGCTCGGAGCTGATAAGATGCTGATATAGTGGCTCTGTGACAGTTCCCCGTAAAGCTGATTTTGATATGCATGACAATGAATAGTGTAAAATAAGTTTTACATACATTTGCACATTTGGAAATTAAAAGCACTGACATTTCCTGCAGAGCACGTTGGACTGATTCCTCAAAGTATCTTGCAGCAATTTTGCAGCTTCAACTGTGGAACACATGGCTCTTACCATATCTGGAGGGATTAGGACGAAATGTTCATGTATGGGCCCTTCTGAGCTTAATTATGCAAGGCAATTTCATTACCCTAACTCCCAGAATACAACTAGTACGATACAGCTGAAGGTATTAGTTCAACAATCTGTCAAACTGACAGAAAGCCAAAATGCCCAGATACACTGATATCAGCCTCGGGGAATGACGTTATTTCTGTTATTTCTGTTATTTCTGACGACCATTCTTATGTGACAGCCATGTATTAGAGTTCCTTGATGGGATAATGGATGTCCACACAAGCCATAAAAGAAAAACAACTGAATTTAATGGTCATATTGGTCATATAATCAGATCTAGTTGAATCCAGTAGAGTTTGAACCCTCGTAATGTATATAAATAACCTGCCTTTATCCAGCCCGGTAACATATTATGGTGGAGCGTGGAGGAATCCAACCACAGGCAGGGTAGTAACACCGACTAAAAGTGAATATCACGCTCACTATTTACTTGTTATGGTAACAGCGCTGCTTTTACAACCGGACTGCTTCATAAACATGCCTCATATCTCTCCAGCTCCCTGTCTCTTCCCTCAAACATCTCTCCTCCTCTGCTTGGTTTGCGCCTGTCCATCGACTTCCTCAGCCCATCGAGATGTTCTCCATCCCGGCAAACGGGACTCTTCTCCTTTTCCTCCATTTCCTCCTTTCCTGCATCTAAAAGAGCTGGCCTGTTTGAGTCATTTTGTCTATAAAGTGGCCTGCTCTGCGACTGAACGACCGCCGTACTCACTGATGGCATGCCAAGATTCCACAGTGAAGGAGGAACTGTAAAAATATGAATAAAAGGCACATCCTGGTACAGAGCACATCTTCTCCTCTTCCTCTTTGCGGGCTGCATCGAGAAGTCATTGCACTCAATTTTTCCCCTTTCCCGATGTTTATCTCTTCTTCCCCTTCTTCATCGTCAAAATAGAAACGCCCAATTGGCATCAAAAATCCCCGCGCCGTGAGGAAAACCGCATTCATCGCGAGCAATGCCAAAATAGCCCGTGAAACCCTTGGAAGAGATCAGCCGACATCTGTGCCACAACCCTGACTGCATGAGTACAGGAATCCATGTCAGAAATGAATTAGTTCTCCCCTTCATGTCATAATGTAGAAAGCCTCCAAGCCTGTACAACTGACTTTCACAAGAGCACAGCTGTAAATACAGCGCTAGAAACAAATAGCATGTTACTGTGACAAGGCAGCGGCATCAATGCCCGAAATTAGTTCCCGAGCGCCAAAACACATGTGTAACTGATTCTGACTGAAAGGCGGTGATCGTCTGCTCTCAATCATTTTTACACGATCTTAATTTGAAACAACTGCCGTGTCACAGCAGTCCAGGTCTCTCGGAGTATACGAGGGATTACCACCGATAACTTTTTATGCCCTCGCTACAAGGGCTGGGAAAGTACAGGATGTCTAAAACCAGGATACAAAAGCATGCGGTTAGACGTGAAAAAAAGTGTCGTTTTGATTTTGTGTACGTTTCAACTGTCTGAACGCTGAAAGATTACACACTACAGCAAGACCACAGTTTTCTAAACTGATTTAAAACCATGTTATAATGTACACATGGAGACAATCTCAAAAAGGATTTTTTTCCCCCTACCATCCGAAATAGTTCACTCTCAAATCAAACCTGTAACTTGAAACATACCAGCTTTGTAAATATGCTTTAAGGTTCGTCCGAGGAAGAGGTTTCCCAAGTCGTCTGGCCAAAACATGGTTTCCTGCAGCTACAGTATGTGTCTCTGTAGCTTTCCTTGACCTTTATATTATACCATTTTTTATTGAAACGTATGAAATTAGTGGTTAAAAGATGAATTGTCTTCTTTTTCCCTCGCTTTCTTTGACGCCTGAAGCTGTAACTACTTTGACATAACAGGTTACACATCATTGCACACATGAATCAGCGTTAAGACTGGTGTTTGTTGTTTCTGTCACCCTGACTAGTCTAGCACACTTTGCGCTATCGCTCTAGTTCTTTTTCGGTCACCGACAACATCGTGTGACAACATACCTCGATCAGTCATAACATTATGACCACCTTCCCTTCCTAATATTGTGTAGTCCAAAACAGTTGTGACTCATCAGAGAATGGACACGAGTCTTCTGTGTCCTGTGGTGTCTGGGAACAGAATGTTGTTAGTGGGGGCCTTTGGGTCCTATGGGTTGAGGGGAGGGGCCTCTGTGGATCATCCCACAGACACTTGATCAGTTTGGAGATCTAGTGAATTTGGAGGCCAGGTCAACACCTTGTGCTGTTCTTCGTGTTTTTTTTAGTTGTTCCTGAAGTGTTTTTGTGTGTGTGCCTGTGTCAGGCCGCATCTATCAAGGAGTGACATTGGGTTGGGGGTCCTTGGTCTGGTCTAGGTGGGCGCTACATGTCTAAGTAACGTCCACATGAATGAATGCCAGGTCCAAAAGCAGAACATTGTATTGTCACAAGATGGTCAATGTCATTTACTTCTCCTGTCAGTGGTCTTAATGTTGTGGCTGATCGATGTAAGAAGCTCTTTACTTGCCAAAACCTATACTATATTCAGAAGATAGCTGTAGACATTGACCTAATTTTTCAGTGTTGGGCAGATAGTGGGGTTAGCTTGCGGTTGAAGAGAATGAACAAAAACAGTAAAGTTGCACGTCCTGAAATCAAAACAACAAACCCAAAGAGGCTAAATGCCTTGATGAATTGTCTGTGCATTCATCCTTAAGTTATATAGTCCACAATTTGCATACAGTACTTTAATTATTTCAATCAAAGTTAGAAAAATAACTTTAAAAGCTACATTTCTTTCTCTGTGATGGATTATCAAGGCGATTGCCTCATAGTACATCTGTAAACTTGACACAGCTGTGTCTCCCACGTTGAGCAGCTTTGAAGAACAGCAGCTATGATTTACTATTATTATTATTGTTCCATCTTATCAGATGGAGCCTTGATACATCTCCCCGTCTGTCCCTGTCTGATTAACATATGACTGGCATCTTGCTGAGCTGTCGATCAACACCCAACAAGCCCGGCCAGTGTTCACGGCTGTGGGATAATAATGTTCACTCCCTCACTGTGACATTTCCAACACATGTTTGATCGTACAAACCCATTCACTGTCACACATGAGAACCCACAAGTGTGACTCTCAGGCAATAAACCGCGCGCACAACAACACTATTGCAAGCATGTCACAAGAATGTAATGCAGGGGAGGAACAATGCGAGGCATTTGCAGAGGAATAAGCCATGGCAGCGGCCCAACAAACAAACAAGGACTTCCTGCTGCATGTATCCTCAATGGGAGGAAGGAACCACAGCCCTTACCCTCAGGGGGTCCGAGTGTGTGAGTGTGTGTGTGTTTCAGTGAGAGATCAGGCTGACAGACACAAAACAGATTAGGATTTACAAAAATACTGTATGTTTGCTTCGTAGAACAACTGGACTTGTTAATTTCATCATGAAGAGCTAAGTTAGCGTTTATTAACAACGCAGGGCGGTGAATGATTGCACAGAAGAATAGAGACTCATTAACTGAACACAGGAAAGTCAGAACCCCACCTCCTTTACAAAATGGGGAAAAAACTTCCCATAAGTGCTGGTTATGGCCATGTAGATAAAAATAATAGCTAATTTACTGCCCACATAATAGTTGTTTGTGGATGAGGCCATTACCAAAGAGGTTATGCTCAGTTTGCAACACAAACCAACCAAATTATAGTCGCACACAGGCAGATTCATGACTGTGAGACTAGTTACCACGAGATGAACTAGCTAAAACTGTATACCAGTAAAAAGAAACATGACGTATAGTTTAGCTATAATGGCACGGTTACAACGATTTGAGATTTACACTAATCAGCCACAACATTAAAACCACTGACAGGAGAAGTAAAATCATTGACCATCTTGTGACAATTCAGTGTTCTGCTGGGAAACTTTTGGACCTGGGATTCATTCATGTGGATGTTACTTAGACATGTAGCACCCACAGACAAGACCAGGCACCCCCACCCCATAGCAATGACACTCCTTGATGGCAGCAGCCATCCCCAGCAGGATGCAGTCTGACACAGGCACAAACAAAAACAGCACAAGGTGTTGACCTGGCCTCCAAATTCCCTAGATCCCAAACTGATCAAGCATCTGTGGGATGATCCACAGAGGCCCCTCCCCTCAAAGGCCCCCACTAATAACATTCTGTTCCCAGACACCACAGGACACCCACAGAAGGCCAGTGTCCATTCTCTGATGAGTCACAACGGTTTTGGAGGCCTACACAATATTAGGACATAATGGTCATAAGGTTATGCCTGATCAGTGAATGTAAGAGCTTCAGGTGCAGGTGCAACAAGGTGAAATTACAGTGCCAGAACAAAGGAGATGGGGTCTCACCTGCAAATTTTTGTACCGCAAAAAATAAGCAAAACTCTCCACATGACTACTTACCGCTATACGGGACAAGGACCTATAATCTGTTATAACACGTCCAACCCACATAATCTAGAGCATATACTAGCACATAGCACATAAATGGTACAAAGTAGTCAGTCAGGTGGTTATAAGAGGACCCTAATCTGGTTTAATAACGCTGCAACATCAGAAGAGAATGAATAAATTAGCTGTCCCATAACAGCAGACTGTTTTTCACCCCAGAGGTGTTCTGTACATATGCGGCCTGTTCACCATGTGCTGAAGATGTTTCAGATTTGAGTTAAACACAGACAGGAAACCATACGTCTGAGCTCACCAGTGTGGCTGGCCTGCACGCACATACACACACACGCATGCAAACACACATCCAGAGGCTGAGAAAAGACAAGCAGTTTTTCTTCTCAGCGCTGTGAGAGGTACGCTGCACCCAGCTGTGGGTCTGTGACCACACTGAGGATTCCCCGACTGTTGTTTACGTGCGATACAAACATGCGTTTCCACTTCCTGTTTGCGATGACGCTGCATTTTCTAGTTATTCCACAGGACAGTAGCAGAGATAACGAGACCCCGCCCCCACCCCAAAAAGAAACCCTACATCACTGTGAACTTTACAAAAAAAGACGTACGCCGAAATACACACAGAGTTTCCTTGTCAGTGGTTGGAGGGAAAGTCACAGGAGGAGGAGGCGGAGGAAGAGGGGGGTGGGAAGATGACAGCGAAGATGAATGATGATTTATTGGTAAATGAAAGAAGCCACAACAGGCAACACGCTGACTGACACGGTAAAACAGAGAGTCAAACATGACCAGAAGCACTTGGTCGCTCATTTACAACTAAAATATGAGGAAGGAATTCGAATGTGTTGTTCTGATAATCTGTTGATTTCATAGTTGGCCAACCAGACACGCATTAACAGCTGAGTAAACAGTGTCTGCATTTTCCGCTCTTCTTTTCTCTCGCTTGAATGCCTTTGTTTGTAGAAGCACGACTTGTCTGTTCTCACTGGAAGAAGTTCACAATCTGCAGTAGGTTATCTTCAACTAATCCCATGAAAGGTTGCAGAGAAAGCAACACCATTAATACTCTGCTGAGACTAGACCTTCATGAGTCACTTTTAGTTTCAACTACAGGACCCAGTTTGAGGTAAGCGGTGAGCTGTCTTTTTAAAAATGAAGCTCTGTATTTGTGGTAGTTTTAAAAGATATTTAGCAGGAGAGTGATGTGGATGGACTAACATCTGCCTGTTTTCTTTGGTGACGTAACCATGGATGTGTCTCCACCCTGTCCTGACTCTAAAGTTGCTTAAACTTTCAATATATTTACCAGTTTCTTGCTAACTTTTCATTTGCTTTTCGTCTTGTCTGCACCAAATCAGGTTTATCACATTGATGTGATGTTATGTACTCACGGGGGAAGAATTGCAGTTTGTCGTTACACTCCTCATCTGTACAGGAGCAGATGTGAGCCACACCATCGGTTGTGTTCCTCTCCTTCATCACACACGTGGGGCTGTCGTAGTCGTCCAGCATAACGCCGTACAGAGGCAGGGACGGGTCGTGGCAGAGAGTCTCGATGGAGGAGCCTGTATCGTTCTTCCACCTGGCCGACAAACAGACAGAGCAGAGGGGTAATATTTAAACAGTGTACGCCTTATAAAAGAAACTACCTCGTTACCAAGTAACTCATAGTAAGGTGATGGAAGCGGTCTTCCGCTCTTGGGTACCTACCAGATGACCACACAGATCTCATCGACGTTTTCGCAGGTGGATGTGATGGAGCAGTTGGACATGCAAGTCCCGGTGCCGTCACAGGACGAAGGCTCCAAATCACAGAACTTACAAAGCTTGTTGTAGCGGAAAGTATAGGGCGGACCTGGAGATAAAAAAACAAACAAACAAAAAAACATCTATCAGGTTACAGTCACATTTCATACATTTATTTTTTCCTGGGATATTTTCTTGTGGTATGGTATAAAACATGGCAATGTGGTCTTTGGTGCACAGGATGATGTCTCTGTAAGCACAGTTCTGATACTTGTGATACTTTCCCGTGGACATGTATGAACCCCAGAGGATAAAACATTGTGTTTTTGTGTCCCATGACCTTTAAAAATCAACATAAGGGAAAAAGCTAATCCCACTACGAGCAGAGTCACATTACTAAATGCATTGTAAAAAAGTCCTAAACTTCACAACATCATGCATCCCCTTCAGTGTGTCAAGCAGTGCTAGTAGCAGGGAAGATGATCTGCTCTCGTCTTCATTGCCTGTCCTCTTTACTAGCACCGAGTCAAGGCTAAACAAGGCCTAGTGAGAAGGCCTATCTAAAGCGTAGCTACCACATACAAAAAAATAAATAAAAAACTGCCTAACAGGCTTCTGCAAAACTAGCGGCAAGTGCAACACGAGGCCCAAGGCACAGTCCTCCAGGATGTGAGTCTCCTACTCTTCTTCATACACTGAAGCTGCAGCAGCTAATGTTAGCTCTTAGCACAACATCGTGCAATGGTGGATATGTTAGCAAATAATTAGACCTGCAACCAGCATGGAGAAAAAATCCTGCGGAGTTTTGTTTCTGGCCAACTGATGAATGTAACGCACATTTCAGCTCTGTTTTTGGTCTCCACCCTTTTCCTGGCTCCGAAGATGCTTAAATCTTGAATATATTTACCAGACACTCGGCAGCTTTGTATATCTGTTATTTGCTTAGTCTTGACTGCAGCCAAACAGATTTGTTGCAACGGTGCGCAAGGGCAGTTGGCAAAAACCAAAACAATGAGCTGAAAGGTTCTAAATTGAGGGACTGCAGGACCGAGTCTCTCTGTGTGTTAATCACAGCTGAAGTTCAACCTCATTAGAGCGTGATGGTTTCATGTACTCACTGGGGGGAAATTGGAGATTGTCGTTACACTCCTCATCTGTACAGGAGCAGATGTGAGCCACTCCATCGGTTGTGTTCCTCTCCTTCATCACACAGGTGCGGCTGTCGTAGTCGTCCAGCATAACGCCGTACAGAGGCTGGAGCGGGTCGTGGCAGAGAGTCTCAACAGTGGGGCCTGTCTCACTCTTCCTCCTGACAGACACACAATCAGAGCATTAAAAAAAACTACCAAGTTACCAAGTTAATCAGTGTAAGGTGATGGAGGAAGTCTTCTGCTCTTGGGCACCTACCAGATGGCCACACAGATCTCGTTGATGTTTTCACAGATGGATAGGATGGAGCAGTTGGACATGCAAGTCCCGGTGCCATCACAGGATGAAGGCTTCAGATCACAGAACTTACAAAACTTGTTGTAGCGGAAAGGATCGGGCAGACCTGGGGATAAAACACACACACACACACACACACACACACACACACACACACACACACACACACACACACACACACAATCACATTTCATACATTACGTTTTTTTTCTGGGATATTTTCTTGTGGTATGGTATAAAACATGGCAATGTGGTTTTTGGTTCACAGGATGATGTCGCTGTAAGCACAGTTCTGATACTTGTGATACTTTCCCGTGGACATGTATAAACCCCAGAGGATAAAACATTGTGTTTTTGTGTCCCATGACCTTTAAAAATCAACATAAGGAAAAAAACTAATCCCCACATGACCAGGAAACAACACAGCCTAATGAAACCCTTGCTATGGACACGAGTCCTCCCAAAATGATGAATCCTTCTAATCTGCAACACTATGAGCAGAGTCACATTACCAAATATGAACACTTTGTAAACAAACTTATCCTAATCTCCTAAATGAGCTGCAACACAAACATGTCGTGATGTAATGCTTCATATGTTAGCAAATATGCTGGTTTCATGAACTCACTGGGGTGAAATTGGAGTTTTTCATTACACTCCTCATCTGTACAGGAGCAGATGTGAGCCACCCCGTCGGTTGTCTTCCTCTCCTTCATCACACAGGTGGGGCTGGTGTAGTCGTCCAGCATAACGCCGTACAGAGGCTGGAGTGGGTCGTGGCAGAGAGTCTCTATGGAGGACCCTGTCTCACCCTCCCTCCTGACAGACAGACAGACAAACAGAGCAGAGGTGTAATATATAAACAGTGAATGCGTTAAAACTGTGTCTAGTTGCATGGTAAGATTCATATTCATATACCAACCAGATGGCCACACAGACATCGCTGATGTTAGGACAGGTGGATGTGACGGAGCAGGGGGATATGCAGGTCCCGGTGCCATCACAGGACGAAGGCTCCAGATCACAGAACTTACAAATTTTCTTTAGTTGGAAGGTGTTGTGAAAAGGAGGCACATCTGAAAATTATACACACAAAAATAAACATTTTTTTTTTGTCTGTTTCCTGTGGCATGATACAGGACATGCAACAGGCAATGTGGTCTTTGGTCCACGGGATGAAACCTGGATGTCAGAGTCCTAAATGAGCTGGTAAACTGACAGCAGAAAGGTAACTAGCTACCTTAAACTAGGGCACAGGTGTCAAACACATGGCCTGCGGTGCAAAATTGGCCCGCCAGAGGGCCCAATCCATCCCGCAGGATGAATTTTTCCAGTTGAAGTAACTGCTATTCCTCGGGTTTAGTAAGAGTTGTGGACATAACACAACAATAAAACCTAGAGCTATACAGAAACTGCACTTATAGTGGTCCGGACCCCTTGAGATCAAACTGGGCTGCATGTGGCCCCTGAACTCAAATGAGTTTGACACCCCTGAACTTGGCACTTCGCAACATCATGCATCCCCTTTAGTTTCTTGCTGTTTTCAGTCCCAAACCACCAAACCTGACAAGTAAGAGTAGCGGGGAAGATGATCCGTCCTGTCTCTCATCAGCTCTCGTCTTAACTAGCACCGAGTGAAGGCTAAACAAGGCTCAGTGAGGGGGGCATCGCCTCTCCAAAATGTAACTACCACGAGCCAGTAAATAAAAATAGCTCAAATGGCTTAAATATCAAAAAGCATTACTTCTTACCCTCTAATCTAGCTCAGTCTCCACAAACTAGAAGCTAGCAGGAGAGTGTGGTGGGAGTACTAACATCTGTTGCTTTCAGTTATTATATAGTAATGCCTGCGTTTAATGTAGCAGTGACTGATTTCTTTGGTAATTTGGGAACACTGGAATGAGCTGCAGGCACAACGCAGACATGTCGTCACGTAGTGGAGGATGTGATAGAAAATACGCTGGGTTTATGTACTCACCAGGGGGAAATAGGAGTTCGTCGTTACACTCCCTCCCCATACAGGAGCAGACGTGAGCCACCCCGTTGGTTGTCTTCCTCTCCTTCATCACACAGGTGGGGCTGGTGTAGTCGTCCAGCAAAACGCCGTACAGAGGCAGGAATGGGTTGTGGCAGATTGTCTCAACAGAGGAGCCTGTCTCACCCTCCCTCCTGACAGACAGACAGACAAACAGAGCAGAGGTGTAATATATAAACAGTGAATGCATTAAAACTGTGTCTAGTTCCACAGTAAATCATATTCATATACCAACCAGATGGCCACACAGATCTCGCTGATGCTTTCACAGGCGGATGTGATGGAGCAGTTGGTCGTGCAGGTCCCGGTGCCGTCACACGACGAAGGCTCCAGATCACAGAACTTACAAACATTGTGCTTGATGATGCGGTCAAAAAAAGACTCCTCTGAAAAATGATACACACAAAAAGAAACATAAGGTTAAGTTCATACTTTTTTTTATTTTTTTTTTGTCGTGGTGTGGTGGTTAGCGCTGATCCCTCACAGCAAGGAGGTCCTGGGCTCTAATCCATCATCCGACTGGGGCCTTTCTGTGTGGCGTTTGCATGTTCTCCCTGTGTCTGTGTGGGTTCTCTCCGGGTACTCCGGCTTCCTCCCACTGTCCAAAGACATGCTCGTTAGGTAGGTGTGAGTGTGAATGGTTGTCTGTATCTCTGACTGTCTCTCTGCCCTCCAGAGGACAAGCGGTTACAGAAAATGAATGAATGAATGAATGTTTTCTGTGGCATGGTACAAGACATGCAACAGACAATGCAGTCTTGGGTCGGCACGATAAAACCTGTTTCCACAGGAGGAGAACAGAAGGAACTACGGTTCCTGGTAGTTGCACTTTTCACAAAGACCCTCAAATGCATACAGACACACTTTGACACAGGTGCTGCGTGCTCACATAAACGTATATTAATCCAAGTAAACAAGAGCTTGTTTGGTAGAGGAAGGAAGAGAGCAGGCTAAAAGCTACAGAAATACATTAAATAACTAGAATTGCCCCTTATTTTGGCAAAACAAAAGCTTTCGCAGTAATGAGCGGTGAATAATTTTTGTTTTCTTAACGTAGAGACTGTTTTAGAACACAGGCACCGGCCATCACCTCAAGCTCACTGCCAGTAAAACCAATGAGCGTGTCGCAAACTGCGTCTCAGTAATGGTACGTTCACACTGTCAGCAATCTGTTCACGCGAAAGCACCATAAAGTGAAGTGGGTGGACTCCTACTTGAAATTTACCTAAACTTTTGTCGTATTTAGCGTAAATGTAAATGTATCTGCTTTACAGAAACGTGGGAGATGAAGGTGCTGGATATAAATGAATGTCTGCTGCTTTTAGGTCAGTCATAGTCCCCACCCCTTCCAAACTTCCTAAAAATTTAGCTGAAAGACCGTAAAAATCTCCACAGTGCTCAGGAGTTTGTAATTCTCTTTGGGTTAATCACGCTGAGTGATTCACTTCAAATCTCATCATCATCATCATCATCCTTATACAAATAACTGCAGCATCAGATTTAAACAGGCACATACAAGTCTTATTGTCAACTACGCAGTGTAAAAGACCACAGCTGACTGACTTTATTATGGGTGGGACCATGTACTGTTATCTAAGATAATCACTACCAGAAAAACACCTCTGCCTCTGAGCCACACTCTAGATCAACCACCGCAAATGCGCTAAACGAGGCCTGGGGCAACTGCAGGCTCTGCAGAAGAAGGAAACAAACACACACACAATGACTAACACAGGCAACCATCACCGAATCAATGACCAGTTTATGCCAAGTGACAGCAGTTCCTTAGATCAAAAGATTTTAGACACATAACCACTCAAGTTCGCAGAATCTCGTTATCTTGACATGTGGCACTGAAAACTACACAGAGCCTGTGAAGTACATCATCATTTTTCCTTCAGTGCCTTCAAGTTGACTGCAAACTCCTTTCCTAAAAGAAGCAATACATCCAGTATATTCATTCATCTTCTGTAACTGCTTGTCCTCTGGAGGGTTGCAGGGGGGATTGGAGCCTATCCCAGCCTTCACTGGGCAAAAGTGGGGTACACCCTGGACAGGTCGCCAGTCTATCTCAGGGCTGACACACTCCAGTTAACCTAACAAGCATGTCTTGGCCGATGGATTCAAACCCAGAACCTCCTCGCTGTGAGCCATCAAGGCTAACCACCACCACACCACTGTTCCTCCCTAAATCCAGTATATTCTATTTCAATTCATGCATGTATCAACGTCAAATCCATGTGAGAAATGATTCACAAGTTTTCCAAAGTACATGACACATGACGTGGATAATTTTAAATGTGGACACGGACTTAGATGTGCGCAACAACTCCATGTGACCTCGTCATACGGCGAATGCGCTTTTCATGTACACCAGGTTGTAGCTGAACTCGGTATTTTGTGCCATCATATGTTGTACAATTAAGCGTCACCGACAGCTTTTTTTTTTTTTATTTATTTCTGCCGCATAATAAAGGAACCATCCGCTTTCAGATGTGGTTGCACTGATTGGAAGGTAGTGCTTGCGGTATAGGGAGTCGCGTGCTGCTTGGGTTGGCAGCGTAATCAGCAAAATCTTATCCCTGTCATTCTCCTTTGCATGACTCGAGCCGCCTACGCTGCTCTGATCTCCCTCTGCTCTGTGACCTGCTCGGGCATGTCTCTGACTTCAAGCCGACGGCTAGCTTAGGAAAAACTGTAAACAAAAAAAAAAAAAAGGTAGCCCACGTTAGCTTGTGAGGTTTATAGAGATTAAATATGTCTTTTTATGATTTATTTAGAAATTCAGAAAGGGAAGGAAGTTTCTCCATGCGGCTTTGGTGTTCAAATAATTTAACCTGCTGGGTGGGAAAGGAGCTCTGAGCTCACTGCGTTGTGGTGCAAAGGGGTGGTTTCAGAGTAGTGGAAATCCTCCTTTTGCAGGGAGGTCCGAGTTTAATGCCTCCTTGTCGTCAAGCATCTGCCCTGGTTCAGCTTCACTGAGCAGGACCCTGAATTCCATGCAGCTCTGCGCCATGTTTATCTATTACATTTAAATGAGCAGAAACGCTGGGTTCTGCTTCAAGAGTTCTTTAACTTAAAGCAAAAATTTGGTCTATGTTTTACTAAATTTCATATACATACTCCTGCACAGATCTGACCGTAAGTATTTGGAACACTACACAGATTTTTTTTCTTCAGGGTTTATGTTTATACACACGTTTTCTGAAATAAAACATTGCCTCTGCTTTAATTTAAGGAGGTTTGTGTCAAAATTAAAACATCTTTGGAAGATAAATAGCAATTTGAACACACAGTGTGAAAGGCATCCCAAGTAATAAGTGACTTGTCATGTCCACAGTAAACACATGCTGCACAGCAAGTTAAGATTACTTTCCAGAATGTAGGCAACAGAAAATAAATGACTTCATGTCCTCAGAGGAATCAGCACAAGATGAAAACCCCCTGGAAAACTTGAAAATAAAAACAGTCCAGCCAGCTTCATTCATTCATTCATTCATTCATCCTCTGTAACCGCTTATCCTCTGGAGGGTCGCAGGAGTGCTGAAGCCTATCCCAGCTGTCATTGAGCGAGAGGCAGGGTACACTCTGGACAGGTTGCTAGTCTATCTAAAGGCTAACACAGAGAGACAGACCACCATTCACACTCACACCTACGGCCAATTTAGAATCACAAATTAACCTAACGAGCATGTCTTTGGACGGTGGGAGGAAGGAAGGGCCCCTTGGGGAAAAAAACAGCTCACGACACAAAGCATGCCACCTCATCTGCCAAACACAGGGGTGCTTCTTTTATGTTTTGGATAGTTTTAAGATGTATGTTCATTGGAACAGGCAAGCTGGCATTTGTGATTTTATGATGACCAGACTTTCAGAGTTGACTTAAGTTCACTATTCTGTACAAATACAGACAGTCAAAGCAACCAAACTGCTGAGCAGGGAAAGGAGGTTGAATATCCTCAACTGACACACTCAGTCGCTTGAGCCTGTTGATGCAGACCAGATTCAAGGTGAGCTGAAGGTGGTTGCATTAAGGTATGAGTATCTGCAAGGAAGCTATAGAGGGTTAGGGTCTGTGTGTCAAAGATGTACCACATGAATGAAGCAGCTGATGCTAATCATCAAATGCAAAGTTGACATCAGCGCTCTCCCAGAACTAATGCCAAACACTAGTGCAGATATTCCTTACTTTACCCCTTTTATCCCCCAGTAGGCATTCCTCTCCGGAGTGAGTGAAAAAAAAGTTCATCTGATATGACAAATAGTCGGTTCACCGTGATGAAAAGGGCGCCTCTCTCGCAAATGACAACAACAGCCCAGACACGTCTGAAATCATGGAGACAACTGCAGTCTATGCTATCGTGTAATCAGCTGAATCAGCCGTGCACCCGTAGAGGCCAATGGTGAAACCCAACTAGACCAGGGGAGGACTTCACACATGGATTCTCATAACCCACCCTGTATGTCGTCAACTGCGCCAGTTCCCTTATAGGACCCTGGCCGGTCTGTGTGTGTGTTTACATGGGCGGTGTGTGTGCTCATGCGACACCTGATCGTCGTCTGCACAGGTCGAGTTATTCATTTAACAGGAAGCACAGTTAATATCCTTTCAAGACACATTTCGTCACACAGAGTCTGGTTTGGGGCAGGACAGGGAGAGTGAAACAGCAGAGAGTTAACACCCACACAAAACCTCAGAGACAAATAAAAACTGCCGATTTAGTGCAGCAAAGTGCCACAGAGACTACCGTAAAATTCGGTGTATAAGCCGCACTTTTTTTCCTTTTTTTTTCATCTAAAAAGTTGGGTGCGGCTTATACACCGGTGCGACCTATATACCAGGGTAAATGCTGACATTGTAAATTTGACCCACAAGATGGCGCTACGTAGCTACGTAGCGCCGTCATATAGCCAGCCAGTGTGCGTAAGACGCCATTTTATCACAGACACATGCACGACACCGACACGACGACAGTACGACTACACATGCCTGGGAAAATTACAAGAAAGAGCTACACGGCAGCCCAAAAACTCCACGTTGTGGAGTTTGCGGAACAGAATGGAAATCGCCACGCGGGGAGAGAGTTTAATGTTGATGAGAAACAGGTTCGTGAGTGGCGGAGAAACAAAGCTAAACTTGAAGTCATGGTGAAAACTAAGAAAGCTAACAGAGGGAGAAAATGTCTGTGGCCACGGGTGGAAGATGCCGTTTTTGAGTGGATCGCTGAGCAAAGAAGCAAACTAGTCCCCGTGTCAAAAAACATGATTCGGATGAAAGCAATAGAGGTAGCGAAAGAGTTGGATGAGACTGATTTCCGTGGTGGCCTCAGCTGGTGTGACAGGTTCATGAAAAGAAAAGCACTGTCCCTTCGAAGAAGAACTCGCATCTCACAAAAGATGCCGATGGACTATGAAGAAAAAATGATAACGTTCCAGCGATTCATTATTAAAATGCGCCGGCAGAATTCATATGCACTCGGCCAAATTGGAAACATGGACGAGGTGCCGATGTGCTTTGATATGCCGCCCGACCGCACCGTCAATAACCGAGGCGAAAAAACAGTGCAGATCAAGACGTCGGGACACGAGAAATCACATTTCACTGTTGTTTTGTCATGTTGCGCTGATGGCACCAAACTACAGCCACTCATCATCTTCAAAAGGAAGACGGCTCCCAAAGAGCGCATGCCGGCAGGTGTCTGTGTACGAGTGCATAAGAAAGGATGGATGGAGGAAACGGTAGGTTATTAGTTTGTTTTAAACCATGTCTTTGCGCTGTGCTTTTAAATTTTTTTTTTATGAAAAAAATAATAATATCATTTTATTCAATTTTTTATCTCAGGGCATGATTGACTGGATTAAAACTGTCTGGGGGAGAAGACCCGGTGGACTTCTAAAGAAAAAGGCGCTTCTGGTGATGGATGCATTCAGAGGTCATTTACACAAGTCTGTGCGCGAACAGCTTAAGACCATGAAAACAGATGTGGCGATCATTCCTGGCGGGATGACCGGGATTTTGCAACCTCTGGACGTCGGAGTGAACAAACCATTCAAAGACCGGATTCGGCAGAAATGGGTGGATTGGCTTCAAAGAGATGATCACGCATTCACACCGCGGGGTAATCTGAAGAGACCCGCACTGGCCACAGTGTGCGGGTGGGTAAAAGACAGCTGGGAGGACATTCCCTCAGAGCTTATAACACGGGCCTTCCTGAAATGCTCAATTTCGAACCGACTGGATGGCACCGAGGACGACGCTCTGTTTGACTCTGGAACTGGGACTAACGCCGAGTCGGAGGACAGTGATGTGAATCTGCTGGCAGAGCGCTATGATGACTTGGTCACAATGTTTGGACACAGTGACGATTCTGAGGAAGAGTTTTTGGGATTTTAGTAAGCATTTATAGCTACAGCCTCCACAATGTAATAAGGTAAACAGTCTTGTTATTAAAAAAAGAGAAAATGAGTTTAAGGTACTTGGTTAAAGAATGTTTAAGTTAATTTAAGCTCATGGTTTAGATGTTGTACTACTGTTTACTTAAGAAGTTAACTGAAAAACTGCAATCTGAAAAGTAAACCTGCTGAATAGGTTATGTTTTGAATGTTTCAAATTAAAATAAATGGAAACAGTGTTGAAATAACATGTGTAATGTTTTATTAACAAATAGCAATAGAAAACCTTGTTTTCCCAGTTTGAGGCCCTAAAAAATAGACTGCGGCTTATATACCGGTGCGGCTTATATTCCGAGTTTTACGGTATATGGATCTGAATGAGTAACAAGGTCAGAGTTACGCTCTGCGCAGCCACAGAGCTCAATGTGGTGTTGATTTCTTTTTTTATTGCACTATTGTGAAATACTGATTACACATTAGGGGTTATTAACCATAAGCTTTTGCAGAACTGTTTATTTACTCTTTATAACTCTTTATTTTGGTCTTTTAGCACGTGTCCCCGCTCTCCTATATAGTTAAACATTTTGGGAAATACATTTTTTCCTTTTTCTTTCATTTGTTTCTTTTTCATATTGTTTTCTACCGGAATGAAATAAAAATAAACGTGTTAATCTGTTGTCTGAACTAGAGTCAGAATCTTTATAGGCTGCCAATAGAGCTAAAACAAAGATTCCCAACCTGGATACCTTGCCAATTCCGAAAGGGTACATGGAAAAATCATTTAAGAAAACTGACTTCCTGGATAGGAAGCAAAAAAGCCTGAAGAGTTGACAAAAGTACACTCTTAACCCGAATTAGTTGACTTTACTCGCAAATCGCGTGGAAACCCGTTGCCCTATACCACTTTAGTTTTTTCACAAGCTAAAACTAAACATGTCAAGTTGTATTAACATAGAACCTTAAGTTTATATTTATATTTATTAGTAGTGTGTACTGAAAATCATTAAGATAAAATTAGCTAATATACTCATAATTATTACAATCACTGTATTTTCCTCTAATTTATTTTTTATTTTTTGTATGAAATGTTTCAATTAAAGTGGATGGAAATGAAGAAACACCTTTAAATGCTCCATTGCATTTTATTTAAGAAAAATGGCAAAACAAAACAGAAAAATTCTGGCCACTGTTTCTGTCGCTCCAGAGGTGAGTGTGAGAGTATCTCTGTTTCTGCTGTACTGGGTGTGTCACTGAAGACTTCATCAGATAAGACAGAAACCAGTTCAAGGACAGGGATGACTTTGACTGTTGGTCTCTCTGGAAGTTCTTCAGTATCTGTCAGATTGCATAGTTCATTATTGAAATCCGGATCTTGGTATTGAAGACTGAAGTTATGAGTAAGTCCCAGTGATTCTTTAAACTGGCTTATTAAATCCTCGACTGTCGACGGTCTTGTATTTAGGATGACTTTTCTTATGTCCGCCTCTGTTAGAATAACCCCCAAGGTCATCTTCTGGTTTGCAGTCATCTTGGGAATAGAAACAATAATTAGGTCATTAGAAATATACATATCCAAAAGGACAGTTAATTTCTGAGCCATTGCTTTGTCCATCACAAAGATCACCATTTTATGAACCAAACTTTGAGTACTATTCTGAAAAACAAAATCTTGGGAATTCTCAAAAATCACAAGACAAAAATGTCCCCTGAAATTAAAGTGGTAAATCATTAAAAGCTGGGTGTTGTCCGTGTGTGTTGTCTGTGTCTATGTGTGTTGTCGATGTCTGTGTGTGTTGTCTGTGTCTGTTGTTGTCTGTGTCTGTTGTTGTTGTCTGTGTGTGTTGTCTGTGTGTGTGTGTTGTCTGTGGTCTGTGTCTGTTGTTGTTGTCTGTTGTTGTTGTCTGTGTGTGTTGTCTGTGTGTGTGTTGTCTGTGTGTGTTGTCTGTGTGTTGTCTGTGTGTGTGTGTAAAATGACGGTAATAATAATGACAAAGTCGCGCAAACCTGCAGTGTGTGAGCCGTCCTCAGACTGTTAACACTAAGCTAACTTTGACATTTAGCAGACACAATTTTGAGTGGACATTAGCTAGTGTTAGCCTATTTACACCATGCACAGGTTCGAACAGTAACCTTACACAAGGAAAGGAAAAGAAAAAAAAAAAAAAAAAAAGCCGCGTCAACAAGTCGCCCCGACAGCGATTGAACGGCTTTTCTACCAAGTAAAATGACGGCAATATTAATGATACAGTCGCGCAAACCTGCCGTGTGTGAACCTCCTCAGACTGTTAGCCGACACAATTTTGAGTGGACATTAGCAAGTGTTAGCCTATTTACACCATGCACAGGTTCGAACAGTAACGTTAACCTTACACAGAAAAAAAAGCTGCGTCAACAAGTCGTCTCCAAGCTTTTGTGTACCTATTCAAAGTTCCCACAAAGATAACAATAGTTATTTTACATACTAACCGTTCCTCTCGGAGTAGGTTGTTTCCAACGTTAAGTCTGCAGCCGCTCGTCCCGCCAAGTGTAGAACACCGTGTGGACGCACAGTTACGCTGGCCTTGTCACGTGACCCGGCAGGTTTTTGAATTAGGCCCCTCCCTTTTCATATGAAAGTTAACATACCAAGTTATCTCTACTAAACATGATTAGTGCAATGAATCTTTCAGCTAAATAGTCCAAAGAACTAATGTTGTTTAGTAATGATAGCAGGTTTTTACAAAACATAAAAGAATAAGTAATGATCACTCAGATGTTTAATTAGAAACAAAATCTGGGTTTACAGTGTAGTCGAGATAAATTACAAAAAGAAAAAGCTATTGTTTAAATGATTAGCTTAAGGCACTAGCAACGTAAAGCTAGAATATTACAGATATGTTTGACACTAGTTTAAAGTAGCAGTAGTAGTAGTAGTAGTAGTAGCCTAACTGATTAAACGTTGTAATGTATTTCAGGGTAAGCTAAAAGTAATAGTAATGAAATGCTAGCTTACTGTCTGTTTAACTCTAGCTAAAAGTAACTGATTAACTGATTGGCTTTTAAGCTCTTTAACGCTTGTTAAAAGCACTGCATTAAACAGCTAGCTAACTATTTAATGCTCCGAGCTAACAGTTTAACTATTGTTAAAAGTACAGCATTAAACCAGGGCTCTCAAGTCTCACGCATTGAGCGTGGGACACACGCACTTCAATAAGTTCACACGTTCACACGCCACACATAACATTTCGCACGCTGAGAGGTGATAAAACTTGACACACATTAGTAACGTAGGCAGTATATAAAAGAGATTAGTAATCTATGAGTTGTCCGTCTCTCTGTGTTAGGCCTGCTATAGACTGGTTACCTGTCCAGGGTGTAGCTACCCCGCCTGGAAGGGTTTGAGCTAACCCTTTAAGCTAACACTCTGAGCTAGCTGTTTATTGTTAAAAGTATTGCATTAAACATCTAGCTAACTATTCAATGCTAAGGGCTAACAGTGTAATTCTTGTTAAAAGTACACAGCTAGCTAACTATGTAACACTTTGAGCTTGCTGTTTAATTCTTGTTAAAAGTACTGTATGAAATGGTTAGCTGGCTATTTAACACTCTGAGATAACTGTTTAACACTACATAAAAGTAATAGATGTTTGGTTACAAGTGACAGCAATGTAAAACTAAGAGCTATTTAGCTCTAATGGATTAAAGGCTAACTGAAAGTAATCACCTGTAATAGGTGATTGTCTAAAACAGTCAACCATTGAAATAATCTTAAAGTTTACCCATATACTGAATGTTCAGCTGTATGAAAATAATATTTCATAATATTGACAAAATATTCATGTGAATTGTGTGTTGCGTGTTTAAAGAATGCCACACCAGCTTTTTCCTGCTGCTGCCAGTGTCAAAAACAAAGCTGGACATGCCCTGAGCAAAACTTAATACACAGACATGAAAATCAAACACAGGATTTGGGCTACCTATGTATCAAGGTTTTCATCAAATAGCAAACATCTTATCAACCCAAGAAGTATCACCTTATGTTGCCTGAAGGTTGGCTTCTCCTTGACTTTAATTTGGTCATTTCTCTGAACCCATTCTCAGTCACTCTACTTCAAATCCGAAACTATGTTTTTTACACGCTTAGTTGGTACAAACAAAATAACAGTACTTGTGATCACAGATTTAGACTTGGCAGCCTTACCCCTACACGTTTCAGAATGTTTTGCAGTGTAAAAAAAAGAGCTAACTGTGCATTAACGTCTGTGGCGTTATATGGTCATTGTTCCAGCTGCTAAAACACTTCTAAAGAGACCTCTCTTGTTACTGCAGCAATTTTTCCCAAAGCAAGTCCATGTGTTGTCATTACAACATGAAAACACAAGTGACCTCAGCGCGTCACAGGAAAGTGGAGGAGGAAAGTGTGGACTGTCATTAACTGTACACTTGATGGCTCCTGAAGGTGCCGTAATTGAAATGTGAGATTTCTCCTGTTAGTGTAGGAGGGAAATCATGCTACTGTGACCGGCTTCCATCTGGCAGTCAGACCAATGAATAACGTTGGTAAATACCGACTTTATAGTGCAAGGCAAAGTGAAGACAAGTGTGTATATGAAGAATTGATTGTGAAATACATTGAGTTCCAGAAGAATTGTAGGGAATATTGTTTCCTTATAGCAAGACCTTCAGAGGTCTTGTTCAGTCCAGGTCCTGGCGGGTTATATCTGATGATGTTTGGCATTTTGGGAAATCACCACCAGAATAGAAAAAAATATACAGTATGTCACCTGTATGATAAATATTAAGCCAGGAGATGTTAGCTTAGAATAGCATGGCGGTTTAGGGAAATAGATTCCACCAATTGATTATTTATTATTGATTATTATATGTCTTGTATAGTTTGTGAATTATGCATAGCAGGTTTTAGGTTTGCAGATGTTGTTAACATCTGTTTTCCAAAATGTCAAGTTAATTCTGCGTAAGAAATTTTATGAAACATTTCAGATACTTTAAGCACTCATTGTTGACAACACCTCCCATGCCATCACGTCACATCCAGTGTCCCCCAATACGATAACATCAAATTGCAAATACCAACAAAAGGCTATTTCTCACAGAGCACCTTATCCCAGCAGTTGAAATAACTCCCCTGTGCTTCTCCTTCCCTCTCCTTCTTTTTCCAAACCACTGAGGATGTGAGCTCAGAGTGAATGGGAGGACAGACAGGAAACCTGAGCGCAGTTTATCACCCGTACACAGGAAAGACCGCTCCAATCTGCTCAAATCTGCACACCAGGCAAATATGCTATGGATTTATGTCACTTAAAGGCCCTGAGTGGACCTGCTCTAAATCAAACACAAGTATGAGCAACAGAGTGCTCCATGAATATGTCAAATTCTTTCATCTATGGGCCTTAGGTCATTGCATTTGGTTTAAGTAAGAGAAATACAAATGTGGTAGGAGCTCTGAGGTTGTGTTACGATTTTTTTTTAAAGTTTGAAGAAGACTTGAAAACCCAGTTTTAAGGAGCTTTAGCAGGTTGACTTTTAAACTGTGCTTTCAGGTGTCTACATGTACTAAAGCCTGTTGGTTTATTGAGAACACATTCCAGTGTTAAGCTACAGTTCCTCCTGATATAAGCCCGTATAATCTCCGAGGTAGAATTTATCATTCTACACTTTTCTGGAGCTGGGCAGCACCACAAATAAAAACGTGAAAAACATCTGAGTGGAAACAAGAAACCCTTCGTCTTCCTGGTCAAGTCCTGTCACTGAAATGAGCAGAGACAACTGGCAAGAGACTGCTCAGGGCTACATAACTGCCGCAGCAGGCGGCTTGGCTCTCCCCCTCTGCTCCTGAAAGTTATCCTCCCACTTCTTTTAATCCATCTCTCACTTTAACTTGGCCCTAATCTTCTCATTCCTCCCTGTCTTTATCTTCCCCTTTGACTCCCTCTCAGGTTCCCCTCCGCCGCCATCCCTCCTTCTCTTTGACCCGGAGGGTTCAGCAGAGCGCATCGAGTGGGAAGTCGACTAATAAGGTAAAAAAAAGTAATTTCAGTGAGGGTGAAGTGGACGACCCTTCCTCTTTTCTTCTCTTCACTCGAGCCCAGTAAACTCAGCAGGCAGTAGAGATGACTCTCTGGAGGCACCAACTGCTTAAACTGAATGTATCTTCCAAAATACATTGTACACAAGTCTCAAAAGAGACTTCTTTAGTATCTGTTCCCTTTTCTCAAAAGCCCTTTTAACCTTGTCCTGTGACTGACAGCTTTAAAGTAGCCGTCTTGGCTAACCGTAATGATTTGGGAAATGCACAAGCTCGCAGTGGTCTCTGCCCTGACACGATGAAGATTCCCCGGAAAGGAAGGAAGACGTAACCTTGCTGTGACAACCCCCACCCCTCCTCCGCTCCTGAGCGGATGGCTACCAACATCAGTTGATGCAAAAGATTAAAAACAACCGGCATTGCTGTTTGAATAACTAAAAATGTCAAGCTGCTGCAAAAACCGGGAGAGTGGTAAGTAGCTTCCTGCAACCTGAGGTGCTCTGGAGAATCCAAGGAGTGTGTGTGTGTGTGTGTGTGTTGATTTGTACTTGGTGAGGAGCATGGGGGCATGTGGGTGGACGTTTGTATGCGTTCTTGTGCATGTGTGTGGCTATTTGTGACACATAATGCAGCAGGACCCCACAGTCCTTCTGGTATGTGGGATTTCCAGATTCAAAATAGTCCCAGTCGTGGGAGGAGTGCGGGAACAAACGGCAGAGAGAGGCGGAGAAGGGTCTAACGGGGATGACGCGAGACATTTTTTATTAACGGCGGCTTCTTATCTCCCCCTCGGCGCTGTGTTCAGTCTGAGCACCTGTCAGAGGGCACGGGGAAGTTTCTGTGGTTAACTGAAACGGGAGCTGTCACTGCATGACAGATGGAAAGCGGCTCGTCTGGTAAATTCACGTTGTTAACACGTGGAAGGGAAGCACTGCTGTTACACAAAAAAAAAATAACTTACACTAACTAATCATAAACCACAGCCACCGTGTAGGAAGTGAGGTGTATACTCAGATTGTGCAGGCTGGTGCACAAGACTTCCCATCTGATGTAACGGTGCAGCCATGAAAACATAAAAATAGTATTTCACACAGTGTAATGCACGATGACGCTTGAATTAATAACTGGGACCTATCAATGTACTTTAGCGATGTGTTTAATTCTGCAGTTTAGCTTCTATTTGATCAAGTTTGCAGACTCCGAAATCAAAATACCACATCTTGTCCTCTCGTGCCTATCCACCTATTAGATATTTCACTTTTCATACTGCAAGTCAATCATCAAACCCCTCTGTTGAGTGCATTCCTATTTCAAGGTTCATGTCCCTGTTTGTAGCTGTGTTTTAAAACGTTCTTAAGCTCCGTCCAGAATAAACTTCATGTACAGAAGTGGCAGAGGGATGCTTGGATGTTGCTCAGTGTAAGAAACTTTATGTTCACAGGGTAGCTTCAGCAAGATACAGAAGACACAGAGGAATGCATGGCAGAGAAGAGTAAGGATGAGACACTATTTTTCCCACTTTTGGAACACATAGTTTCCTATTTTGTTAGAAACCTTGCTTAAAAGTAGCTTTCTATGCAACTGCACACACAGCTGATGACTTCTAGGTGGTGATAATATAAAAGCTGGCATCACACGAATGGTATTTTGCATTTACATCCCACTTTTAGTGCAAGAACAAACTTTGCAACGGCCTGTGTATACAAACACTTGCATGCAGTAGTAACCAGAAGCGGGCAGCATAGCTGAGCGGTGCATCAGCCCCGCCGTATGAGTCACCTGTTGAGCCTGGCTCTTCGCGGCTCTCTGGGGAGCCATGCGTAAAGCGCTTCCCCAGCCCCATTCCAACTACAGGAGTGAAAGTTTGGAGGAAATACGCCGAGGCTGGCGTAAGTTAGGAGAAGGCAGAAGAGCTCAGCGAAAAGGCAGGGAGTTTGTCAAAGTTTAGGACGCGCGTTAACTCACCGGCAGCTTCGGTCTCCAGCAGCGCGGAAAACAAAAAGACGTATAACGTTCCCCATAAAGGTATAGAACACCGGTATCTTCCCATGTTTCTGCTTGTCCGGCCCGAAGGTTCTCATTCACACCAAAGAGGACGTCAAAAGATAATCTAGCGGATGGAAATTAGTTTGGCGTGCGCTCCACTCCGCTCAGCAGCTGGAGAGTCACTGCTGAACCATCCATTCACACACCGACTAAACACAAGCGCACTCTGCTCTGACAGGAAACCGGAGGAGGAGGAGGGAGGGAGGGAGGGAGGGAGGCGCTCTCTCTCTCTCTCTCTCTCTCTCTCTCTCTCTCTCTGTCTGTGTCTCTGTCCTGTCTCTCTCTCTCTCTCCACCCAAATACTGGAAATGGGAACAGTAAACAGCTTTTTACACATTTATGCAAACAGACACGTGAAAAGTTGCCAGCCAGCTTTCTGGAGCATCACAGTGCCTCCAGTGATTTCTATGGTAGACTTACAGCTTTAAATCCACAGGAGAAACACACTGAGCACCACTATTTTGTTGCAAAGTTTACAAAAGTGTTTGAACAGCTCACTGCCAATCCTAATGTAATGAAGCTAAATGGCGTTAATTAATATAAAACATATGTGAATTTATAAAACTTGAGTGGACAAAACTGAAGACTCGGTTGTAATGTGTGACATACTTGATACTTGACTGATACCATCGACTGTCAGTGTTCCTTTTGGAAGCATTTGTGTACATTGGACTCTTGGAAATGTGCAGCACAAAGTGATTCATCAGGTATCAGCCCGTGCACACACAGAAGAGGCAGTTTGTGCAAAGTTCATCCTGTATCAAATAACAGCTTATGAGTGACATGCTACGTCAGGTGATATCACTGCGCATTTTGAGGAGCAGGAGTTTATACACAATCAAAAGTTCATTCATTCAGTCCATTCATTTTATGTAACCGCTTGTCCTCTGGAGGGTCGTGGATAAGGCTGGAGCCTATCCCAGCTGTCACCGGGCGAGAGGCGGGGTACACCCTGGACAGGTTGCAGGGCTAACACAGAGAGACACTCACACTTTGGACGGTGGGAGGAAGCTGGAGTACCTGGAGAGAACCCAAGCAGACACAGGGAGAACATGCAAACTGAAGAAGCATCACTTGATTGAGTAGAAGTGCCAAAAAGAAAATCATGTACCCTTTTAAGCACCTAGATTCTCCTACTGTATAAGATGTTGGTGGAAAGGGGTGTTTGGGCCCTTGTCAAACTGTCAGACCACATTCCATTGATAGATTAGAAAACTGATCCCTTATCTGATCATATACAAGTATTGTTATGGTATGATCTTTTGGGTGTTTTCTGTGATTTCTCTTCTGGTTTTCTTTGTGTTTTTATTTTGTAAAGTTCTTCCTTGGTATTTCTTGTCTTGTGTTACTTCCTGTGTATTTCCCCCACTTTGATTGTTGGATTGTTTCCTCTTCGTGTCATTAGTTTCACCTGTGTCTCATTAGCCCCTCTGCCCATGTGTGTATAGCTCTGCCTTTCTCTTTGTTTGCTGTCAAGTTGTCTGTGATGTTACCCTATTTGTCTCACCATTCAATTTCAATTTTATTTATATAGCATCAATATCAATACAAATAGTCTTTACAAAACCCAGCCTGAAACCCCCAGAGCAAGCCTGAAGGTGACAGTGGCATGGAAAAACTCCCTGAGGGACCCATCTGCCTAAGGCCAGCTGGGTAGAGACAGACAAGAGAGAACAGCAGGAGGAACGAGATAAACACACATCTGTCATAGATACATACGTCTGACTAAAGCGTACATGTAGAACCTGATGATGTTACGTGACAGTTTGAGAATGTGAGAGGAATCATAGACAGGTTGGAGAATTGTTCATTCAGGTCAGAGTGGACAACTGCAGGAGGCCATGAAGACTGGGCAGGCTGATGAGACCTGATGGAGCTCCACAGGAAAGACACAACTCCAGGCCAGAGACACTCACAAGAAGATGGTTCTCGTCTTGGCATTTTGTCTTTGCCAGTTTATTTTGGGTTAGAATTTTTGGATTGCCCTGATATCCCTATAGTTTTTATTGAAGTCATTTTGTTTCCTGCTTCTGCCTCCCCTTAGCGTCATTGCATTTGGGTCCAACTTCACCAGAAACGTGAATTAAACCTTCAAATTACTACCTTCAAACTACTTGATCCAGTGTACTGTTTCCACATCTGCCAGTCTCAGCAATTCATCATGAGCAGTCAAGGAAACTGGTTGACCAACTAAGTGTCTATGCTATCCTTGTCTACGACATGTACATCGCATGCAGCATTATAATGCCTTGATCCAACATATTATATTTACTGTTGTTATTCTGTCATTTAAGCACCTGAAGTGATTGACTGATGACATTCTAGAATAGCACGGTTCACTTGAGAGGATACTGGGACATGAGCGTGCCTCTGCATGTGTGTGTGTGACTGACGAGTGGCAGCGCTGGCAGCGTCCTCGGCTGCATTCTCGCGGGCGCACAGAAACCGAGCCCAGCGATAAAGTCGAGCCTGTCGGTCTGCGTATGTGACACAGCAGGTCTGAACATGCTGCTCTCTACCAACACTGGAACTGAGCCACACTCTCTCTAGAGTCTCACAGCCCCCTGTCGACCCCTCTTCTTTACGCATCCTCCAGAGTCCAGCTCCTTCAGTTACGGGTCAGGGCCCAGTGGGCCGGACTTCTGGTATATAGCCTGGGACTACAAAGAAACTGAGTTTGGCTTAATGTCTAAAAAAATAACTGAAAGGGAAATTCTCTGATCTGCAACCATGTTCTTATTTTGGTCTACTGTAGCATGGAAACGCTTCTCAGTGATTCTAACATAATGAACAACTACAAACTGAATTTGAAGGTTGTTGTTTTGCTTTTAGTTTGGGAACATTAGAATGTAGGTATCTTTGCACTGACTATGTGTTTTTATACTGATCAGGAATAACATTATGACCACCTTCCTAATATTGCGCAAGTCTCCGGTGTGGTGACTCATCAGAGAATGGACATGGGCCTTCTGAGGGTGTCCTGTGGTATCTGGTAACAGAATGTTGTTAGTGGGGGGCCTATGGGTCCTATGGGTTAAGGTGAGGGGCCTCTGTGGATCATCCCACAGATACTTGATCAGTTTGGGATCTAGTGAATTTGCTATTCGTCATGTTTTGTTTGAGTTGTTCCTAAAGCGTTTTTGTGTGTGTGTCTGTGTCAGGCTGCATCCTGCTGGGGATGGCAGCTGCCATCAAAGAGTGTCATTGCTATGGGTTGGGGGTGCCTGGTCTAGGTCTAGGTCTAGGTGGATGCTACATGTCTAAGTAACATCCACACTAATGCCAGGTCCAAAGGTTTCCTAGCAGAACATTGTACTGTCACAAGGTGGTAAATGTTACTGACTTCAGTCAGTGGTTTTAATGTAATGCTTGATCGGTGTAGTTTCAATACAATGAGGCTCCAAGCAAACATTACCCTGCAAACACTGTTGGCTTTCATGCCAACATTGAAATCTGAATCCTGAGCAGCAGGAAGTCTCCAAACACACTGTATTTGCTCAGTAATAATTTATAAATTTCCCTGATTTCTCGTTTGATTTAAGGTAATTGTTGGTGGGGGGAATAATGTATAAGGACCCTGTTGTCAGTTGTTTCTTGGTTTCGAAGAGTGTGAAACCAAGAAGCAATTTATTTTCCGACATATTCCAGCTGTGGATCAGCTGTGGTCAAAACTTGATGAATTAAAATGAAGATGTTTAGAGTTACATTCTCAGACAGGACGATGTATACATGCAGTGTCAGTGTTTGTATATACGTGTATGTATGAATGTATTTGTGTATATATGTGTGGGTATACTGACTGTCCATCCTGCATATAGCAATCTATATATTAGTATTATATATTTTATATAATATTATTGTAAAATTCCTTCTTACCTAATGCAATAGTCGTAGCTTGTTCCTATTATTGGGTTAATTTTTCACTCGCGATTTGCACAGCTGGTTAGATGCCAAACTGTACTAAACTGCATGTGCTCTTTAATAACTGCCAGCTGACTTCATTGAATCTCAGCACATTTGAACTTTCTTCATTCTCCATCATAAGAGTTTTCATGTTTGTCAGGTCCTTGCTGTGTGTGATGGTTAACATCCTGAAGCTCTCCGGACCAGAGGAGTTTCACAATAACGGAAACTTGGACACAGATGGGATAGACTTTTTGCTTTCACGCAGGCTCAGAAAGCTATTAAAAGAATATTTTATTTTGACTCATGTGGTATCTGCTTTGTTTCTCTGGCCCCAGGAGGTGTATAAACAGACACACCATGTTTTGAGGGACTGGCTCTGAAACAGAAAGCATCCATTTAGCGCTCTGTAGCACATTTGTTCCATGTGGTGAATGATAATCTGGTTTAATCAGAATGAGGAGATTGGTACTTGCAATCAAAAAGGTTCAATCCAATTGAACATGCACGGGTTTACATATGTAAAGGTTCTGTACTGATCTACATGTGCATGGATTAAATTAGACTGAGTGGCATAGTTCATTGGCAGCCGATAATAAAACCATGAAACATAGCCTCTTTGAATGTGTATTTTTGGATTTTAGTCATGGTATAATAAGTCAACTCCAATTATCTTATAAATGTCAGTAGTAAAACAATAAATGTTTTTTTATTAGATGAAAAAGTCAAAGGTTTTAAAAACAAATTTGCACGTTAAGATCCAAACGCTACAGCTCACAGTGTCATACGCAACTTCCAAATCTGGCAAATCTTCCAGGGTGTGGAAGGATTAGCTCGATTTCTCCAAGGGGAGGCTGGTGGTTGAAAACAACATCGGAGAAATTACTGCGAAAGACTTGCAGGAGAACCTGATGAAGACGGGAACAAAAGTTTCTGTATAAGCAACTCGAGCAAGGACTGGATGCACAGAAACCACCCCACACTCCACTTTTTGACCAAAATCCCATTGAAGTTGAGACACGTAGAGTTCTAGGGGTCAGTTCTTTCATCGGAGAGGTGAGTCCAACTGGCAAAAGCACTTCAGTGATTGAATGAATCCTCAGAGATCCGCCCTAGCTTCTCAGAGCAGTGTACTGGAATGGCCTTCATGATGACAGACCAGTGTGGACCAAGGATTGAGGAGCAAGGAGCGATCAGGGAATTGATATGCACCCACTGAACCCCTAGTTGATTGCAATAGGAAGACTAAGACCTTGTTGGCAGTGCAAATGAAGTTTACTTTATAAAGTAATGAGACCAAACTGTAACTGCCTGGACCAGGGGATTGGCGACTCTGTATGTCTGCTGTAAGTAGGACTGTCATGGAGGTGGGTGTCATGCTGTTGTTGGGGTGCTCTGCTTCTGCAGGAACTGGTAAACATCATAATGTAACTGACATTATGAACTCTTTGAAATACCAGACTGTGATAAGCGCATAAACTGAAGCTTAATCATCAGTGGACTTTTTCAGAAGGACAGTGATTCCAAGGAAACAGGCAAGTCAACTTAAGCTTCCTTTAGGATTCTTGGAAAGTCCTTGATTTGTCATTGGGCTGGAATTGCTTGGAACTGCTTGAAACACCAACAACAGACAGCAGACGATTACGAGAACCTATCGGAAACATTTTCTGGACGTGATATGGCTTCAAAGGAAATGGGACCATTGTTGTTAAGGTCAACAATACGCTCTCATGGATACATGTAGGTGAAATACGTGTTATTAAACTAGAGGGTGACACGGGACTCAATTGTCGCTCCCATCCCAAACATCCTGAGCCCACAAAAAGACTCCCGTCATGTCCCAATCACGTGACTGCCCCCCCCAACAAATCCTGTCCCTCAAAATCCCGAGAGAAAGACTCCCAAATCCCGTCCCGTTGTTGTCTAAAGTTATCAGACTCTGTTGCCCAACTTGCCCCCCTGTAACATGTTTGGTTAATTGCGGTCAAATCACTGAGGTTGCCTCGGAAATTTAGGCTACACTTAGGCTATACATGCGTAATTTTTTAATTCAATCTCCAGCTCCGTCCCGCTCCCGCTTACGTTTACGTATTCCCACAGGAGTGCAGAACAATTTGCCCCTCGGGGACAATAAAGACTCCTTGAACCTTGAACCTTGAACCTTGAAGGGGCAGTGAGCGACACGAAGCGGTAGGCAAATTCCCGCAAATTCCCTAAGGCGGGAAAAAAAAAAAAACATAAAAATTGCAGTTACATTAAACAAAATTGCAATTTTTACAGAATTTTCAGCAATAAATCATCACAGCTTACCAAGAACACAGGCTGCATGGTCTAAAACGCAAATTAACGATGCAGAATGTGCGCTGATGGTGTGTCTCACTAATTAATGTCCCCTACACAACAGCAACTAGACGGGAACTACACGCATTTACCCCAAAATTTTAAATTTAAAATAACTAATAAGGCTGAAACACTGAGCACCATAATGTTTCGTGAATGTTTACATACTTAATTTTATTCAGTTTTTGAGGGATATTTATAAATGGAATACGCCACCAGTTCTGTTTCTGCCTCTCCTGTCGTAACGGCAGCTTTGCCCTATCACGATTATTAGCGCCGAAACAAAACCAAAACCAAAACCCTGTCTGCCGATCCCACTTCCCTCCAGTTATTGTCTTATTGCTCTTGTGTTCATGTGTTCGGAGTGCTTTAAGGGTGACATCATAACAGGATGCCATTTTCTTAACTGATGACGGCCATAGGGATTTTCAAGAGAAAGCTGAAGCAGTGGAAAGTCACAGGCGCGATATGCATATTACTGTTTATCACACAGATCGCAGTCTCATTATGAACTACACTCTTAGATAGCATCTGCCGCTGTCGTGCCCTTTTTTTTTCAGGTCACATACTGTACTGCAATTCGGGGGCCCATGTGAAACTGTAACTACACGCTTCTCAAAAACTTTCCCCTCATGCCTGTGCAAGTTGTGTTTCTGACCACAGACGATGATGATGATGCAAAAGAGGCATCTCTTTCTAAATAAGCACTTTCACAGAAGAGAGACTGGATTTAAAGAAACAAAACTCGCTTTCTCCCTTGTGTGCACATTTGCATATTAGTCTTCTCGCTTTCTCACTCTGTGTGGTTGTTTCCGTTTCTTCATGTTGGAGAGGATCATACGACTTGGGACTGTTCGGTAGCGTCTGGATGTAGCTCGTCATCCTCCCTCACCGTGCTCTGCAAATGTAGGTGTTGAAACTCGCTTATCTCCTCTCTCTTCTCTCTTCCTGACTGTATATGTAACACATGCACATGCTTCCTGGAAGAGGGATCCCTCCTCTGCTGCCGTTTCTGAAGTTTCCATGCCTCTGTCTGACTTGCCTGCTTCTCTTTATTCTTCTTCTAAATCAAGTGCTGCATATTGTACAAATTATAAAGTCCTCTGAGGGATAAGAAAAGCAGACTGCAAATCAACCGCATGAACAGTGAGATGAGACTTTTTAGAGAACCTAATCCAGTCCCATTTTAGCCTTAAATGGGTAAATACATCTGGGTTTCACTTTGCCCACCCCCAGTGTGGCTAAGTGGGACACTAAATTACATATGCCCAGATCAAAACTAGTTTAGGAAGTGCTTCAGTATCCTGTCAACCTTGGCGGGGAGATCTCCAATATGTATGCACTTTTTCAAGTAAGTATTATTGTTGTTGGAATATTTTTGCATATATCTGATTAGAGATCTGCTGCCGTTGCGCTGTCCTACGGCGTAACCTCTATCAAGGATATCTAAGGCTATAGATAGAGATCTGAATGAGCAAAACACTCGTGGCCTCAATCACAGCGTTGGCAGCTAACATTAGTAGACCACAGAGCAGAGTGCACCAGACTCTAGCTGTGAACGTTGGTCTGAGGTCGACACACTGGAGAGCTGCATCAACACTGAACTGATGCTAAATGTTAACTGCCCACACATTATACACCGATCAGGCATACCATTATGACCGCTGACAGGAGAAGTAAATAACATTGACCACCTTGATGGCAGCAGCCATCTAAAGCTGGATGCACCCTGACACAGACACACACGTGGGTTTGGAACAACTCAAAAAACACGAAGAACAGCACAAGGTGTTGACCTGGCCTCCAAATTCACTAGAACAAGTATCTGTGGGATGATCCACAGAGGCCCCTCCCCTCAACCCATAGGACCCAAAGGCCCCCAATAACAACATTCTGTTGCAAGACACCACGGGACACCCTCAGAAGGCCCATGTCTATTCTCTGATGAGCTGTTTTGGAGGCACAAGGGAGACATGCCTCAGAACTTGTCTTAGTGTCTTCATGCACCTAATGGAAATAGATCGAGGTGTACAGACGTTGTTACCTGTCGGCACTAATGAGCTGACAACTGAAGACACGTCTACAGGAAGCTGCAGAGGTTTTTTTTGGTGCTGGTCGGGTGAACATGTGGTGTGAAGTGTGTTGCTTCTATCTGATATGTAAAGTCCCTATTTGTGCAGCCAAAGCGCATAAACCCACTGACGACGTAGGCAAGATGTAACACACACACACACACACACGCGCACGTACCCCCGCGCACACACACATTGATCACACATCTCTGATATGACTGTGAATGAGTCAGATCAGCCCCCTTTCCTCTCTGTTTCTCTTTACAGACAAACTTGCATTCCTTTAAGTTGTACTCACTTGTCACTGAGGCGACATGCTCAACAAGTAGCTGCTTACTGAGCCCCGGTTTTAAATCATCTACTGTATGTTAGCAGCTGATCCAAATTAATTAACAGTTGTAGCAGTAATCTCTTGTGCACCACCCCAGCTCTTCACTGCTGGTTGACAAGGAAACACACATTTACAATTATTCATAGTATTAGCAGTATTACTTTAACTATGGCTACCAAAGAACACAGATAGCCTTGGTGCATAGTGGCACGATGCAGTAATGAGCCAATACGTGTAAGTGTCTGTGTGTTTGTGTGTTTTTGTGTGTGTCTGTGTGTGTATGGGCATGCGGGAAGTCCAGCAGACTCCAATAAGGAATGTTGAGAACAGCTGTGGACATGATCAAGAATTTACACAGAAACCAAACCTCATGATGTAAGACAAGCACGCACATGCACACACACATGCACGCCCACACACACACCCACACACGGAAAACACTTGAGTCTGTGTAAACATTTTAAAAAGGAGCAAACATCCCATCAATTCATCTGTGTTCAAGTCACTTGGCCCGTGTCCATCCATGTCAGGGTCACAGTGAGTGGAGTCAGATCTCTCTCTGATAGCACATCATTGGGGTTTCATTATGGGGCGTGTTTCAGCTCGTGCTAAGAAAAAAACAAAACAAACATAAACTGACCTTAAAGTTAGACCTTTATATGTTATGTCCAATTACTACATACTTTATAATGACTGGTGAAACCCGTGACGTTACCCAAAGGGATTCTGAAGAGCGGTTTTCGAAGCCCAGTGTGGCGACTTTGGCTGTCGCCATCTTGCCGATGGATAGACTGATGGCTAGCTACCTGTGAGGCTTCCCAACTGTTTTTCATGCACTAGTTACACAACACCCACCACCCCAACCACACACAGCATTTTAAAATGGTGGTCTGTGTAGAATGATTCACTTTCAGCCTCAAGGAACTGTTCTACCACACTTTTTGTCAATTCCAATGTGGTTTTGAGTTTGGTTTTGTTTGGTTTTGTTTGGCCTCGGGTACACACTGGAGAAAAAGTCCTACTGTGGTGAACTGAAGACTTTGTATGGTGAAAGATGGAGTAACGGATTACAGTTTTCACAGAAACTGCCTGATTCTGCGGATAGTTGATGTGGAGAGGGTCTGGGGGCTAGAGGATGCAAATTAAATTAAAAACACTACATCTGTGTTACACAATTGGTCTTTGGTGAAGCTTCTGGCTGGTGCACACATACCTTCTGTCATCATTTTGAGCTACATCTCGAGTGTTTTGGTTACAGTATTCCGGACACTGGATATACACCGATTACCCATAACATTAGGACCTCTTGGCTGCTGTTGTATTGGTCACTCCTTTGCCACCCAAACAGCTCTGACCCATTGGAGAATGGACTCTGTTGGACCTCTGAAAGTGGTTAGCAGTCCTTTAATTCCTGCAATTTGCAAGGTAAGGGTCTCCATTTGATCTGTCTTGTTTATCAACTTATCCCACATATGTGCTGACCTTAGCTAGATATGTTCCTAAAACCAATTCCAGCACCATTTTTGTTTCGTGGAAGATCAAACCATCCAGCCCCTTACGCAACAATCTGTGTTCAGACACGTTTCTCTCAGAACCAGCATTAACTTTTCCAGCAATTTGAGATACGTTAGCTAGTCTGTTGGACTGGACCACCTGGATGAGCATCAGTGAGTCATGATGTTGGTTCACCGCATTTCCTTTCTTGAAGCACTTTTGATAAGTACTGACCACTGCGGACTGGGAACAACGCACAAGATCGGCAGTTTTGGAGATGCTCTGATCCAAATGCCGAGCCATCAGAATTGTTCCCTTTTTGAAAGTTGCTCTAATCCTTCCCCTTGCCTATTTTTCTTTGCCTTGTTCACAAAACAGACCTTTACCGATTTGATCCCTGATACATTCACCACATGAGCAAGACAGTGAGCCCCAAGTTGCTCCCAATGCACTGGTGAGTGAAAATGTGTGCACTTGTCTGTATGAATGGATATAGAAGTGTCATTGTGACTGCAAAAGACTTTTAGTACCAATAAGTACAAAAGCACTTTATGAACACAAGACCATTAATATAATGTTATGTCTGATTGTTGTACTTTCACAAGAAAAAGAAAAATACCTACTCCCTTGCTCACTCCTTCCCACTTCCAGACAAGTCCATACATGCCATTGTCTTGAAAGTGCAGTGCCTCGTCTTTCTTTGAACACGACAGGAAGTAGGAGAGTTTTGAGGGGATTTAAATAACTGCCTAAAAAGAAAATGAAAACACTCAGCTTCGTTCTGAGTGTCGTTGTTGTAACTCAGAAGGATCTTGAGATAAGACTCAACAGCTGTTTCCAGCAAAATTTCCTAAAGTGTCTCTATTACTCAACCCAATGCAGACTGCCTCCGTCTCACCCTCCTCCTCACACATGCACGTTTGTACAAATAACTTAGCGAGGACATTCACTGACGTAATGCATTCCCTTACCCTAACCCTAACCATCTCAACTAAGTGCCTAACCCTTACCCTAACCCTAACCATAACCTAATTGTAACCTTTTAACCCTAAAACCAAGTCTTAACCCTCAAACACCCTCGTAAAGAAGAGACGACTGGCCAAAATGTCCTCACTTTGCACAAATGTCCTCACTCCAGTGGTGTAAAACTCAAACCGGTGATCAGAAAGATAGCGGCATGAGTCCACACACTCACGTACACGCATGCAGTTGTTTGTGTCATTGTGTCAACTCTTTAATCTACACACCCCGAGGTGATTAGTGTGACACATGAGTTGCGGAAATGGGCGTGCACGCAAGTCCTGGTTGGTCTGGATTCACAAATAAACACACACACACACACACACACACACACACACACACACACACACACACACATTCACACCACTAATTGAAAGCAGCCGTTTGCAGTGTGCTGATAAGCGCACAGCTGAGCATGTCCACCTGTTGTCCTGCTGAGGAAATGTTAATGTTGCAACATATGGCTCTGCGGTGAAACACACAGAATCCAAAATTAAATGACCAGAATACAAAATGCAGAGGTCCAACAATCTACTCTTATTGCTTTCAGCTGACACTGGCCATCACATACTTGCTTTTCTATCTTTTTCCCCCTCATGTTTTGCTTCTCTGTTCATTGTTCACGGTGCTGTTTCGTGTCCAGAATGGAGTCATTCTCCAGAAAATATTTAGGGGTCATTCACTTCCCATTGGCTCCAGTGGAAACTCAATACCCTTTCATCGTGCCTTCACTCAGCAGTTCTTAATGCTTTGGGAAGTACCCTCCACCCCCACCCCTAATTCTTCTCCCACCCATCAGTGTCCTCCACCCAGCTGTTTTTAAGGAAGGAGCATTGTTCAGTCAAATATCTTTGACTTTGTGGGAAATGCAGTGGAAAAGAATTGTAACCCATTTCATTTGTAGCATTCCTGCATGAAGTCATTCCAAACTGCATGAAGTAAATACAAATGTGTTTCCCCTTTGGCAGCACTAAAGCGTTACAAATCAAACAAAGTGTTCGCCCACTGGGGAACATGCACGTACCTGTATGCATGCATTTGCAGGCACTATTGTTAGATGATATTTGTGAAAATAGTCAAACAGGAAAATAGCCAGATGTGTTACATGTAATCAGTAAGGGAAATGTCCTATGAGGACCATGCATAGCCAAAGATTTTAGGATATCACATTTTATCAAAGCAAGTATAACACATTCTCTAACCAATCCTGGAAGTCTGTCTCTAGCTCCTTCTGCTTTCATATTTGCAACGTGGAGATGTGAAATACACAACCCAGTAACTGAGAAGTTGTTTTTATCATATTTAGTGTTTGATGCCAATGGAGGAAATCGCGTGCCCTTTTTGTATGATCTGAAATGGTCAGGATGGTGGGTTGGCGTGTTGAATATTCATTCCTGCAGGGGACCAGAGTTTGCATCAAATTACAGACAGACTCTTCACTACCAAAATGACACAATAGCCCAAAACAATCCAGTGCAGGAAAAGTAAATAACATCGACCATCTTGTGCCAAATCATGTTCTACTGGAATCCTTTAGACCTGGCATTCATTCATGTGGATGTTACTTAGACATGTACCACCCATCTAGACCAGACCAGGCACCCTCACCCAATAGCAATGACACTCCTTGATGGCAGCAGCCATCCCCAGCAGGATGCAGCCTGACACAGGCACAAGGTGTTGACCTGGCCTCCAAATTCATTAGATCCCAAACTGATCAAGTATCTGTGGGATGATCCACAGAGGCCCCTCCCCTCAACCAATAGGACCCAAAGGCCTGCACTATCAACATTCTATTACCAGACACCACAGGACACCCTCAGAAGGCCCATGTCCATTCTCTGATGAGTCACAACTGTTTTGGAGGCATAAGGGAGACTTTTATCACAATATTAGAAAGGTGGTCCTAATGTTATGCCTGGTCGGTGTATGCTGCATGAGTTGACATTACATCAGATCATATTTCAGCTTCTCTTCATCTGCAACCTGTAAAATCCAGAGCAGTGTTATTATGTGTTTGTTCCTGGGGCTTAAGGCCGTTCCATGAAGCAGCTTGAGATGATTAAGTTTGTATTGTCACTACTGTACTGAACCGCAGCCTAAATTAGTTAGTAGTTCAGCGTAGCCTAAGTTTCTTGGTTAAGTAAGAGCACGATAATTATCAGTAAATCTGTCAAAGTGACCAACTGTAAATAAAGATTGTATTTACAGACTCATCCAGATAGTCTGAGCAAAGAAATAAGTTGTTGCAGTAGCTGCGTCTGCACACATTTTTTCCTGACAGAAGATGTCTTTATTTCCAGAAAGACAGGAAAACGTTCCACAGAGAATGCTGTGGATGGAGTTGATCGTGTTGCACAGTAGGAATGATGCATTTTCCGGGAGCAGAGGAAGAAGTGGAAACCTGGAGTGTATCAGGGTCACTCCTATCATCCAGACCACCCTGCACTTGCTACACAACACCATTGTCCTGTCTGGGAGGTAGGTGGGTGGACAAAGGCCAGGAGGGCAAACAAACACGGATTGAAGATACTGTGAGAAATCTGCGTAGATCAAAGGTCAAGGACGTCAAGTATGGTTTTCCATCTGATAATTTCAACTTTGTGAGAAAGCTAGCTCGTGCTTTTTTCTAAGACAAACAACACTGGAATCGACTTCCCGCACTGACCCCTGCATGCTGGCCGTATTTGCCCAGGGAAGAGAGTGTTTTTCTTTACAGCAACCATCTTATGCAGGGGGGGATGCTCGGTATGCCCAGAGGAATGTTGCTGACAGGAAGGGCCGGACCTGGAGCCAAGAAACAGGAGGAGCACTAAAGAAGAGGGAGATGGGAAAAAAATTAAGAAGGAGGAGGAATTAATGGGGAACATATATTTGAAAGATGTTAAAGGTTTTTATCGTAGGTTGTTGTTTCTAGAAACTCCTTTACATGTTATTTCAACCAGAGAGGGGGTAAAATTTACCCTTTTTTTTTGCAATTAAATCTGCAGGTTCTGGGGAGAACTGCAACGCAGCAGCTGCCGCCTCAGAAGTAATCCAGGGATCATCTTGGCTTCCTCTGTTGTTTTTTGATGGGGTCTTTTGAGGATTAGAACTAGTTAGCAATTATTGGAAAACAGGAACTGATGATTGAACGCCAGGATGTGTTTTTTGTGCTTTCGGAGACACACAGACAAACATGATGTCAACTTAATCACCAAGTTTTCTGAAAAAAACTGTACCAGGAATTTTGAACGTTCAAGCCAAACCCTAACACCTGCTAAAGCCTTCCGTTGGTGCCACTCATTTCCCAAAACATGCAGCCTATGTTAGCTTATTGTAATAGCAACTTTCAAACTGGATTGAACAGGTGGTGCACCCGATCTAAAACATTTAAAACTCTCAGTAATCATTAATGTGAGTTTCCCCTTGGATACGCCCACTTCCTATGAGTTTTTCTAAATTGGACTTACTATTCTGTGAAGCAAACAACAACATTTAAACCCCCCAAAAGAAGTTTCAGCTAGCGCCAAAGCCAATGCCAGAATGATTTTAGGAATAAATATGGCTAAAACCAAATTCTTATAGCAATTTATGAATTAACTGAAACTTTTTGACTTGCAACAGGGAACTCGTCTCCCATTCACAGCCTCTGTACTTTACCCCTGCAGCTGGTGTTGGATTAGGCAGCTAACCTGCAATGTTTTGAAGCTAATGCTAATGGGGCCTCAGGTTGTCCAACTCTAAGCAACTAGTTCCTCCAGGTTCTCCATGCAACTAGCTAGTCTTTAGCACGTACCAGTAATGCTTATCTGTATTGTTAAAAGGAGTTTGCTAATGCCACCGTCAAACAGCCTCTGTTCATTCAAGGTCAGTCCTCAGTACTAAGGTTAATCCAACAATCCGAGTTTCAGTCTCCCCTCAGCTCCGGCAGGTGTTTCAGAGAAAGCCGATACAGCAAGTTTACTGTCAAACCTGCTGACCTGTTTGAGTTGAACTAGAAAGTTGCTCTTTAAACTTTGTCAATCATTCTTCAGTCTGATTTTGTCGCGGCTATTTTTGTGTGTGAGTGTAAGTACCAAGACCCAGACATCTCACCAAACTATTTTACCAGCACCCTTTGCTGGTCATGTGATCCAACCTTTATGTAACTGCACTGGAAATGATAGCGACTGAAACTCAAATGCGAGCGTTAAAGATGTCAGCTAGGCCTTCACCTTGTTATCAGTCAGTTCAGAGTAAACACAGACGGGAAAGAGGGAAGACAATGGATGCGGCATTTGAAAAAATAAAAATCACACACGAGCTTTCACTGGCATTTCCTGTGATCCTGTGTTGCCGCCACGTATAGCCAACCTAATCAACCCTACTAATTAAACAGTAGCTTGTGTCAGTCTGCCAGGAGTAATCTGAGTGTGGGAACAAATAAGATAAGAGTGGGTGGAGGAGCATATGGAGCGTCTTTGCGTGTTTCTGTATGTGTTTGTATTTATGTCTATATGTGGCAACCACAGTTCTTGCAGGAGCTGTCCAGGCCCTGCAAAAACTGGAATATATACGTCCATGCATTGCACTGCACACACAATAAACTTGCACACACAGTATGTGCATTACTTCAAAGAACACGACCCCTATATTCATCGGCATTCCTTGATTTCATGGAGTTACCACTACTCCAACCTAACTTTTATCCTAATCCAAAGCTAAACATTATGAGCGACCACATAAACAGATTTATACCCTCATAACATTTGTAAAACAAGTACACAAACTCCCTCTCTGCTACACATTCATCAGATTATCCCATAAACAGAGAAAACTTAGAAGCAGTGTTGTTAATATAACCATAAACCACCATTAGTATTATGAGGAAAACAAGACAGGAAGCGATGATCTGAGCAACTCATGTTGGACAGTAGAAAAGAATCCTCTAATAGAAATTATCCTCTATCTGTGTTATTGTGAAGCAAAAGCCATTTGACATAATCTTTTCTTCCTGCATTTCCTCTTCTACTTAATCACTTATCCTTTTCCTGGCAAGGATGCAGGAAAGACAGACGTCAGCAGCACAGAGGGAGGCGTTATTGGAAAAGGCAGCGGAGCAGGGCAGGGTCTTTTTGGATAGAGATAGAGTGGAGCAGTTTGTGCCAAACACGACATTACTCACACACACACACGCACACAAAAAAAAAAAGAGTAAGAGGAGCTGGACTTTGGATGCAAAGTGAAACGGCTATTATCATTAAGTTTAATGGGCTAAAATTGCTGAGAAATGCAAGCTTGTCAAAACAGTATTTACTCACACAGGAAAGGGAAAAAAAGGAAAGGTCTACTTGTCAAATTTTAGAAAGGAGCTCACATTTTAATTACTGTGGTAAACAGGAATTACCCTATGCAAGTGTTAGCTACATGATTGGCCAGTCCAAACCTTTGGTCTGGGTTGAAACCTTTGAACTGCCATAAAATTTGGTTATTTTGGCCCCCAAAGATGTGCAGTATTTAAACAAGTTTGCTACTATTTTGCAAAAATACAATAGCTTTCAACTGGGACAAAACGTATACATACATACGTGGTCTCCAGGCGGAACAGTGGTGGAGGTTCTGGGTTCTGGGTTTGAATCCATGCATCAGTGGGGCCTTTCTGTGTGGAGTTTGCATGTTCTCACTGTGTCTGCGTGGGTTCTGTCCAGGTACTCCAGCTTCCTCCCACCGTCCCAAGACATGCTGGTTAGGTTCATTGGTGATTCTAAATTGGTCCAGGGTCTGTCCAGGTCCAGGGTGTACCCCGCCTCTCGTCCAGCACTCCCACGACCATCCAGAGGACGAGCGGTTAGAGAAAATGAATGAATGAATGAATGAATGATCTGAAGGCCAAGAAATGAAGTAGTTCACCAGGTTCCTGTGCTGCTCCTCCTGTCCATCCCTGATACGACCCACAATTGCAAGTTATCCAAGTTATGCTTGAAGTCCCAGGTGTACAGGGTGAATAGGACAAAGAGCACAGTCTCTTGTGACCCTCTAATGCTGTTGACAACATAGACAATAGTCTCCAGTTAGGTTCATCTGTGATTCTAAATTGGCCGTAGGTGTGAGTGTGAATGGTTGTCTGCCACTCTGTGTTAGCCCTGCAACAGACTGGCGACCTGTCCAGGGTGTACCCCTTCTCTTACCCAGTGGTTACAGAAGATGGATGAATGAATGAATATATGTTCTCCACTGGACAAACATGCATAATCAAGGTTTTCAGAGTTTTCACTTACCTACTAAACCAACGACATTCCCATCAGCCTCAGCTGTACTTTTATACTTCCAGTTGGGTTTAGTTATAATTAGAAGAAGGCGATGTTTAGGTGAACACACTTCACCAAGCTTGTAAGGAACGTGGATGTGGTTGGCTGAAGCTGAAGCAAAACACTGTTGCACCAACTCACAGCGATTATAATGTGAATCATATCCTTTAACTAATGTCATATAACTCACCAGATTTTCCAGTTGTAAATAGCGGTTAACTCAGCACCAAAGTGTAAATGTTAATATATGAAAGATGCATGTCATGTGAACACCCACACATGCAACTCAAACAACCGTTACTGTGTTCACACTTTTTAAATAACACAGTGACACTGCTTAGTCCGTCAGTTAGAAGGGCTTTCTTTGAGGAAGTTAGTAGTTAGCTGACACTGGTGTCTCTCTCTTTTATTTGTTCAGCACTGAGGATAAAATTAGGGTTAAGAACTGAAGAAGCTACTTGGGTGAGTTGTGAAAAAAGCCCTGCAAGTCCAATCGCCTTTGTTTCAGCTTGTTTTTTTTTTTGTTGTTTTTTTTTTGGATATAAAATTCTTCTTTGGGTTAAATTTACAAGCTTATAATGTGACTAAAACACAAATGTTTGGTGCGTGCATAAACAGTTTGACTAAAATCCACCATGATATAAACAGAATTTAAGTTAGATGTTGTTTATGTTGTTTATTTAGTTCAGCTGAAGTGATTGCATGTGTTAAGTGCTTATTGCTGCGATTCTCATAATGCTTCTGGTTTTAACATTTGCTTTTAATATGCTTGTTCAGGATCATTCAGCTATGTGGAATGTATTTAGTCTCTCTGCAGCAGATGATTGTCATTATACAACCAAAGGCCACTAATGAACACTGACACGGTTGAGGAAATGATTGTGTGATTACTGTAAGATTTTGTGTAGCTACATTCATCCAAAACCTGAGCCTGAACTCCTCTTGCGTCTGTGGTTCTGTAATTCCATGTTTCACTGCCGTATGCTCGTTGACTGTCTGCTACCTCCTCTTCCTCTTCCTCCTCCTCCTCCTCCTCCTCCTCCTCCCTGGCTGAGGGCTGTGTGAATGTGTGTCTGCGGTGCACCTCAGACATCAAATGTCGCGGCTTGACTTAGCTTTTAGAGGTTTGACCTTTCACTTCTGCTTTTTGGAATCTGCAGACTGTGGGTCCTGGTGTGAGGGAATCTCATGTCTGCTCTCAAGCGTGATTCATGGACCGGAGAGAATGCGATGTAGTCTGCACACAAACAAATGTGGTGACGAATGAACATGGCTGCACGTACCTGCATGTGGACTGACACACACAGGTCATAAAACATGTGTAGCCAGTCCTTTCCTGGCTCCACTTACTGTACAGGATGCTTGTTGAGGAGCCATACAGCTGGGATGGTGGACGTCATGGAGAGTCGTTGTGTGATGTTCTTTTCTCTTGTACACAGTACATCATATATATACACAGATCTGGCATAACATTATTACTACCTTCCTAATACTGTGTAGGTCTCCCTTGTGCCTCTAAAACAGTTGTGACTCATCAGGGAATGGACATGGGCCTTCTGAGGGTGTCCTGTGATGTCTGGCAACAGAATGTTGTTAGTGGGGGTCCTTTGAGGGGAAGGGCCTCTGTGGATCATCCCACAGATACTTGATCAGTTTGGGATCTAGTAAATTTGGAGGCCAGGTCAACACCTTGTGCTGTTCTTCATGTTTTTTTTTAGTTCTTCTTTAAGCGTTTTTGTGTGTGTGTCTGTGTCAGGCTGCATCCTGCCATCAAGGAGTGTCATCGCTATGGGGCGGGGGTGCCTGGTCTGGTCTAGGTTACATGTCTAAGTAACATCCACATGAATGAATGCCAGGTCCAAAAGTTTCCCAGCAGAACACTGAGTTGTAACAAGATGGTCAGTGTTATTTACTTCTCCTGTCAGTGGTTCTGATGTTGTGGCTGATCGGTTTATATGATATCATAGCATTGCATATGAATAGTCTCACTCCAGTCACATTTCCTGTGTCATGACACCACACTTTAAACTTTTCATCATTTTTGCTTAGCGGAGGCGTTCTCACCACTCACAGCTGGTATGAACACTTGAGCAACAACACTTTGTGTACACGACTTCCTAAATTGTAGCTACGAGCTCAAAAGTTCCGTTTGAAAGGCTGCGTCACTGTTTCAACGCGGTGAGTTGGGTTCGGAGTCGTGTGCACTTTGATACTGGAAGGCTGGATGTACCTGGGGCTGCAGATGATGAGGAATTTGTTCTTCTGGCACTCATGAAACCAGAGCATATTAAATAATATCAATGCTGAACGGTCCTATTAAACGCCTCAGGAGAAGTTTGAACTGATGAGGGAACGTTATATAATTCCCTCAGCAGCCCCAACCTGGTTGCTTTAAACGCTTAAGTAGTTCTCCAGGACACATTTCCAATCCAGTCCAATTCCAGAGATCACATTGTTTTATTTTAACTGACCAAACCATTAAAATATGCATGGATGAGCCAAGATTTGATCCTTACAATCAGCCAGACATCTCTGGATATCTCCAGTGAAATGCTTTAATGTAAAATATATGGTAACAATTGCACTAGGAAAGAATAGTGAGGAGCAGGAGTCAGTAAAGTGACTAAATAATGGCATTTAATGACCATACATTCTGAGTTTTGAAATAAGCTTAAACATATATCTAATTTGGAAATCAATCATTTGATTTAAATGATAACAGACTGAATAAAAGTCTTCAGGGTCACAATAGGTGGCGCAAGCATTTTCACACATCTGCAATGATGGGTGGCGTTTTAAAGGTTAGATTTTATTTTTTCCACGTGCCAGACAATCATTGCATTCAGTTGTGGAAGCTGGATGTGGAAGCTGAGATGTACAGCATGAGTCAGGTTATGGAAGTACAACCACACAGCTTGTAAAATGCTTCCTCTCATTTCTCAAGCTGGCAGGACAGGAGTGCACTACGGTCGTCTGGCAAAGCCATCATGCACGCACGCACGCACACACACACACACACACACACACACACACACACACACACACACACACACACACACCCACACACACACACACACACAGCTGGACAGCTGCTCAAACACTCAACCGTCATGGTGGTAAGTGAAAGTCAAGAGATGTTTTGATCTGAGAGAAATACTGCTGGAGAAGGAACGAGAAAAAAAAAAGATCCAGATCTTTAAAGTGGAGATCTGAAGGAGAAAAGATTAAAAAGGAGAATAAAAGGCCCAGCAGTGAAGGTTCAGAATGACAAGCAACACATTAAAGGACTCTGACATACTGTACATATGAGGAGGGAATATGCTGCATGTTGCACAAGTTTTATACAATTGAAAGAGACTGGCCGAGCCGACAGGGAAGCAGGGGCTCATCAGTCAGCAGAACATGATCTGCGCAAGGTGCCGCCCTGTGATTTCCCCGCTGCCGCTGTTAATCTGCCGCCTAACCTCTGCATTTCTCTTTCTGCAGCCAGAGCAAAACCCCTCGAGGTGGGAGGGGAGGGCGTTCTCACGCTGCCTTCAATTTCAGACTTTTCTTCTATAATTTAAAGATTTCAAGTTTGCTTTTAATTATTCCCGCAGCCTGGTTTGATTTTCCTAAATCATTTTGGTACAATAGATCAGAGAAAGTTTTCCACGCGCCGTAATAAATCACTTGTAATTTGTGCCACACATCATTACTACAGAGAAAGTCAGTGAGAGGAATGGTGTTTATTTTCTTCAAACGAAGAGTCCGTATGAAAGGCAAAATATGACTGGTGTTTCGTTACGTTTTTTGTTGCTCGATTATTTATGACGGCCTTTTGTTCACGCTGCGTGTCGCTATTTGCATTTTTGTCTAATGCTCGTTACTGTCTGTAATTAAAGAGCGTATGCTTTTCTTTTAGTTCAGAAGACACAGCATACCATTCTTGAGCTTTCAAACCAGGATTCAAAGGCTGGAGCTGAAGCTGCTCTGTAATTTTCCTATTGTCTAAATCCCTTGAAACATCCCTAGTGCCAGACATCAAAGTTGATATTAGATGGTTCTGCAAGACCCCAAATCAGCACATTTTTGACATTGTTTCTTTCTATGACATCTGCATGACAACGACCATAGAGTCAATGCGAAGAAGCTTTAAAAAACTATTTTTATTAGCCAATGTCTGTAATAAGCATCAGTCCCACAGATACCGAGATTCATGAACAAACAAAGTGTCTGTCTGTTTGTCTGTGGCTTTCAGTCTTTAATACCTAGTTATGTCTTTGGTCTTGGTACCACTGCTGTTGAGAGACAAAGAGACAAAGGGCCTGTTCAGCCTTTGCATTAGGATCCGATCTGGGCGATACAATCACATAAAAGACAGGTGTAAACACCCCCCAGGATGCATTTGAGACATCCGTTCCCTGACCCCATTCGGAGGTGGTCTGGATCGCATGTTCTGTTCTAGGTTCTGGAGCAGCCGTAGATGATGTCGGGGTTTATTTTGCATACATAGCGCAAAACTGACATTGGATCTGGAGACGCATTTGGAGACTATTGTCTACTGTTGTCAGCAGCATTAGAGCATCACAAGGGACTGTGCTCTCTGTCCTATTCACCCTGTACACCTTGGACTTCAAGCATAACTTGGAGAAGTTCTCAGACGACCCTGCAATTGTGACAACCATTCACACTCACACCTACGGCCAATCATGGGTTAACCTAATGAGCATGTCTTTGGACGGTGGGAGGAAGCTGGAGTATCTGGAGAGAACCCATGCAGACACAGGGAGAACATGCAAACTCCACACAGAAAGTTCCCCAGATGGATTCAAACCCAGAACCTTCTTGCTGTGAGGAATCAGTTCTAACCACCACACCACTGTTCCTCCTGCCTGATTGAAAGATCACGTAGAAGTGAATGGAAACAGGGTATATCATGAAGATTAATATGTACAAACAAACCGCACCAGCAAAAACCCGACCAGCAAAAAAGACACAACGCCGACTAGCAGGAAGTATAAATGGCTCGCACCAGCGTAGGCTACATTCGTAAGTTACGGCGTCTATGTCCCGCAATACTCTAAAAGAGCTTAGACTTATTCAGGTACTGCTTGATTGGTGACATCCAGAGCCGCCACACTGAGCTTCAAAAGAATTCCTCAGTAGATGTATGGGTACATGGACATTGATCTAATATCATGCCCTGTAGTCGGTTTGTTTTATTAATCTTCATGATATACCCTGTTTCCATTCACTTCTACGTGATCTTTCAATCAGACAGGAGGAACAGTGGTGTGGTACACCTGCAGCCTGTAACCATCAATGGGAGACTGATGTGTGGAGGTGGTTCAGACCTTTAAATACCAGGGTCTACAGCTGGATCACAAACTGGACTGGTCAGGTAACATGGACTCAGTGTACAAGAAAGGTCAGAGGTCAGACGCTACTGGAGTTTCCCACGGGGTAAATAAATCTATCTTAAGGATTCGGTGCAGTTTATGTTGCATATATAATTCATGGATGTATTTAATACGAAATGATAGAAAATTATGATATTAAAATTCCAAATTGATGATGTTAAAATTCTAATTGCTCTTACTATAGTTAGTAGTGACAAGCCCTCGACTACGTCTGCATCCATGGAGGTGTTTCGGCCGATATTTCTCGTGAAAAGAGGAAGTAGGATAGAGAAGGCAGTGAGAGAGAGGAAGCAGTGAGGAAGTACTTGAAGTAAATGATTCACCATGGGAAAGTGACATGGGTTTTTAAGGGTTGGTAAACATAAAACAAAGCCTGTGTGAGACATATAACACGAAAGAAAAACTCTCAGACAGAAGTTCAACTCATGCGACCTTGCCAGATTGCTGTTGCGGAAGGGCCTCTTGTAACAGGAAAGAGAACATTTATTCCCCCGGCTGACTGGTGAAGGTAGTGGCGGTTGGTGGGGGTTATTTGTTTTGGTCGGGGTCATCTCTTCCTAGTGAAACCTGGCCGGCTGTAACTCCACAGAGAGGTCAAGATGGTGACAACATGGATCAGTTTAGGGTGGAGTTATTTAAAACACCAGTGAAGCAAACACACACAAAGAACACTTGCAGTGCTTGTGCTGCATTGCATTTGTACCCTTGCTGTTTCAGTCCGAGCAAGGCTGTGATCATGAGGACGCCAATACCATTTTTTGTATTGAAAAAAGGAAATAGGTAATGTCTTTCGGTTTCACCTAATATCTTGTGTCTTTGGCGAGCAGCGACGTCTGGGGCTAAAAATTAAGCCGAAGCAGAAATAGACATTGCAGTGTCGGCCTCTATTTCCTCAATCATAAAAAAGCACAGGGGCTGATTCTTTACATGACTCACCCGTCTACATTGTATTAAGGTTTTAAGTTATGCATAATTAAGAGGAAGGTGCCTTTCTCTGATTAAAACTTTGTGTGAGAATATTCTTAAACTCTCTAAACTCTTTGGCAACATTGAGTTCTGAGCTTGGGCATGTGGTGGTCCATACCTTGGTAGTGGAAGATGAGAAAGTGGGCTGCATGAGGACTAGGACCTTGCAGTAGTAGTAGCTGAAGAAACTCTTTTGCAGTGGAAAACACTCTCGATACTCTAATGGAGTCAGCTCCACATCCTCTAGCATCATGAGGCTGCCATTAGTGGGGCTGTGTCCACTGGCCCATGTCATATTGCTGCTAACACTCATAGCCACTACTGAACACAACATTTCTTGGCTTTAGGTCAGGCTGTAGGAATAGGTCGGTGAAGAGGAAGTTGTAGGCAGAGTGCAACAAAACAATTTCCTTGAAGGATTAATAAAGTATTCCGATTCTATACCCATTTTGCCATTTTTAAATTCGGCCTGAATTTAGACTCGATGCAGAAGCTATGGTGACAGCACAGAGCATACACAGACCCTAGCGGCGTAGCTGACATGCACGCCACTGCGACGCAAGAGCTGTGATTGGTCCGCTTGGTAGTAGCGTGTTTCCGCTTCAGTATTTCCGGCTGCTCGAATTGATTGTTTTGCATTAATAAAGATGGAATATATAGAGGAAAGGTTAACTGAGGAGTTTCAGTCACCACTGTTGAAGGTGAAGCAGGAAGTAGACACAAAAATTAACCCTACCGGCAAAAAAGACACAACGCCGACTAGCAGGAAGTATAAATGGCTCGCACCAGCGTAGGCTACATTTGCAAGTTACGGCGTCTATGTCCTGCAATACTCTAAAAGAGCTTTTAGACTTATTCAGGTACTGCTTGGTTGGTGACATCCAGAGCCGCCACACTGAGCTTCAAAAGAATTCCTCAGTAGACGTATGGGCACATGGACATTGATCTAATATCATGCCCTGTAGTCGGTCAGTCATGATATACCCTGATGTCTCACAGCGAGAGGGTCACTAGTTCGAACCCATTGGCCGGCTGGGCCTTTCTGTGTGGAGTTTGCATGTTCTCCCTGTGTCTGCGTGGGTTCTCTCCGGGTACTCTGGCTTCCTCCCACCGTCCAAAGACACGCTCATTAGGTTAACTGGTTATTCTAAATTGGCCGTAGGTGTGAGTGTGAATGGTTGTCTGTCTCTTTGTTAGCCCTGCGATGGACTGGCGACCTGTCCAGGGTGTACCCCCGCCTCTCACCCGATGACAGCTGGGATAGGCTCCAGTAGACCCCCGCAACCCTTAACAGGACTAAGCGGGTAAAGAAGATAAATGAATGAATGAATTATATGCTCTGTTTCCATTCACTTCAACGTGATCTTTCAATCAGTGCAGCAAAAGTTCTTCCTCGACCCCCTCCAATGCGGGGTGTTGTAGTTGCTGCTAAACAGATGTAATGTGCATTTCATTGTGCGAGCCACATGTGTGTGTGTGTGTGTGTGTTTGTGTGTGCCTCTGTTCTGGGGAGGTTTCATTTCAGTTTTGGGCACGTCTTTTATGGATTTGTCATGCGTTGCAAAATGTCTGCGAATGTCTAGAAACAAAGGAAGCAGATAAAGAGAGAAAGTGAGACGGTGAGCACACATGGCCATAATTTCTCCTGAATGATGATGATGCGGGGAACTTACGGGAAGTTGCCTCAGTATCATTTATCCCGAACTGATGTGTTTTCAGTCGAGACGAAGCACATTTTTCATATTAATGTTGCAATACTTTCGCACAAACACACTCGTAAAGTACGTGCTTGGCCAAAGGGGGAGAATAAACACATTTATACCACATTACTTATTAGACTCTAATAATTTCCAAAAAATAGGAGTTTGAAAAGGATTTGGAAAGCTGATACTATCACAGACACCTCCAGCTATTTGGGAAAATTGTTCCAGAGGTTCGCGGACCATGGTTTGATTAGTGAATAGGCTTGGCGTTGGCACAGGGACCAGAGATCAGATCAAAACAACCTACCAAAACTACCAAAAGATGCAGAAAACTGATAAGAGATTAACTATGCCCGAAAAGAGACACAAGATGCAGCAAAGCAACCACAAAGTGACACTTATACAGCGTGATCACAGACAACTAGATGGAAAGCCCAAAAGAGACACAGAACGATAAAGAATGAAATGTGACTCTGGTATCTTTTTCATTCATCGTAAAGAAAAAAGGTTTTGCTGCAGAGTTCTGCATAGTCTAGAGACAATAAACCAGCCGCAGAAACATTCTATTTAAGCGGCGCAGTCATGTATTTAGATTTACAATCTAGTTTGGCTGGTTTTGTCTGTGCAAGAGTGAAGATCTGGTATTCCACAGCAATGATTACATGTGCCATTTAGCATTGTTAATAAACATGGTTAACATGATCTTTTGAACCACTAAACCCAGGTGCAGGCACAGACAAGGGGAGAAAGGTTGCAAGAAACAGACAATCTATTGAAGATGATAGGCTGGGGAACAGCAGAGACGGACTGGAAGTGCTGACATGGAGCGGGGAAGGAGGTAGCATGGGAATGGTGACGGGAGCCAGGGAGATAAGAGGTGGAGAAAGAGCTGCAGAAGAGAAGAGGCAAGGGTCAGGACGCTGGCGTGAGGAAACGCTCTGACGCAGCATAGCAACTTGCAAACAAAGACTCAACGCACAGAATAACTGCCACAGAGGGTACGTTCTGGCAAACAGGTGGTGGCAGATTTGAGTATTTGTAGAAGGCTTGGCTGCGGTGACAATGTGTAACTAGTGTAACTAGAGTCACTCTGAAAGGAAGAGCAGGGGAGAAGACAACAGTTTAGGACAGGGGTGTCAAACTCGATTTTGCTCAGGGGTCACATACAGCTCAATTTGGTCTCTAGCAGGCCGAACCAGTAACACAACAGGACAATAACCTAAAAATGAACTGTGCAAAGAATTACATGATGGAAGTGTTTATATTTAATGAACTATCCTTTCTACAGTTTAGTTCTAGGTTTCAGTGTTGTCCTACGTCCGCAACGCTTACTAAAACAGTGGGACCCCTTGTGGAAAGGTTAGGAACAGCAATTACGTTTATTTAAAAAATTTAGCTTATGTCTTCTGTGACGTTTCCACCCTTTGAAAATTCATCCCCCTGGTTTGTTTTTTACAGTGAACACTATTGGGAATGTCATTATTTATTCATGAACTAATATATAGAGAGATTCTGCTAAACAAACGTGGCCAAGTTGTGGTGTCAGGAAAGTCAGGGGATCACTCTACTCAGTGGGATTTATCGTCTTGGGCATAGGCTGTATATAAATATGGACGCTGTGTGCCCACTTCCTTGAATCGGCCAAACTGAAAATATTTTCCCAGGGATTCGGGCATCTTGCGACTTTGGAGCCTGAGTCTGCGCAGTACGGTTTGAAAGTGGAGCCATGCGGAGCCACGATATCGACGACCTGAGCACACTTCCTCCAGACTCGCTTGTGTTTTCATTTAATTAATACTACAACTCTGCTCTACCTCCACCAGTTACAAGGAAATGTTTGGTTATACACTGTACTTATTTTTAAAACTAGTTTTTACAACTCTCACAACCCCAGGGGACCACTTTATGGAGAGGTTGGCATGGCAACTGGTAACATCCTGTTTCTATAGCGTCAAATAAGTAACTAAAACGAAACTTATCCAAGAAATTGACACTTGGACATACACTATATTACCAAAAGTATTCGCTCACCCATTCAAATGATCAGAATCAGGTGTTCTAATCACTTGGCCTGGCCCCAGGTGTATAAATTCAAGCACTCAGGCATGCAGACTGTGAAACAAGACATTTGTGAAAGAATGGGCCGCTCTCAGGAGCTCAGTGAATTCCAGCGTGGAACTGTCATAGGATGCCACTTGTGCAACAAATCCAGTCGTGAAATTTCCTCGCTCCTAAATATTCCACAGTCAACTGTCAGCTCTATTATAACAAAATGGAAGCGTTTGGGAAAAACAGCAACTCAGCCACGAAGTGGTAGGCCACGTAAAGTGACGGAGAGGGGTCAGCGGATGCTGAAGCGCATAGTGCAAAGAGGTCGCCGACTTTCTGCACAGTCAATTGCTACAGAGCTACAAACTTCATGTGACCTTCAGATTAGCCCAAGTACAGTACGCAGAGAGCTTCATGGAATGGGTTTCCATGGCCGAGCAGCTGCAGCCAAGCCACACATCACCAAGTGCAATGCAAGGCGTCGGATGCAATGGTGTAAAGCACGCCGCCACTGGCCTCTAGAGCAGTGGAGACGCGTTCTCTGGAGTGATGAATCACGCTTTTCCATCTGGCAATCTGATGGACGAGTCTGGGTTTGGAGGTTGCCAGGAGAACGGTACATTTCAGATTGCATTGTGCCAACTGTGAAATTTGGTGGAGGAGGAATTATGGTATGGGGTTGTTTTTCAGGAGCTGGGCTTGGCCCCTTAGTTCCAGTGAAAGGAACATTGAATGCTTCAGGATACCAAAACATTTTGGACAATTCCATGCTCCCAACCTTGTGGGAACAGTTTGGAGCGGGCCCCTTCCTCTTCCAACATGACTGTGCACCAGTGCACAAAGCAAGGTCCATAAAGACGTGGATGACAGAGTCTGGTGTGGATGAACTTGACTGGCCTGCACAGAGTCCTGACCTGAACCCGATAGAACACCTTTGGGATGAATTAGAGCGGAGACTGAGAGCCAGGCCTTCTCGACCAACATCAGTGTGTGACCTCACCAATGCGCTTTTGGAAGAATGGTCAAAAATTCCTATAAACACTCTCCTCAACCTTGTGGACAGTCTTCCCAGAAGAGTTGAAGCTGTAATAGCTGCAAAAGGTGGACCGACATCATATTGAATTCTATGAGTTAGGAATGGGATGGCACTTCAGTTCATAGAATGAGTAAAGGCAGGTGAGCGAATACTTTTGGTAATATAGTGTACATTAACATTATATTAACTACCTAAAATGACTAAAATAACTCTGTCCCACACTGCTGGCATGGCTCTGCTCAGGGTCGACTGGCTCAGTCCTGATCGGTTGGCCAGCTCCCTCTGGAATGCCCCGGTTGCGAGGAACCCCAGTGTGGTCAGTTTCCCGGCATCACCTCTAAGTGTCGCCAAAGGATCGACATCTGTAGAATCCAACGTACACCAGCCATGTCGTTGGCGTAGGCACGTACAAAGTTACCGGACATTTCACTCTTGATACATCTGAACTTTTCCGTGAGTGAGTACGTACGTAACGTTTTTGTACACACGCAACCTTCGTACATGAGGCCCCAGCTCTGCCATCTGTATTTATACTGTCTATGGTCTAGGGACATTGGGCTCAAATTTTGTCCTGCAGAAAAAAAAAAGTCGTTGGGCCGTAAAAGTCAAAATTGTAGTAAAATTGTAAACTACAAGATGGCACAAGAGGAAAAGAAAGTCACTCAGGCGACATGAATGACTGGGCAACATGTTACGGCAATCCAGTCCAAGTTGATCAACACTGCTAATAACACGGCCATAGAACTAATCTGACTCACCAGATGCAGACCGCTGCATATTTCACTTGGCTACGTCCTTCCTTCCTGTTATCTACTTGTTGCTGTTTGCTACAGGAAACAACAAAAATCTCCATGTTAGCGACCTCTATGTTAATAATAGTTTGGTGGTCAGTAAGGGAAACGAGCTGGCTTCCGTGAATAAATGTCTATAGTACTCAATATACAAAAACAGACAGAGCCTCTGGTCCGGCTGACCCACAGCCTCCATCTTGCCTGGCAGCGAGCCGTGACAGTGGTCAGAGGCTTAGCGGAGATCAAACACTCGCTTTAACCAGAAAAGACAAACCAAAGCTCAATTAGCCCAGTGTACACAACTATCAGCTGACTGTAATCCCAGCACAAAGCAGAGGAAGATAGAGCGGACTGACTCTTCTCTTCTCTTCTCTTCTCTTCTCTTCTCTTCTCTTCTCTCTTCTCTTCTCTTCTCTTCTCTTCTCTTCTCTTCACACTAAGTACGTCTGATTGATTGCTTCCTGGTGGCGCTGGCAAAAACATGAAAAGGCGGAATCAGGACAACCTGTGTGACCACTTAACGTTAATCCGCTCGTTTTCTAATCACATGCATGTGATCAAAAGGTCACTGCGACCAATTAACTTCACCTGCATGTGTCTGGACTGTGCGATCTGCAGGCAATGAGACACAGCCTCGTCCTCCTGTTTGCGTAACTGTCCCGTTGATTGTGTTTACTTCTACTTCCTCCTCAACTATCTTGCTTATTTTTTGCCTCCATGGCTACTGCGCAGCAGAGCATGTAAATGTCAGAGCTGACTTGTTTGCACAGGACTGACTCGTTTTATTCACCAGACAATTTCTTTATGTAAAAGCAATGATTAAAAGGTATTTTTCTATTAAATAAAAGGAGAAAAAATCTATAAAGTTTTCGGTGCTGGTTCTCATTTTTCGGCTTTTCAGGTTTTTAGAATATCCAAGATGAAAGCTGCTGCTATAGACAGAAGAAGCACGTCGTCCCAAATGCAGACTGTGAATTCTTTGTCAGAAGAGCATTGCATAACAGTCAGTCTCACTGCCACCGCATGGCTTTTACATGTCGAGCAAATTACAGCCTAACATGGAGAAAATAAATGCACACTGTCGCCGCGCTCGTTCCCTCTGCAACCAAAAGCAAATTTGGCAGCGTGTCCTCTCAGGACTGCTGTTGCACTACAAGTACTAGAGTTTCTGTTGGCACTGACACTGGATGCTTTCCGTGCAGGCGAGATTTCCTCCCTCTTTTGAAAGATGTGTTGCTTTTTGGAGTGGGGAGTTTAACCAGCCGTAACACTGGATAAGATACAGAGTGCTCTCGCTGCAGCGTGGTGTCATGATCTACACAGGAGATTCTCTATGGGTTTAAAATCCTCTTTATTTGGTCCTTGTTCGGGCTGATGAGGCATGTTTGCTTCATTCATTTGCACGGTATTTGTACGGTCCTTATTTTGCAACACAGATCCGGCGTTCTGCTACACACCAAGACATTTTTGCTCCAGGAAGAATGTTGTAAGTAAACAACGCCAGATGTAACTGTGTTTTATGCAACGCAAAATGCCAAAATACAAGTGTAGCAAACACTGGCAGAAGTGGAGCCTTCCTGACGTGATGATGTTCACTGGGTGGTCTTGGGCTGGACGTGACTGAACACGGATGGGTGGAACTTCATGTAATAAATGATCTGCGAATAAATCATAATCATGTTGGGTCTGGGCAGAGCTCATCTAGGCACGGACATGGTGGTAGTTTGGACACGTTCCGACTGATCCACTTGGGCGTGGTGGGTGGTGCAGTATGTCACCGTTAGGAGTTGGAAAAGAGACAATGCACCAAACCACTCTGAGATGACCACTGCTTCAAGATTTCATACTCTTGATTAGTATCTCAAAGACTACATGCTGCTACTTTTCTTCCTCAAGACTCAGACTGTCTCTCACCAGCAGTAGACCCTCAATACAACGTGAACTTCAGACTGGGTAAACCCAGTATCATCCTTCTATTCTAAACTGCCTCCTGTTAGACAATCAGTCTTTTCAGCATTTGTGACTGGGGTAAAGTAAGAAGGTAACATAGGGAAGAGGTCAGGGTGGATCGAGGGGTCAACAAAACAAAGGTCTCCAACTTGGAAGTCCTCCGCTTATTTCCAATCTATAACCAAGGTTGCATCTACATGATCTTTGCAAACTTCCTGCCGTGTCTGCTACATCAGATTGAAAGAATTAACTTGTTCTTTGCAAGAAATCAATTTCGCAAAGATGGGCGGACACATTCATGTGCACACACTTTTTGTGCATGGTCCAGGAAAAGAACCCCCAGAGGAGCAATGATCTCTTACCAGAGATTATTTAAATTCTGAGGTTTTCTCCAAACAAAGTGTCTCGAAGTATTTACAGTAACCGCTCACGCCCATTCTGCAGAATTCTGTCTGCGAACAGTTTCCAGAGTAGCGCCAGAGAGGAGAGCGCTGGTTACTCACTTGCCGGCAGCACCTGCAGATTTGCCGCTCGCTGCGTTGAGACTGGGGGAGGTTTAGTTAAGACGGATTAAAAAGTGTCAACCACAAAGGAGAAAACCCACATAACAACACAGCCCCACATGGCTCAGCTGCCCTTCCTGTCTCGATCAATGACTCAACGTGATGTTCTTGTATGAACTGTAAGCTGCTCTTGTTTGGTCTTTCTACCTATTGGCACTCAAAGCGCTTTACTGTACAGTCAGACTTTTCTACAGTTTCTTTTCTTCCTTGGTAGCAGGTGAAGTTGCACCGGAAATACTATCCATTTTCTGGGAAACACATAATAAAGTCACCACCTCTACTAAAGCTAAACTTAGTGCCAAAGTACTAGAGTCAGTTTGTGCTGCTTCTATTTATACAACTAGCAGTTAGTTTGGTAACATAAAAAAGCAGAGTAGATGGAAAAGCTTTTCTCGTGTCCAACTTTAGAGTGTGAGCATGTGGTCGTCCTGGAGGCGCCATTAAAAATGTGTTTCTGGGAAACACCTTCCTATTGTCCTCTGGGTCGGATTTGACCAGTCTCAAATGTTTTTCTGTACCATATCATTTTTTTTAAATGTAGTCTACTTCCTATGGTACGATATATAGAAATTAGTTTAAAAGAAGTCGGCAATAAACATGAAACAGAATTATTTTAGGCTTTAAAAATAGTCAGACAGACCGTGTCAGTTTTGACACAGAAAGACAATATGAGGGATAAGTCAATACCTTTACTAAAACAAACTTTGTGCCAAAGTACTACAGTGAGTTGGTGATGCTTCCACTTATACAGCTAGAAGTTAGGGGACATAAAAAAGCAGAGTATATGGAAAAGCTTCTGTTATGTGGCCATTCTGGAGGCATCAATAAAAATGCCATCATAAAATGATGAAGTTGTTCACTTCGGGCATGCACTAGTTGTGTTGCTTTCAGGCAAGTATAGCTGTAACTGTCCATTTTAGTTAACAGGTCTTTTTATAATCTATTAAGTATGATCTGTCTTTAAAAGGCTTGGTGCCCTCCAAACTCATGATTTCTATGTTGCTAGATAACGTTCTGAGCATAGACTGTATATAAATATGGACACCTTGTTGCCACTTCCTTGCACCGGGTGAACTGACGCCATTTTCCCAGGGATACGGGTGGAGCAATCCTGTGAGTTAGATACTAAGGACTCACCCCTAGTGTTCATGTGGTTCTGCAGTGGGTAGATTAGGCACAAACCCAGTGGACCTGTAAAGTAACCTGGGAACGGGTAACCCTACAAGGAAAGCCCCCGCGATAGATGTCCAAAGACAACTAACACTAGCCGCTCCTTACAACACTACACACACACAAAAAAAACTGACAACTCAACGGAGAAGTGTCCTAACGGAGAAATCTCTGCACCCCGCATGACAAGACAGTAAGAATTACCCTCTCAATAGCAAATGGCAATCCCACATCATGTCAAACTATTGACCCCCACCCCCACACACACACACAAAAAAAACCAGATCAAAACCCCCAACATACCAAATTTCTTAACCGGACTACAAAACATCAAAAATCAGCATAGGCAGACTACTAAACTAGACCAAACCAGCAGAGTTTGCAACATGTGGCAACTGCCACCACAGGCACAAACAAACAAGTGGCCACAACAACAGGGAGACACACCAATATTTAAACCAAACAATACTTTATTTATTCACCAGATTAAATCAAATTAATGTGCCAAATTAGGAGTAAGCAAGATGTGGAAGTCAGAAAAGTCAGTGGCATGTGATGAGTGAGTAAAGAGTAGCTATGTGTGTAAAAGACTAAGAAGACAGAACCAAAGAGTCATGTGAAGTGCCTGGGGAGAAGAGCAGAAAGAGACTGATTAGTCAGGTACGACTTTTTGTAACCTGGCCACACTGGGCGCCACAGGTGCTCCAGATCACATAATAAGCTACCTGCAAGAGAGACAAGCAGGGGTCACTCCCAAAGACGACACCAGGGGTCATCACAGACCTATACTGCAACCAGTCACCAGGGGGAGCTCAACATGCTTTGGCTTCACTTTTGAGGAGCAGTTCCACCGTCCATCTTGACACTGTCTATGATTATGATCAACCAAAATGATAATCCATGTTGCAAAAGTAAAACCCAAAGCTCCTGTCGTCAGCCAACTGTGATAGCATGAGTGTAAACATGACACGACTATGTTAGTTCTGTAGATGCAGAGAAATCCCAGCTGGTCTCTGGATGTTATTTCATCTGAACATAACAGTTGTTGCAACAGATGAGTCTGATTTTCACTTCTACTCATGGATATTTACTGGTGTATGGTAACCTGACTACATTTATATAGCACTTTATCAAACTGCTGGATAAGGTGTTGGAGAGGTCCAGGACAGACAGCCAAAGTTCTTTGGCACTTTACGAGCAAGGCGAGTAGGAAAAGTACAATTTATAACAAAGCGAGTCAGATTTCTCATGTTAAAGTCAATGCAGATAGCTCCATGTTAACAAATAAACAGTTTCTGCAGTTCACGTGCAAAAACAGAAAGTAAAAAATAGGGTGCACGGTGAACAATAATGAGAAGAGCTGGTTGAGGGCTGGAGTGATAAGGCCTGCATCCACTGCTGTTGCTGGCTATCACCTCTGTCACTGAGAAAGTGTGACTTTTGAGTGGATGTCCAAGGTTTTCAGAGGACTCACCTAAAGTCTGATGTGAAGGTGTGAACTTTTTACCAGGATGTAATATCACAAGGAATTTAGAAGCCAGCCCAGATCAAATAGGAAACTTACACAGTGTGAGTTCAGTGTGATATGAGGACTTGAAGTCTGCTATGTACAAATACTGAGATCAATCTTTTTTGAAATTTAAAGGATTAGCATATTCATACGTGATACACTGATCAGGCATAACATTATGACCACCTTCCTAATATTGTGTAGGTTTCCCTTGTGCCTCCAAAACAGTTGTGACTCCTCAGAGAATGGACATGGGCCTTCTGAGGGTGTCCTGTGGTGTCTGGCAACAGACTGTTGTTAGTGGGGGGCCTTTGGGTCCTATGGGTTGAGGGGAGGGGCCTCTGTGGATCATCCCACAGATACTTGAGCAGTTTGGGATCCAGTGAATTTGGAGGCCAGGTCAACACCTTGTGCTGTTCTTCATGTTTTTTTTAGTTGTTCCTAAAGCGTTTTTGTGTGTGTGCCTGTGTCAGGCTGCATCCTGCTGGGGATGGCTGCTGCCATCAAGGAGTGTCATTGCTATGGGGTGGGGGTGCCTGGTCTGGTCTAGGTGGGTGCTACATGTCTAAGTAAAATCCACATGAATGAATGCCAGGTCCAAAAGTTTCCCAGCAGAACATTGAACTGTCACAAGATGATCAGTGTTATTTACTTCTCAGTGGTTTTAACGTTGTGGCTGATCAGTGTAGGTTTCTTTCAGTGAAGAAGGAGGCGGAATATGATTGAACTTTTACAGGACAACGGTTTGTGTAATCTTGTGTAGCTCACTGACTAAAAATTCAGTTTATCAGCAAGTTTAATGGAAGAACTATGTGAGGGTGGTGAGGAGTGATGCAGATCTCATGAGGAGTTTGGTATGGAGGAAGAAGATGGTGGTGGAGACTGGGCGGGCAGTCGGACCCTGGAGACCAGGAGACTGTGGCTGAAGGCGTGGGAGAGAGGCAAATCGATGACTGAAATAGGGAGTTGTCAGGCTTGGCACACGAGGCAGATGTGAGGCGCTAGGAAAAAAGCAGGAGGAAGCTGGGGTTGATTTACAAGCAGTGATGATCTGATGAACCACAGGTGTCAGGAGGGTGAGAAAAGGGTATCTTCAAGTTATGTTGTGGCCTGTTCGTAGCTGGTACTGTAGCTGTGCTTTCATAATAAAATAAACATAAGATAGTTTTTATACAATTTGGATTCTGGCTCATTTTCAAGATCTTACTTTGGCTGTTCTCTCCATTGTCTTAAATTATTATCCAGCTGGGAACTTCTCTTCCACTTTCCTGCATATTGCATAATAGGGAAACAGCGCACATCAAGGGCACACCAAAAAATTAACAGTACACTGATCAGGCATAACATTATGACCACTGACAGTGGCAATACAATGTTCTGCTGGGAAACTTTCAGACCTGACATGTGGATGTTACTTAGACATGTAGCACCCACCTAGACCAGACCAGGCACACCCACCCCATAGCAATGACACTCCTTGATGGCAGCAGTCATCCCCACCAGGATGCAGCCTGACACAGACACACACACAAAAACACTTTAAGAACAACTAAAAAAAAAAAAAAACACACATGAAAAACAGCACAAGGTGTTGACCTGGCCTCCAAATTCACTAGATCCCAAACTGATCAAGTATCTGTGGGATGATCCACAGAGGCCCCTCCCCTCAAAGGCCCCCATCCTGTTCCCAGAAACCACAGGACACCCTCAGATGGCCCATGTCCATTCTCTGATGAGTCACAACTGTTCTGGAGGCACAAGGGAGACGTACACAATGTTAGGAAGGTGGTCATAATGTTATGCCTGATCGGTGTCTTGATATATAGCCCCTTCTCTCCAGGACAGATGGTGATGAACTCCCCCTCTCCTTGTTGCCCCTTGGCCCCACACTGTTTGCCCCCTTCCATCTCACCCTGTTCTCCGTCATTGCCCTCCTTACATCTATGTTTACTCCTGTTGTTAGGTCTGTCCCCGTGGCAACCAAACTGGGCTTTCAGGCTTTGAGTCTGAGCTCGGGAGCGTATCTGGAGAGGACGAGTGGAAATGAAGAGGAGAGAGAGAGAGAGAGAGCGAGAGAGAGCGAGAGAGAGAGAGAAGGAGAGAGAGAGACTTTCCAGACATGGCAGGGAAAAAATGCATCTGTCTGGGAAAGTGAGTCCCGCTCTTGAGCTTTAATTATCTTTTAAGACACACACGGGGGACACGAAGGGTTCCAAAATGTGGGGATGAGTACAGAGAGAAGCCAGGGAGATTCATTCTGCAGATTCCTACGTCTTCTTCCTCTTCACTACAAGAATAAACAGAAACACACAATGTCTAGAGAGAAGAAAAAAAGAAGAAAATATTAACAGAGATGCGGGGAAGGAGAGGGCAGAGTAAGAGCATGTGAAAGAGACATTGTCAGAGTAGAAATAAAAATAAAAGCAGGGATCTGATTTCAGGGGTCATCCCATACCAGCTGAAGATGATAGAGGCCTCAAATGAACCTGCTGTGCAGAGAAGCATCTGTTTGCCAGAGAGTAACTGAGGCCTCCACCCCGGACCAGACCAACACTGAGATCATTGTTGTTCCACAGCCGTCGCTGGGCTCTAGCAGTGGGGCTTCACGCCGGTGGATCCTCGCTCTCGAAGTACTTTCTACTCCGTCCCATGCATCAAGAACAGAATACAAGACAATGCTAACTTGCAAACAGCAGCTGCCAACACATAATGACACAACATGTACACTTTCAGTGAGTTAGAGCGGCTTCACGGCTCATTATGTTCCACAGTTTGTGTCATACCACCGTGTCAAGGTGCACACGCGATAGACAGCGCTGTTCTTGGTTCTGAAACAGCAGTAGGTGGAGTTACCATTGTTTTAATTCAGGGGGATATTCTACTACGTCCCAAATCACATCTGTGTTTATTTGCCTAAGAGCTCAGGACTTTGATTGGTTCTCTAGGGGTGGCTCGAAACGCATTTCAGTGATGGGTGTGAACACTTGCTTAGAGCTGGCAGGTTATGATCCAAACACTTAGGACACATGTTAATACCAGGTGTAGGAGCCAAAATATAGATAAGCTTGAAGGTACTCAATGGCTATAAATGGGAATCTATCGTTACCGCGTCAGGTGTTTCACACAGAAAGGAAGGAAGTGTTTTGGACCGTTACTTCCTCTTTGTGGTATGTAATTGTGTGTTCAAGTTCTAGGAATAAAGAATAAGAAGAATGAACAATAAACGGACAATAATGCAAAGTTTTGTCTCAGACTATGTTTTATTCATCGGGAGGATCAGTGTGTCAATTAAAGTCAACGCTTCAGTGGCTCAAAGCGTTGGTTTAGCTTCTATACCAGATCTGAACGTGGACCTTTAAGGCTGTGTCTACAAGGTAGTTAACCCTTTTTTCGTGTCTGTGTGATCTTGGTTTGTATTTTTGCTTCTGTCATACGTAAGGTCAACTTCAATGGCCCTAGTTGCCTTTTTAACACATCCCCTGCTGTTCATAGTCTAAAAGCTATACCTAGCTACACCCGGTCATCAGGAATACGTTCATAGCAGTATTGCCAGTGGTAAATTATGCAAGGTACGTGTATGGCTTTGTGTTTTACACAATAAACAGACAAAGATGATGGTTGATGCAACGTAACATGAATGTGAAAACCCTGGACACACACACGCACACACATCTTGTCCACAACACAACAGAGTCTGACAGTTGTTCAAACTAATGACGTCACTGTGGACCTTATTCCATGCTGAGCTCTGTTGTTGCCTTTTCCTTCTTGAAGTGATGTGATTGCATTCCTATGACACACTGGTCATGTTTTTATGTCGCAGACCTCAAATTAAACCCCAAACCGCAGCCTGAAGTCAGGCTTGGAGAGTAATTGAATATATTTACTCGAGTAACTTTCGTACTTGGCACAATTTTGAGACCTTTACGCCTTTAAAAAACCCATTTCGTCTGAATACGTCCTCCACCTCTGCCTAAAGTGTCATGACACTAGTTTCAAGTTTACACCTGCCTCACCACTGAGATACAGACGTCTCCACAGGGATTCCTTTATTGAAATTTCACCCAGAAACAACAAAGGGACAACCCTGTGATTTCATTTCACGCTCAGTGTTCGCTCATCCTGGCGGTGACTGAAAACACATAAGTGTTTCTGCTCTTACAAAGATCCACCCAAAATATGCCCATCCCATTTCATTCCCCTGACTCGCAGTTGAAAAAAGCATGCAGTGGAGGATGCTTGATCCGATGTATTTACCCGACTACATTAGTCGGTCTGGTTCAAACCATAGACTGTATATAAATATGAACAACGTGTCCCCACTTCCTTGCACTGGACAAACTGACACTATTTTCCCGGGGATACGGGCGGCGCCTTCTTGCGACTTTGAAGCCAGAGTCTGATCAGCACGGTCCGAGAGTGGAGCTATGCGAACACCATTGACTCTATATGTGAAGATGCAATATCGATGACCCGCCCACACTTCCGCCAGACTCACTCACATTTTCATTTAATTAATACTACGCTCTGCTCTAAACATCTTCTCAGTTACATATAAGTCCAGCTGCCTTTTTTCAACACTTTTTGGCTATACGATGACGTGGTTGACTGAGAACCTTCACAGCCATCCACTAACATAGAGGCGGTGGAGCTTATGACCTATACTGCATCCAGCCACCAGGTGGAGCTCTACTTGCTCTGGCTTCACTTTGGAGGAGCTGTTCCGCCGTCCATCTTTATACAGTCTATGGTTCAAACCTCAGGGTTATCTGGAAACATAATGGTGAAGGATGTAAATGCACTGCTGTCGGTGCCGTTGAATTAATTTAGGTTAAAGTAACCATACTGTGTGGAGGTTTCAGTCCAGTTCTCACGGTACTGCAGATGCTTGATTTTTTTCGTACATATTTAACATTGCAGGTGGCACAGTGGTGAGGTGGTTAGCATTGATGCCTCACAGCGAGAAGGTCCCGGGTTCGAATCCATGGGCCTTTCTGTGTGGAGTTTGCATGTTCTCTCCGGGTACTCCAGCTTCCTCCCACCATGCAAAGACATGCTTGTTAGGTTCATTGGTGATTGGTAATTGGCCGTAGGTGTGAATGTGAGTGTGAATGTCTGGAGACCTGTCCAGGGTGTACTGCGCCTCTCGCCCGATGACAGCTGGGATAGGCTCCAGCAGACCCCGTGACCCTTAACAGGAATAAGCGGTTACAGAAGATGAATGAATGTTTAACATTGCCTTTACAGATGTTAAGTCTACATATTTGTAATACTTGTACATTAGATAGTAGTGGAAAACGTATTGCTTTCTTAACCCCAGACTATGACATTTCAAGTATGTTGCACCTGTTGGCATGCTCAGCAGTGATGTCACAGTGCTCTGACACATTAATGCTGGACGGTCGGGAAAATATTTACAGCTGTTATTCAGGTGAAATGTCAGTCAAAAACCATGAAAGCTAATAATATATTAGCTTAAACATTTATAAAATAACAGACTTGAGGTTCTTGTATTTTACTATTATTTTGGCTATTTCTGTTTTCTCTTACTTTATATTCTGTAGCATTATTTTACATTTCAGAGAGAAACATTAATCCATTTATGTGAATTCTGGAATTATTCTTAAGCAGTTTCAACAGTTTTTATTACGATGATGTCTCTCTTCTTTCTAGATAATTCCACCAATCTCCTTTAGCTTGTTTCCATACGGCTTACTCAAAAACTGGACCCAAATGCAGACACTGACACAAACTCGGGCAACTGAACTGTTTACAGTTTTTCTCAATTGCTAAAACACAATTTCTGAAACCTTGCTCCATTTTCTCAAAACCTTAAACACAAAACCTCAGCTTCAAGCACGATTTACAAAACTTCTGACTCCTCTTGCAAAATGAAACTTTGGCCTCAAAACAGTTTTACGTGTGCCCAAAATGAAACTTTGGCCTCAAAACAGTTTTACGTGTGCCCAAAATGAAACTTTGGCCTCAAAACAGTTTTACGTCTGCCCAAAATGAAACTTTGGCCTCAAAACAGTTTTACCTGTGCTCAAAATCAAACACTGCTCTCAAATAATAAACAAATTGCTCAAAATGACATACACTATCAAGCAGTCAGTAAACAATACACCAAAAAATAGGAAACACATTGTTCAAAACATATAGTTCTCAGGGAGAAGTACATTTTTAATCTCAAAACAAATTTCATATGTTTCTGTCATTATACAAAAAGCTCAAAATTGATCAGAAATTACTGTTTTGCTCTTTGCATTTTTTTTTTGTTCTTCCTCCTTCTTGTACCCTTATTTTTACAGTGCTGTACCCTGCATCTCAAAAACTTCATCTCTGTGATACTGTAATTCTTGTTCTTTGATGATATGAACCTGTAACCAGTCGAAATCTATTGAGCAGTCAGTACTGAAAACAAATGGAAAGCACAATGTTCAGGGCCATACAATTTGTTTATTGTACAATATACAGCCAACAACATGGTCTATGATTGTTGCTCGAATTTCATCGGATATTTCCACTCTTTGTCTTCCTCTTCCTCTTCCTCTTCGTCCTCCTCTTTCTCTTTCTTGCCCTCCTCCTCTTTCTCCTCATCCCCCACCTCGCATACGCACTCGTCCTCGTCCTCTCACATAAATTCTTCTGTCCATTCTCACACTTTCCCATTCCCACCTTCAACAACCTGTTTGCTCTCTGAACTGGCTTATATTGGTTGTCACATCATTTGAAAGAAGTGAAATCAATTTTGACTGATTGTGTTCAATCAATGACATTTCTGCTCTCTTTATATGTAATTGTTGCCACTTGTGTTTACTAGTATGGATGACATGTGCATTAGAGTGCAGAATGTGTTTAAAGAATGAGAATGTGTTTAGAGTTTTGCTAAACCATGTGAAATGGTTTAAGGTATTGACAACAGACTGAACAGTTAGCTTAATGAGTTCAAGTAACTGAGAACTTCCTTCAGCCAATGGATTTTAGTGTTTTAGCAACTGAGAAAAACTGTAATAAAACACAAGAGGTTGAAGACGGTGGGCAGCTGGTGGCAGGTGGTCGTCGTACTGTAGTCCGGAGAGAGCAGGACTGAATGCAGAGGTTGGTTTAAGCTCAACCAAGCAAACTGTGGACGAAGAAAAGACGAGGGTCAAGAAAGTAGTGTGCGAGAACTAGGAAAAAAAAGTCCAACAAAGCTCAAAGGCACTGTTGCATAACGACCAGTGAATGAGGCGGAACGAACGGGCGAAGCTGCATTCAGAGATGCGGTCGGGACGGGATGCAGGTGAGTGCAGTCAACCAGGGGGGAGGGAAAGAGGGAGAGAGAGAGACGCACAGGGATCAGCTGCCAGAGAACACAGAACCCTGACGATTTCCACTGTTAATAATTGAAATGTGAGTTTATTTTAGCATCCATTCCAAACATTTATTAAAAAGTCAAATATTTCGCTGGTAATTCATTAACCTGAAGACCCAGTAAACATACATGACCCGGGTAGGACACCTCTGGACACTGAGAGGGGTTATTAGACCAGCTTAATGCTGAAAACACATTACTGAAGATGGGTCAAATTAATTACTAACTAATCTCTGTGGGTCCATTATAAACTAATTTGATTCTGCAGGTTTTCTGTTCGTGTCTTTTGTCTTGTACTGCAAGTGCACTAAAGTCAAGATTCATTAGTTTTCACCTAAATGAGAAACGGACTCGCAGCGAGCCAAACTTCCCAGATAATCTGCATCCATTGGTTTTAGCTATTACAGCTCATTTAAACTATTTAAGTTAACTTAGCCAATGGCAGTCATTTTTCTTCCGCTTTCCGCTATTAGCTAGAGCTGTTCATTATTCATTGCTTTACTAACTATTTTAAGTTTAAATGTTTCACTTGTCCCTGTCAGTTGGAGTTTTATTTTTTTATACTTTCCATGCAAAGATAAGCACCTACACTTCAGTAAAACCTGTAATGCAGGACTTTACTCACACTTGATTTGTGTGATTAATACTTTTACTGCAGCAAACGATCTTAGCACTTTATTCTCCCCTGCCAGCACTTACGAAAGATCATATCGTATTAGGCAAAGAGTCATAACACCTGCCACTGGAATGAGGATAAAGCGGCAGTGTACATACAGGATATATTTCAGAGCTTTACTGTAAGTGCAATACGTCAGTAATTCCTTTCCTGACTAAAAGAGTAAGACATCAGAAGAAGAAGAAAAAGTGACAGCTGAAGCAAAGCAGAGTGACTATGATGCGTGTAAAAGCCTCAGCCGGAGTTTCCACACACCTACCGAATCTTTACCCCCACTGACTGAACATACAAGGAAACTTATCTGATAATGATTCAAATATGCTTTTGCAAAACAAGGCCCCATTTGTTATCTGTGCCTGTGACTCATGGTCTTGTAGGTTTATGGTGGGTGTCTCCAGCAGCTTGCTTTGGGAGTTTCTGCAGATCCTAATGAAACTGGCCCTGACCAGCTGCGGACCCTGCAAGCGAGACGGTTATATAACGGCAGAAGTGTTGACAAAGAGGCGTTTGATGTGTTTCTCACAGGTTGAAGATTTCTAGATTACTGGTCAGTGAATTACAGCAGATTCACTCCTTTCTCTGCTTTGGCTAATGATTCTGTGATTACGACACAAGATGCATGAATATAGTTGGAGTGATGGTGCAGATTGCTGGTGTGGTTCCAAACCGCTCATAATGTACAGTAGTGTGAGGTCCGAGGATTCCTGCAAATGAACAAAGCTCTCACTGTGTGGCAGTGAAATATCTTCTCTATCTCCCGCTCTCTCTGTGGCTTGGAAATATTCTAAAGCTTGCAATCTAACAGAATGGTGTAATGTACTGTACATGCACACACAGTCACTTAACTGGACGTGCACTTTGCTCCACAGAATCCCCTCCCTTTCTTCTGTTTTCCACGCACAGAGAGTGCCCTGTTTGACAGATCTCGTCAAATGTCACGGAGTGTGAGCCGTAGGGGTCGCGTGGCTCTCGAGGCCAGGGTGAAGGGTCGGAGGTCGGCAGATTCAGATGAAGCAGCTGATTGTGCAGTGGGTTTTATAGTCATGAACATCAGCGCTGAGTGAGTGGGCTGCTAGGCAGCGCAGTAACAGAAAGGTCAGAGGGTAAATGAGCAACATTACCCAAGCTTTGTGCTACCACACTGTTCCTCGCACACGCTTTAGTCCTTCTCACGTCTCTTCTGTTTTGTGTTTTTTGTTTTTGTGTCATTGCACACACACTTGCAAGGCTCTTAGTCCTTTGTAGACAGGCCTCTGTCAGGACATTTTCTTGCAGAGGATGTGCTGCCATCTAGTGGTGTATTTGTAACGATGCAATATACTGTATGATGGAATAAGGAGCAACCACTGACAGTCACAGCGTCTTCTTAGTTTATTCCTTCTCTGAAATGATTCTTTATGTTTATAATAATCATTCTTTCATGCGTGCACTTACAGTTCTGTTTCTTGCATTTTTTTTTCAGCTGTTTATACACCGATCAGACATAACATTATGACCACCTTCCTAATTTTTTTTTTTTTTATTGTCTCTCCTTTTTATTCTTTTATGCTAGTTTTAAAGTCTTTATGTTGTTTTATGTGCATTGTAGCACTTTGAGGTCATTGCTTTGATGTAAAGTGCGTTATAAATAAAATTTATTATTATTATTATTAATATTGTGTAGGCCTCCCTTGCGCCTCCAAAACAGTCGTGACTCATCAGAGAATGGACATGGGCCTTCTGAGGGTGTCCTGTGGGTTGAGGGGAGGGGCCTCTGTGGATCATCGCACAGATACTTGATCAGTTTGAAATCTAGTGAATTTGGAGGCCAGGTCAACACCTTGTGCTGTTTTTCATGTGTGTTTTTTTTTTTTTTTAGTTGTTCTTAAAGTGTTTTTGTGTGTGTGTCTGTGTCAGGCTGCATCCTGGTGGGGATGACTGCTGCCATCAAGGAGTGTCATTGCTATGGGGTGGGTGTGCCTGGTCTGGTCTAGGTGGGTGCTACATGTCTAAGTAACATCCACATGTCAGGTCTTCATGTTTTTTTTTTTTTTAGGTGTTCCTTAACCATTTTTGTGTCAGGCTGCATCCTGCTGGGGATGGCCGCTGCCATCAAGGAGTGTCATTGCTATGGGGTGTCTGATCTGGTCTAGATGGGTGGTACATTTCCCAGCAGAACATTGCATCATCATACAAGATGGTCAATGTTATTTACTTCTCCCGTCAGTGGTTTAAATGTTGTGGCTGATCGGTGTGTGCATGATATGAAATGATGTCTACATTCATAAATGCTCTTTACAGTGACTGCTATTAAGACATCTGGTGACTTCTATACATTTTGTGTGTAAAGAGAATGAACGCATATGTTTAAAAGTTAAGTTTGAAAAACAGCTTGAGAAAAGCAGAGAGGAGGAAGGAACCAGCTCATTCGTATCCATGATGCATTACAGATTTTATAGTGAAGGATGTGTGATCTTCATTATTTATCTTGGCAGCATCAGTTAAAGGGTAGCTTGTTCTTTTAACAAACTGACTTTCACTTACATTCTGAGACACTCGCGGGAGTAGAGGAAGGAATGCAAGTAGCCTTTTTGAACACAAGATGGCGCTCTAAACCTTCAACAACATTAATACTTTACGTAAGCCATATTCTGGATGGAGGTCATTTCTGTGAGGTACATTAAGTATCGTCTGTCCAAGCTGATGAATCGAACCATTATCTTCTCTTGTCTGTTAATAACATCAGCACATCTCACAGGACAACTGAGTGACACTGTAGAAATATCAATGTAATACAGTCAGCTAAAACAGAAAACATTTAGATTTTGTTATTATCATATAAACCTTTATTTGACCAAGGAAGTACCGCTGACAACAATACTTGTTGTCGATACATTTTACAAACACCCAGTTCAATCTCATTCACAGGGCACCTCTAACCACATCAGCAGAGGTTCTAGACAATCCTGGACAGTATTGTACTCTGTCTTTGAAGCACATATCACCAATGTCACACTGTCCGCATACTTCCACCTCCACAACATTCATTTCCTCCATCCATCCCTGACACTTAATTCTTGCCCACGCCCTGAGTTCTTTTTGGTCTACCTTCCAAGTGTCTTTATGAACTACAGCTGGTTGAAAACTTTGCAGCGTTTCAACTCCATGGATCACATATCCCTCATTCTCCAGCAGCTCCACTGGCTTCCTGTGAAATTCAGCCTCGGTTACAAGGTCCTGCTACTTACCTTCAAGGCAAGGCAAGGCAAGAAGAGATGAGATGAGATGAAATGAGCTAAGATGAGATGAGGTGAAATCAAATTAGATGAGATGAGGTGAAATCAAATTAGATGAGATGAGGTAAAATGAGATTAGATGAGATGAGCTAAAATGAAATGAGGTGAGGTGAGATGATATAAGCTAAAATGAAATGAGGTGAAATGAGATGAGCTAAAATAAAATGAGATTAAATCAGATGAAATGAGATAAATTAAAATGAAATGAGGTAAAATGAGATGAGATGAGCTAAAATGAAACGAGGTGAGGTGAGACGAGATAATCTAAAATGAAATGAGGTGAAATGAGATGAGATGAGTTAAAATAAAATGAGAATAAATGAGATGAAATGAGATAAATTAAAATGAAAGGAGGTGAAATGAGATGAGATGAGCTAAAATGAAACTAGTTGAGGTGAGATGAGATGAGCTACAATGAAATGAGATTAAATGAGATGAAATGAGATAAGCAACAGTTGCCACCTCCCCGACAGTCTTCCATGGGTTTCAGAGCATCCAGTTCAGCTCCTCTACTGTGGAACACTCTCCCCTGTTGACATCTGAAACATAGACTCTCTGACAACCCAGACGATAATATACTTACTCAATGTACTTTTACATTTGCTTTACTACTATCACGTTGTTTGCTTGATTTTCATGCACATGTTCCACCCAGATTAATTGTCCCAGTCCATAGATTGAAACCACTTCAAAGACCCTTTTCCACAAAAATGTCCCAGTGGTCCAACAGTGGTGAAGGAGGGACAACCCATGAACTAATGACAGGATGTTGGTTAACCAAGGCCAAAGGCTATGTCGTCTAGTTTGAGCTGACGGAGGGGAACAAGTAGAAGAAAGTTCAGAAAGCCCCTGCTGATGACCGCCCATTGTAAAATGTCCCGATTGGCAATTGGCATAGGAGTGTCAAAACGGGAACTCAAAAGAAAAGTCACAGTTTTTGACTGAGTCCTGTTTTTTTTTTCACCTGAGGAAGTAAAGACACCAGAGAACACTGTGGGAAAACAACAAGGCTTGGAAGGTTGTGACGTCTAGGACAATGCTCTGCTGATAAACCCAAGGTCAGGGGTCGGCAACCTTCAACACTGAAAGAGCCATTTGGGCCCGCTTCCCACCGAGCAACAACCTGCTGGGAGCCGCAAAACTTATTTGACACTGCATATATATATATATATATATATATATATATATATATATACATATACATATGTATATTTCAGGCTTGCTCTGGGGGTTTCAGGCCGGGTTTTTGTAAAGCGTCTTGAGACGATTTGTATTGTTATTGACGCTATATAAATAAAATTGAATTGAAATAGATAGATAGATAGATAGATAGATAGATAGATAGATAGATAGATAGATAGATAGATAGATACCCATTACCCTTGCTACATTAGAACTATAGATTGTTGAATTTGTAAAAAGTACTCTTGACACTTCCGCACCAGGTACATCCTTTCATTTTCACCAGTGTTACTCCCCAGTGGCCTCTTTCAGCAGGACACACTGCTCGGGGAGAGTTTCAGTTGATCATGAAGAAACAGGTCAAGGTCAACAGCGCAGAATCTGAACTTTATTCTATCATTAGTATTTTTCTACTATTCTTTCTTGTTGTGGGTAAATGTAACTAAATTCTAATGTGCGGGACTGGTGTATAGCTTGAATGACATTAAAAAATAAATTATAAAAGTCTAGCCCCCTGTTTAAACCCGCATTTCTATTGTCTCTTGCCATTGTAGATCTGTTTTTTTTTTTTTTTTTTCCCTGTGCCAACGTCTGCCTTGAGTTTCCTGCCAGCTGGAAGAAACGTTATCATGCGGAGGGGGGGGGGGGGAATCTTCTCAAGTTTCAGTGGCTTCACAGACAACGTCCCTCCTTAAGACTCACGGGCTTTTACTTTGAAACTCTTTCCCAGACGCTCTCGTGGAGCTGCGCGTTCCCCTGGGAAGGGGAAGGCAGGGCTCGCGACAGCCTCTCGATCAATTTAAAGTTTTTCGGAGGAGAAAATGAGCGTATGGTGATGTTACCTGCAGCAGTTTGGACCCCAGACACGCCCTTTCAGTTAGAAAAGTTTTTTTTAATTTTTTTTAACTAATCCGTTTTTGAGTGATCCGCAACTTCAGGACCACCGGCTGTCCGCTGCCTGTGTGAGGATCCAGCAACTTCTTCCAGTCGGGAAGATGTTTGCACGATAAATGAGTTCTTCACAGAGGCTGGAGTGGAATGCACTCGACCAGGAACGCACACTATGGTAAGACAGGTTTTTTTTTTTTTTTTTTTTTGTTTCTTTACTCATCAGCAGTTTCTTTATCTGACAAGACGGAACAGCCCGAAAAGTTTGAGTTGAGCAAACTGCTGAGTAGGCAGATCTTATAGACCTGCAGGGTCCGGTTATGGCTCAGACTGAAAGGTTATCATCTGATGCGCTTTCGAGATAGATTTGTTTCAGTAATGCACATTTATTTCTGCGTTGTTTATCGTATGACCGTATTATATTGCAGCAGATGTGTCCTTCAGATTGTTTTTTACATTTCTGCATAAAATGACTCAAAACTTGAGCCCTGAAAGACAAGGTGAACATAATCAAACAAATGAAACCAGAGTATTATACCTGTGCATTTATTTATTATGAGTTGCAAAAGCAAGTGAACCTTTGTCTTCGGTATCTGGTCTGACCTCCTTTTTTTTTGCAGCGATAACATCAACTATACGTTTCCGGTAACTGCTGAACAGCCGTCTGCAGCGGCTTGGAGGAATTTTACTTCATTCCTCAGTACAGAACTGCTTCAGTTCTAAGATGTTGGCAGGTTTCCTCACATGAGCTGATTGTTTAAGGTTCTTTTTCAACATTTCTGTTTGAATAAGGTCAGGACTTTGACTTGGCCATTCCAAAAAAATCACTTTGTTCTTCTTTTATCATGATTTTGTAGAACAGCTTGTGCGCTTGGGGTTGCTGCTGCATGACCCAGTTTCTCTTTATATTCAGCTTCATGGACAGATGTCCTTATATTTTCTCTTAGAACTGGTATAAATCAGAATTCATTTGTCCATCAATGGTGTCAAGTCTCATTCAAACCAATTTTACTTTGGTTTCATTCATCCACAAAACATTTTCCCAACAGTCTTCTGGCTTGTCTGCATTATGTTCAACAAACTGCAGGCAGGCAGTTTGGACAACAGTGGCTTTGTCCTTGCCTCTCTGCCACGCACACCATGAATAAACAAATACACATGTGTAATATGTTTCTAATTTGTTTCATTTGGAATTTCTTTGTCTACTTTCAGGGCCTGTGTAAAAAAACTCAGCTGATGTTTTGAATCATTTTTGTGCAGAAATGTAAAAGGGCGCAAACACTTTTAAGCGGCAAAGTACTCCACTCCAACTAAAGGTCACAACCATCAATTGTTTGTTTTTTGAGCCATGATTTCTTTAGCCTATGATTAGTTTCCTGACCAGGTAGTTGTGTGTCATCCGTGGATTTGTCTGTCCAGCACATACATATTAATTTTTCACATTTAATTGCACATTCTCAAATGCAAAATAGAGTTTGACAGAATGGCTGCAACTGAACAGAAAGGAAATGCACTCACCCCGAGTTTCTTTGCAAACTACAGTGTCACCTTCCATTTGCATTCTGCCAAGTTTTCTAAAAAGGGGTAAACTTTGAGCAGAGTCACAAGAGTGTTTTCCTCACCATCAGGCTGGTTATCATCTGTCTTTTAAAAGGAGTCCCTATAGTTTCACGTTTCAAATTGGTTCCACATGTAGAGCAGACAGACTCCAACTGCCACATGGAAACCAGAGAGGAAACTCTGCCCATTCTTCCCTTCTCTCCTCTCCTCTTCTCACTTCGTCTATATTTGGTAGCTGGAATGTAAATAACCCAGCCTATCAGTCAAACTATGTTGATGTAGGTTGTGCATTTCACTGAAGGTGAAGTTTACGGGGCCCACGTTGGAATTCACTGCTGGGCACACAAAACCTCTTCAGATCCACAGTATAACCAGTCCCTCTATGAAACACACCGGGGACTGCTGCTCATTGTGTTCTCAGCTGTGCTTTCCTGTTCCTTTTCGCTCCACGTCTGCGTCTGTGTGGGAGAGAGAAAGAAAAATAGAGGGTGGACATGCTTGTACTGATTGCACCGATAGAGTCTCCATCAGCTGAGCTTGTCCACACACACACACTCCCTTAACTTTCTCTCTCTCGTGCACACAAAGCTGTTTTTGCAGCACTGGGACCCAAAGTTCTGCAGTCGCACCAAAAACAACTCAGCTCTCCGCTGTTGTGCCTTTACTAGGTTTAAATGGCCAAACTTCAAGGCCATCGCACATGCAGACACATGCACATATAGATGCAATCTGTAAATAAACACAAAATCTCATTTATCTTGGATAATATACACTATTCGCAAAGGGCAACAACCCTACATATATTCCAGTTAAATAAACCAAGCGATATTAAATCACAGGAAACGTCAATGTTATCATAAACTCAGGTTTCTGGCGATAATGAATGATTTTGCTGAGGCAGCACACTGGCCCTGGTCCTCAGGCACACTGACCCAGACGTCCAAACACCCACACACATTTATGGCATAGACACAGAATTATTTACCGCCAGGCATCTACAGCTTGAAGAGTGTGGATGTAGCATCAAAGTGCATGAGTGGTTTCATAAAAATACATTTAAGAGGCACGGCTCAATGATTCAGACTTATAAAAAAAAACGTAACCATTGTCTGTTAGTATTGTCATTAATGTTGTGTTGTCAAATACACCGATCAGGGATAACATTATGACCATCATGACTCATCAGAGAATAGTCATGGGCTTTCTGAGGGTGTCCTGTGGTGTCTGGCAACAGTGGGGGCCTTTTTGGTTGAGGGGAGGGTCCTCTGTGGATCATCCCACAGATACTTGATCAGTTTGGGATCCAGTGAATTTAGAGGCCAGGTCAACACCTTGTGCTGTTCTTCATGTTTTTTTTTTTTTTTTTAGTTGTTCCTAAAGCGTTTTTGTGTGTCTGTCTGTGTCAGGCTGCATCCTGCTGGGGATGGCTGCTGCCATCAAGGAGTGTCATTGCTATGGGGTAGAGGGGCCTGGTCTGGTCTAGGTGGGTGCTACATGTCTAAGTAACATCCACGTGAATGAATGCCAGGTCCAAAAAGTCCGGTCAGTAAACAAGACTCACGTTATCAAGTGAAAATCATCTTCAAAAAGAGGTTGCTTTTCAGTGGAGAGACCAGGTAGCTGTGATGATGCTCATTCAGATTCTAATGCTAGTTGAGTACGACTAACAGAGAGGGGGGCTTTGTTCAAACACCCGGTTTGGATATGATAACATTAACGGCTCCAAATGAACAGGAAGAACCGGGTGCCAAAATTAACACTGCAGTGAGCCAATGTTGAAAATATCCCGTCTGTCACACCGGCTAGCCTTAATGGAATGCAGGCCTTATTAATGCTTTGCTCCCTGCCTGCAGTGACTTGTCAAAAAGGGGGAGAAAAAAAAAAGGTGAACAAGGTATACCATTCACTGCAGCGATCATCAAGACCTCATTTACATTCATTATTTTAAAAAATAAAATGATTCAAATGTGAACCTAATTAGAACCAAAACAAAAATGTCCACTAACAGCACCATATGCATAATAATCACAATAACATGAACCATTCTAGCTAAATATCCTAGTCCATCCAAAAAATGAAGCATTCAAACTAAACATGCTAGTCCATCTTTAAAAATCTGTTAACACTGGAGATACAGCAAACTTTTGTAAGAAGACTTTTAAATTAAATTTAAATTTAAAAGAATTTATGGGTTTTGCATTTGTACTCAGGAAAGTGGTCAGTCAGGGTTTAATAAAGATCCACTAGCTTGCCTTAACTGATAGCCAACAACTGGTGCATAGCCAAATCGTTCAAGGTGGAGCTCACGGTCAAGAGTTTTTGTTTAAACCCAATAGTTCTCGACAAATACATGCACTGTTGCACCTTCAATCAATGCTAGTTTTAAAGATGCCTCCTTGTCTCCCTCATTCTTAACACACTTCACCCCTGAGTCAGTCAGCGTACAAATTAATGCATACTAATACACACTTAAAACATGTAGACGCTAATGTAAAGTTCCTGTAACTTCATATCATGACAGTTTGATGATTATTACCAGATGTAAATACGATAATTTGAAATTTACACAACCAACAGGAATAAAAGCTTGGATAAGCTCTATTAAACTAGTTTACAAGGGTTGAATACCGTATTTATTTTAAGGTATTTTAAGGTATAATAAATTGCCCAACAGCCATGATTAATTTGACCGACTCAACTATGAATTTCAATAAGTGTCTGAGCCTTATCCCACTGGCCTTAGGGCAAATAAACCGGTGACAAGGTAAATGAACGATGCTTATAAAGCACATTTACAAAAACAGCAGCCAAGCGGTGGATCATGTGCCGTGTGCGTAGAAGAGAAGGGCTGCTGCTTTGAGGTGTTGACTTTGCAGTGCAATGACACTAGACAGAGAACAATAGTAACTTCAGAGACACTTTGCCTCCCACTCGAAGCATTGGGAGCACAACTCTGAGAGGGACGCTGTCCACACACAGCCATCTGCTGCTCGTCTCCGTGTAGAGGTGGCTTGTGTATCGATGAACACTCATGACGGGCCGTGTGAATTGTTTGAGAAAACCAAATAGTGGGCGGCGAAAGAGAAAGACAGGGTCGGGTGAGGAGAAGGTGGAGAGTGGGGCGTTTGGAGAGACTGTACAGAACGACAGGGAGAGTGCGGTTTAGGCCTCAGCGGGACATAGACAGTGTGTAGGCTACGTTGGTACGAGCCAGTCTGTTTTGCCAGTCAGGTTCATTTTTGTTTTTACTTCCCGCTTCACTTTCAACAATGGCGACTGAAACTTTCGAACCTCCTCAGTTAACCTTTCCGGGATGTGTTCCATCTTTATTGATCCAAGACAATCAATTCGAAAATTGTGGAGATGGAGGAGCAGCCGGAAAAACTAAAGCGGAAATATGCTACTACCAAGCGGACCAATCACAGCTCTTGCAGTCTGCGAGCCTTCTGGGAAGGTGCACATCAGGTCATGGTGTTAGGGTCTGCATAGGTTCTGGGCTGTTGCCATAGCTACGATGTCAAATTGACGCACAAGCCTAAACCGCCTATGTCCCAATGTCTGAGGACTACAAATGGAAATGAGTTTCTAGCTAAAAACGTCCTGTTTGCACAACGTGATGTATTTGTACCAAGTGTTCATTAACTTGCACTATCCTCACCAAATAAACAAGTAAGAAAATAAATAGCGCGTGAATAAGTTTGGAAACTGCAGTGTTTATAGCCACTCTTCATAGTGGACGTGTTATAACAGCTCAGCACTAACAGCCATTTGCTTTATGATGCCTGATGGGTTTACAACAGCTGTGGTCCCCCCCATCCCCTCAGAGCCTTTGGACAAGAAGAGAGAGCCTTGTAAAAAAAACAAAAAAAAAAAACAGTGCTGAGTAAGAATGTCAGTTTCCTTATGTTAGTGTGTATGTGTGTGGTCAGCTTGTTCGTAAAAACGACACCTGTGAGGGTTTTGTGTCTGGAGGTGAAATATCTACAAAGTCAACGTAGGAAGCAGAATCAATAAGTGAAAGCGAAAAACAGGAAAAATAGAAAAACATGTTCTCCCTCTGTCTGCGTGGGTTCTCTCCGGGTACTCCAGCTTCCTCCCACCATCCACAGGCATGCTAGTTAGGTTAATTGGTGATTCTAAATTGGCCGTAGGTGTGAGTGTGAATGGTTGTCTGTCTCTCTGTGTTAGCCCTGAGATAGACTGGAGACCTGTCCAGGGTGTACCCTGCCTCTTGCCCAGCTACAGCTGGGATAGGCTCCAGCCCACCCGCGACCCTCCAGAGGACAAGCGGTTACAGAAGATGAAAGAATGAAATAGAAAAACATGCAATGTGGAAAATATTTACATTTGGCAGCTACTCTATGAGGCTGGGCAGATCTGGCTGACCGGCAACGACATTTGAGGTTGAATATTTGTTGGTGTGTACATATATCTACCTGTCAGTCCTCTGGCGTTGTCTACGAGGGACGTAGTTGTACTGAACTACAAAAGCGATTGCATTGGAATAGTTTTTAAGTACAAAATATACAAAAGTAAAAGCACTTTGAAATACTCAGTTACCTCAGAATTGTACTTTACTGCATGACTTGGGTAAATGTACGTAGTTACTGTCTACAACTGCAAATTTCCAGTCACAAAACTGTTTATAGTTCTATAGCTACTCATTTGTTGACTAGGTCAATAAATGAGCAGCTGTAACCTAAAGTGCCACTGAACCTCTAAATGTAATACCTGTTAAGTCTCTGGAGAGCGACCAAGAAGTAACGAAGCCGTGCAGCATTTATAATCATGATAAGGTTGCTGTGCCCTCGAATTTGCATTTTTATCTACAGTTTAATTTTGTCTTAAGCAGACGTAATTTGGCTGCCGCCCAAGTGTACTCTCTTTCTCGTGCATGAGCGAAATTATTTTGAAATGTCAGCCTCGGTTATCTTTTGGCTGCCACTTCTCTCGGCAAACATTCGCTCTCATGCATCACCTTCCTCCTCTTAGGAGAATGGAATGTGTGTCGGGGAGCAGAATCGACCACGTGTGCACTCCCGCTGCAGCCATATGGAGCAAAGAGTTTTGTGCCACAGAGTAATTACTTTCAGAGCTGTGATCTGATGTCTGGGATTCATTCCGCACGCTACAGATGAAGAATATAAAGCACTGTATTACCTTTATTCATTTGCCAAGGGGAAAAATCAAATCTGTTCGCTCACAAACGAAGCTTCTCATAAACAGAGCGTCCCCCTTTCAAGGGGAGATTGGTTTTGGGACTCCGAACAGAAAGAGATGTTTTGTGGCTGCCTGCGGTACATATTTTGACATCATTAGGTAGCTTTTAGAAAATGGGCAACAATGAAAGGCAGATGGATCTTTTTCTTTTACAAGAATGCTCCTCATAGTCAGAACGGTCAAACCTTGAATTCATCAACACATAGCCATAAATCTGTAGAAGACTGCACTTGTAAAGCATTTTGTGTTCATACTACTCCTCATCAAAAGGACTTAATAACTACATTCCCGATTTATCTCAACTGATGACTATAATCATAACCCATTTACTAGGGCTGTCACCTTTGCATTCAGTTTGAATGCACATTATGTTTGGCAAAAAAAAAATAAAAATATGATGCGGTTGTAATGATGGGTGTTGCCAAACTCTTCAAACAGAATGACCAAATGACAGTTGCAGTCTAGATCTTTTTGGAGTTTTTGATTCAAGATTCAAAGAGGAAACATGTTTCCCTGTACAATGAAATTCTTCTTTTGCCATCCACCCAAATGCCTAACAATATAAAATCTTAGAAACAGAATATAAAATGGTACATATAATACAAAATAAGAAATAGGTGCAAATTAGAGTGTAAGCAGAAACTGAAAAAGTGAACAGTGCATAGTATGACATGAAGTAGTCCATGATTATAGACTTCTTCAGTCTGCATTTCACGGTTTTGTAACTCCGTCCAGAGGGTAGAAGTGTGAACAGTCCATGCTGGATGTGGGTGGTGTTGGAAGCAGCTCTCCTGTGGATTCTGCTGGTAGATGCTCTGCAGAGAGGGCAGTGGAGCCCTCCACTCTTTACTACTCTCTGCAGGCGTTTGCGGTCTGCGATAGTAGTGCTGCCATACCACACGGAGATGCGGCTGATCGAGATGCTCTTAACGATGCAGGTGTAGAAGTTGGTGAGGACCTTAGGCGACATACCGAACTTTCTCAGCCTCCTCAGGTAGTACAGCCGCTGTTGAGCCTTCTTGACCAGCTGTGTGGTGTTCAGTGTCCAGGTGAGGTCTTCACGTGTGTGACACTTTGACATGTGCGACCTGCAGAAAATGCTTGAAAGTATGTCAAATGCCTCACAGTTCATCCACAGGTTGGCTGCATGTGACTGCAAGTACTGTTTAGAAGAGACTATGAATGGTAGCAGTAGTTGGCTCACAAAATGTCAGCACGCACATGATGGGTTCATTATTATCTGGGCAGTTCCAACGCCAGGTTTTATTAATACAATACTGACACAGTATGATGAGTTTTAAGTATTCCCTCTGCTTAACCACAGTGCAAATAACTTCCTGTGCTTTGAACTTAATGTAGCACATACTGTGGTTACTTAAATAACCTGGTTTCTCTGAGTAACCTTACTATTAAAGAGCATTTGTCTAAGTTAACTTGCACCCAAATGACGGGAGCACATAATTCCTTTTACAAAGCTCAGATTGGCTTGGTTGAAAAAACAGATAGTTTGATTAAATTCACCTTTACAACAAATATCCACAATATATGGTAAAATATTTGCATCTTAAAACTAGGCACGATAAGCAGGAGCAATGAATTATTATGGATGCAAGGTTTCTGTCTGAAACAACTAAATATTTGAATGAGAGATATTTACTACTGTTTGAATTTTAATCTAGCTCTGATTCTGTTTAGGCTGTTTACACAATGTGTAGACTCTCTCTTGAGCTCTTCTCATGAGGTCCTCATTTTATACCTCTAGCTGTACTGTGTTACTCCTTTTCTTTCATTAATATCTAAAGATGGTGAGTAGGAAGAGGAGCTGTCAGGCTTTGGCGCTGTGCATGTGACTGGAAACGAGGCCTGATGTTTTGTTCCACTGTAGAATGTAAGCTACAAAATGTGAGCAATTTATAGTCGTTCCTGTTTAAATGTTTACAGGAAAACTAGTGAGTTTTCTGAGATGCATGACTCAAAGTGATCCTGCTCCCGTTTATCATTACTGTCGGTCACACACGCACAGAACCGTACCCTACATGAACATGTATGCCGACAACTATGCAAATTAGAGAATATGCCATAACATGCACGGTGCACACGCCGCTCACAAAGCATTTACTCTCCCCCACGACACACTCCCGCACGTTTGTGCTGTCAGCGACAGGCTGCCAGATTGCCCACTGTCACAGTCCAGCTACTCAACAGACACATGATGGCAGACAAGCCACCGTGCAGACAGACCACACACATACAACCACAAGACAATGGATGACAGCTGGTGCCACACAAACAGAACGCAAAAAGACGGATCCCTCCAACTATCTTGCTCCTGTTTTCTGTCCAAGCATGGGAGAATAGTCAATAATTTATTAAGCAGTTTAGCTATTAGCCTTTAGCAGCATGACGCCCATATGTTTGGGGTCGCACAGTGCAGATGCTTCACAATAAACGCTCTCTGTTGGTGCTGAAAAACTATTTGAGTGACTCCTTTATAAAATTTGTATTCATCTAACTTGCCTGAGTGTCTAGCTTGCATCTTGCTCCGTGCTCTCTTCACCAGTCAGCTGCTAACTTTTTATTCATCAGTGCAGCTTTCACCGCGGCTGTGCTACCAGATGAGTCAAAGCGGGTTGATGAGTTCACTGTTACAGGATGAGTTAATGGTCATTAACAGCCCTGAAATGAGAAGTGCTTTGACTGGATGTTTCTGCTGAGCGTCATGTAGAAGGAAAGCAGTAAAACAAATGTTACTCGATTGATGAGAACCCATTTTTAAACGTGGGACAGATTGAGGGGCCCCGGGCCAAACATTTGTTGTTGGGCCCGTAATGACCACTGTGGTACATGACAGTTTTATTATATCCCCAGAAACTTTCCACAGTGCTGAAATGTTCAATTGAGCAACCCATTAATAATTTAATAGAAAATCTAATAAAAGAAAATATATACGTTTCTAGTTTCTTAAAATATAAGCAGCACTAGTTCTTCAGTTTTCTAGGATACTATTGTCTTAAGCTGAATTCACCAGTTTCGACTGGTCAGAAGAAACTGTTCAATTGAATATTGTTATTTGGAGCTTCAGGAAGTCACTACTGTCATTGTCAAACTGCAAAATTGAAATTGGCACTACTTGTGTTTCACCCAAATGCTACCCAGTCCACAACATGCATGAGTAATGGCAGCCTGGTGAGACAACAAAACAATACCATACCAAGTAACGGCTGTCACGTTACTCCAGTGATAAGGAAATGTTTTTTTTTTTTTTTTTGCCCAGTGTTGAGCAGACCACTGTGCAGCGTAAAGTTTGTTAAAAGTCTATTAAAATGCAGGGAACCTCTACACCTCTGTTATGAATGATCACTAAAGACACCATAAGTGGTCTGTCTCATTAGTTATGACATCCTTTTAAAATATCCTCTCTTTATAGCTGCTAACTGACTAAATAAATAATAAATCCAACCAAGAATGATGATTGTGAATCCCCACCTGAATAGGCTTTGTGTAATTCTTCTTAAAGGGGAACTATTGTTTTTTACAACCTGGATCTTAATTCTGTAGTTGTTCTGACGATATTTAGATGTGCGTGTATCCATATAGTGGGAGTGACTGGGGCACCGAAACGCAGCCTCAAAATAACGCATTATCTGCCGCAAAACTCGTTCATTTCACCAATATTTTGTTATGATATGCTAGTGCTATTCCCCGTTGAGTCCGGAGTTACCTGTTATCATCATTCAGGGTCTGTAGACTGACCCAGATTTTCGCGGCAGATAATGCGTTATTTAGAGGCTGCGTTTCGGTGCCCCAGTCACTCCCACTATATGGATATACGCACATCTAAATATCTACAAATGACACAAAAGTTATATGGGTGAGTAAATGATCGTATTTTATGCCAGAAATAAGGTCCAGGTTGTAAAAAACAGTAGTTCCCCTTTAAATACTCTACTGTGCCCTAAAAGATGTCAGTGTTTATTTGCATACAAAGTGCAAAACTGTGATTAGATCTCAAGTGCTGGCTCAAGATGCATGTAGAGATGGCTTTTAACGCCATGCATCCCTAATGCATGCTTTGAGCAGGCCCAGAATCCTTTATCAAGACCAGAGCCGTAAGATGGAGGTAGAACCCCCGTCACCGTTAATAGTGTGCTTCAGTGGAGCAATTCTGTGATTACAGCAGTTATACAGACAACTAGTTGGGATGAACCAGACCTTTCCGTTTATATCTGGTGCACCTGGCCTGCTTTCTGGCCTGACTGATAGTCCAGTCTTTGTGCACACCAATACAGTACTCTCAAAATATTGATCTTCATCGGAAACATTTAACCTTCCTCTCAGTGGCGCAGGACATCCCCTAGATGATTAAATCCATTTTACGCTTCACCGTTGTAACTTGATTTAACGAAAGCTTTCCAGAGAAGAAAGTTGCTGACAGGAGAGGAGGAAAGTGGACTGCTCACGTTTCACTCTACAGGAAGAGACGTGTTAGGTTTCTTCTTCAAAGAGGACTCCTGTTGGTAATCTTTAGATATAAACCTTTCTAAAGGCCAGAATTAAATTATACCTAAATCAGTGTGCACTACACGGTACATGGTTTTAATTGCTGTGTTGAGGCGCATGTAGGGTGAAGTTCTTACTTGCCAGTTCACTTTCTTCTCCATACAGAAAGTAACTGTCTAGATGAGTCATTTCCAGATGTGTGATATTAATTCCTGTTTGTGTGTTGTTCCATAACTCACTGATCCATTAGTATCCATTTGCCGAAGGCATGTTCGCCCTTTCCCTAAGACTGTAAATACATTAAGATTATTGCTTACTTCTATCCTCTTTCTACACTATAGCATCCTCTCCTTTACTATATTAATACAGTGTCCTTCTGTACCATACAGCTACCTCTGTTATTGGGCGCTGACCAGGGAATATATTCTGCCTTTCTCGTAGTGTGTATGCACGGTGCAGAGGCGGGTGGAAAGGAACAGGTGGGTGGAATGGCCGTTTCATGCAAATGAGCCAGCACAAGGCGAGGAGATGACATTTTGTTGGAAACTTTAGTTTTATCATCCTTCAGGTGTTCCAAACTCCACGTCTGCTTTTAACTGCTTATTCTTTCCCTCAGGGAACGCTAAAGGCATAGTGGAAATGCACCAGGAGAATAAAATAATCTTGTAACATATAAGTAAATACACCAGTTGGCACTTTGCAACTGGTAAATCGATGCAGTTAATGTGACTGTAGGCACAGTTCCAGTGAAGCATCTGCACTGAGCTGTGGATTAGTGCTGAAACAGTTCTGTATTAAGTATGGAACTTGTGTTAGGATGTTGTAACTTGAAGGGTATACTGTTGTTGTTTTCACATAAGACATAGGATTAATTTCGCAATTTTGTTATACACCGATCAGCCACAACATTATGACCGGACAGGAGAAGTAAAAACACTGACCATCTTGTGACAATTCAGTGTTCTGCTGGGAAACTTTTGGACCTGGCATTCATTGGTGTGGATGTTACTTAGACATGTAGCACCCACCTAGACCAGACCAGTCACCCCCATCTTGTTGGCAGCAGGATGCAGCCTGACACAGGCACACACACAAAACGGCACAAGGTGTTGACCTGGACTCCAAATTTACTAGATCCCAAACTGATCAAGTATCACTGGGTTGATCCACAGAGGGTCCTCCACTCAACCCATAGGACCCAGAGGCCCCCCTGCTCGTGTTCCCAGACACCACAGGACACCCTCAGAAGGCCCATGTCCATTCTCTAAGGTAGATGTCTTCAATACAGGGAGAACATGCAAACTCCATATAGAAGGTCGGCCTGGATTCGAACCCAGAACCTTCTTGCTGTGAGGCATCAGTGTTTTACATCAATGTTTTACATAAAGTGTAAAAATCTCTCCCTATGCTCTTATGGAGAGCTTATTCTTCTTTGGTTGATTTAAACCCAGCAGCCACAGCACAAATTCAACAAACTGAAAGTAACCAACATTTTATAAGAAAACATCTTTCTTCCTCTTCCTATGGCCGCTGCGCTCCCATTATTATCTCTGTAGAAAAATAGAACGGTATCAGGCTGTGATCTCTCAACTCATTTATTTTTCATCTTTCATGTGCTGTCATCATCCTCCGACTCGGGCACATCAGAAAATGAAGTGAGCAGTTTTCTGAATGCAGTCTGTGTCCTGGTACATCAGATTTACTTTTGCTGCGGTGCTTTTGAATTTCTTTCATCTTTCTTCTCGCATCCTTTTGCTTTGTTTGTGCGAGAGAAAAAGAGGATCTGACCACTTTCATTAAGGTCCCCTCTCCACTGACAAGCTGCACACACACACATTCTCTGTTCCAATCATTCGCTTCTACAAGACCTGCTTAGATGTTTTGATATGCCTTTTCTCTCCTCTCCGTCTCTTCCCTCTTTCAACACTCTTCACTCTCCTTTCAACGTGGTCAGTGGAGCAACAATATCAGGCCAGGTTTGAATCAAATGTCTCAGTAACTGGAACCAACAGTAACGTTGTTGTTAGGATTAACTATAAAAAGCTTTGTTGATCCTTTCTCTCTTATTCTGGACGTCATCTAGGATCAAAAGGTTTAAATTTGTGCAATACGTTGGTTTATGTACAATATGTGCAAAAATTAGACCTTTCCCTGACGCCCTCACAGGTGAAACATAACGAGAAATTTATCATTCTGGTCCAGCAGATAAATATGCATGAATTGGTATTTTAGTCTATCTGATAATTCTTTCTGCAATTAAGTCAACTGTTCAGTTAAATTAAATGAACTTTTAAAGCACAGTAACACTGTCACTTTCTATTACATCTGTTGCAATCACAGTCAATTTAGTTTGACCTCTTAAGTCCAAGGGTGCTGGAAGGTTAAGCTTGCCTAAAAAGACAAAATAAATCAGGAATAGCTCCAAAACTGTCAGGTTCATATGCATCCTATGGTCTCTATGGGTCGGTACGACTTATGGGTGATTACTGATTCTTAAAGCAAACAGGGAACTCCATCTTCCTCCCACTGTCCAAAGACATGCTCGTTAGGTTCACTGGTGATTCTAAATTGGCCGTAGGTGTGAGTGTGGATGGTTGTCTGTCTCTCTGTGTTAGCCCTGAGATAGACTGGAGACCTGTCCACAGTGTACCCCGCCTCTCACCCGATGACAGGATAGGATAGGCTCCAGCCCACTCACGACCCTCCAGAGATTTTACGACCAAAACCAGAAAACAGAAATAAATGTACCACTGCACCGAAGTACTCAGTTGTGGTTGTTGGCTTTCACATCAAGCAGGATTATATAAAAATACTTGATGAATCCCGAAATATTTTTGCTCTGCGACATACTGGCATGCAAATTTAGCTACCAGGTTTTCTACCATAGAGACGTATGGTGTCAACTTGCATAATGTGAAAACGTATTGGGCACATTTACTTGACTTTTGCAAGCAAATCCACTGAATGGAAGGATTCTACCGACATTAATAGACCCCAGTCCAGACTGAACGTTATCAGTGCTGTGACATGCTCTGACTTCCTGCCTCTCTCTGTTTATCTCACACACAATCTGCATCTTCCGAGGTTGAAGCACGGCTGTTGGTGGATAGATGACACCCGTGAACACATGCATGATGTCTCGCTCTCAAGGGATTGCGTGTCTCTCAGATTGAATTAAACCAAACCGTGCTAACTGATTATTCTCTGAGTCTGTGGATCCTCTTTGATCCAGTTGGAGAGATGTTCTCTGCTTGGGCGGGGGATTGTGTGGGTGTGTAGATGTGTTTATGAGTGGGTCTTATGTATGTATTCATGCGTGTTTGCTTGCTGATAATTGAAGCTGGCACAGACAGAGACCTCCTGACCTCATATATTTCAAACATGATTCCAGCTTTGATGGCTCTATTAAACCAATCACAGCTACTGTATCATTTCAACTACTTTGTGTAACGTCAGCTCCCTGACGTCCTAATTCTAACCTTTTATCGTTAATATGGCATTAAACCGTCTTTTCTTTCTAATATGTATTCATTATTCAGTAAACAAATTACAACAGTGCTTCCCTCTACTGCTTCTCTGCTATAAAGATGTTTAGTTACCTTAGCTACCTTGCAACGATACAACCAAGTAGTTTGCCTGATGCACCTTTTGCAGAAACCGTTTAATTCCTCCTTGTTGGTCGAATGCTTTGGTATTTTGATATTTCCTTCAATACTGGATGACTTGAGATACTGTTTGGGAAGTTCATGATTGGGTTAAATTTGGATAACTTTGTATTGACGCGGCTGGCGGCACAGCAAGAAGCCTCACAGCAAGAAGGTTCTGGGTACGAATCCATTGGCCGACTGGGGCCTTTATGTGTAGAGTTTGCATGTTCTGTGTGTGTCTACGTGGGTTCTCTCCGGGTTCTCCGGCTTCCTCCCACTATCCAAAGTCATGCTCGTTAGGTTCATTGGTGATTCTAAATTGACCGTAGACTGGAGACCTGTTCAGGTTGTACCCCGCCTCTCGTCAGATGACAGCTGGGATAGGCTGCAGCCCGTACAAGACCCCATTCAGACTGAACTGTGCCATCTCCGGTGATCATCAAGTGTTCCAGCAATTGTTTATGGATGCTGCTTCCCATAATATGATCACACCTCAGGCTCAGTACATCAATACTTTTAGTAACATACTCTAACATACTTACTACATCAGTGCATTAGCATAACAGATGCAATTTAGCACTAAACAAAGTAGCTATGTTTTATTCTGAGCAAAGCACACGCTGTGACCACATTTTAAGCAAATCTACACAAGTAAATAAACTCTTTGTGCAGGCCACTATTGTTGTACAAACATTAGGAGCTCGTTCATTCAGACGGTGCCGCTAATTCTCCAGGCAGAGCCTTTAAGTGTTTGCAGATGAAGAGGGCGGAAGGAGATGATGTAAATGATTACAGAAAAAAATAGAAGGAAATATGACACATCTCTTAGACATGTGGATGCATGGTGATTGGTGATTGGCCAAATCCCAGTTAGTTAGTTCACATTTGTTTTGACAGTCCATAAAGTTGGAGTTTGTTCATCATTAGTGACACAATGTCAAATTTTGTAGTCACAGTACTGACTGATAGATATATATACCAGTCATCACCCTACTTGACAGACATGTACCATCCTGTTCGCTGTAGCCGCTTGTCCTCTGGAGGGTCATGGGGGATGATGGAGCCTATCCCAGCTGTCATTGGGCAAGAGGAGGGGTACACCCTGGACAGGTCGCCAGTCTATCGCAAAGAGACAGACAACCATCCACACTCTTATGCACACCTTGTATGTCTTTGGACGGTGGGAGGAAGCTGGAGTACCTGGAGAGAACCCACGCAGACACAGGGAGAACATGCAAACTCTACACAGAAAGGCCCCAGTTGGCCGGTGGATTGGGACCCAGAACCTTCTTGCTTACACCACTGTGCCATCCTTAAGTAAAGTTAAGTACATCATTAAGTGCATTTGTTCTAGCCATGTAACGCTAACTACAGCACAGATGGCTGGCTAATGCCCTCCCAACCTGATGGCCAGTTTCCACTTGTTGATGTAAAGACCTCCATCTGGTATGTTTAAGTTCCCTATAACAGCTCTGTTGGCTTTATGGCAGCGTTAAACACGGTTTTAGACACACACCCCTCATTTGTGTCGGCACGCTGCTCTCTCAGGGTTTTTTTCTTTCTTTTCTTTCTTCTGCTGTTGCTTGTCCTGTCTCTTTATACAGACCGATGAAAGGTCTCAAAGATGAGATGGCATAATGAGACAGTTTTCCGCCTCCAGACATCACCGCCTCACCCCCCTCCCCTCCCCTCCCCTTCCTCTCCCCTCCGTCCTCTCCTGGGGCTAGCTGGCTGGCTGCAGCACCTGTTGCGTGTCTCGACCTAATGCTGCATACCTCCCCTGCAGCCCTCAGCTGGGAGAGAAGAAAAGGAGGGAGGTTGAAAAGAAAGAGAAGTGTGTGTGTGGGGGGGGGGGGGGGCTGGGGAGCTGTCAGGTAGTCAGACACCTGGCCTGTCAGAGCGGGCAGAAGGTTATTAGGGTAGGATGTGTGTATGTGTATGACAGATACACATCTGTATAGTGTGTGTGCGTGAAAGGGGGAGCTTCTGGCCTTCAACTGTCAGAGCAGCTCAATGAGAAGAGTGGAGCCAGACAAAGAGGCAGGAACACAGACACAAATAACATGTCAGGAGGGAAAAAAGAAAACTTGGAAAGATACCAGGTGGAAAATGTTTTTAGTTTAGCAGTGTTTTTTTTCTTTTGAAATAACAGAGTAAATGTTAAAATAATATAAACTCTGTAAGCTTGTGTCTTTTAAGGATATGTGATCCTTACAACAGTGTGTCATCTCTGTGAAATTAGTGGTTTCGCTGTAATTTCTGTCAAAGTATTTATTCTGCAGATCAAGGTGCGTGGCGGCCAAGTCCAAACACAAGAAACCTAAAGTACAGCCATGCACGCCGCATGAAAAATACGTCCTGTTTCTACTTCCCATCACTCTCTCTGTTTCTCTCTCTTGAATTCTTCTGCAGAGAGGTGTTGAAGGCAACAGCACACTCCCCTGTTGACACTTTCACACTAAGCCGAGCTAAGCCGCACATGCCTGGACGCTAATTAGCGACACTCAGCCAAAGCGAGCGCAAACTCGGATGAAAGGAAGCGGCTGCACACCGCCGAGGGAAAACAAGAGTGAGACGTTTGCACATTAAGATACAGTGACTTGTGAATTGGTTTTGGTGATAACAGCAGTTGTTTTAATGTCAGCTCCCTGCATGGAGCCACTGTTGTGCAAGGATTTAGGGATGCATGCTGGATGTTGGTGCTGAGCAACTGAGTAATGTAGAGCCTTTGTTGTCGCAGGAGCCTGAAGAGAAATGTTCATTGTATTTAAATTTAGACTGCATCTTTGTTTTTTCTCACACACACTCAAAAATGTATGTAGATACTTCAAATTCTTCAATTTAAAGTCAGTGATATCTTAGGTACTATAGAACTGGTCAAGCCGACGATGGCGGTGTTACGTTGCATAACCCAAACACAATGAGACAGACATGTGTAACAACTTCATTGTTGGTTTAACGCTCAGAGTGCTTTGCAGCAGCTTCGTTTCTTGAAGCAGCGGGCAATTGCTTTCACTGAAGAAAGGGCTCTGAAAAGCCATTGTATACTACCTTCCGCGCACCAAACAGCGGGCAGACGCAGTTTGAGACTAGCTGGTTACACAGTGGAGACATTAACAGGTAAAGAGACACATATTTTCTTCTTCAGTAGCTGGTGACAATACTGGAACCCACCAAGAATACTAAAGAGTGAATGCTAGACTTGTGGGTTTGAAACTGTGGTTATAGCAAGTTAAACTAATTTTCTCATTTCAATATCTGGCTTCACTATTGCCTAACAACAACAGTCTTACATGATTAGTGTCATGAGATGATAATCGCTAAGTTAGCTCAGCGTTTCCCAGTCTGTGTTTCACATAATGCAATCGGTGTTTGCACCAAATGACGAAACACAACAATTTATTGTGCAATGGAGAATGGACATGGGCCTTCTGAGGGTGTCCTGTGGTGTCTGGCAACAGAATGTTGTTAGTGGGTGGGGCCTTTGAGGGGAGGGGCCTCTGTGGATCATCCCACAGATACTTGATCAGTTTTGGATCTAGTGTATCTGGAGGCCAGGTCAACACCTTGTGCTGTTCTTCATGTTCTTTTGAGCTGTTCCTAAAGTGTTTTTGTGGCTGCATCCTGCTGGGGATGGCTGGGTTATGGCAAGGAGTGTCATTGCTCTATGGGGTGGGGGTGCCTGGTCTGGTCTAGGTGGGTGCTACAAGTCTAAGTAACATCCACATGAATGAATGCCAGGTCCAAAAGCTTCCCAGCTGCCACAAGTTGGTCAATGTTATTTACTTCTCCTGTCAGTGGTCATAATGTTGTGGCTGATTTGGTATCAACTATAATACTAAATAAATATGACACATTTAAAATAAAATAAAGTCGCTGCAACCAATGCCAGGACAGAGAGCCTAGTGAATGTGTAAGTTAATACGCTTATGATGTTTATACACCATATTTAATATTTAGGATTAGATGAGATTATGATTAGATTGAGTATTAAAAGTTTAAAAGCTTAAAAGTTTTAGGTTTTTTTTTACCTCAATGGTGCAAACATGTGATGTTATGCACGTGACTCTGTTAACATAACCAGTTACGTGGCAGGTTAAGAAAGTTATGATATTGATATTGAAATCCAGGATTAACACTGACATTGCTAACCCTAAAAAATGTATTCATTAGTTCCCAGTAATAACACATCTTGACCACTAGGGGAAGCACACACACATTAAACAGCTAAAAGACTAAAGAGAGTTGTAAAAATAAACTCACCGGCTGCTCCACATGCATCCACACATACGCTGCTGTTCCAGGTCACATCCAGCTCTGTGAATCTCTCCTGCTGGGCGTGCACTTTTAATCCGGCCGTAGTAGTAGTTTAACCGTGTAGGCCTAGTAGGACTTTATACATCGTCACAGAGAGGCTAGGTCAATACGATGACTGCTCCATTGTGCCACTGGGATGAGGCTGTGAAATCCACCCAAGTGCTGTGAAATATATAAAAAAAAGACATTTAGAGCTTAGTAGGGACTGCCAGTCCTCTTAGCAATAATCTCATATATTTAGAGTAATTCACCAGAGTCATACACTAAACGCAAGTGATTCAGTGACATTAAATTGCAGCTCCTTCGACCAATAACAGGCTGATAGTGAAGCTTCTGTATAGAGTACCATAGCGCTGAAGATAACATTAGGTGCTTTGGTGCTTTGACACTGGTTAAATATGTACCATATGAGTACGACACACATATCTTTAAGTCTTCCATAGGGACTGTTTAAGTGTGTATAAAATGTCAGGCGTCTCTCTGCACAGGGGTCCTCCATTCCTGGGGAAGAATAATGGGATCCTTTCACAGGTGGTGAGATGTGGGAATGTTGCTAACAGCTCCTGAGATGGGAAAGACGTCTCAAGGGCCTGAAACATTCCTTCACTTGAGTAGGGGGAGAGAGAAGATGATAGAGAGAGAGGGAGCAGTCAGCAGCAGAGAGGAAAGGAGAGGAGAGGAGGGGAGGCAGGTATCTGGGTCAACCTGGCAGCCGTTCACCTATGGCTTTACTTCTAGGCGAGGGTAAAAAGTGGGGCATTCAGATAGAGCCCACACTGTTCGGGTTCATGTTGCAGTTGCTCGTGTCGTTCGGGCATGATTCCAGCTGGTGGGAATGAAAGGAAGCTTCGTTGCTGGGATAGATGGTCAATGTTACCTCTGTTGCTGTTTATCTTTCCGCTGGTAGGCCACCCTGTCTGTGGAAGAGCTGCCAGCCTGTTCTAAGACAACTTTGTTTGTGGTCTCAGCTCAGATGGCTTCTGTCACATGGACAAAAAAAACTCCTGAAAATTGGACAATAAATACTTTGACACTATTGTAGTGTGATTATGTGGATGTCAGCTTCTTGCCGCCTCTGTTTAAAGTCATCAAACGGGAGGAGTCGAGTCCAAGGTAATAAAAAACAAAAATGTCTGCGCTTTGAATTTCTCCACTTTATAGAGCTCTTAGTGATAATACAGAGAGCCATATTGGGGCAGTGACAGCACACTGTGTGAAATATGGCTCTTGCCTCTTGCTGTGCACTGCGTGCAGCCGGCAGCGCTGAATTATGGGCATGCCGCAATCGTATTGGTCTCAACTGGATAAGTCCAATTCTGCTGAAAGCTACTGGAAACACACAGCTGACACAGGCTTTATATTCTACATATTCAGATTTGTGCAGCACAATCCAGGGTGCTCTTGCCCTGATCCCTCTTTGTTACAGAATTCCTAGTTTTCTCTCATTTCCATTTTGGGTAATAAAATGGTGACTCAAAAGGTCACACATCACTAACAGAACTGAGCAAAGCACAACAACGAGTGCCAACTTTTCTTTTCTTCTTCCATTTCTTTGCAGCGTGACTCACATTTGCTTTTCACATGACAGAAAGAAATCTCAATGTAGCCTTTGGATAACCCCACAGGAATCTAAGTGCTTTATTCTGTTTAGTATCCATGCTTCAAATCAAATTTATGATCCCGCTCCATTGTATTTGTGAATGTGCTGGTCTCACTCTGCCTTCTGTTTTGTGTTTCTTTTTTTTCCTGCAGGCCTGGCGAGTGTGGTCAAAATTCTGCTGTGGTCAAAAATGGATCCTCCTCCTTTCCCCGCTCTTCCTTCTATTTCTCACGATCTCCATGATGACGATCACTCTTCCCCTTCCTTTGCCACCCGCTGACATCGACCGGCGGTCTTCCCGAGCCCTAAGCTCCGCCGAGGAGTTTAGATCCGGGCCGCGGCTTCTGGAGCCCCCTCCAGCTGCCGCCTTCCAGCAGCCACTCGGTCACATCCACAGTGGCGTCTGGAGAACGGACGCCGGAAAGGAAACTTCTAAAGTCCCACTTAAACCTTTCAGGGACGCTGCTGGTGACGACAAAAGCAACATCAAAAGGAGTAATAATTCCCACAAATGCAAAGGCATCGCATGCAAAAGAAAAGAGACGGTTGGCGCCATCAAGCAAACCAGTCATCACCATCCCCATCTCCCTGGGTTTACAGTCAACAACACAAAGCCAAAGCATAGAATTAAGCCAAGCAACCACAGTGCTGTGGTGAGGCACGCTGCACGGACCTATATTCATCTTGAAAGGAATAAATCCACACCAGAACATATCCCCGCTCCAGCAGATACCATAATAAGTGAAAGAAAGTCTGTAGGCAGACAGGCAGGCAGATGGGGGGATAGACAAATACATGGCATCCATACAAGTGCGAAGCTTGCAGGACACCACCAGGCTTTGCAAAAACACAGACCAACAACAAAGCACTCTGGGAAATCTGACAAAGTCAGTAAGGAGAAGCATGCTCCAAAAAAGCCTCTCGGGGATCTAAAAAAACGCCATAATCCCTGTGAAGATCCCTCTGAAGTGAAGAAGAATTCTGCGTCGCTGGACCGTGGGGAAGCTTTGTCCAAACCCCAGACGGGCGTGAAGAAAGATGACAGCGAGTGGTGTCAGAGCTTCAGAGAGCAGGACTTCCCGGACAGTGACCAGAGGAGGATGCGGATTAGCGCAGATCTGCAGGCTCTTCCCTGGCTCAGCTCGGATGACATCCAGAAGATGGAGCTCCTTGCCGGGGGTGAGGTAGCCAGCAAGGCCAGGGTTCCTGCTCATGGTCAGGTGCTGCAAGTGGCGTTGGATCCTCCTGTACACCAGCAGGTATGCAGTTTGACGGCTTTTGATTTCAAATTGAGGGCTCTTTGTTAGACTAAGTAAGTCTCTTAACAACATGACGGTGACCATCTGCTCTGTGCTGAACCACCTCAGTTCTTATTAAGTGTTTATTTAGCAATTAAGTAAGGGAAGAGATATTAGTCTCTTAAATAAAGCAAAGCAATGAATACATCCCAGTATTGTAAACTGAGTAAAAAGCATTTTACAGTATAACTATATTCCTCTGTCACAGAAACCGTCACTAACAAGAGATTCACATCAGCACATGACTGGACGAGGACATACAGGCTCCCACAGCGAGCGCTGCAAGCAGGGACACTGCTCCCTGGTCAAACGCACCGAGGACTGGTTTGAGGTGTTCGCCTTCCACCTGGACAGAGTACTGGGCATCAACAGAAGCCTCCCCGCAGTCCTCAGGAGTTTCCACAGTGACATTCTACCATACCGGTACACCAGCGGCATCCCCAGACCTGCAGTGTGGTGGGACCCAGATATTCAGCACCTCGCCGACAAAGACAATGACCAGAACTCAGTGCCGCTCAGCTGGGACCAGTACCAGAAGCTGCTACAGGCTGGATGTGGGCGCAGTTCGGACCTGAGGTCAGCTCCCTGCGTGGGAGTCCAGCACTCAGAGTGGGGGAGACTGGCTCTCTTCGACTTCTTATTGCAGGTAAGAGAAAGGATTTTTCTCAAGCTGTGTTTTTATCTATAGGGGAGAGATAGAGTCACACACGCAAGTAGAATAATCTTTTAATATTGGTCCAAGATTATAATAAATGTTTTCCAACCGAGGAAGGGTTCTCTAAGGATTGGTTGATTGATTGCACAGTTTAACCTTCATAGCGTGAAATAAAGTTTTATTGCTGCTGTCACTTTTTAAACTAATAATTCCCCCAGTTTTGCTGCAGAGATGCAGTGAATAGATATGAATGCAGATCAATGTGGCATGTTGAAAGCAAGTAATGGCGAGCGGAGGAGTGGGAGAACCCGAAACGCCTCCTGCATCAGTTTAAGTCGCATGCATGTATGGGAGCATTTTGGTTTCCATGTAAAATATGATGATGAAGGAAGAGACGAAACGGTTTTAATGGCAGGCAAATGTCTCCATAGCAGGGGACAAGACTGAATAGAAGTCTGCAGTCTTTCCAGACATCATAGATGGGCTATTGTGTTTAGGCTTCCATTTTCATTTTCTTTTTATGGTTGACCTTCTCCAAAGCAAAGACTGCTGACACTTTTGTTCATTTACACAGTTCTGGCCTTGGCGGTCGTAGCTGTTAGTTATCACTTATCAGTTGCCAGCTAAATTATTGTTACATGCTAGGCAGCTAAGTTGCTTACTAGACAGTAAATTTTAATTCCTAATATTGTGTAGGTCTCCCTTGTGCCTCCAAAACAGTTGTGACTCATCAGAGAATGGACATGGGCCTTCTGAGGGTGTCCTGTGGTGTCTGGCAACAGAATGTTGTTAGTGGGGGGGCCTTTGAGGGGAGGGGCCTCTGTGGATCATCCCACAGATACTTGATCAGTTTGGGATCAAGTGAATTTGGAGGCCAGGTCAACACCTTGTGCTGTTCTTCATGTTTTTTTGACTTGTTCCTGTGTCTGTATCAGGCTCCATCCTGCTGGGGATGGCTGCTGCCATTAAGGAGTGTCATTGCTATGGGGTGGGGGTGCCTGGTCTGGGTCTAGGTGCTACATGTCTAAGTAACATACACATGAATGAATGCCAGGTCCAAAAGTTTCCCAGCAGAACACTGAATTGCCGCAAGATGGTCAACGTTATTTACTTCTCCTGTCAGTGGTCATAATGTTGTGGCTGATCGGTGTATAACAAAACTGCCAAATTAAACCTATGTCCTATGTGAAAACAACAAGCTGCGGCTGATCAGTATATATAGTAATTGGGCAGAAGACGATTTAATAAAAGTTATTGCTCCAACACAGCTGAAGGAAACTTGAGATCAGGATGCTTCACACACTTGAGGAGAAACTGCACAGAAGGTCTTCGCTCTAGCTTAGTTGAGAAAATGGTGGGTTAACAGGAGGAGTCTATTCTTCTACAGAGAACTGGATGTGAGATTTTAAATGTCAGTTTTAATATCTGTCTGCAGTAATACGGCGCTAACAATAGCCTAGAGGGATTGAATGCTTACCGTTGTCTGACAATATTGTCAGCGGCTCAACGTCCTTGTAGACCTGTCTGATCTGTCCCACTCATTGGTTAAATTGGTTGTTTAAAATGCTGAATATCAAACACATTCGGCTGCTAGATGATCTGTGCTGATTTGTTGTCAGATTGTGGGGTGAATAAGTCAGCTCCTGTGGTCTGAGCCCAGTATGATGAGTTATCCTTTATTAAAATGAGCTGATTTTGCTGCAAAATGTTGCTGTTTTGATGCTGAAACGACCTCACCTGACGCAGAAGTCAACCTCATCAATCCCTGCTCTTCCTCCCTCATCATTTCTTTCTAAAACTCCGTCAGTCACCCCCCCCCCCCCCCCCCCCAAAAAAAAACAAACTGATTTCTGCTTGGCTAGATAAAGACGGACGAATGTATTAGGCTGACATTCGCTTCACAAAGTGCACAAAGCACAGAGCTGCACAAACTGGTGCTTTCATTTGCTCAGTGAATAGGAAGAGAGGACACTCGCTGAATGAGAATGACACGCGTCTGGTCTCACACTCACAAAGACACGCAGGAAACACACACCAGATGTCCTTGCCGGTCGAGATGTCGAATTTAGGATGTAATCAAAGATTCAGCACATTGTGAAAATGTGATAAGTTTCAGCGTAGCAGCCATCTGATCGCACACATACTGTAAGTATGATAAAGCCATTTGTGGACATCCTCCCACTCCTAATGAGGATTACAGGAGAGCGGCAGTGGTTATGGTATGCGGCCGAGGTAGTTATATGCAGCAATTAGACGCTATCCTGTTGACAGGTTGTTACGCTCACAGTCGGAAAGGCATCTAGTTAATTGTGACCCAACAAACCACATTTAATGGGCTCTGGTTAATGAAGGGCTGCGGGAGAGCTAATGTGGAGTATGTATAATGCACAAACATTGATTATCTATATATATCTGTGCACACAAGTCTTTATACATGTGGAAATGAGGTGGCCACTGGACAGAATATTTAATACTGAGCGGACTATTTTTGAATTTTTACAGAGATAGACGTCGGTCTTATCTGAGTTTTGCAAATGGGAATTTTCTCCATTTTTTATCAAAGTGCACTGGAAGCCTGCAAGACGCATCTGCTATTCCAATGTTGATGCGGTTGTGTTGTTAGTGTTCACAGGGTTTGTCTCGGTTTTAAATGTCTCGGCCGTCAGCAATTTGCTGCGTGTTTTTGTTCTGTTTTGTCTGTTTGTTTTAGTTGTTTGGAGGTAGGGTATTTTATTCTAATTTTATTTGAATGGTCTGCCGAAGACTTAAACAACCCCGTTCTCGTGCAAACGCAACCAACACAGAGTAGAGCCAAATGAATCAGTGCTCAGGATCAGGTTTGAAGCTGCAGCTGCTGTGATGCATGCGTTAGTCAGCGTCATTTCGGCTCAGCCACCAGGCAATCAGAAAAATCCTTGGTTGTGAGTACACTGGCCCCAGGCTGGAGGCTGGGGGCGTTGTCTTTTTAATGTTGTCTCAATTTACACTCATATCTTTGCTTACGGGCGGCACAGCAAGATGGTTCTGGGTTCGAATCCATGGGCCGACTGGGGCCTTTCTGTGTGGAGTTTGCATGTTCTCCCTGTGTCTGCGTGGGTTCTCTCCAGGTACTCCAGCTTCCTCCCACCGTCCAAAGACATGCTGGTGATTCTAAAGTGTGAGTGCGAATGGTTGTCTGCCTCTCTCTGTTAGCCCTGCGATAGACTGGCGACCTGTCCAGGGTGTACCCCACCTCTCGCCGCCCGATGACAGCTGGGATAGGCTGCAGCCCCCTTGCGACCCTTCACAGGACAAGTGGTTACAGAAGATGAATGAATGAATGAATGAATCTTTGCTTACACTGATGATCTATGGGTTTCATGTCTAGTAATAAGTGTCCGGTTTTGATAACGAATGAAATTATGTGAGAATGAATGAGATTGGGCAGTGATGTCTTTATCTACTAAGGATGGATCTTTAACTGTTTATCTTCCCGAACCAGAGTTTTAATGTTATTTAGAAAGCCCAAGGAACAGGCCCTGAAGGCGTACAGCTTTGGCACCATTTGTCCTGCCAGAAGAAATACGTGGCAATTCGACTGAAATGATTACAGTGATGCTCTGCGTCTGACTTTGCAGCACGTTTGTGCAAAGGCTCGGGAACCATGACAACACATTCCTGTTTGTTTACTCCTGATGGGAGCGGTTACGTTCAGTCGCTCGAATCTGCATACAGCATGTTCATGTTCACACTACGAAGCAGCGACTACAAACACTGTGAAGCAACCAGCTGTGTGTCTGTAATTCTGTTTACACCACTGGAAACAGTGTGTGATTATCCAGAGGAAATGGTGTTTGAGTTCCTTCAAAAATTGTTTTTGACAGCTTTGATGGAGCTCGGGATGCAAATGATTACGCTGTGGGAGTGTGGAATCGGTGGGTGACTGTATACTGTGCACTTGCCTTGTTTGACTAGTTTGGTTGGACTGTGGTGCTGCATTGTATGAAGATTTATTGACTGACATATACACATACACGTTCTGGCTTTCATCACTGCAGAGGACAATACAGACACATTTATTTCCTGGGGACGAGTCCAAATGTAACCTGTAGCCTATAATGTATATTGCATGGAAGTGTCAAAGGTCATTCAGGGGGAAGCAGGTGGGACTTTGGAGGGAGGCAGAGTTGTTTGTGTTCAAGTTTTTACTACGTGCTGTGCAACATGCCCGAAAGGTAAGAAGTGCTTTGAGGACTGGTTGAAGTGTATGGTATTTGATTTTATGCATCTATTTGTAGGTATTGCTCACTGTATTCATCCAAAACAAAAAGGTTAGATTGATTAATTTAGGTCTGGGGGTTCATATCGATAACAACTTAAGCCGGCACACGCAAGTGGAAAGTGCCCGAATCCACCAGCGCATGCATTTGTGTGAGTGTTTGGTGTGTGTAGGAGTATTATGCTGATTTTCTACAGAGCAACTGTTGAGTCTGTGTTACGGCACGGCATTACCAGCTGGTTCGGCAACTTAACTGTTAAATCAAAAACTCAAACGCTAAATCTGGTTTAACGGCAGGAATAAATCACTGGTATGGCAGCACCTGTAACTCCCCAAGACCTGCTTGAACAAACAACTCTCAGACTTGCAGACAATATTTTATCTAGTACGTCTCATTTGCTGCACTCTGAATATGTTGTACTCAACTCAGGAAAAGAGAGTATGAGGTTGGGTGAGGCAGAATTTGCACTGGGATGCTGGAATGCACTTTTTATCTGATCCCATTGATTACGTGTTTATATTTATTATGTAGTTGCGCGTTTCTTTAATTCATTCTGGATGCATGAGTGGAATGTACTGAATGTGTTCAGCCTATGACAAATTTCTCCCAAGGGAGAAAAATAAAGACACTTTGACCTCGACCTTAAACTCAAACCCCAAAGTGAAAGCACTCACTTGTAAGCCCTCCATCAGTGCATCAAGTTATAAAAGAACCTCTGAACACCACATCCAGCTCCACATGTTGAGAAACTGTCTGAACAAGTCTCAAACCACATTGTGAAAACTCACAAAGGGCACCGAAGCTGGACCACAGGTGCAGCAGTGGGCAGGAAGTAAAGAAACAACCATGTTGCCAACAGAAAAGCTCGGTGGCCTTCCTTAAAAAATAAAATGACTCCATGCATGGCTCATTAAACAGCACAGAACTGAAAAATTACACCGAGTCAAAAACCCAATGAGTATTGGCACCTTCTCCGGTGATTAAACAAAAAGCAAATGTGTTTGGGTCCGATGGGTTTCAGCCAGGGAGGAAAGACCGCAGCTTGAAATCGCCATACTGGGAGTTGCTACTGGAACAGCTGGCTCCACAGAATCTCTGGTTCTAGAGAACTTTCACTGAACAAGTATCCACTGATGAACTTGAACCATGTGCAGGAAATGACCAATTCTTCTCTCCCCCTTGTGGTCATGTGAGTAATTACACAAACAATGTTGACACGTGAATATGATGCATGCCTTCAGTTTACAGTCTCTAAACGTCAGGGTTAGTTTGGTTTCTGAACACACGGTTTCCTTTTTTTATTTGCAGAAACTTTTCTTGGTTCTATTTCATTTTATTTATTTTTTTTTGACCACTAGTAAAGAATAGATTCCACCACTCCTAGCTGCTGTAGGCTTATTCCATCTTTGACGCTTATCAACGCTCATTGCTGATCCCGGCGACAGCTCTGACAGTTGTTGTAAAATGCACTGCTGCCTGAATGTTGCTGCAGACACTTAATTTAAATCAACCGTAAACAGATATACAATACAGATTCACCTAGGAACCCTTCTGGATTGAGTGTAACATGTTTCTTTACATGTAAAAGCCTTGCACTGTACCTTTAAGTCGAGTGTGTAGAATGCATCTTGCAACATATCTCTATCGTAACTGTGAGCAATGTCCCTCATTTTGTCTCCGTTATAAAAAACAAAACCTTTTTGTCTATGGGTCAACTGTGGACTCGACACCACAGCTGCAGCACAGTGCTGACAGTGCAACATGGAGGTCAGAGTGTGCTGACATGGTCCCGCGCCAGCAGAAGAACTCTAAGGGCAGATGACATTTATGGATGGCATTATAACAGCAAGTTTGTGCATCCACATTCCTGGTCCTAGTCTCAAGAGGCTTAGCAGGGACTCCAAAATCCATCATCTGTAAAGAGCATCTCTCCACAGATCTGTGACCAGCAGCAGCATCCTTAACCAAAAGGAGCACATCTGTCATCATGCATTTGCTATTAATTGCATTCGGTCTTCTAAGGCTTTAGCTAATATCAAGTACATTTGAGAGAATCTAATTAATCCCCTATAATTACTGGAGATTTTATACTCTGAGCATATTATGTCAAATAATTTCTTTCAGTCTCAGTTTTCCAGCAAATGGAAAACACTCCCCTGTATTGTTCAACACATCACAGTCATTTTCACATTTCACCTTCAGTGTTGCGCTCACTCCGACGCGACACACTTCCACTGAGTGGGCTGCACCCTGTCACTGATTTTACAACCTCCACCAGTAATTTGGACCTGCTTTGTTCAGATGGAATGTGTATCTAACACCCATCTACAGTGTGTGGGGGCCTGGATATGAATAACCCATGAGGCAGCTCTCTCTCTCTCTCGCTGTCTCTCTCTTACTGCCAAAAGTCAATCCCTGTAACAGGGCCAAGCTCTAATAGCCTCCTATTGATCTGCTGAGAGCCGATGAGAGTGCCTCTGAACACTTGTTCCTACCTGCTCCCTTAACACCTCCCTTGGCTCTGATAGCAGGGAACCAAACACCAAAGATGCAGGAAGAGCAGTGTGAAGGACACATACTCACTCATTCATACATATACACTAAGAGAGAGAGACAGAGAGAGAGAGAGAGAGAGAGAGAGAGAGAGGCAGTGGAGGACACCCTGGGGAGGATAGGGAAACTAAGGATATGGTGTCAGTTTGAGTGCAGGTTTTAGAGAATGAAAGGTCGCTGCTCCAGTCTGCTGTTCCTGTTATAGATGCAAGGAAAAAAATAAAAAAATCGACCAAGACCTCAGCATACTCAGCATGTTCGTGATGGGCTCAGATTATATTCAGAAATCATTTATCAGCGCGATCAAAACCGGCCTCACGTCAATAGCTCAAGTCTGGAGCCAGCAGCGCCACATGCTGCGCTGACATGTAAAAGCAAAAAAACTTATTTCTGAAATCCACTTTACTACAGATGGATGTCGCGTAATTTGTTCATCTTCTTTTGAGCTGTCAGCGCGTCCTTAGAGGGGCACGAGAGATAAAGAAAAAGTGTGAGAGCGTGCATGTCTCTTGTGTTGTCAGTTAGAAAATAAAAACGGCGTGAAATCTAGTTTCAGTAAGTGATTGAGCCTCGCACACTCTCAGAAGATGGAGAGGCCACCTCTTAAAACTATGTCAGAAAAAGACCTAGCTTTGTTGTTCTTCAGCTTTGTTGCAGATTTTTACATCAGTGTTGACTGACTCATTGTCTCCGAGTTTGAAAGTCAAAGTCTTTACAATTGTTACCCTGTTACTGACTGATTTGCTTTAAAAAAAATATCAAATATAGTCCAAACCTTCCTTACAAAGCAAATTAAACTGCATAGAAGACTTCCTGGAGTCTGTGCTTGTTGCTTGGTAACCTTGGTAAAGTGTCAGAAAGACTGCAGGAAGTCACACCATGAGGGGTAAAAAAGTAATACGGTGCAGAATTCCCCAGATAAAGGAAAAGCAGGTAGATTGAGCGAGAGGGAGGGAAGAAGAAGAAGAAGAAGAAGAAGCATGTGGTTAATGTCTAAGTGCTGAGATGGCTATGAAACACCCCTTAGAGGAAAAGGTGAGACATTTATAAAGTAAAAAAAAAAAAAAAGACTATGAACAGACGAGCGCACGAAGCCGCCGCATTTAGGATGACAAAGTGGAGTTACCTCTGAGAGAGACAGGTGTGGAAGTTGCTCTGTTTCTGCTCGATAGGTGACTGACATTAGTAATTCTCTTGTTCGCATGACAGCTGTTGCGGTGGGATCTAGAGCGTGAGGATTGTGAGTAGTGCTGCCTGCAGCTGGGAAAACACCTCTGCATGTCGTCTTTCCGAAAGCAGACGTAGCAAAAGTTTAGAAACCTGCTTCCTAGCTAATTTTTGTTACGTGACTTGTGTATTTCCCTTCTCATTCATGCTGGCAAAGACACAGAACCCAAAGTGGCTCCCGGTTCCTGGGACTGGATTGTGAACGTGAGCTTGTATAAAGGAATGGGCAGATGCGTCATTGACTGTGAAGAAAAAGTGCTGTAACAACCATTCACCAACAACATTCAGTGTCTGAATCTGATAAGAGCAGTTAAGTAATTTAAACTAATAAAAGGTAGCACATGCTGCCCACACTCTTTGATCGACAGACTCAAAGAGAAACTCAGAGAAGAAACACGTCCAGGTATTTAAAACAGACCAACTAGACTAACCTATTATCCAAAAGGCTTTTTTTGAGTCTAAACAGACTTTTTACCTCGTTGAGGTTGATGATGGCCGAGTGACTGCCTCCAGTCCGGTTAAGTTTGTTCTTACAACTCCTGGGTAGAGGATCGGCACCCTGTGTGTGGGTGCATGCTGAATGAACAGCATGATCCGGGTTGTCAAAACGACTGGCCAACATCCGAAAATAGTAAGTAAAGTGCATCTCGCCATCCGTCTCCCACATCTCCCACAATGCTTAGTTCACTAACAAGACCACGCCTCTTGATTTTTTCGAAGAAGTTTATTTGACCAGGTTAAAGAGAAGGGAAAGATAGGAGATTGAACAGACGGGTCGAGGGGTCGAGGGGAAGGAAAAGAGAATTGAGAAACGACCGATGATGATCCTTGGACGACTGGACGAAGGAACCCAGGGAGAGAGATTCAGGGTGGGGGCATATCTCTGGAGGCGTCGGCTCCTTGACCCCCTGGTTCCTGCAAAGAGATTGCAAAGGAGAAGAGAGAACAGAGAGGGTCGGGGTGGAGGGGTTTGAGAACTGAGTCAAATGGGTGAGGAGAGGTTAGGTGCATCTATATAGGCAGGTGAGGGGTAATTGGGTGTTTGAGGCGTGGTCCTGTTCCTGAACCTCAGTTATTTAACTTCACCATGTGTGACATGGGAGGGGCCTGTGAGAACATCCCCGGATTTCGGCACTTGAGTTTCTCGCAAAGTACAAATAACCTGGTCAAAACGAACTTTGTTCTTGTTCTAGCTCACCTCGAGAACAAGAGCAAACTTCTTTGTGTGTTGTAACAAGCTTTAGAACTGAAGAAGCCTTTCAGATGAGAGGTGAAACAACTTCAACAAGCAAGTCCAGTTGATTTGTTGTAAATATTTAAACTTATTGTGACCTGGATGACTGAGAATCCTCGCAGACATCAAAGAAGAACTGAGTGTGAAGCAGGGAAACACTAATGAAAGATAAGTTGTGTCAAGTCTGTGTGGAGATAAAGTGAAAGAACCATGTTAATTGATCTGCTGAACATCTCACCATGCAGCCCGCACACCATCTTTGTGCTAAATGTGGAGCCTTGCAGGCAAAAAAATAAAAATAAAGATTTTCAGCGTATCAGACTCCCAGGATACACTTTTGCACTGTGTTCCACTTTAATTTTGTGTTGACTCTGACCTCAGCGGAGCTCCACATGTTGTCTTTTCCTGAGGCTTGCTGGTGTTCAGTGGCAGTGTAAGTCAATATTGGCTCAGCCTCCAAAGGGCTCCTGGATCGAGCTCAATATCAGTGTGGGAGTGAAATGTGGCAGCGGGGTGAGAAGTCTCCTGGAATCACCACACAAGTGAGAAGAAACAGTGGAGGTGCGGTTTTAACTGTGCAAGAAAACACAGCGACGCTTCATCTCACCCTCTCTGACATAGACACACGCTGTTGACCTGAGGGCACCGGGGTCGTGTGAGTCAGTGCTGGTGCACACAAACACTCACACAGAGCCTAACCCCGCGGTCGACTTGAGAGCTGATCTCATGAAGGTAGCATCGGTTTGTTTCTCACTTAATCAGTTTCTCACTTTAACGCCAGAGAACAAATCACATGACTCTCCCCTCACAGGAGATTGTCTGTAATTGTTAATAATTTCAACGGCTAAACAGCAACCTGCACTACTTCATACTGCATGCCCACACTGTTACTACAAAGGTGATGAGACATACACTGATCAGGCATAACATTACGACCACCTTCCTAATATTGTGTAGGTCTCCCTTGTGCCTCCAATACAGTTGTGACTCATCAGAGAATGGACATGGGCCTTCTGAGGGTGTCCTGTGGTGTCTGACAACAGAATGTTGTTAGTGGGGGGGCCTTTGGGTCCTGTGGGTTGAGGGGAGGGGCCTCTGTGGATCATCCCACAGATCCTTGATCAGTTTGGGATCTAGTGAAAAAATTTTTTTTTTTATTTGTTCCTAAACTATTTTTGTGTGTGTGCTTGTGTCAGGCTGCATCCTGCTAGGGATGGCTACTGCAAACACGGTGGGGGTGCCTGGTCTGGTCTAGGTGGGTGCTATATGTCTAAGTAACATCCATACCAATGCCATGTCCAAAGTTTCCCGGCAGAACATTGAATTGTGACAAGATGGTCAATGTTATTAAGTTCTCCTGTCCGTGGTTTTAATGTTGTGGCTGATCGGTGTATATTAGTTATTCTTCTATCATTTCTACTGGCAATAAGACTATAGAGTCTCAGCTAGCGAGATCTGTAAACCTGAGTCGTATTTCCACCATAGGAAAATTCCCAAAGACTTCTGAAGTACTCAGTTCCTGAATCGGAAGAAGAGAGGGAGGTAGTTTTACCCAACTACAGGACACGCAAATTTCCATTTTAATCAGTTTTGCAAACTTTAGATTAATTTGACATTTGACATGACTAATAAGTTTCAAAGAGAACTCATTGTCAGTGTAAAAATCTAATTTGCTGCAGCAGAGAACCAGAGAGTTGATTATGTCGGCGTAAATTCTGCGAAGCCGAAACAGCAGGAATCTATAATCAGACCGTGTTTTCAGACATCAGACCAATATGTCAGTAAATTTCAAAACCCAAACCAGAGTCATGTCCTGAGATGTTCCTTGCTCCAACTTTATGTGTATATTTCTGGCAGTGTGGGCAGTATGTGGTTCAGACCCTCATCCAGGCTCTGAGTTACAGTTGTAAATCTCAGTTCAGCCCTTGCCACCGCCCTTTGTGCCTTCCATGCGATCCCACGAGAACACACAAGCTAAATCTGAGTCTGTTTTTACGCTGATAGCTGAATGAGATTATCCGTCTGACCGGGAGCAGCAGCAGCAGATGACAGATGAGTGACTGAGATGATGATGGACTAACACTGGCTTTACAGTGGAAATCAGAGAGGACTGATGGAAGTCTGCTTTCGCAGTTTTTCAGATTTTTAATCCAAATCATTGTGTCAAAAAAGGCTTTGAGGTTTGAGGAGTGGAAAGGAGACACAGTCGCGTCAGGGATTCTTCACCGGAAAAAGAAGCAGTTATATATTTTAATAATATTAATATTCTCCCCAAACATCGAGGAGATCCTTAGAAAATGTCCTCAGAGGTGAGATACCTTGAAGTGGTTTTATTCTGTTAGCCTGCAAAACCGGTCACGGCTACATAACATCACAAAAGTCTGTGCTAAAATCATTGAATTCCAAACAGTCATAACCGCTCTCAGGTTCCTACAAGACCCCTCACACATATTACATCCTGTGTTTGAGCGGCTTCCATCGGGCTGCAGACTGCGCTGTCCAACGACAGGACACAAAAGAAGGAGGAACACTTTTGCCCCCACAGCTCCTGAACTCTGACCCCTCCTTGCTCCGACATCGAACTGATGCTCTGTCTCTCGAAGGGCAGATGTAATGTGGACACTACTCATGGTCATTTTGCACTTTTTCCTCTCTCGTGTATTTTGTTGCTCTCTGTGCGTTTGCCCCTCGGGGATAAATAAAGTGCTTGAATTGATTGAAATTAAGATCGAAAATAAGACTGAAATTACATCTTCCTTGGAGGATGATAACAACCTCCACCCCATGCTCGTTAAAACTAGCAAAAAATGTGCACTTTTGTATGATTTTTGTTAGTTTTAGCTGCTAAAAGCTAAAGACGCGGTTCATATCACTGTAAAACAGCCCTCAGTATATTCACTTAGTATTTCCCCTCTTGAAAGTATTCCTTCGTGTCAGTTGTTCAGACAGCAACAAACACCAGCCATGCCTCCCACTGCCGACGCTAATTAGTTTCTAGCACCTTTGTAATATTTCAAAAATGAAATCCTTTTCATCTTCAAACAACTTGTTAATTGTCATCGGGCTTTCATCACTTTTATTTAACATTCACTGTTTTTTTCCTTTCTTCCTGTTTGCTTTCATACCTGAGTGAAGCACTTTTGACTTGTTAAAGTTGTTCTGAATTATTATGTTCACGTTCTTTGTTTTCCAGGTGAACGACCGTCTGGACAGGTACTGCTGTGGTTTCACTCCTGATCCAACGGAGCTCTGTGTGGAGAACCTGCTGAACACCAGGTGTGGCCACACCAAGGACCTGCTGCTGGTTCACATCCTGGTACGTATCCCCTCTGACAGTAAACTCCTTACTTTCCCTCTGTGCATAAAGTGATTTATGTCCCGAGACACTACGAGGCGTTTTCTCTGTATTTGCAGTAATGAATTAGCCTCACTCAGTCGACAAATTTACTGATCTGTGTGCGATTGATTTGTTGGTAAAAAAGAACAAAGAAAACGCTTTCCTCCCGCCATGCTGAATTGTTGTTTAATATCAAAACTTTAAAGGCATTTGTCTTCTTTCTGTTGTTCTCAGATCGTTATTCATTACAGTGTGGATGAAGCAAATTGAATCCATCATTGATTGTTCCCGTTGTTGTTTTTCTTCCTTCTTCCGTGTCAGCGCAAGACAGTGAATCTATATTTAAATGATAGGACAGGAGTGTGCATTAAACTCTCGGCACTCTTGATGTACGTGTGTTGTGTTTCACAGCTTGAGAATGAGCTCTCAGGCTGCAAGATGTTTCTGAACAGGAGCCGATTGTGTTGCATGTGACGTTAATGTAAGAATAGATGCAGCCTGTTGGTGAGAAAGTCACAGGTGGAACTTTTTCTTCCTGTCACTGACTCAGGGGTCTTTCAGCATCACTTGTTTTCTCAGACTTTAGTAGAATTATTGCTTATGTTCATTTTTTTGCTTTCTCAAGGCCAAAGTACATGTCTGTCCAAGCGTCTCTGGTGGTCTGGGAACTGTCCGCTAACGGTTCACACGCTAAACGTGGATCAGTTCAGTTTTATCTGGAACCAAGCCCCAGAGTTTCTGCTCCAACTTTTTTAGTTCTGCCTTTTATTAAGTTAAATGTGGGCGTATTCTTTCATAGTCTGCGCCGTAACTGAACTCTGAAGTCTTTGTCCCTTTCGATTATCTGCCTCTTTATATTGTGCTGGATTGTTTTTGAAAGGTGCTATGAAAACAAGAGTTTCTTTTCACAAGCAACAGACGCCAGACGCTGAAAATAACATCTCAATCTGTCACCAGGATTCTGTGTAATTATAGTTTTTGTGTGTCTTTGTGTGTGTGTGTTCAGGTAAGGAAGGCCGATCCCTCCAGACTGGTTTTCATAGACAATGCTGGCAGACCCCAGCAGACCACCGACAACCTCAACTTCAGGCTCGTTGAGGGCATTGATGAGTGAGTACAAAACGCTACGTATGACATCTGGTATGTCACACAGAGAGAGAGAGAGAGAGAGAGAGATGTTGTTATTATTATTCCAGCGTCATTTCAGCAGAGATCCACAAATTACACAACACAAATTCAGAAACTCATTTTGGCTCACAGCAGGCAGAAACACTGATGTGGTGATATGTTTTCAGGAGAAAATAAAACGCATCCAGCGACATATTTCCCTGGTGAAAAAAGCTTTTCAAGTCGGGCAGCACAGAAACGTCCATCGGAAGCTTGTTAGGGTTTTTGTTGCAGCGTCTAGTCTGATTAGATTAGTGTGCTTTCAATTAGCGTGCTATTCAATATGCTGAATGATTCAGGTCTGATAGAAATCCCCCTTTGTCTGTCATTTAGGATTACTAAGCAGCTCGATAAAATTCTCTTAAACATCCTAAGCCTGGACTTGAAACTGAATAAAAATAGAACGTTAGAGTCTGATATTATTTCTCATCACCGGGGAGCATGGAGGCTAAATGAAATGAAACCTGGTTAGATGCAGCCTGGAAGCCAGACCGTCTTCCTCGTCTACACATTTATTTGCGGTGTAAGGTTGGACTGAAACCCCTCAGTCATGAGTCGATTATGCTCCAGCACAGATCAATCAAAACGTTTAGGCAGACTTCATGAGGTGATAGAAGGAAGAGAGCCAGTTTGTTTATAGGAAAATGCCAACCATCAGAGATAACAGCTGTATAGAGTGACTATTGTAAAAAAAAATATTGACACTTAATGGCATTTAAGGCATTTATTAAGAATGCCTTAATGTCACATACTCCATTGCTCTGATTGGTTGTAGGACTATCCAAATATGCACGAAGTAGGGGTTCAGATTTATCAAAGCCGACGGTTATGTGATGAAAGTCAAGTCGACACCGACTAGTCGCTGATAACGTCACTAATAACACAGTAGAAAGTAATGCTTTGCAACAATGAAATCTATATTCATGACCTGAATACATATGCTGAGAACAGACAGCTCATGTGCTACACACCGTGAGCTGCAGATATGTATAGCCTGTATAAAAACAGGCAGCACCTCAGCACCATCAATATCATTTAATAGTACTCCACAATGTGTTGTAAGATAGGATAGTGTAGCCAGGTTAAAAAAAAATGCAGTATTTCTCTGAAGCTTTCTCTGTGTACTGCAGCTAGCAAGTCGTTGATGTGACGTTCCTCTGCTAGCGTTAGCGGATGTCTTTTCAGATGCATTGCAGCAGTTGTACTTGTTGTAATTCAGGACTGACATATCCCGGTAGTTTGGGCTTCATCTTTGGTGAAGTATCTCCACACACTTGATGAACCGCTGCTAGCGTCAAGGCACAGCAAGTCGGTACAACCCTTAGCACAGAAGAGGGATTTACTCTGACATTTGAGTGTTGTTACACCATGCTAGGTTAAAGGGGAACTACTGTTTTTTTACAACCTGGACCTTATTTCTTGCATAAAATACGATTGTTTACTCACCCATATAACTTTGGTGTCATTTGGAGTCGTTCGGATGATATTTAGAACAGCATGTATCCATGTAGTGGGAGTGACTGGGGCACCGAAACGCAGCCTCTAAATAACGCATTCAGAGGTCTGTAGGTCAATCTACAGACCCCGGATGATGATAACAGGTAACTCCGGACTCAACGGGGAATAGCACTAGCTTATCATAACAAAATATTAGTGTAATGAACAGAGTTTCACGGCAGATAATGTGTTATTTAGAGGCTGCGTTTCGGTGCCCCAGTCACTCCCACTATATGGATATACGCTGATCTAATTATCTCCCGAACCAATACAAATTACACAAAAGTACACAGAAAAATCTAAATTGAATGCAAATCTCAATCTTATTTGAGATTTGTACACCACATTTGGACACCTCCAATATAAAAAGTCCTACAGTTCACTACAGGTCAGGAAAAAAACAAGCCAAGTCCAAGCATCTCTTTAAAGACCTCTGAAGAAAAATCACAGTGAGGCATACTGTAAATCAGGCCAAGGGTATATAGCCATTTCCAAAGTGCTGAGTGTTGACAAGAGCACAATGGCTGTGAAAGACCTTAGGGAGGTAGCAGGGGACTCAACAGTCGCACTAACAGAGCTGGGAGAACCTGCCTGAAGAAAGAAAATCTCTGCAGCACGCTATTAATCAGGCAGTTCACTGTCTCTCTTTAGCCAGTAAAGATTTACCCAGGAAGATTCCAAGCTGTAACTGCTGCCAAAGGGTGCTCCTGCAACGTCTGAATACTTTGATCAGTGATAAAAACATGGTTTCACTTTATCATTACGGGTTATTGGTTGTAAATGAACGGAAATCATGTTTAATATATTCAATCTGCAAAGTAATATAGTGGACAATCAGTCTGAATACCTCTGAAGCAGCAGTGAGTTTTGTATTGAGGCAAGTTCCATTCATTTATAGAGACAGACAAAGAGCCTCACTGACAATCTTTTTTCCAATAGTTTTGGCTCCTGTTTTGTCTGATGCTGCTGAATTGTGCTAACAACGCAGAGCAGCCATATTTGCCAATTTTTAGGGTGACACTGGAGATCAGGAGACATTACACTGTCACTCAACGAGCTTCCCTGCCTGACTATGGTGTCGTGTAGAGTTGTGATGGACATTGTTCATGATGGACCAGATTTTGTTCAAGGTCCTTGCCTCTGCCACTGATATCAGGAACTCCAGCTCTGTCCCTACCACGGAGCCTGTCTTCTGGATCAGCTTGTCCAGCCGTGAGGTGTCCTTCTTCTTAGTGCTGCCTCCCCAGCACATCACACCGCAGAAGAGGACACTGGCAACAGTCTTGTAGAACACGTCCAGCAGCAGCTTCCGGCTGATGTTAAACAACCTCAGCCTCCTGAGGAAATAGAGTCGGCTCTGACCTTTTTTTGTATCTATGTTAGCTGACCAGTCCAGTTTGTAATCCAGATGTAGACCTAGGTGCTTACAGGTCTGAACCACCTCTACACACTCCCCGTTGATAGTTGCGGGATGCAGGTGGGACCTGGACCTCCAGAAATCCACTACCTTCCCTTTGGTTTTAGCTGTATTGATCTGAAGGTGCTCTGCACCGTGAGACGAAGTTGTTCATCAGATTCTTCTACTCCTGATCCTGTTGATCCTTTTTGTTCTAATTCAGTTAAACTTTCTAACAAATAATAAGACAACAACACTTTAAGTTTAACAGGTAATAAAATGAACAGACCAAAACTGATCTGGGTACAAGTCACAGCTGATCCAGGTTAAACAGTCAAAGAAAAAAGTGGACAAAGTGAACATAAACATTTCATAAACATTATAAATTCAGTTTTAAGACAGTCTTGTTTTTTTTTTTATTCTGAACTAACAACACATTGAATCCAATGTTGTTCCTCTTCTCAGGTTTCCAGAAAAAGCCGTGTCACTGCTCCATTCAGGCTGTCTGGAAAATCTTCTTCTACGCTCCCTTTACACGGACAGGGAATTCTGGGACAGTCGTGGAGGCGCCAGCGGTCTCAGGCCTCTCATCCGCACCGTGGAGCAGAGGGGGCAGATTCTCCTGCAGCACATCAGGGACAAAAAGCTCCGGCTCAAGAGGGACCTGTGACTGAAAAAATGAAGGCACCGCCGCAGGTTGATGACCTCAAGATGACATTACCTGTCCATTGTGGAGAAGAAGAGCCGAAACAGAAATGCAGTTATTTTTGCATTCAAAACTAAGCTTAAAAAAGGAATTTGCAAGTCTGTTTTTATATGTTTTTATTAGTTTGTACTAAAAGGAAGTATTAAGATTAGATTTTATGACATTACCAAAGATTTTAACATTTCTAAATCCAATCTGTAGTACAGAGTATTGCATCAGTGTCGCTGCTTCAGCCATGTTTTATTCACTCTTCTTGCAGACGTGATTCTGCTCTGGAAGCAGGATCAAACATAACCCTCACAGTAACGCGTGTGTCTGTCATGAAGCAAAAAATCCACCCTGGCGTCTGTGTCCTCAAAGTCTAATTGATGCAAATGATTTGATCGTCTGCGCCAAATGAAATCCCCCCATGTCTGTGTCTGATGCTCCAAACAACATCATGATTTTAATTCAAGTCTGCAATCTGCACCTCACCAAATGTCCCCTCACAAAAACAAAATGTGAGACGGTTAATCCTCCGTTTCCACCACAACAGCGAGCACTCGTTTTTTCCAAGCAGTTTTAATGGAAAGAAATGTTTTTTTCCTCCTCTCTATTTTAATGTTTTACACGGAGCTAGCATCCGATTGAGCGTTTGATTTGGGTGTCTGTTTTTATGCGATAAGCTTTTAATCGTGGGATTAAAAATGGCTGTCAGCAATTAGCTTCTGGACCGGATCCTGGAAGCCTTTTGATAAAAATGGACCAAATATATAAATATATATATATATCTATATATATATATGTTTGTGTGTTTCTTCAAAGCCCGTCTTTGCACATTGTCGAAATGCGCAGCAGTGTGCAGAAGCGAAGGGTGAGAGAAAAGGCAGAAAACTGGATAAAAACCCAGTGTCTTCAAGGAAGGAACGGAGCTGAGGCTTTTCTGTCTGAGTGACACATTCCTAAAGCCGAACTGTCACAAAACATTCATTTGCTGTTCGGGTCTCATGAAGAGCACAAACGATATCACTTGAAGCTGTTTTATGCCTGATTAAAATTCCACTCATATTGGTAGTTGGTGGATTAATGACATTTTCTATGGCTCCCTCTTTCATCACTGAATAAATGGCTCTAATGAGAAATGGTTCAAATGTGTGATCCTCTCTTTATCCCCACTTGATCTCTTTTACATTGAATAGCCCCCTCCCCCGCTGCCCCCAAACCACCATCAAAGTGTGCAGGACGCTGCTGTTATTTATTTTTTTCTCTTTTAACACATTTATGGTTCATTAAATCCCATGTGGATTATTTCATGGCTTGCGTTCATACATCCAGAGAAAAGCCTTCATCGCTAGGGGACATGTTTCAATATATTCAGGGTCCTGTGCAGAGAGGAAACACAAACATCGGTGGGAAAGGTCCAAGTGATCACAATATTACTGGGAGTGGGATTTAAAATGACACAGATGAGTGGGACGACATGAAACATGATGCTAGACGTCAACTAACGCATGAATGAGTGAAAAAAAAGCACAGGCGAACTACTAGGCCCGCTATAAAAAGCCCACAGAAGAAATTACATTCGACAAATGTCATATTTCGGATTTAATTAATGCAAAGGTCATGAACCATCTGCGTGAACCTCCCATCTTTGTAATTTTAGCCTCACAATTATATCTGCAGAGTTTATTATATGGATTTTATTTGCATGCAAGGTCGAACTCTTGGCTCTGATCAGGTCGAGAGGAAAGGCTTCAGCTCCGCTAACCTCGAGTGGACAACCCCTTTTGCCTCCTGAGCTGCAGCCACCCCATAAATAAATGCCGTTTCCCAGCTTTCTCCAGTTCACTCAGGCAACAAAGTACTGAATATTTTATTTTTTCCTGTGCAAGCGGAGTGGCTCTACAAAGACAGAAAGGTCGCTCAGTCGGTCGCGATCCACGTGGCTCCAAAACTACCGGATGGTACAGACACACATGAACTGCGTTAATGTTGCGTAGCTCTTAACGTTATTTCCAGCTTCATCGGGTCACTCAGCAGCTTAAGTTCTACCAACTTGATAATCAAATTACCTTTTTATTAGCCTAAGGGCCCGTCCACACGTACGAAAACGATCTTTTTCCTCTCCGTTTTCGATCATCGTTTCAAGAAATATCCGCGTCCACAAGGATCCGTTTCAGCACGACCGAAAACACTACTTCCTATTCCAGGCCTATAAGTGGCGCTGTTTCGGTTTCAGAAATTCACCAAAAAGGGAGATGAAGATGCGAGGCATGCGCATAAAGCTTGAGCGCTGTTTACAAATCGCCTTTTTTGCTCAGCGTGGTGGCACAGGAGCATGATATTTTGCCCTAGTAACCCTAATAGGCTCAACATCGTCTCCAGCATGAAAACTAGCATGTAGTCCGCCATTGTTGTTGATGTTGTTACGAGACGTCTCGCGGGATGTGGAAGGCTGCTCGGGAGTGTGGTGATTACGTCATCGTTTTCCCCGTATTCGCCGTCCACAAAGAAACGCAAGAGCTGCGTTTGCGAATTTCTCCACCCTGGGACCCGTTTTCAGAAAAGTGCGTTTTAGGGCAATGCGTTTACAGGATACGTGTGGACGAAAGGCCAAAACGATGAAAAACTTATGCGTTTCGGCGTTTTTGCGTTTCTGTGTGGACGGGCCCTCAGACATACAGTGAGGTGTTGTAGCGTACAGTAGCATGGTTGTTTGAACTGGTGGCAGCTGCCGACAACGTCAGTCCTACCCAGGCAGCAGCGCCTTGAGGCTCAAAATGCAGTGCCACACATGGCTACTGGATGCCCGTTAGAAAACAAATCCCTGCGTGTTGCTGAAAGGTGCTAACATAAAGCGAATAAGCTGAAGCAAACAGAACAAAAACACAATGCTGGAGGCATCCAGGTCAAGAAGCAAAGAGAGAATGAGGACTGTGACTGCCAGATCTTAAAGGCTCAGGGAGACTGGCCAGGTGATCCTGATTACCCAAATTGAGACCCGCCCACTAAGGTACCTGCAGAAACAGACAAGCAACGACACAAGGGGAAAACACAGAACAGGCCCCATAGTAGCAGGTGGCCATCACACTCCTATTCAAAAAGCATAAAATCACTCATTCAGCATTCATTAAAGTTGCCACCGTGGTCTCAGTCACAAAACTTTAGACCTCTAATACGTGTGTAGAGGTCATTATTGCAATCCTGTGACTGGGAGTTGGGTTACCTGTTGCTGTCCCCTGAGTCTGGATTACTGAATTAGACCTCAGAGCACTGCTAAAAGCATAACATTATGACCACCTGCCTTATATTGTGTAGGTCTCCCTTGTGCCTCCAAAACAGTTGTGACTCATCAGAGAATGGACATGGGGCTTCTGAGGGTGTCCTTTGGTGTCTGGTAACAGGATGTTGTTAGTGGGGGGACATTTGAGTGGAGGGGCCTCTGTGGATCATCCCACAGATACTTGATCAGTTTGGGATCTAGTGAATTTGGAGGCCAGGTCTACACCTTGTGCTGTTCTTCATGTTTTTTTTAGTTGTTCCTAAAGTGTTTTTGTGTGTGTGTCTGTGTCAGGCTGCATCCTGCTGGGGATGGCTGCTGCCATCAAGGAGTGTCATTGCTATGGGGTGGGGGTGCCTGGTCTGGTCTGGTCTAAGTGGGTGCTACATGTCTAAGTAACATCCACACCAATGAATGCCAGGTCCAAAAGTTTCCCAGCAGAACGTTGAATTGTCACAAGATGGTCAATGTTATTTACTTCTCCTGTCAGTGGTTTTAATGTACAATAACCTTTTCCTACTTGATTGTACTATTTCAGTCCTGTAAGCACATGGTTGCTAAAGTAGCTCACATTAGTAGATGTGTGAGCCATGTGTTTTCAGAGAGCTGGTGTTTCTAGGGTCTCAGAGAGACTGAGTCATGATGGCTGCAGATATATTTGTATACATTATGCATTCCCTTCAGTAAATGTATTTTCTATCTCAGTTTGGCATCTAGGCTCCCCTCATCGCTTCTCATCACTGCAACATACACTTGGCCAGAGAGAGAGATAGAGAGAGAGAGATTAGGTAGTGATGCAGAACAGGACCATAAACTGATTTGGATCCAGTCAGCAGTTGAGTATGGTTTCTGTCTGAAGTCAGGAGAATATTTCCATCACAGGTTGTCATTTCTTTGACTGGTTTCTCAAGAGGGTGGCTCTTACAGCCAACATACACAGGTGTCAGCTGTGGAGCATTACTTCACTGGCAATGCCAAAGCTGAAAGGGTGCATTTTATAGGTGATGTGAAGAGTGAGGCATGGCGTGTGTTACTGCAGCAGTGCCGCTGAACTGACTCACAAAGAGTTTAATCCATTAGTGGGATATAACTCACCCTAACATTTCAGGAGTTTCCTATAAACTGAGGAGGTCTTGACAAGAAAATGTAAACCTGCAGCTTTCTCTGTTGAACTTTTTGAGAATTAGTCATTAGATATCAGAGCTCTGACCTCGACCCTGGTGATTTATTCATCCTTTGCATTCCGGGCAAATGATATCTCACTGGAAATATTTGAAAGGCTGCATGCACCGAAAGCATTACTGTGTATGTTACACTCTCGCCTTTGCTCCTCTGAACTGTAGAGCATGCGCTACCGTCTCCACCATTTAAACTAATGCACATCAGAGGTAAATTATATCTGGCGCACGGCACACCGTAGGACCGCATTAGCCTCGTTCCTGTTTGCCGAGACGTCCATTAAAATGAATATGTGCCTCCCGTAACATGCTGCAAAAACAAGCGCGCTGATCCGTTTCTGTGCGTGCGTGCATGTGAGAAGGAGAGAGCGGAACGGAAAGGAAAGAGATAGATGGCGAACACAAGCAGCCAGTCACCCATGACTCATCCATAAAAGCTATCATCGTGGAGCAGTATGGTGAAGGTCATTATCTGGCGCAGCGCTGAAAGAGCGGCCTATTGTTAGAGGCAGAGGGCCGGTGATGTGTACGTGTAGATGTCTGGGAAAAGGGTGATGCAGGTAACGGGGATGTTTTTTGTTTTCTTTTTACCCTTATTGGATCAATGATGAGACAAAATTTAAATGTTGCATTTGCTTTATTGTTTTCTGTGTTATTAGAGAGAGCACATTCGTCCAGAGTTCTCACAGCTCCTGCTTTTTCTGCTGATCTACACAGGACTGTAAATTGATCTGGGTCCAGTAAACAGTGGAGATCAAATTCTCATGGTTTCCGGCTGAAGTCAGGAAATAGTTTCTTTTGTCATCATCACAGTCAGTCTGGCTCGCTCTGTAAAAACACCTCCCAAACTGCTTCTACTTCCTGCTTCACTTTCCACAATGGTGACCGAAACGTTTGCCAAAATTTCGCAGGAGACGTGTCGTACGAATGTTTATATCTCTGAACCTCCTCAGTTAACCTCTCCTCCATGTGTTCAATCTTTATTGATCCAAAATAATCGATTCGGAAATTGTGGCCGATGGAGAAGCAGCCGGGAATACCAGAAATACCAGAAACACGCCACTACCAAGCGGACCAATCTCTTGCGTCGGTCTGCGTCGGTGTGATGCGTAGTTACCAGGGGTGGGACTGATTGAAAAAAATGAATCTAATTAATTAGAGGCTTTGTAAACAATTAATCTCGATTAATCACATTTTAATCGCATAACAATACCTGCCCCAAAAAGCAACATTTTTTAATTTAGATGGATTTTTGTGGATGACTGGATCAAATAAAGTCTGGAAAAATACATTTAATTGCATTTCAATTCAAAACAGTAGAAAAAGAAAGAAAATATCCTTGGCCAAAACTGAACAGACGGACTTGAAGTTAAAGTGCCACTGTAAGTACTTTTTCAGAACAGTATTGACTTTAAATGGTAAAAAATAAATAAATAAATAAATGAAAATGTTTGGGTCGCCGACACGTCTTGTCCGTAATCGGACCAGGACTACTAGCGCTAACAGCTCCGGCGGTTTCTATGCTCACTGCAACATGCTTTGCATTTAGATGGCACCATAGGGTTGAAGTGCTGGTATGCAAACTCTTTTTTATTTTAATTTTTTTGCACAATTTGCACAAAATCCCGTTTTCATCAAGGCTTCCATGAGGTAGTTTTTTTTTTTTTTTAAATTTGCCTTCCATCAGTCTTAGTAATGTACTTTAATCCGATTCCTCTATTTTGGAGGAATCAAGCTCTGACGTGTGCATCAGTGTAATCGCTGTACCAGGAAATCGTGCACTGACAAAAATGCCACGTTGTTTGGAATGCAAACTGCGGTTAAATGCGTTCATTTTTTAACATGTTAAAGTCCCACCCCTAGTACTTACATTTCTGGGGAGGTGCACGTCAGGCTAAGGCGTTAGGGTCTACGTAGGGGTCTGTGTTGTCTCCGTAGCCTCTGCATCAACTTAACCTAGAAGTGTAAACCGCCTGTTAGAGGCTGCGTATGGTCAGCGCTGTCGCTGTAGCTTCTAAAACGCCTATTACTGTCATGATCCTGTATTTTTGGCACCTCTGTTGTAATCCTGTTCTTCTTGAAGCTTCAGCCTGTGTTTCTCCCTCCTTTGATTGCTGGATTGGTTTCTCCTTGTGTGCTCCACCCTTGTTAGTTTCACCTGTGTCTCATCAACCAACCCCTCTGCCCATGTGTGTATATATAGCCCTGCCTTTCACTTCAGCCTCTGTCAAATCATCTGTTATATTTTCCTCTCTCCTGTTGCTTTCGTGTATATTTCCTTGTGTTCTTGGGTTTTTATTTTGCTTGACTGCACCTGTTTTTTTTGTTTTTTTTTAAAAACAGCGTTTAGGGATTTCTAACAGCTTCGCAACTGCAGTGCTTTTTGTTCATTCAGTTGCTCAGCCTGCCTCTCTAGAATGTGTGTGTCTTGCTTGCACCTGGGTCCTACCTCCCTCCCTCGCTGAGCTGTGTAGCACTACACCTCCGTCATCTCTTTGAGAGACGATTCCATCACAATTTAGCTGGCGATTGTTTGTCCGACGGCTCAATTTCACACGCTGCTCTTTTCATGTTTACGGTTTATTTTTGCTGAAGCAGTTTGTTACTCTGAAGCACAGTGGCCCTGAGAGCTGAATGGGAAAAAAATATACGCATGTGTGAGGAAATAATCCAACACAGAAACAAGCTGCAAATACAGAAAACAACCAAATGTACTGTATTAGAGCATGATGTACACTTGCACATGTAATAAATGGCTGCATATAAGTCAATATTATTGTTAAAAATCATATAAAATGTACATCTAGTTATGTCTTGGTGGGTTTATACTCTGCAGAGTACTCCAAATGTCTGCAGCATGACATTTGACTTGATTCTTTTCTCGCCTAGATACTCGTGAGCACTAAATCCAGACTTTAAAACATTATGCAACACCCTTCTATTGTGAATCAAAGGTGGTGAATTGCATTGTTGAATTTTGATCAACAGCAGAGTGCATTCTCCAGACACTACATCTTCAATTCAGGCATTAAAATACAATGAAATGTTAAAAGCAGTGGTGAAAGAGAGAGGCCTCTCAAAGCTTTGTGTCCAGCTCTCTTTACACATCCATCATCTCATATAGACTTAGACTTTGTCATTTTGATATACGAGGTCTTCTTTGTCTCCTGACTGTGTGTGTTTCCAACCCCCCGTTTTATGTTGTGCACATTAGAAATCTCTGAATGGACATATCTAAATTTTCTGTTTCTCTTAAAATAAAACAATTTTACATCAGTCAAGTTTTCCATGACATTTGAAAAGAGGCATAAAACGCCAAATCTCACTGTGTGTGGAAGTATAGTTAATGGTTGGGCTGAAGATACTGTGGCGTTCCTCAAAGTGTCACACGAAACTGAACTAAACAATACTCGAGGAAGGGTCCTCATGAAATCCTGCCACTGTTTCCGTGTCGAGGATCCTTCAAATTCTACCGTGAAGAGAATCTTTCATTCAGCGACTTTTCAAGGATGCTTTTGTGCATCTTCATCGTTCTTAAAGCACCCACAGTCCTGTGTGTGAACATTGAAGTGCTTAAAAAAAAACACCTGCAGGCTCACTAGACTACTCCGTTAGGTGTCGTCCTGCCAGGCCTGGGAAGGATGCTTCCTTGACTTTGAGAAATACAGATAATCTTGATCCTGCAGCTGAACAATGTAAACACAATGGACTTGGTCACAGATGGTGTTGTGAGTCCCTAGTTGACATTATGGAGTCCTCAAGCACTCCTAGAGTACTTGAAATCCTTTTGAGTTTGGCCCCTACAACTTAACTACATAAAAGCGAGAACATACAACCACAACCTCACAAACTCTCATCCACACACTCTGCATCAAGGCTCCTTTGCTATTTAAAACCAGACTTCTTTATTATCTTCTTTCACTAACAAGCCCACGCCTCAGTATACACAAAGAAGTTTATTTTGACCAGGTTAAGGGGAGGGAATGGGATGAAAGGGTCGAGGAGATAGGATGAAGGAGGACAGAGACCGATGGTGGTCCTCTGATGTTTGGATGGAGATTATAAAGGAGAGGTTAGATGCAACTATATAGGCAGGTGCGGGTAATTGGATGTTTGAGGCGTCGAGTTGTTCCTGAACTCCTCCAAGTAGCTGGGACTGAAGAAGCTCATTGGATGAGTGGTGAAACGTCTTCTAAAAACGTCCAGTTGCCCTTGTTTCGTGTTTGTTTTTTGTTTTTTTGCTTTTTTTATTCTGCAAGGTTCAAGATTCAAAGTGTTTCCCTTGTCCAATGAAATTCTTCCTTTGCTGTCCACAACAAACGCCACACCATATAAAGTACAAAGTAGATTAATGGCAATTTTAAAATAGAAATATGAACTGCATCAGCTGTTTGTGCAATGAGTGTGCACTGATTACATGTAAAATGAAGTAGTCTGGGTTAATAACTGCTTCCCTTTGTTTTAGTGCAAAGAAGTACGCTATGAAAGTGTTTAAATTGAATGAACAAACGGACATTTCTTATGAAAAGTGCAATTTCTGTTCAGTTCTGGGTCTCAGTGTTGTGTTATGTCCACAACTCTTACTAAAACTATGTGAACCCTTGGAATAGCAGTTACTTTTATTGGAAAATTGCAGTTAATGACTTCAATTCATCCTGCGGGCCAGATTAGACCCTCTGGCGGGTCTATATTGTTCCCGTTTTCTTAATACTTGCAATGTTTAATGCACCAAACACCAGCACTGGTATGTGTGGGAATACACCAATCTGAATCTGAGTAGTGATGCTGCTGCAGTACTTTATTTGGACTTTAAAAGAAGAGACTCCTCTCTGTCAGAATAAATGTTTAATACTTTACCGCTGATTAATGTCACAGTTTTCACCTTGAAAGTGAATGTACAGTGTTTTGTGATCGTCTGAGCGACTGAACTGTCTGTGTTCATCTGATAGCTGTCAGGGCCGGGTGACTACGACATTCCTCATTCAAAGAAGCAAAGTCCTGAGATGTGATAGTGTCTCAAATTCCCGTCAAATAAAAAGGCGTAGCACATTTAGTGCAGAACAGTATGCACGTTTTCCTTCAAATGAAATGCAAATGAAGGAAGCAGATCTCTGTTTGAACTGCAGAATACAAAGCTAGACGGCTGGCACGTCTATTCCAGAGAATTCAGCTCCACGGTCAGCATCTCCATATCGGCGCCTGTTCCCCCTCTCCCTGACTACTGCTCTGTTCACGCCTCTCACTGGAAGCTGAAGTGGCTGCTGCAGGCCGCCAGCGATTAGAAGAATATTTACACACTTTCTGCTCATGCCCATCAGCTAATAACGATGTTTCCATGGCAGGCGGCCGCAGGCCATAAATAAGAGAGACGAGTTGCTCTCCAGCTTCGGAAGACGGAGAGGGAGAGAGAGGGAAAGTGGATCAGAGATAGGTCAACGCCTCAAGCCTCCACTGTTCTCTTGTTTTTTTTTTGTACACACTCATCTCTGTTCCACTTCTCCTCTCTTGTCTGCTCTCCTTTCAGCTCCTCAATCTGGAGCTCTAAGTGCAGATTCCTGCAGAGTCCTGCACCTCTGCGGCCAGAATAAGTGACCTGCTAAAGAGTCTCAATGTTCAGGCTTCAGTAACAGCTGGAAGGATGCAGTATAAGAGTACACAGGATGTTTCCAACGTCTTGTGGAATCCATGATGCAGCTCTCTCCACGACAACACAGACACGGGTCGGTTCTTTAAAACGGGCGAGAAGAAAACATTTTCTGTAACCGCTTGTCCTCTGGAGGACACAACCCACGCAGGCACGGGGAGAACATGCAAACTCCACACAGAAAGGCCCCAATCGAACGGATGGATTCGAACCCAGAACCTTCTTGCTGTGAGGCATCAGTGTTAGCCACAACGCCACTGTGCAACAGAAACCAGATACTTTATGACAGACAGTCAGCTCTACATGCACACTTGGCTCTTTCAGCATCCTTGAATTAGCTAAGCTGAACTGCGCCGACTCTAACCTCCGTTCTTGCCATGACAATACATACCTATTCTTTCCTCCATGGTCTATACAAAAGCGCCTGCCTCTTCGCTCTGTGCTCAATCTCCTGATAACGGCGGCGTATTTAAAAACGGCGCCAGCCTTTGAGAACCACGGACGCACTGAGCAGAATAAAAAAAAACAAAAAACATCAAACAATCAACAGACAGAGGACAAGGATGCACAGCGGGATGCAAAATGTTGTTGTATCTTTTGGCACCTCGCTCGTCTCACTGCTCCCTCATTATGCCTGACTGCTGGAAAGTGTTAACTAATTGCGGTGGAGCTGCAGCCTGGGAGCGAGACAAATATATTGGGTTGATAGAAACCAGGCTGAGATGTCAGCTGTTTCCTATCCCCAAATTAAAAAGACTCCACCCGAGAGCTTTAGCCTTAATAAAATGCGTGCAGCAGTGCTTCTTCCAGCTTGGGCTGCGAATGTGGCACTGTTGCACACAGGCTACACTTCTGAGCTTGTGGTTCTGTATGTTTAAACACACACTGCACTCATATGCCCGTTCTATCTTCTCATTCAGATTAAATTCACTCCTCTGCAGCGCCACACTACAGCCCTGCAGTGTGGATTACGTGCTCCGGCATTCACGCGAGCGCGCCGTGCGGCCCTTTGATATGACACCACTGCTGTGGAGGTTCATGCGGAGCCGACTGCTGCTCTCTCCCTGCAGGGCCCCACCGTCACTTCTTTACAGGTGACATGATGTGACGGGAGCCGACACATTAGCCCCCTGCCTGCCACGCGTTAGCCACGCGTTAACCACGAGCCAGTCTGCGGGACGGAGAGCTGGCGCTGACCTGCACAAGCTGCTCGCGGCGGTGTGCATTACACCACCAACATTCATGAGTGCATGCCCGCGTGATGAGCTGCTGCACCACCTCACATGGTTATAATTGAGTTATCAAAATATTGCACAGTTCGGGGACGTCGTTGTGCACGCTTCTTTGAACCTGCACGGCTAGGCAGCATTAGCAAATGCTTCTTTACACATCTAGAAGACATGGAACAACATTAAGAGACGTAAGCATCTCCAAGCTACTGTTGATTCCCCTCCCTCCCGTCCAGCACCAACTTCCAGTCACTGCCACTTTCCACAACAAAATGCTTTCCTGTATACCGTACGCATCTATCGCATCACATGTAGAGATTGCTTTTAAAAGCTAAGGCTGTTGGGGCTCAAGGTTTTAGCTTGTGTTTCCTGAGATGCTTTTATTGTAGATGAGGTTCACACTTGTTTTCTGAGACCTGCCGGGAACAATTTGCATAAAAATGTGAAATGTTTTTCCTCCTGAATCTGTACTGATTTGTTCAAATATTCATGTAAAATGGCTTCACTAGTCCTGACTGTCAAACATGATCAGTTTATCATAGTACATTTCATTCATGCCCAATACAGGAGGACTGAGTAATAATATTGCAGCTTTAATGTAATTAAGTAGTCTGGCATTGCTCCGAGACTGTCCACAGTAAATGTAAGACTTCGCTGCAGCACTCTTTATAGCTGTGAGTCAAGTCAACAAATGTTTTGAAGAGTCTGAGCATAAAACCAGCGGAGAATGGATTATAGTGCTGCAGCGTTTAGAGGAGTTTAAATAGACACAAAAGCCTCGAGGAATCCATTGAAACTGCTGTGAAACCATCCCGACTGCAGTTTCACAAAGGAGCAAAGCACATCGCCAAAGAACATAAAAGAAGTGTTTATTTAACCTCAAGTAACTCAATAAAATTTCGACTCTACAGAAAATTCCTTGACTCAGGTCCATGACTTGAGATATCTATCATAGAACCTTATAACAACACTGAGATAACAGTAAGGTATTGGAAAATTCCTCTGGAGGGTCACGGAGGGGCTGGAGCCTATCCCAGCTGTCATCGGGCGAGAGGAGGGGTACACCCTGGACAGGTCTCCAGTCTATCTCAGGGCTAACACAGAGAGACAGACAACCATTCATACTCACACCTATGGCCAATTTAGAATCACCAATGAACCTAATGAGCATGTCTTTGGACAGTGGGAGGAAGCTGGAGTACCTGGAGAGAAGATGCAAACTCCACACAGAAAGGCCCCAGTCGATCGGTGGATTCAAACCCAGAACCTTTTTGCTGTGAGGCATCAGTGCTAACCACGCCACTGTGCCACCTATTGGAAAATTAAGTTAAAATTCAGTTAGACCTTCCGCCCAACCATTTTTTAATGCATATCTAAAGTTGGGTTGTGGTGGCAGCAGGATAAGCCGGCATTATCATCTAAATCCCCCCCCTTATAGGTGAGGAATAACGCTGTAGCCTGACGTGCACCTCCCCAGAAATGCAACTACGCGTCGTGGCGACGCAGACCACAAGAGCTGTGTTTGGTCCGCTTGGTTATAGCGTGTTTCCGCTTCCATGTTCGGCAAAAGTTTCATTCGCCATTGTTGAATGTGAGGCAAGAAGTAGAAACAAAAACTAACCAGACTGGCGTTTGGGTGGCGTTTTTACAGAGCGAGCCACGCTGAAGAACAACAAGTATAAATGGGTTGCACTGGTGTCGGCTAAGTGCATAGGTCACGACGCCTATGTTCCGCAGAGGCATGAACATATATCTCCACAATGGGTCAGAGCGCATGGCCAAAGGAGATGAGCATTAGAAGATATGCTAGAGCAGAGGAGTCAAACTAATTTAGTTCAGAGGCCACATACAGCCCAATTTGATCTCAAGGGTCCAAACCAGTAACATAACAGCTTAATAACCTATAAATAACGACAACTGCAATTTTTCCCCTTTTGTTTTAGTGCAAACAAGTACATTATGAACATGTTTGCATTAAATGAACTATCCTTTTACAAAACATTTTATTTTTTTATTTCTTAAGAAAATTAATCTACTGTTTAGTTCTGTTTTCAGTGTTGCGTTATGTTCCCAACTCTTACTAAAACAGTGTGACCCCTGGGGGGAAAATTAAGAATAGCAGTTACTTATTGTGAAAAGTTGCAGTCAATGTCTTCTGTGTAAGTTTTTTTGCACTTTTCATCCCGTGGGCCAGATTGGATCCTCTGGTAGATCGAAAAACATGTCGCCTGTTGCTCAGCTCCCTCTTTGCTACAAATATCTCGTAAAACACTGACGCCACACCAATTTTAGAGACCTTACCTGGCATGGGAAGATCGGGGCTCTCTTCTTATAGAGGGCCTTGATCCAAGGGGCCCAGGCAGGCACACCCATAAAAAAATTATAAATAAAACATCTGGGCACAAGAAAAGGGGTCGGGTGCACTATGAGCAAGACGACAAAGGCGAAGGTAAAGGCGGCAGAAGTGCAGACCTGCAGACCCCAGGCAATCTGGAGTCCAGTGTTGCTGAATCTTGACATGTGCATTAAGAAATAATGATATTTAGGATCACTGCTTCCATAGATGACCAACGGTAACGGGTAAACACCATCATCTCAAATCATTTGCATCACAGAAAGCTTTTCCCTGACGTTTATGTTCCTGGAAGGTTTAAACGGGACTTGTCGGTAAATTGTCTATTTAATACTGTAAGAAAACAAGCGATCTCATACTTACAGGTTACAGAACTCTACAATTTCTCCACAGATGACAGAAGCACATTTCGTCATCAGTGTAAAATGTGCATTAATGTGTCCCTGTCCCTGATCAAACAGCAATGCTGTTAGCAAAAGATGCTTAAATAATTAGGTTCGGTGGCCACTTCACTGCAGCTGCCAGACTGTTAATGCGTCATTAGTCCCTGCTATAAGATACCTTCAGAGAAAGAGATCACAGTCCTGAGTACTCTGAATAATGAAAATTAGCTGTGACTCCTGCCGTGGCAAGTGAGCTGCTGAGTGGCATGGCATCACCCCGGCTTGTCTGCTTCGGTCTCAGAGTCCTGGCTATTGTTGCCTGAAGAGCGGCCAACGAGGCTGGCACAGCTGATGCTCCTGACTCCTGTCTCCAGCATGGCAGCCTGTCAGACGCTGACTTCACTGTTTCCCCCGCTAAACTCTGCCAAAGCTTCGGCTTATTATAACAGCCCTGGCTTTGGTAGGTGAAAATATTCCACCAGGCATCATGGTCACCCAGCATTGTGTTCATTCGTTTGTTCATACTGCACGCATGGCACAGTTAACCGGTTTTATTTTAATGGTTCAACATTAGTTACCCTGCTCCCCTTCCTTTATATTTTAGTGCATATGCATTCAAGAAATTAAAGAAGCTTATGACGAGCATGATAGCGTTCTTACGATCCAAATCAGTTTCCTTGGTCACACAACAGATTATAGAGCAGCAGTTGCATGCTGCTTCTTCGGGTTTTCGGGCTCTGGAGGCCAAAAGAACACAGTGAATGGTTCAATCTGCTCTGGCAGTCACAATTCAAGTGAAAATAAACATCCCTTGCTCGCCTCTCTTTGAATCTCTTGGGTCCTTTGTGCCACTTAAATATAGATATAGGAAGCCTTTGTTATCTGACATTGGCTGCAGACGTGAAACACTGACAGACGAGATGCTGCGTATTAGTCTAACGGGTAGAGATACGGTCAGAAGCTAATTAACTTGTGGCAGAGATATTTTGGCAACAGAGGATACTGCTGTACTATCAGTAGTTATATAATGTGTGAATCTGCAGATGCACATAGGCAGCTGAATGGAACTACCTTACGTAATGATGACTTCATTCATTCATTGCTCCACATTTATTTTAATTACATTTATTATCACCAATGTTATCCCTGCTGGGCAATCCGATCGCAAGTGACCAGCTTTCAGTGCCGGTGTTCAGATGTGGCATTAACGAACGCATCATCAGCCAGCTCCTCAGATCCGATCTCAGTTTCGCACCGACATCACTTGAGGCACAGAAGAATATTTTAACAGCGGCTTTCTCTAATGGATCTCCACCGCTGTTTCAGAACCAAGAACTCCGTTTTTGGGGGTGTGCGACCCTGACGTTAGTTAGACCTGCACAAAACTCAGATTATAACGCCAACCATGGAAGCTTGGGACAGTATTGGAAGAATGTGCAGATGCCAGGAGGCGCCCCAGTTGCTCACCTGGTTGAGGTGCATCATGCCGCACCATGAACCAAGACGACAGTCCTCATTGCAGTCTCATTTGTTGCGTTTCGTCCGCTATCTCTCAAATAATTTCCAGTTTCTCTCCACCATCATCTATCAATTAGAGGCACAAATGCCCCAAAAATAACTTCAGGCATATGATTTACTTTAAAGTTGTCTTATTCTGCCTCGGTCAGTCACTCACTCCAGTCGTTAACTGTCAACTTGGACGCAAACCGGCTCAACAACCCTGAACAGGACACAAAATGAAATGTGCCTGAGTTCGTTGTTGTTTAGTGAAGTCGTGGTTAATTTGAAAAGACATTCGCAGGCAGTAAAAATCTCACAAAGCAAATAATAAAAAAAAAACTTCAAGTCACAGAAAAGAAACTCTGTGAGGTGTTGATAAATGTCACAATGTTAATGTGCTGAGGTCTAGGTGTTCAGCCAAAGATAGCAACATCTGCTAATTAGCACTAAACCCAAAGTAGAGCTGGTTTCACAGGCATTTCATCATAACTTGATCTTGGCGCTGCATGAATGTCTAAAATAATTCACCCTCAAGTATTCAGCAATGGAAATCCATCCAACAGTTAAGACATTTCATTCTGAATACTAAACGTAAAGGTGTGGCATTACATTAAACATTAAATTTAACCAGACTTTAAGAAAGTAGAGGGACAGTTTGTTTTTGCGAAAACACTAAGAACATAATTTGCTACGGGCAGTGTCGTCGTCGTGGCAAAGACATCACAATCCTGGTGAGGGCAAATGAAGCCATTACACACACAGTAACTGACGGATTGTGGACATATACACACATAGGCATAGAAGGAATAATCATGTGAACTTTAAAGAGCATCTTTCTGGAAGTGACAAGGTGACAAAAGCTTTACAGAGACGTGAAAAACTGTGAAGACGAGCAGTGAGTAAAGCGTCCAACAGACTGAAGAACAGAATAAAAACACCATATATAAACACACATAGATCGACATCAGGTTGGCCAATGTACATGCTACCTGGTTAACCCTATGTTTTTTTTTAATATCTATCAACTCAGTTTTTAAATCAACCAATGGAAAGATGGTTGTGACTGTTTCTTGGCACCTGTTAAAAACCCCGGTGGATGCATTTTATGTTGTTCCACGTTGCTGTTGCTGTTGTTGTTGTTGTTGTTGTTGTTGTTTTCTAATAAATAGTTTCCAGATTTGTTGAGCTTGATTTTCCTAACATATAACTAGAAAAAGGACTATGCATTGAGCTCATATGACCAGTGAAGTTTACGGAGCGTTGGTAACATCAGCACCAATTAAAATAACTCAGTTGTTTGTGTAACTGTGAAAAAAAAAATAATAAAACGTTTATTTCTGCAGAATGTGGTAGAAATGGTTGGGAGTGCAGCAAAAATGTATTGTCTGGATAAAGTAAATGTGTCCTAGAGGTAGCATGAACTGTATATTGAAAACAAAACTGGGCCGAGCACCAAACCCTGAGGAACTCACAATAACCAATGTGAAAAGTCCTATCTTTGTGGTCGGACCAGTTCAGAGAATAAACAACTTGGCTTAAGGAAAATGACAACGGATGCATTCTATTAACATTATAAGTGTACAATATTATACACCTACGCCGAAAAGGCATAACATTATGACCACTGACAGGAGAAGTAAATAACATCATTGACCATCTTGTGACTATTCAGTGTTCTACTGTGAAATGTTTGGACCTGGTATTCATTCATGTGGATGTTACTTAGACATGTAGCAATGTTATCTGTGTAGCATAGTCGGAGTGTTATTTCATTTTTTCTTTTCATTGTGGAAGTTAAAAGTGATTGTATTTCCAGGCAGATATAATTTAATTGCTTATTTCTCAATTTTTGCCATCATCTCAAAGACACCTGACTGTGAATAAAAAAGATAAAAGTTCATGAGAATCCATCCACTCGTCGTTAAGAGACCAAAGTGGAGCGCTGACCGACCGTCAAAGAGGTGCTGTCGTCCTGATAGCACCACGGTGAGGGCAAAAACTGATCCATGGAATTTAATGAGCACGAGTCCTGCTCCCCAGACAATGAACCCTTTCAATTATGAGCGCTCGGTGACAGTTTTACTTGAGCCACCCCTCGAGCCACAAAGAAATCGAGGAGAGAAAAAAAAAAACAACAAATGCATGTGGTGAACCTTTCTGATTTTAATAACCCGCAACAGCTGCTGGAAACGTTGGCACAAATCTCCAGGCAGAAATATTCATTAGCAGCCCAGAAGCCTCTGAATCCACGAGAGAGCTCCGTGTTTTCTGATATTTCTTTTGCAGTCGACCGAATGATTTTATGCATTGAATAAGCTGATGTAATGAAACCCCAGCCACCCTTGGGTGTAATTAGCAGGGTGATATCTTCAGCGTTTTATTTCTTTTCTGATGGTCTGCAGAGAAAAGTGAAATATTGACTATGGTTTTTTTTTTTAACAGAAGCACATCGTAATGTTTGTGGAAGGTGGAAAAAAATTCAAAGAATTACACAAGAGCATGTTCTATACTGTTAAATATCCAAGAAGAACAGGAGACGCTCATCCGGAGTTGCTTTCAGTGAGGTTAAAATATTCATGTCATTTACTAGACATCATTTCTGTATTATTATTTAACACTTTCTCACTTTTAAAGATGTAATATTTACTACTAGCCATCAACGGGATGCATTCAAAGGGGTGTTTATAGTTCGCCCAACACCATCCACCGGGGTGATTTCATTTCCATCCATGCTGGGTTGTTTTTTGTGGGCATCTTGGCGACTCCCTCCTTTAAGGAAAACATGAACATCCTCCCCAGGGAACTTTTGCACTGAGTTCTCCTCCTTCTGATGGAAGAGTGGGGATGTCAAAGGTGTGTGTGTGCACTTGCCGATGTGTGTGTGTGTGTGTGGTAATGGTACACCACCTCATACCTTATTTATAGTGATGTCTCTGTACTGATTCCCCTGGCTCAGAGGGTAAAATGCACAGATGGATGGAGATTGCTGCGGATGGATGGGGAGAAGGGTGAGAAAAGCGAGAAGACAATGACATGACGAGAAACTGGTGACCGAATGACGTCAGGCGCAACTGCACTGTAATAACCCAGCAGAAAAAGAGGAGGAGGAGGAGGAAGAGGCGGGGAGGGGGAGCAGAGGAGAGCAGCTTTTCCCGCAGCCATCCATCCCCATGAAGAGGTGACGCCAGAGCAAGCTGGAAGCTGCCTCATTAACCAGACTGAACACACAGATCCTCCCTTGGGTGTATTACTATAACAATGATGAGCAGTGTATTGCTATAATAAGTCGCGCGCACACAAGTGTACACTGACAAGGTAGTAATGAGCAGAGGCATTGTAGGGCCTGCATGCACGTGTAGTGTATAGTGCACGGTCCTCTGCAAGATTTCCAGCGTGCTTATACCCTCGCACTAATTCACCTATAACGGCCACGAATGCGCCACAAATCAGTGCATATCCTGGCTGCAGTGAGTCATGTCATGCACTTATGTTCCCTGGCTCCAGCAAATGAGCATAAGTACCCTGATAAAACTTTACCAAGCCTGGAGAGAAGCACTGCATGAAGGACAGAGTCAGAGTACACATCTCCTTTTCTTGTTGTTCCATAACCAGTGAGCTTCGTGGCTGACATACAAAAATGAAGCCAACGTATCGGTGCACTTTAAAACTTTGAAAAACAACAACTGAACATCTGCCAACACCTACGGCACCAATTGATGTGAGCTACGGAGAGACCTGCATCAGTCTTACTGACTTTGACTGAGGTGTGTACGGGGTAGTGCAGAGGGTCTGATTTTAGCACATACACGGATCAGCCACAACATTAAAACCACTGACAGGAGAAGTGAATAACATCGACCATCTTGTGACAATTCAGTGTTCTGCTGGGAAACTTTTGGACCTGGCATCCATTGGTGTGGATGTGTGACCACCCCATAGCAATGACACTCCTTGATGGCAGCAGCCATCCCCAGCAGGATGCAGCCTGACACAGGTACACACACAAAAACACTTTAGGAACAACTAAAAAAAACTTGAAGAACAGCACAAGGTGTTGACCTGGCCTCTAAATCCAAGAATAAAATTTGTCCTTACAAGTATCTCTGCAGCTCTGGTACTGGCTCCTGGATGTTGTCCGTGTAGTTCTGTAGATTTTAGGTAGATTTGGTGAGTGGGACAATGGAAACAAACTGCCCGTCATGCTGTATGTCTGCAAAAAGAACATATCTCTACAGTACGACGGGCCAATCAGATTATAAGTGGAAACATCCATCATCTTTTTGCTGACATGCAGCGCAGCAGCATCGCCGTTGCGGTTCGCTCTGAACCCCAGGGCGCCGCTGGCTTCCCGTGGAGCCCTCACGATAGCGTGGATCTCGCCGAGCAGGGGAGGTGCTCGCCTGATGAATTCAGTCACATATCTGCCTCCCTTATCGTCTCACGTTCTCTTTCTGAATACATTTACATGTTCTGCTGCAACACCGTGGGAGAAACATCTGAGAGCCAGTCGAGAGGAAAGGCTGAAATGTGTCTCGTATAAGTGGTTAAAGCCAGTGCTAGCAACAGCAGTTATGACGGCATTAGTAGCAATACTAAGAAGTATTTCTTGCACACATTAGCATGAGGTGCCAGTGTTAAAGATGAAACTTCAAAGCTCTGGAGACTCCAGGCTAGTGAGGTGCTCACAGTCCGCACTGGTGAGTACCTACCAAAAGTCGTCCAAGGGGGAATAAACTCTGATGTGGGGAAATTTGCAGGAACACATCTGATTTGTGGTAGCTACAACTCGCAATCTGCATGTTATCGCTTTTTCTGTGGATAACCAATCAGTGTTGATCGGAATCAGTAAATCAGTAAATTCCTTGGCGCATGCTACGTTGACAAAGAAACCTGTGGGTTTTTTTTTGTTATCTGGCTCACACTGCAATTAATACAGTGCCAGCATGTACCAGGATGCATTATGTGAGTGCCTGACGCTCCGTAAATCATTTCAAAACTTGCCCAGCGCATGGAGGAGGTTACAAACCAGCTATTTGTGTAAATGATAAGAATATACACTGCCTGGCCAACAAAAAAGTCGCCACATGGATTTAGCTAAGCAAATAGGTACGAGCCTCCTATCGGATAATTACTGCATGGGCGATTATCTGGAAGGATAGTGGAGAACCATTGCATCAGGGTAAGAAGAGAGGCAGATGAAGTGATGCATCCATCATGCCTCGTGCCTACAGTACAAGCCTGTGCGGGCAGTGCTATGGTCTGGGGTTGCTGCAGTTGCTCAGGTCTAGGTTCAGCAACATTATGTGTCCAAAGAATGAGGTCAGCTGACTACCTGAATATACTGAATGACCAGGTTATTCCATCAATGGATTTTTTTCTTCCCTGATGTTCACGGGCATATTCCAAGATGACAATGCCAGGATTCATGAGGCTCAGATTGTGAAAGAGTGGTTCAGGGAGCATGAGACATCATTTTCACACATGGATTGTCCACCACAGAGTCCAGACCTTAACCCCACTGAGAATCTTTGGGATGTGCTGGAGAAGGCTTTGTGCAGTGGTCAGACTCTCCCATCATCAATACAAGATGTTGGTGAAAAATGAATGCAACACTGGATGGAAATAAATCTTGTGACATTGCAGAAGCTTATCAAAACAATGCCGCAGCGAATGCGTGCTGTGATCAAAGCTAAAGGTGGTCCAACAAAATATTACAGTGTGTGTTTTTTGGCCAGGCAGTGTATCAGCTTGCTTCTGATTCTTTACTCTCCTCTAACCGAGTCTCTTCTGTCACACCACACATCCGATTGGCCTCAAGCAGATAAGTCAGTCCATTGCTGCAGGGCTCTGCTCTTGGGGGTTCAGCTCTAGGCTCTGTAAAGCGCCTTTAGACTATTTGATTTTTATTGGCGCTAACGGAAAATGCGTTGAAATTACTTTACCTCATTGTTTAACTAGAAACGAAGAAGATTCTCATTATTGATGGAGAACAATTTGAGCAAATCCGTCTTCAGGTTCTGTTTGCCTTTGGCAGCTCATCTTCTCGCCAGGCTAATGCAGCTGCAGCCGCTGCCTCTCTCTGCAGGTTTGCCTTCTCAACTGCGTAAAATTAATACCCAGAATGCTTTTCAGACTCTTTACCGTCGCAAAAGTAAACAGTTTGCAAACCTCCATCCCCCCCAAAGATGAAGCCATGGCCATCAGACAGTCAATGTGCTCCACTAGTGGAGGATCTAAACATTTCTGTCAGATTCAAAGGCTGTTATGATCCTCTCTTTGCTGCGTTTCTGCACACACCTTTATAACAAGAACACCTGTAGTGTGAGAAAGAACTGGTGTAAGGCTTCTGGTGCAGCAGTTTCATTAGCTAGTGCGTGACACAATTAAAAACATTCTCACGCGCTAATTAAAGTGTTATGCGCTATGCTTTTGAAGTGCAAACTTTTAATACACAGCTACTGGTACTCACCGATACTCTCTCACTCTCTCGCATGAACTTTCCTCACTCCCTGCCCAATGCACAATCCCCCAAAGTCACCTTAACCTTTTAACACAGATCAAAGAGGGGCAAAAGAAAAAAAAATACAGAGACCATACCAGAAAGCTTTAGTCACAGTTCAAAGCGCCGATGTGTGTGTGAGAGAACGAGCGAAGGAGTGATGAAAAGAGTGACGAGAGAAGAGAGGGAGAGAGTCAATGAAGCACAACCCCCGACTTCAAACACATACAGATTAACCTTACACCCTCCCTCACAGCGGCACGTTGTCTCTGCAAAAAGCCAGAAACCCATTAGAGAGTCAGAGCTCTTCTTTGGAGGATTGTGACAGGGGGTAGGGCCGCGGCATTGTCTGAATACAAAGCTGACTGAAAGAATCCACCTGAAAACTTGGCTCACATACAGTAGGTTACCCGATGCAGGCTTAAAAAAGTTCAGGCTTGATTTGCGCTGATGAGCAATGATGTGAAGAAGCCAAACTGAGGTGAGGAAAAAAAAAAAAAAGATTAGCTGCAGGATCATACAGGGGTTAGTACAGACGCTGCTTAAAGGTCGGATGAAACATATGGATCGTGATCTCCGAGATAAAGAACATCCTGTGAAATCTAAGGTTTAATCATCCACTGCAGTTACTTACTTGAATAAAAACAGTAGATGAACATCTGACCTCCGAAGAGTCATTTAAGCTCTTCGCCAGATATGATTCCACTAGAAGGTTTAATTCTTTGCTGGGTATGGCTCTGTGTGAGATAAGGAAGGTACAGCTATCCCCTTTGGCCACGTCGAATTCATCTGTGCCTGAAATGTTTGAACGGGGAGAGAGAGTTTGTGTATGTGTGTGTGTGCTGACCTGGAACACAGTCAATGCAAGTTCAGAATAAAGGGCACGGATAAGAGTTTTGACAAGAGCCTTCAGGGCAAAACAACAGAGGCTTTCTGTGCAAATTTTAGACAAGAGATATATGCAAAGGTTCATCACTCGTCGGGCAAAGACGGATCACGCATTTCACCCTAAATTCATCACATGAGTAAATGAGGTGATCTTAATATTTTCCTTTTCTGTAACAGCTTGTCCTCTGGAGGGTCGCCTATCCCAGTTGTCATCAAGCGAGAGGCGGGGTACACCCTGGACAGGTCTCCAGTCTATCTCAGGGCTAACTTAAACCTACAGCCAATTTAGAATCACCAATGAACCTAACCAGCATGTCTTTGGACGGTGCGAGGAAGCTGGAGTACCTGGAGAGAACCCTCGCAGACACAGGGAAAACATGCAGACTACACTCAGAAAGGATCCAGTCAGTGGATCCAAACCCAGAACTGTCTTGCTGTGAGGGATCAGTGCTAACCACCACACCACTGTGCCGCCACTCTGCCATGCCTAAGTAAAAACAAAAGTTGCAACCTAATGGTTCAGTAATCAGAGAGTGTCCCAGTTATAACTCCGCATCATTAATGATCTTACTGCTCAGGGTGTTTGGTGTCTTTGGAGAGCAACAGAAACCTGAGAGTGCTTCCCAAACCCATTTGGTTCTGAAGAACTAAGAGTCAACCCTGTACTGCAGTCAAACCAGAAAGAAATTTGCTCCGACTGACCGGGTCACTGCTGCCGCTCTCTTACCCTAGCATGGCTGGATTCTCACAAGATCACACAACATCATGAATCATCTACCAGCATAGTGAGCTACACTGAGTAGCTCCCAAAGCTTGCAGTTTGTTGTAGATAGTTCATAATGGACGGTGACAGACGGACGGTTCGTCTAATCAACAGCCACATCATACACCGATCAGCCACAACATTAAAACCACTGACAGGAGAAGCAAATAACATTGACAATCTTGTGACAACACAATGTTCTGCTGGGACACTTTTGGACCTGGCATTCATTCACGTTGATGTTACTTAGACATGTAGCACCCACCTAGACCAGACCAGACACCCCCACACAATAGCCTGGGGTGGGGGTGTCTGGTCTGGTCACACAATATTAGGAAGGTGGTCATAATGATATGCCTTATTGGTGTATAGGTATGTGTCTGCTCTTTTTTCCAAACCAGTGTGGTGACCCTGAAGGTTTCCAACAGCAACTAGTCTACCTGCGCTGTCTTTCACCACCACTGAGCATTGTGTTCATTTGCATCTTCTGGTGGAAATAACTAAAGACTAAATAAGTAGAAAAAATCTATTTTTTTCCATCCAGGTGAAGCACGAAACTGACAATCACTTGGCGATGCATATAAAATCTCCATCTCCCACTATTAAAATTTTAAATTGTATTCCTCACACTGAGCCTAAACACACGTCACCTGTCCCTGTGATGTTCCAGCTCTTTCATATTCCTTTCCTCCGTTTGATCCTTCCTTACTGTCTCTGTATCTTCTCGCTGCCCGTAGGAAGCCTGCAGGGTCAGGTGTCTGATGTCGTCTGAGAGGGAAGCTGTCTAGAATCCACTCGTGCTCCATTTCTTCAGAATTTAAAAAAAAATATACAAAAACTCAAGTTGCTTTTGAACTGCTGCTGAAGAAACTGCATTATACTTGAACAAAGGAAGAAGAGTTTTTTTTCCCGCCTTCTGTCACGTTAATCATTAAACACCTTTATTGAAAGTGTCTATACATTTAAAAGCCTCATGTTTGGAGTGATGGCTGATGTCCCCTTCTTATTAAATATATGTCTTTGCAAATTAGACACGGACAGAGAATGATGACGATGAACTCTATGACAGATGAAAATACAATTACCTTGATGAGACATGCAGCAGCTGCTCTCCAACAGTGTGAACTGCGAGAACATTCTGTGTGTTATTTCTGTTTCTAAAAATGACACGCGCACACAAAGACTTTTTCTCTGCTCGGCGTTGCCACAAAAGCTAATAAAACTCTGACAGAGGGGGCGGAGGAAGGGAAATAATACATTTAGAAGGTTGACTTCATGTAATTCCATCCGTAATGATGATAAATCTACTCCGGGGAGTTATTCAAATATTCAGCGCCTGTGAAGGAAATGAGAAACTCTTTCTTGCTGGAGCCTCGCGAAAACACACCATTATTCTTGTCAGGTGTAAATCCAGACTTACAGTTCGTTTGAGGCTCAGCGTCGTCATCCTCACGCTTAGCGGTTCTTCGCCTCGTCTACTGTCACTCATGTGAGGCTGATTTAACACCCTACTAATCACAACAATATGTGGCTGCTTTTATCACACTTCCAGTGCACCATTCTTGTGAAGCTTCTAGAGGACTCCCACATTTACTTAACACGTGACATGAAAAGCAAGAATTGTGGAGAATTGAAAGAAAACAAACAATAAAATTAACAATTCTACTTTTAAAATCAGTATTAATTGTGGTATGTATATGGTTTTCTTCCCATTACTTGATCATACAGTGCCTGTGATAGTTTCAAAATTCAAAAACAGCCTGCAGACCATCCAGAGAAAGTCTATGAAGCTCTTATGATCCGTAGTATATATTATGTACAGTAGCCATGGCTGTGATTGTTTAATAACTGTGTGCGGTGATGGTTGAGCTCGCTGCTGCTGCCTTCCCGAACTCCACCGAAGCACCAAATGGTAACACAGCTGGGGACGTAATCACAGCGCCTCAGATGAAACCAGGCTGCTGCGGTAGCCACATCCAGCAACAGCTTCACTCATCACAGCCAGCAACAGGAAACCGTGATTAACCGGCCTTTTAAAATGAGTAATGAGCAATAAATATTAGGAAAAGTGTCTCTTTTCTGTGCTAGCGACTCCATTTTCCCCTTAACTGGCAATTTATTTGAACTAGATTGTCCAATCACACCAACTGCTCACATGCAGCGGAAGGAATTCAAAAGATATTGCGAGTTAACGGAAAAGTAATCTATGAAAACGCTCCCCATCGTGACCTTTGGGAGCAAATTAGGGTAAAGAATGAATATAATACACAAGGCTACAACAACAAAAAACTTTTTAATCTGATTATAGCATCAAGTATATTAAACTTCTGAGATGTTGATCTGGTCAGTTAAGTAGCAGAGAGGGTTGTTACTGAGTTTCAGCTGCTTTGGTGTTCATGCAATTAAGATGACCCCCAAAACAGGAATGGTTTGACAGATGGAGGACACTGACATTTTCTCCCTCCTCATCTTTTCTGACTGTTTTTTACTAGTTTTGCATTTGACTTGGGTCAGTGTCACTACTGGTAGTATGAGGCGATACCTGGACCCTACAGAGGTTGCACAGGCAGTCCAGCTTCTCCAGGATGGCACATCAATGTGTGCCATTGCCAGAGGGTTTGCTGTGTCTCCCAGGACAGGAGATTCCAGGAGACGGATAATTACTCTAGGAGAGCTGGACTGGGACATAGCAGGTCCTCAACCCATCAGCAGGACCGGTATCTGATCCTTTGTGCAAGGAGGAACAGGATGAGAACTGGGAGAGCCCTACAAAATGACCTCCAACAGGACACTGGTGGGAACCAAACAATCAAAAACAGACTTGTTGAGGATGGTCTGAGGGCCCGATGTCCGCCACTGGCGCCCTGTGCTCTTCACTGATGAGAGTAGGTTTACCCTGATCACATGCAATATACGTGAAAGAAACATTATGCTACCTGTAACATTGTTCGGTGATCGGAACTTTGGTGACGAAACTGAGGTAGTACTGACAACAGAGGCAAAAGTCGAGCTACAGTGGTTGCCCTAGTGTTAGCCTGCTTAAAGCTAACTTTGCACTTGTCTTCCTGTTTCCTAAAATGTGAAAACCGTATTTTGATGCTCCAACACCTTAAGATTTGAATCTGTGCTACCATATCATGAAGAAAAACACAATGCAGAAAAAGAAACACCAGAAACAGATGCTAAAAGCTAACTAGCCTAGCTTAGCAGAGTAGCAACCGCTGCCTCTGCTGCCTTTGGCTCTAGTGGACATGACCTGAAGTGTTTAGCTCCATTTTTATTCAGCATCCCTTGTGTTTAAAGGTGTCTAAGTGTCTCTTGTGCATCGTAAATCTTAGATAACATTATCATCTACTCGGTTTCCTTAGAAGGAACCCATTTGCAGTTAATTTCACACTGAATACCTTCACTTTAATTCATATTAAAATCTCTTTTTATTAAATTAAAACTTATCTTGCTAATTTAAAATGTGTCACACACACAAAAACATGGTTTATTAAATGTTCTCTTCTAAATTAAGCTTCGTGGCTAGTGGAGCAACGACACCTGTGTTCTCTGTTGACTAGACACCACTTACTCATTCATACAAACTAACAGTCCATTACACAATTCCATCTCTCAGTGGTGCAGTGGGCACCTTCCTCTCCGGCTCCGGGGAAGGCCACTGTCACTCAGCCCGTGCTGCCCATCTGCACCTGTCAGGCGGCATCTTGTCTCTGCGGTTAAGCTGGCAGAAAATAGCCCTGGGAACAGAGAGCACTGTGGGAACTGGAGAGACAGAGACGGAGAGAGAGCGAGAGAGGCTGGGTCTCGGCTACGAGCGGCAAATTGGTCCATCGTCCCCAAGTACCCATGGTGCTCACTCTGCTGCTGCTGGGGGCTGTCTCAACTGTAATCAGTCCTTCACACATTTTCTGGGCAATGTGCTCCCTGACAACATGTTGACCATCATACTTTAGTGAACCGCATGTAGCATGCAGTGCCGTGGTAAATTAGCCCAGAAGGTGTCTTTTATTTAAAATGTATGGGCTCTGAATTGTAGAGCAACAATTAATAATCAGTGTCTGGAAAAACCTGCAGGGCCAAACCACATACCGCCCTCGTCTGCTGCATATAATAGAGCGTACATTACCCGCTCGGAGCCGCGTATAAATTACTCTGCGCGAGCCCTGGTTGTTAATGAATAATTTATGTGAGGATAAAGCATATAAGCCAGGAGGTGTATTTTCACTATACATAACTTGTTTTTTTTTTTACAGTCAAACTTCCTGCTTGTCTCTTGAGCACCGTTTAAGAGATTATAGTATTTAAAACATTTCTTACCACACAATCCTGTGGTTTTCGAGATGCTACACCATATACTTTTGCATTTTTTTCCCCCCACGACGTAACAATTTCGGCTTATTGCGATCCCACGTGCCTTTGCGTAACAGTAATGTAACTGGCAGCTCTGAAACTTGGCACAGCCTCTAAGTACAGTATGTGGAACACTGTCTCTACGATTCATTTTATGTAACTGCCTTAACCATTACGTGCAATTTGACTCGTGGTAAGTTTTATTAAGTTACCACATAACCAGTATACTGCAAAAGGACAATCATGACCAGAATAATACTGTGCATGTATAAAATTACAGACTGTATATAAATATGGACAATGCGTCACCACTTCCTTCCTTGCATTGGCCAAACTGACACTTTTTTTTTTTTCTGGGGATACAGGCAGCAGCATCTTGTGAGTTTGGAGCCAGAATCTGTGTTATATTAACTACCTAACATGACAGAAACCATCCTTGAAAAAACATTTTTAACGCGTTTAATTTTGGCCCAAGTCCCATCCGCTAACATGGAGGGGGTGGAGCTTATAACCTATACTGCAGCCAGCCACCAGGGGGAGCTCTACTTGCTTTGGTTTCACTTTACAAGCTTTTTCCATTGTTCATCTATATATATATTCTACGGCAAAAACACTCATTGTGTAAATATGAAAATGGGCTATTACAGGGTAAAATTAGCTTCGTACTCAGATTGTTATGTGACGCAGTGAAACAATGCGTTTAATGTAGCATACGGTTCTTTTCTTGCAAGTCTGCTGTCGGTGCATGTCCAGTTTCTGTCCCAGTGTATATTTCTTATTGCACGTGAAACTGAAATGCTTGCTGTGGATGCCTGTCATTTTTGTGCAAAAACTGCATTTTTAAATTTCTATATTTAGCCAAACCCACTGTTCTCAAGGACACAGTTGTTCTCTGCCATTGGGGATACACAAAATGTCAGGTGCTTCTAAATAAAGACCTTCAAATATTCTGTAAAAAAAAATAAATAAAATGTTCCAACTTGTGTGACTGCCTAATCTGACTATTGATGTCTCTGTGTTACCAGATCTCATCAATGATGCAAGCATTAGAAATAAGACCCGAGTTGTAAGGAGTCGTCGTTTTCTTCAAAGCAAGCAGAACAGTTTGATTCACGGCTCCGTGCACGCTTGCCATCTCTATCTTAAGTTTGTTTCCACCCACAAGTTTGTTGGACTGAAGACTGTGGTTAGTCCTGCAGAAGCACTGGCACGCAGTCCTGTTTTCTTCCTGCACTTTGCCAGATGCATGCTGGGATTGGCTCCAGCCCACAGTAACCCTGGATGAGAATAAGTGGTTGAGATAATTAAATATCAAATGATGATGGTAATTGAAACGGTTTTACCCACACTGTCTCGGGCCGTCATATGAACCAGTTTGGCCGTTTGATAATGCAGCTACTGTGACCTCTGTGTGGGTTGTATGTCCCTACAGGGAGTGATTATGAATCACACCCAGCTGGCCGCTAATCTGTTTAGAATTAAGGTGTCAAAAATCAGTAGGTGTGCTCCTGTTCATTCCACTATGCAGTGTCTAGTTCATCCTTTTTTAATCCTGTAGTATACGGCCTCTTATCTGATTCTGGGAAAATGTAAAAGTCTTTAAGCAACATTATCATAGCCAGGAAGCCTGACCAGCTTCCCTACCTACATTTTTTTTGTGATGTAAAGTTAGTCTGGGGCGGCACAGTGGCACGGCGGTTAGCACCGATTCCTCACAGCAGCTAGAAGGTTCCGGGTTCGAATCCATGGGCCAACTGGTTCCTTTCTGTGTGGAGTTTGCATGTTCTCCCTGTGTCTGCATGGGTTCTCTCCAGGTACTCCAGCTTCCTCCCACTGTCCAAAGACATGCTCGTTAGGTTAATTGGTGATTCTAAATTGGCCGAAGGTGTGAATGGTTGTCCTGTCTCTCTGCGTTAGCCCCGTGATGGACTGGAGACCTGTCCAGGGTGTACCCCGCCTCTCACCTGGTGACAGCTGGGATAGGCTCCAGCCTATTTAAGCAATTGTTTGTCCTTTTAATGTCACATACTTCGTTGCACTGACTGGTTTATCAGTTGAACACCCTCCCCCTCATAATAAAATCCCAATGGAGTGTTACCAGACTCATATTCATTATCATGATCTACTTCACTTGTGTCTGGCTACCTGGTTAAAAGAAGACAATTACTCACTTTTTTTTTTTTTTTACTTTTGTTTTGGTCTCCACCAGCTCCTGGAGGACAAATAGCTCTTTAACCGATTAATGCACCATTATGTTCTTCAGCTGGTCGCTGCCGTAGCCAAGATGTTCTGTAAAGCCAAGAGGAGCACACATTCACATTGTGTTTCCTGTTTAAATTATAAATGGGTCGGCCACTAACTGTACCACAATGTCCACTGGTATTTGAGTATATGATGAGACACACTTGTGAAGTGCTCTGTGCTGCTGGGCTACAAAAACTCTAGATATGCAACCCATTTATAAACATGCTGCATTGATTGTTGCCACATTAAGTCCTTTGCACATTCAGCTTTAGTAAATATCCCCAAACTAATTTAAGAATAAATAAGAATAGAGCTTTGCCAGTTTCATGTCTGTATTATAAATGCAAAGCTAAAGCTAAGAGCTGGTTGGAAGAAGAGAAAACATGCGCTTGTGCAGTCCCTCTAAAACTCATGACTCACCAAAACCAGTGAAGATTGATGAACCTTTGGCTACTGGGGCCCTTTGGGGTTTGTGGCCCTTGCCCAGCCGATAATCCAGCCTTCCTCTCGGTGAAAACAAATGAACGCATTTCCACAAAATGTTGAACAAGTCCTTTAAGATTTGCCGTTTTGGGAAGCAAACATTCCTGGCACTGTCGACTTGGCTGAGATGTTAAGATGGAATAGGCTCGGGCTAACTGTTTCTAAGCAAGATACTGCATTACAGAAACGTAAATAAACAAACAGCGAAATATAGTGTCAAGGTAAAAGCTAATGAGTTAATTCAAGACGTTTTCAGCCTCATTATGCCTCACTCCCCCGCGACCCTTCACAGGACAAACGCTTACAAAAGACGAATGAATGGATGAATTCTGCCTTACTCTTCATGACCCTGGGATAAGTACTGTCGCGACGCTGCCAATATAAATCCAGCTAAAAGATAACGCACAGTGTAAGAAACAAGCTTCTTTATTCAATCACAGTTACTGAAAAAGAAACTCCAACTATTGGCTAATGTAGAAAACAGACTCTCAGTTCAGTCAGTACATACAGAGGTGGGACAGGGGCACGCATAAATCTAACCAACAATACAAACACATACATACAGTACCTAAATCATCACACCCTGCACACGTAACAATGGCTTCAAATAATCTCTTAAACATGCACTGGCAACCTTTTAAAACCATAAACATTTGAATAGAGGAGTATGGAGTATGTGGCTGGTGAAAGGAAAGAAAACTCAAACCAGTCACCACATTACAGAGAGGTTATTGTAACTTAAATTTAGGCCAAATAATAAAAATGGTGCGACAATTTAACACAACGTCAGTGGCAGTGTTTTGTTTTAACTTGTGCCCTTTCATAAACTCCATAAATCTTGTGTTTCATCTCTACGATCATTTACATACTAAGCAGATTTCTGCCACCTAGCTACCCACGAGCATTTTGCATTTCTTTCTACAATTCAACATTATCAGCTAGAAAACCTTTGAGGAAAACAGTAAAAAGACACATAACCGGGGATTTTATCTTAATTATCACAAGGCAGTGAATCCTAAACTGCAAAATACCATGTTATCACCTCTTACAATGTGACTGTCCAGCAGTCGTCTACTACTACTACTGGATACAGGACGCGGCTAAACGCTAATTACTGCCAGTTGAAAGAGATACACCCTCCACAGAAAATCATAATTATTGCAGTTGTAATTGGTGCCAATTAGAAAAGAAAAATAATTTATTCATGCAGGGAAATGGATGCAAATTATTTCTAAGACATGGGGGAGCAACCAAAGATATTAAACTCTCCAAAGAGTGCTCTGAAATTCCACACATCTCAGCTCTTCCGCTGTATTTTTAGAGGCAGGGTTTCTAACTGTGCGGTTCTTAGCAAACGACGGGAATGCAAAAAGAGGTCCGTAACGTGAGAATGCAATATGGCGTGAGTGAGGATTAGGATTGGCTGAATTTATGTGGAAAAGTCGCTTTGGTTTTGGCTAGATTCTGTAAATGAAAAGCAGAGTAGAATCTAATAATCTGTACGAAAACTAAGTCACAGAGGTATCGCTTTCTCTCACACGCATACACACACGCACAAGACGAGTCAGAAAACCTAAAAAATCTTATTCTAAAATCTCTTTTGCTCACCACAGAGAAGCTACATTGCATACTGTAAAAGGTAAAGAACCAGTGTTTTGACTAATACTAAAAAAATGTTATATATTATTTCTCACATAAATAAATTTGCTGATTTGAATTCTGGTATTATCACTAAAGACATAGTTTAGCTCTTTCTTTCTTTCTTTCATAAGTAAAGGAAATACACTTTCCATTTCTTAGTGGTTGTTGCTATTGACTTCTCACCAGGTGGTTCAAGTCTTTTTGCAGTCATCCAGTCACCATCTACTCCCTGCTAGGAGTGCAGGAGCTCACCAGTCTGTTCTAGGATCATAAGAACAAGCCATATAACATTTGCCAACGCCCACAATAAAACAGTCCCTTGTTCCAGTTTGATTGTCTGGAACAAGCCTGAATTTTCTTCTGTTTGAAACTGCACAGCAACAAGCTTGTTTTGTGTTTTGCACTAGGTCCGGCACGTAAGAACATCTGCAAAGGGGCCCAGGAGGTTCTTGTTGAAGATACACCTAACCCACACCAGATAGGTGGTGAAGGGCTTAATGTTCTCTGAAAAAGTGTAGTTCTGTTGGGGAAGGATATAAGGCATGTAGGTGTTCTCGCCCTGCTCCTGGATCCACACCTCATACTTCACCTCTCTCACCTTCAGGTATTTCAGATTCCATGGGATCTGCCAAGACACTGTGAGTTTAGCCTCGTTGGTGGTTTGTACTGAAGTCTGACACTGGGCTTCTCTGACCCGGCCAGGGTGGACCGTGCTGGCCACCTTGGCCTTCTTCAAGTTCGGCTTGGTCTTCATGCCCTCTTTGAGGACTTCTAGGAAGGACGGGATGTCCACCAGAGTGTCCTGGTAGATCCGGAAGAGCCACTCTGGGTTTCGGCAGCACAAATGCCTTGGGACATCCTTACTCGCCTTGATTCGTTCTTGCTCTTCTTTTTCCAAGTGAACAATGCCTCCTTGTTCCCAAGGCCTGTCTGGGTGGGTGACAGTGTTCTCCTCCTGAGTGTTTCTCCAGGATACATAGTGAAGGTCCATGCCTGGAAGGGAGGCCAGGGTTTTATACGGGGTGTACTGCTCTGGGTTCACAGCAAAGGGGTACAGTTCCACCACGGCAGCCCCTCTGGGGAGGAATAGTGAGGTGATAAGCTGAGCTCCATGCATGCTGACTAACATGGAAGCACCACTGACCACCTGGACAATACTTGGGAAAGACTGTTCTTCCAGGGACACTGTGACCACTCTCATCTGGAACTCCTGGGCCAAGGCCATGATTAGCTCTGCTTCATTCAGTATCAGCCTTGTCGTTGACCGACTAAACACAACAATATATTCGTCCTTCTTGTCTTTCCCCTTCCCGTCTTCAGCACTCCCTCCATCCTTCTCTGCCTCCTCTGGCCTTGTAATGTTCATTTTCTCCATCAAAGCCCTGGCAAACTGCCTGATCTCATTCCCCGAGACCAAGATGTTGGCTTTGGGCCCCTGCGGCTGGACAAATCCATACTGGTACCAAGTAGTCATTTTGGACAAGCCAACGTAAGATTTAGTGAAACACATTAACTTTCCAAAGTTCCTTAGCTGTTCTTTGAGTAGCGGCTGCTTGCTGCTGAGGAGCCGGTAGAGGTCAAAGTGTGGGCCTTCACCCCAGCCCTCCATGAACACAAGACGAGCCTCATCATCCAAATCTGAATACTGCTTCATGGTGTAGAATGCTGGCAGCAGGTCATCGTGGAATACGTGCATTAGGTTATCGGGATTAAACCGATTTAGGATGAGCGTCACATCTGGTACAAACACAGGCTTGGGCATAAACTTTAAAGCAGCAGCTGGGAGCTCTAGAAAGTTGAAGTATTGGGTGTTGTGATCTTCTACTGAGGACAAGTCCAGCAGGGCAGGTTGAAAGCGCCTAGAACCCAGGTTAGGCAGCATGACAGAGGAATTGGAGTGGAAAAACACAAACTCCTCTGCCTCCGAGCAGTAGCAGAGGTAGTCGAAGCGGCAGATACGATCAGTGTGCATCTTACCAGTGCACACCATTTGCGTGCCGTGTTCTTGGAGAGCTTGCAGGGCGACATGGTAGTCTATGCGGGCCTGCGAGAGCTCCTGAGATTGCTGTGTCATGTGCAGCTCTTCCTCCAGCAGGGCGGCATGCTCGCTGAGCTTAGAATACTTCCAAAGCAGAGCTGCAACCACGGAGACCAGCAGCCCGTTCAGGAGTGCACCCACGCTCATCCTGCAGCCTGCCACTGAAGCCCGCATCACTGCTGCTGCTGCTGCTGAAGACCCACCTCCCGACTCCAGCTGGCCTCCGACCTCAGGGGGAGGCGACGAGACATCCGCCGCCAGGCAACAGCTTAAGAATAGGGTAAATGAGGAGAACGAAAGGAAGGGAAGGAAAGAGAGAACATGTTAAAAAAGAGACCAATTTAGAAACACAAAAAAATGTTATGGATGCTGTAATAAACTAATGCAGGAGACAAAAAAAGCGCACTGATCTAATTAACAAATCAATAGTCAGACCTCTAACACTGCAGTGCTCTTTATGTAAGCGAGACAACCCAGTGATTCATCAGAGCAGGTTTCGGCTCTCACCTTTGGGAACAGCGGCTGTTTACCTTGGTGGACAAATGAGACATTTTCCTAACCTCACATCCCCCTGTCACCCTCCCTGGATATGTCAAGACAAATTACACAGCGAGGAGGCACGGAGAAAAGAACAAGACGATTGCGCTCGGCTCCTCATCTGCATACTGAGAGAACAAGTGAGTCATTGAGAGACTCAACATCTAACCAACGGCTAATGGCCAACAGCTGCCTGCAGACATGCGGGAACTAGCATGCTAAATAGCATTTGAGGACTAGCCTCACTAACTTACAATAAAGATTTTCAATTCAATATTTACTTGTCATGTGATCTCCCGTTTTTACAAACCTGTATTAATTAATTTAATTAAAATCTAGGTGGTTTTAAATTAGAGGTGAGGTGATTTAGAGAGCATCCCTTTCCCTGTCTCAAACTGGCTAAACAATTTTTTTTGTCTGCGCTTCTTTTTTCAAGGTCAACAATAAATGTTTCTCTTCCTGCTTTAACCTTTATCAGGAGCATAGCATCATTCTATTCCTGTTACTGCCTGACATAATCCGCACTTTTTTTTTTTTTTTGCTCCGTCGCTGTCGCACTCATTCTCTTTCTGCTGCTTTCCCAATTCCTTGCATGCTGTCTCTGTTCTGCACGAGCCGAGCAGAGTCGCCGGGCTATTTTTGACATCCATGCAAGTACAATATGTCACTGGCGACAGGGTCACTCTCTGAAATAAAAGCACACGGTCACAACATGGACGGTTCAAAACGGCAATGAATAGCAGCTCGAGAGACGAGACAGGAGACGAGATTTGGAGAGAATATATACAACAACCCGAAGTCTACTATGATATTAAAACATGGCTAATATTTAGCGCGGTTAATGAATCCAACATTTCGCATCTTGAATGAGACTGAGACAAGTTTGAGGTGGATCCCAGAACAGCAAGAATGGGATTCATTAAGCCATTGTTAACTGTACTACTATTTTTATTAAGCTTTTACGGATTATACAAACATGGGCCGTTCACTTGAATATTGTTTCAAAATGGGATGCTACAAGTATCGGGTATTGGTCTGATACTGTGCTCTTTTACCCATACTCATATATAAAACAGCTCTGATGCGACCAGTAGCACCTCCAAGCTAGTTTGTAAGCTGCATACAGGTTACCTGGCTGTTAACGAGGAACTTTTTGCTCATACAGTCTACTAGCGGGCAGCATAACGCTACAATCGCTTAATGAGCAGAAGCGAAGGTTTGGAAAACATTGGGGTCTGCATATGAGCTCTCTACCAATGTTACTGCTCACCAGTGGACGTTTCAGGAAAAGAAGATGTAATTCCTGGTTTACTTCTACTTGGTACTAGTTCTTTCCACCTGTGGTTTTGACCCAGACAACTCCTTTATTGTTCACCTTATTGAGAAAACTGCTGTAGGACACAAAATAACGCTTCATTGGTGACCCACAACATGTAAGGAGGAAGGTGTTGTTGAATGAGCCATAAGATCACATTGGATGGACAGAAAATGCTAAAAAAATAAAATAAATCTACAGTTTACAACAGAAATAAATGCAATAAACTCAAAAGAGAAAGCAATGCGGGTCATGAAGAATACCAAGAAAACATTTGTCTCTATTTTCTTCCTAAAAATCCCTCGCTACTACATAAGCTCATAAAAGGAAGCTTAATGCTATTTCCCATGACAAAATGTCACAGAGGAGCAAAGCGGATGTGTATCAAAGCGCCACAGACACCACACAATGTAGTACTGCCCTGATGCTGACACAGCAGCCAAAATAAAATGAAATGAAAAGTGTGAATACGAGGCTGCTAGCGAGACTAACATTAGGCAGGCAGCCTGCATGCTCCTTCACTCCACAAGGACAAGGGCAGCACGAGGCTCACAGCGCCTGCTTAATCCCTCTCACTGCACACTGGCTCCCACAGGGACGCACGCGAATGCCCTCTGCAATTTACCGAGCCAAGAAACCGAAAGCTTCAAAATGTCAAAGCCACCGCGAGACACCGCAGCACGCACAAAACGCCCTCATTTGCATCGCCACGTGTTACAAGCTGCAAACAGAGACCCAGACACAAGTGGCTTTTGTATCTCCTCAGCAATGTAATGGAGCAACCTTATATACTGCCCGAGAATAAAAACGTCCAAATTAGCGAAAGGTCGCAGCCGTTTCGGAAATATTCAAATGTGAGTTGAGATGCGTCTCCTGAGCGATGCTCATACTGAGAAATGACCTAATAACCATAGTCTATTTCTGACTGCGCGTGTTCGATATACGCTGTTAAGTAACCGACCGATTCTGTGTCCTGAATACACACGGGCGATAAAGCATGCAAGACGTGTGGAGAGTTTTCCAGAGCCAGCTGTAGGCGATACAGTGTGCTGAGATGTAGATTACGAGCATAGTGACAGAAATAGTCTTGAACACTCTTCACATTTCTTGCCAACTTCCTTCCTATTTTTTTAAATGGACACAGCACAGTAAAGTTTCGATCTAGGGTGCATTTACTTTATAAGACAAAATAGTTTAAAAAGTCTGTTTTAATGCAAGGACTACACATTCGTTTATGCTGATAAAGAAACCACAATGGTGGTTTAGACGTGACAAGATGGTTCATCTAAAAACTGGTCTTTAACTGTGTATAGTTAGGTTCATATTTTACTTTAGCTGTTTACCTAAACGCGCTAAAGTTACCAGTTATATAGTGAATATGGGCAAAATAATTTGAGGATATTCACATCCAAATTTGTAAAGATGTAGTTTCCTCTTTTAACGGGCCAAAAATGATTGGACACTTGATTCAAAAGCTGTTTCGTGGACGGGTGTGAGACATTCCTTCATCACTTCTTTAACAACTGAGCAGGTAAAAGGTCTGGATTTGATTCCAGTTATGGTCTTTATCTCTGAGAACCTTCAGTGTGCGATCAATTGAGCTCTCAACGCTAGTGAAACTGTTATTAGAGAGATAACAGAAACACTAGGCGTGACCAAATCAACTGTTTGATGCATTATGGGGAAGAAACAATGCACTGGTGAGCAGGATCTCCTTTCTCAGAAGATGCTGTCCATGGCAAAGACAAAATATCTAGTCGATGAAGAGCGCTCTCCAGGAGGTGGACGTGTCATTAAAGAGCAAATACAGGAGTTTCAACATAAGGTTGAATACCAATCATGAGCCTGGAGAACTGAAGATGGAACTGCTGATGGAAAACGTACAGAGCAGGTGTGGAAAAGCTTACGATCTGGAGCACATAACATCATCCATGGCATGTGTAGGCATGGCTTCCAGCAGATCTGGGTCACTAGAGTTTATTGATGATGTGACAGAAGACGGATGCAGCCGAATCCTGAGGCGTACGGGGACATAACGTCAACTCATATTCAGCCAAATGAAGCAAAGGTGACTGGATGGTAACTCACTGGACACTTTTATGTGTTGCAAATGTAACTTACTGGACTTCAATCAAATACTGAGCAAAGGGTTTACATTTTCTAGATGTCTAGATGTCTAGATGTCCATTTTATTCATTTAAACATAAACCTTCCTCGCTAAGTTTGCAAAAAGTGAAAGGGTCTCTCAGTCATACCGGTCGTCGTATATCCAACAAAAGAAAAGAAAAGGGGTGAATACTTTCTGAATCCACTTCTCCATGAATATGCACGGTCAATAAAATACAGTTACACTGCAGTTTCAACACAATAAGCACCTTTTAAATAAACCCTTTACTAACTTTGCTAGTATTTTTTCTGTGAATCGCTTACAGTAAAAACAGAGAAACAATAACACAAGGTAATCACATTGTTTTAATTAGATTCCACTGAGAGCCTGTGAGTAACGTTCATCTCTCGCAAGCTTCATCTTGGACACATGCCCCGATGCGCAGGCTCTCTCGCATTACATTAACACACTCACAAGAAACTAGGTTATTGGGAGAAATGAGGTTAAGGCAGGAAATCAGAGAACGTGTTTACCGGGTTACTGTAAAACTCATGTTTATATGTAGCGGCAAATCGGATTATCCGCCTTTCCCCAGCACTAATTCATAGCTACTGTGAGGAAGCCATATTCTAAATGCATTAGAGTCATAAGACACTGCTGCCCGTGGCAACAAGTGATGGTGATTCCTTCTCCGTGCGGCGGACAAAAATCGCATCGTGAACCTGCACTCATTTCTTTCAATCGTGTTGATGTCTGGTTAGGAAGATGCAAAGCCAGACCAGAGATTCTAGCTGTGATGAGTTTGTTCGGGTTGACATGTAAGCTAACACGTCAGACGTCGTTATTCACTCGCCTTTTAGCTCAGGTTTCCAGCAGTTAATGAGAACAAGATCTTCTACTGATAGACTTTATTCACCATGGACTAGATGCAGGGTCATTAAAAGCAGTGAAACGCCATGTGAAATGCACAACTGAGTCTAATAACCTGGCTATAAAGGCTCTGAAAACCTACAGAGTTTGTAATTATCCTGTGTTTATCATCATCAGCGCCCCCTTCCATGTTGTAGTTATTTGATTTATTATTATTGTGACAATATTGATTAGCGCAGCTCTGATTACAGCAATAAAACCTTGCTGAATGACGGCCACCGCTGCACCTAATATTCATTATTCCAAATCAGGATGGACTATTACTAAACAGTTGTGTGAGCCGTCTCCAGTGTGAGCCGTCCCACCCCCCTCCGTGAGCCTAATCACATCAACATTTGACTTTGCACTGACTATAATTTTCCAAAATGACTACGAGAGATTTAATAAATGCAGGGGCTGAGGGTAGTTAAAGACTGATTTCATTAGGATGAAATTATGCACTAGTTTTGACACTCATTTTCTTAACATTCAAATATGAATTCAAAAGCAGAGCTGTGCACATGCACTTTGGTTGAGCTGAGAACCACCACATAGACTACTACCAGGCGAGTCAGAAGACTTTTTTTGTACATCTGGATTTCTCTGCCCAATAAACCTTGAGGCACTCCGCCCACGTGTGTAATACTTTTCCTCAAGCTTCCTGAAAGTATGCATGAAATAGCATACATACATGCAGTGAAGTAGAAATATATCTTCTTCCAAGTAGGACATGATTTTGGTGCAAATGTAGTGTGTGTGTGCATAAAGGTGTGTTCAGTGTTCAGAGCCTAAACCCTCAAGTAAAACCAGGCAAAGCTATTTTTAGCCTGAATTGCAAAAAGAGATAAAAAACACAACACACACAATACTGGCTTTATACTTATGAAGTATGGCAAATAGATGCCAGAAAATAATTAAAACAAGTCAACGGTGACGCCAATAACCTTGTCCTCTGCATAAAATCCTCCTCCCGTTCCCCTGATGCTGTGTTATGGGCTGACACAGTATAATTGCATCATCAGTATTACTTAGAAGTATTGCTTTCGTAAGACGTCTGCTCCTTAAAGCCTGGTTTGTCCTGCATCCCGTTCAGCATTTTTTTTTAGGAACTGCTTGGTTTCCTAGTCTCTCTAAGAGTGATAGTTTTGAATGTTGAGTCAAAACACCAGCTATGTGCTGCCAGTCAGCCTCGCTGCAAACTTTTCACTTGAAATCGCTTGAAACAAAGAAAATCATTACATGCCAGCACTTCCCCGACAGTCCAAAATTGTAAAAACAACCTAACAACCGTTGACAGGAACACATTGATTCTATTATAAATTTTTAATCTGTGGAAACCTGACGAAAACATCATAACTATAATGTCCGCCGTTGATCCGTTCTCTTCCCCCGATAATGCGATACCGTGTGTTCCCTTCTTTTCATGTAGACGAACAGTAGTCTACGTAGAAGTCTGACCACACATGTCAGGGTCTGAAGTCTGCAAAGCAACATCTGGAACGGCAAGAGTGGATTTGGTAACAAGTGCTGTGAACATTAAAAGCATTTTGGCCCATAATCGCGAAGGCAGATTTGGAGAAATAAGGGAAGGCGGCATTTGCAAACCTATTAGCACGGAGGTGAAAATACAGTGCAAATAATGCAGAAACAGAAGGAAAGTCAAGAAAGTGAAAGAGAGAGAGACAGGTTTCTGCAGCAGGACAAAGATCAGAAGCCATCCTCAAAATCCACCACCCATCCTTTGAACAGAAACACATGGTTTGGAAGCCTTTACTGATTTATTTTCCAATCAAAATCAAGTAGTTTTCCTTTAAAATTTAAGAGTAAGTCCACTGATCTGCTGTATATGTATCAAGTCTCCTTGAACATGTCATTCCCCGTCCTACGTAAAACCGCTTCAACAGCCCCACGTCCCCCCTCTTAAACTGTGTGTCAGTCACCGCTCTCTCAGCGATGTCTTCGAGGCTGACACAGAAGCTCCAGCCTCCCCAGTGTTACTAGGTTAGCATATCTGTTTGCTCTGGAGACGATAAGCACCCTGATGATGTGGTTGAAGGCGGCGCAGGGCAGCCTGGAGAGTCTAATGCATTTTAATGAGAATCCTGGAAAGCCTAAGCCAAGGGGCCTGTAGGAAAGAGGTGGTGGCAGTCGGCCTGTGCTGCAGCTGCTCAGCCGGTCCCAGGTGCTCATCATTCCTCCCCGTTTGGAGATGACCTTCTCTGTTTCTCTCCATTTCTTCCCCTTTTTAAATCACCTCTGAGAGCCTTCGCATGCCTCTTCAAAGGAATGATTAACAAAGCAAAGAAGAACTCCTTTTTACCTGTTTTTATTTTCCCCTCAGCCGTTTCCACTCTCTCTTCAGCCCGTTATGATGTGTCCTTATACGTTGTCATCTTTATTCCTGGACCAAATGTGGCCTGTCAGGTACGATCAAGCTGCTTGGAGCTCAGTGTGGCGCTGGGGAGAATTAATGGCCCAGCAGCCATTATCTGGCTCTACAAAGAGTCTCATACCCTTTCTCTCACTTTGCATCTCTTTCTCAAACACATTTGCACAGACAGGCATACGCGCACGTTGTACTGTTACATAAATGCAGCGCCATGCCATCGAGTCCATGGGTGAAAAAGAGGCTTGCTACGTTAACGTTTCTGTCAGAAAATGCCCCTGGTCAGCGCTGGACACGTCACATGTCTGACTACTTATTAACATTTGGTTGCTTCTTTATATTATTTGCTAACAAGTGACCCACTGTGCCTTCTGCAATACAAGAGCTCCGGCACCAAGAGTGCACGCCACAATGTACCGTCTCTTCTCCCCCAGGGACGCAAAGGATACAGCGAGGCATGGACGATCTGCACAACGTGTGAGAGACAAAAGCGAACAAAGTGAGAAGGACACCCTCTAAAAACACTGCAGTACATCACTTCAGGACGACGGGCTATGTTCCAGAAAAGGACAGAAATGGAGCACAAAAGCTGGAAGGAGACACTATTTTGAAAACTCAATTCATAGTGGCAGGGGAAGAAGAGTCTTAATCTTCCTGCGGCATTCAACTACCATCAAGGGTCGACTATTGTACTCCAAGATGGATGTAGACTGGGGTTGGGTGATATGAACCTTGGTTCCTTGTCAGACATTACTGAAGCCTCATGTCTACCTGTTTTCGGTATCTTTTTGTTGTCTGCAGCGGTCAGCACATACAGCACCACATCTATCGGCATCAAGTTGGACAGGAGCTGATAAATTATGTGATATCAGTCTGAGAACACCTGCTACCAGCCGCTCCGGCAGAGGCAAGAAAATCTGACATTATCTGACCAAAAGCGATGCATTTTCCTTAAGCCCCCTGACGATCTGGCTGCCGACTAAAATTTCTGCTCAGTCTGATATATGTCAGAAGGTCACTCGCTCAGCGTTGGAAGCCACTAGCCAGCTGCCGTGGCTCCTATCTCCTCTCTCTGAATTATTTTCTCTGGCAGTTAGTATCGTCCAGATTTAAATTTATAATCGGCAACAAACATCTTTTTTTTTTTTAGCAGTTTGACAGATTCCTCCCTGCTCCTTTTCTGCAGTAAAGATGTCAGGAGACGCTATGATATTATGTTCACTCGCCAAGAGTTTATTTCCTCTGTTGCAGCAAAACGTGTTATACGAGTCTGCAGAAACCCTTGCAAATTGAACTGGGATAACTAGACGCTTTAATGACTAATAAACGCAAAACCATCTAGTCCCCAAATATCAGACTAATTAAACTAACTACATATTCGGTCTAATACACGTCTTTGTCCAGAGGACTCTCAGCAAGGTCCTGTCGGCTCATTTGATGCTTGCACTTTGGGAAAAAATGCTGCAGCATAGTCTTAAAATGGAATTTTCATTTCCATTAAAAAGGGAAAACTCTTTCTTCTGCGTCAGTTTAAACACACTTCCCTGGTGTCTATCCCAACATGTGTCATATCGGTGGAAAGTTTGAGATCTTTATTAACAACTTTTAAAATAAAGTTCACACTTTCCACAAGTTTGGCTGCACAGCACAAATGTGTGAGTGCCTGACCTAGTAGTGCATCTGAGGAGTAACAGAGGACAGAACGGTTATTACCACCTATAGACATGCATCTGTGCTGCATGTCAAGTGGTTGTTTTTCCCGGCCACGAGGGGCAACAATAAGCCAATTCGCAGTGTTTAAACATTGCATTTGTCAGTGTTTCAGGTTTAAATGAGAAGTCTGATTTGTTGGTTTAGCAAATGTACATCTGCTGAGCCATCTTGCCGCTTCGGTACCTAACAGACGTCTCACAGCCAAGCGCACATTTACCAACCAAATCATGAAGGAGAAAAAAAAAAACTTCTATCTCAGGAATTCAAAACAAGAAGTCACAGGCTATATCGCTGACTTTGATGAAGGCGTCAAATCAGCTCAGAATGACAACAACCTTTTTTTTTGATGCGGCTCTTTTGGTGCCATATTAAAGTAATTTTGCTGGAAAGCCTGACTCACATTTGTCGGACACGCAGCGCTGAAGATTTGGGCACATGCAAACCAGCTGCACCGCAGGCCATTTGAGCTACAAAGCCCTAACTGTAACTGTTACAGTATAATTCTCTCTGCAGAGACGTTTATGTACATTTACGCTGAGATTTACTCAAACGCATCTGCTGTCTAACAAAGTACTGAATCACATATTATGTGCGACTGTATCCACTCTGAAAATCCATGCAAGTTGATTCTGTTCAGCAGTAAGGCGATGTGGAAATACACGAATATCAATTACTGGATTAAAACTCCTCATTTCATGCATGAGTCAGTGCTACAGTTTTGTGAAAAGTTGCGTAGAAGAGCTTCGCATTATTACCAAAGATAAGAGCAAAACATGCAGATCAAAGTGACAGTGTGACAGTGGAGAATGTCCACTTATTTCAGGCATTAAGAAAAAGGCAAACCAAACCACGTTAACTCACAGCTAACACATCCTAAACTGACAGGGAGCGCAGCCAGTGAATAAAAAAAGGGGTGCAGCATGGCAGAAGATACAACCTCATCTGTATCAGAGACGTTTAAGTTTAAAATAAACCAAATCAATCATAAGTGATGTTATCCAAGTCAGAGGACATGTAGAAGACCGTAACCAACTCCGAGGACACGCGATAACGTCTCATCTGGTTGTTGATGGAACATAAATCCCCCACAAGCAAGCAGCACTGTGGTATTTCAGTTTTCAACACGAGGCTCACCGTCACTGATGTGGACCTTTAGTCAACAAATAAAAACCCATCAGCCTGATTATATTTGCTCAGAACCTTCAGATACAATGCCGTGCCAGCACATCACATTGATTAATGTTATTATTCTGAGATAGGGGAGTTACCAGTGTGATTGCTTAAAGCAAATACGCACAAATCGGGCACACGTAGTTATTATCATGAAACTGATGCATGAATATTACAAATGAGAATGCGTGGGATAAATAAATAATAAATGCTTCATCTTTTCCTTCTCAAAGAAGTTACAAATGGAAGGATATTTAATTTACATGATAACTGACTGTCTCATCTCTGCTCCTATAGTCAAATAACACGTTGAATGTGTAAAGTAGTAAGTATTTGAGAGATATATATCATGAAACCCGGAAATGCAAGTTCTTCCTAGCTCTTTACTCCCCCCTCACCCCAAAAACAATTACTTTAAATCATATATTGGGATAAAATTAAAGATATTTTAGCAGGAAAATGTGATTATTGAAATCTATATGAATGTATTACTTTTTCCAAGTTGTGCATTATTTATATTTAGGGTTTTTCTACACATGTATTAAAATACCCTAAACTATCAGCTGGTGGCTTGGACACGCTCCACTCTCTGATATACCTACACCTGCAAAGGCAAAGCCCCGAGACAGTCGAGCTAAAAGGAAGCTAACCGACACTAGAACAATACTCTGTGGCAAACAAACACGAGTAAAATCTTTTATCTGCACTGTGTTCCTTACCTTGGGTCTCAGTGAAAATGTTGCTTTTGTTTTTGGAGTGTGGTTAGCTCATTTAGGCAGCATCAGCGCCTCAGTGCCGCTGCGGAGTCGATCCTGAACAGGGACCAAAGAGGCATGTAGAGGAAAAGAAAAGAAGAATGCCGGCGGACAAGGGCGCTACCGGTTACAAAACACCGGCGTGTTCAGTCATTAAATTCTCTTAGACACAACCGGGGCTTTTTTCCGCTGTTGTTTACAAGCTAGCCTAGCTGTCAGAGAAGGCAGAGGGGGGAAGACAGCAGCTGCCTGGATACCGACTCCACTCCGCTGTGTCCAGTCTCCACCTACCGCCGACGGAAATCCCGCGCTCAAATCTCGCGATAACACTCGACCTCTCTAATTGTGGTCGATGATGATTGCTTCTTGTGGTCACACTCTTTAAAGACAGCCTTCAGTAAGGTAAAAGCTGCAGGGTTAAAATTTTAACTTAAAAATTGTGATTGGAAGATTAAAGATCCAGGTGTATTTTATGCCAGAATCTGTGCCCTACTACCAGTTTAAAAAGATTTGACTGGCATGCTAGGTGTATTTCCAACCCCCCATTGCTGCCTTAATTATCCATAACTGAAATGTAAGTCACTTATAGTATACTATATGACAGTTTTCATACATTCATACAATTATGTAGAAGTGGCCAGATAGCGTTATACAATCTCATGAACCTGCCAGTTCCTGGTTTCTCCAGTTGTTTCTGCAGTCTGTGTGCAGTACTTAGAGTAGCCAAGTACATAATAATGCCTAGAAATATCTAGCCATGTGTGTGTGTTACTTCTACAGTAGATAATAAAAAAGTACACATAGTACACGTATATAAAATAATCTGTTTATCAGCCTTTTTACATTTCCAGCATCACTTTGATTTTAGCAAGCCCGCTGCATATAACCGGCCTGGAGTTCACTAATACAAAAGCAGTATTTTGAACTATATGATTAGAACAGGGTTTTCTCATCGTCAAAACAAAACCCACGAATCCTTTCTCAGAAACTACAGCGAGGGGGCAATCTTTGCCCAGTGCATCTTTTTAATACTGCTGGGTACCTCATTTACCCTGAACCACTAAACCATGTTGTAAATGTTTACGGAGTATAATTTACAGCTGCGAACTAGGTGTGGCTCCAATTTAATCAAGTACACAGGGCGGTATTGTAGTTTGAGAGGTTGCAGAGTTGAAATATGAAGTGGTACAATATTGCAATGCTGAGGTGCAGCACTTTTGAAAATGTATTTCTTCAAACTCTGCCACTTTTCTGACCATGAGTAAAGATTAGACAACAGATAAAAAATAAATGAGAAGCCTGTTGCATAAACATTTACTGTAAAAGCACATATACAATGAAATGAAAAGAAAGTGGATGAAAATCACCCGTCCTTATCTTTCTAAAGCCCGGCTAAAGGGATATCAGTGTCTGAGTAATTCAATCGTGGAAGTGGCGCTTTAGAAATTATCTGTAACATGTTGAAGTCGAGAGAGATGGCCTGACTTTATCAAAAAGAAAATTGTGCAGACAGTAGGAGCCAAACACAGCTCTGTTTTCTGATATAAATTATACTTTCACTCAGCTCAGGAACAGTCAGAGAACAACTGGTCTGCATTAAAGACATGAACACATCAATATGCTGAAGCTCTTTCATGTGCAAAGTGGAATCAAGAAGTGAAATGTGGCCGCGCCGTGAGACTAAAGCAGCTGAATATAGTTCATCAATCATTAATTTGAATAGTTAGACGTGAGCTTTTTCCAACTGCTCTGTGTCTTCCTTGAAAAAGTTAAAAGCATCAACATCGCACAAGCCAACTGATGCCAAGAACAAATGAGTCACAGAGAAGAAGACACAAGCATGGATGACCTTGAGAAATGCTTGTGGTATGGGGGAAGAGAGAAAAAGAACAGCACAGTGTCTGATGTTGCTTTTTTAATAATAAAGCATGAAGTTCTCTACACAGACATGTGTTACGTTAAATGAAATAAGAAAGAATTCCTCTTGCTGGGAGCTTATCATGTACCTAAATATGTTTTTTTCTCTTCATATCTGCTGAGAGGCAGTTTATCTTGAGAACAGTGCGCGGTGACAATCCAAATTCAAAGCAACACTCCCATCTTGAGTTTGAAACGAGAAATACAGAAGTGTTTTCATCACCGCAGCTCCTACTTGGGGGGGGCAGCACAGTGGACATTACGGACTATCCACGACAATCTGCATTCTGACAAGCTTCGGGAGACAGCAAGCAGTCAGTGTAGCTAGCTATGTTGGTAGATGATTCGTGACCTTGTGTGATCTTGTGAGAATCCAGCCATGCTAGGGTAAGAGAGCGGCAGCAGTGATCCGGTCAGACGGAGCAAATTACTATCTGGTTTGACTGTAGTACAGGGTTGGCTTTTAGTTCTTCAGAAATAAATGGATTTGGGAAGCACCCTCAGGTCTCTGTTGCTCTCCAACGAGACCAAACATCCTGAGCAGTAAGATCATCAATGATGCTGAGTTATAAATGGGACACTCTCTGATTACTCAAACATTGCTATTGCTGAAGCATCACCATGAAGTTGCAACTTTTGTTTTTACCGGCCGACTGGGGCCTTTCTATGTGGAGTTTGCATGTTCTCCCTGTGTCTTCGTGGGTTCTCTCCAGGTACTCCGGCTTGGTGACTCTAAATTGACCCTCCAGAGGACAAGTGGTTACAGAAAATGAATGAATGAATGCTTTTACTTGGACTCTCGGTGTGTATAAATATGAACACAGGATGAAAGGTCTGATTTCCCTGTCCTCGTCTTTTACGCAACGTTTAAAACTCCAAATACCAACTTGTGTAGAGCATTCAAGACTGTTACCAATCCCTGGATGTATTCCACACATGCACTTGCAGCGTTGTTGAAAATATTTTGCAGGATGACCACGCAACTTTTAGTATTTCCTAACTCCTAACCATCCCGGACAACTCCTCCCACCCACTCCACAACACACTGGCCCGTCTGAGTAGTACTTATAACTCACTCTTAACATGCTTAACATTTCAGACTCTGTTATAATTTATTGTAACTTTCATTTGCTATTTGTAAATGCAATATGTTGTTTATATGCATCTGTATTATATAGTATTTTTTCAGTTTTTGTTTGTATTTTACTGTATCTCCTTGCAACTGTCACTTTATAGGAGCAACAGCAACCAAACTATTTCCTTTAAGGATCAATAAAATATTCTGATTCTGAATGACATATTTAAAATAAATATGCAAAATAAAATGTATATTTGTTGTTATTTTTGTATATCCTCCTCATACTTACACAAAGGCAGCATCTTCTACTATTAAAATACTTCTGACAAATGTTTAGTAAGGCAGGGAATGTGAGGGAATAAATCAAATGCAAAAATAGATAAACATGAGGAACATGCTCTCGCTGCATACTGGCAGATCAGACATGGATGTTGCCTGAGGTCCACCTGACAAAAAGTTGAAAGGCCACGTTTTTATTTTAATTCAAAATCAGGTGGTTCTGTTGTCCTACTAGTAATCTGTCACTAGATGTCACTGCTCGCCTTTTATTCGGAAGACAGATCATCACTAACGGACAGCCTGCCCTAGAGGATGCGGTGGAGGAAATAGATCAGGTCTGTGTGTGGGGGGAAAAACTTGCAATATACCATTTATATTTTAAGTTGATCTTCACAACAGTTCAGATTTTTGCTTTCAATATTGTGCGATATGTTGCACGCTCTGCCAGATCAAAAATGCTGTTATTTAAATTTAAAATTTATTATATTTAAATTGACCCACCATCATCGGTTAAATGCTTGGTGTCCGGGTTGCTCATTGACTGCATGGTGTTGCTTCAACCTTTCCTCAAATCAATCAAAAGACTTGGTTTGACGTCAGAGCTGAATGCGGTTGGTAATGCTCTGGTGCTGCCTTCACGTAACCCTCGTAAAAACCGGTGTCAGAGCTGCCAGGTTTCGAAACGCGTGCAAGTCGCTCCACATAAAAGAGCTACAGTAAACAATATTAATAAAAATAGTAATAAAAAAAACAAAAGAGTCAAATATAAAGTACTGTCGCTTATGTTTAATACGAAATAAAAAAAAATAGATTATATTGTTATGGATTTAAAAATGAAATAAGAAACGATATATTTTAATTTTCGTTGTTCTGTAAATATTTATAATATATGTTGCTTTAATAGAAGAAATATTTTTAAACTAAAAACGGATTATCCCGACACTTTCTGTCAGCACGTGAAGGCAGCATCACAGCCCCGCCGCCTCTGCTGGGAGGATACAACCATTCCGATTAGGGCAGCCGTTGCCAACGATGCAATGCCTCGTTTTACGGATGAACCCTGGGCATAGGCACCTTCTGAGTGCCGCGGTAATTTATGAAGAGGCCGCGAACGTCTTTGTCTTTTTTTGAAAATTTCCCATAAGCTTCTCTAGACCGCCCCGGAATCACCCAAGGCACCCGGCGAAGTCTGGACGCGGGGGCTTTTATGTTCACCGAAGACCGAAGCTGGAGAGGTGAGCCGTAGTAACTTTAGCTTTAGCTACGTGCTACATGCTAACTGGGGCTAGCGGTGTGATATTTAAAGCAGCACCTGTGTACCTGAGCGACGGGCGCTCTGTTTAAATATGGTGGCGTGAGTTTGCGTGGAGTAGTGTTGTGTGGGGCTTGCAGCGTTGGAGGAACGAAAGCGGTTAACGTCAGCCATAATGTGAGCTAACGCTGATCAATCAATGAACAACGAAGCTAGCTTTGCTAACGTGAGTTTGGTGGTGCTACCTCCGGGCCCGTTACCTATACAGCTGACTTATGGACTAGTCCGAATAACTCTGCTGTGGTCATATGGCACCTTTCATTCATTGTTTTAGACAAGTTTTAAGTTCAGTTGCTGCTGCAGCACCAGACAGCGCATCAGGGAGATGTAGCTAGTAGGGTTAGTGCTGCAGCCATCCTGTCAAAACAAGATCAACGCCTCCTCACAACATTCATTCAAGGTGGGGTTATGTGTCCAGCCTTTTCCACGCTTAAGTCCGCATTAGTTTAGGAGGTTTTAGGACTGCTGGTTGTGGATTACAATGAGGAGAGCATATGGCATGTTCCGAATCCTATTTGGGCTAGTGTGCTTTTCTATTTAAAGATCAACCATGCTCATGTATTTTTATTTTTTATTTTTTGTGTGACTGTCTTCTAGGATGTTGGAGCCATGGGTTTCTCCCTCAGCCTTCGATGAACTGAAATAAGCTGGATCCACGCACCTCGGCCAACCTGCCCCTGCCCACAGCGGGGGCTACCCTCTCCCCGTCACCCTCTCCTGCTATGGCGGGCTTCAAGCGGGGCTACGACGGCAAGATCGCGGGCCTGTACGACCTGGACAAGACGCTGGGCCGCGGCCACTTCGCCGTGGTCAAGCTGGCACGCCACGTGTTCACCGGGGAGAAAGTGGCGGTGAAGGTTATCGACAAGACCAAGCTAGACACCGTCGCAACAGGCCACCTTTTCCAGGAGGTCCGCTGCATGAAGCTTGTCCAGCACCCCAATATTGTGCGCCTGTACGAAGTGATTGACACGCAGACGAAGCTTTACCTCATCCTGGAGCTAGGAGATGGAGGGGACATGTTTGATTACATCATGAAACATGAGGAGGGTTTGAATGAAGAGCTGGCCAAGAAATATTTTGCCCAGATCGTCCACGCTATCTCCTACTGCCATCGGCTGCATGTGGTGCACAGGGACCTGAAGCCTGAGAATGTGGTGTTCTTTGAAAAGCAAGGACTGGTCAAGCTCACCGACTTTGGATTCAGTAACAAGTTTCAACCGGGGAAAAAGCTGACCACGAGCTGCGGATCTCTGGCATACTCTGCACCGGAAATACTGCTGGGAGATGAGTATGATGCTCCAGCCGTAGGTATGCAAAACATGTAGGCTGATGAATGTTCCTTAAGTAATGAAATGAGTCACACTGTTAATTAGAACATGGCATTGGAGAATTACAGCGCAGTGCTAACGGACAGGAGCGAGATTTGTGTTGCAACTCATTCATGAGTGTATATTGCTCTCAACCAGACACGGTATCATTTTGTCTTTCATGACCCATTGACTGCTTTGAACTGCATGGCCCAGGTTGTTTACCTGTGGAGCCAACTCCACGTCTAGTCCACTCATTAACCTGTCAGAACACAGGCTTTTGGCATCCAACTACACACACAACATCTTAATGAAAGTCCTAATAAGACCCAACTTCAGCACTGTGGTGTAATGGCTTTGGCGCTGTGGCTAGCACCTGTTTCACACGTTTTAGTTGCACCTCGCTCTAACACCTTAGTGTGTTTACCTGGCGGTTTACCTGTTTCCGTGCATCAGTTGCGTGCCAAGACCCCCGTGTAACAGAACATTCAGAGTTGGACTTGTCGGTTTTTGTTTTTTAAATATCAAGCTTGTTTGTCCCAGGATCATTGATCATTTTTGTCGACTGCTATATGCCGTGTGCTACAAGGTCAACTCTACTCGCGCTGATGTCTGTGGGTGTCCCATTGCACCGAATTAACTGTCTCATTGATTTTATGTGAGGACTGACAGAGTGCAGACGGACAGATCGTGTGTCCTTCCACGCCACGGTATGATATCTTTCACATCAGTGATGGCAAAAACACGGCACCGAGTCCAGCCCTTGAACTGGTTAATGAGATGTACCCAGTTAAGCTTGTTTTTCAGTCAGTCTGGTAGTGCTTGTGGTGCTAATCCTTGAAGCAGTCTGAAATCTGTGCGAGCAGAAGCATGCTGTCAAAGATCTGCAACTTTTCAATCACAGTTCTCCTAAACCTGAAGAGTGCGTGCAGCTCATGTGTGAGGAAACTGTGGTTACTGTGTTATTGAAGGATACGCACCATCGCAAACCCACACATACACACTCTTCGTAAGAAGTTTGATATTTTGATATTGTGTGCTTGACTGTGAGCGGTGGATGCAGCAGTGCGTTGCTCTGTTTTCCTTGTTTGAGCAGTTAGTTGGTCATTGATTGAGGCTGGTACAGCACCTTTAAGAGAGGTGACTGGACAGTTTGTGTATCAGCCACAGCTGGTCAGGCAAACTGCATTAAAAATACTGATTATAAATAATTGGCTGAATAATACTTGTCTCAGTAAAAGAAAAGTGCAGCCAAGTGCACTGAAAACAATTATGGTCTATATTTAAGTATGAGACTTAAATGTCTACCGGAGGAAAATCTCAACAAGCTAAATGCACCTCATCTGTTTGGGGGTAGGGCTGCAGGTATTGATTGCATACTCTGCCAATAATTACTTCAGTTAATTGGATAAGAAGTACTTTATTTAAACCCAATAGTTAACACACAAAAGAGATTAGACAGGTTTCCAACGGGGCTGCTAATCAGACCAGACAAACTCTACAAATATCGTCTGGGGCTTTGCGTGGACATTATCTTCTGACATGTTGTTATTTGTCAATAGATAGATAGAATGAAATGAAAAGTATTGTTAGTTACAGCCATAATATTAAGGTTGTTCCTTTGCCGAGTACAGTAGTCCCTCGTTTATCGCGGGAGTTACGTTCTAAAAATAACCCGCGATAGGCGAAATCCGCGAAGTAGTCAGCTTTATTTTTTACAATGATTATAAATGTTTTAAGGTTGCAAAACCCCTCACTACACACTTTATGCAGTTTTCTCAATAACTTGCAAACATACCGCACTTCAGTCACACTGCCAGCGATCAAAGATACTGTATATGTAAATTTGGCAAGCTGAACGCATTCTGTACTGTACAAGAGACACCGTACGAGGAGATTGATTGACAATGGTCTACAGTCCCTTAGCCAATCAGGACGCAGAAAACAATGCGCTGTAAAAAAAAAAAAAAAAGCATGCAAAATTGCACTAAAAAAGTCCGTGAAACTGCGAGGCTGCGAAAGGTGAACCGCGTTATAACGAGGGACTACTGTATTACACAAATCCCCGACTGGATTCCAGGTCCTCAACGGTTACTGTGAGGACATCCACCAGAATCCAACAGGGATTTAAAGGAAATATAATAGTTAGAAGCAGATTTGATAGCGATAGGCTACAGTCAATGAGAATGGGCTATGCAAACAATCATTCATGCTAATCAAGGTGAGCTGAATGGGATTTATTCCAGATTTAGTCCAGAAATCGTTTTAGCCCTAGTGTAGGCTGATGAGGAAAGTTTGGTATTTCACAAATAATTAGCGATACACCGATCCGACTTTTTCAGTCCCGATACCGATACCGATGCCTGGGCTTTGTATATCTGTCGATACCCGATACCAATCCGATACCATTGTTGAATTAATATTAAACTGCATACCTTCCACCTTATGCAGAAATTCGGCGTGCTCCTTAGCATGGTGCTTTTGGATGTGCTTGATTAAATTGGTAGTATTGTACGTTGCAGTACTACCACCACCCCTCGAAACATTTACTTTGCAGACATTGCAAACAGCTGTCGAACTAGTTGGCGTGGCAAGCGCGAAATATCTCCACACAGCCGACTCTTTGGCTGGCTCCATGTTGCTTAAATGCTCCAACTTGTTGTTCTTCTTCTTCTTCTTCTGTTTAATGGCGGATCATATCTTCACGACATATACAGGATCTCCAACTCGTTCCAGCATGCGACACACGTGCTGCTAACGAATGACGTAGGATCTGCTGCGACGGAGAAAAAAAAAAAAAAAAAAAAAAAAAAAAAACTGGATCGGCCCGTGGATCTGTTAATTTTTCCGATCCCCGATCCAGCTATTTTGTCAATATCGGGGCCGATATCCGATCCCAATATCGGATCGATGCACCCCTACAAATAATACATGAAATGAATGAACATAAATGCCAAATGAGATTTGGTTGGTGCTAAATTATTGTGGCTGACTGACCTGAACATTTAATATTAACTTATCAATCGTAGAAGTTTTGTCAGTTTTCTGGAACTTTGCTGGGTGGAAACATGGCTATTGTTCCTTCATGGACATACTGTAAACACTGTCAGCGTAGCTAAGCATGTTATAATGCATAGTGATACTCGGTCTCTTTACATGGCCTTGAGTAACCGTTTCAACTAACACACCTTTGCAAATACAAGCTTTGCCTTGCACTTGCTGTAATACTTTGTAATACCGTATCCCATTGCTGGACCTGCTGCACTGTTTAGATGAACATCGGAAGACCAAGAGTCATCCATTATCCTGTGTTATCATTGCCAGTATTAAACTACGTTGAAGTCGGTGCTGGGAAACGTCAGACACGTTTAGTATTCCTATCACCTAGTCCAAAGTGCGCCTTATTTGCTTAGTTTTCAGGCATTTTGCAGCTGTATAATTGCCCTTTAAAATATCTGCAATATACTACTACTACTGCAGCATGCACTTAGAATAATTGATAGTCCACATGCAGCTCACCGTACTTTATTGTGCTGAGCTGTTTAGTAGGTCTGACAATCTGTGCTTTCTGCCAGGTGGCTGCTGTGTGAGATGCACTTACTGGCACCGGTAGTAATTGCATAGGTACTACTTCTGACTGTGTTATACAGCCACAGGCCTCTCCAGTTGTGCTGAGAGTACTTTGAGCCGTTGATGGTCGTACTCTGGTTCTGTTTTTTTTTTTTGTCTGCACCACAGTGGAGTTTAGTCAAGTACTGCAGTGGCTGCTATGGGACTTTGTGATGCTGTGGTCAAAGCCATTAGCTTCATGTGTTTGTTCCTCTGAAAATGAGTGCAATGAGGTGGAAGAGCTTTATTGTTTGCACATGTGCAACCCAGGCCACAGAAAGGTTTGCTTCTGGTTTTCTAGTGGCCATCCCTGGGGAGAAGAGTCCTGTTTACGTGCCTACAAAGTTTTTGTTTTTGGTTAGGTATTTTCAGTGTGTTTTGTGATGTACAAGTCTCAGAGTAGTCGGTGACAATTATTTGTTTTTATCTCTAGCGGTGTACATGAATATACTGTACTATCAAGTACAAGTGTTTCTGCCCCTCGATCTGATACCTATCTCTTAATCAATATCGGCTGATTTGTGTCCCAATCTGAGGGAAATATAACTATTACGAATAACTATCTCCCGCTACCACCTCGCCAAACATTTACATTGCATAATTTACCGATTCATTAAAGTACTTCTACACAGCAGACATGATAAGTCACGTGGTTTTGGTTCCTCGTCTTCTACTTTGACGCTAGCCAGCCTCCGTTAAAACAGAAGAAGAAGAAGTTGTCTTCTTCTTGTTTTTTTTCGGTTTTTCTGTAGCTTTGGTGCTAGCCACCGAAGAGGAATAAGAAATTTTGACGCTACATAATAATAATAATAATACATTTTATTTAAAAGCGCTTTTCAAGATACTCAAAGACACTTTACATAAAAAGGACATCAAATTAGCAAAACAATGTGAAATATAACATCAAAAACACAATAAACTGAGCTAAACATTAAAAGCAATTTTAAAAAGGTGTGTTTTTGTCAGAGATTTGAAGGTAGGAAGGTCGGTACAGTCGCGGATGTGTTTGGGGAGAGAGTTCCAGAGGGAGGGGGCAGCTGCAGAGAAGGCTCTGTCGCCCCATGGACATGGTCGCCCCATGGACATGGACGTGGTTTTGGTTTATAGCACACCTAGAATAAATAACTACAAAAGATTGGGCTTGGCTGAAGCTTGATATCAATCAGGACATCCCTATACTGTTGGAATTTGTTCATTCAAGTGGGTACGCTTGGACCAGTGGACAGCCATTCAGGTCGCAGTTTCCAGGGATTTTAGGTGCTTCTTTAAGGCACCTTAGCCATAGACATAGAGGGGATGAAACCAGTAACCTCACTGTCCCATCTCCCCATCATCCTGTTGCCGTTTATGGTAGTTTTATTTTGAAGCACATCGAGTCTACGGCTGGAAAGCTCTTAACTCGCAAAAACGTCCGGTCTTCAAGTGGCCTTCTACGAGCCATATCAACCTATTTACCGCTCTACGTGACTGTGTCCCGCAGAGCTTTTTAAGCAGGCATCAGAACCGTGCCTCTAGAGAGCAGCCAGAGGGGCTCTTAATTGCAGTCCTGGTTACTGTTGCTCGCTGCCAGTGGATGGGAAGAACAGTTAATCCATGCTATTGTTTGGACTGGGCCAGGAGAGGATGAGAGAGGCAGGATGCAGCGATTATACAGTCCTGTGTTGACACAGACTGGCTGGCTTGGATTAGAAATCATTCATCTGGTTCCCACCGCTGGCCAAAGACCAGCTTCCTCTTAAAGTCAACGTTTTTCCACCGAAAACAAAGTATTTGTGTATCTTTCTACGAAGCGAAGTGATATTTATGCACTTACTCTTTGGACAGATGTGTTTTGTCATGAGTCATATTCGCATGCTCAGAACGAGGTAGGACATCATTGTGGCTGGAAAACTTTGCTGCGTATGTGCTCAATGGATGCGAGAGGAGCTACGATTTAAAAAAATAAATAAAATATCTTCCCTGCAATTGAAGTGGGTTCTTGTTTTATCACTTGCTCTGTGAAACATGCATGTCGCACCCCCTTCTATCTTTGTTGTGGTTTTCCTATTACATAAAGCCCTCGCTCCGTTTGCTCAGTGTTACAGATGTGTTAAATGACGGGGGTCAGAGAAAGCCTCCATTGGCCCCGCTGGCTTTTGTTTCATTAGCAGCAGCAGCAGAGTAGATCCAGTGGAAACAAAGATGATGGCGTACGCCACTTATATAAATGCTCTGTGGTTTAGCTTTTGTCATTAAGTGTTTTCCTCTCTGTGGTGGCATTTGTCCCAGCAAATCTGTCTCATCTCTGCTTTGGATTGCGTGTCAGGGATTTGAACTCTCTCGAGCAGAACTGTGTTGAAAGTGGATCCTGGTTAATCACAGTAACGCGGAGCAGGTTCCTCGTTAATGCAACAACTCTGTGAACAGGAGACTCAGAATTTTTTATTTATTTTATTTTTTGGCTTCAGACTAGTCCCAGTGTTATTCAAATGGACATTCTAGACATAAAACCGAATGTAGAGCATTGACTCTGTACACATCTGACATCCTATTTCCTGCATCTTTGAGGTGCATTTGTTTTGTGCCTGAGTCGCACATACACTCAAAGGTGTGAAGTTGACCACAAGTTTCACTTTCACATGCTCCTATGATTACCTACTAAAAGTCCTATATGTGTACGTTAGTGTGTGTGTGTGCTTTAGGGACATCCCCACCGGTATCGGGACTGATCCAGGCGTTTATCATGTGCAGTACTAATTAGCATATGTTCCCCAGGAAAGGACACCTATTTAGCGATAGGACAGCACTTTTGCAAGTCTCTAATTTAACGTTACATCTCATATTCTCACTCTCTTCTCTCACATTTTATATTAACAGTGAGCATTTTCCAGGCTTTTTTATTTCATTGTCTCGGTTGGTCGTAATTCTTGGCCGTTTGACCGATTTTCATACCAGTAATGACATAAAAAGACACAGTGAATGAGTTTCCTCCATGGCATAAAAACTCATGCAAGTTAAACTGGTCCAGCAGAGCCTTTTTTTTTTTTTTTTTATTGCAAACCAAGTTTAAAAGACTCCCTTTGACATGCTGGGCTATAAACATTGATGGCACACTATGACTACACCAGATTAGACTATATTTTTATCTGATAAAAAGGTCACTGTGGCAGATGTCAGGTGATTATACACATTAGTGTGTAGCTGTGACGTGGCCAAGAGACATGACATTCTCAATAGAGGTTAGTAACTGAGCAATCGCAGCTTTGCATTTAGCGCCGCGACATTTTCCGGAAACGGAAACCAGTGGCAGATGATATCTGTACGATGTTGTGGCCGGAGGGGTACTCTGTGCCTGCGTTGGTCGTTGTAACACGTTGGATGTTTGTAAAACAGAATACAGAATACATACAGACTCGTTTGGAGGTGTCCAAGATAGTTAGCGTCCCAGTTTCATCCCCCTGTCTTTTATTTTTGGTTATTATCATGGTCATATTGTGTAGTCTGAAAGTAGCAGAAGGCTACAAACCCCATATTTGTTAATCTGCAATTAATATGTTATGCGTTTATGATGTCTAGTCCTCTACCCCACTTTTTAAAAATGTAATTTCCAGGGGGATAAAAGTGTTATTTCAGGCCACTATGGCAGAGAAACTCTGGCCCTATATCCTGTTCGACTGCCAGGGGAAATGTGAGCATGTGTGCGTGTGGGCGCTCCATTTAAATTCTTTGAGGTGATACTTAGTGAAGAAGCCTCGCAGCGAAGCTAAATGTCAAGGGGGGGTGGTAGTGAGAAGAAGGCTGTGCATGAGCGTTGCATGTGAATGAAGTCTGAACACATGCGTCGTGCTCCGTTTCCAATTATACCTGTGTAACTAATGAACCGACGACTTGGCAGGTCCGGTCTAGTTCTTCATGTGAGCTGCAACGTGAAAGTTCCCAGGAGCATCTGGAGCATGCTGCAGTATGTGTGTGTGTGAGAATTGCTCCTGCTTCATGCTTTAACTTGTGGATATGTACTTTCTTCTGTAGCCCCTGCTTCTTGAACTCGTAGAGCAGCAGTTCACAGGGTTCCCCTTGCACCTGTTGCATTAGTTTCAAAGCGTAAGAGTACAGTAAAAGACAGTGGGTAACTTGATCCGCTTCTGTGTTACTGTCTGTGTGTGTGTGTGTGTTTGAAAGCCAAGCAAGGTTTCGAGGCCTACTTAGGCAACCATGACTGGGAGAGCAAGTGGTCAGTCAGTTATGGTGGGGATTAGTCAAACCTAGCCGGGCTCCTGAGGGAGACACATGTGAATGGATGGGGTGACAGATGCCAAAGGTTGTGCATGGCGCTCTATCCCAAGAAATGAGGGCATGCTCTGAGTCAAAGCTTCCACTGCACTGCTCTGGACTGAATTTCAGGGTGAGAGGCCACGTTGCTAACGGGTGAATAGCTCCTGTTTCTTGAAGGACAAACTTATTCACTGTGAATTTAACTTTTTTTTCAGTCAACAATAAGTGTTTTGTGCTTTCATTTACAATATCTTTACGTTGACACTGTATACAGCATGATTCTACAAAGCCTAAGCTTGAACAACATGAGTATACACCAGTCAGGCATAACATTATGACCTAATATCGTGTAGGTCTCCCTTGTGCCTCTTAAACGCTTAACAGTAAAAGTGAGCTGACAGTTTGGGATAAACAACAAGTTATTAGCTCACTTTTTTGCAGGTCTGTGTGGATCCCAGATGCAGACTGACTTGAGGGCAAGAGACTGCCATTAGCTTCAGGACTTGAGCTGAAAATTGCGATATGACTCTCGAGGTGGAATTGACAGCCTTTGGATTTCTGCTGGACAGAACTGTAACTACTGTTCACTTTCTATTGTTTTTAACTGTAGCACCACCAGCAGACAGTGATTTTTCAAAAAGAGCAGAGCACTTGTTGCCTTCAGTCAGACTTCTGTATCTGCTGCACTCTTAACTGCTGAGGCCCTTCACACAAAACCATGAAACATTCACTCAGCCAGAGCAAGCTGAAAGTGCATTTCAGAGTCATTAAGCAGTGTAGGTTAGACCTTTATGCTGTGACAGGTTGGTAATGGTGAATCTTTGCGTTGTTCTGTTTGCACCGTAGCGGTTGGTTTTGTCAGTATGATGCTGGGCTGGGTTTTATCATGTTATTCTATATGTTTTTCAGCGTAAACGATGTCTTCTTTGGTCTTCTTTCACGAGAAATGAGGTGTAATGCTACCTCCACGAAGTATTTGCAGCTTTGTGCTTCATATCTGCAGATTAAAAAGCCAAGCTTGTTCGACCGTGGCTTTTTTGATGTGAAATGCGGCTTCTGCTTGTGTCATATCCTTCAATCAGTGCACTGTCTTGCTCTACGGAGTCACGCTGTTTGCTGCTTTTTTTTTTTGTTGTGGTTTTGGAGCGGGCACGGAAGCTAGCGACAGAATCTTGTAGAATCGCATTTCTCTCATTTGTTGCATGCTTTTGTCAGATGCTGACAACAAACTAAACTTTTAATAAACTCTTTACTGCACCATGTCTGACAATGCAAAACTGAAACATTCCCTTATTAGTGACAACCTTTATTTGGCATTGTTTCGTTCTTCAGTTGCTGCCGTTGCTACTACACCAACATGTTGTGTGCTGACAAAACTCAGACGGGTCTGTGACTCAAAATCTTTTGTGTCACTCAAAATCCAAATCCCATCTGTTCTCCAGTTTTGTTTAATGCAAGTCGCTGAAGTGCACTACACTAGCCTGACAAGCCAGACCCACATTAAATGTAGGGTCTGGGCACTCTCCATAGACAGGGCTCAACCAGAGGGGTGGGATAAACGGTTGTCTTTCAAACTCCCTCTCCACGCAATAGGATAGCGCTACAATCAATCAGAGCAACGAAGAAGGTGACGTAGTCAGAGCGACGGAAAAGAGAGTTCCTTTCTCAGAGAAAAGCTTAACTTCAAGTCTTTCAGAGTGGCGGCCAAAGCCGATTCGAAAGAAAGCTGTTCGCTAGCAGCAGCCATCGCTCTGGTAGTTCTAGCAGGATGGGGAATTCACGCGTAATTCATGGAATTTATGGTCGCAGGTCAGTCGTCATCATGTTAAGCCCGCCCACCGGCTCGTGATTGGCCTGGTCCATCTTGGATTTTTCGAAATCTCAAGTCAACGGAGAGTAACTAGACTGCCCCTGGAAGCAAATGTAATTTGCTGCCGCTGGGGGCGCGTCTAGATTCTAGGCTAGCACTATACAGCTTCATCTGACACATATCCTAGTTAGTAAATCAGTTTAAACTGGTGTTTTTTTTTTCTTATCTGACAAGACAAACTCTGGAGTAATGTCAATCAACAAACCTCACCACTTTTACCAATAAAAGTGTAAATATATTGTGACGTGCTAAAGCTGTATCATCCACCACTAGCTTGATATGTAGCCAAAGTTTACAGCATGATCTGTGTGTTATCTGGTGGATATGTGATATCTCACACAGAGCAGTCTACCGGGCTCAACCCCACTATATTGTACACGTTTTCATTTTCACTTGTTCATCTCGCTTTAGCTCGTCCTAGCCTGTCACCTCCTACGCTTCCCTCCACTTCTCAAAGCGCGGTCCAGGTTGAGCTGGCAGATGTCTGGTCCACTCCGGGTCTGACACATCTGCTATTAATACACTCACTGAGCTGCTGAGTGGGACAGGCACTCTCTGGATGACTTATCCCAAAGTTCACATCCCAGATAAAGCAGCCAGCGCGGTACATCTGGCCGGCACTTGTCGTGAGCCCGACGGTGAAACGGGCAGCTGTGTTTTCATTTGCTCTCAGTATCTCTTTCCAAAGCCACGTTCTGTCAGTTCGTTTCTTGATCGTAGACTAATGAGGATTTAGAGACGTGGCTTCTTTTTTAAGAAGAAAGGAAATGATGTTGGCCTTAGTTCTGCTCAGAGACGGTGCTCCTGTGTTCCCTATTATCGCGGTAGGACTCCGCTGACAGAATAAAAGGACAGCAAGTAGGCAGTGAAAGAAAGGTGATTCATTGTAATTATTCCTCCCAGTGATCCATGACAAATTAGAGGTGGTGCTGCTGTGTGCACTGAGGCCTATCACTCTGTATCATCACAGGCCACTGGCGAGGTTTGCCGGCTGCTTGGCACGCCAACTGACTGACTTGTTAATATTCAGTGATAATATGTTTGTGGTGGCTTTGATCCTGGTTCTGCTTCATACCATTAAGTTTGAGTGTTTGTGGTCTGAACTGGCAACGCATGTTCTTGAACACGATTCTCAGACTAGACTGACGGTGATCTAGATGCACATTCCCGGGCCATTATTACTACTCAAGGGCCGTTCTTATTTACACTTCATAAACATCTGTATTAAAATTATCCAAGGCTTTTATACAGACCCGTCTTATTAGCAGTCTTTCACCAATTTTGGATAAGCCCAGTGCGTCAGACAAAATTTGTTAACACTAACTTCACACTAGCCCAAAAAAGCATTTTTCTCTTTATGGAATTATTGGCAGAAGAGTCCAGTAACACCTCGGACGTCTGAGAGAGCCATAGGTTTATTTTAACCCGCTCACATGTGCAAGGAGTCGACAGAATGTCTCAGTTGCGCATGGTGTCTCTTCACATCCTCGACTGAGAGGACAGTGGAAACAATCTCAGCAACAGCGTTAGCTATAAAGGCTATAGATAGATGGCTGTTTGTGGGCAAGTTCAAGGTCTGGCAGGGAAGACTTTTAAAGGTAAATAACTAAAAGGTGATACGTCCACTTTGAGTGATCACGTTGTACCTAGTTAGTACTTCAAATCAGTCAGCAGAGTTTATCCAGATCACAATCACTTTAAGATCACATTGAAGTACTTAAATGGTAAGGAGTAGCATCACTTGTGAGACGACAAATCAGATTTTTGTCTTGCTCGGTTGCTCTTGGCTTGTTCTTGGACGTGCTTTCTCGTTACTTTGTGTTTGTATCCTACTAGAAATCCTACTAAATGCGTAGCCATTGTCGAACATGCAGATGTAGAAGCATGTACTTGCCTTACAAAAACACTTTTAAATTGCATTTTGAGCATCTGTATCAGATGAATTGCAATGATTCCTTTTGTGCAGGTGTCTGTGGCTCTTGTTGTGAAAATCAACCAGACGAAATGTCACGGTGCAAAATGTGAAATTGAGAGAGAGTATCTTCTCTTTAAAGTTTTATTTCCAGCGTCAGGAATGAGCGTATTTTTGTGTCTGTGTCTGAAGACGCTCCCTATTTATGTATGCACTAGGGATGGGCGATATGGACTAAGAAATGTATCCCGATAATTTCTGGTATTTATCACGGTAACGATAAAAATGACGATAAATAAACACCAACTCATCCTAATCATTTTGACTATAGTGCATCGGCAAGTTTTATCTGAGTTGTTGTTTTTTTACCGGACTCTTTGGATGAAGTCGACGCTGCTTCTGCTTCCTTGCGCATTTTCTGCCTTTCTTCATATTCTGGTTTGTGCTTGTGTTTGAGGTGGTGGAACAAATTAGTGGTGTCACTGTCCTTTTTATGCACTATTTGTTCGCAAACCTTGCATGTTGTAATTTGCTGCTCCGCATCAGACTTTTTAACCCCTTCATGCCCTGTTGCCCTGTCTGTTTCCGTTCAGACTGCAGCCGAAATAGCGCTTGTAATACTCCAATGACGGTTTGTGCACGTTCAAAAAAATCCTAGGAACCTTTTGCAAGCACTAGTTTCTCGTAGGACCGGCCGGAGTGGTAAGCAAAAATACAAATATTTCATTTCTTTATATAATTGAAAAAATCAATTCAGGCGTTAAGTGGTTAAAACCAAACCAGATAATGGAGGTGGAGCCTCGTTTAGGAACAAGCTCCTCGCTTCCCGGCGTATCTGCTCCGCCTTCCACCATTGTTAATTTGTCAATATTCCATACGTGTTGGGCTCATTGACTGTACATGGTTGGGCTGCGAGTGTGTCGCGCACATATATACGTCATCAATGGGAATTTATCGTCTTTATCGGGGGATGACATATTCTTACCGTGGGGAATGTTTTTGACGATATATCGTAAACGATGAAATATCGCACATCCCTAGTATGTACTATGCTAAAACTTAAAAAGTAACAGTCAGGCAGCCTGGTAAAATGATGATGATCCATAATTGTGTGAAATCACAAATTACGGTTCAGTCAATAAAATGCTAAGTCTCTTTGATATGGAGTGAGAAAAGGGGCATTCATATCAGATGCAGTCTCAGAGGTTGTCAGGCTCATGGAAAACTTAAATTATCTGTAGTTCCTGGCTTTTCAGAGCATCTACTAAATAGGCCTTTGGGTGAAATTGTTTTGTCAACAGTGTAATCGTAATTTAAACGTGGGGGCCTTGATCCATATTAGTGGCGATGCTAAGAAAAGCTACAGTATGAAACCACAACCTGATCATTATAGCGTTTCTCAGCGGTGATCCGGTGGAGTTCCTACAACATGCTGCCCTGTTATTGCTGCTGTGGCTGCTGTCATTTCAAGCTGCTTGGTGGTTCATCAGAGCAAAGCGCCTGAATGCAAAGTAGCATGGAGAAAGATGCCAAGACAAAATCCCACAGTCACTAATTAAAGAATCATTGGAGCTGCAGCAACACAGAGAGAGAAGGAGGAGGAGGAGGAGGAGGAGGAGGAGGAGAGGATGTTCAGGGGATTGCAGATGTATGCGTTTCTTGGGGAAGGATGCGCTGGAACCCTTCTTATGTGGTTTTGGCTTCGGGAGTATGTAGCTCGTACTGTAAGGAAGTAATAGTGAAAACAAAGAATCAAATATGAGCCATGACGGGGTTGAGTGGGGGAGTACGAGGAAGGGAAGACGATTGGAATAGAGGAAGAGACACTCTCCCCTTCGTGTTTCCTTAAGACAGAAAAATATGCTGTTCTAAAAGTTCCAACAAGTGTAGAGTTGTACTCATTGCTAACTGCTCGGTTGGCTGTAGCGAATATGAATTTGAGCTTCCCCTGTTTGTAAATCCCTTGGGAACCCATCACTTTAAATGTAAATGTAAGATATAATTGCTGGTTTACATGCTTGACTTTGCCAGACTGTGTGATATTGATGTGTACTGCAGGTCCGCCGTGTTATTGCTTGCCAGCGTGCGAGCGAGCGAGCGAGCGAGCGAGCGAGCGTGTGCGTGTGTGTGTGTGTGTGTAGACAGATTTGCCAGAGGGCCAGAGAGAAGCACTTTTCAGCCTCTAATTTGAGATGGGGAGCAAGCGTTGCTATGGTGACGGATGCTGCGAGTGTGAGGGAGCCAGGTGTGAGGTAGTACTACTGTGGTCCCTTGGGATCCCTTGCCTCTCCTCCCCTACCCTCCTCCCATCTACGGCTTAGGCCAGACTTGGGCACATGATCTGCATATAAAAGACAGTAGGGCACACACACGCACAAGTAAACTGCAAATTGATTAACAAAGCTGTAGCTAACAACAATTGTGATTACAAAGCACTTAGTATTTACGTGCAGCAGTTTACACGGTGCACATCACTGCAGGGTCAAGCTCTTTGACCTGGTTCTGGCACCAGTATTGTCCAGTAGTATTCGTATACATAGAGCAGCAGGTCCCAGAAAGACCTGGGGTTGTTTATAGCTGCACAACTGACTCGTCACATCCAAGCCGTGACTAAATGAAATCTGTTTCTCAGACCAGATCAAAGGCAGCGGTGGTTTGTGAGAAGCTCTAGCAGCAGAGACGTATATACATCATGTAGTTTTTTGTAACAAATTGCTTAAGGAATTAAACGTCTGGTTCTGAAAAGGCTGAACAGCAGTAATTATGATATACCTCTGTGTCTAGTTAGGATTTTAATACCACACACTGCTTCTATTAATGGATTGTAATATCTCGTGCATAGACTTTATTTAAGCAGGGCCACCAAAGTATTTTTACAACCACCACGTTCGCATATTCGGCGAACCATTTTAGCATTTTCACTTTTATTTTTGTCATGTCCGCTCAAGAGAATGGTGCGATCCACAACTGGTGTATAATCTCTTCTCGCTGTAACACCGCCGTAACTTTTCGTCAATGTCGCATTACGTGGGTGTTACGTTTGAAGACACAGACACAGTGCTGCTGGTCAACGATGGAGAACATTGATTTGATTTGATTTATTTATTTGGATCAAAGACAGTAAAAACAGTAATCCAAAGGATGACATGCAAAAGTAACATACTTATTTCCAGCATGGTCCTAGGTGTTACACACAGACGTTACAGACAGGAAACAAATACACAAGACGCAGACAAGCTGTAAACATCACATAAAACCAAATAAAAAGAAACATAAAAGCATGAATAATCTGTCCAGTTAATCAGTGAATATTTACCTTATTCCATAAAAACTGCTTGACCTGTCTTTTAAAAATCCCTCGTGATGATAGGAGTTTGGTAGCAGTAGACAAACTATTCCATGCCTTGATACCAGTGTAAAAGAAAGAATTTTTAACTGCATTGTTAGCTCTAGGAACAATGCAGGAGCGGATGCTGACTCTGGTGTTGTGACTATGCTGCGTGTGGACCATGGTTACATTAGAGCACAAATAGTTGGGGGCATGACCATTAACAATGTTAAACATATGGTTTAGCTTAAGTTGTTCTACTCTGAGATGTACAGGTAGTAGACCAGCTCTAGTAAACTCCTCTCTACCAATATGAGTACGGGGGGGTGCATTTAACAGGTACCGAATGACATTATTTTGTAGCACTTGGAATTTGTTTTTAAGTTTCACAGTCAACCCAGAAAACCATGCAGAGCAAGCAAAATCCACATGACATTGGATCAGAGTTAGTACCAATAATTTCTTTACAGAAAAATCTAAAAACTTTGTCTTGCGATATAAAAACTTCAGCTTACAGGCACATTTGGATAAAACTTTGGCAGCAATGGATTCACCTGTAAGTGATTGATCCAATGTTAGACCTAAATATGTGACACTTGTGGTAGAAACAATTTCAGACCCATTACACATCACCAACATTTACTAAACATGATACTCTGAAGGGTTCAGCCTGTGAGAAAGAGTCCGAACCAGACGTATTGGCAAAACAGAAGACGCACATTGAAAAGCTGAAGAGTCTGACCAGTGTGATTTGATATCCAGTTAATATGGTGGGAATATTTCCAGTCTTCAACCAGCAACAGAACGTCGGGATGAGACATCCGTAGCTAATGAAGAGAGATGGAGGAGATTAGAAGGACAGCATTCAACCAGATAAACTGAGACAGACTTCCTGTTGGAATAGTTTAGCTTTGGCGATACAGGAAGGCTAGCCTGAATGGATGGAGCTGTTCACACGGTTTGTTCCAAGAACGCCAAACGACCATTATTTATATTAGTTCCACCAAATTGAAGCCAAAGTAGACATCTTTGTTGTATGTTATACAGGTGAAAGGCATTTAATAACAGCGAGGCTCATCCTGGTGATTGGTATCAGACATGGGACTTAAAATTAATAGTTTTTATCGTCTTGGATCCTAGTGAAGTGGTTCTAAAGTATGAATGGTTGAGCTGTACTAAAATATTAAAATATTGCATGATTCACTGTTGCTTTACAAAGATTTTCTCTTTAAATACTTCAGACTTCTTTTGACAAGCTTGTACTTTGAGCAAAGCAAACTATTTCAGTATACCACCTTGGCTCTGGCTCATTGTGAAGTCTTGTTGACCAAAATATGAATCCCCTTCAGGTAATGCCTGTTCGCTTCAGTCCATAATTGTGAATACAAGTCATAAAAGTGAACACCGTGTGAGTAGTTTAGGAATGAGGGATTTAAGTCTCTTTCATATTCGGGGCAGGAGAGAAGCCATCATGCAAATGTAAGACAACATGAGGCAGGAGATGCCTGGGAGAGAGAGAGCTGCACTTTATTCTGGGGCTCTGGCTCTCATCCATATTCAGCAACAGCAGCTCTGCTCATCACTAAGAGCCAGCATATTTCTGGCACTCCTTCCTCTTTCACCTTCTCTCTCTCTCTCCCATTGTCTCAAGCTGCTGGGAAGGTACTGCGTTGGTACGACACAAAGCTGTGCAGACACACTTCTACCTCTTGTGACTACCACCGTGCAGAAGAACTACTGAAAATTTAGGCCGCTCCTCTCTATCTTTGTTGTGTTGTTGGTCCTTCAGTTTGGGCCATGCCACATGAAAGCAAATGTCGTCAAAGAAAATTCTCTGTACTGGACTGAAACAGAATTTTGATAAGTAGCCTGTGCCCTTGACTCTTCTCCATTTGTTGGTTTTCTGTGATGAACTCTAGTAGAACTTGTTCCTTTTACGGTTCAAGACAAACTTTAAACTTTTGGTGGAGTGCTTTCAAATGCATTTACGTAGCCTCTGTGTTGGTTCTCATAATCCTTGACTCTGCATTGATGGGGAGCCGCTCAAACCGACACCGAAATGGCACCAACAAATCAGCCTTCACACTAACACTAACCCCACAGTTCTCCTATACACATATGCTATTATATTACTACCATTATTAGCATCGGTGCACCCTAGCTGCTCATGTGTGCATTGTATTATTGAATATTACTGCATCTGAAACGCTTATTGTATGATTTTTTTTTGCATGTGTGTTAAATTTAGACATCAGTTGCTATTTTAAAACGTGTACAGTGAGCAGTATTGTTTAGCAAAGCAGCAGCAGGCGCTCTGTCTACGTGTCTACATACAATAGGAGGTGTTCGGAAGCAGTGTAATGTCACCACCGTTTTGGAAGAGCATGCATGCAGCGGTGAAACCTAGATAAAATGCCTTGCAGTGTGTGCGCGATGCATAGGCCACTAAGCCATCAGTGTAGATAACGGTGCTGATTAACCTTGAAGCTTGTTGTTGACTCAAAAATGCAGCTGAAACACGGGAGTAAGAGATACAGTATCTCGCTTATTGTCTTTGAGGTTTTGCACTACTCTTTAGTTGTCAAAATGACAAGATTTCTTATTTGTGAAATTCCAGGTGACTAGCCACTTCATTGTGCAGTGCTCCCCGAGCTTTCTAAGCTGCTGTCACGCGCTGCCAATCCCAGACAGTTCTTAAGCTGCAGTTGCGCGAATATGTCCAATTTGCTGCAGGCTATCTCTGAATCATTTGCACACCGAGACACGACAGGAGGATGTGCGCAAGGGAGATGCATCGTGAAACGAGCACCGTGAAAGCTTTTGATCTTTTTGTCTTTTCCAGGGACCCTGAGTTCATCTCCCTTTATTCTGAACGCACATAACACACAATGCCGTAGATGGAAATGTTTTCTTAGTAATGTTCCTTTACTTGCTTCTGTTGCATGTTTAGAACGTGCTGCTATAGGAAGTTTGCAGTATAGAAGGAGATGCTGAATGTCAAACACAAGAGTTGAGTGCTTTGTTTTGAAAGTGCCAGCAGAAGAAAACAAAGTGCAGTAATAGCTTTCCATTTGCTGACTAAGGCTTGCTAACTGGAGAGCAAGTTGTGATTTGAAACTTCTAACACTGGAAGGAAAATGTTCTTCAAGTTACGGAGGATCAGTTGTGTGATACGAGGAAGGGGCTGTCCGTAAGTCTTGTCACATGTGTCGACCTTCTACCTTTGCCTGCTTGCTCGGTGTTTTTTTCCGTGAAAGTAGCCAGATGATACTGATCCAAAAAAGTTCTATCTCACTTTAGTTTCTCTCACTCACCCACTTGTGTGTTCTTTCTTTCGGTTTCCTTTTTTAGACTTGTTGGGTAATAGGTAACATAAGTATTGCACACACTAATAACATTAAACACACAGCTAACTTTATAACTACAGCGCTGAACTTTCGTCTGCGAGTCATTAGACCAATGCTGTCCCTTCAACTTTGTAACAGCTTTACAACAAAGAAAGTCCACACCGGTGGGCATTTCAAGTTTGTCCTTCTTCTCAACACAGATTCTTTTTTATCTGGAACATCATAAATGTTTCTTGGACTCTTGCTGCGTTTCTTCTTCCTGAACACTTGTGCATCTGCTTTACATGCATAAAAGACTTGGTAGCTCTGTTTGTGACTGAGTTCATGCTGAAGAAACAGGTGGAGCAGGAGACCTCCTTCAGTCTAGCCTGAACAAGACCAAAGGAGCAGAGGGCAGAGTAGAAGGAGAAGGTGGGGACTATTCAGAGGCCTCTGTCCTTCACATAGTTTTGATATTTGAGCAGGTAAAGCGTTTAAATTAAACAATATTTACACATTCAGGCATCCAGCATGTTTCAGAGAACTTTTGCTCCAAGTATTATTCAATACAGAGTCATTTAAAATGTCCCCCTTTAAGGGATTAATAGGGAAAACAATCTGCACGGTAACCGTGGAAATTGCATGAGCTCCACAAGTAGCAGACACAAGCAACAGCAAGAATCGCTGTTAAATAACTTTAATGAAGGAGTGACTGCGACAGTACGCCTGTGGACTACGAAGCCAAGTCTCCTACATAGATTGAGGCGGAGCTGCAGTGTCTCCAGCAGACCTCCAGCTGTCATCCAGAGTGCCTTCTCCACTCTTTCTGCCTGTCAGTGACAGTGCCACTTAGGTTGACGTGATGAGGGCACATGTGTGTGAGGAGGCCTGAAGAGTGTCTGAGTGCTCTTCAGGTTGACAGCTGTGTGCATGTTGGTGACAGCCTTGCCCCTTAATGTGACCGCGGTGTCCAGAGTTGCACCTTTTTGCATACTGTGATCTTGGAGTAACAGATCCTTGAAAATTGTTTGTATCTGCCACAAAGTTGTCCTTTGTACCACTGATCTTGATTTAAAAAAGTGTTGTATACACTTTTATATTCATGGCCTGTTCAGACCTTGCATTAAGATCCGATCTGGTTAATCTGATTGCAAGTGGCCAGCGTAAAAGTCAGGCGTGAACAACCCCAGGATGCTTTGAGATCACATTTGAGAGATGCCCTGGAGGTGGCCTAGCCTGGTCGTTACCATCCTACGTACTTTCGCCCAAAATTTGATTTCGGTCTCGCACGTTAGTCTGGCCCAATGTAATAGGAATCTGTCTCTGTAATGGGCGGATGCTTATTTTGAGGTTTAAAATCATTGGAGTTCCCTTAACCAATCAGCAACGATTGGTAATGACGTATATTGTGCGCCGGAGTTCAGGCTCTTACGCTTACCACTTCCGCTTCCAGTTAAATAAATCAAACTTTTCCCAAAGCCAGTTGGAAGGAGAGCTACGACGTCCTTGCCATTTATAAAATTGACAAGACAAGCCTCTTGTTCTGGTTTTAATTCCGTGATGCTCTCGAGAGTTGAGACAACTTCGCGGATGGCTTCTAGCGTCTCCTTCTCCGTTGCCATTGTTGCTATGCTGTTGAACTACAAGCTTCGCTGGACTACAAGCAACTCGGCAGGCGAGTTCCGCGTCATCACTCAACTGTTCGCTGATTGGCGCGGTTACACGCGAACCGCGGAAGTGCAATTGGGCCAGACTCCGTGCGAGACTGAAATCAAATTTTGGGCGGAAACGTAGGATGGTAACGACCAGGCTAGAGGTGGCCTGGGTCGCATGTGTCCACATTCCTTTGGTAGTGTGAATGCACAATCCGTCCTGAGTTACATTAACGACCACGTACTCAACAGGCAGCGGAGTTTTGCCTCATTCGTTCAGGAAAAAACACACTGGTATTATAAATGATCACCTAAAAGGGGGAAAAAACACCATAAGTGATGTCCTTTCATTAGTAATGAGTGATGAGAGCCTTTTAAAATATTCTGTCCTTGTAGCTTTTTATTTAAATAATAAATATAATCAGTAATTAACAAATGAAAGTATTTAATATGAGTACAGAGTGTGTGATTTTTGTCATTAACGTTATCAGCATGGTGTGGTTAATTATTGATGTGTTAGGAGTTATTATTTCCTCAATCATATCCATTCCGGTATCCATGGTTGGAGTTATAATCTGAGTTTTGTGCAGCGCTTACTAACATCCAGGGCGGAGATCAATAAGTAAAAAGCTAACGTGTGCTCAAGTCATAGTCACAGCGCTGTTTGTGTTTCTGAAACAACAGTAGAGATCCATTAGAGACAACAGCTGTTATAATATTCTGCTGCGCCTCAGACCATGTCTGTGTTTATTTACATACAGAGCGCGAAACTGAGATCGGATCTGGACACGCATGTAAATCCCAGGTCTGAACACGCATACGTAAAGCTGGTCATTTGCGATCGGATCTTAATGCAAGTTCTGAACAGGCCCATAGATACAAATATATTTGAGGCTCCGGCTATCGGCAGCTGTGTTGTGCACATCTATCACTCATCTGCGTGAGGTTAGTGGAAATGTTTTTGTTTACTTCCTTGTCATTCTGATCTGCAGCAAGACAACAAACTGGCTGTACTCCGTAAATCCAATTATCATTTCTAAACAGTGTTTGAACAGAACTTCTCTCTTTGTCGTTCCTGCTCAGCAGCACAGTCGCCTGTTTTCTCAACTGCATAGCAGCAAATAAAAATTGCATAAAATCTCCGGATTTAGCCCGAGAGGCGACGTTAAAACCATTAGATAAACATTAACACAATATTTCATGATTGTGCTTTGAGTGTTGTTGTCAACTTTCTTTTAATAGCGACATGAAAGACGTCCGACTGAAAGTAATGCTAAATCCACTGTATTTCATAATGGGGTTCCTGTATTCTTTTGTTTTTCTTGTGTAATTCCCAGTGGATTCTAGTCTCACTTTCAAGTGTTTTGTGTTTTTCTTCACATTTAAAACACATGTCAGTACAATGTAAATCAAAACTTTCATTGACAAAATTAGTTTTGCATGTTTGCAGCATAAAACTATGAATTGAACTACTAATTCAGTGGTTATACCCCACAGATGAAAACAGATGTTCACAGAACGAATGGCATTTAGGGATCTTTTCGTAGCCAACACAAGTGCTGGGAGCCGTGTGGTATTTTCTGCTGCTTTTTCCTGTTTATACTTGTTTGCTATTTTTGAAAGTACAGCTCATGTTGCGACTGTGTTGAATTCTGGGTTCGTCCATTCACAATTATGACGTGAGCTGCTGTAACACTGGCGTTGCCTTCTTAAGTAGGGCTGGGTTTGAGAACGATCAGTTTTACGGATTCAAAGCGAGCCAATGTTGATTCATAGGATCCTTGGAATCATTTCTTTAAATATATGGCATTTATTTTATTTTTTGTTTGCATCCTCTCAGTAGAAATCTCCCTACGGTCTCGGCTAATCTTGTGTGAACACGCAACGAGATTAGTCCATGTGTGAGAACGAGCCAACTCCTAGAGCAAAAAAAAAAAAGCCATGTGCAAGATTGGACAGCTAGAGGTAAAATATGGTGGAAGCTGTCTTTTTCTAAAGGAATTACAAGAATTGGAATAAGGAATCAGGATTCAGACATGTAGCACAAACATTAGATTGTGGGAAATACTTCGTTTTGTGAACTCTATCAGACATGACGCAGACTTTGTATTGTATCTCTTCGCACCTGTTCTTCCTCTGAGCCATGCTTAGAAAAGTTCAGGGCTCCAGTGCTTCTGCTCTAGGAAATAACTCAATGATATCCCTTCCCTTCGTCTACCTGTTTATGCTTTGGAGTTTAAACAAAGTGAGTGAATGAAGATATCGTTTCAGCATAATCTTCCCCTGCTGCACAGTCGGTTTTCTTCTGACTTCAAACTTTCTAGGTGTTTATAGCATCTGCAGATGATTCAGCGGCGCTTCATTTGTCTTACTTTTTAAGAAGTGACATGCTTGATTATATTTGAGCGTCCTTTGCTACAGTTTCCATTGAAATAAAAGTATGATACTGCAGCAACACTGATTTCTGCTTCAGTGTATGATGATCTAGCCTCGCTCCATAGAAAAGGTAACACAAGATCTGCGTATGGAATAATTGACTGAGCTTTTACAAGGATGTGCTGTAGACTGTGCCGCACAAACATTTAGCGTAAAGTGAAAGCAAACTTTTATCTGCTCCTCTGCCTGTTATCAGCAATTGTGACAGTTTGAGACCGAGACCTGAACTCTTAACACGAGACGGAGAGACCACCCAGAATAATAGGGTTGCAATGAAGTCCAAAGCAAACAAAAGCAAACTTTAATTGCGCTGCTAAGAACCAGATCCTTTTTAGGTATTGATTTCTTTTGTGAGATTGCTGCAGCCGGGCGTCTAGGCATCTTGTGTCCGGTTAAAAAAAGACATAAGCTAATTCGCTGAGAGAGGGGAAACAAGAAGTGTACAACGTGATTCAAACTAAAATTTAACTCTTCATGAAATCGCTATTCATGCGTTATGCAACATCCAGGCCAGGGTGGGGTTTACCTTGGCCACATAGAGTTGGGCTCAATAAAATACCACTTAACAAACCTAAAAGTTTTCTTTCTTGGTAAAATCCTCTGGCCAGACAACCCTCTGGTTGTACCTGAAGCTTTTTTCTTTGCATCATCGTGGCTTTAATGCACTTGCACTCTGCTCAGGTGTCAAACTAAGGTTATCTGCATACTGTGAGGACATTTGGGCAGAAGATGAAGCAGAAGATGTTGCAGGGATTGAACGCTGCAAGTTGCAATTTAACCTGCTGAGAGAACTTAGCATCACATCTGGAAGAAGAAGGTCTTAAAGTTCAGTACATAAGTTACAGCAGTCATTGCTCTGGAAATATATTTTTGTCTACTTTACTTCCAGTGTAGTTTTTCCAGTACCTTGCATGGAAATGATGGCGAGGTAGCCCTTTAAGACAACACCCAAAGTCTATACCGAGCTGTCCAGCTGGAACATGGCGTCTGTGATTCATGTAAAAGTTCTACAGCTGCGATGTGTCCCGAGCTGAAGCGCCGCTGAATATAGACCCAGCCGCAGCCGGCATCTGTGAGAGAACAAAGCTCAGAGCCTGATCCTGGGTCTGTCAACAAATTGATTTGATGTAATTGGTACATTGAACTGACACCACACTGAGCTTACCTTTCTCTGCACCCGTGTCCTGTTAATATTTCAACATGTGAGGAGACATCAGCACAGACACGGGGGAAGAGTTGTTTTAGGTTTCTCAGATACTGCGGGTGTTGAGCTCAGTGATGCCTTTCATTGTCACGCTGTAACGTTGGCCGAAGACTTAATTGGTGCTTGTAACGTAGAGGTACATGATGTTTTATCGTCTTGTAATAATTAAATAGCCAATACATGATCTTAGACCAAAACAAACCATTTCAGCCACTGGATATGGATATAGATACAGGATATATTGGTCTCTGTTGTCCTGTAACGCCCTGGTTATTACGCTTTAGCAGTGGCTCGGTGTTATTATTCCGTTTCACTTTTGCCTATTCCCAGAACAAATGCCATCTGGAAGTGAGACAGAGAACAGGAATTTTAAATGCTATATCGTCTCCGTTTGTGCTCTCATAAGGCTGCCCGTAACTGCGGACCACTGTCTGCAGCTGCTTGCGTATGCTTGCTGTGTCCAGTGTTTGTATTACCTATTTCACTCCTGCTGAGTGAACATGGGTGAATGAAATCGGTATAAAACATGCCTCGGGGACACCGCTAATGTAGCAGAGGCTGTGACAGACAGGTGGACAGAGCCGCTGAGAACTGGAGCACAGCCAAGTGTAGGTCTGCAAACATGAGGCATGTTAGCCGTGTTGGTGGAGGCACAGGTGTGCCATTAGATTAAATTAAAATCCATACCAAACTGGTTAGACTACATGAGCTGTTTCTTCGAATGAGTGTTCTGAAAAACACCGGTCCAGCTAATTTTAGAATTATAATACAAAGGACTGCAGTGTCCGGCATTGCTAAAGCTAACCCAACAAAGAAGAGTGTAAAGGTAAGCCGATCTGAGTCCCGATCAGATCCTAAATAAACAAAATTTCCTCTCCTGGATGTACATTAATGGTTTTCTTATCATCCTAATTGTCTCCTAGATCATGTGTACCCTGTGCGGCTGTAGCATGTTCAGTTAATAACTCTGTCAAAGCTAATTTAGTGGCAACGGGGTAGCTTGTACCTTGACTCCAGAAAACCTGTGTTATCTTCTCCAGAAATGGGCTCGTCATCCAACGCCATAAACCCTGTAACTAAATTTGTGTTTGACTGATTTTCCAGAGCAAAGTACTGCCACACAGCCGGCATGTTTGGTTCCTCTTCTTCTCAGATTTTTTGGCAGCTTTGACGCTAGCCGACCACCGTTAAAACAGAAGATAAAGAAGACGTGGTTTTGGTTTATGGCTGTGCTTAGAGGTTATTGCCCGATGCCGACATCCCTAAAAATAAATTCTATTGATCCCATGTGGGGAAATTCTTCCTCTGCATGTGACTCATCCATTTCTTGGCAAGGAGCAGTTGGCTGCCACCTGTGCGCCACCCGGGCAGGGAGCAGTTTTGAGGGTTAGGTGTTTGCTCAGGGCGCTGCAGCCTCACCCAGACACAGGCGGGATGCTAACCTATGACCCCACGGTCCCGAAACTGCTTCTCTAACCGCTACTCACTGCATCCAAACTGAGCCTGGAAGTCAAAGCCTTTCATCATCATTTGAGAGGTCTTTATCAAGCTTTTCGGCAAGAAATGGAGGATTTTTTTTAGTGTCTGGCATTTTTCCTGTGCATCATTAGGCCTCCGTTCTGCCAACTCATTAAGTATTGAGAGCGTCAGAGCATTTGAGCTTAATTAGAACATTACTTAAAAATCCTCATCATGGTAATTACTTCAAAGTTGCCAATGCCTGAGTGAAGTAGCTTGAACGAATTTGCTCTGCCTCTCTGCTTAACTCTGAGCCTGGCATGGAAGTATTACACATTAGTTCAGCTCGTGTTTGTATGTGATTGTAGGGATGTTGATCCTGTATCTGTCTAAGGGAAAGAGTCTGTAGCGACGGGAAGGTCTTTACTGTCCCAGCTCAATGGTGGAGGCAGTTTCTCACCCTCCTGCTGTGGGTTCATTTAACACTGCTGGAGCCTGTGTGTGTGTGTTTGAATAAAGGTCCAGTGCTTCTGCAAGCTGACAGTTAGCTCTCCTTGGGTGCAGCTAGCAAGATATGCACACTTGAATAAACGCGCACACGCGAGCTGACTTGACATTCATTAGTGTTAGCACGAACACTTTTGCGTAACCTTATACACGAGAGCTTGTTTCGGATTTCAGTAAAGTGGACGTTTTGTGCACATGAGCCCTCGCGTACAGAAACGTGCATTTCACCTGCAGAGACGACAGGTTAAAATACCATGGAAGAAAGATGACGATGGGGAGGGGAGAAGACGGGAAGTTCTGATGGATTAGCGTTGCCTCGAAAGGCTTACGTTGCATAAATTAAATTTGAATTGCGTTGAACTTGGCTGTTCTGCTTTTTTCTTCCCTGAGCGTAAAAGACAGCTCGCATAATGACAGAGCTCATGTTGTACCTCCTGTTTATGTGACACATGCTTCTTATGTGACGTGTCCCTCTCTACAACGTGTTGCTCAAAGATTAATTAAGCAATTTAGTGATAGCTAAGTGTAATGGATCAAACTCTGCTATCCAATCAATTGATTTTTGGTCAGGCGCACCCATTATCATTACACCGTTTTGGATCTTTATCATGTATGCTGTGCTCAGATTGTGTCTCTCTGTCTCTCTCTCTCCCTGCCTCAGATATCTGGAGTCTCGGCGTGATCTTGTTCATGTTGGTATGTGGGCAGCCACCTTTCCAGGAAGCCAACGACAGCGAGACCCTCACCATGATCATGGACTGTAAATACACTGTACCGGCCCACGTCTCCAGCGCCTGCAAAGAGTGAGTCACGCTAAGACTACCAATAAGACTTAATTCCAATATACGGCTCGACCTCATGCCGCTTGATTTCTCGAGTGTTCCCCCGGCGCTGCCTGCTTTCCCATTCACCAACGAATCCGTCCATGGAACAGTTGCTGTAGACCACTTGTGCCTCTCCGTCTGTGTCTGACTTGTTGTTGACACACTGTACATGTGGTCTGGAGCACAGCCAGTCCCATTAAGCTGACATGGCCTGCAGCGGGAGGTATTGACCTGTAATGAAAGAGCTGTTAGGTTGCACCAGAGACCTGATCACGGTGCAGTTATGCCACACTGTGCAGCGCGTGCTACCGTGAAACCTTTTATTTTATTTTTGAATATCTCGTGACACAATCAGGTTATTTCACATTTATGGTCAAAATGAAACGGCCTATATTTTCAAAATGTCTCTCTAAAGGACTAATGAGTCATAGCTCATGAGAAAACAGCAATTTCCTGCAAAAATCATGTAATACACCTTCTCATCATCATTGGCTGGATGGAATCCCTGACTCACCATGTTGCAGTCAGTGTTTCAGGCAAACAAACAGCCTTCTGCTCATTTTTATTAAATGCCATAGCTAATTGTAGGACATATTTAGCCACATTACTGAGTCAAGCTCACAAAAAAAACACAATAGAGTGAAACAAGTGGGTTCGCCCACAGCTCAGTCTCTAAAAGTACAGAATGATCAGCCACATAGGAACATCATGTCTGTGGAACAACTGTAGGCTAAAACATATATATATCAACACCTGCTAGAACTTCTTGCAAGTCTAGTTTTTATAGGTCACTATGTGCATAAAACAATCTGCTTGCAACTTGTAAATTAACCAGAAAGCAGCGCTGCCATGCAAGCCATGAGCCATCACGATAAGCATCTGCTCCTCCTGCTCTCTGTTGAGTTATTTTCTTATAAACTACTGATGAGGACATGAAGACGACTCCCAAGCTCTGACCACCAGCAATAATCGGACTAAATTCCCTAAAATAATCCAAACACTCAGCGACAGTTGGAAGCAGAGGTTGCGCTAGACTTTTTCGTTGTCTGTCATTTTGACTGACAGGGTCATAAAAATCCCGTCATAACCCATTTTTACCCGTCACTTTAATTTTTTTAAAATGATAACAATGACATATTCAATAGCATTTAATTTTCACTCATTTTTAATTAATATTCAGTAGCGGTGGAAAAAAAAGATTTGGCTCATATAATCGGCCATTAAAGACGACTCAAGAATCATGAATCTAGACGTCTATTTAACCGGCTCAGTTGTCCTACCATGTTTGATTGATAATCAATAAACTGCACCATTCAAACATCTTACATCTCACTTGGCAGAGAAACAAAACATACTACCTGACTTGACCACTATCAAACTAAGACACTCACCAACTTAAGCACAATACGCAGAGAAACGAAACTTAACCGACTCATAACCGCTGCTCGTGGATTCCTGCTTAACCGAAAATCAGCAGCCACTCACTCGGCCGGCAGAGAAGTGAAACTTAACCAACTCTTACACTACTAATCAAGAGAGACAAGAGCCAATTAATATGCTCACTCGCCACCAAGTGGTCTGGGGTGGAATTGTAATCTGTCAAAATGACGGATGGCCTTCAGATTTTTCCGTCATCGTTTTAAAAAAATGGTCAATGACGGAAAATATTCGGTTGACGCGACCCCTGGTTGGAAGTGTGCAGCTTTGGGGATTTTGGCAGTTTTTGATGATTGGTTAAGGGCTCTTTTAGTGAACGTTGACATGCATCAACGTATTCCAAACAAATCAACACTGCTTGCCCACAAGAAAAGGCACCAAAAATAAAGGTCACACACTAATATTTTGTTGGACCACCTTTAGCTTTGATTACAGCACGCATTTGCTGTGTCATTGTTTGCGATAAGCTTCTGCAATGTCACCAGATTTATTTCCATCCAGTGTTGCATTCATTTTTCACCAAGATCTTGTATTGATGATGGGAGAGTCTGACCACTGCACAAAGCCTTCTCCAGCACATCCCAAAGATTCTCAGTGGGGTTAAGGTCTGGACTCTGTGGTGGCCAATCCATGTGTGAAAGTGATGTCTCATGCTCCCTGAACCACTCTTTCACAATCTGAGCCCAGTGAATCCTGGGGAATCCACGGCCACAGGATGTGTATTTCGACATGGTTTTTTAAGAAATGAGAAGCTACTCATTGCATCAGTTGGGGTTAAATAACTTGTTGCCAGCTGAAAGATAATCACCCATGCAGTAATTATCCAATAGGAGGCTCATACCTATTAGTTAGGTGTCGCTTAGTTGAATCCAGTTTTGTTTTTTGTTTTTTTGGGCCAGGCAGTGTATTTACGTAGTCAGCGTCATCAGTGACCTTGACGAGTCGTTGAGTCATGATCTGCAGTGTAGGATGGAAGCTCCTGGAACTCAGCAGTAGCTTCACTGATTCATTCCAGGCCCTGCAGATCAGTTTCCTGCAGTAGCTGGCAGAGATTAAAACCCTTAAAGCAGTTTGAGCAGCCCAGCTGCTGAGAACGGTTCAACAGCACATACAACAACACATGTTCCACCTTTTAAAATGAGCTCGACAGCTAATATATAGATTAGGTGTTGCATAATTAACCGTGTGTCAGTAGATCTGTTAATTTTGTTCTAATTAACTCTCTCAAGATACACCCAGGTGATTTTTGAAACAATCCACAAAATACTTGACTCAGAGTTTAATTATTGAGGCACCCGACCCTTTTGTATTCACTGCTGACTGCTTAGAGGTCATTATTTTCTCATTATTTATGTGTGTCTAACATCTCAGAGGAATTATCCCTGCATCGATTGTAAAAGACATTCACACACACGCCCTGTTCTTTAAAGGGATGGTTAATATCCTCATAGGGGAAACTCAACTGCACTTTAAATAAAGCCAACTGTCCCTTTGAAGTAGATCTGGTCTGACACACTCTGTGAGGTGAACAACTACAACCTCCCAAAAATAAAAAACCCCTTTGTTATTCCAGTTAGACAAGCACGCATGTCTGACTTGACACAATGGGTAATAAGTGGGTTTCATGGACGTGAGCGACGGCATCACTTTGCTCAACACGTTGCGAAGGCCAATTCTGTGTTTCCACACTCTCTCACCGCACAACAGAGTATTTTTAGACACAGGAAATAAATGCTTATCTCCGCTGAGTCAAAGGAGAGGGAGAGAGATCTGACTAGATTGAAAGTGCTAAGCTGAAGCAGCTGTGAGCAATCTGATGGGCTTTGATTTCAGGGCAGAAGAGCTTGTTTGTTGCATGCTCAGGCGTATATTTTTACCGTGGCACTCACTGGTGAATTATCCGTCCATGTCACAATTTTGGATTGCTAAACCGGCTTCGTTGTGCCTCTGGTGCTTCATCTTACCACGCTTCAGGGCAGACAGTTCTTTCAACGTTGCCCTTTAGCGACACTGTTGAGCGAAACCTAGGGATTTTCGGCCAAATGCCAGAGGAGGGAGATTATCATTAATTGCCAATGAGGCAGCTACAGAAAGTAAGAAATGAACCAAAATAAACTGCATACAGGTTGTAATGCAGGACTGTGGCATTGCGCGTCTTGACTAATAAGTGATGGAGTGGGTGGGGCAAATCTACGAAATACCTTAAAATACCATTTGCTGTGCGTCACTCCTCTGCTTTGTTTCCCACGTTTCCTGTCTCTCTGCACTGATTCCATTGAAGCAGGGGATGCAAAATGCTAAAAATATATATGGCTGATTTCCTCGGTGTGGCGGAGTGCTGTCCTTTCAAGTAACACTGGGGTTTCTTGTTAATTATGAAATATACATTTCGGCTCATGTTGCTGCCCACAGTCTTACTCACTGCATCCACTGCAACATTATACTTCCCGTTTCTTCTTGCATCTCTTCACTCAAGCATAGGCATGTCATCATTTTCCAAAAAAAGATTATGTAATAAACACATACACATACACATACACTCAGTTTATTCTCATTATAACTATGTTATTATGTGGGACAGCCTCTTGTGAGCCATGACTGATGATCTCCTTAATAATTATCTGCATCTTATATTTGAATTAAATTATTGAATTAAATTGTGAGTCTGATCTTCACATATATGATTATGATACGTCTTTACATTGTTTATGGTCCTACTCCATTCATCAACAAGCCAATATTGGCCAATACATTGGCCCTATCTATTTTCTCCTATGTCAAGAACCCCACTAAGGTTTGAGTCTATTTTTTAACTGTAATTTGTGCTGGTGTGCAAAAAAAAAAAAAGTCACCACCTGGATTTAACTAAGCAAATAGGTACAAGCCTCCTATTGGATAATTACTGCATGGGAGATTATCTTTCAGCTGGCAACAAGTTATTTAACCACAGCTGATGCAATGAGTAGTTTCTCATTTCTTACACAACCATGTTGAAAGACACATCCTGTGGTCGTGGAAAAGATGTTAGTCTGTTTGAGAAGGGTCAAATCACTGACACGCATCAAGCAGAGATTGTAGAAACTACTAAAATTGAGTTAAGAACTGTCTGACACATTATTAAAAACTGGAAGGATAATGGGGAACCATCGTCTTAGAGGAAGAAATGTGGTCGGAAAAAAGTCAATGTTTGGTGAAATCAAATCGAAGAAAAACAGTAGAACTCAAGGCTATGTTTAATGGTGAAAGTAAGAACATTTCCACGCGTACAATGTGAAGGGAACTCAAGGGATTGGGACTGAACAGCTGTGTAGCCTTAATAAAACCAGAAAAGTCTTCAGTTTGCTAGGGAGCACAAAGATTGGACTCTGGAGCAATGGAAGAAGGTCATGTGGTCTGATGAGTCCAGATTACCCTGTTCCAGAGTGATGGGGGGCATCAGGGTAAGAAGAGAGGCAGATGAAGTGATGCACCCATCATGCCTAGTGTCTACTGTACAAGCCTGTGGGGGCAGTGCTATGATCTGGGGTTGCTGCAGTTGCTCAGGTCTAGGTTCAGCAACATTATGTGTCCAAAGAATGAGGTCAGCTGACTTCCTGAATATACTGAATGACCAGGTTATTCCATCAATGGATTTTTTCTGGAATATTCCAAGATGACAATGTCAGGATTCATGGGGCTCAGATTGTGAAAGAGTGGTTCAGGGAGCATGAGACATCATTTTCACACATGGATTGGCCACCACAGAGTCCAGACCTTAACCCCATTGAGAATCTTTGGGATGTGAGAAGGCTTTGCGTGTGTGACCTGTTTTTTTTTTGGCCAGGTAGTGTATGTTTAATTAAGATGAGGCCTGGTTTAAACACAGAGGAACACGTGTTGGGTCGTCTGCTCTCTGTGGGACTTGTAAGTAATTGGGAGAGCAGACCGTTCCTGTCTTATGGTCGGAGGCCGTGAAATGGAGAATATGACAGACAGACATACCGAGACGTGGAGAAGGGGAGTCATCAATCCAGCACAGTGATGTGTGTGTCATAGGAGTAAAAATGGAGCGTTATTAGTGTTGGAGAGTGGGAAATAAAAAAACTTCCATTACTCGTGAAATTCCTGCTCAGACCAACATGGTTTTCTCTTTCACCTTCCCTCTCCGATCAGTTATTAGTGCTCCAGCTATAAAGCTGTTGATGGTATATCCAGACAGTATAATCTTTGACTCAGATCTTTGTTTGCATGGAAGTAGGCGCTATTTTAAAGTGGCAAAAACTAATATTATCTCGAGCAAAGTGCAAGTAGAGTCCATTGTTCGTCTTCCTTGAGTTTGTTGGCAAACACCCAGGTTCTAGCTATTTTTATATCTTCATACTGTTACTGTGGCATTTCTCAGTTCGTAGCAGGTGGAGTAATGCTTGATTTATGCTCGTGCGAAAAATCGTCTGCGTCGGTACGCAGAGAGTCTGCGTCGCCGCGAACCCCCTTCGCAGAGAGTCTGCGTCACTTGACGCGCACCTCCAAAAAATCCTGACTACGCGTCGAAACGACGCCGACAGCAGGGACATGCGACGCAGACCTCAAGGGCTGTGATTGGTCCGCTTTACGTCATTTCCGGTTCTCAGCTTTTCCGGTTCGTTCTGTATACAAGGGCGCCATTTTTAAAATTCTTGGAGCTGCACTTCGAGTTCAAGATGGACCACGAGAAGCATTTGTTCTTCAATATCGATCAGCTCCAGCTCCAAAAGTGTCCTCTCTCGCTCAGTCGCCATTGTTCACTGTGCTGTTCACTCTGCCGCAACCATAGAAAAAAGCCGGAACCGGAAATGAAACACTCCATGCACGAATTCAGGAGATTTCGCGACTCAGCGCCCCCTAGCGTTGTGGCTGTAAATTACCACGCACTGCAAAGAAACCGACGCACAAGCATAAATGCCAAGTGACGGCGATCATGTTCGCCGAAGCTTCGCAGACAAATCGGCGCAGAACCCTAAATCAAGCTTAAGTGTGGTTAAAAGTGGAGGTGAGTTGTTGACAGGTAGCTTAAGGCTGAGCTATTGAGAGTTAATTGCCTTTCAGTCAGTCAGCACCCACTGACAACACAGGAAGAAAAGAGAGATGATGAGATTCTGATTATTTTGAAGTTTGCTGGTGATACAGTTCCTGGTACATTTGATTCTTTTGGATCTGTTTTTGGTTTTACTGTGAGTCTCCACCCGGTGTGGAGTTCTCTTCTCTTCTCTTTTAGATTAACAATTCCCAGGATGTTCCCTGGTCGTGTTTTAGCCTGTCTGTGTGTGCCAGTTCCCCGGATCAACACAGTCCTCCAAATTTCTGTATTTTCACTCTGCTGCTTTTCTTTGTGTGGATGTGCGGATGCGTGCCTCTTTCTGCTCTCTATTCCCCGTCGACTCGCCAAAATGCATTTACACGCCTCAATTAATTAATTATTCACCAGCTCCCTTTTGCAATCCGTCACTCGTCCTCTTTTCCGAGCTTTGTTTTGTTTTTGTCACCCCATGATTTTAATTTCTAGGGATTAGACTCAAAGTAGTCTTATACGCCTGTCATCCCTCCCTGCCACAGCCACCGATTTTTGTCCGTCTCACAGAGCGACGTGTGGATGGTCGTCATGTGAACTGTGTCTTTGGGCCGCTGGTAACCAAACAGAGATTCAGACAGTTCCCTGCTGCTGATTTCCAGTTTAAATCTGGAAGGGCACTGAAAATATCGACGCTGATTTTTCCCTTTCCCTTTCACACTCTCACACTTTCTCTGGCTCGTGGGTTGGTGGCATCTCTCATGCACACCTCCCTCGGAGGATGTGGGGACTAGCTGTTGTACATTACTTTGAGTGTGTGTAACTGGTGGCAGGAGAAAATATAAGAGCAAGGCAGCGTTGTGTGACTGCAAGTACCATAAAGCCTGACTCTATAGATCCCGAGGGAGAGAGACAGATGGGACAAGACTATACAACCATTTGTAATCTAGAAGTCAGTGCTACTCCCACAAACTGTATAAGAGTTCAACGGGACATTCTTATTTCTTGTACTATAATATAATACAAGTGGGCTATCTGTTTTTACTAAGATGATGTCTGAGACACATTCTGCAAATAGATGCAGTTTTGCACTTAGTGGAAAACATTTTCAATAGTGAGCCACGCTCCGAAGCAGCAATATGTTTCTGCCAGTCATTCAGATTTCCGTACACTGTCTACTCTTTGTTATCACAACCCTACGCTACGTGCCGTGTTCTGTTTGCTTTGCATATTACATGTGTACTTCGAGTAGTTCGAGTAATAGACATAGGACAACATCAACAGAAGTTCTCATTGTTGCTTGTGTAGAAGGATAAAGGGATATTTACATAGAGCACAATTCATACACAGAATCATTTGCATGTCATTAAATTTCTTTCAATTAAGTGTTTTTGGTCCTGATCTGAGTCCAGTTTAATACTTGTATCAGAGACTTCAGTGAATGCCTGACAGGAACACATGGGCCTGTGAGTATTAATGTCAATAAACAGCAGCTCATGTCACCTGTTGGTAGTGACATTGGTTATTTTATCCAGTAAAAGTCCCAGCCTCTACTGGCTAAACATGCTAAGCTATCTCAACGTTTTGTACATTACTAATGTTAAAGAGAAAGAGTCCAGTGCAATGTTATTTTCTCTGGCATGTACACACTAATATCCCGAACAATAGAGCCAGCTGTCGTAATAACGATCAGCAATATGACTCTAGCTTTAGCGGACCAAGTTGAACAAAACAATGCACACACACACGCACGAAAGAAAGGATTATGTTTTGATCAGCTTTACTTTAGCCTATACCGAGTCCTTATAACTCAGATCAGCCTTAATACAAATACGTAGAAACGGCTCGGGTCTAGTGCTTAAAGATAAATTGCATTCTCGTTGTAATCAAGATATGTACTTGCGCAATAAAACCTCTCAAAAAGCCGCCTGAAACACAATGGTGGCACAAGTTCAGATTTTAAGAGATTTTAGGCCGACTAGACCGCTATGTGATAAAAGTCACGTCAACACCGACTAGTCGCTGATGACGTCTCTATGACAGAAAAACACAGTAGAGATTAATTCTTTGCAACGATGAAATCTATATTCATGACCTGAATACATATGCTGAGACCAGACAGCTCATGTGCTATATACTATGAGCTGCAGATATGTATAGCCTGTATAAAAACAGGCAGCACCTCAGCACCATCAATATCATTTAATAGTACTGTAAGATAGGATAGTGTAGCCGGGTTAAAAGCAGCGTCGACACGTCCCTGACATGACCTCCAGAAATTACCGCAGATTTCTTTCACAACAAATTGCACTGACCATTTCATTGATGCATAATCAAGAACGCTAGCCTGACGAGCCAGACCCACATTAAATGTAGGGTCTGGGCACTCTCCATAGACAGGGCTCAACCAGAGGGGTGGGATAAACGGTTGTCTTTCAGACTCCCTCTCCACGCAATAGGATAGCGCTACAATCAATCAGAGCAACGAAGAAGGTGACGTAGTCAGAGCGACGGAAAAGAGAGTTCCTTTCTCAGAGAAAAGCTTAACTTCAAGTCTTTCAGAGTGGCGGCCAAAGCCGATTCGAAAGAAAGTTGTTCGCTAGCAGCAGCCATCGCTCTGGTAGTTCTAGCAGGATGGGGAATTCACGCGTAATTCACGGAACTTATGGTCGCAGGTCAGTCGTCATCATGTTAAGCCCGCCCACCGACTCGTGATTGGCCCGGTCCATTTTGGATTTTTCGACATCTCAAGTCAACAGAGAGTAACTAGACTGCCCCTGGAAGCAAATGTAATTTGCTGCCGCTAGGGGCGCGTCTAGATTCTAGGCTACAAGAACGCATCTTAACGTACTGGTTAACATATGCATAAATCTGTGTGTGTGTGTGTGTGTATGGTTATTGAACCAGCTCAGCGGTGCGATGTTGGATATCAGTGTGCAGATAGTTGGGACAGTCTATCTCCCCACCACTGCTCCTACTACTACTACTCCTCCTGCTGCTGCTGCTGCTGCTGCTGCTGGTTGTAGTCCTCAGGGAGCCTGGCTAGCTCTGACTAATCCCCAGCATGACTGACAGACAGCAGAGGCACCGCTGTCCCCAGCCTGTTAGCCTGTATCTTCCATCTCCTTGGTCTGTTCACCCTTTCCCACAAACACACTTGAGGATTGGATAAAGAAGTTGGAAAAATGAATTTACTGATGCCTTCATGCATCCACAGATTAGATTTCTCAGCTTTAGTCCACACGTGTGAATGCGTGCATGCAGTTGTCATCAGCTCTATGGCAGTAAAGTAAAGGTTCATATAGTTGACATTCTCCTTCCATCCTCCATATTTATCCGTACAATACAGATGCCAAAGATGGCTCACATCTGGATAGGCAGTGCTCTTCCAGTGTTAATTTAAGTCCTCTCAGTCGGTTATATATCCCACCTAATCCTGTTAAACTGCTATCTCAGCTTTCAACTGTGTCATTTGTAAGCTGCAAGATGACCAGTTGTGGTTTGACATCCTGGAATGCGTCAAGCAAATCTCTCCGCCCGCTCCGCCGCTGTACATTATACACCATATATTCATCGCCTCCATCTGCTCTGCCTCGTCTTGCCGCGTGGCCAACTGAGCGGGTCGGACGGCACTGAGACGACGACGACGACGAGCTCTCGGTGAAAATGGTGGAAACAGTGCATAAAGGAAGCGTCCAGACAGGATGCAAATCTACAAAGGCTCATGCAAATGACTTTCATGGCTGTGAAAATGTGTTGACAGACATCTCTTTAATTTAGTATTCGCTAAGACAGATGGTGCACATGAAAGCAGCTGCTTACAAGTAAATGCACTGTTATAAAGTAAGACGGAGACGTTTACTCTAATCCTGCCTCGCTGTTGTTATTATTATTTGTAAAAACGTACAATTTGTTTCTCTAGCAAGATGATTAAAACTATATTAGAGGCTGCCTCCTTCAAAGAATAGCATCGTGTTCACAGTAGCATCCACAATGTAATTTCAGTATAAACTGTGTAGTAGCTGCTGTTAAACACCTGTACAGCTTGTTTCACGAATTATAATACTTTTTTTTTTTGTTATATTTTTTGATTGTTTGATGTTTTCATTGACACTTGACAAATTCATCGATGTATCTTAGTTCTGGAGGATCCAGAATATACATTAAATTAACGCATACCCTACAATTTGCTGCATCACCTCTTTCTAGACGTGAAGAAAGACTGTTAACTAAAAAGATGTCCAAGCGTTTCAGGCGTTGGGAGTGGCACAGCAGTCCTAACTCTGAGCTGTCAAGTCGCACCACTCGCGTATCAGTCGTTCTGACGACATTATCCTGATGGGTCTGTTCCCTCGGGCGGAAGGGGCAGGTGAGGAAGCAGGTGGAGTCCCCCCTAGCACCTGGGAAGCAGTCACCCAGTGCTATTAATGTACCAGCATGCAGATGGAGTATTCAAAGGCCAGCAACACCTATTTCTAAGTCACACATGTGATCTGCTCTCGCTCTGAATATAACATCTGAGTGGAGCTCATGACTCTCCAGGCAGGGCGAGTTCTGATTAATCATTAATCAAGCTATTGTACCAAATAAACCGCCACCAACTCAACCAACGTCCAGTTGTTCCTGATGGACATCCATTAATCACTCTTCATGTCCTCTTTCTCCAATTAATGGTGCTCCAACAACCTATTATCATTCAGTCTCCAGTCTCAAGGTGGTGAATCTTCTTGGGGACAGCTGTGTTGTAGATTGTTGGCAGATTATGTCTCAGTCCACCTCCTCTGTTCAGAGAAGGATTTTCCAGTTTGACATAGACGGCTTCCTATATTCCTCTTTCAAACCATCTGTCTTCTCTATATAAAATGTGGACATTGTTATCTTCAAAGGAGTTTCCTTTGTCCTTGAGGTGTAGGTGGACTGCTGAATCATTTCCTGATGAGCACTCTCGCCTGTGTTGAGCCAAGCGTTTGTGGCTGGGTTGTTTTCTACAAGTCTGCGTACTCCTCGCTTCACTGAGCAGCATAAACTACATTTCTCTGTTTTTGTCCGGGTGTTTTGTCTTTGGGGTGCCTCCGTTTGTTCTGACAAAAACAAAAATGCAGGCGTTTCTCTCTTCCTGTCCTCACTCTCCTCTCCTCTCCTCTCCTTGTTTCTTCAGCCTGATAGACCGAATGCTTCAGAGGGACCCCAAGCGGCGAGCTTCCCTGGAGGAGATTGAGAGCCACGCCTGGCTGCAGGGGGTCGACCCGTCCCCGGCCACCAAGTACAACACTCCTCTGGTGTCCCACAAGAACCTGTCGGAGGAGGAACACAACAGCATCATCCAGCGCATGGTGCTGGGAGACATTGCTGACCGGGAGGCCATAGTCGAGTAAGTTGCACTCATTTTGGTCTTTCGCTCTGATGCCTAAACTAGTATAGAGCTAGGCTAAGGCATGCGTATAATATACATTGAAACTCTGACTCACATCATACCCAGACAGCCAGGTTCATGCTGAAGGCAAGAAAAGGCTCAGGGTTTCACTGGCTGGAGTTTGCTGGAGTCTGAGGCCCAGATTAAAACCTCCTACACAACCCAGGACGTCTAGTTCATGTAATTGATTCATGAGTTTGAAGGCTTATCAAAAGCCATAAAACCACTCAGAGCTTTATTGGACATAACCAACAATCAGAAGGAGCTGACTTTAGTAGGACTGAACTTTGATTTCTTCTGATGTTTGGCTGTCGTTTCGTTTCGTCTTCGTTCCACCATGCATGCTTCAGTTTGTACTGACATATTAACAAGTAGTGAGTATAAGTATAGACTCAGTTCTGTTACAGACATTCTAGTTCTGTCTTCCACGTTTGGGAATGATAGAGATTTTCTTGTTGGGTGTGTTTGAAGTATGCAGTCCTGTTTGTGTTCAACTGGAAGGAGTACAACTCTCTTTTTCTTGGCTGTGCTTCAGTTTACAAGTAGGTGCTTGGGGGCAAATAAATTTTTAATTCAAAAGTGTTATGAATGAAGAGATGTTGTTATGGCAATACCAACGAAACCATAGCATCATTAGTGCTTATCAACGCCAACACAATAACACACAGCACTAAATCTCTGAACAAACTTCCTCGTAGTTCGGCTGTAAATTGTTTCCACGTAAACACCATCAACAGAAACAAGCAGAAGTATGCAACCACATCCATCAATAGCAGTTCCATTTTGTGCCTCCATAAAATGTGAATCAACCTGTTTTTTTTTTTTTTTGTTTCACTTTTCTGAGAGGGTGTTTTAAAACTGTGCAGACAACATTAACACAAAGCCTGGAGCTCTGCAGGCCTGAAGTGTCCGCTCTTCCCCCTGCAGCTACCAGAGGATCCTGCTGTGCTGCTTCATGCTGAGAAACAAGTTGCATGAGAAAGTATTAAAGGAATAAAAAAAAAAAAGGGTTGTTGATTTCTGAGCCACGATGTCAGGCTCACACTTTCAAAAGTCTTAAATTTCAGATATGATTATATAAAATTGGACAATTTCTTTCAGGTAAATCACTTTATAAAACTTTCTTTTTATTGAGTTATCGGTTCTTTCAAAGGACAAAAAATAAACAGAATATAAGCGAACAGACAAAGTTGACACAGGCCATTTGTTTGCGTAAATTGGTGTGATCAATCACATAGGCAACGAGTTACACATCAACAAACATGAAGTCCATTTTTCCCAGTATTTCGTGTACTGTTCCGCCCGTAATCTTAGAGAGTTGGTCAGTTTTTCCATGCATTGTATTTCATTTACAGTGGCGATCCAGTCCCAGATTTGTCTGCAGCCATTTCCGTGTGATGGCCTTCTTGCTCGCTGCCAAGAGTATTTTATAAAGATAATTGTCCTGGTCCATAAGTCCAACTGGGATTTTACCCAAATACAGTGTAAGAAAGGAAAAATCAATGTTTAGGCCAAAGATCGTCTGGATTTCTCCAGCAACTTCCTGCCAATATGGCTGAATGAGAGGGCAGGCCCAGAACACATGAAAGTGGTCTGCCATTGCCTGACCACATTGTCTCCAGCAGTGATCTTGTCCCTGGAAACCCTGCTGTTTGAATTTCAATTTAGGAGTCACAAAAAAATCTTATTATATTAACCTGACCTGCCCAAATAGTTCTCCAGTCATCCTCGGATATCTCCAGGCCGGACTCCCCCTCCCATTTTTGCTTAACCTGGAAAGTCGAGTAGTTCTTGGAATTTTGTAGTCTTTTATAAGTTTGTGATATTAAATGCTTACTGTCTTTAGCTCTATATGCATCGGTAAATATGCTAATCAGATTGGAATCCCTATTGTCTGTTTGTTTGATTTCCTTGTTGAAGTAGTCTCTCGCCTGAAAGTACCTGAACATGGGTAAATCACTTTAAAACACTGTCATGGGAAAGTAACAGCAAGTACAAAAAAATTATGTGAATGTGAATAACCCCCTACCCATCCCTAACAAACTGCCCCACGCAAACCATCAGAGAAAATAAAAAACAGATCATTGTTACTGTCACTGTTATGAGTTTGTGTTTGGTAGTTAAAAAGTAAACGCTCAGGGCTTATTTCCACAAGTATGTGACCTGACACAAAGTAAATAAACACCTGTAAAAAAAGGGTTAACGGAGACAGGGAGCCTCACTGAGGTGGAGTGTGGAAGTGTGTGGGAGAGTAGAGTTTCAACATGTTGGAAAACCCTTGCAAAGTGCATTTAATCTTTTCCAAATTTGCTGAAAATTAAGAACATCTCGGATCCAAATGGAGGAGGAGACGACTTCCAGCGAAGTCGTGTTAGGGTTCAGGAATGCTACAAGGTCTGCTTTAATCTTTGGGAGAGTTACTGCGACTGTTGATGCACCTGGCTCAAGAGAGACCTGGAGTACCTGCGATAGCGTTTTAAATACATCGGGCCGATAATTACAGAGAGATGGACACGACCAGAACATGTGGGACAGTGAAGCGGGGAGGGGCTGCTGGCTGGCGTCCGTCGCAAAATCTGTTTAATGTCCGAGTAAATCCAGGAGAGTTTAAGTTGGAGCTAGTTTTTACAACTTTATAAATCTCAACACACTTCATAGACGTTTATTACAACTACACACTAACTTCACTTCATGGTTTCGGGCATCTGCGAGTTCAGCACGAGTGGTTGTGTCTGTCCGCAGCTACTGAGCATGTGCCAGGAAATTCAACAGGACTTGTTTTTGTGCAGTACGTTTGTCACAATGCTCGCCCTCTGTTCCACATCCTTGGTCTGTTGTTTTTAAAGCTTCACGATCATCTTCTCATATCCGCGTGCCGTAGTGTGCGTGGAAGGCATCTGCTGCGTCGAGCCGTCTGGGAGGAAATACCTCGCAGTCTTTACAAGCTTTCCTTCCTGAGCCTGAGCATCGGTCTTTGATGGATCTGTTGTGTCACAGTGTGTGATGTTGTGTTACTACAGTTGCGCTTTATCCTGCACTGCTCCCTGCGCTCTCATGTCTTACACTCTTGTAAGCTGAAGAGTCATTCAGCAGAGACCAAGCTTGGCTGTCGCAGGCAAACGCTGTATGATTTAAGTCTTTTCATTGACTCACTCACTACATCTGCGGTGCTCGTCCCACTACAGCACAGGGAAGGCAAACAAAACACCTGAAAGAAAATACAGCTGAACGGCCGTTTCTCCCCTTGCTCTCATCTTGGGTGAAAACATTTAATCTTCCATTTTTATTCATTCATTCATTCATTCATTCATCTTCTGTACCCGCTTATTCCTGTTAAGGGTCGCGGGGGTCTGCTGGAGCCTATCCCAGCTGTCATCGGGCGAGAGGCAGGGGTACAGGGGACCCTGGACAGGTCTCCAGTCTATCGCAGGGCCAACACAGAGACACAGACAACCATTCACACTCACATGCACACCTACGGCCAATTTAGAATCACCAATTAACCTAATGAACATGTCTTTGGACGGTGGGAGGAAGCTGGAGTACCTGGAGAGAACCCACGCAGACACAGGGAGAACATGCAAACTCCACACAGAAAGGCCCAGCCGGCCCCATGGATTCGAACCCGGGACCTTCTCGCTGTGAGGCATCAGTGCTAACCACCTCGCCACTGTGCCGCCCTCCATTTTTATTTCACTTGCGTAATCATGTCTCATCATTTTTTTTGCAGTTTAAATTAAACGCTCTACATTAAATCCACTTTTGGATGAAACATGTTAGACTAACTCCTTGATACGTAGTAGAAGTAGTAGTATTTAGATTAGTTTACATTATTAGATAAACCATTAAGAAAGAGGGCTAATAAATAATGTGTTGCAGAATAGAAAAGTAAATAAAGAACCGAAACACTATGTCAATTGACTGTGACACAGCTTTTGTGATAATAATGAAGTTATCCTCTATTTCAGAGCTCAGATTGTGCTCTTTGGCTTTCATCAGCAATTTTTATTAGCATTTCTACAAAGCCTACCATTCCCAGTTCTTTCAGTTCTGTTCCATAAAGCCTGTGATTTGTCAGTCGGTAACAACTGAGTCAAACTGTCAGCAGCGCAGCCCATGTCACAGTAAAAGCATTGTCACACATGAACACACATCGAAGTAGATTTACCGGTTTATGTACGTTACACGTTGACACAGACCAGCGCCTCAGGCTAAGACTAAAGGCAGCACCTCCATCCACTAATAAACACGCCACTAGAAGCAGCAGCAGTGGCAGCGGCGGCTAGAGAAAACACACACAAACACAGCAGAGCGTGTGAAAGCTCTCACTTCTCGTGTGAATACAGCTGCTGGCAGCAGTCCTGAGCACTCGATTAGTTTCATTAATATGGCGAGATTAAGCTCTAATCCTAGCGGCTGCACGGGGCGTCTGAGAAATGTGATTTTTATTTTCAGATTTCACACGTCACGTCTGGGCCACTGAGGTCATAAGGTCATGTTTAGATATGTGATGACATGGTGGGCACATGTAATATGATGTAATAGTTTAATATAATGACTGTTAGGAGGAAAAAAATTATTTTATGTGAGTGATGTTTATTTTTTAAGTGTCAGGAGTATCGCAGTCACTAGTTTTTAGTAAAAGGTTTCCTCCTCGCCAGCCAAGTTTGTATAAAATTCAATAAAATTTTACTTAAATAGCATCAATAACAATGCAAATTGTCTCAAGATGCTTTACGAAACCCAGCCTGAAACCCTCAGAGCAAGCACTAAGGTGATTGTGTAGAGGATACATGTCAAACATACGGCCCGGGAGCCAAAAACGGCCCGCCAGAGGGTCTAATCTGGCCCGCAGCAGGATGAATTTGCGAATTGCAAAAAATTACATCTAAGACATTAACTGCAATTTTTCCAATAAAAGTAAATGCTAATCCTAGGGTTCACATAGATTTACTAAGAGTTGTGGACATAACACAACGCTGAGACCTAGAACTAAACAGAAATTGCATTTCTTTTTCTTAAGAAGTGTCCAAGTCATTAAATGCAAACATTTTAATAATGTTCAAACACTTGGAGTTGTTGTTATTTATAGGTAAATACGCTATTGTGTTATTGGTATGGCCGCCTTAACATCAAACTGGGAACTAAAATGAGATCGACACCCCTGGTGTAGAGGAAAACCTATTTTTTTAACAGGAAGAAACCAGGAGCAGAAACTTAAGCTCATATGTGGCGATGCGTCTGATTGAAGCCAGCTGGGTAGAGACGGAAAAAGAGAGAGGAGGAGAAGAAGAGAAGCAGCAGGAGGAACAAGATAAACATCTGACTAAAGCTTATATGTAAAATTGAATCTATCACATTTGAGTTGGCCGCTGTAATGATTGAATATAAGAGGCATCACAGGCAGGTTGGAGAATTATGCATTCGGCGAGGAGTGGGTAGCTGCAGGTCATGAAGACAGGGCATGTTGATGAGACCAGGACCACAAATTAATTTAATTATACTCAGATTTAATATTTAGAGCCTGCTCTGCTCATCTAAATAATGTGATTGACTGGTAAAAATAAATAAATAAACAAATAATAAACCGCCACATCATGCCTCCTCCGGCGCAGCCTGCCAGGCAGACCTGACTTGTTATTTGATGACACGACTGGATCTCTTCACTACTTTTTTTTCCATCTCTCTGTTTCTGCTGGAGCATGTCCCTCTCTGCTGTGCTGTCATTACTTGGGTCGCTGCAGGGCTTCCTCTCGCTTCCTCTTGTTATGTTGTAGAGATGTCTGGCGTGGAAGCTGCCAAAACGATACGCTTTTGTTTTTGATTTCGCTCATTGTCCCAGGACTGCGTTTTAAACGGCGTTGAGTACGAGCACATGAAATATACATTACAGCTGAAGCAAAACAATGACACCCGCTGGAAGGATGTACTACACAAGAACGACTGAAACGACATGAGACGATCTGATTACAGTTGTTGTTCTCTGCTTTCTATCCAGCCTTCTTCCATTAAAATTTCACTTTACATGCAGGTACCACGCTACTGTAGCTAACTACAGTAAACGATTATCAACAAAAAACTACATCCTGTCACATCTATTATCTCTCGTGTTTCCTATAATGGACTTAAAGTCACCTTTGTTGTTTCAGGGCCCTGGAGACCAACAAATACAACCACATCACAGCCACGTACTACCTGCTGGCCGAGAGGATCCTTAGGGAGAAGCAGGAGAAGGAGGTCCAGACCCGCTCCTCCAGCCCCAGCAACATCAAAGCCCAATTCAGGTAAAGAAAAAACTAGAGAGCAAAGAATATTAAAGCACTTCTTTCTCCGTCTCTCTCTCTCTCTCTTCTCCTTTTTGGCAGACTAGTGAACTAGTGGAGGCTGTGAGTAACAAACTATCACTGCTCCTTGTCATAATGAGTGTCTGAGTCATAGTATGAGCCCAGGAGGAGGTAATTGACCCATCTCGCTCCACTGCCTCACAGGACAACCTGTCTGGCTCCACTTTTGCAGAGCTCAGCCACAGTTACTTAAGACTGGGTTAGATCTCCAAAGGTTTCCTTTCCATTTCTAGGTTCACCGAGCCTCCACCTGCTGAGCTCAGGGGAGAGACGGAGCAGAGGAAACGGTATAAACCATTAGCAGTGTTTTAAACCTCTGCCTTTCATGTTCTCCTTTTTCAGTCACTTTTCTATCTCGCTGTTATGTTTTACATTCTTCCGTTCGCTGATGAGGAGGGGTTGAATGGTTAGTGACGACAGCTTGACTCTAGTGAGTCATTATATAGCTACAATATAAGAAAACTTATCCTAGTTTATCTGTTAGCTGTCGCAAGTATTTCCTCTTTTCCTCCGTGCCAACGCCATCCCTCTGGTTATAAAAGGAAGAGCAACAGGGAGAGGAACAAATAAGGAAGAGAGGAGAGAGGCGGCTTCGGCAGGACAGCTGTGGTTATGAAATACTGGCATCACTCTTGTTACATTCCTCTTTCTGCTCTGCAGATGGTTCTCTAACTCTAGTAAAGGCTTTAAGCATCAGTTTAAAGCCTCTGCCTGCTAGGGGTTGCACGACACCGAAATCTATATTTTTGACCTGAACACATACGCTGAGAACAGACGGCTCATGTGCTACATACTGTGAGCTGCAGATATGTATAGCCTGTATAAAAACATGCAGCACCTCAGCACCATCAGTAGCATTTAACAGTACTCCACGACTGAAAATGCACTTGCAGATTTCTTTTACAATAAATTGCGATGACCATTTCATTCATGCATAATTAAGAATGCTTTTTAACATACTGGGGTTAAAGAAAACTGTATCTGAAGCCTTCTCCGTGTACTGCAGCTAAAAGTCTAATAACTTCGACAATGAAATTCACCAACAGCTTGTTGACATGCAGCCTCCTTTACTCTGTTACCACACGGCATTTGGTGAAGTTGTTAATTAACTGTTGTCCAGACTATTTGGACCGTTCCTCTGCTAGCGTTAGCGGATGTCTTTTCACATCTCTCGTAGTACTTTTGTCGTATTTCAGGACTGACATGTCACGGTAGTATGGGCTTCATCTTTAGTGAAGTATTTCCACATCCTTGATGAACCGCTGCTAGTTTGCTGCAACGACCCACTGGGCTCCTCACCTGTCTTCTAGGAGGCGTCCATGTTGTTATTGTCATGTGATCAGTGACTAGTCGATATGGCTGAAAAATGTATCTCGATATAAGTGTTTCATTTCAGACGATATCGATAATTATCGATTAGTTTTTTTAACCTATTCTAAATGAGGACCAGGAGAAAAAAAAAGGCTGAATTTAAATACCTTTATTTTAAATGTAACCTTTAAATAACCAAAATTAGGCCAAACTGGTGACGTACAATTTCATCTCGCGCTGTCGCACTCATATTCTCCTTTCACTCCGTTCATGCCGTTCTTTTTTTGTTGTTGTTGATGCCACCAACCTGGCTTAGCTGGGCCATGATAGGTCGAGAGGCCAAAGCTCTTCCTCTGCCTACATCCCCCAGAATGACTTGCGGTTCTGGCCCAGCCCTACTCGTCGACATGATGCTTAAAGCGTCAAGGCTCAGCAGTGAAGTCGACTAGTCGGTACAACCCCTACTATAAGACCTGAGGTTAGCACTGAGCTTTACAGATACGTGATGTGTTGAGCTGTTAGGGAACACATGGGAATACACTCAAAACAGAAGGGGAAACATGAATCATCACATTTTCCATTGTGCTGTGTGTATATAGCAACAGGGAAATGCACATCTGTTGGCCTGTTTGGTGCTACCCCGTATCACTGTGTTTATGTCTCGCTTCTGTCACGGAGAACTGGAAATATGTGTAGCCTCCTGAAACAGAAGACAGTGACTAATGTGTTTAGAGGAGACCTCTGTTAATTGGCTCACACTGACCCATATACAAGCGGCTGTCCCGCTGCAGGAATATACTCACCCATATGCACGATCTAGAAGGTGTTTGTCGTCCCGGTTGCTGTTGCACCAAATCTGAAAACGAATCAGTGACAAGAGTGTCTCAAAACATGAATTAAAACAGAGAATAATTGATGGATGAAGAGTAGGAGGCGACAAAATCAGAGCTGGCTGAGCTAGGAGAGTCAGTAAGTTCAGAGATGTACTGTACACACACTTTACTCTCACTTGTTTACAGCCGCTTCAGCTGTATCCTCCTCAACGCGAGGTGCAGCCAGAGATCTGCCTGTGCTTGTGTGCATAAGACGTGCTTGCAAATGGGATTTCGAGTCGGCGAGAGCGCATTTGTGCCAGCAGCGATGCCCCTCGTGGGATTAATTGTTTTCTGACTCAGAAGTGTGCTGTCGGGGGATCGTTCAGCCTCGCTGTTTGTTTTCTGCTCCTTCCTGTCAGCGCTAAAACCTTCCCGGAAAGAGTTTGCCAGGCCGTAGAGTAGTTTGTTTTCTTCAAATGCGTCGGTTTAAGGAAAGGGAATGCAGATTCTGGAGCGCTCTCTAAGCGTCTGGAATACCACTTTAGACTGTGACGATATCATCCTAATATATGCGTGCGTGTGTGGTCTTAACGCAAACAAAAACATACAGTATTAATTAGAAAAAGAAGTAGTTTAATAGCATCCATCAGGGAGTTATGGTCCGACGTTCATTCCGCAGCAGGACGAGCCAAAGCACGCAGCCAGATTTAAATGCGCTCTTAGTTTGGACTGCTGCATGTTTCAAAGGAGAAACACTGACTGGATTTTTTTTTAAAGAAGTTGCCACCATAACTTCAGGCTTAGCTGGAACCGCCTGTGTGTTTCCGTGGCAACACCCTATGGCACCGAATGATCAAAAAATAAAAAAAGGGAGGAAACGTGGCTCATGCTGTAATTTGTGGTTTGCTGTTAATATTGTCGAGTGAGACATCAGAATGGAAGGAGACCGCAGTGACTCGCTGGCCGTATTTTTTCGTTCCGTATCAGATTTTTTTTTTCTTCGTATTCTTGTCCCAGTGACGTGTCCTTGTACTTGTCAAATGATTCAAGGAGGCAGTCGGTCAATAAACTTTATTGGTGGCTAATAGAGATACAGTATATCAGTGCTGCTGTAGATAAGTCAACTATTTACTGGACGCGCTGAAAGCTAAGACAAAACAGTTGTGACTCATCAGAGAATGGACATGGGCCTTCTGAGGGTGTCCTGTGGTGTGTTGGTGGGGGCCTTTGGGTCCCATGACTTGAGGGGAGGGGCGTCTGTGGATCAGGCTTGCACCAATGCATCCCACAGACATTGGTATAACATTTACAGATTTCAGTGGAATAACTAATTACAGCTTCTTTTGTCATACTGTATGTGAAGTCGTTCCTCTTTGCTTTTTCCTATTCGTGTGAAGAATCTGCTCTCTATAAAACTTTTTAACTAGCTGATAAATGTTCAAGTCTCTTGAGAAAAGGAATGAACTCACTGTTAATCCTGTGTCCATAAATTTCTTTTAACGATCAAAGAAAACAACTGATGAAAAAGTCCCTTCTGTCCGACTCGTACAGGCAGTCTTGGCCGACCAGAGTGGACATGCACCAGGACATCGAGGACAGCTTGGCAGCTTCGTCCATCTCCCACGCCGGCGGTCCCCAGTCCCCCGCTCGCAGCGCGGAGAATCTGCTCAACGGACATCGCTCCAAAGGCATGCTGGAGCTGAGCCGACGGGAAGACACCTCTGTGACCGACTCTGCGGGACCGACAGCGCAGGTATGCTCAACCTCGTACTGTTCGTCAGTAGCAATAATAGTAAGACGTGTTAAATTATTAAACTGACAACCAAGAAAAACGGAGATGTAGCGCGCTCAGTTACACAGACCGTGTCACAAGGGACAGCATCGTCTTCACTAACCTGTATTTCTTTAGTAGTAGTGACAATATGACGATGATAGAATACAAACCATTGGCCCCTCACCACTGCGTGCAGCCTGTTTTAATGCACTGTAATGAATTTGCTCTCTCCAGGTTGCTGCCAGCTCTGGTTCTGGGACCAGCAGGGCCACCGCTCCCTCCACTTCAGGAGCAGCCAAGCAGAGAACCTGTCTCTTCAGGTCTGATTAAGTTTCTAACTCAAACATTATATGTTGGAATCCTGAATGCAGTTTTTCTCTGCTAAATGTTTTAGCTTCTAAACACTAATTCAGAAAAAAATAGAGAACAGATGAAGGCCTGCTTGGAACAAGAGTTGTCTGGTATTTTGTGATCCTGTTGAGTCAAATCATTCATGTGTGATCGTTTTTCAGGGTGGAGGAGGATGAAGAGGAGGAGGAAGAGCAGGACCCGTCTCCCCTCCCTACGCAGGTGGTCTTGCGACGCAAACCCCCGTCCATCACCAACCGCCTCACCTCCAGGAAGAGCGCCCCGGTCCTCAATCAGATCTTCGAGGAGGAGGGGGAGTCGGACGACGACTTCGACATGGACGAGGGTCTGCCTCCCAAACTCAGCCGCCTCAAGATGAACATGGCCGGTAACGCCGGCACCCTGAGCTCTGGGCCCGGCTCCTCTTCATCCCCGGGGTCCACGCAGAAGCGCTACCACCGGCGCAAGAGCCAGGGGAGGGGGTCGTCGTGCTCCAGCTCGGAGACGAGCGACGACGACTCGGAGAGCCACCGGAGGCGCCTGGATAAAGATTCAGGGTTCAGCTACAGCTGGAACAGGAGGGACAGCAGTGAGGGGCCGCCTGGCAGCGAAGGGGGGAATGGGGGAGGCAGCAGCTCAGGGCAGGGGAAACCCCCAGCAGAGGGAGGAGGCTCCTCTGGCCCGGACAGGGGTAGCCCTCCTGGAGCGGGCGGCAACGGAGGAGGAGAGGGTGGCGGAGGAGGGGGGAGTGGAGGGGGAGGAGGGGGTAATAAAGGACAAGACAGCCCCTCCAGTTGTTGTCACAACAGTAGCACTACTAACCCCGCCCTCAGCTCTCTGTCCCGGTCCTCCCGCACAGCGAGCCGCGGCACAGAGCTGGTGGAGAGTCTGAAGCTGATGAGTCTTTGTCTCAGCTCACAGCTGCAGCACAACCGCAGCGGGCGGGGGGGTCGAGGAGGAGGAGGAGGAGGAGGAGGAGGAGGGGGCAAGTTCATCATGGACCCTCGCAGCCTCTCAGGAGGGAGCGTTAAAATCCAGGAGAAATCAGCCTGGAGGATGTGCATCGGCTCTACGGGGAGCCTGGACACCATCAGCCTCCCTACCACGCCCACCACCGGCCTGCCTCGCACCCACGCCGCGCAGCACCACCACCACCACCACCACCATCATCACCACCACCACCACCACCGCAAAGCACCGCACGGCCCCCCAGGCCTGCAGGAAAGGCCGAGCAGCAGGGACGCTCACAGTAACCTGAGCGCCCTGAAAAACGGCGTGCTCCAACTACCTCTGTGTGAGAAGACCATCTCGGTCAACATCCAGCGGGCCGGCGGCTCCAGAGAGGGTCTGCTCTGTACCTCAGCCCCAGCCAGCTGCTGCCAGGTCATCTGAGGACCAGCACCACGCACAGCTCTCACACCTCTCCATTCATTCTCTCAGTCTTGCATCTGATCCCCGCCACCACCACCTCCACCTGTCTGGTGTTTACTGTAGCAGGTAGCTGAGCTCACACCACCACCTCATGTCCGTTTGTTTTTTTCTTTTTTGTCCCCCACTCACTGGATTTGGATGTTTTTAACATAGTTTGTTGTTTTAACCTTGTTTTAGTTTAACTCTGACTGCATTTTTAAAATTGTTAACAAGAATCTGCTGGTTTTAAATTATTAGAAATGAAGAGGTTTTGATTTAAAGGAAGGTTCAGACCTTGCATTAACATCCAAGAGGTCAGCTTTAAGTACCTGTGGTCACACCTGGAAGCTGCTGTCACTAATAGATCTCTACCTAACGCTGTTTCATAACCATGATCGGCTGTTTGTCGTGTGTGCGCGTCATGACTTGGGGACATGATGCACGTTTTGGAACAAGCTCTGAAGTCTCTCACTCACTGACACCGACTGTTTTTAATGAGTTTCCTTATAATAAATCCTTTCCTATCCAGCTACAAGGATTTGAATTTTATAGTTTAATATGTTACGCAACAGTAGACGGTCTTTAACGCGACCCGGGACACGTTGCGTGCTCACACGACAAAAGGAAATGCGGTCAAATTGTGTCCCAGACCACGTCGTCCTCAGATGTGTCCCCAGTGCGTCCTGGTTGCGTTCACACCTGTACCTAAAGCTGGCAACTTGTGAAGGGGTGGACCAGGACAGATGTTAATGCAAGGTCTTTTGTATTTGTATTTTTTTTGGGAGTGTTAGATCCTCTGTGACGTTTTAAGAAGGAAAGACAAATGATTACTAAAGTTTTATCTGTTTTACAAAAGGCTTAATTATTTAAGAAAGTAATGTTTTGAAAATGAAGTCATATTTAGTAAAAATAATATATATATGTTTTAATTTGAGATCAAGTGTAAATTGGAGGATAAACTGTTGCGTTGAGTTCAATCCTGCAGATTAAAGGCCTGAGATGTTGCTCCTCCTCGACTGTGTTTAACATTAAATTTTGTCATTATCAATGATTAGGCAATAAACACGACCCTGGACCTGGACCAGTCTAAACTGATGGATGAATTAGCCAATGAAAATAAAATACTCATCTCTTCACAGTCGACGATGTTCAGGTGTTTAAACATCTTGAACACGCTGCCACTACTTCTTAAGAGGAGTTTAAATCACATGACTAATGTAACTTGTTAACTACAGCTGACCTACAGGTGACAAACATCCATACATGTTCACACTTTATAGATAAGTGTGGACATGTCACAGTGGGAGATCACAGGTCCCTGTTCATCCTGAACCACCTGAGTTTTACCTGTGGTGACCAGTCGACCTGCGCACTAATAATATGAACGTGTTCCTTTAAATGATGACTTCATTCTCTAAACACGACTTTAAAATTCTTTCTCAAACTGTCTCAAAGGTCTGAACACTCCAGGTGCTTGTAGTGCACACCTACACCGACCAGCCACAACATTATGACCACTGACAGGAGAATTAAATAACATTGACCACAAAAAAGCTTTAGGAACAACTAAAAAAAAAAAAAAAGAAGAACAGCACAAGGTGTTGACCTGGCCTCCAAATTCACTAGATCCCAAACTGATCAAGTATCTGTGGGATGATCCACAGAGGCCCCTCCTCTCAAAGGTCCCCCACTAACCACATCCTGTTCCCAGACACCACAGGACACCCTCAGAAGGCCCATGTCCATTCTCTGATGAGTCTCAACTGGTTTGGAGGCAACAAGGGACACCTACACAATATTAGGAAGGTGGTCATAATGTTATGCCTGATCGGTGTAGATAGAAACTTTATTGATCCCGAGGGAAATTCAGCATCCAGTAGCATCAGTACAGCAACAGAACAAAACACAAATCAGCATGGATTAAAGTACCAGTATAAGATTTAAAATATAGAATAAGTAAAGACTCTGGGTCGGTAAAGTCTGATTGACGCTAAGATAGAAAAAAAAAAAAAACAATATTACACCAACCCAGTCTTGTTGTGTCCTCACAGGAAAGAGCTGTAGAGCCTGAGGGACAAATGTCCTCCTCAACCTGTCCGTGGAGCAGGACAGGGAACGTGCTCCTCTATTCACAGAGCGCAGTTAACACACAACACTCCTCCCTCCTCACCTCCTCACCTCTGACCTCTGACCTCTAACCTCTCTGAATGTCAGCTGGTTTATAGGACGTAAATCCATCCAGTTCACCTGAATCTGACCTCGTCCGCCAGTGACGGGAAAGAGGAAGCGCTTCGAGCTTCCTCTCTTCACTCCTTATTGCACTCAGACAATCTGCTTTCTTCTCCGTTCAGCGTCCGGTCACAGCCCTTTAAGTGCGTCTCCAGACAAGAGGGGGTCCTGCTGTTCGCTCGTTCGCCGACGCGTGAGGAAGAGCCACTGCTGACCACATATTTATAAATGAGGTGTTATTATTTTTTTATTCATGTGATGCGTTGTTTTTTGCCGATTCGTTGCTACCGACACCCCACCCACCTTCAGTCCCGGCTGCACCCGCGACTCAGGTGTTGTAAATAATACAGTGTGATGGAAAAGTCAGAGTTTATTTTTTAAAACTTGTACATTTTTTTTTTTTTTTTTTTTTTTTGAGCGATCTGCTGTCTAAAACAAAAAAAAATTGTGTTTGTAGTTTTTGTTATGTTTAAGACGGGAGCCTGCGTGTCTACAGCTTCAAAGCATAGACTGTATATAAATATGGACGACGTGTCACCACGTTGGAAACTGACGCTAGTTTAGGGGGTATACGGGCGCCGCCATCTTGCCACTTTCAGGAGCCAGAGTCTGAGAGTGGAGCCACGACATCGATGCCCCGCCCACTCTTCCTCCAGACTCGTTTAATTAATCCTACGCTCTCCTCTACCTCCACCAACTACAAGGAATGCATCAACATTGTATTAACTACCTAAAATGTCAGAAAACATCCTTAAAAAAATTAATTTGACGTGTTTTTTAGTGTTTTAGTTCGGCACAAGCCCCGCCCACTAACATAGAAGGGGTGGAGCTTATAACCTATACTGCATCCAGCCACCAGGGGGAGCTCTACATGCTTTGGCTTCACCTTTAAGGAGCTGTTGTCGTGTCGTCCATCTTTTATACAGTCTATGGTTCATGTGTAGAGAAGATTTTAAAAAAAATTAAATATAAAAGGCTTGTGACTTTTAGAGCTTTAAAAGAGCTGGCCAGGAATGAACAAACGAGAGAGGAGATGGGGGGCGGGGGGAACTGGGACTTTCTTCAAGGGCATTGGCAATAAGCTATACTGTCTGTTGCAGCTATCTGTACAGAAACATTTTCATTTGTTTCGTTTAAAAATTCCAACTGTGTGCAGCCTCACTGCAGCTGCTTCAGGCTCAAAAGAAGAAGAAGAAGAGGAAAAAAGAAAAAGGAACGTTTTTAATATTCTCTTTTTTTTTTTTGTCTCTCTCTTTTTGGTTGTTGTCTGAGATTTCTTTTTAAGAAAGCGAATGTAAATAGAGTTGTAAATACTTGGCTCGTTCTCTTTTCTCTAGAGCAGCGGAGTGAACCTTTTGGTGCATAGCTGTACAGTAATCTAGCCTTATGATAAGTTACCGTAGTAATTACTGTATGGGTGTCTCAGCTATAAAACAGCCGTGTGACGAGGAGAGAGAGAGACTGGGGAGGGGGGAAGCCACACGATTCTGTTCATACTGTCGGGTCTTTGACTGTCGTCTTACTCAGCTGTATCCAGGTGAATGACGTGCATGTGTTTTCAGTGTTTGACTTTCAACGGAGCGAACGGAGAATCAGACGCAGAAAACGTTACTGGACCAAAAAAGAAGAAGAAGCAGAAGAAGAAAAAAAAAACGATGGAACTGACAGAAATATTCAGTGTATTATTCTGTAGTTGATACCTGTTGTCAGACGTTACATATAGCTATGGTAATATCCAAAAATAAAAACGTGGAATACTGTCTCATACTGGTGGTCTTCTGAGTCTTTCTTTATTTTCTCGTCCACAGCTGGATTTATTCATGATATGATTGAAGTGCAGTAGAGACAAACGTTTATGGAGCCTGTCCCAGCTGTCATTGGACAGGTCTCCAGTGTATCTCAGGGCTAACACACAGAGACAGACAACCATTCACACTCACACCTACGTCCAATTTAGAATCACCAATGAACCTAACCAGCATGTCTTTGGACGAACCCAGAACCTACTTGCTGTGATCCCTATTATTACCAAACCTGCAGATCTACTCCCATCATCCTCTGCTGCCAATGCAGGGTTAAACTACACCGTTCAGCCACAACATTAAAGCCACTGACAGAAGTAGTAACTTTGACCATCTTGTGACAGTTCAATGTTCTGCTGGGAAACTTTTGGACCTGGCATTCATTCATGTGGATGTTACTTAGACATGTAGCACCCACCTAGACCAGACCAGGCACCCCCCACCCCATTTTCATCTTCTGTAACCGCTTGTCCTGTGAAGGCTCGCCTATTCTAGCTGTCACCGGGCGAGAGGCGGGGTACACAATGGACAGGTCGCCTTCCGATCACTAAATGCATCTTGAGCCCCGTGGGTCAGAAACAGCTGACCTCCCTTTAACCGGGAACTAAGACGTGTCTCTGTTGAGAATGATTCAGGCCTCAAATGCGGAAAAAATCACACTTAATTTCCTTGTTTATTCATTCATTCATTCATTCATTCATCTTCTATACCCGCTTAGTCCTGTTAAGGGTCGCGGGGGGTCTGCTGGAGCCTATCCCAGCTGTCATCGGGCGAGAGGCAGGGCGAAAGACAGGTCGCCAGTCTTTCTCAGGGCTGGTCTAATAAACATCAAAAATAATTTTATCAGTTCAGCTTCCGATCACTAAATGCATCTTGAGCCCTGTGGGTCAGAAACAGCTGACCTCCCTTCAACCGGGAACTGAGACGTGTCTCTGTTGAGAATAATTCAGGCATCAAATGCTGAAATCACACTTAAAAAAAAAAAAGCATCAACATAGAGCAGGTTTCATTTCCTTGTTTATTTAAGTTCCAATATACTGTTACAGTTTCAATACATCAGATGACTGTGTGTGGAGAGCGTATAAAAACAAATACTTGGATTGCATTTAAAGGCACCGGGGGCTTTAAAAGAGTGCACGGTTTAAAACTTGAGCAAGTCTCCTACGCAGGAAGTGACAAACTGATAATGGTGGAGATGAGATGATACTTTATACAGCTAACTCTGCAGCAACAGTTTACTGTGAAAACCTTTTATCAGATCAGGACAGCAACTTCTTTTTAAAATGTTTTTTTTTTGTGCTTCTGCAGCTTTTTGTTCATGCAAACTGTTTTATTGTCCATAAACCAGTCTAACTTAACTTCACAAACCCTAACGTTTCAGTTTCCCGTGCAGCTGCTGAAGAATTTGGATCAAAATGACGCTTGGGTTTTTCCTCAACAAGGCCGGTGGCATGTATGTGACACGAGCAAATTTAATTCTGCAAAGAACACTCAATGAACTTTCATTTTCAGAGGCTTCAGAGGCCGATTTTTCCGCAAGAAAAGTAAGAGCGGAAAGATCGGCTCATGCAGAAACTAAATACGGATCGAGTTTTGCCAACTCTGTCAGGACCAGGATGAACTTTTTACAATGCTCTTTAAATGTGAAGTACTTAGAGATGTAAGGGCGAGAGTACTCACCCCCAAACCACCCTGTACAGGACACTCACTACAATAAGAGTTAGTGAAACAACATGGTTTTGTTCTAATGAAAGGCGACTCTGATTCGATTGTTTTTTTCTTCTTAGAGTAATAATTATTGCCAACGAGCCACTGATTCATTTTACACTGTTCAAAATAAATGACACAAATCTCCTCTCTTTTATTTATCTACCAAACTGTGACTTTGGTTCGCTGTTACCGTGATTAGTAGCTATTATATTCAGCTATTAGAGCTTTTAAAATGCTCATATTTACGACCGTCCTCTTTCTTTTGTACGTGCAGCGCTAAGCAGCTTTAATACATTTGTGTTTACAGCATTCCTCTGTGATTTAAACATCTGACCCCCACAAACCCCTCCCCTACAGTACGTCTCATCTGTAAACCAGCGTAGTATAGTTGGTGCACCGCCTTCTCCTGCTCCCGTCCCGGAACAGTGGCTTAACTGTAAACTCTCCCCTCCAGTGATAAAGTGAAGCTGTTGCACATTAACAGTGCTGTGCGTGAAAAGAAAAAAACAACAAAAACAAAACGTCTTTGTGACTTAAAACACACATTATGAACATGAGCGTCAGTCGGTGCGGCGTCCTGATCAGAATCTGTGGCTCCTCCTCTTCCTCCTCCTCTCCTCGTCCTCCTCCTCCTCACTGGACAGTCTTGGTGAACTCCGAGGTTTCCAGCATTTTCTGAAACGCACACGAGACGAACAGTCAGAGACGAGCAGAGTGAGTGAGAGTGAGAGCGATCAGGCATAACATTATGACCACCTTCCTAATATTGTGTAGGTCTCCCTTGTGCCTCCAAAACAGTTGTGACTCATCAGAGAATGGACATGGGCCTTCTGAGGGTGTCCTGTGGTGTCTTGGAACAGGATGTTGTTAGTCGGGGGGCCTTTGAGGGGAGGGGCCTCTGTGGATCATCCCACAGATACTTGATCAGTTTGGGATCTAGTGAATTTGGAGGCCAGGTCAACACCTTGTGCTGTTCTTCATGTTTTTTTAGTTGTTCCTAAACAGTTTTTATGAGTCTGAATCCTGCTGGGATTTTCTGCTGCCATCAAGGAGTGTCATTGTTATGGGGTGGGGGGGCCTGGTCTGGTCTAGGTGGGTGCTACATGTCTAAGTAACATCCACATGAATGAATGCCAGGTCCAAATGTTTCCCAGCAGAACATTGAATTGTCACAAGATGGTCAATGTTATTCGCTTCTCCTGTCAGTGGTTTTAATGTTGTGGCTGATCGGTGCATAACGCAGTCAGTCAAAGTAAGTGGAACAGAGGTCAATAGAATCATGATTTACTCACTATACAGGCACCTGTTGTCACATGAGCAAATTAAATTCTGCAAAAAAAATTCTGCACGTGTAAATGTTCAGACATGTTGAGATTTATGCGACGTTTGTCTTTGAGTTCGCTGCAGAGCTCGTGCAAACTTCACCACGGGGCTGGCGTTACCTGTCCTAAGAGCCTCCCTCCCCCTCCCCCTCCCCCTCCCCCCCCCCCCGAGGCAGCGCAGGGTTCTTTTCCCGTTTCCCCCCCCCAAAATGACATTAAGCAGGGAGCAGCGAGGCGAGCAGAGTTTTTTAAAATAACATTACGTGTGATCAGAACAGCCGCTCTGCCGCGAGCTGCAGGATCTGGACAGTGTCCTGCAGATAGAGTCTGGCAGGGACTGAGGAGGATCTCAGGATCATAAAGACCCAGAGAGAGAGAGGAGGGAGAGGGAGGGTGATGTCTGTGTGGCTCTGCTGCTGACAACTTACACATTCAGTACATATAAATATAAATATATATCTTTATGGTTTATCAGAGAGGATCATGGGTCAACCGGAGGCTCTCTCTTATCGATGCTGGCTAAAGTTACACTGAGCGCACACATCTGATCTCCTCCCAGCTGTCTAAACACCAGAAGTCTGTCAGCAGGGATTTATTTTTTTTTTCCCACAAGGTTAAGCAGGAGTGGAAAGATCAGGTCATATGGAAGCTAAAGATGGAAACGGAGATGTACGGTCTCTGGCTCCAGCCGGCCCCCGACGCCTCACCAACACTTCCTGGTTGCACTTAAATAAATCACGGCGCAGGATTTAACAGAGGCTCCTTCCCTCGATGCTGATCTTGGCAGAGTTACGTTTTAATCAATTAATCCCTCTGTGCTCCTGGCAAGAGGCAAAGCAGGCGAATTACATCCGAGGTTTAGAAGTGTGGGATGTTATTAAGGTTTGTCCCAGAGACTGATGCGCAGGGCAGGGCGGGGCGGGACGTTGCAGGGCGGGACGGGCCGTGCTGAGGCAGCCGTTTAGCTCCCCGAGCCGATCCTTCACGTTCAACACGCGCCGACTCCCTCGGGAACAGAGAGGAGCTGTTAAATCATTTCAGTAAACGAGCAGAGAGGCTGGATCCTTCCTCCAGGGGACAAACCGGAGAATGAATGTGTTTTAACGTCCACATAGTTAACAGGAACAGGACGGACCAGAACGGATTTATACTCTGACAAACTTCCAGCTCATGAGCCAATAGTCAAACAGTTGCTGGCTCAGTTTCTCCTGTGTGAAGATTTGATGCTTCTTTCTGTTTTATAACATTACAAAAAACACTTTCCTCACATTTTATTCACTAAACTATAAATTAACAACAAAAATGACCGGTGTCTGGATTAAAAGCTCATTGTGGATGATGTCTTACATCCTCACAGCCTCGTCTACGGAGCCGGAGTCAGCGCCTCCTCAACATGACCTCCTGAGTGTCAGCGTGGATCAGTGAGGAGAGGAAGCAGGACAAAGCCTTCGCACGCTCAGACGACCTTACCTAAACCTAAAGCAATCAGCCACAACATTAAAACCACTGACAGGAGAAGTAAAGAACATTGACCACCTTGTGACAATTCATTGTTCTGCTGGGAAACTTTTGGACCTGGTATTCATTCATGTGGATGTTACTTAGACATGTAGCACCCACCTAGACCAGACCAGGCACCCCCACCCCATAGCAATGACACTCCTTGATGGCAGCAGCAAACATGAAGAACAGCACAAGGTGTTGACCTGGCCTCCAAATTCACTAGATCTCAAACTGATCAAGTATCTGTGGGATGATCCACAGAGGACCCTCCCCTCCAAGGCCCCCCCCACTAACAACATCCTGTTGCCAGACACCATAGGACAACCTCAGAAGGACCATGTCCATTCTCTGATGAGTCATAAGAGCCACAAGGGAGACCCACACAATATTAGGAAGGTGGTCATAATGTTATACCTGATCGGTGTCTTTATGTGCACATACAACATATTATTCTGCTGAAGGCTGCTGGTCGAGGTCTGTGCAGAATGAAGGGTGAGTGTGTGTTTGGTGATCCACACCTGTTCTGCTGAGTCTTCATCTCAGACTGCTGACTCTGACTGACAGTCTCAGAGTTTAAGACCTGGCAACTCTAAACTGTGAGCCTGTGACATTCTCGGTGTCCTCAGACACACTGACCTCCACGTAGAGCCACGGCATCTTTATTTAATCTGAATCCACTGCCATCAAACGATTCAATCTGAAGATTCATTCCAGATCAGTGGCTGTCGAGGAAGGGCCTTCCCTTTATGGGAAACTCATTGAAATACATGGAAATTCTAAATTTCAGCCCTAGAGTGTTATAGGGTGCAAGAAGACTTTCTTTGCATTTGAGAATTTTTGCAAAATGTAGAAAATCAAGATCCATATATGGTTCCTTGTCTTGAAGTGGTAAACTAATGTAAACATGTATTTGTTCATACACATTATCACATTAGACAACATCAGGACACTTTGTGGTACCTAATAAAGCTGTAACTCTCAGTGTTCATGCAGACGTGGACCTTGCAGACCACATTTGATCTGAGGACGTTGCCTTGATCTTCTCTGATTGGCTGCATGAAAACCACATGCTTTAATTTAAGCGTTAATAGGTGCATCGTTTTAGAGGTAACCGATCCAAACTGAAAACTGAGCAGAGCAGCAGAAGACGTGAAATGTTCTGACACAGCAGCTGCACCCAGTGTTTCTACTATATCCACATCATATTAGTCTAGAGTCAGATTAAGATTAATAAACTCCAGATACTGAGACTACAAGAGGATTAGACAGAAACATCAAACCCCAGGGTTTGGCTAGCCGTCAGCGACTGTCACTGCTGTAGACATCTAGTCTGTGTGTCTCTGAATAAAGTTCAATCAGCGTCAAGCCGCGCTCCATGGCTCACCCCTATTGGCTGCAAATCACTCAGATAGAGTGTCTCATATAGTCTCGTTTTAAAAAGGTATTTTTTATGACCTGCAGACACTGCAATGTAATCCGGATGCGCTCTCTAATGTGCTCTCATCATACGGTCTAGTTTAATGACCTGTCAATAAAAACCACAAAATATTAAAACAACTCAAAGTCTGAGTCTAAGTTTTTCCTCGTTTCTTGTTTTGCCTTCTTCCTGTCTTGTGATTTCCCACCTGTGTGATTGTCTGCCCCGCCCTGATTGTCTTCACCTGTGTCTCCTCTGCCCTTGTGTGTATATATAGTCCTGCCTTTTCCCTTTCTCCTCTGTCATGTCACACTGTTTTCTTGTGTTCTCAAGCTCTAGTCTTGTCCTGTTACGTTCTTGTCTTTTTGAAGGTTTTGATTTCTGAACTGTCAGGTTTTGACCCCGACAGTTTGTCCTCTAAACATCTGTCCGGCACGTCTGTCCACTTCAGTCAATACATTGATGTAATGGTTTGCCATCAGTAGCAGGCAACGACATTAAATTAGCTCAAATTCAGTCTGAATGCGCTTCTCTCCGTCTGCCTGTGTTTGCGTGACTGAGGTCAAACAGACGGTCGCCTGCTGCAAAGAAGGCAGAGGAAAACGTTTAATCCCCGGGTCTGATGTGGTGACGTTCATGCCGACATGTTTTTTTATTCTTGGTTACGGCGGAGAAAAATGATCGCCTTACTTAAACTGTTAAGTACGGCACGGCGTGTTAGATGAATTCACGACAAAAATCGCCTGAGTTAGAGTATTAGATCGGTGTCAGCATCCGCTTTCTCAAAACACAAAACCGTTTGTCACACGCAGTCTGAGCTACTCACCCTCCGTGGAGCGGTCTCTGCAGGAGCCAAGAGACCACACACATCTGATTAAACCAAACTTACTGACACAAGAGAGAGAGTGCACAAGAAACGAGGGTTTAATCTTGACTATGGGACTGCAATATCTTTAGATTACTGCTTGAGAGGTGTTGTTTCAGACCGTGCATTAGAAGGACAGTGTTGGTAATTGTCATTCTCGGAGCTGGTGAAAACTGTGTGTGAAAAGTCAAACCCATTAAACTGGCAACATACTGAGCCTGAAGTCTGAAAGAAACCACGTGAAAGAAATGATGAACCAGAGGCCAAAGAGCTCATCAGAGAAGCACTCAGCCCCGTCAGTCCACGTCAAACAAATGGCTGCGGTGCGGGGCAAGCTAATGCTTTACTGTGGAGCCATATCCATACTGTTAGCGCACGGCACGCCATTTGTCTTCGACAAAGTGGTCTGGGACAGGCGTCAAGAGCCCATTCTGAATGCTAAATGGGAAGCCGTGGGGCTGCGTGCTGCTGAACATGTGCCTCAGGTCTCTTCAAGTCTAGTTTCATGTGCGGAAGCTGGAATCACTTAAACCGGAGTTTGAAGATATTCTAATGTGTGTTGAGCGACTCGTCGGCGGAGATATATCAGCGCAGACCGTCGCAGAACGGGTCTGGACCTGATTCAGAAGCAGCTGCACGTCTCATGAAAGATGAATGTCTGCAAGCAGCTGGCGTTGAGGGGACAGAATTACAATAGAGGACGTGGACGGACTGTGGTGTTTCACTGCTACGAAAGGCAACCACGTTTGGAGCACAGGCTTTGCAGAGGTGGGATGTGTACCTAGAAATCCCAGCAGCCAAGAATGATTCAAGAGCAGCTGGTATATCCAGAAAAAAAAAAAAAGAAAGGCAACTAGAGTTTCTTGAAGACGTTTCATCCAAGTAGATTCTTCGGTTCTAAAGGACTGGTGGAGAGTCCAGTTAAATCTATTTTGCGATGAACTACAGTACAAACTGTAATTTTAAACGTGGTCAGATTAAACAAGAGTTGTTTCATTTTTCAAAACGTGATCCATTTGCAATGTGAAAGCTTTCCTCAACACCCTGAAGAGTGAACCGTATTTAAGCAGCAGTGAACAGCAGCTGCAGCCTTCACTGTTTTGGTTGACGTTAGCTTAGCATTTTTACTTGTGTTAGCTCTTTAGTAAGTTAAAACTATATCTGAATTCTTTTAGTATACTAAACCAATGGCATGTGAACTAGACACCAGTCACAGTGAAAGCAGACAGTGACTAAGGCTGCTCTGCTTCAGTTAAAGCAGAATGAGGTTTCACTTTGTTAGACGTATTTATTCCTGAAAACTGAGTAGTTTAGACTTTACGCTCTTGTTGGGTCACGTAGGGAACAGTTTTGCACAGGTACTGACTTCCAGGGAATGGTCGTGGTTAAAATGTGAATGCTACCCAACAAAATGTGACTATGCAGCCGTTTCAGCCGAAGCAAACTCGATCTGTTGAGTTGTAAACTAGGCAGAGCTTCTTCCACGCTCTGCATCAGCGTAATCAGCAGTGCATCACGGGCCGACCGTTCCGGTGGAGCCAGAAAGACGCGATGCTGCATACCGCCTTGCCAAATGGCATTAGACGCGGTATGCTGTTGTCTGTCAGAGCAGAGGGATCAATCTGCCCTTTGGGTCTGGGCTGAAGGTAAACATGTTTAAACGAAATCATAACTTATAAAAAAATGAAGGCTCTCATCAGTTCAAATCCAGACCTCGTGTTCCCGTGTGTCTTGCCGACACAGTTTACAGCAAACAGGCTCCTCTAGCAATGAGGACTGTTCCACTGATGGGAAGTGAAAAGAAAATTACAAACCGGAAAGCAGACATTAGCATCTGAAACGGTACAGAATGACTTTATGCTAAAGTTTGCCTCCATCTCTAACGACACTATTGAGTCAGATGTTACCTTTTTCTTGAGGGCCTCCAGGGACTCAAACTCCAGGCGGGACAGTTTGGTCTGAATGTGTTTGGGGACGTCTGGGATGAGGAAGGTCAGGATGAACTTGAAGGCCAGCAGTCCATGCTGAAATCACAGAATGACAATCACATCACAGGTCAGCTTCCAGCTTTTATTTGCATTCAACCCCCTCCTACATGCAGGAAGGAAACACGCTTTGAAAGATTCATCACCATCATTTGATTAGGATGTTATGGGACGGTGTCCTTCACGGGACACTGTTGTAAAACGAGAGAGGACAGAAAGGAGACGGGGAGTGACGGGAGCGGTGAGACAGACAGCCTCTGTAGATGTCTTGGATTCAAATGAAAACAAAAATTAAAGTTTATTTAATAAGATATATTTTAAATGTCATCATCTGATAATTGTAGGTTGAGGACTTCAGACTCTTGTTACCTGGTAATTAATTTGTGTTTTCACTACAGCCAGTTGAAACAGACACAAATCTTAAATTCTTAGACTAGAAAATACCAAAACATCTTTCCGAATACATTTAATTGCATGGTTGCATCTAGGATTTTCCACGTCCTGCTGTTTATCCAAATACACACAGAAACATTTACGTATATCGACACGCAGACAAATCCCCCTAAAGTTTCCCAAACTCACGACCCATTACGCAGAATCATGTGTTTTAAAAAGCTCTAATCATCAGACGCAACCAGCTGCACACGTCTGAATCAGCAGACTGTGTGTTTTCCCGTGAAGACGCCGGCCCACATTCGCTCACATGTGTGCTGAGCGGACACTGATCCCACCTGGCCACCACCACACACACACACGAGTTTTGCAAGGTTTTATGGAGCTGTATCGCCTCCCAGAGGGCAGGAGGTCAAACAGGCGGTGGCCGGGGTGAGAGGAGTCTTTCACAATGTTTTCTGAGGATCTGTAAACGCTGGTTAAACGTTTAGTTGTGTGAACGACAGCTTCTAATGTAACGTTAGTCTTTAAAAATGGAACCAAAACACGTATATATATGTATACGTGTAGTTGTAGGTCACATAGAACTGCTGACTACTGCTCATGTGTGCTACCAGCTGCCTATTGTGTCTCTACAGTGTTTCTTACAGCTGAAAAAACAGCTGCTGCCATCAAGGAGTGTCATTGCTATGGGGTGGGGGTGTCTGGTCTGGTCTAGGTGGGTGCTACATGTCTAAGTAACATCCACATGAATGAATGAATGCCAGGTCCAGAAGTTTCCCAGCAGAACATTGAATTGTCAATGTTATTTACTCCTCCTGTCAGTGGTTTTAATATTATGGCTGATGTGAACAGGCGCATGTTCTCCATCAGTTAGTTACCCTCAGGGATCCATACAACTTTTTTGTCTGGAAGAGTCTATTAGAACCAGGTTGTGGTTCCTAGATTTGTGTTTATATCAGAAAAGGTGCGCTGCTCATGAGCTCCTTTGATTCAGTATCTCTTCTCCTCATCACGGTAATGGACTCATGTATGCTACAGGAAAGCAAATGAATATATGAGAGTGAGAGCAGACAAGAGGTCGCTCTGCCATGCAGTAATGAGTTTCAGGCTTATCAAACCAAATGGCTCGGCTGAGAAGATAGACAATGTGCTTCGGGGCCTGAATGTTCAGTATAAGTTACCACTCGACGAGTTTAAATGTTAATACTAGCTTTCATGAGGATACAAAAAAATGATTCATCAGTCTAATAAACTTTCTGATACCTCTCTCTTTGTTTGCAGCTTAATTATTACATATTATTCAAGGACATGTAAAACTAAATTAGGTTTTTGGGAAATTGGTCTAACAGTTTCCAAGAACTGAGCCTTTACAGTTCGCACTATATCACAAAGACAACTTTTCTGGCTTAAAGAAGCACCGACTAAGAAGTTTTGTCATTCTGGTCAGCTCAGCTGCTCTGCTAATTAACAAGAAGAACGAGCCAAGAAATCCCTGATCTTAGAGACTTGTCACATTGATTGAAAGTGCAGAATAAACACTCCAGCTCTTAGTTGATTGCTGCTACGGTTCAAGGCTCATTTATATTTCTGAGTGTTCAGCAGCACAAGGTTAGACTGAAGACAGAGGACGCTGGGCGAGGAGTCTGAGGAGAAAGTGACTTGTGAAATGTTTTTGGCCAGACGATAAATTCTGTTTCGTCTGACATAACAGATGTGATCAAACTTCAGATGCGCCGTACGGAGGGGATTTGTGTTATCATTTACACTGAGCACACTAAGCTGCCATCGTCTCCTTCACCTGTATGATACGCAATCTCTCCTCCAGGCTCGACACAGGCACAAACACAAAACAGTTTAGGATCAACTAAAAAAACATGAAGAACAGCACAAGGTGTTGACCTGGCCTCCAAATTCACTAGATCCCCAAACTGATCAAGTATCTGTGGGATGATCCACAGAGGCCCCTCCCCTCAAAGGCCCCCCCACTAACAACATCCTGTTACCAGACACCACAGGACACCCTCAGACGGCCCATGTCTATTCTCTGATGAGTCACAAGAGGCACAAGGGAGACCTACACAATATTAGGAGGATGGTCATAATGTTACGCCTGATCGGTGTATATATCGGTGTAGAGGTAGCATTGTTTCAGCTCTGTGTCATTTCTTATTTTTTTACAGCTACTCCTGGAGAGAGATTAGTAATATTTTGGCCTCAGCCTTAATCCCGTTGTTTTATATTTAGCCATTTTGGTAACGAGAATAATAATCTCCAAACCAACTGTGTGTTCTGACTGAAACAGCATAATCTTGAGGCCGAAGAGCAGAGACAGGCCTTCAGACCGGCACGACTCAAGAGAACCACAGTGCCACTGTTATTTCCACTACTCAGTATTCAGCACTTAATGCAGTTACCATAGCGCCCCTTCACCGTTAATTGGAAAATTAGCATTTCAATCCAGCGTCCATCTAACTGATGAGGAATAATTAAAAAAATATATATATATATCTCTTCTTTGATGTGACCTGAGCAGAGTATGTCATTGTCAATCATATGCACACTTACAACTCAATGCATTCTGTCTGAGCCATGAAGACATTGTGAAATAAAGATCGGTCTTGGTTATACAATTTAAACTGCTTTAATTTGGCCACCTGGGTGCAGCGACATTCGCATATTAAATTTTAAAGCTGACGCCACTAACATATTAGCTCCTAGTATCTTATTTACACATACAGGAGACAGATAGTGACGTTAGCCTTCATCTGGAGTCATTTTTTTCCGTGGTCTCCAGCAACTAACTACTGATAATGAGCCAGTGAAAAAAACTATAAAAGACTCCGGCCATAAAACCAAAACAAGGAGATGAAAGACAGCCTCTGTAGTGTGGAAGTACAGAATGATAATTTGATGTGAAGACTGATTAATCCAGCTTTAACAGCAGCTCTGTTACGATTTAAAAAAAGCTGATATCCTTCTCTAAAGGCTCAAAGAAATCCTTATTATGATTATAAAGAGTCTACAGAGAAATGTCCCTCCAAAATGAATAAGAACAAGTACTAACAACCTTAAGCCAACATTCATTTATCACAAAAAAAAACATGCATGGTCCTTTTTGTAAACGAGTACCTGTACAGTGAATGCATCTTGATATAAAATTTAAGTTAAGAAGATTAAGTTGCCTGCTACACCAAGTTCCAAACCCATGCAGAGCCCATGCACACACTGAGATGCTCGTCTGGTGAGGACAGTGGACGAAAGTTAATCTGATTAACTAAAAAACAGTGTAATGAGATTACTGTGTGGTGTGCTGCTGAAAATAACCTTGGAGAACAAGACAATTTAACTGACACACGCGAAAAGTGGCACCTTTATCAGCATGCAGAGCTTTACGGCGACAACACTTTGTTGAAATCAGACGTTAATTTTAACTGACCATCTTGTGACAATTCAGTGTTCTGCTGGGAAACTTTTGGACCTGGCATTCATTGGTGTGGATGTTACTTAGACATGTAGCACCCACCCAGACCAGACCAGGCACCCCCACCCCATAGCAATGACACTCCTTGATGGCAGCAGCCATCCCCAGCAGGATGCAGCCTGACACAGACACACAACTAAAAAAAACATGAAGAACAGCACAAGGTGTTGACCTGGCCTCCAGATTCACTAGATCCCAAACTGATCAAGTATCTGTGGGGTGAGACACACAAGTGCCAAGCATTGGAAGCAACTGGTAGGGGTTCAGTGTCTTGCTCAAGGACACTGGCAGGCTCGTGGCATGTTCAGGGGATTTGTGCAAAACCCGCTCTACCTACTGAGCAACAGCTCAGTCGTTACTCGTAGCAATGCTGCGACTGTCCTGACTCTCCACCGTTTGGCTCGGTCTGTTCGGTCATATCGTTCACATCTGTGGAGATAGCAGGAAGCTGTTCTCAGTTTAGCAAAAAGAGACTAACTGAGCACTTAGCTGCTGAAGAGCTAGATATATCCCCCAGAAGATGGATAGATAACCATTTACTAACATATTACCTTCAGCTTTATGAAGGGTTTTAAAGCAGCACGTGGACAGTCCGTATGCTAGCTGGAGAGCTGCAGAGAAAAGGCATTAACAACAGTTTTTGTTGGTTTTGCACCTCTGTTTTGCAGCTTTTAAAATAATATATCGAAATTAGTTGACATGTGCATGAACTAGAGTTCGTCGTTTCGTTCGGTGTTGATCAGTTCGCAGAGCAAACCCAAAAGCTTCTCCGGGCACTGATGCAAAACCATGACGTGCATGTTCGGTCCAAGCGAACGACAAATCAACTCTGCAACACGCAAATGTAAAACACAAGATACAAAGGACTTTCTGTGTGCAGCCGTATTTGCGTCAAATGAGAAGCAGCTGCTCGTCGTAACACGTCAGCTTCAATAAAACTTGACATGTGCTTGACTGTGACGTGTCATCAGGTCGTGATCACGCCTCCCTTCATTTTATTTTTTATTTTTTTGGAGGGGGTTTGTAGGCAGCCACAGTTCAGAGTCCCTGTTCTGTTGACTCGGCTGCACTGAGATGAAGTAGATTATAACGGACAGACCCGTGACTCTCAAAGAAAGTCTCTGTCTGTGGCAGTCTGGCCGGTTGCCTGGTTACTGCTCACTCATGTGTGTAAGCCCTATACAGTAATTACCCAGGTATCATAGCACTGCTGCTGGAAAGCAACGAGGCACTGCCTTCCTGCCCACTCCCAACCTTACCCCATAACCAAGATAAGAGGAGATGAGTGTTTTGATTTTAATCCCTATCTGAGTCCGTATGCTTTCTCTTATTAGAAAACAGCTGCCAAGATAACAGCTGATGTGAGAGAGATTTGAAGGCGTGTGATGATGAAAAACACCTTTGTGATCTTGTGTGTACTCCAACAGAGTCTATATTAGAGGGTCTATTCTCTCTTACCCGCCCGTGTATTTAAAAATGCATGCAGAGCTTTTAATGGCTTCAGATAATTGACGCTTTGAACGTATTAGATGTTGTGTCAATAAGCAACGTTCACGTGTATTCAGGCGTAGGCCCCCGTTGGAACACTTAACATTATACAGCCTGGCCGTCGTTACTCTTGTTGTCCCATCTCCTTAATAGCCTGCTCCGCTCTGTTCTAGGAAATGGTAGCAGGCAGGAACGTGCTTGGATGTACAATCAGCTGGTGACTCAGGTTCATCTCACACACACATGCACTGGTTTTCTCTGCCTCTCTCAGTCTTTTTTTTTTTGTCTTCCTCTGCCCCATCGGTTCTCCTCTCAACCCGCCCTTCCTGTTTACTCTGTCGTCTTCCTTCTGTCTGCTTCTTCTAGCTTTCGTTTCATTTACTGACTTTGGTGCTCCTCTATCTCTACATGGATCTGAATTCTATCACCGGCTTGCGGTGCATACCACAGAGAAAAACACAAACAAACGTGTGCGTGTGACAAGTGTGCCCTCACGGGATGGATTGCCGACATACAGAGACGGTCTAACACAGGCTGTGAGCTGCCCTGGTTTTATTGTGTGTTCACCGGAGCAGCATCTCGCCTCCTCTCCTTACTCAGGTGAGGGGGCAGAGTATAAGTCAAGCAGAGAACATCACCCCTGGGGCCAGTGTGCAAGTCTGTTGCTATAAAAAGTCATGTTCACTCGTGTTCAGTCCAGAAGACAGCTTGAAGGAGGTGGGATGGATGAGAGGTGGCGTGCTCCCTGTTAGCGCAAGAGTGGGCGACTTTCCCCAACATCTCCTCTGAGATTTTAACCAACAAGACTAAAGGTCTGAGGCTCTGCTTGAAGGAGAAGGAGTGTGGACAGTAAACCAACACAAATATGCTGGACAGAACAATTATTAGTAATATTTTATTTTAAGCTTCAAATCATTGTTTTTCTGTTTTACGTACATAACTAAAATGACTGTGTATTGATCTCTGGTGACCATCGACTGCACTTTAACTGGAGCACTGGTGTTGCCGCCGTTGCTCTGCTAATGTGCAGCTCACCCTTCACTTCCTGTGTAGACACAGTGCTGCAGTATCACCAGAAATATGAGACTAAAATATAGCGTTTGTTATGAGGAGGGCACTAAAGGTCATAATGAAAGTTATTTTAAAAACATGTTACCCATTTAGGAGTACATATGGGACCGCTGAATCCCTCCACAGAGGATCCAACGGGCCAGGGGATCAACGTGCCCGTTAGGTTTTGTTATTTTATTTATAGCATGTTTCGTGAGAAGGTTTAGATTATGTAATGCAAATTCTTAATATGAGCCACTGGACATGTATGTTTTAAGCTAACATCATGGTCCTATAGATGGCAGCATTAGTGAGTCAGCTCAACGTTCCTGTTGATTCACATTTGTGGTTGTGAGTGAAATGTCCCAGTAACTATTTGAAAGGATTGTCAGGAAATTTGATGCAGGTTTAAAGGTGCATAACTTCCTATAATGAACCATATATCTGCTGAACATCAGCAAGTAAACGCTGACATTGTGAGCATCAGATGCAATCATTTATCTTAAAATAGAGCACCACTGACCCGACTTTCTGTAAGCGTATGTGCAGTATGTATTTGAGAAAACAAACCCTGTAAAGAAAGCCTGTTTCCTTTATCTTCCTGTGAAGTAAAAAGCAGTGGGCTGCTCTCAGTGGGGTTCACTGTCATCAGACACTCAGAATAGAGCCGATTTTCCATCAAAGCTGTTTGATAAGCCTCCAAAGACTGCAGCAGACAGAGGATGACTTCATTCATTTGACATCATCAACACACACCGATCAGCCACAACATTAAAACCACTGACAGGAGAAGTGAATAACATCGACCACCTTGTGACAGTTCAGTGTTCTGCTGGGAAGCTTTTGGACCTGGGATTCACCCACCTAGACCAGACCAGACACCCCCACCCCATAGCAATGACACTCCTTGATGGCAGCAGCCACCCCCAGCAGGATGCAGCCTGACACAGACACACACAAAAACACTATAGGAACATGAAGAACAGCACAAGGTGTTGAACTGGCCTCCAAATTCACTAGATCCCAAACTGATGATGATCCACAGAGGCTGCTCCCCTCAATCCATAGGACCCAAAGGCCCCCCCCACTAACAACATTGTGTTGCCAGACACCAAAGGACACTCTCAGAAGGCTCATGTCAATTCTCTGATGAGTCACAACTGTTTTGAAAGCACAAGAGAGGCCTGCACCATATTCGGGATGTGGTCATAATGTTATGCCTTATCGGTGTATGTACATGCTCCTATACAATTTTCACTCTCACCCCTCAGATTAATAGTGAAAACAGTACTAGTACAATCAGAGTGGCAGTAGCTGGAATAAATTGAGGCTAAAATAGAACTCCTAGCAAAATAAGGTTTAATTAAACATTAGTTTATCCTGACCCCTGTGTGTGATTTATCTTCTTCTGCAGCAAACAACTTTTCCATAATCAGTAGAGTTTATCATTCTGCTCCGTCTGTGCAGACCACACATTCAATCAAACACGCGCGCGATCAATATGACCCAGTTTCTGTCTTCATCGCCAGAGACCGGCCGTACAGTAGACTTCACAGAGCCCCTACAGTCTGAGACAATTACTAGATGTGTAGGAGCAGCACAAACAAACAAGTGTCCTACAGAAACGTCTCCACAATACAACCCCACCATTCACTACAGCCTCACTACGTCTCTGTTTGTGCTGTTATTTTGAGCTTTTTCTCTCTAGAGGCATGGGGATGTATTTGTATGTGTGTGATGTGCAGCCTGAACAGAACCGAGAGCAAAGGGTAGCAGGCTGACGTTAATGTTAATAGAGGCGGACTCGGGAGAGGAAGAAGCTGGAAATGCAAAACACCAAACAATGATGGGTTGAATATGCACACACACAGAGTGTCACTGCCTCTCTACCAAACCCATACTCCATGTCTCACTCACAGATGTGCTGTGTGTGGACCAAAGCTGGATTGTGGCTCCATCTAGTGAGCAAAATAAATCTTCAGCAGACATTAAACTCTCTATGTTTCAGTTAAAGAACCTTCAGTAGTCGAATCAGACAACATAAAAACAAACTAAAGCAAACTAAACACTGAACACAGATGTTGCGGTAACACTGTTGTATCCAACCTTTCAGGTGAGAACTGAGACTATTTTCAAAGCAGACAGCAGCATAGCTTCAGCTCTTTTTTACTACATTTTACATGGAGTGTTGCGCCGAACTAGCACTTAATTAGAAACATGTCTGCCATTAAATGCAATCCAACACAACAGCTGCCTCATATTAACTGTGTGTAGAGTACAAGAAGACCAGTTCATCACGGTCCGTGCATTTTTATTTGATTGTTATTTGATTTTGATTTTTAAATCCAAAAACAAACTTTCTTTCTACCACTGTGATTTAAAAACTAAAAGTGCAACAAAGCAAAAACTGCTGTATTTCCCTGCAATGTAACCGGACGCATCTGGTATTTGCAGCAATCAACACTTGTACACTTGTGCTCTTACAGGCAACGATCATTACAACAGCTCGGCACGTTCAGCACGAAATGTTTGGATGTTTCTTGTGGGAAAAACTCAAGCTTCTCCGCATGCATATAAGACAAACACTCAGAGATCAGTTCAGATGACACGCCTTGTGCCATAAATCTGAGAACTGATCCTGACCAACAGAAAAGTTTTTCATAGAGAGCTGACTACTGTAAACAACTTCACCAACAAAAACGTCCAGTTTTATATGAATCAAATAACGACTGTTCTCTCGTTTAGTTCCCTTTCTCTGCACAAATGGTAAAATTACTTCATTAGTATTTTTTTTTGTTTTTAAAACTGAAAACAAAGTAATCTCTTGTTAAAAGTACAATTATCACCATTCTCCCAGTGTCAACAACGACTGAAAAGATTTGCAAGAGATTAATTTATGACAGAGTTGTTGTACTGGAATCAGTTATAACATGAATCACATCTGTAAGAAGACAATGTGGAACAGAGGATCTTGATCCTTTCACTGATCCACAGATTTCAATGGATAAACAGACTTTTTCCTACTCCTGGCTTTTGGCAACATGACAACAACTGCGCCTTGTTTTTATAATAAGTCATTCCAAAGCAATTACAACACCACTATAAAAAGACACACAGATGTCGTGCTACTCCTCCGTGCAGACAATTAACTTTATGTCTGCATGTATGAGTCTCTGTGTATGATGTGAATTTACCTCGATAGCCACCGTCCACAGTATGAGCTGTGTGTCTGAGTCAGGGAAGTAGGCTTTGACTTGTGGAGACATGCCGATCAGCGCACAGTTGGTCACGACGGCTATCACACTCATGGCTTCGAAAGCAAGCTGATCGGAGACAGAAATAGGACAGTTAATGACTCGTTTCCTGAAATGGAAACCACTTTAGCCAGCGGGGCACAGAGAAAGTGACATCTTGTTGTTTATCATCTGTTGAGATTGTGATAGTATGTTAAAAATAAGACAAAGAACATTTTGCTATTTAAAACTGTTTAGTCTGTGCTTTTAACAGAAACACCCGCAAGTAATTTATGATTAATTGTGTCTTGCTTTGTTTGAGTCAAAAAAAATAACGCAACCAATTCATTAAAATATGCCAAAGCGTCTCACCTGCCACACTCCAATGTTTGAAGCCGGATCAGAGAAGGGCCGTTTGAACACGTGACACATCTTGAAGGCATCGGAGTAAACCTCAGTGACGTTGTTCAACACCACCAGGACAGCGGCCAGAGGGTAGACGCAGGAGAACAGACTGACGTAACCAAACAGCAGGAACAGCTCGAGGTAGTCATCAAACGTTCCCTGAAGAGAAGACGAACAGTCCAGACAGTCATCCCCACATATTCCACAAATTAAAGGGAACAGAAGAAGAAGACCTCATACTCATTTGTGTGTAGACTTTGATTTATTTGAGTAAAAACAATGTGTACCTACCAAATACGTGCTCATGTCGGCCTCTAGCCGGACCTGCTCCGCCAGGGGAATCTCTTTGTCCTGCAGAGTCCTTCTCTTCTGGGCTTTGCGGATCATCTTTTTGTTGCGTCTCCTCTGGAGCCAGTAGGGAAGGAAGGCCTCCATGAACTGATTCAAGATCTGACTGGTGATCAACAAGGTGGCTAGACTCTGCACGGAGAAGAATAAAGGATGTAGGAGACGGGAACTACAGTGGAAATATGGAAAAATGAAGTGAAGAATGAAGAGGGGCACAGAGGAAAGGCGCTCCTACCTGTCTTAGCAGCGCCATGTCCTGCATGACAAAGGCAATGTAGAACAGCGAGGCGAAGCAGTTGAAGAAGTTGAACTGCAGAAAAACAAACATATATCAGACAGCTGTGGTATGATATTCAGTGCAGTGACAAGAAAATCTGCACTCTGATCAATGAGGGCTGAAATTGGCAAAACAAAGAATTGTGTTTTTTACTCACTACTAATACTTTGAGGACCAAGTGGTTCTGATACGAAGACTCGAGCCGGTGATTCTCTGAACACACAGAGAGGGGGAAAACATTTGGAGAAATCCTTCACACTTGCAGCCTATCACAGGTAATCTTAGCACCATCTGCATTATGGTTTGCAAGATCAGCAAGGTTGCACTTAAATGAATCTGAGTCGACAGATGCAAAACAAAGATATAACGAAGATATAGGGTCCTTGTTTTATCCAACCTACAGTCCTACACTTAGCCATCTACTGTGGGAATGAACGCACCTGCTCCACAGCAAACAAGACATTTGACTTGCCACTGGAGGGTCATTTATGAACATTACACAAAATATGTTGAACTAACAATGTGTTAGAAGCTAGAAGCTGCTGTGGAAGTGTCACTTTAGGTTCAGAGCCGCTCCTCAGGGACTCCTTCGTCTCTCCCCTTTCTCCTGAGGGAGCAGTAAATGTCACCTTTTTTTAATTTACAGTTAATCCTATATTTTCATAATGGTTTTTGTATATATTTTTGTTTTGATCATCATTACTACATCTGCCTTACCGTGCAAAGATTGTAATAAATTGGTAATTCTAGATCAACTTTTGCTAGCTTAAAAGTCACCGTGTGTTAAGCTAACTTTCCTCCCGTCTCCTTATATTTGTTTTATTCACACAGGACCAGGAGCGTGCAGCGAAATGACTTTGCAGTTTCCTTGTTGCTGTTGTTGTTGCCAGAATAAATGGAAGATCACCTCTGAGGGCTAGCAGTGCGTCACCTCATAATTATTAAAAACACAACGCAGAAGCTTGCTGGTTACGTAAGCACAGATTGAATTAAAGATGGCTCAGCTCCATTACCAAAGGAACGCAGCCAAATTAGGACAAATTAGGACAAATGAGGACAGATGATGTGAGATGTGGTCAGAGATGTGGTTGGACCTAGGGTGCACATAAGCAGGGGCCTCCAGTAACGCAACCATCATCAACAACCAGTGCTTTCTCCACTGTGACAAGTCAAAATGAGGAAATATTTATCTATATTTATCTTTACTGGACTTAAAATACCTGCCTTAAAATGAATTGAATGTCTTTCTTATAAGAACAGATCTAGGACTTGATCAAACCACTCACCCCACTCGGTGAGGAACTCTGCAGCATATCTGTAGATGAGATTCATGACCTCTATGACCACAGCGTAGATAATACTGGGGATGAACAACAAAATTCCCGTCCAGAACGTGGGGTCCTCATCGTGGATGTACAGCACCCATCCCTCCATCTGGAAGTAGATCATCATGACGAAGAGAGACAGGTAGAGGCAGAGCAGGACGAAGGGCAGGGACACGAGGTAGATGCGCAGCAGCCTCTTGGCGTTGGGGTAGAGAGGCTCCTCGCGTCCCGTCACAGGGTTGAACCCGAGGACGCCGTGAAATCCTGGTCGAGGTTCTTCAAAGGCCTTCTTCCTGCTCAGTGTGCCCCAGTGGTAAGCCAGAGTGGCGCTGAATCGCTTCCATAGCTGGTGGAGGAAGGGTTCAGCAAATCAGTAACTCAGGCTACAGTTTTATGCTCATACGTCTCTACGTAGATGATGTTTTATAGTCAATACCAGAGATATGTTAGGAGGTATTTGATCAGGTAATAGTGGAGCCACTTCCCAAAGCTTCCTGAAGGGCTTTGGGGTACCCTTCATGCCCAACATGCCCTCCCAGCAGCTTTGGCTATAAGGTTCTAGTCTCCACTACCATTCTCTGCCAGGTCACCTTCTCCCACTCCAGAGACAATGTCTGCTGTTTGACCCTCACATCATTCTGCCTTTAACTCCACATACCAAAACCAGTTGCATCCAGCCACAAGCACAGGACGATGCAGAGGCCATAAAACCACTGCTGAACAGAAGAGGGAGCTAGACTCTGCTGAAGTTTCACCTTCTTTAACCACACCCTTTAATCCCCTGCCAACACTAGCATCAGCAGGTCGTCCAGAACAAAACTACTCTGAAATTTCCTTTCATCCTGGGGGGGTCTGACAGTCAGCCAAACTGCAGGGCCTTCAACCATCCCAGACCAGACACTGCTGTGGTTGTAGGTTCGGTCGTGGAGGGTGAAGTTATGATTAAGCCGCCTGAATGAATCCCAAATTGTGCCGAAGCTGATACAACACACAATGACCTGTATCTCAGCCAGGGTGACGTCACAGTGATGAAGGGTGACCGCTTTGACTGGTCTTGAAACATCCCATCCTGTGTGAAGACTCAGACTCAGATGATTCCGCAGATGATTAATTTCCCGTTCATGTTCATTCATTCCAAATCAAAATAATAGATCCAATGTTTCTTCGCAGTCAGCCCTGGTTTGCCACTTCATTTTATATTTATGGTGAATTAATGAAACTTCAGCAAAAAACATTCTCTCACAAGAACGTGTTCACACTAAAATACAACTTTGATCCTTTTAAAAGTTGTTCATCTCGGTGTTAATGATGTATGTAAGAGAGTGCAAGTCATACACAACAGCATGGCTTTGACAAAAAAAACGCAATAAATGAGGAAACAATAACTACAGTACAGGTTGCTGGTCCATAATGTGATAAAGGATATACACCAATCAGCCACAACATTAAAACCACTGACATGAGAAGTAAATAACATTGACCATCTTGTGACAATTCAATGTTCTGCTGGGAAACTTTTGGACCTGGCATTCACTGGTGTGGATGTTACTTAGACATGTAGCACCCACCTAGACCAGACCAGGTACCCCCACCCCATAGCAATGACACTCCTTGATGGCAGCAGCCAAAAACTGTTCATGAACAACTAAAAAAAAAACATGAAGAACAGCACGAGGTGTTGACCTGGCCTCCTAATTCACTAGATCCCAAACTGATCAAGTATCTGTGGGATGATCCACAGAGGCCCCTCCCCTCAAAGGCTCCCACTAACAATATTCTGTTGCCAGACACCACAGGACACCCTCAGAAGGCCCATGTCCATTCTCTGATGAGCCACAACTGTTTTAGGGGCACAAGGGAGACCTACACAATATTAGGAAGGTGGTTATAATGTTATGCCTGATCAGTGTACATATGACATAATGACTCAATCAGTTTCCCTACCTCTAGGATAACGGTGCACCAGATCAAGTTGAAGACAGCAAACACCACATATTTGTCGTAGTCCTCCCAGTCAAACAGATAGTAAGGCACCCCGATGAGGGCCATAGGCACCAGGGCAAAGGTGAAGTACTCCAGAAACCCAAAGTAGAGCGCCTGGCCCTCACCAAAGTAGTGTCTGATATCATCTGTGGATAGAGAGTGGAAAAACAACAGGAAACATTAAAAAGTGGCAAAATTACTATAATCCAAGTAAACATAAATGAATAAAGGTAAAACATGAGCAGATTTTTGACCACGGTTCCACCGTACATCAAACAAATCCCACATAAAGAGCATCATCTGTGTTATTCTCGTTACACTGAGAGATAATGGTAAATCTTCTACTTACCAAGAGGCTGAAGAGACAACTTGACTTTTTTATACCAAGAAAAAGAAAGTCTCTTTAGTTCTTCCTTTTCATGTAGAGGAAAAATTTGGACCAGGATCCCTTTAGACTGCATCCTGCGAACTAAGATGCAAATAAGAAAACAGCATGTCATTTATTTATTTATTTTTTATCATCTCTTTTGTCTGCTGTCGATTTCACCACCACAATGACACTATTGTGGTCTGCTTTAATAAAGGAAATCGTAAAGACTAAAGCTGCGTACAGGTATTTTGCTGATAGTTGTGAGATATTTGGAAGATGTTTCACTGACTTTTGCTGCATTTTTATTCCTCCCTGTTGTTTCTGTGACACCCAACCCACCCAGTCTCTAAATACAAGCACATGGAAGCTCTATCATTTCATCACTGCAGGCAAGCTCTGAATAGAGACACCCTATCTCTACTGCTTGCTCATCTTGCTTTGGGAATATTTCCCTGCATTTGCACATTTATTGTTTCTATACTGCAGCTATGTTCAGTCTGCTGCCATTATTTTCAATTACGTAACAGTTTTAAAAAGTGAAAGTATCCCTCATAAGTTTCCACAGACCGAGATACGGTTTTTAAACTGACGAATGAAGACACACCAGCAAGATGATGAGTACTCACTGATAGATTTGCCCGGGTAAAGCTTGGCGTGACTGTATCCTGGTATGTGAGTCTCCCCTTTAGCTCGCAGTGTGTCCAGCTCATGTTTGATGATGTACTGACACTCAGCCATACTGAGGAAGCTGTCTCCGTCCCCTGGAGAGACAGAGCGGATCAGAGACAAACAACACAACGGAGACGTTTCATGTATGTCAGTAGCTGTGATACCGAGGCCAGTCATTTCAGACTGTGACTAATAGTTTTCACTGTGACTAATCAGTTGTATGCTGGAACAGTGGTAATATTGATGCAGCTATGGTACTAATTAATATAATTTCTCAGTAATAAACAAACCATTTTTTCAGCTAGTTTACCCCAGAGTCCCCCTAAATAAACATCGAAACAACCTTGTGTGCCTTTACTTGTTAATTGTGCCACGTTGTGCATCACCATCTGGATTAAGGCTGTCTCCCTATCAAAGTACAGCTCATGTGTCACAGTTTGTGTAAGGCCTCTTGTCAGACTCTACCTTTAAAGTCTTTGAAGTTGTGTTTGTTGGCACAGGTGAAGCCCCTCATGGAGCCGTCACTGTACTCCTTGAAGAGGCCCACATCCTCAGCACCAGAGAGCAGCCTCTGCCTGGAGGCCCCGACTATAAACATGTTGGGGTTTGACTTCTCTTGATCCCCGACTCCAAGATCCAACTGCTCCACCAGCAGCTCAGCACCTGGGGAGAAACAGAGGGGCAAACCGGATATACTGCAATTCAGGCCCGTCACCCATTGAAAACATTTGGTGCATTATGAAACAGAAAACACAACAATGGAGGCCCCAAACTGTTGAGCAGCTACCTCATGAAGCTGACTGAGAGAATACCAAGAGTGTGCAAAGTTGGGATCAAAGCAAAAGGAGGGTACTTTGAAGAATCTACAATGTAGAAAATAATAAAACAGTAAAGAAAACCCACTGAATGAGAAGGTGAGAAACTTTTGGATGGTACTATATGTCCTATTTTTTATGTCAAACAATGTAAACGACTATTAGGGAGGAGGAGGTGAACTTCCACACCTCCATTCTGCTCCTGGTCTCGAATCCTGCTAAGCAGCCACGCAATCGCTTCCTCCTTGGCGTCCGACACGAGCTCCACCACCACCAGAGGAGTGAAGCTGGAGCCGCCGCCGCCGTCTGCTGAAAGCCCCTGCAGCATCGTCCCTCCTCCCAGGACACCTGCAGGAGAAATGAGTGCTCTTCTGAGAGACAGAGACAGAGACAGAGACAGAGAGAGAGAGAGGAAAAGGAAAGGTAAAAATCTTCAGCGAATGATATTATATATAATTGAAAATATTGGCACAATAATTATTAAACATAGTATAAAATGCAGGGGTTGAATCCAGGCTGACTGGGGGATTTCTGTGTAGAGTTTGCATGTTCTCCGTGTGTCTGCGTGGCTTCTCTCCAGGATACTTAATTGGCTATAGGTGTGCATGTAAGTGTGAACAGTTGTCTGTCTCCCTGTGTTAGCCCTGCAATACATTGGGGCCCCGTCCAGGGTGTGACAGCTGGGACAGGCCCCAGCGCCTGTACATTATTATAAAACACTAACTTTTCCAACTTTGGAAGGACTACTATGTGCTACAGTTAATTTAAGATTTACACATGCATTTCCACGTCATCCCTGTTTTTGTGTGAAACAGGAATAGTTCATTCATTCGTTCATCTTCTATACCCGTTTTTTTTTAGTCCTGTTAAGGGTCACGGGGGTCTGCTGGAGCCTATCCCAGCTGTCATCGGGCGAGAGGCAGGGGTACACCCTGGACAGGTCACCAGTCCATCGCAGTCCATCGCAGGGCTAACACAGAGACAGACAACCATTCACACTCACACCTACAGCCAATTTAGAATCACCAATGAACCTAACCAGCATGTCTTTGGATGGTGGGAGGAAGCTGGAGAACCCGGAGAGAACCCACGCAGACACAGGGAGAACATGCGCACTCCACACAGAAAGGCCAGCCGGCCCATGGATTCGAACCGGTGACCTTCTTGCTGTGAGGCATCAGTGCTAACCACCTCTTCACTGTGCCTGTGCCGCCCTGAAACAGGAATAGTGAGACACAAAAAAAAAAAAGATGTTGTGAAATCTCACACTTGCACAAGGTGTGTCCAAATGCTTCCACACCTTACAGCAGGTGTGTCCTTATGCTTCCCCCTTTGTTTACAAAGCACTGTGAGCTGCCAGCTATAAAGGAAACCCTACACCACTGCCATCTACTGTCCGGTGAACACATGGCAATCTGCATCCACTACCAGCCAACAGACAGAAGCAGCTGAGCGGCTGCCATACGCGCAGACAGGGAGGGGCTTGTAGTGAAAGAGATCAGGGGGGCTCGGTAGAAGAAACGAGCAGACTATAACAGTGAAGACAAACTAGTTCAGCTTTGTGTCGTCGGGGGCCGCTCGGTACTCACCAGATCTGCGCTGCGTGTAGGAAACAAAGCGGCCGCGCTCCTGGCTCGGGGCTGGAGCCCTGCTGCTGATCCGTGAACTGTCAGATCAGAGAGAGAGAGGACTTCAGTTGTGTTCCACGTCACGGAGCAGCGCAGCGAACTTCAGCAGTCTGTCACACCCACCAACGCTTCCGTCCCGTCCGGGGCGCCGCCGCCACCGTGACTTTGATTACAGACGAAATCTAATCTTTCATTTACTTTTTTTTTTTTTTTTTTTTTTTTCTGTGCTGTTGAAAAATGAGTGCATACTTCTATAATATTATTTTCTTATAACTGTCTAATTTATAGATATGTATGCACGTGTTTATTATTATCATTATTATTAAATAAAGACCAGGATGTTGGGTTCCTCTTACTGTAAAACGCTTTTTTTATTATTATTTCTTTTAAAGAACCATACACATGAGTGAGCTGACTAAATTGAATCTGAAATTGTCCACTCAACTATCTGTCATGATGTTGCTGTTTGAGCAAAGGTCAAGGTGCCCTTAAAAGAAAAGATGTAGTACTGAATCCTCCAGTGGTTTCTTCTTTCTTTGCATACGCTTTGCACTGGCCTGCACTGTTGCATGTATTGCAGTTACAGGGGCACAGCTAAATCTTAATGCCACAATAAAAGGCATTTAAATCTCAGTGCATCATTTTAGTCTAGTCTAGTGCTATGTTCCTTCAGGCCCTACAAATGGATTGTTTACCCACACAGGTTTTTTTGGGGGGGTGTGTAGGCTACTGACTGACTTAAAGGTTATCTTTTCTAGTATCTATTAACAACCTGGATCTTGTTTGTCTTGTGACAACACACACACAAACGTCTGACACGACAGAGCCTCCTTTTCACAGCAGACATTTTGAGTTGTCACTCTAGGGCAAGCAGAGGTGTGTTAGTATATTATTTGACTGACCTACAGGTGGCAATTGCCAACAAAGCCAGGGAAGAAAAAGACAGGAAGCTGAAAAGTCTATAAACAACGTTGGATTTGCAAAAAACTGAGTCTGATAAGTGAAATGCACTCGACAGGTTTGTTGGAGAACTGAACCTTCATCTGATAATACACTCCTTGTCCTTGTTCACAGTACGACATCTGTAATCAGTTTCATGAATACAGGCTTTGTTTGAAGTCCCATACTGACCAGTCTAGCCTTGTCCATGTCTGTGCAGAGCCTTTAACACACAGTATATCAAGTATATCTGTCTTGCGCCGCTGGTATGAAATGTTTTCATTTGGGGCTTGACGTGGCTTGACATGCCGAAGCAGCTTGTACTCGACCTGAAACCTGTCTGGTCTCACGTGGTATGAGACTGTAATCCATTATCTGGAGGACTAGAGGTTAGGGAAGGGGACTAACAGACCAACCACAAAACAATCCCCACCCCAGAAATGGGGGAAGGCAACCCCAACTCCTAAAACATACATATGCTACAGAAACACTGTTTCAACATTGAAACATATCAAGAAAAACCTACAGTATCATGTCACAGCTTGATGATTTTTATACAGTGTCTTCCTGTTTTGGATTATTTTCTGTATGACAAAGTGATTCCTCTAAGATGAGTTTCATTTGATCAGAAATGTAATATAAATGAAAAAAGAGTAGCATTCTTTCTCACTGAAAACAGAGAAACGTGTTCTGCAAAAAAAAAAAAGAAGCGATCATTTTACGAATGTATTTTCACAGAGACTTTTCTTTAAGCTGTTTCTTGCATGTTGCTTAATGGCTGGTGGTGAGTTTGAGATATTATTAGGAGCATCTGAAACTCACATGAGTCAAATCTCCAGCGACCAAATATAGAAGAAGCAGAAATAAACTAGTCCAGCTTGTTTCCAGGCGTCACTAAAAACATATTCTTAACACCCACATATATGTTATTTATATATATAATAAATTAATGACATACTTTTATATAGACAGACGTTGCTTATAGTACTATTTTCCCATTTAAATATATAATAAAATTATAGCTAATTAAATGTTAAAAAGATAAACTTTTTCTTATTTCTAAAGCTGTCTTTTAATAAGTGAATGGGCTTTGTAAGCACAGGAAAGCCCTTTATTTACAGGCATGTACAGCAAACCTTTAGGTAGCTAACTCAAAACACTTTAAAGGATGATGCTAACATTTTAATTATTTGTAGGATGACTCAAGTATAACAGTAAGTAGCTACTACGGTCTTAAGAGTTTACGAAAGGCTGTCAGTGCTAACGACACACTTGTGACACATTTAATTTGCCCGGGACATGTAAAACAGAGAACAAACAAATGCCTTTTAACTACTTACCAAAGGTCTCTTCTCTGCTTAGAAGCAATGTTTGGATGCTTGACAGCAAAAGCTACTTCCGCAGTCCCGCATCAACGGGTACTTGGGTGCGTTTATTTTAAACTATCAAGACGGGAGTGACGCTGCGGCGGGCGGGGACCGTCAGCGGCGCCTGCAGAGAACTGCCGCCCGGCTGTGGGAATTACGTGAACCAACAAATCACGCGCCTCCACTCAGAGTGGCTTTACGTCAGCGGAGCCACGTGACCCGAGACGAGGATGTTGTTGCAGTATGGCCGAGCAAGCGGTGACAGAAAACAGAGGGTGAGTAAAACAGACCCCGTGCCCCTTGTTTGTCAACGTATGTATCCCCGCAGCACTGCGAGTATAATTGAGCGTCTCTTGAGTGTTGCTATGACGACGACAGCGTGAAGGTCCGTGTTGTTCCGGTTACGTCTGCAGGTTGTTTTTAACGCTCTTGAGCTGTCAGTGACAACAAAGTTGCTGAGGTAAACATCGCAGCAGTTGGGACACTAAGTCCATTTACTGCAAAAGGTCGCTTAAAGACACTTTTTTATTTTAATCGTAATGTAATAAAAGATTTGATTGGACAATTTGGTTCCCCGCACTAAAAAAGAACATGACACTTGGAGGAAAAACACACACACAACTTAAATATCTTTAATATCTTGTACTGTAATTCCTCCTGTTTCTGTGTGATGAAGCTACTGCTACAGAATTTCCCACGGGATAAATAAAGTATCTATTTATCTATCTATCTAACTATCTATAAAGTAGGCTAACACCCTCTTGTAACTGTGCTCTCCTTGGTCAGTGTCCCTTGCCCTCTCTCCTTATAGTTTCATTTTGTTCTGGCTCAAGGGTTGTTCAGCGAGTGCTGTCTGTCGTTGGTGCAAACAGCCTGGCCAGCAGCATGTGGGGCTACGTGGACACCACATTAAGGTAAAAAGCTGGTCCGTTGTCACCCACACACCTCATCGTCGATACATCATGAGATCTGTCACTGAAGGAAATGCCACAAAAAAAAGGGGAAATGCAAGAATCTGACAAGTCCGGAAGCCATTATTATGACCCAGCAAAACAAAACAGTCTGTTATGTTATGGTGAGGTAGAGGCCCAGACGTAGGACAGGAGGGGTAGACAGGAGCAGGAAACAAAAGAACTTTAAGCTGCAGGGTAGGCAGGTAAAATCCAAAACATAAATCCAAAAAACTAGTGAAAGCTAATACCTGGAACTAGGGGGTTGGAAACAAACACTGGGAAACAAACGGGTTGCTCAACAGAGGTACAGCACAGGGGTAAATCCACAGACAACGCACACACGGGGTGAGGGGTTGACGAGACAAAGGTGAAACTAACGAGAGACAAACACACAGGAAGACACGAAGGGGAGACAAAGACAAAAAAGTGAAGCAAGACGACATACGCTAAGGAATAAGCTTACAAAATAAAAAGAGGAAACACAAGACAAACAAGGTTATGGATTTAAAAGCTCACACCATGACACAGTCCTGTAGTGATGGACAGAAGAGATAAACTCTCACAGCTTTGCACAAACATTGCACATTTGAATTGTGAATGAATGAGAGGGTTAGTCACGGACTCGGCGGGGAAACCATGTGAAAGCAACTTATTTGATTGTGTGTGTGTGTGTGTGGACAGAAGAAAATGGAGCAATGTGTTAAAGGACCGGTGAAAGCAGTGAGATCTAGTGGTGAGGTTGCAGATTGCAGCAGAATACGCCCGTCTCACCTCTCCCATTCGAAGCGTGTAGCAGAAGTTGTGGTGGCTGTCACTCTCTTGAGCAAGCCTCTTGTTTTGTAAGACCTGGGCTTCTGTAGAATCACGGCGGCACATTTATTCATTTATTCCCCATGCAGGAACTTATATTTTTTGGTGTATTGCCACACAGGGATTTTCACAATTCTGTGGGATTTTTTTGTGGGAGTGCGTAGTTTTATTTAGATGGCTCATAAAATCACAGCCTCTAATGTTCTGTCACCTAAACCACACTGTGTCATCACAGCCTGATGGATATCTCTTACACTTTTTGCACAATGAATTTTGATTATCCAAATTCTGAACTTCTGTTTTGCAAGCGTAAATTAGTAGAAACCAAAATCCTGCAACCGAACCATATAATTTGTAAAGTGCAGCATACTAAATAAGAAATGCTAGAAGTTCAGTCATGCTTTTATCCTTCTTTATTGTTATGCAGCATTGAGACAGCAAATATATTTGTACAGTTGAGTTTTTTCCTCCTGTGTGTGTAGGTGGTGTTGGATCCCCGACTGGCTGCCATCATGGTGTCCCACCTCTCAGAGCCAGCTCCAGGTGTCAGAGGACAGGATGCTGCGATGTAAGGATCCGCATTATATTGTATTAATTAAATATATACCACTTAATGCAGTATGAGCACAAAGTCTAACCACAAACAAAGACGTCATTAAACATACTGGAATGAAAACAGTGTTTGTAAGTACTTATCTTGACTTTTTTCATGCTTCTGCATGAGCAGCTGTGGCTGGAGGCATTAGGATTTCAGGCTGTGAATTCATTATGTCACGGACGCCCTGATGGATTTCTTTCAAATTGGTTATATATTCACCTGGTCTCAAGGATACACTGATTAGATTTTTGTGGTTCATCGCTGAGGTCAGGATGGGTAGGGTAGGAGCAAAAAACGAACCGATGATGGTGATACTTCATGTTTGTTGAGATACTGAATTGGTGATGCAAATCTCGCGTGGCCATGTTTAAAATGTTGTGATTGATCGATTTTGGGGCAGTGTTGAAGAATGAATATGCAGCATCCACATTTTAGATTTGTAGGTCTTTCTGTAAATCAAGTGTCTGCAGCTGTGGGGTCAAAAAGTCTGAGACTACATTATTTATTTGTGATGATGGAAACATTTCCTCCACAGTCACCTGAATATTTATGTAGCCCTCGAAGAGTGAGAGGCATTCTTAACATCACAAGAAGTTCTTTGCAACACAACCAGATCAAGGTGGATTAAAAAGGGTTATCAGGTTTGAACTGACTTATCGAGTCTATGCAACTAGTTGTCATTAAAGCAAAAGGAGGATGAAGGAGAATGTGTTTTCTAATGTCCTTGTCTTCCAATTAGCTGGATTTTTGTCTTCTTTCCAGGTGTCAACGCTGCCTTTACCAAACAGTTCGTCCCCATCTCCAACGGCAACGTGCTGTGGACCCTGACCTTTTGCCGCGACAGTGTTAAAGACAAAACCCCTATGGTTCTGCTCCACGGGTTCGGAGGCGGCGTCGGCCTTTGGGCTCAGAATCTGGAAGCGCTCTCCCAGTGTCGGCCCCTCTTCGCTCTGGACCTGCTGGGTTTTGGCCAGAGCACCAGACCCCTGTTCTCCACGGACGCCCAGGGAGCAGAGGATCAGTTTGTGGAGTCTATAGAACAGTGGAGGGACAAAATGGGTCTGGAGTCCATGATCATGCTTGGTCACAACCTGGGAGGATACCTGTCTGTATCATATGCTATTAGATATCCAGGCAGGTGGGTGCAGTTTGTGGGATTCTTCTTACGGATCTGTTGTCATGTGGTACAGATCTTGTTGATGTGGGCTAATATTTTACAATTATTTAAAAAAAATAATATGTAAAGCAAATTAGTTAGTTGTAACATCAAAATTAAGATATAATCGATATGAGTTGCATCGATAGTAAATGTCAACCTGAGCAGTTTACACACTGAGCTGGTTATGTACACAGTTCTACAATTCAAACGATGTTTATAAAGGGTAACTTGGGTTGAGCTGTTGGTCACACCACTGCTCACTGAGCACATTAAGCGTATTGAAGTATACGTTTTTGCATTGTGTCTGTCATACAGAGTGAAGCATATCATCCTGGTAGAGCCCTGGGGTTTCCCTGAGTGTCTGGACACGGCAGAAGCTGATCGCCCCATCCCAGTGTGGATCAAAGCTCTTGGCGCCATGTTCAGGCCCTTCAACCCCCTGGCTGGCCTGCGACTGGTGGGACCACTGGGTAAGACTGGAGCATTGAAGATACGTTCTTGCGTGTCCTCCAATGCTGCCCGCTGTTAGTAATCATGCAAAACGTAATAAAGCAGCTTTGTCTCTTAATGGCTGCATGCTGACTCTTTGCAGGTCCCACTCTGGTCCAGACCCTGAGACCTGACTTCAAGAAGAAGTTCTCCTCCATGTTCAGTGACAACACTGTGTCAGAATACATCTACCACCTCAACGTGCAATCCCCCAGGTCTGTCTGACACAGCTTCTCTCAGTTTCTGTTTCCCTGTAGAGTGGAAGTATGTCTGTGATTTGTTCATCCAAGTCAGGGCATATGCAGAAAACAAGCTGAAACAAGGGCAATTGTTGGGTTTCTTGAAGAGACGTCACCTCTCATCCAAGTTGCTTCTTCAGTTCTGCAGGACTGGTGGGGGGTTGAGGTTTTAATTGGAACATCTGTGAGTGTCGCCCACCTGAAACTCACATGACTGGGGTCTGGTAACAGCCAGATACTTGTTCATGAGTTACCATGCTTCACTTTGGGAACAGTAGTAGGCAAAATTAAATAAATTCAAGGTTCATTACTAACAGACCCACAGATGTTCCATATAAAACCCCAACTCCCCAAGTATAAACCCAGGGAATCTGTTGTTTCAGCCTGTGTTTTTATGACTGATATCACTGATCTTTAGTTTATTCATTACTTTTGCTGCAGTCATTTGAGTTTTTCTACGTATGTCATGCCTTGTCATCAACACTTCCCATCCTATCCCCACTAATTGTGTGTTGTACTGTCACAGTGGAGAAACGGCCTTTAAGACTATGACCGGTCCCTGCGGATGGGCCAAGAGGCCGATGCTGCAGAGGATGGACCGGCTGCAGCCCGACATCCCCATCACCATCGTCTACGGATCCCGCTCCAGCATAGACAGCAACACAGGCAGCACCATCAAAGAGATGAGAACGCAGTCTCATGTGGAGATCATAGTAAGTTAGTGGACTTCCTACACCAACATCATCAGCATCACCAACAAATACACTCTGCTCAGCTGTCATGGAGTTTGCTGAGGTTAAGTTGGTAACGTGACAACAAGTTATTGGACACGAGGGGGTTTTCAGATGAAGAAGACTGACACGTGCAGTTATAGGCAAGAATGTGGACCTTGAATTTATTTTGCCTACTAGTATTCCTAAAATGAAGCCCTGTGTATTTTAATACTCAAAAGAGCAAATCTTTTGTGATAGCTGTAATTGCAGCGAATGGGAATTCTATAAAGAATGAAATTACGGTTCTGATTTGAAGTCTAGGGAAGGCCGTGAAGTGGTGTTTGGGGAAGCATATATTTTTAGAGTCCTCCATCCGCACCCCGAGCACCTTCTACTGCTCCAAGTATGCTCCAATGGATGACCTTAAATGCAGAGAGCAAATTCCTTTCCAAACTCTATACGTGACAAAGCTGCCTAGATTTGACCTTTGACCTAATCGCCTGCTTCACCTCTGCTTCTTGATCCTTCCTGCAGTCAATCCGTGGAGCCGGACACTACGTATACGCTGACCAGCCAGAGGACTTCAACCGCAGAGTTTTGCAAGTGTGTGAAGAAGTGGACTGAGTGCAGCGTCGTACTGCCTTATTGAACTGTAGAGAAAAAAGGACAACACAGATGGGACCACGACTTCATCAGCCGGTGTGGAACTTAGGATCTCACTTGTCCGCGGAACAAATAAGTAGTGTTTGTACATAAAAAAAAAATATTCCACAGCAAGCGGTAATCTGAGTTTGATCATATGCATCGGGACGTGCTTTAGTTCACGTTGCATTTTGTGACCAGTGATTCTGTCATATGCTTGGTTAATGCAGGCTCTGGGCTACCACCATTTTCCACTATTTAATGATATCAGCCATCATCAAATGCAGTGAGAAAAAGAGGCATTTTTAATTATTCTATTCTGTTCTCATTACAATTACTGTCCTTGAGCTAAACATGCAAAAATAGCTTCTAAAGAAATCATTTTTTTAATACACTGGTATCAAAGTCATTTTTCTATATGATGCTAATGCAGACAGAAAGTATGGAGCATCACAACATCAGCACCAGGACGAGGTTTTGAATTAATCTGCTGCCAATAATAACCTGTTCTTTTGTATGGGCTCTTCATTCAAACTCAAATGTTCATTTCAGTTGAACTGATTGTGAATATTAGTGTAAACCCTGTTGTACACTCTAAATACGATACTCAGCACTTTTATAAGTGTACGGTGCCATAGATTGTCTGCTGAGCAGCAATCGTACGTACATTATTACTGCTACAATGACCACATATGTGATGTGTGCCTTTGTTTGGGGATTGTTGTTGTTTTGGAGGGCTTTTTCCCTCACGAAAACCTCCAATGACGCTGTTAACACTGAAACTATATTTACACCTCCCGTAAATCCATGAGCTCTGTGGGAAAAAATCCAGAGAAAGGCTTTTCCTTATACAGCAAAGATTGTCCTGAGGAAATGCTCTCATATCTTGGGCGCCGGGGGTCAGCCTCGCATCTTCAAGCCAAAGGACTGTGACGAGATGGTGTGCACGGTGAACGAGCCGATGGAACGCTTCTCACCCAGCAACAAACTCTGGATGGTATTGAAGATGGATGACAGCGTAGCAGGTCTAGAGACGATCTCACCTGCGGCCTAATGTGGGGCAACACCAACCTCTCCAGCACCTTCATCTCATGGGATGTAAGGGCCAGAAACTAAATCTTGGGCACAGGAGCTAGGCAGGAGGTTTTCCAGTTTATTTCAGAGTCAAAATCATAAATATGTGCTCTGTTTACAGTAGGCTAGTATCTTTAATAGGAACAACTATACATCCACTTACAATCGACCTGCTGATTTTTCTTTTTCTTGTTTGGTGTAATTTAATTCAATGTAATTTAATGGGTTAAAAACATCTGGCTAAGTAAACCACACATGACTTTGAGTTGTTAATTTGATGACTTCAGACTTGTCTTGAGAAAATGGAGAATGACTTGCAATTCGATGGTTGCTATTACTAGTAGCAATTCATTACTAATAGCAACTAATTACTAATAGCAACCATCAGATATACAAAGCTTATCAAGGACCACTCAGCTCCACTAAATATCTAAATTTAGTTTCACTATTTGATTAACGTATTTTTTGGACATGATATAAATGTTATGGTGATGTGAAGAACTCTAGCGGTTGGCATGGTAACTGGTGGTCACCATTATGTCACATCCTGTTTCTAAAGCGTCAAATAACCAACTAAAACGAAACTTGTCCAAAAAAAGTGACACTTGAACATGCATCAGCATTGTATTAACTACCTAAAATGACAGAAATCAACATGGATAAAAAATAAATAAATTATTTGACGTGTATTTTATTTTAGTGTTTTAGTTTGTCCCATCCGCTAACATGGAGGGGGTGGATCTTATGACCCATACCGCAGCCAGACACCAGGGGGAGCTCTACTTGCTTTGTCTTCACTTCCGCCGTCCATCTTTATACAGTTGTACGGGTGAGACTAGTAGTAGTACTAGGTTTTAAAAATGTCACCGATATAAGTTGCTCTTTTTGTATGGGATGCCCTGAAGATGTCTTTCATTCGTTTTGGTCTTGCCCTTTTTCCACCCGTTTCTGGGTAGATGTCTGTAATTTGATTTCCCTTTCTATTGACCCAGATTTTTCCCTTTGTTTTGAAAATCTACTGTTTGGCTTCACTGACTTTCCATTTACCAAATTTAGACAATATTACATCATTAATTTTATTATCCTTTTAGCCAAATGGCATATTCATAAATGTCGATACACAAATCAAAAACCTTTTTTTTCTTACATTTAAGAACGAAGTCAAACAGTATATTAAAACTATTGAAAAATCTAATAACATAAAAGCTATCAAGACCTTGAATCTATGTGCTCTCGACAATGTCTTTTTATAATCTGTTAAAAATGCCTTTATGTATGTAACCCTCTGGCGGTAGTCTTTGTTGCTGTATCGAATTGTATTGTTTTGCACAATTCTTAATAAAAATAAATATATATACTAGGGATACCCCTGCACAGATACTGTGTCACACTGACGCTGTCAGTGTAACCAAGCTTAAAATGAGGCTGTACCTGGCATATACCTCACAATCCTTATGTCACCATTAGAAAAAAATCATTATAAATTCTATAACTAATTAACAACTAAGTTTTGGCTTTTAATTAACTGAATACATTTTTATTAAAGTCAATGTTTAAATTTTTTTGTGTGAAATATTATTTGAGCCTAACTGTATACAGTATAACCTCAACATGAAAGTTTTGAGACACCACTCAGGATTTTACAGAATTTCAAGATTTTATGTATTCATTCATCTTCTGTAACCGCTTATTGCTGTTAAGGGTCATTCACACTCACACTCACACCTACGGCCAATTTAGAATCACAAATGAACCAAATTAGATTAGATTAGATTAGATTAGATTCAATTTTATTGTCATTACATATGTACAGGTAGAGCAACGAAATGCAGTTTAGCATCTAACCAGAAGTGCAATAGGCATAAGTATGGTACAGGTTGTTTTTACAGCATATGGACAATATTTACAGATCAGAACCTATGTACAGGTGAGACCATATATACAGGTTAATGAGCAGGATATACATAATGATTGAATTAGATACTATGAACATATTATACAGATGGATTTGTTCATTAAATGTGAGTAGACTATAAACAGGAACTATAGCATAACATAATTTACAATAGAGGGGATGGGGAGATGATGAATTAGGCGATACAAAAACAGATAACGTGAGCAATTTACAGTGCAAAAATAAACAATAAGTAGTAGCTATCTAAGTTACTAAACTAGTGCAATATTCGGTACATAGTACTGTGCAAACAGATTATATAAAGTGAGCATGTGCAGAGTAGTCCAATAGTGCAGTGGTGATGGTGTAAAAGTCTTTGGTCAGTGAGGGAATGAGGAGTTAAGGGGTGTGAGTGAATTACATATGTGTAGGAAGTGGTATGAGCATGTCTTTGAACGGTGGGAGGAAGCCGGTGTACCAGGAGAGAACCCACGCAGACACAGGGAGAACATGCAAACTCCACACAGAAAGGCCCAGTCGGCCCATGGATTCGAACCCGGGACCTTCTTGCTGTGAGGCATCAGTGCTAACCACCTCGCCACTGTGCCGCCCGATTTTACTTACGTATTTATTTCTTTTTCTTTGTTTGTGTTTTTGATGTTATATTTCACATTGTTTTGCTAATTTGATGTCCTTTTTATGTAAAGTGTCTTTGAGTATCTTGAAAAGCGCTTTTAAATAAAATGTATTATTATTATTATTATTTGTTTGGGGTTTTTTTTGTTTTTTTTTCTGGGAAGAAACCGGAGTACCCGGGGTAAACCCACAACACGCGACTTGTCATGGTTTAGAGTTTTGTTTCGTGTAACCATGTTTGGTTTTTCCTTTCCGTCTGTTTCCGTCTCTTTTTGTTTCCATCTAACAGCATATGAAGCACTTAAACATCCTGGAAAAGAATTTGGAAATTCTCTTTATAAACTTCTTCTTAGTTTTAACTTCAACAAAATGGGATTTGTTTGTGGTTGGGGGGTTTTCACACACGTCAACTTCCATGGTGCCATCTATGTCTCTTTTAGGTGGTTGTCTCTTTTCAATGACAGCTTCAGCAGTTATGTCTTCTGCATAACCTGAACAACTGGTGGTTGCACCACTTGCTTGTATTTGATTCTCAGTGGTCTCAGTTTGTCCTTCCACTGAATCTGAAAAGTCAGAGCTAGTAACAGATACAATCTCCAATCTCTCCTCTTCTTCTTTGGTATATGTTAAATTTTTTGGAACTGTAGTCTTCTTCACCTGGCAGTTTGTCACAGTTGCCTTTGTTGAGGTTGTAAAATATCTGTCACTAGAGTTATTGGTTATGAAAGGGTGGTTTAGAGCTGTACTGGGGGTGATTCGTTTTTTTGGATTCATGTGCAGCATTTTCTTGAGGAGACTTAAAAACTCCTGTATATCCTCATCTTTGTCAATCACTACACGTCTCTTTGTCAGGTCATCAAGACTGGAGAAAGCGCTGTAAAAGGGTTTTCTCCGCTTTGCTTGTAATCTTGTTGCTCTGTTGTATTCGGCTGGAGTATTCAGCCTCCAGTCAGAGCCAGGGGAGTTGGGTAAAGTAAAAAAGTTTTTTGTACGTTTTCCTGAATTCAGCATATCGTCTTCAGGCTGACCCAACATCTGGGTAAAGGTCCTCATGGCCTGGTATTCACAATGCGTTGGACAAAAATGTGAGGCATCAGTGCTAACCACCTCGCCACTGTGCCGCCCGATTTTACTTACGTATTTATTTATTTTTCTTTGTTTGAGGTTTATTTTGTTTTTTTTCTGGGAAGAAACCGGAGTACCCGGGGTAAACCCACAACACGCGACTTGTCATGGTTTAGAGTTTTGTTTCGTGTAACCATGTTTGGTTTTTCCTTTCCGTCTGTTTCCGTCTCTTTTTGTTTCCATCTAACAGCATATGAAGCACTTAAACAGCCTGGAAAAGAATTTGGAAATTCTCTTTATAAACTTCTTCTTAGTTTTCACTTCAACAAAATGGGATTTGTTTGTGGTTGGGGGGTTTTCACACACGTCAACTTCCATGGTGCCATCTATGCCTCTTTTAGGTGGTTGTCTCTTTTCAATGACAGCTTCAGCAGTTATGTCTTCTGCATAACCTGAACAACTGGTGGTTGCACCACTTGCTTGTATTTGATTCTCAGTGGTCTCAGTTTGTCCTTCCACTGAATCTGAAAAGTCAGAGCTAGTAACGGATACAATCTCCAATCTCTCTTCTTCTTCTTTGGTATATGTTAAATTTTTTGGAACGGAGGTCTTCTTCCCCTGGCAGTTTGTCACAGTTGCCTTTGTTGAGGTTGTAAAATATCTGTCACTAGAGTTATTGGTTATGAAAGGGTGGTTTAGAGCTGTACTGGGGGTGATTCGTTTTTTTGGATTCATGTGCAGCATTTTCTTGAGGAGACTTAAAAACTCCTGTATATCCTCATCTTTGTCAATCACTACACGTCTCTTTGTCAGGTCATCAAGACTGGAGAAAGCGCTGTAAAAGGGTTTTCTCCGCTTTGCTTGTAATCTTGTTGCTCTGTTGTATTCGGCTGGAGTATTCAGCCTCCAGTCAGAGCCAGGGGAGTTGGGTAAAGTAAAAAAGTTTTTTGTACGTTTTCCTGAATTCAGCATATCATCTTCGGGCTGACCCAACATCTGGGTTAAGGTCCTCATGGCCTGGTATTCACAATGCGTTGGACAAAAATGCATGCCGATGTACAAGAAGGCCAAAACACTGCCGAGAGACCACATGTCCACTGCTTCATCTAATCGGAGTCCCAGCATGACTTCAGGGGCCCTGTAACCAAGGGCCTGAATAGGTCCACACGCCATTGTGGATGTCTTCATGGCCAAACCAAAATCAATCAATTTTACCTTTAAGGGCTGTAGCTGACGGTTGACGAGCATTATGTTGTCTGGCTTTATATCACTGTGTATCAGACCGACATTTTTCACTGCTTCCAGAGCCACTAGCATCTGTTTAGCAATTACTCTGATCTCAGCAACTTCCAGTGGAATAAAACCCCTTTCTTGCATAAAGTCAAAAAGGCTTATGTCCAGCATTTCAAAAGTTAGACAAACGTGGTTCCTAAATTCAAAATACTCATAAAATTTGACCAGGTTTTTCTGGTCCCTGTCAAGCTGTCTCAGTTTTGCTGACACAATAGCCTCGTGTCTGCCTTCCATTTTATGTTTTCTTCTAACAATTTTAACTGCAACAGCCTCTTCGTTGCCCACTTTTTTACACCTGGCAACTTTTCCGTAAGACCCTTCGCCAATGAACTTTTCAATGATGTATCTGTCTGTCATACCAATCAGAGTATCGTTTCTTTTAAACTCATCTAGAGCATTCGTTGAGTCCAGAAATGTTGAAAATGCCATTTTTAAAATCTTCTTTGGTATGGTACAATACTGTCCGCTTTCTACGTGGTATTTCCTGGTAAAACTGTCAGAAAGTGAGTGCACTGTCCTTAATTCTATATGTCGCTGCAACGCTGCAAATTTCGCCACTGTGAAACAAAGACTTATTGTCTGTAAAGGTTCTCAGTCATCTTATTCTATATAAACAGAAGAATTGTCTGCCTTTGATCTGATCGGCTGACCATGACGTCACATTTAGAACTACGGGCTTTGATCTCCATGTCACGTGGTCACGTCGGTCACGTGGTCACGTCGAACACGTGGACGTGGTGACGTCATTGCAGGCGTGCCCAGTGCGTCGATCATCGACTGGTCGATGGCGCGTATCATTGAAAAAATATTTTAGATGTCAGTCTGTAATTTATTTAGTTGCGCCTCCAGAACAAACAACAAGGCAAACTTTCATCTCATTCTTTTTTTTTTTTTAACTCGAGACTTTTCAATTCTTTCTTAAAGGGACAGCGCAATTTTTCTTCTCAGAACAATAAAAAGAAAGATGGATAGAGCTTTTAACACTGTAGCACCAATTAATATGACTTAGGGTAGGGTGTATATATAGGACAGGGGAGAGCACCATCCTCTGTAGAGGAAGCCATCAAGTTTGGACTGTGTGACACTGAAATGAGGCTGTGTTTCCATGGGGGTACTTGGCCGTAGAGTTTGTGTGTTGATGAGAAAGGTAGCGTCTTGAAATGTCCTTTTTCCTGGAGTTATCTAGGAGTGAGAAAAGGTCTTTCTTCCTGGACTGGTGGATTCAGGTGTTTCACTTCATCATTGAAGTGAGTTGCCAAACCTCTCCTCTACGGGTTCTGGATTCCCCCAAAACACAATTACCTCTTACAGTACATACGCGATGGCTTGAGTTGCAGTGATGAGAACTGCAAACTAATGTACAACCTAGTCATTCATTCATTCATTCATCATCTATACCCGCTTAGGACGGAGCCTATCCCAGCTGTCATAGGGTGAGAGGCAGGGGTACACCCTGGACAGGTCGCCACTCCATCGCAGGGCTGACACAGAGAGACAGACAACCATTCACACTCACACCTACTGCCAATTTAGAATCGTAGAACCTAATCTCCTAGGAAAAAAAGGGACATCTGCCTCTCTTCATACCTTGAGGGAGGGTGTCAGACCCAGCTGGTATGTCAAAGCTAACGTTCTAGTTTGTGTCAACAATAATCAACGATAGGACCTGAGCGTGAACTTGAAATCTGTCAGCAAGATAAAGATTTATAACATGTGCAGTTTTGTTCTAGAAAACAATAAAAAAAAATGTCCAAATATAGAAATGTTCACTTGATTTTGTCAAACATATATATACATATAACTAGCAACAGTAACCATGATATATAATAAAACAATCTATGTGATGTACACCAAAAGGTGATGGAAACATAAGTGATCTTGTCAGAGGGGGACAATGCTTGAAAACAACACCTATTGGTAATTTAGGGTACAATTAAGACAATTTTAAAAATACAAGAAAGCAGTGAATGTCTCGATATTTACATCACAGAGCAGGTGAGGCATTATGAATGGGCGGCAGTCAGACAGACAGAAAGAGGAGACATTATTTTGTTTTTATTGTTGTATTCTGTCTAGGGGCCAGAGGACAAAGCACCCATCTTCCTGCTTTTTCCAAGCAGCCACAGAAACCAATCAATGGAAGGTCTTATTAACAACTTGTCAAACAGACCATAAGGTGGAAAAAGGACAAAATAATAAAAACAACACATCTACATACAGAAGGAACCAAACTAACCTAACTCAATAAAATACAATAAAACCAAAACACAAGATCTTACCCCGCTGTCTAATATAAAAAAGGGGAAAACCTGCATAAAGAAGAGGGCAAGATCACCTCGACATGACGTCCAATCATTCTGTCTGAAGGTTCCCAGGCACCCAGGTCATGGTATATCCAAAAACCAAGCTGTGACAAGGTCTACTGGACTTGCTGGGTTTCTTGAAGACATTTTTCCAGTCATCCAAGTAGATTTTTCATTTCTAAATGACCGGTTGATGGGGAGATGGGGCTTGACTATGCTCTATTAATGACCAGGTACTTACCTGTAAGTGGAGGAAGCTGTATTGATCCTGTTTTCCTTTAAGGACAACAACTTAAACGTGATAGCCAGAGAAGATGGATGATTTGAAAGAGGAGTGAAGGAAAACAACTATGTCAGATTGGAAAAGCCTTTTTTTCTGAAGAGGGGAGATGGACTGAGATATAATCTGCCATCAACATCCGTCCTCAAAACGTTTCACGCCCAATCAAACCTTGAGACAGTGGGGTCGTTAGAGGACCATTCACTGGAAAAGGGGGGGGGGAAAGGAGTTTTCTCCGATTACAGGCAAGTATTTGGTCATTAACAAACCGTAGTCGTGTGAGTTTCTGATTGGGAACAAATCCAAAAACACCACCAGTCTTTTAGTCCAGTTGCCTTGGTTACAGTTTGTTTTTTTTGGATACCAAAACATTCCACAAATTATGGACGATCTTAGGCACGATTCATACAATTCTGAGATCCAAAGGAGTTGATAAATGCCCTTTTTGATGAAGGTGTAATAAGGGCAGTATGCTTCTTTCGTGATGAAGCAGGTGGGCAGATCCTTGTCCCAACTTCTAAGCTCCGCTAGAAGGACGTGGAGTAGTGGCATTTTCCTTTTGTGCACATAAATATACAGACCTCTCCGTCATTTTAGCCTTTCACGTGAATATTTCGGTTTCCAAGCCATTGAGGGCATTTCTCAGAGCGTCCAAGTCTGGCAGCAGAACACGTGGCGACTCCTGGAAGATCCACCACATTGACAGCATGCGGTGGAGACACCCGTGTGATTTCACAGCCTCTCCGCACTGACAGTTCCACTTTCCGGACGCCGAATCAAAGCTGACTCGAGTGCGACCAAATTTACACCAGCTGTCGCTTTTGTCGGTGTACACTGAAAAAAACATCGTTCTCTTGGAGTAGCCCATATCCCCGTAAAGAATAGGGTAAACCGTGTCTACTCCATTTTCAACTGCAGTGCCATGTAATAACTCGCACTGTTCACGCCACTCTTTTGTAATAAGTTCTTTCTGTTCCATCTCCTTCAAAGACTCCAGTGTCAGCGTGGCAGGTGGTGTATATGACTTTACATATCGTGTCCTCATGAGGTGTTCACACTCTTTGGATGGGTTTCCTGATAATCTTCCAGCCTTCATGGACTCCTGGCAGCTGTCAATTTCACAGCCAAAGGCCGGCGGGCTTGTCGATTTTATAACATGGATGGGAAAGAGGGGGCCGTGGTCATATCGAGGCGTAACAAATACACCGCTGTGGCGATCGACGCAGATGATGGGGACGCTGCTTAAATCGTGCACATCTCTCTGGTGCCTTCTCAAATTGTTCGACGCGTTGAAAGTGGAATCGCAGTGTGGACACGAAAACAAGCCGAGAGCAGGTCTCTTGGTGTGAGGGCTCCTGTCACGAGTGTTTTCGCCCCTTGAGTGTGTGATGTAATTTCCCCCTGTGAACAATACAAGGGCTATGTTAGTTTACTTACTCAAGGACACACTCGAATATCAAATGACAACAAAAACACAGACAACACAACACAGAATGATATCATTAAAGGTTGGAGTCTAGAGTCAGGCTGGAGTCAACGTATCACCTGCTAAGAAAGCTCCCACTCTCAGCCGTGTGTTTTATCTGGTGGTAACTCAACCTCGGGAATCCGATCACAAATGGCCAGCTTTAAGTACCCATGTACACACCTGGCATTAAAAAGCATCTCCATATGCTTCCCCAGCCAGCACTTGAGATTTGACCTCAGTTTCAATGCTCTATGTAAATAATAGAAATAAACGCCATGATCATTTGCAGTGCAGTAGAATATTATAAGTGCGTCTGTCTCTAACGGGTCACTACCGCAATCAGAACTGTTTGTTGTGAGTGCGTCGTAACATGGGGACATGATGCATATTCTGGAACAAGTTGTGACGTCCCTCTCACTCCCTGCTATCATGTGCATTATGATTGATTTACGTCCGCTCTGATGTATTAATTCATTAAGAATACAGTTATTTTAGAGACCTGCACAAAGCTCAGGTTATAACTCAAACCATGAAATCACTTACTGTGCCTTTTCCTTTTCTAGCAATCATTTATAATAGCGGTGATGTGTTTTTCTGTGTTTCTCTGACAGAATGAGGCAAAACTCAAGTTGCGTAAGGGGCACCCTTGTTGAGCATTCGGTCTTTAATGTGACTCAGGACGCGTTCTGTGTTCACACTGGCAAATTACTCCGGTCTGATGCATCCCAGACCACTGTGAAATGAAGACTGAGATAGGATCACTCTGGGTGTGTTCGCACTTATACTCTAAGCTGGTCACTTGTGATCTGATGCAGATGCAAGGTCTAAATGTAGTATTTACTAAAAATGCTCTTGAGACTCTGCTTGCTTTCCGCAGTGTTACTGCTGCACTTCCTGATTTCCAAAACTACAGATTGAGCCAAGGTCAGTGCAAAAAGTTGGAGTTGGAGTTTTTGACAGCCCTATCCTGAAGATAATGTCACGGTGAAGTCTAGGAGCAGACATCATGGAAATGTTAATACAGCTACATCATTCTGAAACAGAGTGTAATGCCATACCTTTATTCTTCTCAGCAGTAATCCCTGTAAACACAGATCAAAAAGAGTTACATGAAGAGATTAAATGTACTATAAACTGGCATACTGATGATCCAAAATACAGTCTTACCGTGTATAACTTTCAAGTGTTTTGTAAAATTAAAATTCCTTGATAACGATCGAGATTCACAGAAAGGACAGTGGTAATGACTCCTTTTAGAATTTGTAGATGCATCCTCGCAGAAGCAAGCGACCATAAACTTTACTGTGGAAGAAAATTAAAAAATCATTTCCCAACACTGTTTTCTGTTTACATGCTACACAATCGTGACTGTGTCATACCTTTGCCTTGATCTGAGAAATAGACAGCCTGTTTGAGGTGTTTTTTTCGTAGGTGCTCCTCATTGGCCAGTTGTTTGGTCCGACAGAATACACACTTCTCAGCAGTGCAGGACAAAAATGTGTTCAGGTCTTCAAAAGCTTGATGAGAACCTGCAACAGCCACAACTTTTAGTCGTTTAAGGGACTGATAAGCCTCAGCAATGACTTCAAACACACACACAAGAAAGACAAGACCATTTCTGATGTAGCCTAACCTCCATGCAGTCAAATCTATTTGGCCCCAAATATCTTAATTATCAAGTTAAATCTTATTAGTCAGGAAATTGATACTTGTCAGCGTTGTCAACATCTGAACAGAAATATTGCAACTGATGCCTGAACAAAATCTTCAGTCTAATCACATTATTACATGTAATCTGACTTTGCCCATTCCATAACTAACAGATCAGTGAAAAAAAAAGTGTGCCAGCAAGACTTACCAGCCGCGTTTTTTGAACCATTCTGTCCATCAGTGCACTTCATGGATGTGCTGCTTAAGCTGTGCGCTTCACTCTGGTGTCTGCTTAAATGGTCTGCTTCACTGAAGGTGGAATCACAGTGTGGACACAGAAACAGGCTTTCAGCAGGACTCTTGATGTGAGGGCTCATGTCACGAGTGTTTTTGTCCACCGAGAGGCTTCTGTCCTTTTCCCCTGTGAAACATATAAGGGCTACATTAGGTTTACACTCAAATATCAAATAGGGTAAAACTAAAATATATATACAACAACCACAGTGCACCCCTAAAAGTTCTACATTTCTGCATAAAATTAACCAAAATTACATATCTGGGTGGTGCAAAAGTAAGTACATCTCATTGGAAGTTCATGTCAGCGGTAAAAGGTTACAACACCATCTCTAAAGAGTTTGGAATCCACAGTCAGACAGATTACGAACAAGTGGAGGAGAGTTAAGACGACTGTTACCCTCCACAGAAGTGGTCGACCAACAGAGATCACTCCAAAAGCAAGACCCATAATAGTCTGAGAGGTCACAAAGGAACCCAGGGTAACTTCTAAGCAACTAAAGTCCTCTTTCAAATTTGCTAATGTTAATGTTCATGAATCCACCATCAGGAGAACACTGAACAACCATGGTCTATGAGACAGTTGCTGCATCTGGACCAGGACGGTCTCATCATTCTGAAACAGAGTGTAATGCCATACCTTTCTTCTTCTCAGCAGTAATCCCTGTAAATACAGACCATAAAGAGTCACATTAAGGGCATCACAGAGATGAGATGTACTAATACCTGGAATAATGATGATCCAAAATACAGTCTTACCGTGTATAAGTTGCAAGTGTTTTGTAAAAATGAAATTCCTTGATAACGATCGATATCCACAGAAAGGACAGTGGTAATGACTCCTTTTAGAATTTGTAGATGCATCCTTGCAGAAGCAAGCTACCACAAACTTTACTGTGGAAAAGAGATAACAAATCATTTCCCCAACACTATGTTTTCTGTTTACATGCAGCATTGATTAGCCATAATCGTGACTGTGTCATACCTTTGCCTTGATCTGAGAAATAGACAGCCTCTTTCAGGTGTTTTTTTCGTAGGTGCTGCTCATTGGCCAGTTGTTTGGTCCGACAGAACACACACTTCTCAGCAGTGCAGGACAAAAGCGTGTCCAGGTCTTCAAAAGCTCGATGAGAACCTGCAACAGCCACAACATTTAGTCATTTAAGGGACTGACTTCATTCACCAGGCTGTCAGGAAGCTGAACTCTGACCACTACCTCGCCCCCTACACACAAGGACTCTACTTCATCTGTTTTTGCATTTAAGCTACTTCATCACTATATTACAATCTGCAATCTGTCCTGCACCTTACTGTACATTTGCACTACTGTCCATGAACATTTCAACAGGCTGCTATTTTATTGCACTATCGCCACCGTGCACATAGGTTGATTTCATTTTTCTAGAGTGTTTATTTTATATCTGTCCTGCTTCTTTGATGTTGAGAAACAGTTTTTTGATTCTTTTGTACGTCCCGAGAATAGAGAACTGACAATTAAAAAGATCTTTCAGTCTTAAATCCTTGAATAAGCCTCAGCAATGTAGTAAAAGTAAAAAAAATACTTTTTTGCAAATTTCTAAATGTGTGCAAGCAAGACTTACCAGCCGTGTTTTTTGAACCATTCTGGCCATCAATGCACTTCATGGATGTGCTGCTTAAGCTGTGTGCTTCACTCTGGTGTCTGCTTAAATGGTCTGCTTCACTGAAAGTGGAATCACAGTGTGGACACAGAAACAGGCTTTCAGCAGGACTCTTGATGAGAGGGCTCCTGTCACGAGTGTTTTTGTCCACTGAGAGGCTTCTGTCCTTTTCCCCTGTGAAAAATACAAGGGACACATTAGGTTTATAGTCAAATATCAAATGGGGTAAAAAGTGCACCCCTAAAAGTTCTACATTTCTGCTTAAAATGAACCAATATTACATATCTGGGTGGTGCAAAAGTAAGTGCATCTCATTGGAAGTTCATTTCAAGGTAAAATTAAGAGTGCATCTGTTCAGACAATGTAGTGAGACTCGGGAGTTGTTTGTTGCCCTGTTTGGTTAAAAAAAAAAAAAAAAAAAAAGTCAGGTATCACAGCCTGATCTCCAAAACACATGTTTGTGAAAGGGTACGATAACACGGAAAAAGGAGCTTCCTGAGGACCTCAGAAAAAGAGTTGTTGTTTCTCATCAGACTGGAAAAGTTTAAAAAACCATCTCTAAAGAGTTTGGAATCTACAAACCCACAGTCAGACAGATTACGAACAAGTGGAGGAGAGTTAAGTCTCCACAGGAGTGGTCGGCCAACAAAGATCACTTCAAAAGCAACACGAATAATAGTCAGAGAGGTCACTGAGAAACCCAGGGTAACTTCTAAGCAACTAAAGTCCTCTCTCACATTGGTCTAATGTTAATGTTCATGAATCCACCATCAGAAGAACACTGAACAACCATGGTGTATGTGACAGAGTGGCAAGAACAAATGTCCTTGTTTGGGACAGTCTCATCATTCTGAAACAGAGTGTAATGCCATACCTTTCTTCTTCTCAGCAGTAATCCCTGTAAATACAGACCATAAAGAGTCACATTAAGGGCATCACAGAGATGAGATGTACTAATACGTGGAATAATATTGATCCAAAATACAGTCTTACCGTGTATAAGTTGCAAGTGTTTTGTAAAAATTAAATTCCTTGATAACGATCGATATCCACAGAAAGGACAGTGGTAATGACTCCTTTTAGAATTTGTAGATGCATCCTTGCAGAAGCAAGCGACCACAAACTTTACTGTGGAAAAGAGATAACAAATCATTTCCCAACACTGTTTTCTGTTTACATGCTGCACAATCGGGACTGTGTCATACCTTTGCCTTGATCTGAGAAATAGACAGCCTGTTTGAGGTGTTTTTTTCGTAGGTGCTCCTCATTGGCCAGTTGTTTGGTCCGACAGAACACACACTTCTCAGCAGTGCAGGACAAAAACGTGTTCAGGTCTTCAAAAGCTCGATGGGAACCTGCAACAGCCACAACTTTTGGTCATTTAAGGGACTGATAAGCCTCAGCAATGACTTCAAACACACACACGAGAGAGACAAGACCATTTCTGATGTAGCCTAACCTCCATGCAGTCAAATCTAATTGGCCCAAATATCTTAATTACCAAGTTAAATCTTATTAGTCAGGAAATTGATACTTGTCAGCGTTGTCAACATTTGAACAGAAATATTGCAATTGAAGTCTGGACAAAACTAACTTTGCCCATTTCGTAACTAACAGATCAGTAAAAAAAATTCTAAATGTGTGCAAGCAAGACTTACCAGCCACGTTTTTTGAACCATTCTGTCCATCAATGCACTTCATGGATGTGCTGCTTAAGCTGTGCGCTTCACTCTGGTGTCTGCTTAAAGGGTCTGCTTCACTGAAGGTGGAATCACAGTGTGGACACAGAAACAGGCTTTCAGCAGGACTCTTAACGTGAGGGCTCCTGTCACGAGTGTTTATGTCCACTGAGAGGCTTCTGTCCTTTTCCCCTGTGAAAAATACAAGGGACACATTAGGTTTATGCTCAAGTATCAAATGGGGTAAAAAAGTGCACCCCTAAAAGTTCTACATTTCAAAAAGTGTATAATGACACGGATAAAGGAGCTTCCTGAGGACTTCAGAAAAAGAGTTGTGTGTTGCTCATCAGACTGGAAAAGGTTACAAAACCATCTCTAAAGAGTTTGGAATCCATAAATTCACAGTCAGATAGATTACGAACAAGTGGAGGAGATTAAATACGGCTGTTACCCTCCACAGGAGCGGTCGACCAACAAAGATCACTCCAAAAGCAACACGATTAATAGTCAGAGAGGTCACAAAGGAACCCAGGGTAGCTTCTAAGCAACTAAAGTCCTCTCTCACATTGGCTAATGTTAATGTTCATGAATCCACCATCAGAAGAACACTGAACAACCATGGTGTATGTGACAGAGTGGCATGGACAAATGTCCTTGTAGCTGCATCTGGACCAGGACGGTCTCATTCATTCTGAAATAGAGTGTAATGCCATACCTTTCTTCTTCACAGCAGTAATCCCTGTAAATACAGACCAAAAAGAGTCACATTAAGGGCATCACAGAGATGAGATGTACTAATACCTGGAATAATGATGATCCAAAATACAGTCTTACCGTGTATAAGTTGCAAGTGTTTTGTAAAAATTAAATTCCTTGATAACGATCGATATCCACAGAAAGGACAGTGGTAATGACTCCTTTTAGAATTTGTAGATGCATCCTTGCAGAAGCAAGCTACCACAAACTTTACTGTGGAAAAGAGATAACAAATCATTTCCCAACACTGTTTTCTGTTTACATGCTGCAAAATCGTGACTGTGTCATACCTTTGCCTTGATCTGAGAAATAGACAGCCTGTTTGAGGTGTTTTTTTCGTAGGTGCTCCTCATTGGCCAGTTGTTTGGTCCGACAGAACACACACTTCTCAGCAGTGCAGGACAAAAACACGTTCAGGTCTTCAAAAGCTTGATGAGAACCTGCAACAGCCACAACTTTTACTCATTTAAGGGACTGATAAGCCTCAGCAATGACCTCAAACACACACACGAGAGAAACAAGACCATTTCTGATGTAGCCTAACCTCCATGCAGTCAAATCTAATTGGCCCAAAATATCTTAATTACCAAGTTAAATCTTATTAATCAGGAAATTGATACTTGTCAGCGTTGTCAACATCTGAACAGAAATTTTGCAACTGAAGTCTGGACAAAACTAACTTTGCCCGTTCCATAACTAACAGATCAGTAAAAAAAATAAAAATAAAAAACTACTTGCAAATTTCTAAAAGTGTGCCAGCAAGACTTACCAGCCATGTTTTTTGAACCATTCTGGCCATCAATGCACTTCATGGATGTGCTGCTTAAGCTGTGCGCTTCACTCTGGTGTCTGCTTAAATGGTCTGCTTCACTGAAGGTGGAATCACAGTGTGGACACAGAAACAGGCTTTCAGCAGGACTCTTGATGTGAGGGCTCCTGTCACGAGTGTTTTTGTCCACTGAGAGGCTTCTGTCCTTTTCCCCTGTGAAAAATACAAGGGACACATTAGGTTTATACTCTAATATCAAATGGGGTTAAAAAAATACAACAACAACAGTGCACCCCTAAAAGTTCTCCATAAAATGAACCAATATTTCATGTCTGGTTGGTGCAAAAGTAAGTGCATCTCATTGAAAGTTCATTTTAATGTCAAATTAGAGTGCATCTGTTCAGACAATGTAGTGAGACTCAGGTGTTGTTTGTTGCCCTGCTTGGTTTTTCATGGTGGTGTCTAGGAGCAGACGTTGTGAAGATATTATCTTAAGAAGTTAGCACGTCAATAAAAACAATCTGATCACAGCTACATCGTTCTGAAACCGAGTGTAATGCCATACCTTTCTTCTTCTCAGCAGTAATCCCTGTAAATACAGACCATAAAGAGTCACATTAAGGGCATCACAGAGATGAGATGTACTAATACCTGGAATACTGATGATCTAAAATACAGTCTTACCGTGTATAAGTTGCAAGTGTTTTGTAAAAATTAAATTCCTTGATAGTGATCGATATTCACAGAAAGGACAGTGGTAATGACTCCTTTTAGAATTTGTAGATGCATCCTTGCAGAAACAAGCTACCACAAACTTTACTGTGGAAAAGAGATAACAAATCATTTCCTCAGCACTATGTTTTCTGTTTACATCCTACATTCATTGATTAACCACAATTGTGTCATACCTTTGCCTTGATCTGAGAAATAGACAGCCTCTTTCAGGTGTTTTTTTCGTAGGTGCTCCTCATTGGCCAGTTGTTCGGTCCAACAGAACACACACTTCTCAGCAGTGCAGGACAAAAACGTGTTCAGGTCTTCAAAAGCTCGATGGGAACCTGAAACAGCCACAACTTTTACTCATTTTAGGGACTGATAAGCCTCAGCAATGACCTCAAACATATACAACAAGACCATTTGCTGTTATGGTTCTGCTTTCTTCTTTAGTTTAGCATGCCAGTAAAAACAATCTGATCACAGCTAGATTATTTTGAAACAGAGTGTAATGCCATACCTTTGTTCTGTTCAACAGTAATCCCTGCAAATGCAGATTAAAAAGAGTCATAAGAAGGGCATCACAGGGATTAGATGTACTAATATCTCCCATACTGGCAATACAAAACACATTCTTACCATGTATAACTTGCAAGTGGTACTTCAATTTGAAATTCCTTGATCGATATTCACAGAAAGGACAGTGGTAATGGCTTGTTTTAGAATTTGTAGATGCATCCTTGCAGAAGCAAGCTACCACGAACTTTTCTGTGAAAAAAAAGAATTACAGATCATTTCCCCAACACTATGTTTTCTGTTTACATGCTACAGTCATTGACAAACCACAATGGTGACTGTGTCATACCTTTGCCTTGATCTGAGAAATGGACGGCCTCTTTGAGGTGTTTGTTTCGTAGGTGCTCCTCATCGGCCAGTTGTTTGGTCCCACAGAACACACACTTCTCAGCAGTGGAAGATAAAAAAGTGTTCAGATCTTCAAAAGCTGGATGGGAACCTGCAACAGCCACAACTTTTAGTCATTTAAAGGACTGATAAGCTTTGACAACGGCCTCAAACACACACAATAGAGACAAGACAATTTGCTGGCATGTTTCTGCTTTCTTCTTCTTCGTCTTTTGCTTTTTCTTTGGGGATTTTTGGCAGTTTTGATGCTACAGGGCGTATTACTGCAATCTGCAGGAGCAAATGTTTTCCTTAAGCAATTTTTGACAGGCCTAACCACAAGCTGATGTCACAGTGTAACCTAGGACCAGACAATAAAAACAATCTGATCACAGCTACATCATTCTGAAACAGAGTGTAATGCCATACCTTTGTTCTGTTCAACAGTAATCCCTGTAAATACAGATCAAAAAGAGTCACATTAAGGGCATCACATAGATTAGATGTATTAATACCTGGCATACTGATATTCAAAAAACACAGTCTCACCGTGTATAACTTGCAAGTGGTACTTGAAATTGAACTTCGCTGATCGATATTCACAGAAAGGACAGTGGTAATGACTCCTTTTAGAATCTGTAGATGCATCCTTGCAGAAGCAAGCGACCACAAACTTTTCTGTGGAAACAAAATAACAAATTATTTCCCCAACACTTTGTTTTGTGTTTACATGCTGCACTGATTAACCACAGTATAGTGACTGTGTCATACCTTTGCCTTGATCCGAGAAATAGACAGCCTCTTTGAGGTGTTTGTTTCGTAGGTGCTCCTCATCGGCCAGTTGTTCGGTCCCACAGAACACACACTTCTCAGCAGTGGAAGACAAAAACGTGCTCAGGTCTTCTAAAGCTGCAACAGAAACAACTTTTAGTCATTTAAAGGACTGATACGCTTCAGCAATGGCTTCAAACACAAACAACAGTGTGTTTTCTATGTATTAGTGGCCCATAGTTGCTTTAAGAGTGAATCAGTAGCCTTTGTCTGGGCTACATTAGTTTCATAAGACAATAATTAAATCGTTTTAGTAAAAACGATACTTTCCAGTGTTGTCATTTCAGCATTTGAACAGAAATACTACAGATTAAGTCCGGCCTTTTCAGTCCAATCAGATCTGTTCGTGTAATTTGACTATTCCCATTCAATAACTGGCGGATTAATTAAAAAAAACAACGCGTGCAAGGAAGACTTACCGGTCATGTTTTCAAAACTTAAAGAAATAATAACTTCCGCTCGTAACTCGTGAACGCGGCGTTACGACAGATGAAGTCGTAAACACAAAACGCTTTACGTTCAGAACGTTTACGTAGCAGCTAGCAAGCTAACAACAAGATAACTTAACGAGGTAAATGTAAAATGCGTAACGAAAAGAGTATGCCCGAGGGAATATAAGTGTTTTACTCGTGTATATTATAAAAATATAAATAAACCTCTATACACCGAAACTGTAAGTTGAAAATAAAGCCCGGTGGCAAACATGATGGCAACTTTATAACAGGGGGAACACATTCTGTCACAATCTGTTCACTACTGTCACTTGTTTAAACACAGCAAACTATTTATTAGAAAATCAGTTAGATTTTAGATCAATTAGAAACAATAACACGGAAAACAGATATTAAAAAAAGATGAAATAGTGCTGAGTATTTTTATAAACACACATAAACAGTACAATGATAAATCAAGATATGTAGTAAAAATCTAAATGTAATACAATACACAAAATATTGAGGAATAACATCATATGATAGGCTTAATTTAAGTAATTGAATAAAAGTGTCTTTATTATCTGACAATCCAACAACCAGGTTCATGATGGAACCAGCTTCCACGGACATTATATGATATCTATAAAGGAAATAAAAAAATGACCAACTTTTTTATAATATCTTTAATAATATGAAGGGATGTTTTCTGTAAGCTTCTGTCTGAGAGCTGGCAACGATCTAAAGTTACCAGTTAAACAGACTTCATTCAAGATGGAGATAAAGTTCCACCAAATCTGTTTATTTAGCTCTTTCGCCACCGTGTGTTTAGGTGAGTTCGGATTTGGCCTTAACTGTATTACTCAATTAGAATGAAATTGATGTAATAATGTAGCACATCCCACCGAAATCATGGTCAAACACTTCAAAAACTGGTGATTTTGGCTTTCATCAAACTCCAAAAGCAACGTAAGAGCTTTATCTTAAAAGTGACTCTCATTAAGGTAATTTTAACTTAATTAAAGAATAAGTTGGAAAAAGTTTTACATATATCACAAATCAAATTAATATTGTATTATGACAGTCAACCTTGTACCCTCTTGGGGGGTTGCTGCCACATTAACTGTTGCTTATACATTAACCGTTAACAGCACATTCTCTTTTATACCATTTGCATTTTTAGTTTTCTTTTTGTGTAAGGATGGGTAAGGATTTCCAAAAGTCATTTCAAAATTTCAAGTTATCTTGTCAAAACATGGAAGTCAAACCTCTACACAATAAAGGTAACAAGACAACTGTTAAACAAGGTCTAGGGCTAGGCAATAATTTGGTTATCTACAATTTGGTTATCTACAAATGCCATTATCAGTAAAATAAGACCTAAACGGCACTTTTTTTCAGCAGAATCAGCATTTCTCCTTTACAAAACGACAAAAAAAAGAGATGCAGACAGTTTAAATTTTGGGCTTCGTGACTCCCCGTACAACCTTTGTGTCGGGTAGGCTGTATAATAAACTGGTACGCGCGAAACGACCAAAACATTTCGCTCTGAACGCGCGTCCATCGTGTTACGTTCGGGGAGGGGGCGGGGCCAAGGGGAGGCAACTCGACACGCGAACGGATTCTGACACAAGACCGGAAGTCCTTTTTTAACGTCCCGTTCTCTTTTTTTTTTAATTATTAAATTAAATGAAATTATTATTATTATTATTTTTGGAAAATCGTCGTATATTGCTTAAAATCAACACCATACATTTTGACGACTGTACTCTTGATATAACAAAAAATGTTTGTTATTATTTTTACGCGGAAGGTCAAAGGTTACTAACAAAATGGCGGAACACAGTGGAACCGCGGTGAGACCGCTTTGAGCAGCCGGACGGAGAAGATATATCTGGATATTTCGGTGCACAAGGAGTGGAGCTGTTATTCGGCGGACCTGTTATCTACTTCTGCTGCTCATGGCCAACTTATATTTAGGAATGCATCCGCAGGGTTTGCAATGAACACACTCCACATCATACTCCCGGAGGATACTGAAGACACAGCTATCAGTTCAACGGCGGGCTCAGTGCTGATTCACGAATTCGACTCCAATCCTCTTTAAACTATTGGATATAAAGCCGTAGTACCTGTGTGGATTGGAGGGATCCTTTACGACATTTGCATGAAGTTGGTTCTTGTGCTAAGAAGGTAGCCCAGCACTGTGGTGGAAAGGGAAGCATCACGTAGCAGAGTTATGGCTTTTTGAAACTTCAGTCCGAACACAATAACAGGCAACCAGCATGAACAGGAAGAAGGATAAAGGATTTGAGAGCCCACGTCCATTTAAATTATAAGTATTTTAGTACAATTAATTTGACTGAATGCAGTAAATGATTGTAATAACTGTGTTATGCTACTTCAAAGTAATAATAATGTTATCCTGTCAATGCTTTTACGACCCACCAGGTGGTGTGCATCAACAACATCAACTTCCAGAGGAAATCTGTCATTGTGAGTACACCAGCTACAACCAAACACAAACCGGTAGTTATTCCGTGTTTAGACAGCAGCATTTAAGATGAAACAAGTGGGATTATCTTCAGCTTCAGGTGATTCATTGCAGGTATTTGTAAAATGTCTATGAAGGTTCTCAGTCATCCAGATCATGGTGTATCCAAAAGCACTAAAGCAGGTCGACTGGACTTGTAGGGTTTGTTGAAGACGTTTCCTCCAAGTAGCTTCTTCAGTTTTGAAGGACTGATTCTGGGATCAGAAACTCACATGAGGAATGAATGAATGAATGAATGAATGAAACCTTTATTGATCCCACACTGGGGAAATTACTAGTGTCTGGAGCCTCCGACAGTGTTGTAGTACCATTCATTGGAGAAAGAGGACAGGGGCAAACAGTCATGTCAGGGTCCAACACTCGTCTTGTGATCATCATCCAAGAAGCTACTTGGATGAAACATTTCCAACACACTGTACAAGTCCTGCTAGAGTTTTTGGAAGTATTTGTAAAGGTGAACCAGGCCTGTGTGTCAGTCTTAAGTTAAGCACAAGTCACCAGGATGTGTAAAGACTGTTTTACGACATGGGCTTCTGGTTTGAGTTTCTAATCCTCGGTTGACGACTCCAGTTAATTTTCGCCTCCTTCTTTCTAGGGCTATGTCGAGCTCACCATTTTCCCCACGGTGGTCAACCTGAACAGGATCAAGCTCAACAGCAAACAGTGCCGCATCTACAGGGTCCGAGTCAATGAGCTCGAAGCCCCGTTCATCTACAATGATCCCACTCTGGAGGTGTGCCACCATGAGTCCAAGCAGTAAGTATATCAGTGCTCTGCGTCTGTTTTTATTGCGGGTTTCACAGAAAAAACTTTGTGTCGTAGGGTGGCTAATAGTCGGTGACTAAAACAACTGAAAGCACCAAAATAGCTGCAGGTCGGAAATGAATTTGACAACAACAAAAACCCTCAGTTCAAAATTTCTGCTTTTGTTTAATCTCTGAATATAAACTTAAACTTCAGTCTAATATTTGAGGTAGGCTAATCTAAAGTGTATTTAATGCAGCAGGATTACATTAATTCTAAGGTTAAAAATAACTGGATTTAACAAATCTGTGTTATTTCTTAAGAAGGGAAAGTATGAGGTCATTTCTTTGCATTTATTTCTTCAATTGACACTTCTATCTCTACATAACCTTCCCCTGGGCTGAGTATATCATTATCAACACTCCTGTCTGTCTTCTTTAAGAGGAGCCGCATGGTAGCAGTCAGATACTTTCATCTAAAAGTCTAATGTGTGTCTACACAGGAGGAACCTCAACTATTTCTCAAGTGCCTACACAGCAGCAGTGAGCGCCGTGGACCCTGACGCAGGACATGGGGAGCTGGTCATCAAAGTTCCCTCTGAGCTCTGGAAGCAAGGAGACGGTGAGATCGTACCCACTGAAATGTAAAAGCCACACGTAGTTATTTTGTTTCATTGACTTTGGAAAGAGCAAGAGCCGGAATATGAGAGTGCGTTTTATTGCCAATCCAAGATATTGCTCAACCGCCTTCGCCAGATTGTTAAAAATGTTCTAAAATAAAAAGTCATCCTCTGATAATCTGAGTTGATATGACTGACAAACCAAGTTTTTCGTTAAATGAGTGAAAAGTTTCTGCGTTTAGATTATCGACAGATATGGAACGGTAAGATCATGACTGACGTGTCAGCCTTTTCATGTTTTGTTTCTCCAGATTTGAAGGTGTTGAAGGTCTACATAGAGTTTTCTCTGGACCAGCCGAAAGGGGGCCTCCACTTTGTTGTTCCTGATGTGGAAGGAAGCATGGCGGAGAGAGGAGCCCACGTCTTCTCCTTTGGATACCAGAACTCCACAAGGTCTGGAAACAAGGACTAATAGGCAGCTTAGACTTGAGTTGACCCTAGCGCCATAGCCTGACGTGCACCTCCCCAGAAATGTACCTACGCGCTGCAGCGCCACGGTTCAAATAAACAAAACTATTTCTTGTCGTCTTCCTTTTGTATTTAAAGGAATTCCAGTTAAAAGGAAAACAGTTCATGTCTTGATGCTACATATTTCTTCAAACCATTGTCTGTACTAAATTCTATATCCTGTGTGTTCATCTGATCATCTCCTGCTCCAGATTCTGGTTCCCCTGTGTGGACTCCTACTCAGAGCTGTGTACGTGGAAGCTGGAGTTCACCGTGGATGCGTCTATGGTGGCGGTGTCTTGTGGGGATCTGGTGGAGACCATCTACACCCACGACATGAGGAAGAAGACGTTCCACTACCTCCTGCCCATCCCTACCGCGGCCCCCAACATCTCCCTGGCCGTGGGGCCCTTTGAAATCCTCGTCGACCCCTACATGCACGAGGTGGGTTTGAATGATGAATTAAAACTCCAAAAACTGCTTAGTTGAAAACAATGTCCCTATTCTTTTTACCGTGCAGTCTAGCCTTTAGTGATGAGTTGCAGTGATTCGTGTACATCCCTGTCACAAACACTGTTAAAGAAAGTGTGTCATATTCAGAGATGGCTTTAGAGAATATGTAACAGACCTTTATGAGTCACTCTTCAAGGCAACATGTTTCATCTTTAATAGGACAGAGAGGCCAAGGGTCACATGTATAAACGCAAGCATGCATAAACATTTCCTCACGTGTTAACTATATTTTTTAAAAGAATAATGATGAGGTTATACGTTTTATCCAAACTTGTTTAAACAGTTTTTACTGCATTTCAGCCGTGTTGAACTGTTTATTGTTGTATTTTTTACCAATGACCACTAGATGTCCCTAAACACAAGGTCGCAGATTTGAGTTCATGTTTCCTTCCCTACAGAGTAACAGTATACACCAATCAGCCACAACATTATGACCATTGACAGGAGAAATAAATAACATTGACCATCTTGTGACAATACAGTGTTCTGATGGGAAAATTTTGGACCTGGCCTTCATTCATGTGGATGTTACTTAGACATGTAGCACCCACCTAGACCAAACCAGGCACCCCCACCCCATAGCAATGACACTCCTTGATGACAGCAGCCATCCCCAGCAGGATGCAGCCTGACACAGGCACACACACAAAAACGGTTTAGGAACAACTAAATCCCAAACTGATCAAGTATTTGTGGGATGATCCACAGAGGCCCCTCCCCTCAAAGGCCCCCCATTAACAACATCCTGTTACCAGACACCACAGGACACCCTCAGAAGGCCCATGTCCATTCTCTGATGAGTCCCAAGTGTTTTGGAGGCACAAGGGAGACCTACACAATATTAGGAAGGTGGTCATAATGTTATGCCTGACCGGTGTAATGGTATAACGGTATGCTGTAAATAAATATTGCTCATTGTGCTCTCCACTCTCAGGTCACTCACTTCTGCCTGCCCCAGCTGCTCCCTCTGCTCAAACACTCCATGTCCTACCTGCACGAGATTTTTGAGTTCTACGAGGAGATCCTGACGTGCCGATATCCTTACGCCTGTTTCAAGACCGTCTTTGTGGATGAGGCCTACGTCCAAGTGTCTTCCTGTGCATCTATGAGCATCTTTAGGTAAACCGTGTGTCATTTAGGGGCGATTTTCCCCGATTCCATTTGCCATTCCAACTGAAACTTGGAAAAAAACTTTCTGTCTTTCAGCACCAACCTGCTGCACAGCGCTATGATCATAGACCAGACCCCACAGACTCGCCGATGTCTGGCTCAGGCCTTGGCTCAGCAGTTCTTTGGCTGTTTCATCTCCAGGATGTCATGGTGAGACTTTGAAAGTGTAGCAAAGCAAATAGCAGAGACACAAGGTGTAAGTCCACAAAGTCACGTTTACTGTTTAGAGCAGGTGTGTCAAACTCATTTTAGTTCAGGGGCCACATCAAGCCCAATATGATCTGAAGCGGGCCCGACCAGTAACATAATAGCATAATAACCTATAACTCCAAATTTTTCCCCTTCGTTTTGGTGCAAAGAACTACATTATGAACTATGAACATGTTTACATTTAATGAACTATCCTTTTACAAAACATTTTATGAACAACCTGAAATTTCTTGAGAATTAAAAGTCTAATTTCAGTGCATTGCTGCCATGTGTTGTTTAGTTCTGGCACTCAGTGTTGTGTTATGTCCCAAACTCTGACTAAAACAGCGCAACCCTTAAGGCTATTACAATCAGAATGAGAAGCGAGAAGTTTGTTCTTGCAGCTTGTTCTTGACACATCAACCGGGGCAGAACTTTTTTCTCGTGTGATGTCCGGTTACTTTTCTGTGATTGGTCAGAAATTGGAGTGGGTGTGGTTAATGCAGAAAAGCGGAAATGCTAGCGGCCACTAGCTTTGAGCTCCCAGATGCTAATATTCGTAGTGTGGTCGCTAATCTCTCCTGGGTAGAGATCGGCATATTGTGTGTGGGTGCATGCTGAATGAACGCCGTGATCCAACGGACATGGTCGTCAAATTGACTGGCCAAGTGGCCTTAGTGCATGTGACATATATTGCAGTGGGAGGGGCCTATTTGGACTTCCCTGGAGTTCAGCACTTGAGTTTCTCGTTAAATATAAATTGGCCAAAACAAAACTTTTTTCTCGTTCTCTTAAGAGAGAGAACAAATTTCTCGCTTCTCGTGGAGTATGTAACAAGCTTTAATGGACAAATTAGCTACAGAACTTTGCAAATTCATCCCACTGGCCTGACCGGACCGTCTGGCAGGTTTTGGCCCTCAAGCCTTATGTTTGACAACCCTGGTTTAGAGCCTCCGTCTATAGAGAACTTTGCCGACAGTAGCTGTTGGCAGTGTCGATCTGGTTGTACACTATCTGGGCGCAATCAGAACATACACAGAGCTTCTTACAGCAGCACTGGATTAGCAGCTGCACTGATAGATGATGCATATATATTTTACAACATCCCTGAAACATGCTTTATCACTTTGCATCAGGTTGGCATTAATTAAAGAGTGCTACTTAGTCCTTCTGAGTGCATTGCTGTTTAGGAGAGACTGTCCGAAACTGTGCGTTGTCACCCCAGTTTGTACAAGAGACAGCAGCGTTTGCGTTTAGATGTGATGGCACCAGTTTTTCCTGTAAGAACTTGTTACTCCAAAGCTTTCAGAGACACGACACGATTAGCCTCTGAGGCCTCATTATCATGCAATGGAAAGGAACTGTCATTATTGTTTGGAATCATACTCACTTAACACGCAAACCACTTGCAAGAGCTCTCGCATTCTGGTCTTTGGTCCTCAGACGTTTTCATGAGGTGGCGATGAGAGATTTACAACAGAACTCCGCTATTTTCTCAGCACCGAGAGTCAGAAGTCGGGCCAGCCCTGGCCCGGGTGGCCGTGTGTATTCACTAACATGATGGATCGTTTTCTGCTCAGCAACTTTTCTCGGCGTGGTCGGTGTCCGTGAGAGCGATTCAGATTCAGTTTGCTCGCGTCAAGAGGCCGATCAGTGCGACTTTAACGCTGGATAAAATATGCCCTCCTTTGCCTCCTCTTTCATCGCTCATTCACCTCCTTTCTCCTCGCTGACCTTTAAACACATGTCAGATGTGAGGCCTTGATTTGCTTATGTTGTTGAGCTGGCTGGTGTTGTGTAAGAAAAACCCTCAGGAAAACCAGATCTCTTTGATTTTTTTTTTTGCTGCCTGTTAGCAATTAATATGAGTGGGGGTTAACGGGGGCTTGTAATTGAAAACAGGCCAAGCTCGGTAGCCTCTTAGACATATAAATGACAAGAAAACTAGAGTAAAGTAAGTGAATTATTTATATTTAGAAAAATAAGATAAAGTTTTCTGATTCTTGTAGATCCTGAAGACCTTGTTGTATATCATGCTGTGTTTAAAAGAGCTTTCTGCACCCTGAAGCTGGGGCTCCCTTTACAGCTGTGAGGCTGAGATCATTGATATAAAGGAAATTCACAGCTTAGGACATAATATGATCCATAGAGGATCAGATCCTGTAAGGAAAACACACTACTACGGGCGATACACAGATGAAATCATCCTTCCAACATGAGCCAGACTGGATTTAGCTCAGTGTCAAGCGGTAAAACCACCAAGGTTGAATGAGCGTATTGTGTCCCTGCTTTTACAAGCCATTTAAACCCAAGCTGATAAATTTATGAGAGCAGCGAGCGCTGTGCCAAGTTCCATCCGAGGAGTGCCCCGAGGGTGAAATTACTATGATGAAGCAACTCAAGTGTGGCCTTAAATGATTTAAAAGGATTGTTCACAATAAAAGAACCGCGACCAGTGTGGGCTGAAAAAAAAAAAAAAAAAGGACAAACTAAAAGGGACAACCGCACATATCCCACTCCTCAGCATGTACCAAGAATGAGCTGAGGTGCTTGTTTTTAGACTATTTTAGACACTGGTCCCTCGTCTCAGCTGCCAGAGATCACATATTGAAGCTCATTTGCAGTCATTATGCTGTAATTCATTCTGGATTATTCCTCAATAGGTTGCTATAAACCTATAACACTCTTAAAACCCCTGCATGAAGTTTTGATGTTCGTAATCTCACTCTGCAATGACCTGATATGTTGCTGTTTCTTCTGAAGGGCCGATGAGTGGGTGCTGAAGGGAATCTCAGGCTACATCTACGGCCTCTATCTGAAGAAGACCTTTGGGGTCAACGAGTACCGGCACTGGATCAAGGAGGTAACGGTGTTAGTTTATCTTCTGATAAATATTTAAGTTTCTTTAAGCAAACCGGTTAGCAGAGGTAGTCGCGGCTGCCCAACCCCGTTTGGCCTTCGCAACTTCCAAACAAAGTGAAAAACTAAAAGCAAGGAGCGTCTTCTTTTGTGACATGCAGCCAACTGATTTCTGCAAAACATACACAGCATGTAATTGATTTGTCAGTTGCCAAATTGAGGTATGTTTCCTTTAAGGTAAAGTAAGGTGAGAAGAACTACATGAGGGTTTAAACCTTCTCTCACAGACAGTAGTCAGCTAATTGGTTAGTTGAGTGACAGAAAACTAATTGGTTTCTAGGTTATAAAATAATGATAATTTAAAAATGCTCAAAAAATGTTTTGATCTCTGCTTTTGGCTTCTCTTTTTAACATTAATATATAAAGTGCACGCCTTACTTTCATGTTGTGATCATATTTTTTGACTTTCTATGAAATTTGCACTTATTTTATATATTTTTTTCAATCAAAGCTCCTAAGCAACAAGTCAAATGTGCAGATTTTGAGGCTTTTCTTTATCATTTTCAGACTGAAAAGTGAATGTTTTCACGATCTGTTCAATAAAAATAATGAATTATCTTGGGCTTAGGGAGATAAAAGCTGTACTATACTACCATTAATAGAGAAAATGATGAAACTCTGCAAATTAGTGGATAATTAAGAGCCCTACGCGCCAGGGTTTTTTTTATTTTATTTATTCCCAAGCTTTTATAGATGGTAATATATTTTATTCTGTCGTTTCACAGGAGCTGGACAAGATCGTGGAGTATGAACTGAAAATGGGAGGGGTTCTGTTGCACCCCACCTTCAGCGGAGGCAAAGAGAAGGACAAGTAATGCACTAAAATTCAATTTAAATCACTATGGATTGATTATAGCAGTTTGCTTTTGTGTCATGCTGATCGAGCGTTGTCTCTCCAGTCCGACTCCCCACCTGCACTTCTCCATCAAACACCCCCACACGCTGTCCTGGGAGTACTATAAGATGTTCCAGTGTAAGGCCCACCTGGTGATGAGGCTGATTGAAAACAGGATCAGCATGGAGTTCATGTTGCAGGTCAGACACAGCCAGAATTTCTTTAAAGTTGATGTCACTGCTTTTTTCTTTTTGTTTTGTTTAAAACCGTTTTGCCGTTGCCCTTTCTGTTTAGGTGTTCAACAAGCTCCTGAGCCTGGCCAGTACAGCATCCTCTCAGAAGTACCAGAGTCACATGTGGAGCCAGATGCTTTTGTCCACTCACGCCTTCCTCAAATCCATCTCCAATGTCTCTGGCAAAGACATAGGCCCACTCATCAAACAATGGGTGTATCCTTTACCCGTAACGGGTCCCTGTTTGCAGACAAACATATTGATTCTTAGAAAGTTGGTTAAGACTGTAGGTTATCATTCAAAATGAAGCACTTGGCATGTTTCTAATGGCTTGGTAACTGCTTTAAAAAAATGGAAATACTTGAATAATCAAACTCTGAATTTAGAATAATTCATACAATCACACAAACTGTGTGTGTGTTACCAACAGTTGTTTCAAGTCTTAACTCTTCATATCCAGAGACCAGAGCAGTGTCGTGAAATTCTTTGGCAGCTTTGCCTTCAACAGGAAGAGGAACGTGTTAGAGCTGGAGATCCGTCAGGATTACACGTCATCTGGAACTCAGAAATATGTGGTGAGCCATCGGAGACAGTGCACCGATCAGGCATAACATTACGACCACTGACAGGAGCAGTGAATAACATTCACCATCTTGTGACAATACAATGTTCTGCTGGGAAACTTTTGGACCTGGCATGTAGCACCCACCTAGACCAGACCAGACCAGGCACCCTCACCCCATAGCAATGACACTCCTTGATGGCAGCAGCCATCCCCAGCAGGATGCAGCCTGACACAGGCACACACACAAAAACACTTTAGGAACAACTAAAAAAAACATGAAGAACAGCACAAGGTGTTGACCTGGCCTCCAAATTCACTAGATCCCAAACTGATTAAGTATCTGAGGGATGATCCACAGAGGCCCCTCCCCTCAAAGGCCCCCCCACTAACACCACAAGGTAGACCTACACAATATTAGGTCATAATGTTATGCCTGATCGGTGTACGTCGGATGTCTGTGGTAAATTCTATGTGTGAAAGAATTTAATCAAAACCCAGTTTCCAGTCCCTCCTCCTAAATAGTTCTGAATATTTTCCTGCAGGGTCCCATCAAGGTGACGGTCCAAGAGCTGGATGGGTCCTTCAACCACACGCTGCAGATAGAGGAGAACAGCCTCAAACATGACATCCCGTGCCACTCAAAGAGCAGACGGTACAGCATAATGCACAGCTTCGTTCTCTTAATCATCTTTGTTGTTTCTCTCTTTAGTAAAAGTTTTGAACTCTTCGTTTTCCAGAAACAAGAAAAAGAAGATCCCTCTGATGAATGGAGAGGAAGTTGACATGGATTTATCTGCAATGGAGTAAGACCACATTGTTTGCTGTCACCTGTCACTCAAACATTCAGTAACATTATATAGAGAGGTGTAGATATAGTCATAGTTTCAATACATCACAACATATCTGTCTTTCCTCTGCAGCGCTGACTCTCCTCTCCTCTGGATTCGAATCGACCCAGACATGTCCATCCTGAGGAAGGTGGAGTTCGAGCAGGCTGACTTCATGTGGCAGTATCAGCTGCGCTATGAGAGGGATGTAGTTGCACAGGTGGGCTAATGGCAAGAGTGCAGGCCTTTTCATATGAGCCAGCCTGAACACCTGCACAGGGCAGGATTTATTTTATTTATCTGCATCACAACTGAAGCAAAGTTATTCTCTTTTGCAACAATTCTATAGCTTTACATAGTACTGACTGATTGCAGCACATTTTCATTATCAGCTATAAAGTCACTCAAGTCATACAAAGAAATCTGAGATCATCAGATCAAGAAAGTCAGCAGTGCAACTGCATCTACTCTCTCTGTTAGGAGGAGGCCATCTCTGCGCTGGAAAAATTCCCAACTCCCGCCTCCAGACTGGCTCTGACTGACATCCTGGAGCAGGAACAGTGTTTTTACAAAGTCCGAATGCAGGCCTGCTTCTGTTTGGCTAAGGTACGTGCTACTGTATTTGTGTTTGTGTTTGGTTCAGCGCCACTAGAACAGTCATTTTTGCTAAACATAGCATCTGGGCTTCAGCTTGGCCTGTAGGCTTAAGAAGAGTTCATGCCCCTGCAGGACGTAGATGGTGTAACCTACGCCGGTGCGAGCCATTTATACTTGTTCACTCGTTGGTCTGGCCCGCTCTGTAAACTTGGCTCTTTTTTGCCAGTCGGGTTAATTTTTGTTTCTACTTCCTGCTTCATTCTCAACAACGGCGACTGAAACTTTTCCAGAAATTTCCCCAAAGTCGAGTCATACAAATGTTTGTATCTCTGAACCTCCTCAGTTAACCTTTCCTCGATCTGTTCCTTCCAAAACAATCAATTAAGTGCATCGCCATGACGCGTAGCTACATTTCTGTGGAGGTGCACGTCAGGCTACGGCACTAGGGTCTACTCAGAATATCTACTGGACTGCCATGAGTTCTATTAGAGTAGTTAAAGGATTACAGGTAGCGAGGATGGAACCGATCGTTAAACGCTAAAACGTCTTAAAATGTTTCCTCCAGGTCTGTTAAGACCTCGTACCAGCCAACTGCTCCTGCTGCCCCTCAAAATAAACACCCAACATTTCATCACGCCCTGTTGTTTCAGTCTCGGAATGTGAACTTCTCTCAGCTCCCCTCGCTCGGATGTGAGCACGCCGACGCTGAACCGTGAATAAAATGTCACATGGCACCTCTCGCTAAGTGAACCTCGTTTCCAGTAAACCTTAAAACTGTGGTCCCACATTCATAAAAACCTGCCGTCGCCGTTAGTGTTTCTACTAATCAAACGGTCTCGAAAGGTCTTTGATAATGATGCTTATGTGCTTTTTGTTTTTAAGTTTGTTTTTAACTGCTTTTTGTTGGAGTAATTAACTACAAGTGGTAAACGGGGACTGGAGGGAAGCAGATGAAAGGAGATTGTTAAACAGGAGAGAAATAAGGGCCTGAGGGGAGTTTCATGAATGAAGGGTTGGGAGGTCTGAATGAATGATCCATGAAGAGACAGAAACAGAAGAACAAAGAGGTTCGCTTTATAGCTTCACAGCATGACTTGACTTTGTTGCTTTAAATTTCTTTTTGTCATAAACTTGTGATTTCTAATGGAAGACTCTTGTTCATCTCTATTGTTTTAGTAAAAGTGTCATTTTTTACCAACACTTAGCTCAAATCATATTTTAGGAGAACATATACATTCCTAGCCAGCAAGGCCACCCACCAGTTTAACCCTTTCTGCTCATTTGACTGATAAATCCTGCGCTGTGGCTGCAGGAAATCCTCCATTCTCTGCATTTGGTCCCTTCCAGCTTTCACCCCACTGGATTTCCGCCCTTCAGGTTCCACCTGAACCAATATTTTTACAACATGATAAACTGAGCGGAGGCTGAAATGGCAGCACTTCACTTTCATTAGGTTGCTGCGTTTGGCCGCAGAACCCCCAACAGACTCCACCGTAATGGCCCCTGGTATACGCTACGCCGCGCTACGCCACGCTACACTACACACAGGAAGATTGACATACAAGCTCAAACACACACTCTGACACGTACATAAACACGCGCGCTCACGGACTTCCACGCTCACGCTGACCGCAGAGTGAAGTATGGCAGACTTTAATCCTCTGATGGCTACATTATGATTGGCTGGGATGGATTTTCAGTTGTGTGTTGTTGGTAGAAAGTGTGGGAAGGAAGACGGAACAGCCTGGGGCACAAAAAAAAAAAAAGACCAACGCATGAATGTGTTAAAAACACAGAAAATACACATGTGTTCTTGAATGCTTTCATGCACACATACAAAAACAATCCGGTGTGCACGCCCCCCCTTTATTTATCTAACCAAATGACAACATCCTGTGTCAGTGACCCCTAGCCCTATATTACCACATTAACATAAATTCCCCAATATCCTGTTGGAGCTCAAAGACCACTGGAGCCGCTGGTCTTCATACCTGTGGAAACCTCATGTGCTGCTCATGTGTACATTCGCTGTTTGCTTTGTAGCTCAGTCCTCGCCACAAAAAGTGTAACGGACAGAACGGGCATTGTTATGCAAGTTAGAACATTCCCGCATGAGCCGTTCGGTGTTTTTCCAATAATTACTATTACTTATAAGCACAGTGTTGCGTTATGGTGATTGTTATTTCGCTGTGTTGACAGCAGATGGAAGACTGAGCAGAACTGGAATAAATAGCTGACATTTTGAGAAATGTAAAACTGTGTTTCCTTCGTTCTCATGTGACCATCGCAGATAGCCAACTCCATGGTGAGCACATGGCAGGGTCCGCCAGCGATGAAGTCCCTGTTCACCAGAATGTTCTGCTGTAAGAGCTGCCCCAACATCGTCAAGACCAACAACTTCATCAACTTCCAGAGCTACTTCCTGCAAAAGGTACATCAAACATCTGTTCACTGTTTACCAGTCAGTATTAATTTAGATTTCATTGGTAACTTTTAAAGCAGGGGTGTCAAACATACGGCCCGCAGGCCAAACGCGGCCCGCCAAAGGGTCAAATCTGGCCCAAACTGTAAAAATTACTTCACTGACATAAAAGTTGCCGCTATTACTAATTTGCCCACTAGGGGTCGCATTGTTTTAGTCAGAGTTGTGGACGTAACACGACACTGAGACCCAGAACTAGACAGCGGACGGCAGCAATGCGCCGAAATTGCACGTATTTTCCTTAAAAATTTTCAGGTTGTTCATAATTTCTTTTCGTAAAAGGATAATTCATTAAATATGAACATATTCTTCGCACTAAAACAAAAGGGAAAAACTTGGGAGTTGTTGTTATTTATTATTTGTAGGTTATTATGCTGTTATTGTGTTACTGCCCCTGCCCCATTGAGATCAAATTGGATTGTATGTGGCCCCTGAACTAAAATGAGTTTGACACCCCTGGTTTAAAGCAATGGGCTGGCTCCTTGCTATATAGAATATAAGAGGGGTCTACTGGTTGCTCCTCGTTCTGGGCTCAACACAAAAGGTGGCTGGGTTTTTGAACTTAAGGCTCCTGAGCTCTTGAATTCCCTGAAAGCATCTTTAAAATCACTGTTTCCATCACATATCTTTCAAAAGTAGCACCGTTACTAGTGCCACTGTTTTATTTGGCTGGTATTTGATCAGTTCTTTGTAGTGTAGGAGCTGTCATTCCCTTTCATTGTGCATTTTATCCAAGAGAAGACCTGTCCTTACAACTAGAGTCTGACTAAATGTTTGGTTTATATATGTATGTATGGTGGACAATATTTCCACTTATATCTAGACAGTAGACAGTAAGTATATATTTTTAATTAGAAATTTGATTGTCCTTGTATACGTCTCTTTTTCTAATCCTCGTTTACGTGTCTTCTTTCGTGTCAGACGATGCCGGTTGCCATGGCGTTGCTCAGAGATGTGCAGAACCTCTGTCCCAAGGATGTCCTGAACTTTATACTCGACCTCATCAAGTATAACGACAACAGGAAAAATAAAGTATGAACTCTTTTAATCAATTCTGACTGTGGCTAAAACCCATACCAAACACTCGCAGTATGTTTGTTATTCAGCGGTGCTGGGTTTCTGGTTAGATAATCTTTATAATTTTGAATTTATTGAAAGTTGGAATTGGGGTTGGATTAAAAACATACTGAAAGTAGTTTACATGTTTTCACAAATGCAAAACAGACAGGGGTTTGAATTTCTATTTTTCTCCAGTTTTCGGATAACTACTACCGAGCGGAACTGATCGAAGCGCTGACCAACTCGCTGACTCCGGCCATCAGCATCAACAACGAGGTCAGGACGGTGGACAATTTAAATTCCGACGTCCGTCTCATCTTGGAGGAGATCACGCGATTCCTAAACATGGAGAAACTGCTGCCGAGCTTCAGGAACACCATCACCGTCAGGTGCGCTGGGGATTGTCTGTGTTTTTCTGTGTGCTGCTTTTTCTTTCTTCTGTCTAATTTGAACTTGTTAGAAACATGCTCACCACAAGCAACCACTAACTTCTGCGCTAACACTAATCGTGTGTCCTCCTCCCACTCTCCAGCTGCCTGAAAGCGATTCGTCAGCTTCAGAAGAACGGTCATATCCCCAGTGACCCGTTACTCTTTAAGTCCTATGCCGAGTATGGGCACTTTGTAGATGTTCGCGTTGCTGCTGTAGAAGCTCTGGTGGACTACACTAGAGGTATGACTTTTAACACATGGATGGATGCAAGCTATTTTTATTGTCATTTATTGTCCTTATGAGGATCAGTGATCCAGCTCAGATTATTCCAGATCCAGATTCCTGAGATCAGCATTGGTGGCTCCTGGTTGTCTCAGTCAGTGTTTTACAATAATCTGGCTAGACTTAATAATGTTGGGTGTAAGCCCCACGTCTGGTCCAGCCTTGTGATAAACATTTATACCGGTTGCACAACAGTTGCACACACTCAAACTACAACTAGGCTCGGCTTAACTTATCGTAGCAGACGCAAGCACAGTGACGGTAAATAATAGGGGTGGGAAAAAAAATCGATTCTCCGATTTATTTCGATTCTATCCTGAACGATTCTGTCTCGATTCAAATAAGTTCATAATCGGAATTTTAAAATTAAAAATTTTAATTAGTTCGCCCGCTGCAATATTCTGTGCGCCTGCTGCGGAGCTCAACAGAAAACTCTCCTCTCTGGCCTGCTGATTCTCTGCTATACGCGCATGCGCACACACGTGCGAGTTGTTTACATGCGGCGATAAAATGGCTGCAACAGCGAGCGGTAGACCCACCTAATTTGAGTACGTGAGGGCGTTCACACTGAAAATTCCAACGAGACGAAGTGCACTGCAAGTACCCGGATGGTGTACTCATAACGGTCAAAAAGCTGAGTGTGGAACGCTGCACACTTTCCACCCTAAACGGTAGCCATCTTGACTACGAAGCGGAAGGGGAGGGACTATCAACCCAACTCAAACTTGCGATAGTGGCGGCTGATATCGGCGGCAGTGATTTGGAAGCGGTGGTGGAGCAGTTTTACAGGTCCATACAGATGTAAGTTATAATATGACATTTAATGAAAATGATCTATATTGCTGTTTTACACGTAGTACTATTAAATTGCTGCTCGATATACGCTCGCGGTCAAAATCAAAATACGGCGTTAGTCATTCGTCATTTCCGGTAAGTATAGGCGTAGCACCCGATTTGAGACGATACTACCTTTTTGAAAATTACGCACTACGGACGTAAGTGCATAGTGCTCATAGTGCATGATATCGAAGTGTACTGACGAAAGTACGCCATTTGAGACACAGTCATAAGACTTGCACCGGCTTCTTTAAAAGCTGACGTATGGCAGCATTTTGGAGTTTTTGAGGATGGAGGAAAGATCGACAAGACCGTTTGTAAGGTAAATTCTAAAAAAAATTAGAGAAGGTAATTCATCTGTTTTTCTTTCTCTAATGATCAACACAATAGTAGGAAATGATTTGCAAATTCTGAGTAGCAAACTCATATTTAAGAATCTGACCAAACTAAAATATGTGTGTGTGTGTGTGTGTGTGTGTATATATATATATATATCACAAAATTTAAAGTCACGCATGGAAATGTACATTAAAAAAAAATAAATAAATAAATAAAAATCGATTAATCAAAAATCGATTAATCGATAATCGGTTTAGAATCGAATCGTTGACCTCTGAATCGGAATCGAATCGAATCGTGAGGTGCCAAGAGATTCCCACCCCTAGTAAATAATAAACTTCAGAGTAAGCATACAGTCCGAGAGAACACACACTCCCTCTCTGCTCTCCCTTGCATCACATCAGTTAGTTTAATTGCAATAAGTTCTATCTATCTTCATATATGTCCATTTATTCCACATAGGGCTAAAAATGCATTTTAATCCCAACCTGCTCTTACGACCGTGTTTATGTCCAGTGAGTGTAACCAACTCCTGGACACAAGTGGATCCTTCCAAGACAAATTGAGATTCAGTCAGTTCGACCATATCTGTGGGATCTGGGCAATATCAAAACATTTGCAGGAGAAGGATTGCATTCGATCCTGGCAGCCGTGGACTTCGCAAATGGAAATGATGTACATTTTGGTCACTCAAGCCAGGTATTAACTGACGTAGCTTGTTATTGGATCACGCAAGATGGTTGTTAATGATCATAATATGTGTAAAGCACTGCTCTTTGGGTTTTACTTTTAAATGTCCAGATCTTTTATGAAGGTGGGGTTCTGTCTTTGCCCACGTGGGGCCATATCCCAAATTAAGAGGCCAATATGTGCGTAGATTAGATTTGGTTTGAACCTTTGCTTAAAGAAGGTTTGTTCCAGTTCTGTTTCATTTAGGCATGTATTTTAGCAACATCATCTTTGTAGTAAACTTTGTTGTGCATGTTTTTTTTTTGTTTTTTTTTTTGCAGTTGAAAGGAGTTCAGTAGAGCTGCAGTGGCTGCTCGACATGGTCCACAATGAGCCAGCTCATTATGTCAGGTAGGCTAACACCTAGAACAAATTTGTGAAAGGCACACACTCGGTATGGATTAGTTTAGCACACATTAATGCAATGTAGCTCGAATATAAAAAAAGAAAAGAAGATTGTGGAGTCTCTTGTCTCATCAGAGCTGTTTTCTTGAGCGCGTAACGGCTCCAGACGTCTCAGAAGAGGTTCGGGTATCACAGAAGTTTGTGCTAAAAAGGGGGAAGACAAAAAAAAGCAGGAGCACACAAACTTTGATTACTGGATTCACGTTATTGCCTGCGGTGTGTTTTCTGCATCTGGATGAGGGAAATGACTGAAAGAATTCAGGATTTGAAATTCTCCAAAAGCCCTAAATCCTCTTTTCATATATTTTAATTTTCTAATTGCATTTGAAAGGCCTACAGACGTGTCCTGCCCGTTCTTGATCACGTTACTCAGTTATTGATATTTAAAGATACCCAAACTGATATAAATGTCAACCAGTACCTGTGCTTAACCAACAATTCTTCTTACTGATTCTCCATCAGTCCGTAGCGAGTGTTGACTAACTACACAACAAAGTGTGTCATTTCATCGTTGAACTAATTGTTTGTTTGTGTTTGTCCCATCAGACATGAGATCCTCAGTTTGCTCTGCAAGAATCCACCGTTCACCAAGACAACGGACTCGGCTCTGTGTAACGAAGCCCTGGTTGACCAGCTCTGGAAGCTCATGAACTCAGGTGAGACGCGCACACGTACCTGCACTATTAATAAAAAGGTGAGAAATTAATTCCCCTCAGACCTGTCACAACATATGCAGTTGCTAACCCTTAAACTATGGTTGGGATTTGAAGGCATGTTGTTGCACGTACTCATAACATGCAAATTATTTAATTAGTTTCATGTTTCACCCTCTCAAACCGGGCTCACCTCGGTTCTTTTATTCCCAAACAGAGTGTGACTGCCGTGTTCACACCATCCCAAATGAACAGACCTAAAGGGTTAACGCTCAATGGCGTAAAATAACAAATACGAGCTTAATGAGCTTAAAAGGCTGATTAAATGTTTAAATGTGTATCAGGCTGGTTTGAGGATCTTAAGACTAGAATATGACCGTAGGAGGTTGTTAGAAAGCTCTGCAACTGTTGCATGCAAAGCAAATGTGGCATTTCATCGCCGTTTTATTTTTGCAGTTTGAACAAATGTGTAAAATTCTGTTTAGGACACAGTGAGAACAGAGGAAAACATTTCAACACTTCAAGGAGGACAGTGTCACTACTAATCACCAAATAATTAATGAAAAAGTGATTTATTTTTTTATAATAATCATTCTTTACGACAACTATACCTCCTCACTCACATTATTTCACTACTGGAGATAAAAAAAAAAAACACGACAAACACATGTAACATCTAACAACAAGCTACCTGACTGTTAAAACTCACCTTTCCTGCTGAGGCCGCAGTACAGACACAGACTTGTGTCTTTTTATTAAGGATATTTTTCCTTGCTTGCCTCTCCAGATGCCTTGTGTCTCTTGGCCACACAGTTTTATGTTACAGCATGCCGTAGTCAAACTTCAGTTGGAATTAAAGGCGCCACTGTCACATCGTCTCTAAAAAAAAAGCCCCTTGATGTGTTTTTAACATCGAACTTGATTCTTTCCGAAGACTTTTTCCCCATTACTATTAATCACTGATGGATATACCATGACCTGGATGACTGAGAACCTTCACAGGCATATTAATCACTGAGTGTAATTAACAAAGTGTTGCTCGGCTCTATGGTTGCACAGCCGTGAGGTCATGTATCTGAATAATGATAAATAGGTTTTGGACTATTGCGCTTTGGCTTTTACTCCCCCAGAACAAATTGCTGCTTAGCTTTTCTTCTTCTGTCGTAGTGTAGGACCTAACCACTAATGAGCTGATCCAACCACAAGCAGGCCAGATTACACTGATGAGAGCTCAGCTAACTGCTCTCACAGCTAATGCACACAGCGCAATTGGTTTCCAGTTGAAGAAAGATGTTCATCTCTGTAGAGGACTCAAGAGGCTGCAGAGGCCTGAATATTTTTTCATTGTCTGTGCTTATTCTCAATAGCACTGAAGGGCTTTTCACAACAGTCTCATTTTACCAGTTGTCTTCTGGTCCTGAGCAGATATTTCACGTCTTTATTTGTGCTGTCCCTCAGTTTTCACCTGAACCAGCAACTTCAGAAACTGCAACAACCGTTTCCAGATCCTCTCGTGCCATAGATTTGTTTTAAAGTTTACTTCAAGTTCCCAGCAGCACATTTGGCTCTGTCGCTGACGTTGAAGGTCGGAGCCACCAGGGCTCCTTCTTGAGCTGACTTTGCCCACACTCTGAAACCGCTCAGGAGGGTCTGTGGTCAGGGAAGTGACCGAGAAAGTACTTTTCACTGACAGAGAACGTAAATCTAATTTACTGGACCATACTGACTGTTGTGTGGGAGTTGCAGACTTTATTTATGTGTTGGCTGCTTATTTTTTCATCTGTCCAGTAGATGTAGAAGAGCTCATGCAGCGAGGATGTAATCAGACATGCAGACATGTCTCTGATAGATGATATTTCTGTTGATCATCAGTTCCTCTACACAAGTCCCTGAAGAGTTGGTTTGGCCTTAAAGGGGAATAACCGTTTTTTTACAACCTGGACGTTATTTCTGGCATAAAATACGATCGTTTACTCACCCATATAACTTTGATGTAATATGGAGTCGTTCGAAAGATATTTACATCCAGTGGAGCGCTGCGTATATCCATATAGTGGGAGTGACTGGGGCACCGAAACGCAGCCTCTAAATAACGCATTATCTGCCGCGAAACTCGTGCATTTCACCAATATTTTGTTATGATACGCTAGTGCTATTCCCCGCAAATAATGCGTTATTTAGAGGCTGAGTTTCGGTGCCCCAGTCACTCCCACTATATGGATATACGCGGATCTAAATATCTTCAGAACGACTCCAAATGACACCAAAGTTAGATGGGTGAGTAAAAGATCGTATTTTATGCCAGAAATAAGGTCCAGGTTGTAAAAAATGGTAATTCCCCTTTAAATGATTGTGTTTTCCAGACAGAAGAACAAACCTTCTTTTCAGTTCATTGTGTAGTGCAGACTTTTGCTCCTGGATCTTTAATATTATTCCAGATTTTACTGATTATGTGTGCTTTTCTTTCAAAGTTATATTCTCTATTTTTTTCCTACATTAGGCATGGATGCACAGTCTTGGTTTAATGCTGTTTATTCAGCAATAAAGCTTTCGTGTTGTGTAATTATCTCAGAGCTCTTCTGCATCTATTTTTTCCTACATTAGGCATGGATGCACAGTCTTGGTTTAATTCCAGCTTTACTGCCTACCTATGCACATGGCACATTAATTCCCTGTGAATCTCTGCAACTGCAGCTATCTGACTGACGTGGTATAGAGCTCTGTGTTTAGCTTTTATTTTACAGCAGAGGAAACAGTAAATGTTGCTGATGAGTCCCACTGTTAAGACCATTAAGCTAGAGTTGAGTAGCCACGGCCTGCGCCAAATTTGCAAATTTCCCCACTGTGGGATAAATAAAGGATTGCCTTATCTTGCCAAGACCTCAGTCCGTATCACAAAGCTGTTCTTAACTCTTATAATGATATAAAGCTGGGTATATGCAGTGAATCCTCACAAGCAAGAACTGGTTGGTCATTGATGTGATTCTCAGACTAATAAGGTACAATAAAGACCAAACAATGTGGGTATCGGCAATAGTTGGTTAAAAATCCTCACAGAAGACGGTTTGCGTTTCTTTCAGTCATGAACCTAAAAAGGTTAAAGTCTCCTTCTTGGTGCCGGCCTCTATATACGCACAAGTTCTGCCTGGTATTGTCTCCTCGGGTTTCATTTTTTTTTCTTCTTCTTCCAGGGGGTCCTACGTGTCTTTCAGCTAGCTAGCCAGGCCATAAAGATTCAGTGTGCCAATCCAAATACATACCACCACAAAAGCCAAATACAAGTATATGTTCACAGTTCCAACATTTCTGCAAAACACTGGGCTCCTATTGTAGCACATTATTTAATTTATTGACGTACAAGCACGGAAGGTTTACAAAAACACTGCCGGTCATTATTTCCAGTGATCTTGTGTTTGTTGGTCAGGCTGGTGTGGGTGGCTGCTGGACAGTGCTGCCAGTTTAAATCGTGGCCAGATTGTGGTATTCTTAAATACTATGTTATGAAAACGTGTTGGTTGTTCTACCCCTTCTCTTTCCCCATATCCCATAGCCCTTTGTGTGTTAAACACACACTCGCATAGGATGATGTTTCACCGGCTGAAGGTCAGCGCTGTACGAACACAAACTCAGAGCACTCTCTGCTGCTGTTAGTCATTTATTTTAACCATCTTTTGAAGCCACAGTCTACCCCCCCTCTATGTTAGGCGCCTGGCTTCGGCCTTTCAGCTTCAGCAAGATATGCAAGATTTTTAATTTATCCCAACTCCAGCTACTCAGATGATTATTTTGTATCTAGTTGCACTGGTATTGTCTCTGTGGGAAATAAAACGTGTGGTTGAAGAACATTCAATTCTGGATTAATGAGTGGTGGGTAGAATATGTGCAGCAACCGTGTCTGAAGACTAAAGTGCTGATAACTTTTCGCAAATGGTTGCACTCTTTCATAGAAAAAGGACACACTTGTTTCTTCAATCTAGCTCCTCACCTCCGCACGCTTCATAAAAAATGATCATGAGTGCTTAGAGAGTTGCAGAAAGGTCCGGAGAGTGTAGTGCAGATGAGATATTTTCAAGAGTCGCTTGCTGGATCTAACCAGCGTCTTACCCTTCCTTTCTCAGGTACGTCCCACGACTGGCGGCTGCGCTGCGACGCCGTGAATCTCTACTACACGCTGTTCGGGCTGACTCGGCCGTCGTGCCTGCCGCTGCCGGAGCTGGGTCTGGTACTCAACCTGAAGGAGAAGAAGGCCGTCCTCAACCCCACCATCAAGCCTGACGTGCCTGCAGGCGCCGTCATGGACACTCCTGCCAGTATAGGCATCCATGGTGTGGGCATGAGCTACACAGCTGTGAGTGGTTTTGAGTCATTTATTTGTCAGGATAGCAGATTACGTGGTTTCATCCCAAACAGAGTATACACCAATCAGCCGAAACATTAAAACCACTGACAGGAGGAGTAAATAACATTGACCATCTTGTGACAATTCAGTGTTCTGCTGGGAAACTTCTGGACCTGGCATTCGTTTGTGTGGATGTAACTTAGACATGTAGCACCCACCTAGACCAGAACAGGCACCCCCACCCCATAGCAATGACACTCCTTGATGGCAGCGGCAACTCAAAAAAACATGAAGAACAGCACAAGGTGTTGACCTGGCCTCCAAATCCACTAGATCCTTCTCTGATGAGTCCCAACTGTTTTGGAGGCACAAGGGAGACCTACACAATATTAGGAAGGTGGTCATAATGTTATGCATCCAATTTAAACCTGACATCAGCCTTGAGATCCTTCTGCCAAAAAGAACTTGAGCAAGAGCAGAATATATGCTCGCGGTTTGCCACAGATGACCCGCACCGCATCCAGTAAATGGACAGTGTCATAAAATGAGTCATGGTGTCAGTACATGTTGAGTTTCATGTTTTTTTTGTTTTGTTTTTTATGCCAGTGGTGATGTAAGCAGAAAGCTGCTCGGTGGTCGTTATTTCTATGATGTATTTTCTAAATGTCTATGATTTATTAACGTTAGATTACAAATGTTCTCTGGTTGGGCCTATGTAACTATGAACCAACCGTATTTGTGAGTGCCTCATTCTCATTGCATCACCCAGAATCACCAGCCAGTAAACCATCCTTAGTGTAGCCAGTGGCCACATTAACTACACTGCAGACTGACAATACAACAGTTACACAAAAATATATGTTAAGCATTATTGTGCTGGAAATTTAAGGCCCTCAATGGGCTCGTTAACGCCATCTGAATGTGACGTTTGTCTGGCAGGTGGATGAAGAGCCAGATCCTATTTCACTGGGAGTTTGCGGGGTTGGCCAGCCCCCTCAGGGCCTGAAGAGAAAGGCCGAGACCCCCCTGGGGTCTCCTCCAGAACCGGGACAGATACTGCAGCAACAGGACGACGATGGAAGAGGAAGCCGCTTCAAGATCAGGGTATGGCCTTCCATTGCTTTCTTTGTTCTCCTGTGTTCTTGCAGTGTTCCCGTTTAATGCTGTTCATTCGACAATAAAATAAAATCTTGTTCTGCTCCGTTGTAGTTCAACACCATGGAAGAGGAAGATATCGATATGGAGACTGTCCATGATAGCCAGGCCTTCATTCATCATCATCTGAATCTGTTGGAGAGACCTTCCACACCAGGTAAACACACACACACTATCGCTTCAGACGTTGGACTTCCACTCTCTTCCTGGAAAATTACAGTAAAAATAATAGTGTAACTTTAACCTAAAACCCTATAATTGAATAATTGACAATCTTGGGACTCCCATATGAGGGTGCATAAAGGGAATCGAGCTTAAACCCACCTTCAAATTTGTAAAACCTACATTTTATTTGTGAAAGCAAACCAAAGATCTGAGTTTGTCTGTCCAACTTGTGCATTTATACGGTTTTAGATGGTGAAACCATCATTCTATTTATTTAGAAGTGAAAAACTGCAAACATTTTACTGCTTTTGCACATTGAAACCATGTCGGTCCAGGTCTAGATCAAAAAACCCTACACCTGTACTGGGCTAGATTAACAGGACTGTAGATTAAACACTTTCCTACCTGGTAACACACGCTCATTCTCTTTCTCTGTTAAGGTAAAGAACCACCGTCGGTCGAACAGTCCCTGCTCTCCATGCCCACCACACCCGTGCCGACCTTCTCCAAGGAGACCACCTCCTCGTCCTCCAAGCACGGAGCCGACCACGGCCACCACCACCACCACCACCACCACGAGCATAAGAAGAAGAAGAAGAAGCACAAGCACAAACACAAGCACAAGCACAAACACGAAAGCAAGGACAAGGACAAGGACAGAGACAGGGACAACTCGCACGCCTACAGCAACAGCCCGGCCAGCGGCAGGTCCCTGCGCTCGCCCTCTCTGTCCGATTAAACACGTAGGTTTGGTTTCCAGGAGGCTTGTTCATTTAAATGGTTAGCTGAGCTAAATATTGGTTACTTGTTAGTATTGTCAGACAGGAAGACTTGTTTGGACTAAATAACATCTTCAGCAGAAACATACGTGCACATTGACGTGAAAGAAGAAACATGGATTGAACTGAGGCTGCAGTGTCAGTAAGGTAAACCCCCCAGATGCCTCCTTGTGTCCCGACACAACACACACACACACAAGCCAGCCTGCAGACATTTGTGGACTTTTGCCACCGCTCCCGATTCGTGTGAGGCATGCAACCACATGCACTTCTCTCCACAAACAGTCAAATGCAGCCTTAGCCAACCTCGTACACTTTTCCCCCCCTGTGCAGAGCCACCGCTCTGGTGTGGCTCATCCCCACAGCTCAATCCCAACATTCAGAGAGCGGCTTCTGAGGGGAAACATGATGGATGGTGGCGTGGATTCTGGTGTGGACCGAGCCCCTGGTTTCTTTCACATCCTGCAAAATGACATTTCCATGTTAAACCCATGGAATTTCACCGTACTGTACAACTGAAACTCAAGTAGTACTAGTGTGCTTTTTGCTTCCCAACTGTCACCGCTGATTAAAGATGCTTTTGTATCCGCAAATGTTTTAACTAGATTCAATCCAGCTCCACAATGGCCTTTGTGGCTGGCTTTTCTCTGGCACCGCTTCTCGTGTTTGATGAGGTGGTTTTAAACAACAAAAAGAACAGGAGGAATTCATTATTCACCATTCAGATCCAGTCGAAACCACCAGAGGGTCAGAAACGGTTTTTCTTGTGTTTGATCAGCCTTCTGATTTCATCTATTATCTCCTGAACAGAAACCATAAAACACAAAGTCAAGAGATTACTTACTAAATAGTCCCTGTTAATGTTTATTCTCTTTTTTATTTTATTATTCTGGGATACAGTTGTCCTCAGGTTGGGAGTTCCTGCTAGCCGAGTGTTACAGATTTTTACAAGTTTCTCTTATTCGACAATCATCTACTGAAAGCTATGAGGCAGTATGGTGGCAGATGATGGTTACAGAAATGTAAGAGATGCTAACTGAAATATTTTCTACATTGTGATTTTTGTTTAACAGTTGATGAATTAATTTGTTTCTTAAATAAATAATCGCATTTTTTTATACCTGTACACATGTAAAATCTACTTTTCTCATCGCATCTTTTAATCAACATGGGAGAGACCCAGCGGCGCTTTCTGCTGCTTAGTTTTTCCCAGTCACTGGCTAATTGGAAAGTGGAAAGCTGCCAAGCGGGCGCGCCAGGTTATATATACCCCCCCAATATACCCCACAGGAGTCCAGGCGTAGTTTAACCACAACAGTCATGATCCCATCAGCAATACCTTCAGAAATAGCCTCGTCCAGAGTCTAATCAAAGCCGTTCACCGCAGGCATGCAATTCAAATTAATATTGGACAGAGTTTATTGTATTTGTTGGAATTGCATTACCCAGTTGCTAAAATAAAGCACCTAATTCCTAAAGTCAACCTTCCTATTGTCCTCCGGGTCAAATTCGACCCATCTTGAATGTTTTTCTATGTCACATAATTTGATATAAATGTGCTCTGCTGCCCATGGATTATGAAAAAAAGTGTACATTATATAGTAATTAGTTGAGAAGAAAAATGTGCAACACAGAATAAGGTGACACGTTTTATTTTAGGTTTTATAAATAGTCAAACAGACCGCAAACTTAATTCCTTGTCCCTATTTTATGCCTTTCTTGACACTTTTAATCTCATTCGATCATGCTGATATGTCCAATCTAAACCATCAGAAGAGTTACACACTAGCTCTTTTAATATCATCTGGTCTCTCTGACTCCAACCTTGAAATTATTCATGCAAGTGACTCTAACCATGTTAATGTTTGAATCCACATTTCTTTTCCACATCTGGCTGACGCCTCCTGTGCTCTTATATGTGCTTGTAGAGCATCAGAGGGCAAAAAGTAATGATTCCATTGTGTGTTCAGTGCACTTAGGAAAGGTTAAGTGTAATGTTCTGTTGCAGGAAAAGTCATCAACCTGTCATCCTCCTCCTTTGTAGTCAGTATCACCCTCCTATGTAATGTGGCTATGCGTAACAGCTGTTAAACAAATAGGATTGTCCTTTCCAGTTGTAAACCTTGGGCGGCATGGTGGTTAGCACCGATACCTCCCAGCAAAAAGGTTCTGGGTTGAAATCCAGGCCAACTGGAGCCTTACTGTGTGGAGTTTGCATGTTCTCCCTGTGTCTGCGTGGGTTCTCTCCGGGTACTCCGGCTTCCTCCCACCGTCCAAAGACATGCTCGTTAGGTTAACCGGTGATTCAAAATTGGCCGTAGGTGTGAGTGTGAATGGTTGTCTGTCTCTCTGTGTTAGCCCTGAGATAGTGCTTCCATCCATCCTCTCTGTCGATTCTGGTTCCTGGGCCATTTTAGTCCTACTTTGTCTCAAACATTTGAAACAATTAACCCGTGAGATTCTTTTTAAAACACCTGAAGGCCAAATAGTCTGATAATTTAGTCAGATAGAGAAGCCTTTCTGTCAGAAAAGGAATGATCCAATTACATGTGGTGTCCCCCAAGGTTCCTGTCTAGGACCTGTTTAGTTCTTATTATACACGTGTCTCCTTGAGCTCCCCTCTTTGAGAAGTAACATATTACGGATCCCAGTTATGCAGATGACACCCGTTTTACCTACCTGACACTGTGGATGGCATCAGTTGTTTTTATGGAGACAAACAACCTTCAACTAGATGAAAACATGGGCCCACTCAGCTCTGGTTTGCTAATGCCACATTTTCTCCCCAGGTTGCTTATCCTCCCAACACTTCCTGTTTAAAGTCCTGTTTAAAACCTAAGTTTTTCACTTTTTTGCACCTTTCTTTGTGTATCTATGTAATATCTTTTCCATTTTAGTCGTAGCTTTTATGGATTATTACATTTACACCTCTGTTTAGCCACAGTTTCATTGTGGTTTTTGTGTGTTTTCTCTTAGTCCCGTGTTTAACTTGTTCATATAATTGTTGATCCATCATGCACCATCACTGTAGGAGTTTTATACATATTAAAAATGGGAGACCATGGCTCATCTGTAGAGCCGGTTGAGTTCTGCTCCTGACTGCACACCGCCTGTCCCTCGACCCATCGTATTATTTCAGTGCTGGCTCAGACAAGAGCCCTCCTCCAAACCAACACCAATAAGACTCCGGTCCGCTCCTTCCAGTCACCACCCCCCTCCCTCACTTCTCTCCTGTTCTCTTCAACGGTCCTCCTCTCCGGTGGTCCTTCGCTTTCGGAATCAGCATCAGTCACTCATCGACCTACAGCACGGGACTCAGCGCGACAGGGGAACATGCTGCTGCAGAATCTGGTACGGTAAGAATCCGCGTCTGCGCGTTTTAGAAGCAGCTCACATCGGGAAAAAAATGCATTTTGCGGTGCTTCCATCCGTGCGTAATTACGCGCCGGACCGCGTATTTTGGTGGTCTGCGTTATTCATTGTGCCCTAAAGGACGCTGCCTTGATGTTTTCAGCATTCCCCCCCCCCCCCACACACACACACACTTTCTCCTGTCCTTCCTGCTGCTAAGCATTTGCAGAACAATTGTGGGTTCAGTCAGTCAGTTCAGTGTTGAGAACGATTCGTCAAACTATCAAAGGCGATTGTTATGCGGATGCGGGTGGTCCCCTTTCACTTTGAAGCAAACGCTCTCCTGTCTTAGGTCACAGAGGAAGTCAAATTCACATTTAGGACTTGTGAATAGAAATATAAAGTTTAATGCATCACGAACTTCAACCTGCAGCCAGTGCCTCCGAGGTTAACGTTGGACAAGCTATGCAGGAAGTCAACGTTTGCATAAAAGTAACAAAAAGTGTTTATTCATCTGTCCACTGTTGTCACTCTCTAATGAATAAAACCCACCACCGCTGATTAGCCCATGCAGCAGCTGTCCTGTAGAGTTGGTGTTCTAACGTCAGACATGTTTGTTGTTGTTTTCTCAGTTTGTGTGGATGCTGTCAGTCCTGTGTGGCTCTGACGTGTGTTGGGGTTTTGTCTATGACCGACCGAAGCGCTCAGGAGAGGATGGGACATCACCCAGGACAGAGTGTGAGTACATTCAGAGGACACATTTGAACTGCTTGACCCTGAGAGGGCGACATTTACACAGCTGAGATATGTCACAGGGGTTACTGCCAGATATACATGTATTTTTTTCTGTGTTTCCACTGACCAAATGTTTAATCATCTTCTCACAAATATGCTGCAATGAACAATTATCTGTATTGTGGTTTAATGTGCCGACTATTTTAATGATTAACAGATTATTAACTACTTTCTCCAGTTTCACCACCTCTATTTAATCAATAACTTCTCATGCAGACATCACAGAACTGCTTTAGGTGGCTTAATCACAGGCATGAGGACTGCACTACATGACTTTATTCATCTCTACAAATACACCCAAGACAGTGAACAGCACTGACTCACTAAAATTTGAATTATGGAACATTTTACATATTGTGCTTCAAGGGCTTTTTGTCGACAATTGTGCCAAACGATAAAGTGTTTGGGGAGAAAAAAAGAGAGGCCTGTTTTAATTGCAAAACCACTGCAGCGTTTATTAACGTTGCATATTTGTTGCTTGCAGGTTGCTTTACATTTTGTATTAGATATGAAGAGTTTGTAGATGCGTGCGTCCACACACTAGAGTGGTCTATCCTTATTGCAAAGAACAAAAGAAAAATCACAGTTTAGAATCCTGTAAAGTTTGACATTTAATGACGGATGCCATATACAGCAGGTGTACACAGTGTCTTATGGTTCTCAGTCAGATCCACTTGCTCCTCTCTGTCTCCAATCTCTCTAACAAATATGGTCACATCCAGCAGGTGAGATAACCGTTGCTGTGTCCATCCCAATACTTCAGGGCAAACTGCTTCCACATGCTTATTTAGTTGATTCATACATAAACTGCCTGGCCAAAAAAAAAATGTCAGCCCCAATAAAAACAGTATGCATTTGCTGTGGCATTGTTTCAATAAGCTTCTGCAATGTCACAAGCCTTCTCCAGCACATCCCAAAGATTCTCAATGGGGTTAAGGTCTGGACTCTGTGGTGGCCAATCCATGTGTGAAAATGATGTCTCATGCTCCCTGAACCACTCTTTCACAGTCTGAGCCCCATGAATCCTGGCATTATCATCTTGGAATATGCCCGTGAACATCAGGGAAGAAAAAAAATCCATTGATGGAATAACCTGGTCATTCAGTATATTCAGGTAGTCAGCTGACCTCATTCTTTGTTGTTGCTGAACCTAGACCTGAGCAACTGCAGCAACCCCAGATCATAGCACTGCCCCCACAGGCTTGTACAGTAGACACTAGGCATGATGGGTGCATCACTTCATCTGCCTCTCTTCTTACCCTGATGCGATGGTTCCCCACTATCCTTCCAGTTTTTAATAATGCGTTGGACAGTTTTCTCAAACAGACTAACAACTTCTCCACGACCACAGGATGTGTCTTAAGACATGGTTGTTTAAGAAATGAGAAGCTATTCATTGGATCAGTTGGGGTTAAATAACTTGTTGCCAGCTGCAGTAATTATCCAATAGGAGGCTTGTACCTTTTTGCTCAGTTAAATCCAGGTGGCGACTTCTTCTTTTTGGGCCAGACAGTGTATATTGTCACTGAATACAGTGGAAGTGATTCAAGATGGAACTGGAAGAAGCTAAAGAAAGGCAACAGGACTCGTAGAGTTTCCTGAAGACATTTCTCCACTCACCCAAGCAGCTGGACACAGCTTGAATATACCATGACCTGGATGACTGAGAACCTTCACAGACAGATGGAACTGGATAGCAGTTCACCAAATACCATAAACTATAAAGAGCTGTTTGAATTTATTAATGCCGACAAATAAATAATAAAACTGTCAGTTGCAGCCCTATATCACCATCACTGCGAGTAAAATCTGGTGCAAAATGGATGAGAATAATTCAAATGTGTTTCTTTTAGGAACATTAAACCTGGGTGAAAGCTTTTCAGAGCTGTGTTTTACACACACGGTCACTAACGCAAACACACACGAGAAATTACACACTTTACTTTGGCTGCCACAGTGGCTCAGCGTGAGCAGTGTGAAGTGTATTTTGGACACACATTAGCGTGTCATGGCCAAGTGTAGGCAGGGCATACCATAAAGCTACGCTCCACATCCAAGACACAAGCACAGGGCAACTTCTCAGTTTTGTTTTAGAGTAAATTTTCGACTAACGAGAATGGATCCCGGTGTTCACTCCATTAAACACGAACAACGTGCAGTTGGAGGAGAAGTCCAGCTTCAGAGGAATTTCTGATGCTCCGTTTATTTGCTGGGTTATTTTCTATATGAAGTGTCTGCCAGGGCATTTGAAATGAGCGTGTGATGGTGGTTGGGTTACAACGGATCACTGTGACCCTGTGAGGTTGGGATTGGGCAGCCCGTGTGTTTTTTTGAAGAGAGAGTGAGAGAGGGAGAGAGAGAGAGCTTGTGCTGTTCTGCCTTGAGTCAATATTAAGAGAGCATTGGAGCTCTTTTTCTGCCTCAAGCCCTGTCTGCACAGATTCTTGTGTTGCAGACTCTTACAGAGGGCGATGGCTGCAGCCTTTACTGGAATTTACTCACTGTATATTTGTTACATTTGCGCAAGAGAAGAGTTTAAAAATGTATCTGTGAACACTGTGCATGAGGACTTAGAAGGAACTGTCCGTCCTCTATCTTAACAGCTCTTGTCAAGTCTCTTTTGTGGTATCCATTAGGGTTGTCTCTAAGGTTGTTACTATTTTAGTTATGTAGTCAGTTGTAGTGTGTCCTGTCCGAGTCCTGGTCCTGTTCCTGTTCTGAATCCCGTAGCATGCAGCATGTCAGGAAACAACTGGGTTTTTTGTTTAAGGCTGGGTTCAGACTGGGACAGTGTCCTGTCATCAACAAATCAAAACATGCTCACGGTTCAAAGGAAACACGAAAGCACATCATTACAAATGTCACAGTCCTGAACCCGGGCATTTCAGTCACTCAGCCTCTGGTGAAAGGGTGTTGTATGAAAATATGACATAACACCGTGTTAGATGCTTGGCAGTAAGTTTGTTAAGCAGGTACAAAATCTAATAAAAATGCCTACGTGCTAAGAACAATCTTTGTTGTTGACGTCCTCCAACCAAATCAGTGGTTTAGTTTCTCCTCTGACATGTAACGGCAGGAATCACTGTTGGAAACAAATAGCTCTTCAGCGATGTGAGGTTTGGTTTAGTCACAAAACACATGGGTTAGTATTAGAGAGAAATCAGGGTTTAGTTAGTCACCATGGTTACAATAATAGATATGCAGCTACGGTTGTGCAAGGCTCATGTTTATAAGACATGGAAAACAAAGACGGGACTTTGATGTTCATCTCCAGTGTTTTGTTGGCCTGTCCTTTCACCCCATCCTCCTCCAAATGTCATCCTCACAGCTCTGTAATTGTGTCACTGACCTCCTGCAGAGGCTGCTGTCACATTAAGGACCCACTTGTCGTTTTGTGGCATCTGCTAAAACAACTTGCACTGCTTCACGTGAGGCACTACAGGTTCCATTAAAATAAAACGTCATAACAAAACTGCACAATTGACCAATGTTTTTTAATATGACAAGATAATGACCACTTTAAATGACCCATGAATGGCACGGTGGCGTGGTGGTTAACACTGATAGCTCACAACAAGAAGGTTCTGGTTTTGAATCCATCGGCCATCTAGTGCCTTTCTGTGTGGAGTTTGCATGTTCTCCCTGTGTCTGCGTGGGGTACTCTGGGTACTCTGGCTTCCTCCCACCGTCCAAAGACATGCTCCTTAGGTAAATTGGTGCTTGCTGTGATAAAAATGGCAACCTGTCCAGGGTGTACCCCGCCACTCACCCGATGACAGCTGGGATAGTAAACTATGGAGATACGTATTATATATGGAGAAGTGAATAAGTAACTATGGTTGTTATTGATTTTAATGGAAGAGGTCTTTCTTGAAACAAGCTGTTTATCAGAAAGTCACAGTAGAAAAACCACAGGTAGTAAATAAATAGTAAATAGTAAATGGTGGCTGACGGTATGAGCTCAGTCCTGGTACTCCTAGACGTGTGCTCGGCCTTTGATACAATAGATCATGGTATTCTTTTAAACAGGCTGAGGTACTGGGTGGGAATATCAGTGACAGCCCACAACTATTTCTTTTCATATTTATTAGACAGAAGGTTTTATGTAACTGTAAATTATTTTAAATCATCTGTGTGGAATATGAAATATGGTGTCCCTCAGGGCTCTGCTTTAGGACCAATTTTGTTTTCTTTATACATGCTTCTTTTGGGAGACATCATTCGCAGGCATGGTGTCTCCTTCCTATTTTATGTGGACGATACCCAGATCTACCTGCCTTTTAACTCATCAGACATGGCAGCCACAACTGCCTAGATGACATCAAATAACTTCTATAGTTCTTAGCTTGACACCACGTCAGAAGAAAGAATTTACCTCGTCACACGAGGCTCGAGCTCGGAATCATAAAGCTGTGAGAAAAACTGTGTGCAATGACACTAAAGACCCCAAATATTTGACCTCTGACCTACAGTCCCCGCCCACTGGGACAGACCAGGAGAGAGTGTTATAGCAAAGAAGTTATTGAAGCTTTACCGTGCTTTGGCACACACAAACACGCTGTTACACAGCTGTGCCAACTGCCTGGACAGCTTAAATATTGCATTTGAGTTCCTTCACGCGGCGTACATAGGCACAGTCACTTGTGCGTGCACGTGTCCGCTCTGAAAAACTCCCTGTTGGCATCCAGAGTTTCTCCCTGCAAGGAAGGTTGTTTTCTCACAAGCAAGTGCACAAAGAGCATGCTGTTAGACGTGGAGAAGAAATAAGTTCCCCCCCGTCTCACTCGCGTCTCACTCTCACATCTCCAGGATGTCTTCAGTTAGGGCCGTGGGGGTTTCTCACACTGTGAATCAGGAGGACAAATAGGATATTAACTGGACAAAAGCACTGCAGGGTTTTAGGTAGCCACAGACAGACAGCATGAAGCAGCTTGGGCTCCGATGAGTTGATTTATCTTATTTGAATTTCTGTCACAAGAGAATGTAAGCTGTTACTCACTTTAAAGACATTTGAAAAGTGCAGCTTTTCTTAAGGTTTTTGACTATTCACCATGAATTCAAACGTGTTTTCTTTTTGGATTTTGTTATTGCACCTAACCACGAAAAAACTCAAATGCTCTGCCCCGAACAATAATGTCCATTGTGACTGAAAGTGACATAAAAGACAATAAACAATCTTTAATAAAACATATGCTTCTTTCACCCTCAGCTCGCTCTGCTTCTCAGTACGTGCCGACCTCCGGCTCCTGCAGAAACAGGTGTTTTGAGCTGGTTGAGTTGGAGCCACCAAACTGTCGCTGCGACAACCTGTGTAAGACGTACAACAGCTGCTGCTCTGACTTTGACCAGCTCTGCCTCAGGACAGGTACTCCACCCCCACCCCCACCCCCATCCCGTCTCAGACATTGTCTCAACATGTGTTATGTTCAGAATCTAAACGATGAAGAAGTATTGTGACGTTAAACTGTGAGCTGGACGTTTTGCTGTGATCTGAGGAACTAAAATGACTCCCAGATTCTTGGCAGCGTGTTGTGTTTCAGAGGAAAGGGACTCAAGGTTGCTCTGATGGCTGCGGGTCCAAAGAGGCCAAATAAAACAGTCTCTTTTTTTGTCGTTGAGCCTGAGGAAATCCTTGGAGATCTGGTATTTAATATCTATCAGGTGGTCCAGGATGTCGTTCCAACATTTAATGCAAGGTTTTTGTGATTTTACTTTGTTTTTATATATATTTTTAAGAGTATAGAAGTGTAGATGGTGCACCATTTACAGAAATGTATGTGTTAAAATTCATAAAAACATGTAAAAAACAAACTGTTCCCACTTAGTTAGAGCCAGCCGCTGAACGAGTCATTAGCTGAGGATAATTTCCCTGTTATTCTGTTTGAAAACTCGTGCAACTGAGTTTATTATAGCGCGCCCCTGAGGTCACTGGTCTGAATCCCGTCTATGTCCCGGGCTGAGGTGCCCAGAGCAAGCACCTTAACCACACACACACACACACACACACAGCTCTCTGGGCGAGTTTCATAGCTGCCCGCTGCAGCCAGGTGTGCTCGCTTCGGTGGGTTCGGTTTGGGGGAGTTGTGGCAGAGTGGTCAGACCAAAGGCTCACAGGTTCACATCCTCCCATATTCATGACACCTAACCCCCAGTTTTCTCCCTGGGCAACAGCGTACTGCTGTCACCTGCGGATAAGTCAAACGCGGAGAAAGAATTTCCCCATGTGGGATCAATATAATATTAATTATTTAATATTATTTAAGTCTGTGAAGATTCTCAGTCATCTGAGTCATGATATATATCCAAAAACTGTTGCCTTCCTTTAACGTTTTTGGATATTATTATTTAAGTGCAGCACCTTTAGGAACTGATTTAAGTTCACCGGTTCGAATCGCGTCTCATCCACGCGTGAGGTGCCTTTATCAACCCACCAAACTGCTTCCCAGGCGCTGCACTGCTGTGTGTGCAAGCAGACGGGTTAAAACAAAATTAGCTATAATTTATATAGGACACACACGGTGACAAAACAACTGGTCGACTCTTGCCTTTCTGTTTTTTTCTGCGTGGACTTTGCATGTTCAGCCTGTGTGGGTTTTCTCTATATGGGCTTTTCTATGTTTGCCTTAGCTCTGAATTTATTATCTGTGTGTCAGTTTTAGCAGCGTGATGGACTGGCGACCTGTCCAAGGTGTGCCAGCAGAGACAGGATTCAGGCCCTATGACCCTTTAAGGATAAAATGGGTCTATCTAATAGTTGCCCATTGCCACTACTTTATAGTTGTACCACTATGCCAATGCATCAGTAAAACTCTACTACTTTTGCTTTTGTTTCTACCACTACTAGTTTTAACAATGAACTTCTGTCCTTTCTAATATGTTACCTCCTTTTAGAGCTTTTCAGCCACACCCAGGTCTATTGGGATCTAAATCTATCCTTGGCAATCCATTAAAATCCTAACTATGAACAATAATGTTCATCAAAGGACGTTTGTCGTAATCAGATCTAATCTACAGACATTTCTCGAGCATTAACTTTAAACTCTTGCTTTAATCAAAGGGAACAAACATCCAGGTTTGATTTCTCTGCCCTGATTGTCCAGCTGTACAGTGATGTGGAAACAAGTCGTACACTTAATGGCATGGTCCTTTAACAGGTTTCCTACTTTTCTAGCGAGACCTACACACGACACGTTTTTCCCTCTCTCTATGTTGTTGTGTCAACATTTCCCGGAGCTAATTCCAACGTTGGTGGTCTGATTTTACGTTCACTCCTTCTGCTTGGTGGTCTTTGGCTCACCGCTGCCATACCACTGTAATCCCACCTGTGCCAGCAAGCGATGATATACTTGGTTTTGAGTGTTATACCCTATTATTTACCCTCACAGTGTCAAATCCTAATTGAATCTTTCGTCTGTCTCGAGGAATATTGAAAATACAACATAAATGATTATTTCCCGGTCCCTTGCTGCTGCTTGCTCGTTATTCAGCTAAACCAGAGTCACATTAACGTATCAGCTTTCGTTCCTCAGCGCCTGTGGTTTCGGCACAAATCTGCAGCTTGAGCATAAGCGAAGGTTTTGGAGTCCGTAGCTTCAGTTATCCCTCTCTAGTCTTGTATGAAGATGTCTTATCGTTTGAAGCTAAACTCTTTGTTATGTTCTTCTTGTTTATAGCCGGGGGTTATGAGTGCAGTAAGGATCGCTGCGGGGAGACTCGAAATGAACAGCACGCCTGCCACTGCTCCGATGACTGTCTGGCCAGAGGAGACTGCTGTACCAACTACAAGAAGCTGTGCAAAGGTTGGAAATGTTTCAAATCCCTAACATAGTGTGTATACTTTAAATATTCAGGACTAACTTTCATTAGTTAGTCCAGCTGCCCATGCATTAATTTATGTTCCTTTTTGCATTTTTGCATTTGAAACTTTAATGTCACTGGTTATCACATCTGTAACTAAATATTAGTATCTCCGTCGGGACAGACGGTTGGCCCTGATTTCTCTGCATCTTTAACTTGTAGGCTGGATATCAGATTCAAATTAGTTAATGAGATGTCCATTGATATGTTATACATTATGCACTCATCTCAAAATGTCAACAGTATTCTGGTTTGGTTCAGTGACCCGCTTACAGTCATCTAGCTTCAGTAAACGTTCATTGCATGTGTTTGTCTTTGCTAGTTGTGTTTTTAGAGATCTAGGCTACCTACATTTGTTGCAGTAATAAAATGCCCAATATGATTAAGAAGAAAACAGTTTTAGATTCAGATTCAGTTTGGGAAAACTTTATTTGTCCCCGGGGGACAATTTAAGGCACAGGTGAGCAGCATGGCATGCAAGAACAAGATGAAAACTGTCTACGGAGGGTGTAAACATGACTGTAAGAGTAAAGTGAAAGTAAACAGGAATTACATGTATTTACATGTTATTGCAGAGGTAGTATGGGTAATAAATATAATAAAAAATGTAAATAAAGTGGAGTATCCATGGGCTGCTGAGCCATATAGTTCTTTCAAGGACTTCTTGTTGTCCTTTTTTGCAGAGCCACAGATTAATAATTAATGGACAGTTTTTAGGCACTAAAGGTAAAGTGAGGTGGCAGAAAAAAACAAAAACAAATTTATCACAGTGTCATGGTTCTGTTTTTTTGATTCCTGTTTTCATGTTTTTCAGTTTCCTGTTTTATATGGTTAAGTTTCCTGCCTTGTGTCCCTTCCCACCTTTGTGATTGTCTGCCCTGCCCTGATTTTTTTCACCTGTGTCTCCTCTGCCCTTGAGTGTGTATATATAGTCCTGCTTTTCCCTTTGTCCTCTGTTACGTCATACTGTTTTCTACCATTTCTCTGTGTTCCCAGTCTTGTGATGTTATGTTTTTGTCTTTTTGAAAGTTTTGATTTTTGTTTTTGGTACTCCTGCCATCTCAGCAACGCTTTGTGTTTGCTTTTGTGTAATTAAATTTAGTTTTTGCCTACTCCTGCCTCATTGTTTGAGCATTTGGGTCCTACCTCACCTTGAAAAACCATGACACACAGTTATTTTAGGCCTCATGGCAATTTTAGACTTTGTGACACAAGGTACAGTATTTGTCCTCTGAATGTGGAGAAGCACCAGTTTTTTTCCGCAGGAAACGCTCGAAAATCTTGTGTTTCCAAATGTAGTCAACCTCTGGTTTCATTGGAGGAAAATGGGAGCTTTTGACTTTTTGCAAATTCATGTCAGGAGTAATTTCTTTTGCAGAATGTCACCCCTGATGAGCTAATTTGATATATTCTTAGACTTGACTCTAATGTAATAATTGGGCATCAAATGAATGGTTTAAATTAACCCATTTATAATATTCAGAGAGGAAATTTCAAACCAAAAAGGTTCAATAAAGCTGGTTTAATAATTATGTAGCTCGATGTAAACTCTAGATTCTCTGAGTCTGATGAGTTAAAAGGCATCTCAGAGTTGTGTGTGAACAAGTGTAACTCACAAGTGGTTCTTAATTGTACTTTTCATAAACTGCTGGTTCTACATCCCGTTTCTCATTCACTCCTTCTAACCATGCTCCTTCAGGAGACACTTCATGGCTGCAGGATGAGTGTGAAGAAATCAAGGCTGCTGAATGTCCTGCCGGGTATGTCTTAGCTTTATCTTAGCTTTAAGTGCTCAGAGGACCAGGGTTGACCAAGTTTGATCTAAGCGTCTTTCTCTCATGTTCCTTGCACAGGTTTGTGCGCCCGCCGCTCATCATCCTGTCAATGGATGGATTCAGAGCTTCTTACGTGAAGAGAGGGAACGGTGTCATTCCCAACATCGAGAAACTCAGTAAGACCTGAAAGGGATTTTTTTTTTTTTTGGAAGCGTGGCTTTGTTTTTTTCGCTGCAGCTCAGTTCAGGAAATGACAATTGATGAGTCAGACACTTGTAGGAAGTTTTTTCGTTTTTTCTTTGTCCTTTTCAGGAACATGTGGAACCCATGCACCCTACATGAGGCCTGTTTACCCTTCCAAAACCTTCCCCAACCTCTACTCACTGGCTACAGTAGGTTATTATTTGCCTTCACTGGTAAATGTTCACTTTAGAGTTGTATTATTTTGGGCAATTGTTAATAGAGCTCCAAACGTCACATGACTTTTTTTGTTGACGCCGCCATATTGGCAGGAAGACAAAATATCATTTGTTAAATGTCAAATATTATTGCCCATAAGAATAATAATGTTGACTCTGTCTCAGGGTCTCTACCCGGAGTCTCATGGTATTGTCGGAAACTCCATGTACGACCCGGTGTTTGATGCGACCTTCACCCTGAGAAGCAGAGAGAAGCTCAATCACCGCTGGTGGGGAGGTCAACCAGTAAGTACCGACAGGACACAGGAAGGGTTTTTCTTTTGAAGCCAGCTGGAGAAGAAAGGAGCCAAGGCTCACGTCTACCAAACTGATTGACTTTATTATCCAGATGTTGCCATGTGAAAGCTAAGACCTTTGTCTCCTTACACTTGTAACACTCCTGCAGTGTCCTAATAAACTAATGATGGTGTACTGTTTGTCTAGGTCTGGATCACAGCACTCAAACAGGGAGTGAAGGCTGCCACCTTCTTCTGGCCTGTGTAAGTCTGCTCACACATTGTCAACAATGACGTTTCACTTTTCATAAATTGCTTCCTCATGTAGTAGTGTTGCATTTTAGTGTTAAACTTGGTCTGTGTTTGGTATACGCTTCCATTGTTGAATGGAAAATCTGTAAAATCCGATTCAGAAAAACTCCAACTCATCTTTACACATCTGGAGATTTATCCAAAAACGCTAAAGAAAGGCAACTGGACTTGTAGAGTTTCTTAAAGATGATTCGCCACTAATGTGTACTCAAGTAGTAGTAGTGAAGAAGCAGCTTGGATGAATGGTGTAACGTCTTCAAGAAACTCTACAAGTTCAGTTGCCTTTCTTTAGCGTTTTTGGATATACAGTACCTTGACCTGGATGACTGAGAACCTTCACAGACATCAGGAGATTTATTTTAAAGGCCCACAGTGTACCTCAAGTCTTTAGGCACGTAAAGACTAAGCTGATATCAAATATCCAAATATGAGAAATGTTACTGCTGATCTACTCGTACCCATAAATCTGCGTTAATGAGTCTTTACCATTATTTGTACCAGACTACAGTACAAGTCTAAATTCTGAACGTTCATGGTTTTGGTTTATTTTTCCTATTTTTTGCATTGATCAAAACTATTAATCGACACGTTTGACATTGATGTTTCAGGCCCACCTTCAAATGTTGTCTGAGTGCTCAGATCTCGAAGGTTTCGTCAAAGCATCCTGGATGCTTTCACACCTGTGCTTTAAGCTGCCCAGGTGTGAACGGATCACTCAGGACAGGGCCTTGAGGCGCTTATGTGGTACTGCGGGACCTAAACGCAAGGACCTACGCACGTAGCCAGCCCCTGTGCGAGCCATTTATAGTTGTTGATCGTCAGTCTGACTCGCTCTGTAACAACGCCACCCAAACACTAGTCGGCAGTGTGTGTTTTTTGCCAGTCGGGTTCATTTTTGTTTCCACTTCCTGCTTCAATGGCGACTGAAACTTTTGCAGAAATTTCGGCCAGATACAAATGTCTGTGTCTTCAACCCTCCTCATTTAACCTTACCGATTCTTTATTGATCCAAAACAGTCATTTCAAAAACTGCAGCGATGGAGAATCAGCCAGAAACGCGCTACACCCAGCGGACCAATCACAGCTCTTGTGCTCTGCATCGCCGCGGCGCGTAGTTACATTTCTGCAGAGGTACACATAAGCTACGGCGCTAGCGTTATCGCCGTAGCCTCTGTGTCAACTTAACGCAGAAGTCTAAACTGCCTATAAGTTTCACGTCAATTTATCAACATGATGGATCGCCACCTGACCTCATTTGGCATTGTCTGCACATGGTCAGTAAGAGTGTAAACTCTAGCAGAGTTTAAATAAGCACGCTTGGTGTTAATCTGTCGTAAATTATTTGCTGGGAAAGGTTGTCCAAGTGGTCAGAGCATGTCTGGTCATGTTCCTGCTGCACTCGCAGGCTGCTGCATTAAACCTGTAACCTATGTGGGACACAAAGGAGCCCACATTTATCAGCACAGAGAAGGCATTTACTGAGCTGGAGGTACATCTCAGCAGAGGGATGGCGCTGGGCTGTTTTCACAGCAATTTGTGCAAATGGGCGTGTTTACACTAGGCAGGATCCCTCTGTGAACCAGGGTCGCAGACGTGCCACTCCATAAGACCGTGGGGGCCAGAGTATGGTTTACATTACTGTTCTTGGCGTTTACAGAAAAGTGATGTAAACCAAGACAGGAGGGTACGAAAGACAGAGAGCGGACGCCTGTGTCGACATTTCTGTGTGGTTGAAAAAGCCTTTTTATACAACGCATTAGTTTGGTGATACCGCTGTGGGGATAGGCATGGTAATGGGGACTAGGGACTGTTGGGAAATGACATGAAGTCTACGTTGGGTTCAGCTTTCTGGGAGGTCTGCGCTCTAGCAAGCAAACGAGAAGACTAGAAAGAAAAGAGAAGAAGAAAGAGAGGGGAGTATATAAAAACACAGTGGGAGAAGCTGTGAACAAAGAGAGAGACGCCCTCTGTCAAGTATTAAAGCAGCGTTACCATCACCACCGTGTGTCATAATTTAATCTCCATTCAGGGCTCAGTGGTTGACAGCTGTGGACTGTATGACAGCCAGCAGCTTGGTTGGTGGCCTCATCACACAAGCAGCCTTTGACTTTCAGATACTTTAACCAGTGAGAGACATTTAAATTTATTCTGCTCTACAACTTTACGAGGCACTGAGAGTTAAAGGATCAGTGCGGCGTTTACTGGTTTAATGGTTTACAGTACCAGTCAGAGGTTTTGATCCAACTGCTCATTCAGAAATTCAATTACGTCTTAGAATCATGTTTTAAATCATGTTTTAGATCCTTCAGTGTAGCCACCGTTTGCCCTGAGTACTTTGCACAGTTGTCACTGGTGTTAGTTTTCAGTGAAGAGGTGAAACTTGTCAAACATTAACTGGATTTGGAATGCCTTTCTTAATGTGCCTGTGCCTTAATGTTGTTTTGCTCACTCGCTCGTAATCGCAAAGACCATCGTGATGAAACTAGTTCTCATGAGCCACCCCAGCAAGAGTTCTCTCAGCTGCAGAGGATCAATTCATCAAAGTTACCAACCTCGGAAACCTCCAACTTACAACGCCTCAGATCAGAACCCACATTACTGCTTCCCAGAGCAAGTAGAAAAAAAAACATCTCGTCATTTCAGAGGAAACTGTGAATCAGACCTTTGTGGCCCAAGAAACCACCAACAGAGGTGACCAGTGAGAAGAAGATGAATAGAGTTGTGATGATTCCAGTTGCTGTGCTGTTACGATTCGTGGTGATTTGTTCAGAATTCAAGGGAATACATAAACCAAATTGCCACCACATCCATCCAGGTCATAGTATATTAGAAAAAAAAAAAAACACTGAAGAGAGGCAGCTGGACTTTGTTGAAGACGTTTCACCAGAGTAGCTTCTTCAGTTCTAAAGGACTGGTGGAGAATTGGGGTTTAAAGGGGAATTACCGTTTTTTACAACCTGGACCTTATTTTTGGCATAAAATATAGTCGTTTACTCACCTATATAACTTTGGTGTCATTTGGAGTCGTTCAGAAGATATTTAGATCCAGTGGAGCGCCGCGTATATCCATATAATGGGAGTGACTGGGGCACCGAAACGCGGCCTCTAAATAACGCATTATCTGCCGCGAAACTCGTTCATTTCACCAATATTTTGTTATGATACGCTAGTGCTATTCCCGTTGAGTCCGGAGTTACCTGTTATCATGATCCGGGGTCTGTAGATTGACCTATAACCTCTGACCTGGATGATGTTATCTCTACACGCACCCGCGATGGTCAGCTTGTTTACCTGTAATTTGCTACTGCTAGTTTTTTGCAACATGGCCGAATATTTTTCCGATTCTGAGGTTGTGAACGACGACTTTGTTTATCTTTATCTTACCGTTTTGAGCCAGAGTGTACGGAAAAGGAGCTTGTTGAAAGGAAGATGCGGAGGCAGAGAGAGGAACAGCTGGCCTAAGAACAACAAACCGCTGCACGAATAGACGAATAGCTGACTCCGGACTCAACGGAGAATAGCACTATTGTATCATAACAAAATATTGGTGAAATAAATGAGTTTCACGGCAGATAATGCATTATTTAGAGGCTGCGCTTCGGTGCCCCATTCACTCCCATTATATGTATATACGCGGCGCTCTGCTGGATCTAAATATCTTCCGAACAACTCCAAATGACACCAAAGTTATATGGGTGAGTAAACGATCGTATTTTATGCCAGGTTGTAAAAAACAGTAGTTGCCCTTTAAATAGGAACATCTGTGGGTGTTACTTCACAAACCTCTGCACTGACGTATCATCCAATCTAGTTTAAGGCTCTGCTGTGTCAAATGACCTGGCCTCCACATTTACCCAACCTAAACCCAGCTGAGCTACTTTGGGATGAGTTAGACCACAGAGTAAAGGCAAAGCAGCCAACGAGGGTTCAGCACATGAGGGGCGACCGCGAGTTAAGATGTTTCCATTAGTGTTCCTAGTTGTCATTGAGGGAAACAGAGGTTACTTCAAAGAGTCTAAAATTAAAACACGCGTTTTATTCCTGTGCACCATAATCTAGGTGTGTTATTTAATTGTTTTGACATCTCAAGTTCTGAATTGAGTAAATTGGTGTGTGAACATTTCTGGTTGGTACTCAAGGCCTCTGACTTCACTCTTTTCAGATTCAGTTCATTTAGCTGTGGTTCTTTTCAAGCGTTATCCAACATGACATTTCATTATTTGTGTGTTCCAGTTCTATTCCTTTGGAGAGGAGGATACTGACCATGCTGCAGTGGCTCCACCTCCCCGAGGGAGAGAGGTAAATTCAGTTTTATGGTGATTTTCTGTCTGTTTTTTGTCTGTTTAACACTTGTCTATCATTCGAATCAGATCAAAGAAGTCCCCAAGTATCAAAATAATCACATATTTAGCTCCCACTGCAGCACATACATCACCAGTTTGACTCGCTTCATCTTACAGGCCCTATGTTTATGCCATGCACTCTGAACAACCGGACATTTTTGGACACAAAATGGGACCCTTGAGCACAGAGGTGAGTGCTATATATCTAAATGTGTGCTTACAGTATGCGTTTGCATTGTGGGATGAGTGTAAGATGCGCAAATCAGACACAAAGACACACATAGACTCCTCTCTTTGTGTGTTCCAGCTGAACAACCCTCTGAGGATGATCGACAGAGTCGTTGGCCAACTGATGGACGGACTGAAGCAGATGAAACTGCACCGCTGTGTCAACATCATCCTGGTGGGGGATCACGGTACAGACGCACAAACCACATAAACACGTGAACACATGCAGGGGTATTGAACTTAAAGATAGCAGATATGCTCTGTCATGGTATAACGCTAAAGAAAGGTAACTGGACTTGAGTTTCTTGAGGACGTCCAAGTAGCATCCAAGTAGCTTCTTCATTTTTAAAGGACTGGTGGAGGAGTTGGTATCACACCTTGATACTAGAACTTCTGACTGACAGTGGGTCCTTATAAAACCGTGTGAGTTTCTGATGGGCAACACCTACATATGTTCCAATTTAAACCCCAACTCTCCACCAGTCCTTCAGGACTGAAGAAGCTACTTGAATGAGACGTTCTTCAAGAAACTCTGCACGTCCAGTTGCCCTTGTTTCAGCTTGTTTTGGATATACCTTGATCTGGATGACTGAGAAGCTTCACAGATCCTCATGGTCTCTCCAAACACAAAGTAACCCCAGGAAAAGATAAAACGCTCCTAAAGAGATTTGCAAGAGTCGGAGTTGGAGACGATTTGAGATTTAGACCCAAAATGGAAATTGCTATTGGCTCCTGAGCTTTTACTTGAAGCGTCTCCAACTGGTTGCACACAAGCACACTTACCCTCCTCCTGTGTATCCTCAGGTATGGAAGAGGCCCACTGTGATCGCACCGAGTTCCTCAGTAACTACTTGGCCAGTGTTGATGACATCACCCTCATCCCCGGGTCCCTCGGCAGAATACGCTCCAGACACCCCAACAACCCTAAATGTGAGAGACCGAGAGAAAAGCAGTTTGTGTTATTCTTCTGATGAATTTCTTTTTTTTGTGTTCTTAGTTTGTGTTCTCTCTTATTTATAAAGACCTCTCTGTTTTCTGAGATTTTGGTCTGTTAAATCACCTCTAAATCAGCCGACGTGTCTGATCACTGGCAGTGAACTCTTAAAATATGCTGTAGTTAATATAATAATAAATCCAGATTCCAGTGCCCTTACCATTGTGTTTTTCTTTTATTTCAGATGACCCTAAGGCTGTTGTTGCAAATCTAACAGTAAGTACTTAGGTTCTATGAAAAATAGACTATAAGAGCTTAGGGGAAATGTCATCTGTGATTGGTAATAAACATACCAATGATAATATTTTCTCTTCTAGTGTAAGAAAGCGGACCAGCACTTTAAGCCATACCTGAAGCAGCACCTGCCTAAGAGACTGCACTACGCCAACAATCGACGCATTGAAGACATTCACCTGCTGGTGGAGAGGAAATGGCACGTTGCAAGGTACAACACTGAAACCTCTGTGTTTAGAAGATACAGTACAATTTAAATAATAGGTAGAGATGGGAGCACTTCATTGTGCACAAACAATAGCCCACAGAAAGTTTTTCCCATTTTTATCCCAGATCTGTATGACTTTTTCATTCTTATACGATTGCTCCAAGTTAGATTTCCCAAACTGGATAAAGCTGTCACTTGTTTCTCTCCGATGGCTACCACCCGTCGATGAGGAGGTACATACTGGAGGATTATTATTTTGTGAAAAATTGGTCTCTGTGGACTGGTTGTTGACAAAATAGCTTAGCCAGCTCAACTGATGACAGGTGGACAAAACACACCATTTGCAGATCTTTGTTGTCTACCATAAAGGAACTTAATGGCACAATAACCTATAAACAATGACAACTCCAGATTTTTACCTTTGTTTTAGTGCAAAAAAGAACAAATCTATTATGAAAATGTTTACATTTAATAAACTTTAGTTTCAGAAAATGTTTTTAGAAACAACCTGACATCTTTTAAATAAGAATAATTGCAATTTTGGCTGATTGCTGCCAACTGCTGTTTAGTTCTGGGTCTCAGTGTCGTGTTATGTCCACACCTCTTACTAAACAGTGTGACCCTTAGTGAAAACAATAGGAATAGGTGCCAATTTCTGTGTAATTTTCGCACTTTGCAAATTCATCCTGCAGGCCAGATTAGACCATCTGGCGGGCAGGTTTTTGCCCACAGGCCATATGTTTGACACCCCTGCTCTAATACATTTACTCTTTCCTTTATCAATGCATGTGCAGAAACCCTACGCAATTTCATGTTTAAGGTAACTGATGATATTTCTGAGTAGCCTGAAGTATTCTGAATATAACAATATAAAACAAGCAAACACAACCAGTGGTTTGGAGAAAGCAGTCAGCTGAAAGAGAAGGAGCTGTAGTTAATGTCAGTTTATTTATAAAGCATATTTAAAAAGAACAAATGTTGGCCAAAGTGCTGTGCACAGTCACCAAGGCATTTTTGTAGTTCTAATTTAGTTTGAATTTGTGGCTGCTCCTGCTTTTGAGAAACTCTCTGATATGATGAACGAGCCGTGTAGATCTGACAACTCACATCTTGCATTACTTAAAAACACATTTTATGTTGACGTGGACCGCTATCAACGCATCGTTAACACATGCAGTCCTGAAAAGCGACGCAAAGTGCTGCCCCGAGTCTCGCATGTTAAAAAAACACATTCTTTTTTTCTTTTTTTTAAAGAGCAGCTGCTGAAATGTTAATAACGTGCTAAAATGAACTCTGCCAGGCATTTGATGTAGAGCAGTAAAAGTTGCACTGCATTGATTTAAGTGACAAAGTAAACCATGAAGTCATCCAGACTGGAAGTGAAAACAAACCACCACGTCTTTAGAGTGTGTGTACCTGTATGTTCTTGACAGTAACAGCCACCTAGCATTGGAGCTAGCGTGATGTGTTGGTAGGTGGACCGTGGGAGAGCTGCGTTCGCTCTGTCAAGTTCACATGCAGGCTTGCTAAAAGAAAGGGATCTTTGAGGTTTCAGTGCAGATAGACAGACAGGCTAAGTGTTTGAGCGTTAACACACTCTCTTTCACACCCACACACACACAAACACACACACATTAGTTAATGTCAGCGTAAATCCCAAAACCAACCAACGCTTCACATCAAATGAAACTCTGGGTTTGTCTCATTTCCCCCTTCAGTCAGTCATTTACATTTTCATCGTGTTTGTGGCTTCACCCCCTAGAAATGTACACCAATGCACACACACACACACACACACACACAAATTAAGATGGATAACTAGAAGTAGTGTTTTTATGGACTCTTAATAAAAGGTGTCTCTTTTCAATTAAAGGCCTGTGGCTTGAGTTCTTTGGAGGTTTGGTTGAAGAGGTTGAAGTAGGTGAATACCGACACATCATCACACTGTGGCTCAACTTTATTAATTACCACAGTTCAGCGGTTTAAAATGACAGCGAATCAGAAATTGTGCACAAGCGCCCCCACTACCATTGTTGTCAACTAAAAGGCAATAGATTTATGTTTTGGTAAACTTTATATCCAAGTTTCATCAATTCAAACACTAATACATCACTTAAATAAAATGGTTCAGCAAGTAAATCACATACAGAATAAATCTCGCTTAAAGAGGATGCAACAGATACAACACTTGTGCTCAACAGTATATCATAGTGGGCGGCACAGTGGCGCGGTGGTTAGCACTGATGCTGCACAGCAAGAAGGTTCTGGGTTTGAAGTTTCTGTGTGGAGTTTGCCCACAGGGGAGTTCTCCCGGTGTCTGCGTGGGTTCTCTCCTGGTACTCCAGCTTCCTCCCACCGTCCAAAGACATGCTCGTTAGGTTCATTGGTGATTCTAAATTGGCCGTAGGTGTGAGTGTGAATGGTTGTCTGTCTCTCTGTGTTAGCCCTTAGATAGACTGGAGACCTGTCCAGGGTGCAGGGAGGCAGCTCTCCTGCAGACTCTGTGCTTGTAGATGCTCTGCAGAGAGAGGAGTGGTGTCCTGGTGATCCTCTCAGCAGTCTTCTCTACTATCTGCAGGCGTTTTCGGTCCATGGCTGTAATGCTGCCGTACCACACGGTAATGCAGCTGGTCAAGATGCTCTATATGATGCAGCTGTAGAAGTTGGTGAGGATCTTAGGCGACATGCCAAACTTCCTCAGCCTGATCAGGAAATACAGCCGCTGTTGAGCCTTCTTGACCAGCTGTGTGGTAATAAATGCAGTTGTATATGCTTTATTCTTAATTCATAAGCATCTCTGGCCCGTGTTCAAATATCAGCTCTTCCAAAGTGAGGACTATCTACGTCTTGTAAAGCCTTCACAAAGGCAGTGTGTTCTAAAATATAACCGTTACATTAAAGAAGAGACTTTGGCCCGAGAGTTTGGACCCGAGATCATATTGTTATTCACTACTTTAAAAAGCAAAGTTTGTATAATTATTGTATAATCAGAGACAGCCTTATAGGTTAGTGATAGGAAACATTTGGCTTTACAAACATGAGACTTTAGTGAATGTGACACTAGAAAGTTAGCCAACTGTTTGGATAAGTCCATAACGGATAATTTACGTCAGTTTTGATCCACGCTTCATTACAGGAAAGTTCCTGAAGGGAAGAGACACTGTGGCTTTGTTGGGGACCATGGATACGACAATAAGATCAACAGCATGCAGGTACTCTCAGCACTGTGCAGTAGTTCTTATCCATCATCCCATTCAGTTCATTATTATTATCATTATTAGTACTAATAGTAGCAGTAGCAGTAATAGTATTGCATGTGCACATCACATCTAAACATTAGTCTGTTTAAAACCTTTTTACCACATACAGTTTGTACAAAACAAAACTTGACTTGCTTAAAAAATCTGTTCTGTGGCGGAGTCGGGCTCTGGCTTTAATCCAAAGTATTACAGAAATGGAAAACATTTTTCATGTGTTATTGCATATCATGTGACCCGTGTTATCAACCTGCATTTTCAGACCATTTTCTTGGGTTATGGACCTTCATTTAAATTCAAGACTAAAGTTCCAGCCTTTGAAAACATCGAGCTTTATAACGTCATGTGTGGTAAGGCATATGTCTGTCTCCTTATGTTATGTAAGAGTGGGAGTGCATGTTGTTTGATTGTAAAAATACATAAGCTTTGAGTTCCTTGGAGACAAATCCAAACTGATGTTGTCCCACTCTCAGATCTTCTGGGTATAAAACCAGCGCCCAATAACGGGACCCACGGGAGTCTGAACCACCTGCTGAGAAGCCCCCCGTACAGACCCAGCATGCCGGAGGAGGTTTCCAGGCCAACAGCCTCTGGCCTCATTCCTGTAGGGACCGACGACTTGGGCTGCACCTGCGATGAAAAGGTCAGCCATGATGACTCGGTGGCAGATCTGGACACGGCATCATGTAGAAGGAAATTCGAGTTTTGTGGAGGCTGCCCTGTTCAAAACCTCATCTGTTTTAATGATGATAGCATCAGTTAAAGGGGAACTACTGTTTTTTACAACCTGGATCTTATTTCTGGCATAAAATACGGTCGTTTACTCACCCATATAACTTTTTTGTAATTTGTATTCTTTTGGGAGATATTTAGATCAGCGTATATCCATATAGTGGGAGTGACTGGGGCACCAAAACACAGCCTATAATTAACGCATTATCTGTGGCGAAACTCATTAATTTCACCAATATTTTGTTATCCTACACTAGTGCTATTCCCCGTTGAGTCCTGAGTTAGCTGTTATCATCATCCGGGGTCTGTAGATTGACCTACTGACCTCTGACCTGGATGATGTCATCTCTGAGCGCCGTGCGCACCCGCAACGGTCAGCTTGTGTAACTGTAATTTGCTACTGCTATGATTTGTCCACAACCTCAGAATCGGAAAAATATTCAGCGGTCTATAGGTCAGTCTCAACGGGGAATAGTACTAGCGTATGATAACAAAATATTGGTGAAATGAACGAGTTTCGTGGCAGATAATGCGTTATTTAGAGGCTGCGTTTCGGTGCCCCAGTCACTCCCACTACATGGATATACGCAGATCTAAATATCTCCCGAAGGACACACAAAAGTTATATGGGTGAGTAAACAATCGTATTTTATGCCAGAAATAAGGTCCAGGTTGTGAAAAACAGTAGTTCCCCTTTAACAGTGTCATCCTGCTCCATCATTTGAGATGGTAAATGTACACCAGCAAGGTCACTAGGTGAATTAGTTGTTAATTATTTAGTGATTGAAACTACCCACTTCCTAAAATGAGTTGCATTGTTTTAACAGTGTAAATCAAATTTAACATAAAAGCAATGTGGCCTCTTAGTGGCAATAATATGATGCGTGTCCCTGAACACAGTGCTCAGCTTCAGACGTCTTAGACATTATAAAATACTGTTGATCATAAATGTTGGTAAGATTGCCAACATCAGCATGTTCTCCAACATTACCTTGTGTTTTCTGACCATCAGGGTTGCTCCTTAAATTACAGCTCCCTCTTGTGTAATGTAAGTCATTCCCCCAGGCAAAATTAGACTATCCTGACTGGGCTGCTGGCCAGAAGCTAAACATTAAATCCCCCTTTATTGTGTTTCACTATGAATATGGAGAACCGCTGCCTGGTTTCCCTGTGCAGGATCGTACAGTAACGCACTATGTAATGTATGAACATACTGTGTTTATGTGCACGTTAGATTCTTGTCCGATACAGATTCTTGTCCGATACAGTCAGGGAGGTGTCTGATCTACGGCAAATTTATTCTGCCTCCCTCTCTTTCCCAGCAGTATTCACTAACCGTTATTGAATCTGATGCTAGGAATACTGGGATTGGCTTAATGTTATTATTATTATTATACAGCACAGCAAGTGACTGAAGGGTTTGTGTGTCAGAATAATATAGATTTTTGCTTTTTACACAGCTCACTTGTAAAAAGAATAATCTGCATGAGTCTGTAATCCAGGATTATTTGATTGTTCCTTGAAAAAAATATGTATCTCAATGCCTGATTGCTTTGTTGTGTCTTCTGTGATCTGTTGCCTGTTGCTGGAGTCAGTTCACCTCCAGTTCAATCACTTCATCAAAATCAATAATTTGTTTGGCAGTTTGAAAGGCAATCTGTCGTTTCATATCCACATTTAATTCGATCCAATCCAGAGTGTGTGAGGAGTTGCTTGGACTGAGGTGAACTGGACCCGGCTCTGCCCTGCACTTGTTTCACTTCATCTACACTGTGTTTGTGATTCCCATGTAAATCTCTGGCAAGAGATTGTTTCAATCTCCGATCTTTTTGCAGTTGCGTGTAAAAAGTAGGGGCCAGAGAGGTTTGAAAGTGACCCTTGTACGAGGCTATAACCTGGAGTCACTCTGGCTCTGTCTCTTACAGAACAAAGTGGAGGAGCTAAACCAGCGACTGAGGCAAGCTATTGATGGTCAGTCTCTTGTGATGCTACTGAAAATGTCATTAACAACGCTTTGGGTGCAGATCAAACTAATCTAGCCTGGTGTAGCCTGTCGTGTTTCTTATCAGACTCTGGTAACGCTCCATTTGGAGTTCATTATGGGCCGTGTTTCAACCGGTACAGGGAAAAAAATTAGCTCTGTCCTACAACCAATCAGAGCAACAAATTATGTGACGTATCATACTCGACAGATGCAAACATTTTGATTGAGCCAGCAAATCTTTTCCGGACATAATGAATTCTTTACGGAGCGTTTATGGGCAAACTTTGAACTGGCTTCCAGGCTAAAACCAATCACAAATAAGCAAAACAACGAGTCATCTTTAAATGAAAACCTGCACACAGCGAGTTTGTTAATCGGAACAGCATCACGATTTAATGGATTGTAGTTTAATTCACTCCAGAGTGAGCTGCTGTGTTTTCTAAATGTGCCGTGTTACATTCCCGTTGCGTGCCTTCCTCCTCTCTCAGACAACAGGAACCTGCCACACGGTCGACCTGCTGTCCTCTTCCGTACCAAATACTCCATCCTCCACCACAGCGACTACATCAGCGGCTACAGCGAAACTCTGTCCATGCCCCTGTGGACTTCATACACTGTTAGCAGACAGGTACAGCAAGCTCATCATGAAACTTATATATTTAGTGCTGTTTTAAAGTGTTTTCACTCATCAGAATTTTGTGAGACAGCAAAAGACTCCTTTCCTTTCTCTGTACCATCTTACTTGTCAGCTGTTAAAACCCACCAATACTGGAAGTCAGTAGACCTGTGTCCTCTGCATGTCTTGTGTGCGTATATCGTCCTGCAGATAGAAATGTCTCCTCTGCCTGAAGTTCTGTCCAACTGCGTGAGACCTGACGCCAGAGTCCCCCCAGCCTACAGCCAGTCTTGTACCAACTACAGAGCGGACAAACACATCACTTACGCCTTTCTGTACCCACCGCGTAAGTGTGCCACCACAGCTTACACTGAAATGCCTGTTCAATATGAACTTCATTTTGCAATTTCACATTATTCAGCTGTTAATTCAAAGATCTACTATAACAGCTGAGAAGATAAAAGAGTAGGAACATTTGTCATGCCTCACTGCAAATTCAGCCTCTGTGCATCTGAACATACTTTTCACAGCTTTCTAATTATACCTAAGTGACTCAAAGCTAACAGCTGAACCATGTTTCTGATTATAGAAAGGTGACAACTTTATTTGATATATGCAGTATATATATGCCTCAACAAGCTCTCTGGCTGGTGTGGCTTACAGTGTAATGTCACCACTTTTGGCAAGGCCTGGTTTCTTCTTCTTTCCTTACATAAAAGTATGACGAGACACTCATGCTGAACCATCATTCTACCATGTGGAGTCCATTGCACCAAAACCAAGGGGGGGCTATTATTAAAAAACTAAAATCATGTTTAATAAAGGGTTCCCAGATCTGTGCAAGCTTTAAATGGCTATTGGACAAAGTAACCCTCCGTCCAGTTACTCCTTTTTCAAACTTTTTTGTGCACCATGCAGGCTTTAATGCTGTGTTTAGAACTTAAAAGAGTAGTTACGCCAATCCAACATCACAAACAGACTGTTGGGTTTTTGTTGTCTCAATGAGCCCTTCATCAGGAACATCTGTAAACTTGCTTATCACTGTCAGAGAGACAGACTTAAGAGACAATCATGCATCAGCAGTGCAATACCTAAAGTCTTGCACATACAGTTTACATCAAACGTGTTATTAGCAACCTTGACTGTGGTGGTTTTTCTGAAACTGTTCATATCCTCAATTTCTACTGCAACCATTTACAGATTTCTAGAACAGCAGCCTTAAAGAATGAACATGCACTTGACAGATATGAATGTTTACACCATTGTGGCTCCATGACCCCTCAGAGAGAGGCCCTAGTATTAGTATGGTGAACAATACTTGGTGCAACTCCTATTGGAGTTTGTCTTGCACAGGCCAGAACCCAATTCAGTTTAGTTTTAGAAAAGTAGAGTTGTTACTAAACTGTAAATGGATTGAGTTGAAGGCACATGTCGCGTTAATGTAGAGGAAAGATCCATATGCTGTTAAAGTATAGGTTCTTGTCATAATATTAGACTGAGGAAGAGACTGCCTGGTAAAAAGTATTTTTTAATAAGTACCAATATTGGTGAGGGAGAAATTTAGCATAAATGCACCATTGTTCATGCTAATCATGTTTTTTTCTTTGTTGACAGAACTGTCCTCAAACATGGACAAGAAATACGACGCAGTCCTCATCACCAACACTGTTCCAATGTACCACGCTTTCAAGAGTAAGTCCTCACTCCTGGGTATTTGATCGAAACCTCGATGCGTCGTCATTTCATACTCACTTTTCTCTCCAAACGCTCTCCCTCTCTCTGTCAGGGATATGGAGTTACTTCCAGAGAGCGCTGGTGAAGAAATACGCCACCGAGAGAAACGGAGTGAACGTTCTCATCGGACCCGTGTTCGACTACGACCACGACGGTGTCAGAGACTCAGCTGAGAAGATAAAAGAGTAGGAACATTTGTCATGCCTCACTGCAAATTCAGCCTCTGTGCATCTGAACATACTTTTCACAGCTTTCTAATTATACCTAAGTGACTCAAAGCTAACAGCTGAACCATGTTTCTGATTATAGAAAGGTCACAACTTTATTTGATAGACATGTATCGGCTCCAGGCCTTCATCGGGGTCATCCCTGATTTCATCTTTACCTCTTTTCTCATCATTATTGTCATTGATGAAGACAGTATTGCTGGTGATGCAGTATCTTTTTGAACGTCTGTATTCTAAACATTAGAACGAGATGTTTGAAACAAGTGGGAAATGAAACCTGTTCCAACCGAAACCTAGCTGTAAAGTTGACTCTCCTTTCTTTGATCTCGCTGCAGGTATGCAAGTCGAACAATACCTGTCCCCACACACTACTTCGTTGTCCTGACCAGCTGCTTAGACTTCACACAGGCTGCAGATTCGTGCAGCGGCCCGCTCAGCAGCGCCGCGTTCATCCTTCCGCACAGACCCAGCAACGACGAGACCTGCAATGTAAGGAACATAGCACGTTTGAATGCGTCCACACTTTTACTTGTGATTTCCGAGGATCAGTCTGTCGTACAGATGAGCGGCACCAGGCCATGTGCTTTTATGACCATGGGTGTTTACAATCACAGGGTCAGGCGGCTGAGATTCCCTCATCAGTCCTGACTGCTCTTGAAGCGACTATGGTCAAATACAAGAGCTTTGGGCCTTTGTGTCTTTAAGACATTCTTAGTGTTTGACAGATTAGCCCATGCTAATGCTACGTGTCCCCTGCTCCACACAGAGCTCAGAGGACGAGTCCCGCTGGGTGGAGGACCTGATGAGGATGCACACAGCTCGAGTCAGGGACGTGGAGATCCTGACAGGCTTGGACCTGTACCGCAGGACTACACGGAGCTACGCAGAGATCCTCTCGCTCAAAACCTACATGCAGACCTACGAGAGCGAGATCTAATCTCCGACGGCTCCGTGCGCATTAATGTCACTGACATTTTCTACAACCGTGGTGGACGTATGTGGTACCAGGAAGAGATGCAGCCATCTCCTTTACACTGACCTGCACCGGCTGCTCTGCAGAATTCATGCTGTGGCCTTTGCTTTCATCTCATTCCTTTCATCAGTCTGTTTAGATACAGCTCTAACACCACTGAGCCACCAACTGTGGTACTGGCCACTTGAGTTTGTGTATTTAGCAGTAGGACAGGCGTTTTACAAGGTTTGCACTCTTGAGGCCAGATTTTTCAAAAGGTTAAGTGAGGCATGGACTCTATATACGAATATACACACTATACATTAATTATATCATATTCATATTTCCGGATGTTGTAATTTGCATCAGCTAGCATCATTAAACCAGGCTCTTCCATTAAGTCATGTAAACATATGAAACTATGGATGCTTGTTGTTCAAAGCTGGTTTCATTAAATAAATGATGTAATACATAAAAAATCATTAAAATAATTTCTAAAGAATTCAATTGTTAACATGCTAACAACACGTTCTCCTTAAGATGTAAAAAGTTTTCCTCATTAAGCTGTGTGTTTTCCTGGACAAAGAAAAAACAAAAAAAAGTTCATGGCATGGAATTCTAATGCAATGTCTTTGTGTGCGTGCAGAGTCTCCGTTGAATTCAAGATAGATTCTGTGTGTGTGTGTGTTTGTGTACGTGTGTGTGTTGTAATTTTGACTTGTGTGAAATAAAAATAATGTCAATGATTTATTAATGTTTTCCCTTGAAACATTTACCACCTGTGAGACTGACCTATTTATGCTCTGTGTACTTTTCACCACAATAAACAAGTGTTTTTACTAAATCAGGCTGCTTTAAGTCGTCCATTCAGCTGTACACGTCTAAGACTGAAAATTTAATAATTTGGGCACTCGCTTTTATTGAAGTTGAATCAACGGGGAGTGTGTAGAGGTGGTTCAGACCTATAAGTACCCGGGTCTACATCTGGATCACAAACTGGACTGGTTGTCTAACATAGACTCAGTATACGAGCCGTTTAATATCTATCGAGAGCTGCTGGGCATGTTCTACCAGACTATCATTGCCAGTGTCCTTTTCTATGCTGTGGTGTCCTGGGGAGGCAGCACTAAGAAGATGGACACCTCATGGCTGGACAAACTGATCCAGAAGGAGGGCTCTGTGGTAGGGACAGAGCTTGGAGTCCATGACATCAGTGGCAGATGAAAGGACCTTGAACAAAATCGGGTCCATCATGAACAATGTCCACCACCCTCTACACCACACCATAGTCAGGAAGAGAAGCTCATCCAGTGACAGGTTGCCAGTATTTTCCGATTCAGAAATGTTTCAAGTCAATGCAATGAGATTCAGGTGTCATTCAGTGCCCTGTTTTGTTTGAAAGACAGGTGTCAAATATACGGCCCAGAGGGTCTAATCTGGCCGCATCATGAATTTGCAAAGTGCAAAAATTACATTAAAAATGACTGCTATTCCTAATTTGTCCACCATTTTAGAAAGAGAAGTGGAAAGAACACAACACTGTGATTGTGGAATAGATAGATAGATAGATAGATAGATAGATAGATAGATAGATAGATAGAACTCTAACCCTAACCCCCAAATACCCAAAACCCAAAAAAGATTAATAAATAAATGTGTTTGTACATGGTTTGTTATTGCATGTAAAGAGAAAAACAGACTGCACATTCTTATTGCCCCCGTCCTACAGTCCCTTCTTCTTTTTGTCCTCCTCCCCTCCAAGTGAGTGGTTAAACAATTTCATAGTACGGGGGACAAAGGAGTTCTTCAGTTCTTTGGTCCTGCGCTTTGGGAGGAGCAGCCCCTCTCGCTGAAGATGCTTCTCTGGCTGCTGATGGCAGTGTGCAGAGGCTGGCTGGCATTGTCCAGGATACCCAGAAGTTTGTCCAGTGTTCTCCTCTCTGCTACGGTCGCCAGCGGGTCCAGCCTCGTGCCTAAACAGCAGACAGCAATGTGCCCAAATTGCAAGAAATGTAATTTTTTTAAAAGGATATTCTATTAAATGTAATTATTCTGGAGTTGTTGTTACTTACTATTCTGGTATGTTACTGGTCCGGCCCGCTTGAGATCAAATTTGTGATCCACCCCCACCCCCACCCCAATGAGTTTGACGCCCCTGGTTTAATCATGAATTTGTCCCACTCCAGTCCTGTTGATGGCGGAAATGCACCTTGAAGCGAATTTGCCAACCGCCATTAAAAACAGAAGAAGAAGAAGAAGTAAAAGATGCAGAAACAGAAGAAGAAGAAGAAGCAGCAGCACCAGCAGCAGAAGTAGAAGAAGAGACCGGGGCTGGGCTTATAGTTCGGTAACGGTTGCTCGGATGACTGCAGTGGCGCTTCCTCCTTGCGCCAAACACAGCGCCAGGTGCCGGGACTGACGGTGCACATGGATGGCTTATGTGAATATCGTTTCACGGCGTGTTAGGAGGCGTGAGTGGGCCCATGTGTGATTCCCTCAGTTAGCCGTCGAGCCGTTGATACAGGCCGGTAATCTTACTTAAGGTGGGTGATTTATTTATTTTTTGTTTTTCTTTAAGGAAAAATAATAATAATAATAATAAATAATTAGGACTAATATTAATACACGTCCTATGCTATGTGCTACCACTGCATAAACGTATTACACTTAACGGTTTTCATGCTGATTGTACAAGGTTCCCGTTAATCCCTCTAATGATATCTAGCACATCTATCTAAATGTTATAAAAGGGGCTCGGACGATATATATAGGTGATAATAATGCATGGGTAGGTGGATTGAAATTCATTCATTTCAAAAAAAAAAAAAAAATATATATATATGATAGGAATTAAATGTAAAATTAATTTTGTCCTCGTGGATGCACATCGCAGACTGTGGGAGGATGGTATCAGTAACCCTGCAATATTACTACAAATAGCATTGACGATCATTCTTTATTATTATTATTATTATTATTATTATTATTTAGTTTCTCATCAGCTTCCCTGCTCCATTGAATTAGTTTGATTGTGTACTCTCCATGCCTCATTATAAGAGAAAAAAAAAATACTAGGCTTAGTTGCAAGCAGAGGTGTCAAATATATGGTCCCTGGGCCAAAACTCAAAACGCCAGAGGCTCCAATGTGGCCCCCGTGGGAGAAATTTGCACAGGAAGATGAGCAGCAGGAGGAGGAGGAGGAGGAGAAGAAGAAGAAGAAGAGAGAGGGAGAGCGATGAGGATCAGGGCAAGAAGGAGGAGGAAAAGAAGAATGAAGGAGGAATGAGGCCAAGGAGAAGTAGATGTGGAAGGAGGGGGAGATGAAAATGAGAAAGAAGGAGGAGGAGGAGAAGATGATGAAAGGAGGAAGAATGAAATGAAGGGGGGAGGAATAGGTTGAGAGGGAGAAGTAGGAGGAGGAGTAGAAGAAGAAGAAGAAGAGGGAGGGCGATGAGGATTAGGGCAAGAAGGAGATGAAGGAGGAGGAAAAGAAGAATGAAGGAGGAATGAGGCCAAAGAGAAGTAGATGTGGAAGGAGGGGGGAGATGAAAATGAGAAAGAAGGAAAAGGGAGGAGGAGGAGGAGGAGAAGATGAAGGGGGGAGGAATAGGATGAGAGGGAGAAGTAGAGATGGAGGAGGAGGAGAAGAACAAGAAGCCCTGCGGGATGAATTTGAAAGGTGCGAAAATAACATGGAAGACATTAACATGGCACCTGTTCCTAATTTGACCACTAATCCGTGGTGTTATGCTTCTGCGTCAATTTGACACCGTAGCCACGGCAACAGCCAAGACCCTACGTAGACCCTAACGCCGTAGCCTGACGTGCACCTCCCCAGAAATGTAACTACGCGACGCAGACCACAGTAGCTGTGATTGGTCCGCTTGGTAGCAGCGTGTTTCCGCTTTAGTATTTCCGGCTGCTTCTCCATCTCTGCAATTTTCAAATTGGTTGTTTTGGATCAACAAAGATGGAACACGTCGAGGAAAGGTTAACTGAGGAGGTTTGAAGATACATTTGTATCTTTGGGGAAATTTTCAGTCGCCATTGTTGAAAGTGAAGCAGGAAGTAAAACATAAATAAATCCGACTGGCAGAAAGATACAGAGCGCCGACGAGTGTTTGGGTGGTGTTTTTACAGAGCGAGCCAGACTGACGAGCGCACAAGTATAAATGGCTCGCGCCGACGTAGGCTACGTGAGTAGGTTATGGCGTCTGTGTCCCGCAGAGGCATGAACCGAGCCGAGCCTACTTAGCTTTTAGTCAGTGGGCTGCAACCAAGGAGCTAATTGATGGATTTAGTTTGAATTGGGCTTCACAGTTTGCTTGCAGTACATGTATAAGTAGTTAATAGAAACAAAAGTACTAAAAGGATGAGCACCCCTAAAAGTCTTGTTTCAGACTCACCCAGTATTATGGCATAAGCTGCACCTAAGCCAATGCCTATTCCTGCAGATGGCAGGCCCACAAAGAGGCAGCTTCATTGGTCAGTATTGTATAAGATAATTGTTGGTTCATTTCCTATAAATGTTTCTCTCTTTTCTCTTCTTCTCCAGGCCCAAGCTGTGGAACTGACATTTCAACATCTGTTTTGAAAACAAATAGAGCCCGAGGCAAACGAAAGAAGCTCCATAATTCATGTGCCCTTTCGTTTTGTGCCCTGAGCAAGATGAGTACAGACAGACCCAAACGGAATATCATCAAGAAAAAATATGTAAGTGGAAATTCTTTTGTTATTGAGGTGTCTGCGTGTCATAAAAAAAATGTTTGTGGTTTACAGGGGATGGGACCAGAGAAGATGTAAAGAAATATTTTGACATATGCGTATTGCATACACAGTAGGCACAGACAAAGGCAAACAAACAACAACAATTACTTCTACTATTTCCACGTGGTGTATTTGGATCCAGATCAGTCTGGGGCCGCTCCAAGACTGGAAAGCATTGAGGGGGAGTTGGGCCAGGCCACTATCTGATTTAGTTCCCGACAACCTACAACATCTAGACTGACAGCTCCCTAATAAACGGGGCTCCCTCCTCAGAAGGCAGTGATGGCTCAGGCCTCACCAGAGGAAGCTCAGATTCATGAAATGTTAATGTTAAAAAACAATTAAACAAAATACAAGACTGTGACTCCAGAGCTCTATGCATTATTGGTGTATAGCTTAAATGAAAAATAAAAAGAAGAAGTATATTTTGCTGCAAGAAAATTGACGAAAGTGCAGTGAATTGCAAGAAAAGAAAAAGGCTCAAAGTCCTTCTTTTACACATCCACAAACCTGGCCATTCACTGCATAAAGTGAAGATTTTTGTCTTTGCATTTGTCTGTAACTTCTGCAACTGTTTGCCAAAAAGTCTACGTCGCTGGTAATTTAAAGCTGGTTGTCTTTGTGTTTCCGCAGGACATCAGCGACGTGATGCCGTGGCGCGAAGAGCGTCTGATCCGGAAAGTTCTTTTCCTCTCCCTCAGGGAATTCAGAGACAAGCACCGCGCCACGCACCAACACTCGCACATCCACAAGCGCGCACGCAAGCGCTCGTCAAAGAACGTACTCTTGCACGATCCACAAAAGACACGCACACAGAAGAACGCAAGAAAGCATGTGCACACGCAACAACATAGAGTCAAGTGCAGACCGCCGAACGCACACATACAGAAGAACCTACATGCTGCACAAAACATGCACATCTCAGAACACCTACGCCCTCACGAGAGCACAAAAAAACAACAGAAGATTGACGTACCTCAGGCCTCGCACTCGCCAAAAAGCAAGTGTTCCCACACGCTACAGAACACACAGACACCATCAAAAATGTCTGCAGGGAAAGAGAAGCATGCGCCCCTTCAACAGTCATATATGCTACAGAAGAGTTCTTTATCAAACAGGACACTACGCTCACACAAAACGCAAAATACGCAGTCACCGGTGGACTCGAAATACGCAGAGACTGCGAAACACACATATACCACCAGGCACAAACACTCGGTAAAAAGCACCCACACACCTGAGAACACGCAGACGCTGCTGAACTCTACCGCCCGAGCCAGGACTCTGAGGTCACGCTCTACCACAGGCCTTAATGGTCAGTGCCATGAATTCTCTTCTTCTTTCTTAGCTCTGGTTGTGCTGTTAGTCATTCAGTAGTGCTGCCACTACTGTGGATTTCCATTAATGTTGATGAGCACACTAACATGAGTACGGATGTATAAAGTCAGTCAGACTGAAAATGGGCAAACGGGAAACGGTTCAGCTAAGGTTGAAGCAGAAACTGTTAAAAAGCTTTGAGGTTTATATCGTAGTTTTGAATTATTAGTTTCTTCTATTTCATCTTAGCAAGATTGCAAAGTTTTAATGCCAGCCTGATTGTGTAGGTCTCCCTTGTGCCTCCCTTGTGCAGCTGTACACCAATCAGCCATAACATTAAAACCACTGACAGGAGAAGTGAATAACATTGACCATCTCGTGATAATTCAGTGTTCTGCTGCGTAACTTTTGGACCTGGCATTCATTGGTGTGGATGTTACTTAGACATGTAGCACCCACCTAGACCAGACCAGGCACCCCCACCCCATAGCAATGACACTCCTTGATGGCGGCAGCCTGACGCAGGCACACACAAAAAAAAACATGAAGAACATCACAAGGTGTTGACCTGGCCTCCAAATTCACTAGATCCCAAACTGAGCAGGCCCCTCCCCTCAACCCATAGGACCCAAAGGCCCCCCACTAACAGCATTCTGTTGCCAGACACCACAGGACACCCTCAGAAGGCCCATGTCCATTCTTTGATGAGTCACAACTGTTTTGGAGGCCCAAGGGAGACCTACACAATATTAGGAAGGCTGTCATAATGTTATGGCTGATTGGTGTAAGTCATTTCACATTAACAGAACTGCTTAATGTAATAATTTTGCTAACTGTTCTGTTAAGGCTCTCTGGTTAACGGCATCAGCCGGTGTCGGCCCCTTCTGCCGACCAGTCCGAGCTGGAACTGGTCCTTACAAACGCGCCCTCAACGGCGCCATCCTGCCAGCATTCACCGTGACAAGAGTGAGCCCGCGAACAAGAGGTAGGCTCTGGTGTGTTTTGTTTGTGTGCATGACTGGCCTGTAAATGGTATACCATGCTCCTTCTGTCACCACGCTCTCTAAGATGATAGGTGGTGCAGTGATTGTGACCTGCTCGTCACTGAGTTGCACAGTCGAGGGCCTTGTACGACACCACAGTGGTGATGATGGAGGTTGAATCAACACCCCTGTTTCGGCAAAAAAAAAAACAACCTTAAGGAGCGTAAGATTTATTCCAGGACCATTGTATTTGGCTAGATCAACACCAGTCTGTGTGTGCGTGTGTGCATGCAGACCACGTCTGCAAGCGCAGCGGAAGTTTGCCCAGTCCCCTGCCAGCTCTCCTGGACCAACAGTTTTGATGTCATCAGCACAAGGAAACCACACCCACAACCTGGCTGTAGTCACCTGTCTCACCAGACGACGGCCCAAGACGGAGGACTTCTTGTCTTTTCTCTGCTTGAGAGGTAGGCCTGCAGCCTCAAGTAGACCCAGGGAACAATTTTGGGGGTTAGGTGCTTGCTCAAGGTGCCACAGCCATTGACATGGGGGGGACCCTTTGGTCCCGAGCTGTTTGTAGGAATTGGAAAGTCAATAACATTTTCTCTTTCATTTCAGGTTCAGCAGCGTTGCCACGTAACATGGCTTTCTTAGCGGGTAAACAAGAGGACAAACCAGCTGACTGTCAGCATCTTACTTCCTGGCTTTCCACCAATCACAAGGCTGCAGAAGCGGGGAGGAACTTTAGCATGTTCAGTAGAACAACAGGTACTCCTAGGAGCCAGGGGGTGTTTGACCCATTAAATCTTTTATGTCTTTTTTTCATATTTATGTAAGTTATTTTTGTTCAAATCAATCATGACTGGTGAATGTGTCATCTCAACGAACGCATATCTTTTTACTGTCCTGCAGTGAAGCAAGATTCTAGGTCTTTGAGGTCTGCAGGCTCAGCAGTGGTCGGTTCCTTCTGCCCTCTGACAGTGAAAGCACAGAGGAGCAGGGAGAGGACGGAAGGAGTGGAGAAACTGCAGAAAAGGAAGAGAGAGGGAATGGAGGAGGACAGGAAAGAGGGAGCTGAGAGACACCTCCTGAGACCACGTCAGCTCTCCCTACAGGTAAGGGTTAACAATACCTGATTTTCCACCTACATTTGCCTGAAAGGTGTCTAGATGTATCATCGTAAATATGATGATTGACTATTGATAGATATACAGCTCAGCTGATTGTAGGACTGATATAAATAATATAAAATATACGGCCCATGGACCAAAACCGGGCCCCCCAGAGAGTCCGATCTGGTCTGCGAGATGAATTTACAAAATACGAAAATGCCCAAGAAGACAATAACTGGCTGGAGCCTGGAGCGTATCTCTAGCTGCTGTCATTGGGCGAGAGGCGGGGGACACCCTGGACAGGTTGCCAGTGTGTCACGGGACGGCTCTTGTAGCTTTAGCTACGAAAGTAACTGCTAATCCTAGTTTGTCCACTAGGGGTCGCACTGTTTTAGTTAGAGTTGTGGACATAACACAACACTGAGACACATTGTCATTGGCAATAATTAATATTAACTGGGGTGATTGTTAATTATTACAATTTGTAAAATGTATTAATTACTATCAACAATTGCGGGGCATTAGTAGGTTTATAAACATATTTTTTACTGTCAATTTACAAATCCAATTAACAATTCAATTATAACTATTACTAATATTACCACATCAGAGGTTGAAGCATTCAGGAGTTCTGCGTAATAGAGGTGGGCAACAATCACTCTTGTACAATATTAAAGAGACCAGCTTATATATTTAAAACATTTATTCAAATATAGTAGATATGAAGAACAAAAGGTGATTAGAACAAAACATTTCTGGAGTCAGAGATCGGCGTATATTGCTCCGTTATTTGGCGATCACATCTGTCGTTATGAGCCAGCTAGGGAGTTGCAGTTTTATCCATGCTTTGTTCTGACGATGCAGGTTGAAGGAAGCTCCTTTGTTTGCTCCTTCATAACTGCTAGCAGCTGTTTATGCTCAGTGGTTGTCTGTCTCTCTGTGTTAGCCCTGCGATAGACTGGCGACCTGTCCCGGGTGTACCCCGCCTCTCGCCCAATGACAGTTGGGATAGGCTCCAGCCCACCTGCAACCCCTCACAGGACAAGCGGTTACAGAAGATGAATGAATAAAGTATTTAACAACATAAATTTTAATATAACCTTTTATTTTTCTGGTCCAGGTTGCCATGGTGACTAGAATCACTGAACAAAGAGCTGCCTGTGTCAGTTCAGTCACACCATTAAAGCCTAGGATCGGTGTTGGCAGGCTGTGCACGAGACCCAGCACTGCCTGTAAACCAGGACGCCACCCCCAAAGGAGACCCCCTCAAGAAACCAGCAACAAACTCTGCCACCCGCCTCAGAAACGGCACATTTCTCTCGACCACCAATCCGCCTCTAGCTTCTATAGCAGCTCCAAGACCCACAACAGCCTCCAGAACCTGGGAAGAAATTCACGCCAGCCTCAGACTCGATTACCAGCGACTAACGGCTCATTTGTGAGACGCCTAAATGATAATCCCGGGGCCCAGAGGCTGTCTAGAAGGAGGAGAGGCCTCCCACCAGACGTCAGCCCGACTCTTGGAAGTCAGGGTCTTTTGGACAACAACAACACATCAAAAAGTTACAGGACATTGCAGTACAAAGATGGTCGTGGCTTATTGGAGAGCCATATTGGTGAGACCCCACAAAATGAGGGAGACCGTGATGAAGATGTTGGAAAAGAATATGTGGATAACTCCGCTGTTGGCCATGATACAGAACTTATAGAAGGCGGCTGTGCTGAGGAGGTGAAACTAGAGGGAGAAACTTGTAATAGTGAAGACCTGCAGCACAACGTCAGTGTAGGAAAGTTAAATTTAGCAAGCGAGGCGGTTCTAGATCCCTCTCAAGAAACGTTAAGCTTTTCTAAGGTCATTACCAACTATGACATCACACCTGTCAGTGAGGTCATATGCAAACACGTGAGACAAAAAACACTAAACAAGAAACAGACCAGTGCAATCTCAAAGCCAGTTACCAGGACTGTTGATTTTAGGCCCGTTGCCAGAGCTGCTAGGAGTTGCGTAACTATCAACTCACCTGCATCTGTACACACTGACCCACCTGCCAAACGCACTGCTAAGGGCACAAACAAAGGCAAGGACGTTACAAAGTGGACTTCAGCGTCGACCGGTCCCTCCGTCCGTAATTCTAAAGGTGCGGCAAAAAAATCTTCCAAGGGTACCACAGAGGACAGTGCACCTGGCAGTAGCTACCGCAGCGCTTCCAAGGGCTCTACGAAGGGTCTTACCCACGCCCAGTCTTCTACCTCAGCTGTCAAGACCAGGTCTAGCCCCAGGATCACGCTGAAGCGTTGATGCCGACACAGATATTTTATGTTGAAAACACTAAAATACTTTTAATCAGAAGAAATGCACGATGAGTTTTCAGTAAGTCATCTCAAAAAAAAAGTTGTCGTACTGCACACCAGTCAGCCACAACATTATGACCACTGACAGGAGAAGTAAATATCACTGGACCTGGCATTCATTCATGTGGATGTTACTTAGACATGTGGCACCCACCGAGACCAGACCAGGCACCTCCACCCCATAGCAATGACACTCCTTGATGGCAGCAGCCATCACCAGCAGGATGCAGCCTGACACAGGCACACACACAAAAACACTTTGGGAACAACTCATGAAGAACAGCACAAGGTGTTGACCTGGCCTCCAAATTCACTAGATCCCAAACTGATCAAGTATCTGTGGGATGATCCACAGAGGTCCCTCCTCTCAACCCATAGGACCCAAAGGCTCACCCTCAGAAGGCCCATGTCCATTCTCTGATGAGTCTGTTTTGGAGGCACAAGGAAGACCTACACAATATTAGGAAGGTGGTCATAATGTTATGCCTGATCGGTGGATGTACCGATCCACAGTGTCATTATTATGGTACTGTTTTGCAAGAGGTGAAAATACAATAAATAGGAGCAGGTTTCAGGCTCTGGGTTCTGTGAAGCGTCTTGAGACTATTTTAATTGTTTTTGACGTTTTTTAAATAAAATAATATTGAACAATCTGTTCAAGGGTCTGATGACTGATAACATGAAAAAAGGTCCTTTTGGATCCTCACCTTGATTGAAGGTTGATTTGAATATGTTAAAAATATTCAAATCCATTTTAAAACAATGCTTTTATGAACAAAACTAAACTTCCTTGAGATAATCATCTGTCTTGCCCATGCTGTCAGTTAAAAGTTCCCTCTCTAAATGTATTTTATTTTGAAAGGTATCCGTACAGAGCCAGGGCTGCAGGTGTTTTTGCATGCACTGAATTCACAAGGAGCCAAACTGCCTTCACCACACTACGAAGGACTTCCAAGGCCACCGGTGTGTTCAATGGACAAAATGTGAAGTATAACAAAAGTGATGGGTTTTATTTACTAACTTATTTATTTATTTTTTCCTCGACCACTGACATTTGCAATGCTTGTACTGTACCGAAAGTTTTTGTTCCTGCTTCGCTCATGTATTAAAAGGGAGGGGACTACGTGAAATCTGTTTTCATAGTTAAAATTTCCTAATGATGATGTCCTGATTCATATGAGGATACTAGTGAGAGGTGGAGAGACAAACAACCCGTTCTGCCTTCACGCACACACTTACGGCCAATTCACTATTTAACCTGCGTGCATGTGGACTGTGGGAGGAAGCCAGAGCACTCTTAAGAAAATGCCATGCAGACACCAATGGAAAGAAATCTGAATCAAGATAGCAGTTTGGATGGAAATGAGGGGCTTGTACTCAGGAAAAGACAAAGTGTCAGTAGCAGACGCAGAAGAAACGTGTTCTACGATTATTTATTTAATCATTTTATTTGATTATATATTTACTTGCACACACTCATGAGGGAGGAAACATTTGGGAGTGGAGACAAAGTACGTGGAGTGAAAGAAGCTAAATGGCTGAACTCAGACAAGAACGGCCTGATTGAGTCCAGCTCACCAGCTGCAGAGACGGTCTCTCCGTCCAACTTGAAGCGCTGTGCTGATCGATCATCTCCAACACCTCGCTGGAAACCTGTAACGTGCCAGCCTGCTTCCAATACGTCCATCACTCCTACAAACAAGATACCAAGCATCAAAAAGCTACAGACCTGTCGTCCTGACCTCTGTCTCAGTGGAGTCTTTTGAGCACCTTGTTCTGTCTCACCTCAAATCCACCACTAGCCCTTTTCTGGATCCCCTGCAGTTACCCTGCCGACAGACGGGTCTTCCGTTTGTTTAGTTGTGTTTTGTTGTTTTTTTTGTACTGACCACATACTTTGTTAGGGTCTATGAATGTACATTTGTTAAGCTGTGTTTCTTGCGCTGTAATGACAGTAATGCTACTCACCATCCATATCCCTGCGGTTTAAAATAAAACGGCACTTTGTTATTTCTATAAGTCTGTTTATTACCGACGCATTAGTGAGCAAAATGGGAATTGTCAGCTTTAATTTGATAGCATTCACATCCACAATGGAACAAAAGTATAAGAATTACAGTTTTTGACTTTTTTCTCCAAAAGTGGATAAATTAATATTCCTTAAAAACTGGATAAACCTAATTGCAACTGTATTGTTATCCGTTTCTTGCTTTTTCTGCCTATACTTTTGTTTAAAGCAGGTGAAGAGCATGTTTGCTTGGGTTGGGATCAGACAATTGGCTTGGCCTAATCTAATCTGGTCGTCCCATTCTTGACGTTTATCAGTCTGTACTTGATCTTGAGTCTTTTTTGTTTTCTTCATATCAGACCTGGACAGTTATTATGCCATCCTCCTATCATGTTCTTCACTTTTTTTCCCAACTTTGTTTAGAGTAAAAGTAACTTACATTAGCAAGATCTTACTCACCGTTTGAATGCACACATTAATCACCCGAGAAACACATCAGCATGTGACAGAGACTAGAGGCAACATTTGTGCTACCACTTACTGCTCCAGCTACACTTCCACCTACAGGAGAAGATTGTTTAGATATTTATCCAACTATGATCTTATTTTCTGCATCGATGGATGTCAACTCCATTAAAAATGGAGCCTCATGACATAGTCAATGATAGACCAATGACTGTACCAAGTAATTCCATACAGTGCAGGAAAAAAGGTGAATCTCAGTGCCATGGATGAGTCAGTTTTATGTATACATAATGTGTAGATAAAAATTCATGAATATCATGAGTAAAGACAAACTGCAATAGGAGTTGCACCAAGTATTGCACCAAAATCACATGAGGTAACGACAGGGAAGAGTTGGTAAAGACAGATGTATTATGTGCTTTGTATGTATGTATATATCTTTGTAAATCCACAGTTGAGTGGACGCTTTCATGTCCGCTCCTACTGACAAACTAGGCCACAGCATACAACTACGGACTAGAACTTAGACGGGTTCTATTTTTACTAAAAACCTTTGCAAAAATTTGTTTGTTTTTTGTAACTCTGGCCCACACTCCAACACTGTAGGTGGCGCTAATGCACATTAGTAATGCACCACAAAGCTATAAAACAAGTTTTACCTGAGTTCAGGCTATCAGGCATCTTTTTTCCTGTTAGGCAGGCTTTATCGGGTGCTTAAAAATATTTACTTTCTCATTACAGCCGATGTATTTCCTTCTTATGCCCTCTTTAAGGTGTTGCATACGGTAATTTTCATTCTTGTGCCTGTGTCGGATTCAGTGGATCCAACAAACTCAGAGGAACTCTGCCTGGCAGACCTTACTCGGGAAGTATTTTACCACACCGATGTTAGACATAGTAGGGTAAACACAAATCAGCTGCAGCTAGCTGTCCAGAGCATTATACAAAAAGTTTAGTGTTGACAGTCTGTTAAACTGTCGCTTACACCTGGAAAAAAATCATGTTCCAGAACTTCAAAGAAAGATTTCACATGGTCCAGCAGGATTTCACGACGAGGTTGGTCTGCTTTCGTGTTGATATCTGTGTTTTTTTTGCTAAGCGTGTAGCATGTAGCATAACATGAACACAACCTCACGGCTGCTCACGAGGGAAACGGTCACAATTATCCACTTAAGCGTGACTGAAAGCTGCGAGGCTTGCCCTGCGAATTCAGTCCGTGGACATGTGATCATCACGACAACAGTTAGCGGGCTAACGGTTAGCGAGCTAGCTAGCGTCCGGGTAACTTCGTGTAAACACGTAGCAACTGGAACCTAGCCGGAAAGAAATGTCACGGTTGCTATGTCGTGAATACCACAAGAGAGAGTCGTTCATAAACATCTCAAAACAGCTCAAAAACATGCCCTTATGTTGGGTCCCTGGGTCGAAAGGATGTCAAACTCGAAAAGTGGCAGTTGTAATACCACTTGGCATAAACTGATCTCAGTGTGGTATTAACTTGGAGTCTTCAGGGGCCCCTAAACTGATATACAGATGGAGCAGGGACTCCCTACTATATATTTATTGTATAAAATTATGTTATATATTAAACTGGGCCTAGTGCAACATATAAACGTACCTTGTTATTGTGCATTCAGTACCAGGCTATTCAAATAACCTGTCCATGGTACAGTGAGTAGGTTGTAGGTTGCCACTGCCTTGTGATAACAATATCATCAATCTCTGTCCAACCTACCTGTCATGTTACCTGACAGGTAGGTTGTTTTATTTATTGTGTCACGCAACTATAGATAAATTTAAGGGATGGAGAGATGGATAACCAAGTCCAGGTTGACACACAATCAGTGTTTTAGTACAGCGTTTATTTGTTTAGAAAGCATTAATCAGAATCAACATATTATTACTATTATTTGTCTTTTGTTATTTTGATTATCCATGCCTTTCTTCCTCCAGCTTCAAGACCCTTGGTGACAAATCAAGAGATACAAAAATAAGGAGGAGATCTCGGTGAGTAGAAAAGTGTGTGTGTGTCATTTACATGGGTTGTTTTAGACAACAACAACCCTTGGGATATGAGTGGAGCAGGGGTGGGAACGGTTCTTGGCTCAAGGGCCACACTGGGTTATAAAAATTTGATGGATAGACTCGACTTAAGCAAAGGGAGCTTCTCTTCCTGACTATGGTGTCCTGTAGAGGGTGGTGGACATTGTTCATGACGGACCAGGGTTTGTCCAAGGTCTTTGCATCTGCCGCTGATGTCAGGGACTACAGCTCTGCACCTATCACAGAGTCCTCCTTCTGTGTCAGTTTGTCCAGCCGTGAGGTGTCCTTCTTCTTAGCGCTGCCTCCCCAGGACACCACAGCGTAGAAGAGGACACTGGCAACGATAGTCTGGTACAACATGTCCAGCAACTTCCGGCAGATATTAAACGACCTTAGCCTCCTGTGGAAATAGAGCATCAGCGTCTATGTAGTTGATGCAAATCAACACATCTATGTTGTTGCAGCCATGTGATTTCTGCTAACTTGTCTGAATCCTGTGACACTGACAAATATCACTATCCTCCTCCTTTCTGTTCTTCAGGTTTGAAGAAAACCGGCCTCATTTCACTGCTGGGCTGGAAATACTAAGCAGGTCTCTGCACAAACACACAAAGAGTTTTAATGCACATAAAGAGTGTGTTTATTAATGTGAACTGGTCTCTGTAGGTATGAGGACAGTTGGTTTCTGCTCCACAAAAGATCTAAAGACTGTGCTCTGGATGCACAGGTATGGAGTATTTCTCTTTTCTACCTTTGTTAGAAAATTCAATTCAATTCAATTCAATTCAATTCAAAAGACTTTATTTGTCCCCAAGGGGCAATTTAAAAAGGCGCATTGTAGTACCTTATTCAAACAAGGGACAAGAGACACAGTCAACAACAAAAGCAGCACGCATACTGTACAATCAACCAGCACATATTCCACAGGCACACTGCACAATCATACACTGCATACCACATATCGTCATTCATCGCATAGTAGTGGTTCTAAAAAGTTCTAAGAGTTCTTAAAGTGCTTCCTTAGTGCTCCAAAATGCATCAATACACTTTTAAAACGGACATCGGATCTTTTTTAGCCTTTTTTTTTTGTGTTTAGTTGAGTTTATGGTCTGAGAGTGAAACTGAGTCATCCAGCGAGACATTTTAATTTGCAAAAAGCTAGTTCTTTGCATAAGACTGCATCAGAGCTTTAAAAATTCATAAATAAATGTGAGACGGTAATAGGTGAAATACTGAGGACTAACTAAGTAGTTAATTAATTAGTTAATAAAGCTGAATGATTACATTCATAATGAATAAAGACGGCAGCTGAAAAAGCGAAATCAGAATAATTTGTTTTGTGTTATTTCTGGTACATGTTGATTGAATATTAGTTTGTTCATTGAGTATTTGTTTTTTGGCACTTTCACTCCTCAGTGTCACATTAGCTGCTCTCTCTCTGCTCTCACCTTCACATGTCTTGTTTTTTTTAGGCAGCAGACGGCGACATAGTGATGCTCTCAGCTCAGTGGGAGAAGAGACGAATAGTTCTGACACAACTACAGGAGCAACTGCAGAGCTTACCGGCCTTTATCAGTGAACTTGATGCCATCACTGCTAACATAGGTATGGTTTCATTTGTTTTGTTTTTTTGTCCATAAAAAGACATTCAGAATCAGGCATAACATTATGACCACCTTCCTAACATTGTGTAAGTCTCCCTTGTTGCCTCCAAAACAGTTGTGACTCATTAGAGAATGGACATGGGCCTTCTGAGGGTGTCCTGTGGTGTCTGGCAACAGGATGTTGTTGTTGGGGGACCTTTGAGTCCTATGGGTTGAGGGGAGGGACCTCATTTATAATTGCTTGCAGTGGAATTTGCATTTAAAGTTTTTACATAACCTGGCATATATAAATATAGCCATAATGTAAAAGCAACATGGGGCGGGGTTCTTTTTTGTTCAATGGAATCAATTCAAATCAGCTTAATAACAAAAAATTGTAGAAATGAACAGGTTTCTGGCTCTACATGGCACGCCGTTAGTTGTTTCAGTTAGTTTAGTTATTTAACACCTTTAGTGTCCCTCCTTTCACTGGTGACGCCCACTTGATGTCATTCAACGGTTCATTTGAGTTTTTTAATACCACATTTAACTCTCACTCACTGATAGCTCACTCCCTCGACAGTGCCTCAGGAAGACGGCTGAAAACATGAGTCAGACATTACACGAGGCGTTAACTCCATACAACCTTGTGTCAAATGTTTATTTTTGTTTAAGTGTCTCATTATATTCTCAGTGTAGTATTTCAAATCACGTTCTGTTTGTATTACACCAGCATGGTCCTTCCAGACCTCTCAGTGTTTGAAAATGTTTGGCGCGTCCTGCCATATTTTATCCAGCGTTTGTCACATGTTGATATGATGTGTGCTTGTTTCTTTCTAGCTCATTTGGAAGGTGATTTTGAGGAAATGGAGAGCAGACTGGTGTACCTGGAGACTTTGTGTTCTCAGTGTGAACAGCAGGCAGTCAAACAGCATCACATCAGCCAGCTGGACGTCTACAAGAAAAAGAAGAAGTATGAGATTCCTGTCACTTATTATTCAACCGTATTCACTCTCAGTTAAAGCCGACTTCTTGTTTTTTGTGTGTTATTAGATTTACTTCCGTACTGGGATAATTGGTCGGCTCTGAGTCACTAATTTTCGAATTAATAATATATATATTATATTATAAAAATATATAAAAGAATTACACTTAATTCAACTTCATACAATCTGATTTTACGCACAATTTATTTTTACTTTTAGTTGGAACACTATGTAAAATGAAACGGAATTCTATAATTATCCAAACCTTTATATCCTGTACTTTGTCTAATTGGAAATATAAAAAATTATGAGTTTGATGCGACTGTATTAAGTTCAATACGTAGGACTGTGAAAGTTAATGTCTTGGTAAAAGGGTAGTTCCAGAAAACCTGTGTTCTCTACTCTGATCATTGAACCATCTCTGTAATATCTTTGGCTTGGCGCTGTGTCGAGGAAACTTTTATTCTTCTTTTAAATGCAGCGCACGTGCAGCTGGCAAATCAGGTTATTAGTGATAGATAGATAGATAGATAGATAGATAGATAGATAGATAGATATACAGCAATGGCTGATTCCCTCTTTAGTGAAGGTGTTAAACCTGCTGTCATTATTGTCTCTGTATTAATCTCACGTTAGCTTTTTGTTATTTTACAGTTTAGACGCACCAATTAAATTTAAATGAAAGTTTTATTCTTCTTCAGTCTTCTAACAAAATCCTAAATTGTGATGTTTTCTGTTGTAACAGGAAGGAAGTGGAGCTTCTGGAAGGTGAGCTCGTGTCAGACAGACAAACCTCCACCACTCTGTGTCCGTTCATGTACTCTGAGGTGTAACATAACACCACTATCACTGGGTTAGGCTTAGGGCTGAGATGCTTTGCATGTTTCCTTAGTGAGGGAGACAGTCTTCCTGTGTCTTTCTCTGCAGAAATTTATCACTTATTAAAGCTGGGACACTGCAGAAAGTCACTTTCTTGGATGGCAGAAAGGGAGAGGAGACACTGGAACTAACAAATTGTTAATAATGACATAGGGCTGGGCGATATGGCTGAAAAATGTTTCATATCAGTCGATATTGATAATTATTGATTTGTTTTTTTAACCTATTCTGCCCAGACTTCTCAACTGTGCTGAGCGGGAGCATGTCCTTCACTAAATGATACGCCACTTTGATGTTTTGTCGTATGGCACTGCTCTTGATCAGAGGTTGCGCTAGACTTTTTCATTGTCTGTCATTTTGACTGACAGGGTCATAAAAATTCCGTCATAATCCATTTTTACCCGTCACTTTAATTTTTTTAAATGATAATAATGACATATTCAATAGAATTTCATTTTTATTCATTTTTAATTGATATTCAGTAGCGGTGGGAAAAAAAGATTCGGCTCATATAACCGACCATCAAAGACGACTCAAGAATCATGAATCTAGACGTCTATTTAACCGGCTCAGTTGAGTCCTATCACGTTAGATTGATATACAGTGATAACGCAATAGTTACTTTCTAGTTACTTTTAAAGTGGAGTAATTCCGTTACTAACTCAGTTACTTTTTGGGAGAAGTAACTAATAACTATAATTAATTACTTTTTAAAAGTAACGTGCCCAACACTGTTGATATAGAATCAATAAACGGCACCATTCAAACATCTTACATCTCACTCAGCAGAGAAACAAAACATACTACCTGACTTGACCACTAGCAAACTAAGGCACTCAGACACTCACTCACTTGCGCACAATACGCAGATAAACAAAACTTAACCGACTCATAACCGCTGCTCATGGATCCCTGCTTAACCGTGAGTCAGCAGCCATTCACTCGGCCGGCAGAGAAACAAAACATAACCGACTCTTACACTACTGATCAAGAGAGACAAGAGCCAATTAATATGCTCACTCGCCACCAAGTTTGCAGATAACATCCTTCTGACTCTTGTCTGACTTAAAATAACCAAACTGGTGACGTGACCTTTCCTTTTTTTTTTATCTACAATTTCCTCTCGCGCTGTCGCACTCATATTCTCCTTTCACTCCATGCCGTTCTTTTTTTGCTGTTGTTGTTGTTGATGCCACCAACCTGGCTTAGCTGGGCAGTGACAGGTCGAGAGGCTGAAGCCCTTCCTCTGCCTACATCCCCCAGAATGACTTGCAGTTCTGGCTGATTTTCTATTGATATCGATCACGTGTCTATTGTTATCGTTTTATCGCCCAACCCTAGATGATGTCAGTGATAATGTGAAACGCTGGAGATTGGAGGATAGTCGTAATCATCATAATCGTGTGTCTTCCTGTTTGTAGCGGAGCTGAGTGCTGAGCACGCTCAGAAGGTCGCAGAGCTGGAGCAGGCCATGCAGCAAAAACTAAGAGAACGACAGAAAGTCTACGAAGAAGCCTTTCACCAGGATATGGAACAGTACCTCTCCACTGGGTACCTACAGCACAGACGTAAGTAAACCAGTAAAACGGGAATGTGCTGCTGAGGGTCACATTTATTTATGGTTAAAAAAAACAAAACAAACAGTGGAAGAGAAGGAAGGTCATGGCATGCTGCTGCATCAGGCATAACATTATGACCACCTTCCCAATATCGTGTAGGTCTCCATTGTTCCTCCAAAACAGTTGGGACTCATCAGAGAATGGACATGGGCCTTCTTAATGTCGTGGTCATAATGTTATGCCTTATTGGTGTATATTACAACATTGAAGACTAACAAGGCTATTATTTAAGACAAGCTCATTGTAAGTAAATCAAGTAAAGACACGACTGTCTTTGTGCATGTGTCTTTGCACGTGTCCAGAACCAGCAGGAGCAGATGTGAGTGTCCTGGATCAAGTGGCAGTAACAAACATATCAGACGAGGAGGCTTTGGATGACTTCCTCAACTCCGCTGGTGATGACATCAGTACTGAATCATCGCTGACTGCAGGTAAAACCCAACACACTCACTCTACAACCACTGTACACTGTCTAAATATGTGTCAGGAAAAAGTCAGAGGGCAGTAACTTCCATGTAGTGCAAGTACTTAGATGAGACTTATTTAAAGTCATAGTTAAGTTACTTACCGTGATAGAGACTGCATAAAAAGCAGAGTGACGCGCCTTCAAATACCGTATTCTTCCACCTAATTTGTAAACTGGTAAAGATCTGAAGAAAAAGAAGAACTGCCCGACATCAAATGGCAAACTTCCCTTATCCAACCTAATGAATGGGAAGCACATTTTGAAAGAGGGAGAGCCCGTACAAAGAGATCATTTATTTTGAACATCCGATATTCAAACGACACCGTCTCGTCTCGTTAACGTTCTACTTTGTCGAGTTATTCTGTGAAATAAGAGCCGTCTTCTCCATCAGGTCCAGACCAGCCCGACTCTTCAGAATCGTGGAACCAAGTCTCTCCCACAAACAGCCAACCGTCCGGCCAGGAGGAGGAGGGGGAGGAGGAGGAAGCGGGCAGCGAGGGGAGCGACGAGCCCCTGGTGCAGTTAGACGAGGAGGACGTTCAGCCAGACATGTCGCTGGTTGCCCTGCAGGATGTTGGCGCAGGCAGGGCCTCCGATGATAGCGACTCTTCAGGGGAGCTGCCTTCGGTGTCACCTAGCGACCGCACCCTGGAAGCTCCTTGAGACCTGGATGCTTTATTGTTTTTACCTCTTAACAGCACTGACGTGATGCAGCACAACATAGTGTTAACAAGTCTTAAAGTATAAGCCCGATGAGGCTTGTTTTGCTGTGACAGAGAGACACATTAGTGTCCAGAAACTGTTTGATCTAAAACATCAGTGATACATTTATTATTATTATCTATTACTGCAATTTCTATGGAAAGAGCAGGATGCCTTGTCTATTGTACAGTCTATCACAAACGGCTTAGGCAAGTCAGAAAATATTCCAGCAACACACAGTTGTGTTTGTTTTTTTACAGCATTTGTTGTTGATAAGAAAACTAGATAAGACATGAGACAGATCCTTAACATTCCTACATTCCTGTTTTTGGTCTTCATATATGATATAAATCATTGCCTCTTCAGGTTTCACATTCTAGCGTAAAATTTTGATTCTGGCCGTTTCTAGCTTTAGTTCCAGTAAATCCAAATGTTACAGCTCACAGTTTCACCGATCAGGCGTAACATTAAGACCACTTGCCTTGCGTCTAGTGAATTTGGAGGCCAGGTCAACACCTTGTTCTCTTCTTCATATCTTTTTGATTTGTTCCTTTTTGTGTATGTGTCTGTGTCAGGCTGCATCCTGCTGCGGATGGCTGTCATTGCGATATAGTGGGGGTGCATGGTCTGGTCTAGGTGGGTGCTACACGTCTAAGTAACATCCACACCAATGAATGAATGCCAGATCCAAAAGTTTCCCAGCAGAACAATGAATTGTCACACGACAGTCAATCATATTCACTTCTCCTGTCAGTGGTTTTAATGTTGTGGCTGATCGGTTTATGTTCTTCAACGATGAAAACCAAAGTTACAATGTCAGACGGATGCTGAGGGTAGAGTGGGTCACCGCTACACCACTGATCACGTATTGTAATGAGCACACAGAGAAAGATTGATGCTTACTACTGTAATGATATGAGAGGCCGTGTACAGCAGCATGTAAAGTGCTTCTATATGAGTTTTAGTTCAGTTCATTTTTATTTATATAGTGCCAATCACATTTAAAATGATCTCAAAACAGTAAAGTAAGACGTGTTCCCTGTGTAACTGAGTCTAAATATAAACAGAGAGGCGTTGAAATACTGTTTGTTGTAGCTACAGAGGGAGAGACGCCACCCGTTTACTGTTTCTTCATGGAGGATTGAGTCCAAAAGAGACAACGGTCCTGTGATTTGAGCAATTGAAAAGTTTTAAAAAACCGCCCAGGAATCTCTAATCCACACGGTGTCTGAGTCACGCTGTCTTCTGAAAGAGAAACGTCAACCAAAGCGGTGAATGATGAGCTGGTCCTGTCGGTACACCTTTAACATGCGTCTCCTCCGTGCCCGTCAGCATGGCTTAAGAATATTTGGCAGAAGCACAGTCTATAAATAAATCCTGTTAAGACAGGAGGTCTCTGCTCAGGACTCAACAAATGTTTTGTTCAACATGACCCCCCAGAAACCTCCAGAAAATGATTATAATTAATTTTTTCCCAAGTTTATGTGTCAGGTACTGACATTAAAGTGGAAAGAGATGTGTTTAAGTGGCTTTATATCATTTCTAAGTGCATATTCGTGTTTATATCTATATCTATAATCTATGGTTATATCACTTATCTATAACATTTGGTATGAAAAACTATTATCGCAGCTATTATCAAGAAAAATAACATATATGTCAGGGCCAGTGTCTGTGTCAGTGTCCCCGTTAAATCAGGAAGTCATTAAATACGAATTTATATATTTAGAGACATTAAACATTGAATGTGGTCAAACTGACCCCAAAGATAATAGGAGGGTTAAAACTATCTTTATTTAAAGACATTTGTTTTGAAAGGGGAGTGTGTTTCACTGATCTAATATCTCTAAACCCTGCTTGTATTATGTATACGTTCATTACGCATAGTTTGGTCATAATGCTCAAGTAAACATCATCCTCTATTACAGCAGGCCAGCAGCAGCAGGGGCGGGCAGGGGCGGGCGGGGGCGGGGTGCCAACAAGCTGGCATTAAAGGTGGAAGCGAAAGTGTTACTTCTTTATTCCCACGAGTGTCCGGCGGCAGTCGGAGATGGACAAGTTCAAAGTGATTCAAGGCATTGCCAGCAAACAGACCAACCTTGGTTTCGGGTTGATCGCCCTGCTGACGGCGGGAGGAGAGCAGATCTTCTCCTCGGCTGTGTTCAAGTGTCCCTGCAACGACATGAACTTCGTCTACGGCATGGTGTTCTTGTTGGTGCCCGCTCTGGCTCTGCTGCTGCTGGGTTACATCCTGAGTAAGAAGATGTGGAAACTGATGACCGGTCTGTGGCATCGCAGGGCCGAGCGTCGCCGCTGCAGGAGGATGACCACCGCCATCGTGGTCCTGCTGCAGATCAGTTGCGGCGCGGTGGTGGCGCCGTCCACTTGGATTGCCGTGGCTCTGCTCAACGGGAACTACTACGAGTGCGCAATGACCGGGACCAACGTGAGCGCTTACAACAGGCATGTGTGCGGGGATGGTGACGCTGGGAAGAAGTGTGAGAAGGAGCTGTACAGGTTACCCTGTAATAAAGGAAGTGAAGTACCGAAGGCTGCGAGAGACGATATTCTGCTCACCCTACGCGCTCATTCTCAGGTAGGTTGCTGCGTAAAAACCGCACGAATCACGAGGTCAGATGTTTCAGAATCAGAATCAGCTTTCACAAAGCTATTTAGTTTAAAGTTCAGACTGCAGCCTGCACTGCATGTAGCCAGTTACTATAAAGTTATTGGTATCTTTCTGTTGTTGAAATTCAGTGTTTACCATCAATCACAACATAAATCTGTCATCTTCCACCTTTACAGTAATATACAGGTGAATGATAAGCAGTTAATCCAGGTTAATTTTGCCCTTTTTTCACAGTAGATACATATAAATCTAAGGTATACTTGCAAGATTTAACACTGCTCCATGTAGAACATATTTTAAGATTGAGACAGTTCATTTTTTTTTATTTCTAAACAGTGTAACTTGATGAATTATTCCTTGGCAGTCTTGCTACAAAGATATTAAATTCAATTCAACTTTCAAGACAAATAACGCAGCATCAAAGTGACAATGTGTCTCTTTTAAAAAGCTAATTTATAATCTACAGAACTGCACAAAACTGTCCTTTTCTTATTTATCTTTAACTTTCATTTAAAGATAAATGTCTCAGTCCCCTTACACCTGGTTATGAATCATTCTGTGTGTTAACGCTGACCACAGATCCTGGGCTGGCTGCTCATCACCTCCATCATGTTGTTCAACCTCATGCTGACCTGCGTGGCTCGGTGCAAATCCCCCATCAGCTATCTGCAGCTCAAGTTCTGGAAGGCGTATGCTCAGGAGGAGAACAATCTGATCGATTCGTACACCACTAAACACGCCAAGGAGCTCGCCGAGAGGAACCTGGAGAGCTTTTTCAAAAAGACGCCTCCCGAAGACATTATCACTCCCTCCAATGAGGACTGGGAGGGCATCTCCTCTCTGTACAAGTTTAGTACCAAAGACCACTACTACAGCACTTTGCACAAGTATGTGGAGGAGCACCTGCACACTGAGAACGATGTGACTGAGAACGACGTGACTGGGCAGGGATCGGTCAGGTCTAGAGAGTCTGTGGACAATCCGGCTGTCCTTCATTTTGTAGACGACGCCAGGTTAACGCTGTGAAGAGGATTTTCTGCGTGTACGTATCACAGACATCAGGGCAGAACAACCAGCCTTGTTACAGGAATGTTGGAAACCCCTCATCTGAGACAATATGTGAAATGACCAGCATCATTTGATACATGTATGTAACTGGGATTGTGATCTTGCATCCGGCCTCAGGTCTGAATGTCATACAAAACCAATGCTTTTATCATGGATGCATCTCTTTTCTTTGCTGAGATGTGTTATCTATTACCAAAGTGTCCCAGAAGCTCAGGTAATAAAATGGTCCGGCTATTTATTTATTCATTTTTTTTAGCCTTTTTGCTTTCTCATACTTTTGGCTCCGAGCATTTGTGATTTATCCATAAGACTTTTTACGTTGCACGTTAACTTTTTGGTGCTTGTTGTTTTTGTTTTCTTCTTCTGATAATTTTTTTTTCTTCTGGTCAATCAGTAACCAATCATTTTAAGATAAAGTGACACTGCTCAGTTTAAACACATTCTCATATCCACTCATTTAGGCGTTATTTAACCTCCTGATGATCAGATCACTGGTGTTCCTTTGCTTCACTTTCACTTAACTACTTACGATCATTTATTTATCCTTTGTAATTTAATAAACCTTATTTAGACCAAGTTATTGTCCCATGTAAGCTATTCATTTGACGTGGAGGTGAATTAAGAATAGGAATAGTCTTTACTGTCATTGCAGAACGCAAATTGTAGAGTGCAATGCGATTAAACTAGTATTTGCTAGTATCATAATCTGATCGCACTGAGAGTGCGTATTCATCCACTCATCATCCTCTATTACAACAGGTCCTTCCTTACCAGCAGGGGCGCGGTGCCAACAGACAGACGTCAAAGGTGGAAGTGAAAGTGTGACTTTTTTACTCCCACTAGTGTCTCGCGGCAGTCAGAGATGGATAAGTTCAGGTTGGTTCTGGACATTGCCAGCAAACAGACCAACCTTGGTTTCGGGTTGATCGCCCTGCTGACGGCAGGAGGAGAGCAGATCTTTTCCTCGGTTGTGTTCAAGTGTCCCTGCAACGACATGAACTTCGTCTACGGCATGGTGTTCTTGTTGGTGCCCGCTCTGGCTCTGCTGCTGCTGGGTTACATCCTGAGTAAGAAGATGTGGAAGCTGCTGACCGGTCTGTGCAATCGCAAGGCCCAGCCTCTCAGCTGCAGGAGGATGACCACCGTCGTCGTGGTCCTGTGGCAGATCAGTTGCGGCGCGGTGGTGGCGCCGTCCACTTGGATTGCCGTGGCTCTACTTAACGGGAACTACTACGTGTGCGCAATGACCGGGACAAACGTGAGCGCTTACAACCGGCATGTGTGCGGGAATGGCGAGGTTGGTTTGAAGTGTGAGAAGGAGCTGTACAGGTTACCCTGTAATAAAGGAAGTGAACTACCAGGGGCGGCCAGAGACGATATTCTGCTCACCCTGCGCGCTCATTCTCAGGTTAGTAGGTTGCTGCGTGAAAACCGCACGAATCACGAGGTCAGATGTTTCACAAAGCTATTTAAAGTTCAAACTGCATCCTGTACTGCATGTAGCCAGTTATTCTAAAGTTATTGGTATCTTTCTGTTGTTGAAATTCATTGTTTATCATTAATCACAACATAAATCTGGCATCTCCACCTTTACAGTAATATACAGGTGAATGATAAACAGTTAATCCAGGTTAATTTGCCCTTTTTTCACAATAGATACATATAAATCTAAGGTATACTTCCAAGATTTAACACTGCTCCATGTAGAACATATTTTAAGATTGAGACCTTTCAGTTTTTATTTCTAAACAGTGTGACTTGATGAATTATTCTTTGACAGTCTTGCTATAAAGATATTAAATTCTACTTTCAAGACAAATAACGCAGCTTCAAAGTGACCATGTGTCTCTTTATTAAGAAAATGCAAGCTTTTAAAAAGCTAATTTATAATCTACAGAACTGCACAACACTGTCCTTTTCTTATTTATCTTTAACTTTCATTTAAAGATAAATGTCTCAGTCCCCTTACACTTGGTTATGAATCATTCTGTGTGTTAACGCTGAACACAGATCCTGGGCTGGCTGCTCATCACCTCCATCATGTTGTTCAGCCTCGTGCTGACCTGCGTGGCTCGGTGCAAATCCCCCATCAGCTATCTGCAGCTCAAGTTCTGGAAGGCGTATGCTCAGGAGGAGAACAATCTGATCGATTCGTACACCACTAAACACGCCAAGGAGCTCGCCGAGAGGAACCTGAAGAGCTTTTTCAACAAGACGATGCCCGAAAACATTATCACTCCCTCCAATAAGGACTGGGAGGGCGTCTCCTCTCTGTACAAGTTTAGTACCAAAGACCACTACTACAGCACTTTGCACAAGTATGTGGAGAAGGGCCTGCACACTGAGATGGGGCAGGCATCGGTCAGGTCTAGAGAGTCTGTGGACAATCCGGCTGTTCTTAATTTTGTGGACGACGGCAGGTTAATGCTGTGAAGAGGATTTTCTGCGTGTACGTATCACAGACATCGGGGCAGAACAACCAGCCTTGTTACAGGAATGTTGGAAACCCCTCATCTGAGACAATATGTGAAATGACCAGCATCATTTGATACATGTATGTCATTGGGATTGTGATCTTGCATCCCGCCTCAGGTCTGAATGTCATACTATTATCAAAACCAATGCTTTTATAATGGATGCATCTGTTTTCTTTGCTGATATGTGTTATCCAATACCAAAGTGTATTTTCATATTATGCTAAGCCTTTTGTAATTGATGTTGCTATTCTGTTTACTGGCACTGGATGCCTCGTTTTGACTGAAGGAGCCGTCCAATTGGTGGAAGAACATCACAAAGTAACTCCTGCTCAATGACAAGCGATTTTATGTCATGAATATTGACTTCAATCCTGACACTTTCATCTTAAGAGTCTTCCAAGTTTATCATAGCCTGTAAATGTGCTCAGTTTAAACACATTCTCATGTCCACTCATTTAGGTGTTATTTAGCCTCCTGATGATCAGATCACTTGTGTTCCTTTGCTTCACTTTCACTGGTATATGTTTACTACTTAACCACGTACAATCATTTATTTATCCTCTGTAGTTTAATAAACCTTATTTAGACCAAGTTCTTGTCCCATGTACGTTATTCCTTTGAAATGGAGGTGAATTAAGAATAAGAATAGTCTTTACTGTCATTGCAGAACGCGAATTGTAGAGTGCAATGCGATTAAACTAGTATTTGCTAGTATTATAATCTGATCACACTGAGAGTGCGTATTCATCCACTCATCATCCTCTATTACAGCAGGTCCTCAACAGCAGGGGCGCGGTGACCACAAACAGACGTTAAAGGTGGAAGTGAAAGTGTGACTTTTTTACTCCCACTAGTGTCTCGCGGCAGTCAGAGATGGACAAGTTCAGGTTGGTTCTGGACATTGCCAGCAAACAGACCAACCTTGGTTTTGGGTTGATCGCCCTGCTGACGGCGGGAGGAGAGCAGATCTTCTCCTGGGTTGTGTTCAAGTGTCCGTGCAACGACATGAACTTCGTCTACGGTATGGTGTTCTTGTTGGTGCCCGCTCTGGCTCTGCTGCTGCTGAGTTACATCCTGAGTAAGAAGATGTGGAAGCTGCTGACCGGTCTGTGCAATCGCAAGGCCAACCCTCGCCGCTGCAGGAGGATGACCACCGCCATCGTGGTCCTGTTGCAGATCAGTTGCGGCGCGGTGGTGGCGCCGTCCACTTGGATTGCCGTGGCTCTGCTCAACGGGAACTACTACGAGTGCGCAATGACCGGGACCAACGTGAGCGCTTACAACAGGCATCTGTGCGGGGATGGCGAGGTTCGGGAGAAGTGTGAGAAGGAGCTGTACAGGTTTCCCTGTGATAAAGGAAGTGAAGTACCAAAGGCTGTGAGAGACGATATTCTGCTCACCCTGCGTGCTCATTCTCAGGTTAGTAGGTTGCTGCGTAAAAACCGCACGAATCACAAGGTCAAATGTTTCACAAAGCTATTTAAAATTCAAACTGCATCCTGTACTGCATGTAGCCAGTTATTATAAAGTTACTGGTATCTTGCTGTTGTTGAAATTCATTGTTTATCATTAATCACAACATAAATCTGGCATCTCCACCTTTACAGTAATATACAGGTGAATGATAAGCAGTTAATCCAGGTTAATTTGCCCTTTTTTCACAATAGATACATATAAATCTAAGGTATACTTCCAAGATTTAACACTGCTCCATGTAGAACATATTTTAAGATTGAGACAGTTCATTTTTTATTTCTAAACAGTGTAACTTGAATTATTCTTTGACAGTCTTGCTATAAAGATATTAAATTCAACTTTCAAGACAAATAACGCAGCTTCAAAGTGACCGTGTCTCTTTATTAAGAAAATACAAGCTTTTAAAATGCTAATTTATAATCTACAGAACTGCACAACACTGTCCTTTTCTTATTTATCTTTAACTTTCATTTCAATGTCTCAGCTGTTTTCTGTTCTTAACAACCCCTTACACCTGGTTATGAATCATTCTATGTGTTAACGCTGAACACAGATCCTGGGCTGGCTGCTCATCTCCTCCATCATGTTGTTCAGCCTCATGCTGACCTGCGTGGCTTGGTGCAAATCCCCCATCAGCTATCTGCAGCTCAAGTTCTGGAAGGCGTATGCTCAGGAGGAGAACATTCTGATCAATTCGTACACCACTAAACACGCCAAGGAGCTCGCCGAGAGGAACGTGAAGAGCTTTTTCAACAAGACGATGCCCGAAAACATTATCACTCCCTCCAATGAGGACTGGGAGGGCGTCTCCTCTCTGTACAAGTTTAGAACCAAAGACCACTACTACAGCACTTTGCACAAGTATGTGGAGAAGGGCCTGCACACTGAGATGGGGCAGGCATCGGTCAGGTCTAGAGAGTCTGTGGACAATCCGGCTGTCCTTCATTTTGTAGATGACGGCAGGTTAACGCTGTGAAGAGGATTTGGAAACCCCTCATCTGAGACAATATGTGAAATGAGCAGCATCATTTGATACATGTATGTCATTATTGTGATCTTGCATCCCGCCTCAGGTCTGAATGTCATACTATTATCAAAACCAATGCTTTTATAATGGATGCATCTGTTTTCTTTGCTGATATGTGTTATCCAATACCAAAGTGTATTTTCATATTATGCTAAGCCTTTTGTAATTGATGTTGCTATTCTGTTTACTGGCACTGGATGCCTCGTTTTGACTGAAGGAGCCGTCCAATTGGTGGAAGAACATCACAAAGTAACTCCTGCTCAATGACAAGCGATTTTATGTCATGAATATTGACTTCAATCCTGACACTTTCATCTTAAGAGTCTTCCAAGTTTATCATAGCCTGTAAATGTGCTCAGTTTAAACACATTCTCATGTCCACTCATTTAGATGTTATTTAGCCTCCTTATGATCAGATCACTTGTGTTCCTTTGCTTCACTTTCACTGGTATATGTTTACTACTTAACCACGTACAATCATTTATTTATCCTCTGTAGTTTAATAAACCTTATTTAGACCAAGTTCTTGTCCCATGTATGTTGTTCCTTTGAAATGGAGGTGAATTAAGAATAAGAATAGTCTTTACTCCTTTAATTCATTTGAAAGTCCTACTCTTAGTCTTCCCCATCCAGACCAGAAAATACAAAAAACTATTCTTTTTGTTGTGGTGTATCGCCCACCTGCTCCTTATTCTGAGTTTTTAGCTGAATTTATCTGAGTTTTTATGTGATTTAGTTCTTAGAACAGATAAAGTCATTATAGTAGGTGACTTTAACATCCATGTTGATGTTGTCAGTGACAGCCTTAGCTCCTCATTTACATCATTATTAGATTCAATTGGCTTTTCTCAGAATGTAAATGGATCAACTCACAGTTTTAATCACACCTTAGATCTTGTCCTAACATATGGCATAGAAACTGAAGGTTTAACAGTATTTACTCATAACCCTCTTTTGTCTGATCATTTCCTCATAACTTTTGAATTTACAATAATGGATTACACAGGAACTGAAAAGACATTTCATTACAGTAGATGTTTATCTGATGATGCTGTAACTAGATATAAAGAATTAATTCCTTCGTTATTTACCCCAGTGCCATGTGCCAATGTTGTGGACGACAGCAACCACAATTTAACCCCTGCACTAATAGATTATTTTGTCGATGGCACTGCAGCATCGCTTAGTTCAACTCTAAACTTAGTTGCTCCTCTGAAAAAGAAGGTCATGAATCGGAGGAGGCTAGCTCCATGGTATAATTCACAGTTGCGCTGTTTAAAACAGGCAGTCCGAAAGCTAGAAAGAATTTGGCTTTCCACTAATTCTGAAGAAGCTCGCATAGCCTGGAAAGATAATTTAACAACTTATAAAAAAGCTCTCAGTAGTATTAGAACAGCATATTATTCATCATTAATAGAAGAAAACAAGAACAACCCCAGATTTGTTTTCAGCCCTGTAGCCAGGCTGACAAAGAGCCACAGCTCTGTTGAGCCGTCTATTCCTTTAGCCCTCAGTAGTAATGACTTCATGAGCTTCTTTACTAATAAAATTGTCGGCATTCGAGAAAATATTCAAGGCATCCTTCCAACAGCTGTTAAAGATGTAAGTACAGTGACATTAGAAACTTTTGTAAGACCTTATCAATATCTGGAATCCTTCTCCCCAGTAGATCTTCTTGAGCTCTCTTCAACAATTACAGCATCTAAACCATCAACCTGTCTTCTAGATCCAATCCCAACTAAATTGCTCAAAGAAGTTTTTCCATTAATTAACACCTCCATACTGAACCAGATAAATGTATCTTTATTAACAGGATATGTGCCTCAGTCTTTTAAGATTGCTGTAATTAAGCCCTTACTCAAGAAAGCCACTCTAGATCCAGATGTTTTAGCCAACTATAGACCAATCTCCAACCTTCCTTTTATTTCCAAAATTCTAGAAAAAGTTGTTGCTTATCAGTTGTGTGACCACTTAAACAAGAATGGTCTGTTTGAAGAGTTTCAGTCAGGTTTTAGAGTTCATCATAGTACAGAAACAGCTTTGGTTAAAGTTACCAATGATCTCCTCATGGCTTCAGACAGTGGACTTGTCTCTATACTTGTTCTGCTAGATCTTAGTGCTGCATTTGACACTATTGATCATAATATTTTACTACAGAGACTTGAAAGTGAGGTCAAGATTAAAGGAACTGCATTAAACTGGTTTGAATCCTATCTGTCTGACAGATTCCAGTTTGTTCATGTCAATAATGATTCCTCTACTTATACAAAAGCAAGTTACGGAGTTCCTCAGGGTTCTGTGCTAGGACCAATACTCTTCACGTTATACATGTTGCCATTAGGCAAGATTATTAGAAAACATGGCATAAACTTTCATTGCTATGCAGACGACACCCAGCTATATTTATCCATGAAATCAGATGAAACTAATCAGTTGGTTAAACTCCAAGCATGCCTTAAAGACATAAAGGCTTGGATGACCTTTAATTTCCTACTCTTAAACTCAGACAAAACAGAAGTTATTGTATTCGGTCCTAAGCATTTCAGAGATTCATTATCTAATCACGTGGTGTCTTTGGATGGCATTACCTTGGCCTCCAGTACTACTGTAAAAAACCTTGGTGTTATATTTGATGAGGATATGTCCTTTAAATGTCACATAAAGCAAGTGACCAGGACTGCCTTCTTTCACCTGCGTAATATCGTCAAAATTAGGAACATCCTGTCTCAGAGTGATGCTGAAAAACTAGTTCATGCATTTGTGTTGTCCAGACTGGATTATTGTAATTCATTACTGTCTGGCTGTCCAAATAGCTCTTTAAAAAGCCTCCAGTTGATTCAAAATGCCGCAGCAAGAGCATTGACAGGAATTAGCAAGAGAGATCATATTACTCCAGTTTTAGCTTCTCTTCACTGGCTCCCTTTAAAGTCTAGAATAGAATTTAAAATCCTCCTCCTTACATACAAGGCCCTTAAAGGCCTAGCTCCATCATTGTACCATATCATCCCAACAGATCACTTCGGTCTGAAAGTGCAGGCCTACTTGTGGTTCCTAGAATTTCAAAAAGTAGAATGGGAAGTAGAGCTTTCAGCTATCAGGCTCCTCTCCTGTGGAACCAGCTCCCAGTTTGGGTTCGGGAGGCAGACACTCTCTCTGTTTTTAAGGTCAGGCTTAAGACTTTCCTTTTTGATCAAGCTCATAGTTAGGGCTGGACTAAACCATCCCTTAGTTATGCTGCTATAGGCCTAGGCTGCTGGGGGACGATGCACCAAACACGTGTCCTCCTTCTTTCTTCTCTCTCCTCTCTCGCATCCTCCACTTTCTTTTCTCTGGCACAGAGCTCTTGCCCTCTAATTTCCTATCTACTACTAGTCATGCAATTCTGTGCTATTACTATGTAGAATGTTAACTGCTGTGTGTCCCTACCCTCCCCTCCCCTCCTTCTTCTTGTGAGTATCTCTGGCCTGGAGTTGTGTGTTTCCTGTAGAGCTCCATACTACATCTGTTGTCGTGGTCTCATCAGCCTGCCCAGTCTTCATGGAATCCTGCAGTTATCCACTCCTACCTGAATGAACAATTCTCCAACCTGCCTATGATTCCTCTTACATTTTCAAACTGTCATGTAACATCATCAGTTTGTATCATAAGATTCCACATGTACGCTTTAGTCAGATATGTGTATCTATGACAGATGTATGTTTATCTTGCTGTTCTCTTCTCTTCTCTCTTTGCTGTTCTCTTCTCTCTTTCTTCTGTCTGTACCCGGCTGGCCTTAGGCAGATGGGTCCCTCCATATGAGCTGGGTTCTGCTCGAGGTTTCTTCCTGTTAAAAGGGAGTTTTTCCTTGCCACCGTTGCCTTCAGGCTTGCTCTGGGGGTTTCCAACGTGAGCGCTTACAACAGGCATCTGTGCGGGGATGGCGAGGTTGGGGTGAAGTGTGAGAAGGAGCTGTACAGGTTTCCCTGTGATAAAGGAAGTGAAGTACCAGAGGCTGCGAGAGACGATATTCTGCTCACCCTGCGCGCTCATTCTCAGGTTAGTAGTTTGCTGCGTAAAAACCGCACGAATCACGAGGTCAAATGTTTCACAAAGCTATTTAAAGTTCAAACTGCATCCTGTACTGCATGTAGCCAGTTATTATAAAGTTATTGGTATCTTGCTGTTGTTGAAATTCAGTGTTTACCACCAATCACAACATAAATCTGTCATCTTCCACCTTTATATACAGGTGAATGGGGGGGGGGGGGGGGGGGGGGGGGTTGGGGAATGAAAAGAACGATTGGATAGGGTATATGCATGAGGACTGCCCCTAAAGGGATTTCCACGTCTTCCACGGATGATAGCCTATCATCATACTAAATAATATATATATGGGAGTAGCCTATTTGGCCGCTATTCGCGGAGAATTTAGTAATGTCAATGATTCTGATAAGCTCAGGCCGGTCGCGTTCGCCTCGCGGCCGCTCAATTTGTGATTCGCTGCGTAAATCCTTCGGCCGGCCGACCGGGAAAAAGTCCCGGTCGTCCCGATTGCCACTCCGCCCCTGATGATAGGCCACGCTTCCACAGATGATCCAGACAGACGTGGTGTGCACGGAGGGTGGGAGGGGCTGTGTGTGTGTGTGTGTGTGTGTGTGTGTGAGAGAGAGAGAGAGACGCGTGAGTGACAGAGAGACGAAGAGAGAGCAGGGAAAGGAAATGCAGCTGAACGAATACGCTGCGTGTTTTTTTTTTTGTTTTTTTTTTGGTCGGTGTGTGGGAAACACTGGCTCAGGAGGAGAACAATCTGATCAATTCGTACACCACTAAACACGCCAAGGAGCTCGCCGAGAGGAACCTGAAGAGCTTTTTCAACAAGACGATGCCCGAAAACATTATCACTCCCTCCAATGAGGACTGGGAGGGCATCTCCTCTCTGTACAAGTTTAGAACCAAAGACCACTACTACAGCACTTTGCACAAGTATGTGGAGAAGGGCCTGCACACTGAGATGGGGCAGGCATCGGTCAGGTCTAGAGAGTCTGTGGACAATCCGGCTGTCCTTCATTTTGTAGATGACGGCAGGTTAACGCTGTGAAGAGGATTTGGAAACCCCTCATCTGAGACGATATGTGAAATGAGCAGCATCATTTGATACATGTATGTCATTATTGTGATCTTGCATCCCGCCTCAGGTCTGAATGTCATACTATTATCAAAACCAATGCTTTTATAATGGATGCATCTGTTTTCTTTGCTGAGATGTGTTATCCAATACCAAAGTGTATTTTCATATTATGCTAAGCCTTTTGTAATTGATGTTGCTATTCTGTTTACTGGCACTGGATGCCTCGTTTTGACTGAAGGAGCCGTCCAATTGGTGGAAGAACATCACAAAGTAACTCCTGCTCAATGACAAGCGATTTTATGTCATGAATATTGACTTCAATCCTGACACTTTCATCTTAAGAGTCTTCCAAGTTCTGTAAATGTGCTCAGTTTAAACACATTCTCATGTCCACTCATTTAGGCGCTATTTAGCCTCCTGATGATCAGATCACTTGTGTTCCTTTGCTTCACTTTCACTGGTATATGTTTGCTACTTAACAACGTACAATAATTTATTTATCCTCTGTAGTTTAATAAACCTTATTTAGACCAAGTTCTTGTCCCATGTAAGCTATTCCTTTGAAATGGAGGTGCATTAGGAATAAGAACAGTCTTTACTGTCATTGCAGAACGCAAGTTGTAGAGTGCAATGAGACTGAACGACATTAACCATTTACAGGGCACTCATTGAAATACATGGATATTCTTAATTTCAGTCCCAGAGTGTTATTGTAGGGCATAAGAAAACTTTTTTACTTTGAAGACATTTTTAAAAATTTTCATTTTCATGTAGAAAATCGGGTGGGACAGTGGAGTGGTGGTTAGCACTGATGCCTCACAGAAAGAAGGTTCTGGGTTCGAGTCCACCTGCCTTTCTGTGTGGAGTTTGCATGTTCTCCCTGTATCTGCGTCTCTCCAGCTTCTTCCCACCGTCCAAAGACATGCTCGTTAGGTTCATTGGTGATTCTAAATCGGTCAGGGTGTGCATGTGAGTGTGAATGGTTGTCTGTCTGTTAGCCCTGCGATAGACTGGCGACCTGTCCAGGGTGTACCCCGCCTCTCGCCCGATGACAGCTGGGATAAGCTCCAGCAGACCCTGCAACCCTTAACAGGAACAAGCGGTTACAGAAGATAAATGCATGAATGTCAGGGCCAATGTCTGTGTCAGTGTCCCCATTAAATCAGGAAAAGTCATTAAAGTCATTAAAAAAACATAAAAAATCTGTTGAATGGGGACAAATTGACCCCATATGACCTCAAAGATAATAGGAGGGTTAAAACTATCTTTATTTAAAGCCAGTGTGTTTCACTGATCTAATATCTCTAAACCCTGCTTGTATTATTTATATGTTCATTACTCATAGTTTGGTCATAATTCTCAAAGTCACTGGTTCAGTGTCTCAGTGCCACAGACATTTATGGCCATGTGAAGGTTTCATAGAAGGTTTAAGTCTTTGTGTTAAACGGCCTGTTTGGAGCTCAAGTAAACATTTACAGTGCTAGTATTATAATGTGACCACACTGAGAGTGCGTATTCATCCATTCATCATCTTCTATTACAGTAGGTCATCAGCAGCAGGGGCGGACGGGGGCGGGGTGACAACAGACAGACATTAAAGGTGGAAGTGTTACTTTTTTAATCCCACTGTCTGGCGGAGGTCAGAGATGGACAAGTTCAAGTTGGTTCTGGACATTGCCAACAAACAGACCAACCTTGGTTTCGGGTTGATCGCCCTGCTAACTGTGGGAGGAGAGCAGATCTTCTCCTCGGCTGTGTTCAAGTGTCCCTGCAACGACCTGAACTTCGTCTACGGTATGGTGTTCTTGTTGGTGCCCGCCCTATGGCTCTGCTGCTGCTGAGTTACATCCTGAGTAACAATCTGTGGAAGCTGCTGACGGCTCTGTGCCGTCGCAAGGCCGAGCCTCTCAGCTGCAGGATGGCCACAGCCGCCGAGGTCCTGTGGCAGATCAGTTGCGGCGCGGTGGTGGCGCCGTCCACTTGGATTGCCGTGGCTCTGCTCAACGGGAACTACTACGAGTGCGCAATGACCGGGACAAACGTGAGCGCTTACAACAGGCATGTGTGCGGGGATGGCGAGGTTGGTTTGAAGTGTGAGAAGGAGCTGTACAGGTTTCCCTGTGATAAAGGAAGTGAAGTACCAAAGGCTGTGAGAGACGATATTCTGCTCACCTTGCGCGCTCATTCTCAGGTGAGGTCAAATTTATTTCACTAAGCAATTTAGTTTAAAGTTCAGACTGCAGCCTGCACTGCATGTAGCCAGTTACTGTAACGTTACTGAACTGCTGTTTTTTGAAATTCATTATCATCAATCACAACATAAATCTGGTCTCTTCCACCTTTGCAGTAATATACAGGTGAATGATAAGCAGTTAATCCAGGCTGATTTGCATTCACAATAGATACATATAAAGCTATGGTATACTTCCAAGATTTAACACTGCTCCGTGTCGAACGTATTTTTAGATTGAGACAATTCAGTTTTTTATTTCTAAACATTGTAACTTGATGAATTATTCCTCGGCAGTCTTGCTATAAAGATATTACATTAAAATTCAACTTTCAAGACAAATAATGCAACTTCAAAGTGATCACGTGTGTCTTTGTAAAACACAAGCTTTTAAAACGGACAAAACTTTATTCTCAGAGAACAAACTCTAATGATAAATCCAAGTCTACTAACTTTCACTCAGTCAGATGACAATCCTGTTAAAGAAAACACATGTTGCTGTTCTAACAAGCAAAGGGAAAATGGTAATCACCCATTAGTTTACAAGATGGATACGGATGAATCATTTCCACTTGTGCCGACACACACACTAAGTTTTGTTTTCAGTGCAGTGGAAAAAAACAACCCCTTTTTTCTCCTTTGACCTATCAATACCGTAAAACACTGTTATATTTGATCTCACTAAATACAATGGACAATAATGTCCTGCATTTAGATATAACAGGATCATACTGTTGATATTTTAATTTAAATTTACAGCAATTTCAAACAGAGACACTCTGCCCTCATATGCTAATTTATAATCTACAGAATTGTACAGAACTGTCCTTTTCTTATTTATCTTTAACTTTCATTTCAATGTCTCAGCTGTTTTCTGTTCTTAACATCCCCTTACATCTGGTTATGAATCATTCTGTGCGTTAACGCTGACCACAGATCCTGGGCTGGCTGCTCATCACCGCCATCATGTTGTTCAGCCTCATGATGACCTGCGTGGCTCGGTGCAAATCCCCCATCAGCTATCTGCAGCTCAAGTTCTGGAAGGCGTATGCTCAGGAGGAGAACAATCTGATCGATTCGTACACCACTAAACACGCCAAGGAGCTCGCCGAGAGGAACCTGAAGAGCTTTTTCAAAAAGACGCCTCCCGAAAACATTATCACTCCCTCCAATGAGGACTGGGAGGGCATCTCCTCTCTGTACAAGTTTAGTACCAAAGACCACCACTGCAGCACTTTGCACAAGTATGTGGAGGAGCACCTGCACACTGAGATGGGGGAGGCATCGGTCAGGTCTAGAGAGTCTGTAGACAATCCAGCTGTCCTTCATTTTGTGGACAACGCCAGGTTAACGCTGTGAGGAGGATTTTCTGCGTGTACGTATCACAGACATCGGGGCAGAACAACCAGCCTTGTTACAGGAATGTTGGAAACCCCTCACCTGAGACAATATGTGAAATGAGCAGCATCATTTGATACATGTATGTCACTGGGATTGTGATCTTGCATCCCACCTCAGGTTTGAATGTCATACTATTATCAAAACCAATGCTTTTATCATGGATGCATCTCTTTTCTATGCTGAGCTGTATTATCTAATACGAAAGTGTCCCAGACACTCAGGTCATAAAATGGCCTGGCTATTTTTTAGCCTTCATGCTTTTTCATAGTTTGACTCTGAGCCTTTGTGCTCAGATCACTTGTGTTCCTTTGCTTTACTTTCACTGGTATCTGTTCACTACTTAACTACGTACAATCATTTATTTATCCTCCGTAATTTAATAAACCTTATTTAGACCAAGTTCTTGTCCCATGTGAGCTATTCCTTTGAAATGGAGGTGAATTAAGAATAAGAATAGTCTTTACTGTCACTTTAAGACGCAAGTTGTAGAGTGCAATGAGATTAAACGACCATTTACAGGGCACTCATTGAAATACATGGAAATACTTAATTTCAGTCCCAGAGTGTTATTGTAGGGCATAAGAAGACTTTTTTACTTTGAAGACATTTTTCAAAATTTTTCATTTTCATGTAGAAAATCAAAGTCAGTGAAGTAACCATATATGGTTCCTTGTCCTTAAGTGGTAAACTAATGTAAATTAATGTATTTACACCATTAGAACATAAGTGCTGGTTCAGACACTTGTCAACATACACATTAGCACATAAGACAACATTAGGACACTACTTGTGTCGACATGGTTGCGTGTGAGAGAGTTTCTTGGGTTGATTTAGAGCAGCAACAGCTCTGGGGAAGAAACTGTCTGCCGTGTAAGGACCTCACAGGTCCTCGCTGGTCGCTTTCCTGAGGCACGAGTCCCAATTATCTTTTGTGCACCGGACACAAGGCGCTGAAGTGCCGTCCTGTCTGCTGCGATACCACATTGAGATGCAGTATGTTTGCTGAGCAGCGGTAGAAGGTCACCAGCATCTCTTGTGATTGTCCGGCCTTCTCCGGTGTCCTAAGGAAAAAACAACCACTGCTGTGACTTTTTCTTCCACCTGTGCTCCTGTGTGTGTGTTGTCTATGTGAGGTCCCCGGAGATGAAGGCCGGAGTGAAGTCCTCAAACTGGGAAGTGTCCCATGACAAATACTGGTCAAAGTGAGAAAGGTGAAACTTAAGAAAGCTTTTAATATATTTAAAAAAAGGATAAAAGGCAACAGTGACAGTTGGAAGCTTGACTAACACAGACGAGTAATACCAATTAAAGATGAACACATATGAACACGACCAGCAACGCGTAAAGAGAAGTGGTGCGGTCAAAGATTCATGTGAGTTATAACTTCACCACGTGCCTTGTTCCAACTGGAAATGCTCCGTCTTCAAACAGCACGTATAAGAGCTAACCACATCTTCATAAAAATGCTGACTTTTTACTTTAATCACAAATTACTTTGATTTATTGCGAACGTACGTAAAGAGACTGTTTCCTATGTTGTGTGATGCACTGCAGTTTGAGTTGCATGACAAACCACAAGCGGAACTTCCCCACCGTCTCTTTGTGTGCAGGTTGTGACAGTTTGTCTCTGTTCTCGATGGAGGCGTCTCTACTTCCCTGTTGTTGTTGTTTTTGATTCACATGAAAGTAATTGGAAACTGGAGCGTTGCACTCCTTTAAGTGTTTTAGTTTGTGTTTCTGTCTGTTGTCTTCTTTATATTGTGGTCAAAAGACATACTGTACACCGGTGACAATAAAAGAAAAAAAAAAATTTGCAGATGAAAGGTTCATCAAGGTTAAAGCGAATATGGGAAGCAAAAAAAAAATAAATTTAAAAAAAAAATGAGTTTTTCAAAGAAATATGACACCCGGGGTTGCATCCTTTCTTTTATTCTTCGCTTTTCAATCATTTTTATTTGAGGATTTTGAGGATTGTGTACATTATTCAGTGGCACACCCTCTGTAGCAGTTTGTGTGAAATTAGAAACTTGACCAATGTCCAACATGGCGACATTTCCTTTTTGAAACTGCTGGCTAAGGAGAAACGCAAATGTGGGAAGCTTGTTGTCTATGTGTGTGATAATGAAACTCGGTTACATCAATGCATGTAAGATTCATGTGGAACTGGTGTGTGAACTCCATAGTTTTCTTTGGCCAGTGATAACACTTTTAGCTGCTGACTCTCTGAGTGGAGTTAATATGGTCTTGATAGAAAATTGTTAAACTGTCTGGAGAAAGCCTGGTCTTTTTTCGTGTCTAGAAAATCCATGTCAACCCAGAGTAGAGGCAAAGATCAACACAAAAATCAAACAATTTAGTACTAATACTTCAAGTTTTATAGACAAATAGTTACATTCTTCATTCAGTGATGGACTTTGGTTCATTTACAACTAATATCTCATTGCTTAATAAGTTACTGAGTTTAGATCTTTGGTCAAAAAAATAAATAAATCTGAAGAAAGTTTCTAAAAAAATTTAAAAAAAAAATGCTGAATACACTAAAAATGCCTTTGGTTAAACTTTGCAAAATAAATAAATAAATAATAAATAAATAAATAATAATAATAATAATAATAAAAAGAAATCCGGCATTGGATGCTAGAAGACATCTTTCTGGTTGTTCCGAATCGTTCTTGCTAGTTTTGAAGACAGTTAAATTATCTTTTCAGAGGAGGACGACTGCCAAAAATACAGAAGAAGAAGAAGACGCAGAAGAAGACGGAGAAGAAGAAGAAGAAGAAATTGACATTGACGTGACGCGATCACGTCAGCAGGGGGCGGTGCTGTGCTTGAAGCCCGTTGGTTACAAACCGTTACCAAACAGCGTAGAAGAATGTGTTTAGAGCGGACCATACTGATTTAAACTAGCCATCTTGTATGCGAAATACTTGGGAGATTACGTTTTTCTTTACTAATACACTTCTCCTCTCCTCTGCCCACCAACGGAAATTAATTTCAATTTAACTGCGAGTACATCTTTTGGAGTGTTTTTTTAAAAAATCCCCCGGAAATGGCAGAAAACAGCTGTGTCAGCTTGTGATGGAGAAACCGAAGCTTTCTCAACCACTGAATCAATCTGAAGCAATTGTGTTGAAATGGTTCAGGTGTTTCGAAGCATTTCATACAATTAAATGTGGCGACATCTGCTGGATAATATTACACATCGCATTCGCATGAAACGAAGGGTCGCGAAACAGAAAGTTGTTTTTGCTTAACAATAAAGGATCTGTGCATCTTGAAATGCTTGAATTTTTTTCTTTTATAGAAAATAATATACTTGTATGAGTTTGACATCATATAATACTGTATGTTTTAAATATATGCTTTTATAAGATTGATAGAAATACAAAAATATATTTACAAAATAAGTGAAATGCTTGTGCATCAAGGGACGGTGATGACAGTAGTTGTACAAAATGCTTGTGGGGGAACTGGGAAGGGGATTTGGGTGGTTTAGAGATTTTTATTTAAAAACAAGGTAATTTCAGCTGAGTTAGGCTTTAGTATGTTCCTCTTCTATGTATGTATACAGGTATATAAATCAATATATAGTGTGTGAATGCATATGTGCCAATGTGAGTATGCAAGTTAATCTAATGTTATACTAATCTTACCTTAAACTTCACTCTCCCTCGTTTTAAATCAATGAAACTATGTAACATATGCAAAAGTCTCCTCCTATGCAGTTACGCAGTTTTGTAAAATTAATAACTACTTTAAAAAATAATAGCTCATGTTTGCTCAGTGGCTCATTAGGTTATGATTCGGTTTTCAGCCAAATAGTTGTAGGTGTAACACTGAAAGGTGGAAGTTAGCTTAGTTCAGATGTATGCTGTACCAAGCCAAGTCCAACTAAAAAAATAAATTAATTAACGTGAGTTTAAGTCAAATACGCGAATAAACAAACATTAAAAACCATAAGCGTGTACGCAGATCATACATTTTATGAATTGTGTGTGTCTGTGTCCTTCAAAGGCCAGGAATTATGATGAGTCCCTCAAACACCTTGAAGCCCTGCAGGAGCTCAACAAAGATTGCCATGAATAAAGCAGTTGTTGAGTTTTACAAAAGCGATCAGACCACTGTGGGGACGCTGAAGCAGACGCTGATGGCAGTGAAGAACCAGGTAATAGATAAAATATGGATCATATTTTTTCTCTTGCTTTTACTTAAAGCTAAATTTATTTTCAATAAATAATCTTGGTGAACACAGCACTTTGTTTTTTCGCAATGTCTTGGATTATGTGTAATTCTTTCGAATGGTATACTGCTTGTACTTTACCTACACATACCAGTTTTTCCCAATGTAAGTGTCCCCTCCCCTGATCCTTAAGCAACGTATTTATTTTCTCTGCTGCTCTAACGTCGAGAGTAAACACAGTCTGACCGTGACACACCACTTTTGTTGAGGAAACTGGTTTGTGGTACTGGTGTGACACATGAGCGGCGTACCATCCCGGGGCAGCAACATTTAATCTGTTACGCTACTTGTATCTTTCAGGTTCACGCATCAGGAGAGGATGTTGACGGTTTGGATGATGTTGAATTCAGTGTTCTCTACTATAATCAAGCCATCATCCACTATTACATGCGTCAGTACTCGGATGCCATCCTCATAGGGGAGAAGCTCTACCAGTTTCTGGAACCGTTTGGTATGTTGTGCCTTCTCTGGATTTATTATCATTTGCTTCTGATGTGATTTGCAATTTATTAGATTGTATTGATCGGTAGTGTAGGTAGATTGCGTATCATTGGAAAAAAAACATGTTTTAGATGTCAGTCTATGATTTATCTGTTGCAGCTCCAGAACGAACAGCAGCATCTTCTTTTTAACATGCCCTCAGTTGATCAGAGCTGTAGATGTGAGCCTTGGAGCTGCAAAATTCACTTGGTTGAGAAGTTAATACTTGATGACTAAGGTCTCAAGGTGAAATGCTAAGGAGACTTGATTTGTTACACCAAAGATATTTGCTGTGCTTGGAATCATTTATGAAGTTTTGTGGTTTGTATTGTGTAATTTATTACTGAAGACATCAAAACTATGAAAGAGCACATGGGATTATGTAGTCTCTTGCTATAAAGATATTAAATTCAACTGTCAAGACAAATAACGCAGCTTCAAAGTGACCGTGTCTCTTTATTAAGAAAATACAAGCTTTTAAAATGCTAATTTATAATCTACAGAACTGCACAACACTGTCCTTTTCTTATTTATCTTTAACTTTCATTTCAATGTCTCAGCTGTTTTCTGTTCTTAACAACCCCTTACACCTGGTTATGAATCATTCTGTGTGTTAACGCTGCACACAGATCCTGGGCTGGCTGCTCATCTCCTCCATCATGTTGTTCAGCCTCATGCTGACCTGCGTGGCTTGGTGCAAATCCCCCATCAGCTATCTGCAGCTCAAGTTCTGGAAGGCGTATGCTCAGGAGGAGAACAATCTGATCGATTCGTACACCACTAAACACGCCAAGGAGCTCGCCGAGAGGAACCTGAAGAGCTTTTTCAACAAGACGATGCCCGAAAACATTATCACTCCCTCCAATAAGGACTGGGAGGGCGTCTCCTCTCTGTACAAGTTTAGTACCAAAGACCACTACTACAGCACTTTGCACAAGTATGTGGAGAAGGGCCTGCACACTGAGATGGGGCAGGCATCGGTCAGGTCTAGAGAGTCTGTGGACAATCCGGCTGTCCTTAATTTTGTAGACGACGGCAGGTTAACGCTGTGAAGAGGATTTTCTGCGTGTACGTATCACAGACATCGGGGCAGAACAACCAGCCTTGTTACAGGAATGTTGGAAACCCCTCATCTGAGACAATATGTGAAATGACCAGCATCATTTGATACATGTATGTCATTGGGATTGTGATCTTGCATCCCGCCTCAGGTCTGAATGTCATACTATTATCAAAACCAATGCTTTTATAATGGATGCATCTGTTTTCTTTGCTGAGATGTGTTATCCAATACCAAAGTGTATTTTCATATTATGCTAAGCCTTTTGTAATTGATGTTGCTATTCTGTTTACTGGCACTGGATGCCTCGTTTTGACTGAAGGAGCCGTCCAATTGGTGGAAGAACATCACAAAGTAACTCCTGCTCAATGACAAGTGATTTTATGTCATGAATATTGACTTCAATCCTGACACTTTCATCTTAAGAGTCTTCCAAGTTTATCATAGCCTGTAAATGTGCTCAGTTTAAACACATTCTCATGTCCACTCATTGAGGCGCTATTTAGCCTCCTGATGATCAGATCACTTGTGTTCCTTTGCTTCACTTTCACTGGTATATGTTTGCTACTTAACTACGTACAATCATTTATTTATCCTCTGTAGTTTAATAAACCTTATTTAGACCAAGTTCTTGTCCCGTGTGAGCTTTTCCTTTGAAATGGAGGTGCATTAAGAATAAGAATAGTCTTTACTGTCATTGCAGAACGCAAGTTGTAGAGTGCAATGAGATTGAACGACATTAACCATTTACAGGGCACTCATTGAAATACATGGATATTCTTAATTTCAGCCCCAGCGTGTTATTGTAGGGCATAAGAAGACTTTTTTACTTTGAAGACATTTTTCAAAATTTTCATTTTCATGTAGAAAATCGGGTGGAACAGTGGAGTGGTGGTTAGCACTGATGCCTCACAGAAAGAAGGTCCGAATCCATGGGTCTTTCTGTGTGGAGTTTGCATGTTCTCCCTGTATCTGCGTCTCTCCAGCTTCTTCCCACCGTCCAAAGACATGCTCGTTAGGTTCATTGGTGACTCTAAATTGGTCAGGGTGTGCATGTGAGTGTGAATGGTTGTCTGTCTCTCTGTGTTAGCCCTGAGAAAGACTGGCGACCCGTCCAGGGTGTACCCCGCCTCTCGCCCGATGACAGATGGGATAGGCTCCAGGATACCCCGCAACCCTTCACAGGAATAAGCAGTTACAGAAGATGAATCAATGAATGTCAGGGCCAGTGTCTGTGTCAGTGCCCCCATTAAATTAGGAAAAGTCATTAAATATGAAGCAAAAAAAATACAATAAAATCTCTTGAATGGGGACAAATTGACCCTATATGACCCCAAAGATAATAGGAAGGTTTAAACTCTCTTTATTTAAAGCCTTTGGTTTTGAAAGGGGAGTATGTTTCACTGATCTAATATCTCTAAACCCTGCTTGTATTATTTATATGTTCATTACGCTTAGTTTGGTCATAATTCTCAAAGTCACTGGTTCAGTGTCTCAGACATTTATGGCCATGTGAAGGTTTCATAGAAGGGTTTAGTCTTTGTGTTAAACGGCCTGTTTGGAGCTCAAGTAAACATTTGCAGTGCTAGTATTATAATCTGACCAAACTGAGAGTGCGTATTCATCCATTCATCATCTTCTATTACAGTAGGTCATCAGCAGCAGGGGCGGACGGGGGCGGGGTGACAACAGACAGACATTAAAGGTGGAAGTGTTACTTTTTTATTCCCACGAGTGTCCGGCGGAGGTCAGAGATGGACAAGCTCAGGTTGGCTCTGGACATTGCCAACAAACAGACCAACCTTGGTTTCGGGTTGATCGCCCTGCTGACAGCGGGAGGAGAGCAGATCTTCTCCTCAGTCCTGTTTGAGTGTCCCTGCAACGACATGAACTTCGTCTACAGCATGGTTTTCTTGTTGGTGCCCGCTCTGGCCCTGCTGCTGCTGGGTTACATCCTGAGTAAGAATCTGTGGAAGCTGCTGACGGGTGTGTGCCATCGCAAGGGGATGGCCACCGCCGCCCGGGCCGAGCTTAGCCGCTGGAATAGATTGCGCACCGCCGCCGTGGTCCTGCTGAAGATCAGTTTCGGCGCGTTGGTGGCGCCGTCCACTTGGATTGCCGTGGCTCTGCTCAACGGGAACTACTACGTGTGCGCAATGACCGGGACCAACGTGAGCGCTTACAACAGGCATGTGTGCGGGGATGGCGAGGTTGGGGTGAAGTGTGAAAAGGAGCTGTACAGGTTACCCTGTGATAAAGGAAGTGAAGTACCAAAGGCTGTGAGAGACGATATTCTGCTCACCTTGCGCGCTCATTCTCAGGTTAGTAGGTTGCTGCGTAAAAAACCGCACGACTCACGAGGTCATGTATTCCAATAAGCTATTTAATTTAAAGTTCAGACTGCAGCCTGCACTGCATGTAGCCAGTTACTATAAAGTTATTGGTATCTTTCTGTTGTTGAAATTCAGTGTTTACCATCAATCACAACATAAATCTGGCATCTTCCACCTTTACAGTAATATGAATGATAAACAGTTAATCCTGTTAATGGTTAATTTGCCCCTTTTTTCCACAATAGATACTTATAAATCTAAGGTAAGATTTTACTTTATACTGCTCCATGTAGAACATATTTTAAGATTTAGGCAATTCAGTTTTTTATTTCTTAACATTGTAACTTGATGAATTATTCCTCAGCAGTCTTGCTATAAAGATATTAAATTAAAATTCAACTTTCAAGACAAATAACGCAGCTTCAAAGTGACCATGTGTCTCTTTATTAATAAAATACAAGCTTTTAAAACGGACAAAGCTTTTTTCTCAGGGAACACATTTGAGTCTGAAGATTTAGGAAAAACTAAAATATCAGCCATTTTAAAAAAAGAGAAAAAAAATCCAGCACCACTCTTTGGTCTTTCAAACAAGTTTGGGAAAATATATATATATTATTATAGATCTGTTCACAAGCCCTGTGACGGACTGGCGACCTGTCCAGGGTGTACCCCCGCCTCTCGCCCGATGACAGCTGGGATAGGCTCCAGCAGACCCTGCGACCCTTAACAGGACTAAGCGGGTATAGAAGATGAATGAATGAATGGAAGATCTGTTCACATTAGTCCAAACTCTAATAATAAATCCAAGTCTACTAACTTTCACTCAGTCAGACAACAATCCTGATAAAGAAGACACATTTTGCTGTGCTAACAAGCAAAGGGAAAATGGTAATCACCCATTAGTTTACAAGATGGACACGGATTAATCATTTCCACTTGTGCCGACACACACACTAAGTTTTGTTTTCCACAGTGCAGTGGAAAAAAAAACGACTCCTTTTCTCTCCTTTGAGCTATCAGTACTGTAAAACACTGTTATATTTCATCTCACTAAATAAAATGGACAATAATGTCCTGCATTTAGATATAACAGGATCATACTGTTGATATTTTAATTTAAATTTACAGCAATTTCAAACAGAGACACTCTGCCCTCATATGCTAATTTATAATCTACAGAACTGCACAAAACTCTCTTTTCTTATTTATCTTTAACATTCATTTCAATGTCTCAGCTGTTTTCTGTTCTTAATATCCCCTTACACCTGGTTATGAATCATTCTGTGTGTTAACGCTGACCACAGATCCTGGGCTGGCTGCTCATCACCGCCATCATGTTGGTCAGCCTCGTGTGGACCTGCGTGACTCGGTGCAAATCCCGCATCAGCTATCTGCAGCTTATGTTCTGGAAGGCGTATGCTCAGGAGGAGAAGAGTCTGATCGATTCGTACACCACTAAACACGCCAAAAAACTTGCCAAGAGGAACCTGAAGAGCTTTTTCAAGAAGACGCCTCCCAAAAACATTAGCATTCCCTCCAATGAGCACTGGGAGGTCATTTCCTCTCTGTACAGGTTTAGTATCAAAGACCACTACTACAGCACTTTGCACAAGTGTGTGGAGGAGGGCCTGCACACTGAGATGGGGCAGGCATTAGTCAAGTCTAGAGAGTCTGTAGACAATCCGGTTTCTGTACAGACAAGCCTGTGAAGAGGATTTTCTGCGCGTACGTATCACAGACATCGGGGCAGAACAGCCAGCCTTGTTACAGGAATGTTGGAAACCCCTCATCTGAGACAATATGTGAAATGACCAGCATCATTTGATACATGTATGTCACTGGGATTGTGATCTTGCATCCCACCTCAGGTCTGAATGTCATACTATTATCAAAACCAATGCTTTTATGATGGATGCATTATTTATTTATTTATTTAGCCTTTATGCTTTTTCATAGTTTGGCTCCGAGAGTTTGAGCTTTTTCCATAAGACTTTTTACGTTGCACGTATAGTTTTTGGTCTTCTTTCTCTGATAACTTTTAGCATGCAATTTTTAATTTTATATTTTGTGACAAACCAAGTTAACGCTCATTAGTTCTCGTTCTGGCCAATCAAAAACCATCATTTTAAGATTAAGTGACACTTAAGGTCAACAGAAATTGAGGTTGCGACTTCAACCCAATTGACTGGAGACCTACAGGTTGAGCATCAGCCTGTAGGACAGAACTGCACAGACCCAGTGTAAGCAAAGACAGAGGTCTGCTAAGCCGCCACCAAACAGATGAGAACACCCGAGCCCAACCCAAAACACGACTTTTTTCCAGGCTGGATGCCTCGTTCCGACCAAAGGAGATTGATGGAGGCGTTATTGATGTCTTGAATATTGACTTTAATCCTGACACTTTCATATTAAGAGTCTTCCAAGTTTATCATAGCCTGTAAATGTGCTCAGATCACTTGTGTTCCTTTGCTACACTTTCACTGGTATCTGTTCACTACTTAACTACGTACAATCATTTATTTATCCTCAGTAATTTAATAAACCTTATTTAGACCAAGTTCTTGTCCCATGTGAGCTATTCCTTTGAAATGGAGGTGAATTAAGAATAAGAATAGTTTTTACTGTCATTGCAGAACGCAAGTTGTAGAGTGCAATGAGATTAAATGACCATTTACAGGACACTCTTTGAAATACATGGAAATACTTAATTTCAGCCCCAGTGTGTTATTGTAGGGCATAAGAAGACTTTTTTACTTTGATGACATTTTTCAAACTTTTTCATTTTCATGTAGAAAATCAAAGTCAGTGAAGTAACCATATATGGTTCCTTGTCCTTAAGTGGTAAACTAATGTAAATTAATGTATTCAGACACTTGTCAACATACACATTAGCACATAAGACAACATTAGGACACTACTTGTGTCGACATGGTTGCGTGTGAGAGAGTTTCTTGAGCCGATTTAGAGCAGCAACAGCTCTGGGGAAGAAACTGTCGGCCGTGTAAGGACCTCGCAGGTCCTCGCTAGTCGCTTTCCTGAGGCACGAGTCCCAATTATCTTTTGTGCACCGAACACAAGGCGCTGAAGTACCGTCCTGTCTGCTGCGATACCACATTGAGATGCAGTATGTTAAAATGCTCTCGATGGAGCAGCGGTAGAAGGTCACCAGCATCTCTTGTGATTGTCCGGCCTTCTCCGGTGTCCTCAGGAAAAAACAACCGCTGCTGTGACTTTTTTTTCCACCTGTGCTCCTGTGTGTGTGTTGTCTATGTAAGGTCCCTGGAGATGAAGGCCGGAGTGAAGTCCTCAAACTGGGAAGTGTCCCATGACAAATACTGGTAAAAGTGAGAAAGGTGAAACTTAAGAAAGCTTTTAATATATGTATAAAAAAAGGATAAAAGGCAACAGTGACAGTTGGAAGCTTGACTAACACAGACGAGTAATACCAATTAAAGATGAACACATATGAACACGACCAGCAACGCGTAAAGAGAAGTGGTGTGGTCAAAGATTCATGTGAGTTATAACTTCACCACGTGCCTTGTTCCAACTGGAAATGCTCCGTCTTCAAATAGCACGTATAAGAGCTAACCACATCTTCATAAAAATGAAGACTTTTTACTTTAATCACAAATTACTTTGATTTATTGCGAACGTAAAGAGACTGCTTCCTATGTTGTGTGATGCACTGCAGTTTGAGTTGCATGTCAAACCACAAGCGGAACTTCCCCACCGTCTCTTCGTGCGCAGGTTGTGACAGTTTGTCTCTGTTCTTGATGGAGGCGTCTCTACTTCCCTGTTGTTGTTTTTTTTTTGTTTTGTTTTTTTTGATTCACATGAAAGTAATTGGAGACTGGAGCGTTGCACTCCTTTAAGTGTTTTAGTTTGTGTTTCTGTCTGTTGTCTTCTTTATGTTGTGGTCAAAAGACATACTGTACACCGGTGACAATAAAAGAAAAAAAAATTTATTTGAGGATTTTGAGGATTGTGTACATTATTCAGTGGCACACGCTCTGTAGCAGTTTGTGTGAAATTAGAAACTTGACCAATGTCCAACATGGCGACATTTCCTTTTTGAAACTGCTGGTTAAGGAGAAACGTAAATATGGGAAGCTTGTTGTCTATGTGTGTGATAATGAAACTCGGTTACATCAATGCATGTAAGATTCATGTGGAACTGGTGTGTGAACTCCATAGTTTTCTTTGGCCAGTGATAACCCTTTTAGCTGCTGACTCTCTGAGTGGAGTTGATATGGTCTTGATAGAAAATTGTAAAACTGTCTGGAGAAAGCCTGGTCTTTTTTCGTGTCTAGAAAATCCATGTCAACCCAGAGTAGAGGCAAAGATCAACACAAAAATCAAACAATTTAGTACTAATACTTAATTTGTTTTATAGACAAATAGTTACATTTTTCATTCAGTGATGGACTTTGGTTCATTTACAACTAATATCTCATTGCTTAATAAGTTACTGAGTTTAGATCTTTGGTCAAAAAAAAAAAAAATCTTAAGAAAGTTTCTAAAAAGTTTTTAAAAAAATGCTGAATACACTAAAAATGTCTTTGGTTAAACTTTGCAAAAAAATAAAAAACAAAATAATAATAATAATAATAATAATAATAATAATAGTAATAATAATAAAAAAAAAGAAATCCGGCATTGGATGCTCGAAGACATCTTTCTGGTTGTTCCGAATTGTTCTTGCTAGTTTTGAAGACAGTTAAATTACCTTTTCGGAGGAGGACGACTGCCAAAAATACAGAAGAAGAAGAAGAAAAAGAAGGAGACGCAGAAGAAGAAGAAGAAGAAGAAGAAATTGACATTGACGTGACGCGATCACGTCAGCAGGGGGCGGTGCTGTGCTTGAAGCCCGTTGGTTACAAACCGTTACCAATCAGCGAGGAAGAATGTGTTTAGAGCGGACCATACTGATTTAAACTAGCCATCTTGTATGCGAAATACTTGGGAGATTACGTTTTTCTTTACTAATACACTTCTCCTCTCCTCTGCACACCAACGGAAATTAATTTCAATTTAACTGCGAGTACATCTTTTGGAGTGTTTTTTTTAAAAATCCCCCGGAAATGGCAGAAAACACCGGTGAGTGTGTCAGCTAATGCTAGCTTCGTGGCCTGGTATCGTTCATTTAAGCTAACTGTGAGTACTTGAGTTTATGCAGTTACGCAGTTTTGTAAAATTAATAACTACTTTAAAAGGAATAGCTCATGTTTGCTCAGTGGCTCATTAGGTTATGATTTGTTTTTTTAGCCAAATAGTTGTAGGTGTAACACTGAAAGTGCGTGTCCCGGTGGAAGTTAGCTTAGTTGAGATGTATGCTGTACCAAGACAAGTCCAAGTAAAAAAAAAAAAATAATAATAATTGTCGTGAGTTTTAGTCAAATACGCGAATGAGTAAACATTAAAAACCAAAAGCGTGTACGCAGTTACAGTCGAGCACTAAATATATTTAAGGTTAATCGCGCGTCCTGCTAGCGGTCAATTGCAAGCTACGTCATTGACGGCTAAAATGATAACACGGAATAGTTCAGTTCTTAATTAACATGTTGTTTTTAGAGAATTAAATGCATCCGGAAGTAAAGTTAAAGAAGAGTTTACAGTCCACGACATATCAAGCTTAATTTTGAATCGATGTTGTGCCGGCATTTTGCAACGTCCGCACTTTTCACCCAATAGAAATTCAGCTGAGTTCAGTTTTATTTATGTAGCGTCAGTGACGACAGAAAGTGTCTCAAGCCAGAGCCCGAGTCCTCCAGACTAAGCACTAATGTGATGATGGCAAGGAAAAACTCCTTTTAACAGGAAGAAAACCTTGAGCAGGACCTTAGGTTCACATGGGGGGACCCATCTGATCAATGCCAGCCGGGTAGAGACAGTAGAGAGCAGCAGGAGGGATGACATTTACATAAACATCTGTCATGCATACATCTGACTAAAGCATATATATATAGAATCTAATCGTGATAAGGTATAAGATGTATGATGAATATAAACAAGAGCATAAAACTGTTAGTGGCGTTAGTAGTTCTATGAGTGAGTGAGCTGCCATGATTGAATCATAGGAGGCATCATAGGCCTGTTTTAGAGCTATGCATTCAGGTAGGTAGGTGTGGATAACTGGTTCCACAGGACAGAGGCCTGGTAGCTGATAGCTCTACCTCCCATTCTACAAACTCTTGGAACCACAAGTAAGCCTGCACAAGTCCCATGTTTACAGTTCAACAACACCGGTGAAGTAAAGTGGAGTCGGTGTGTGTTTAGATGATGTGAGTGCATTCTACACACAAGACTACTCTGATTCACCAGAGAATGGACATGGGCCTTCTGAGGGTGTCCTGTGGTGTCTGGAAACAGAATGTTGTTAGTGGGGGCCTTTGGGTCCTATGGGTTGAGGGGAGGGCCCTCTGTGGATCATCCCACAGATACTTGATCAGTTTGGCATCTAGTGAATTTGGAGGTCAGGTCAGGAGTGTCATTACTATGGGGTGGGGGGTGTCTGGTCTGGTCTGGGTGGGTGCTACTTCTCTAAGTAACATCCATGCCAGGTCTAAATGTTTCCCAGCAGAACATTGAATTGTCACAAGATGGTTTGTGTTATTCACTTCACCCGTCAGTGGTTTTAATGTTGTGGCTGATCAGAATAAGAGACAAATGTCATGGTAAGTTTTAACATTTTCTTTTTTTCTTCTCGTCATTTTTAACAGAACAAAGTGAGGCAAAGAATGAGAAGTCGTCACCTGGCCTGACAGACCTGGAGAAAGAAATGGCAGCCAGTGCATATGATGCATTCTTGGTAAGTCCTCTACTTTGATTCATTATGTACTTAAGAGATATTCACTTTGCAGCTCTGATGCCGGCCGTCCACCTCTAAAACAAAAGAAGAATAAGTCGTCGTCTTTGTTTTCTTTTGGAAAACTTCACTGCAAGGAGTAAGACGTTTTATGGCAGACATAAAATAAATAACCACACACGATTGGGTTTGTGGCTGAAGCCCGATACCGGTCGGGTTTAGATTGACCCTGATACCAGTCGGGACAGCCGTAGTAGTAGCAGTAGTAGCACTAGAACTAGTAGTACTTGCTTATTCAGGGGTCTCAAGTATAATGCTAATTTTTATATGTCAGCTTGTAGCACAGATGAGCACATCAGACATTTTATGAATTGTGTGTGTCTGTGTCCTTCAAAGACCAGGAATTATGATGAGTCCCTCAAACACCTTGAAGCCCTGCAGGAGCTCAACAAAGAGGACCCAAAGGATCCAAAGATTGCCATGAATAAAGCAGTTGTTGAGTTTTACAAAAGCGATCAGACCACTGTGGGGACGCTGAAGCAGACGCTGATGGCAGTGAAGAACCAGGTAATAGATAAAATATGGATCATATTTTTTCTCTTGCTTTTACTTAAAGCTAAATTTATTTTCAGTAAATAATCTTGGTGAACACAGCACTTTGTTTTTTCGCAATGTCTTGGATTATGTGTAATTCTTTCAAATGGTATACTGCTTGTACTTTACCTACACATACCAGTTTTTCCCAATGTAAGTGTCCCCTCCCCTGATCCTTAAGCAACGTATTTATTTTCTCTGCTGCTCTAACGTCGACAGTAAACACAGAAGTTACAGTTTGTTGGTAAACTGGTTTGTGGTACGCTGGTACTGGTGTGACACATGAGCGGCGTACCATCCCGGGGCAGCATCATTTAATCTGTTACGCTACTCGTATCTTTCAGGTTCACACATCAGGAGAGGATGTTGACGGTTTGGATGATGTTGAATTCAGTGTTCTCTACTATAATCAAGCCATCATCCACTATTACATGCGTCAGTACTCGGATGCCATCCTCATAGGGGAGAAGCTCTACCAGTTTCTGGAACCGTTTGGTATGTTGTGCCTTCTCTGGATTTATTATCATTTGCTTCTGATGTGATTTGCAATTTATTATCGGATAATTTAGCAAGGACTAAAACCAGGGGTGTCCGTTATATTGATCGGTAGTGTAGGTAGATTGCATGTCAATGGAAAAAAAATATGTTTTAGATATTAGTCTATCATTTATCTGCTATTTTAACATAACAGAGCTGTAGATGTCAGCCTTGGACTTAAACTGGCGTTGCAAAATTCCCTTGGTTGAGAAGCTAATACTCAAGGTGAAATGCTAAGGAGACTTGATTTGTTGCACCACAGATATTTGCTGTGCTTGGAATCATTTATGCAGTTTTGTTATTTGTTTTATGTAGATTATTACTGAAGACATCAAAACTATGAAAGAGCACATGGATTTATGTAGTAAACTAAAACGTATTACACCAGAATAGGTTTTAGGTTATTTTAGGTCAGAGCAGCCACAGATATGTTGCTGTGTTCAGAATCAAATTCTCCTCAAGCTCGTGCAAAGTAATACGCACCTGTTTTCACCTGAAGTGAAACCAAAAATCTTCATCATCAGCAAGTGGAGAGAAATAATGTTAATACAGGGTTAAATGTAAATGTACTTTATTTATATAGGACCTTACATCGACTGATCGGTGAACCAAGGTGCTTTACAACAGATTAAACAACGATTTAAAACACACCGGAAAGCAAGTACAGTAGTAAAACAAAGCTAAAAAAGAAACTAAAAACAATAAATGAGAGGATAAAAAAGCAAAATAAAAATAGAATTAAAATAAATATAAAAGTGTCACCACACTACTGGGTACTAAAAGCCATTTTAAAAAGATGCGTTTTAAGTCTTGATTTAAAAAGGCCCAGGTCAGTAATGATACGCATCTCACTGGGGAGCTTATTCCAGAGCTTAGGTCCAGAAACTGAAAAGGCTCGGTCTCCCCAGTGTTTAAGTTTTGACCTGGGCACTTCCAACATGAGTTGATTGGACGACCTCAAAGTTCTGCCGTTATCGCGAATGGTCAGCATCTCAGATAGGTAAGATGGGGCGAGGCCGTTAAGAGCTTTAAAAACAAACATTAAAAGTTTAAAATGAATTCTAAAATGGACCGGGAGCCAATGGAGGGAATAGAGAAGTATAGGGAATAGAGAAGAAGAGTTATGTGCTCTCGTTTTTTGGTGCTCGTTAACAGACGGGCAGCTGCATTTTGGACAAGTTGAAGACGGCCAACAGAGGACTGGGAGACACCAGTATACAGGGCATTGAAGTAGTCTAGTCTGGAGCTTATTAGAGCGTGAATAGCCTTCTCGAGGTCATGACGGTTTAAAAAGGATTTTACCTTTGCCGGAAGGCGCAGTTGAAAAAAGCTCAACTTGACAACATTGTCAATTTGTTTGTCGAATTTCAAAGAACTATCAAAAATCACTCCTAAGTTTCTTACCGTCTGACTGGCAGTTGAAGGCCAGGTACCAAATTCGTTAGACACAGATTCTCCAAACACAATATATTCAGTTTTATCTTCATTTAAGTGCAGAAAATTTTGGGCGAACCACTGTTTAATGTCCGCAATTCAGTCAACTGAGGTACTTTGTGCATTACCAGGCTTCAGTGGCAGATAGATTTGCAGATCATCTGCATAACAGTGAAAGGATAGGTTGTGCCTGGCTATAATTGACCCAAGTGGTAGCATGTATAATGAAAACAGAATAGGGTTAGGGTTAAAAAATTAAATGCAATAGAAATGTCATTGGAAATGTTTATTGTTGTGTAAAATGTGTGTTTGATTTGCCTTTAATCTATTTTTTTATGTAAAAAAAAAATGTAGTATTTTAATACGCAGTTTGGCATGGAGTCATTGTGTTATTTGTCCTAGAAGAGAAGTTTGCTCAGGCTGTCTGCTTCTTGCTGGTGGATCTCTACCTGCTCACCTTCCAGCCAGAGAAATCCCTCCATCTCCTGGCTGTGATGGACAAACTCTCTGTACAGGGGAGCACCAAAAGCAGCAAAGGAGAGGTACCCTTACCACTTGTCACCGGAACTTCGAGCGCAACTTGATTCATCATTAAATCTGTTGTATTGTTTTATTTCATTATCTTAACTGTGCTTGACACCAGAACAACAGTTCAAACAAAGACGGAGCAAACCAGAAGGCAGAGTCTGCAACCATGATTGAAGCAACCAAATCAAAAATGCACCAGGTAAGACCTCCTTTTCATAGACTTTTAACATCCACTGTTACTGTCTGATGATCGTAACCGCCCCTTTTTTCCTTTTTTTACAGTACAAAGTGAGAGCCTACATTCAGATGAAATCATGCAAGGCCTGTAAAAGGGAGATCAAATCGGTGATGAACACGGCGGGGAACGTGAGTCATTTAGTAAATATCTGCTTTAAAGGAACCGTATGTAAGAAATGTATTTCAATTAATCATAAAATGGCCCTGATATGTCACTAGACATGAAGAAATCATGTTCATTTCAAATACTTATATCACTGACAACAGTGGTCCGGCCAGGATATTGTCATTTAAAAGTGAAAGTTACAGCCCTCAACTGTTGTTGATGTTGTCATGTTGTGTTTTGGCCTGAGGCGCCACCCTCAAGCTATCTACTAATCACGAAGTCAGTAGAGTTTCGTCTTCCGGGTTGCCAGCTCTGCTCTAGTTACCGCAGCTGCAGCTACGAACGTGTCGGATAAAACATGTATAACGTTACTAAACCTAAAAGACCTCGTTATGAATCCAAAATACGTCGTGACAAAGTGCGGAATGGCGTGGAATTGACCCTCGACTTTTGGATGCTATATTCTACCATGTTTGTTGGTATAGGCTAAAAGCCCCGTGCTTCCGTACATACAGACAGTGGATTTTCCATGGTCGCCCGTGCTAAATGCGTTCATAAAAAGCTTTACATCGCACCACTAGCAGGGTATGAAAACAATCTATGTTCCGACTGAAATGTGGTATTACAGCACATCTTCACGAAATATTTGGCTAATCGCCATTAGTAAATTTTTGCGATACATAATTACTTCGCAAAACATCTCTCATGAAGCATAAACTTTATTAACAGGAAAAAAAACTTACTGTGTAGGACTCGTCACTTGCCGTTGGAAGCTCCTTGTAGCAGCCTATGTTCCTGCTGGATCCTGCAGCTTAGCTGGCAACCTCGAGTCAGGGGGCAGGGGTAGGGGGAGGGGATACACCGTTCTACAGTATTTTGAAAGTGATTGCAGTACCAGTTTTGGCCACAATCCTACATACGGTTCCTTTAACTCTGCTCTCACCTTACTGAGAAATCTTACTCAAACAAAATATTTGCCCTGCTGCATGGCTGCTTCCACCTCCACATGCCACTTAGCACAAACAAACCATAAGGAGTAGTGGGATATTAGCTAGCCATGTTCTCTGTTTTGTGAATGAATCCTGTCTTTTTATACACATAAACCAATTATACCATTTAAACTTGCTTTATCTAATTAGATGAAATGCTGATGGCATCAGTGCACAGCCTTTTCCGATTCTCTTTCTCTGACGCCTATCTTCTGTCCCCTCCATCAGTCGACGCCGTCACTCTTCCTCAAGAGTAATTTTGAGTATCTAAGAGGAAACTACCGCAAAGCAATGAAGCTACTGAGCAACTCCAACATCGCAGAGCATCCAGGGCCCATCAAAACAGGTGACGGCTGGTTTCCTCTGATAACCCTAACGTGACAAAAGCCGATTATGTTTTGGTTGGACTCTGTAATTATTGGATACGTGCAGCTTACTGGATCACTCACACGTCCCGACTTGCTTCTTTCAGGTGAATGTGTTCGGTGTATGTTCTGGAACAATCTGGGCTGCATTCACTTTGCGATGGGGAAGCACAACCTCGGCGTTTTCTACTTCAAGAAGGCACTGCAAGAGAACGACCACATCTGTGCACAGCTGGGAGATGGCAGAAACACTCAATGTAGGTCACATGCTACGTGCACAGTGCTTGCACCTCCCATAGGCAGCTGCATTGATCCTAAATGAATATCTATATATTGCATATATGGCTGTTCGGTCCCGGATATTGCCACATGCATAAGTGTCTCTGTGCAAGACACTGAACTCTGAGTTGCTCCCAGCGCTTGGTACTGGTGTTATATTTTTTAATGTTGCTTTGTCCTCCATAAAGTCAGTCTTTATTGTGTTCCTTGTGTTTATTGTTGTCCCATTCTTCTTCTTTCCCAGATAAAAAATTTGCAGGTATCCCCATGTGTGCTTTACTAGCCAACAAGCGCTACGAGCTGCTCTATAACTGTGGTATTCAGCTGCTGCACATCGGCAGGCCTCTGGCTGCGTTTGAGTGTCTGATGGAAGCAGTGCAGGTTTATCACTCCAACCCTCGACTGTGGCTGCGGCTCGCAGAGTGCTGCATCTCTGCCAACAAAGGGGTAGGACTTTGTTTTGTAGTTTTGAGCATTTGCATCGTTTTGTTTGTGCTTTGGTTTATTTTTTAAGTACTTGTTGTTTCGTATATTCTTTTATAAACCACTAAGACATACCCCTATATTTATCATGGTCTTTATATTTGCAGGGGTTGGAGCAGGAAAGCAAAGGTTTGCCTTGTAAAAAAGGTATAGTACAGTCCATCGTGGGACAGGGATACCATCGCAAGATTGTCCTGGCATCCCAATCTTCACATAACACTATCTACAGGTCAGTGTCAAACCTTGGCCTAGTTCGCCGTCTAGCTTGGACCGCACAAGTGAGACTATAGATTTAGATATTTACATTTACCGTCCAGCAGAGGGCAGCAGTGCTACTGATAACTTTGGTTTACGACACTACAGCACAACTCCTGAACCCTACCCAGAGCCCTGCAACACGTAGACTTGCTGCAGTACTGGGGTACACACACAAACTGCAATCAGGACGCATTTAAAACCTCAGAGCACACAGTCTGTAGGTGATCTGGGCCGCATACTGCCACATTCACAGCAGTCTGACTCAATATCCTGGGCCACATTAAAGGACCACCGACTCAGCTGATTAGGATACTGTTGGCAAAAGACTCTAGGGGGTCTTCACTGAGCTCTTGACTGAAACGCAACAGATGAGGACTTAACGACGACTCCCAGACTTTCGTTTTCATTCGTATTCATTTTTACAGTTTCAACACTTACTGTTATCTAACTAATAAATGATCTGTCATTTGTGTTTGTGCAGCGAGGGCCAGTCAGCAGCCATCCCAGTAGCCAGTATGGAGTTTGCAGCCATCTGCCTGAGGAATGCTCTGCTACTGCTGCCTGAACACCAGCAACAAGACACTAAGACAGAGAACAGCTCCAAGAGCTCCAGTCAGTCGGGAAGCATCGAGAGCGGCAGTGAAAACAGCGATGCCTGCAGGTCGGTCGTGCTTCGCAGTCCCACACATTACATTTGTGTTTTATGGCACAAAAGATGACGTGAGAGGTTGGAGTACAAACCGTTCCTTGAAGAAACTATGGCAACTGTGAACCAAAGCATAGAGACAAGACAACTGGAGTGGCTTCAAGACTTCAAGTCTATTTGCACGGGACTAGTTTTACCTGGGGCCCTCTAGTAATTTGTAATAGTTGCAGAGGTTGTTTTTGATCTGTGACTCAACCATGTCTGGAATTTGTAAAGTAAAAATCACAACGCCATGCCTAGCAGGTCCTGTGATAACACTTTTATTTCTTTATGCCTCTGTACGGCATAAATAGTTTTACAGCTAAGAACAGCTGTACTTAACATTTAACATGATATTATGACATTTGCTTTAACATTTGATTTTCCTAATTGCAAGGAATTTCTGGAGTTGAATGTTGCACCTTTGATGAGTTGCGATTCAGTAGAGTTGTTGATATGTGTCGTGATGGATGATATTGGTGGTGTTTTGCAGTGGGAAAGCTCAGGATGCCGACAAGTTTTTGTCTGCCGCCCCGTCATCTCCTCTCAGAAAACAGGAGGTAGAAAACCTCAGGTAATGAGACGCCGATGTCACCCCAAAACATCAACCATTCATCAGCCTTGCAGAATAACCTGTTGAACCCAGAGTTTAAGTAACTTGTTTGATGTGTAGGTGCTCCATCCTGGCCTGTAGTGCCTATGTGGCGTTGGCACTGGGAGACAACGTGATGGCTCTGAACCATGCGGAGAAGCTGCTCCATCAAACACGGGTGTCTGGATCGCTCAAGTAAGTGCAGGGTCTGTCTTTTGAAAGGAATGCAAGCATCTGTTTTGTTACGGTTGGATGAGTATGATGGTTAAGATAAGAAGAAGTGACAAGAAGTGTTAACCTGGCACTCATTAAACCAGTGCACTTCAGTTAACATGCACCACCTGAAGATTAGTGATGATGCAGGCAGCCTCAGTGGTGTTGTTCTGGCTGCCTTGTAAATTTAAGTCCAGCATCTGATGGAATATACACGATGCAGTGCCATAGAAAATAAATGCATGCTTCTTCTTGGCAAAAAATCTTCCTTGGTACCACAGTGAAATGTTGGTATATTGTCCCAGCATTAAAGAATAGTTTCCTACCTTGGATCACTCAGCCTCCTCCTCTGTGTGTGTGTTCAGGTTCCTCGGTCACATCTACGCCGCAGAAGCCCTCATCTCAATGGACAGGATCTCCGATGCCATTGCTCACCTCAACCCGGAGAACGTCAACGATGTGTCGGTGGGAGTGCCGACCAGCGAGCAAGACCAAGGTTTGTGGTTTTCACACTTGACGAAACATATAGTCTTGTTTCCTTAAAGGTTTATGTCGTTGTGTAAATTAAGGTGAACTAAACATGTTTTTGTCAACAGGGTCCGACAAAGGAGATGAGCCAGTTGAGTCCTGTGAGTTCTTTGTTTAATCCTGAATGCATAATAAAAATCAGAGCAGCATACTGGGACAAAAAGGACAAAATATCTATAATCGTTCTCTGTCCTGTGTGCAGCAGGGAAGCAGACTCCTTTGTGTTACCCCAGCAGCGTGACATCGGCCCGGGCCATGATTCTCTTCAATCTGGGTAGTGCCTACTGCTTGAGGAGCGAGTACGACAAGGCCCGCAAATGCCTGCATCAGGTAACCATGGAAACACCTCCACCTTCACTTTCCTGGACGTTTTGTGAAGTTGTAAATGTTTGTTATGTTCAGGATTTTAAGGTTGTTTTTTTTTTTTTGGTCTAGAGGTGAGTCGGAGGGGTTGTTATTGATGGTGCTGAGTTGCTGCTTGTTTTTATACAGGCTATACATATCTGCAGCTCACAGTATGTAGCACATGAGCTGTCTGTTCTCAGCATATGTATTCAGGTCAAGAATATAGATTTCATTGTTGCAGAACATTACTTTATTACATTCTACTGTGTTTTTATTAGCGACGTCATCAGAGACTAGTCCGTGTCGACTTTTATTTTTACCACATGAAAATCTACTAATCATCTAGAGGTCACTCAGTTGTGATTTGTCTCGTCTTCGTCCAGGCTGCGTCCATGGTGAACACCAAGGAGATTCCACCTGAAGCCATCCTGCTGGGCGTGTATCTAGAGCTACAGAACGGTAACGCCTCCATCAAACACACCGTCTTCTTCTACACACCATTTGAGCATGAAGTTGGTGGAGATGATATGAGGCGCTTTGTCTGTGTAATCTAACACACTGTTCGTAACATTAGGTCACAGTATCTCAGTAATCCTAAAGTTTTGTGGTTTTTTGAGTCTTTATGAATTTTCTTTTACTATTTACACTGTTCATTGCACACTATTATAGCCCAGTGACATCAGGAGTTTAATAGACCAGTGAAAAGCCAAAGGGTTAGTCATAAAAATGGCTATATTTAAACTAAAAATTCTCAAAAGTAAGGAGGATTATGGAGGGGAAGCCATTTAATGCAGTATTCCCTAAATCTTTATCATCTTAATCGTATAGTACAGCCCATAGCCTCTGTTCAGACCTTCGCTGTAAGATCCGATCTGGCCAATCTGATCGTAAGCGACCAGCTTTAGGTTTAAGGTCAGGGCTTTGTTTGATTCCAGTCCCCAAACCGTGGGGCAGGTGCATCGTTACACCCCTGCTGTTCAGGTGTCGCCTTGAATTGTGAATTAATAAAAGAATAATAACGGTGTCACTAGTGAAGCCACCCTCACACCATCATCGCTCCTTCTCCGCATTTCACAATGATGATTCCTTTGCAGCAGTTTGGACACGAATCCTTGATTAATCCAGTCTCGTCCACAGTTCATATTGAAAGACACCTTCCACTGTTAAATTAGTGATGCAGATAACTCTTGTGTACCTGTCCTCCGCGTTTTGAGGGTTAGGATTACCAGACTTTCCTTTGTTTGTGTGCGTGTAAGCGAGGGTTTTAATACTGGGAAATAATCTCTGAATCTCGTTGTGTCCTCAGGAAACACTCAGAGTGCGCTGCAGATCATCAAACGGAACCAGCTGCTTCCCGTGACGGTCCAGAGGGTTTCTCCGGACTCTTACAAGAAACCCATTCAGCCCTTCCAGTCTGTCCAGCCCATCCAGTTGCCCTCGCCCTTCACACAGGTCCAGCGTAAATGAGTCTCCGGCACATACCTCAGAAGAGTCTTAATATTTATGAAGCTACCTTCCCCCCCCCCTCTCCCCTCCCCTCCCCCCTCCCCTCCCCCTTGAGCTTCCGGTGCCGTATGAACTGCAGGTGTGGCTGTTTAACTTATGAGGCGTCCACTGACTGAGACCAACTGGCTTTTTATTTGACTGAGGAATTTGTGTGTTGTCTGAACAATGGAAATAAATTTTATTTACTTAAGAAATGTGACTTTTCTGATTATTGCCCGGCAGGCTATGAAAGCCACAGTGGGACATTAAGGCACCTGTGCTGTAGGATGTCCAGGGCTGTCCCCTGGCCCAGTGACAGCTGTGATAGGCTCCAGCTATGTCTTACAGGTTTGGTAACTTAAAGAAATAGACAATCTGACGATCACACTTGCCGTAGATGTCCTGTTTTTTTATTTCTATACACAATAACTTCTTTTAATGTGAATAACCGAGGATGTACATAATTATACATGTACATTTTCTACGAGACAACGTGTTTTTAATCCCCATTTTACATTTCACTGCTTCACAATTGCAACTCTTCTTGTGACAGAGGCCGTTTCAATCCATATTAAGTGGATCCAGCGTGGTGGTTCAGGCGTAGGGATCAGTGTGGATGCAGGCGTGGTCAGACTAAATCTGTGATTCTAATCCTGAGTGTTGAAATTTTGGTGGTTTGCTCACTATGTTAGTTCAGTTTAGTGCTCGCTGCTGTGCCCATTTACCTCAACAAATGGTTAAAAAATACTTCTTATGTGTGGACTGACGGGCGTCCATCCAGCTCAGCTCTTCCAGTCCCAGGGGACCCACAGGTCTCCGTCTTCCATGACCGAATAGAAGTGAGAAACGCAGATGTGGAGGCCCTGCATGAGCGGCGAGCGCAGCTCCAGCAGCCGTTTGCAGCACAGGATCATCTGGCTGGAGCTGACACTTGGCTCCTTGGAGAGGCCCCTCAGAGAGAGACTCTGGAGGCAAAGCTTCACCGCAGCATCTTCCTCCTCCTGCAACCTTCACACACACAAAGACACACAAGGTAAAATGATCAAAGTGTGGTGTGATATGAGTAGAAACTGTCTGGATGATGAGCAATTACTTCAACTATACGATAATGAACTATAACTTCAACACTTCACCAGTAGCAGTCATTTTATTTGAATTTTATTTGATCCTCTACATTGGCATCTTGATTTTTTTTTTTAAATATCTTTTTATATTGTTATTTCATTATATTTATATTTTATCTCATTGCAACTGTCACTTTATAGGAGCAATTGCAGCGAAAACAATTTCCTTGAAGGATCAATAAAGTTTTCAGAATCTGAAATTCAATCATTATAGCAACTTAGTCACCTGTGATAGAACTACTATTGTCACTGACAGTTTTGTGCTCTTGTTTATATTATTTTTCAATCTCTCACATCAACTATATCTTGTACTTGCATCACAATTGGTTTCTACATGCACGCTTTAGTCAGATGTTGGTCTATCTTGTTCCTCCTCTTCTCTTTTTCTGTCTACATTTCTGCATAAAAATGACTCAAAAACATCAGCACATTTTCACACAAGTCCTAAAAGTAGACAAACAGAACCCAGTCAAACAAATGAAACAGAAATATTAGGCTTTGGTGTTTGTTTATGCAGGAAAATGGCCCAATATTACATATATGCAAGGTGAAAAAATAAAGCCACATCTAGGGTTACAAGTTAATTTCAAGGGGTTGCATGTGGACGGTCAGGTGACCTAAAAGTGTGTAAAAAGAGCAGCGGTCACATATATAGTCAGGAGGCTGTGAATAAAGCTTGAGACAAAAAAAAAATAAAAATCAGACCAGGCAGTGAGGGGAGTACATTCCTGTAAAGCTGCCGCTGCTGTAGGCGATGTAGTTATTGATTCATTGCCTCAAAAGTACAAAAACATAATATTTCTGTTTCGTTTTTTTAAGCGGAAATGTACCCCAATCAGCCACAACAATCAAACCGTTTTTATGAACTCCAATTTCCAAAGTCTGATGAAGCTTTTGTCGTTTTTCTTTGGGAATAACGTAAGAACCTGGTCGTAGTGTTGATGCTATCAGGAGCTAATTATTTCTTGCAACAGTGTAAGTTTTTTTAATCTCTGTTCACATGGCTCCCTGTGAATACAAATCCCTGCATAAAGATATTCAGATAGAGTTGGAGGATATTTGTTATTTCTGTGTTAAACTTACTGGTTTTTGCATTGGGTGCGATGTCTGGCCTCGGAGGCGTGGTTCTGGAGGAAGATCTGCAGTTTGGGAGGGTCATAGTTGGTGGGGATAATGAAGTGCCCCATCTCATGGAGACTGGGTTTAGAGTGGCCACTGTGACGGACACACACACACACACACACACACACACACACAAAAAAAAGACTTAACTGAAAGTTAAGAGCATGTTTACGTGGTGTTCATAGGGTAAAGTAATATGCGTACTTCTCCAGCAGGATTGTGAGGCCCTGCAAGCTCCTGGGGTGCAGGCGAAGCCGCTGGGAGATCAGATTTTTGTGAAAGGCGTTGAGGGTACTGTAGTGGTCGGCAATGGGTTTGACTGGATCCAACCTCTCAATGTGCACCACTTGGGTCCCACCCAGGAGGAGGCTTATCCTTTCCTTCAGCCAGTCTGTCTCGTCCTGTAGGCTACAATAGCTAGGTAGGTGCTCAAACAGCTGGAGAACAGGGCAGAGGACGGGTCAGAAAAAACAAAAAGAGAAACCCCACACAGTATGTGACAGCAGGACGACTGACTGACTGCAGCTGCATTACTTTGGTCCACTGGTGATGGACGTCCATGGTTCCCAGCATGACGTGTCCAGAGACGTTCATCCCTGACTGGTCAGCAAACACAACAGTATGTCCTAGACGGAAGATGAACGAGCAAATTAAAGGGGAAGTCATGTACGTGGTTTCAATGACCAGAATCTGGGGAAAATACTTGTCAACTAAGTGACTTGCATCTTGACAAGTAGAAAAGACCGGAGAAAGGACAGTTTCCTAGTAAATCATGACAGTGAACCAGCACAAACTAAAGCAGTTCATCCCTTAAACAGAATGCATTGTTTGTTCCCTTCTGTGACAAGTCAAGACGCCTACTACTAAATAGGTCTACACCAATCAGCCACAACATTAAAACCACTGACAGGAGAAATAAACAACATTGACCATCTTGTGACAATTCAGTGTTCTGCTGGGAAACTTTTGGACCTGGCATTCATTCATGTGGATGTTACTTAGACATGTAGCACCCACCTAGACCAGACCAGGCACCCCCACCCCATAGCAATGACACTCCTTGATGGCAGCAGCCATCCTCAGCAGGATGCAGACTCACAAAAACAGTTAAGGAACAACTACAAAAACATGAAGAACAGCACAAGGTGTTGACCTGGCCTCCAAATTCACTAGATCCCAAACTGATCAAGTATCTGTGGGATGATCCTCAGAGGTCCCTCCTCTCAACCCATAGGAGTCAAAGGCTCCCCAGTAACAGCATCCTGTTACCAGACACCACAGGACACCCTCAGAAGGCCCATGTCCATTCTCTGATGAGTCACAGCTTTTTTGAGGATTCACAATAATTCACTATCCGTTACCTCCGTTATATTTGACCGGGATATGTGCTTTAATTCACCTGTGTAATATTGTCAAAATGAGGAACATCTCAACTCAAAGTGATGCTAAAAAACTAATTCATGCATTTGATTCTTTGAGGCTGGACTACAACTGTAATTCAGTATTATCAGGTTTTCCAAATAGTTGTAACTGATTAAAAATGTTGCAGTGAGAGCATTGGAATTAGGAATTAGTTTTAGTTCCTCTTCATTGGCTTCCTTTAAAATCCAGAAGATCCTATCCTGTATCCTGTACCATATCATCCCAATAGATCACTTTGTTCTCAAAGTTCAGGCCTACTTGTGGTTCCTGGAGTTTCATAACCATTGCTCACACTTGAAAATAATAAGTCAACTTTTATTAAATATACTTTAGTAAGGAAGGTTTCTACCCCATAGATTAAATGTTATTTTCTTTGCTTCCTTCAGTTTGTAAATAAGCTGTGGTTCTCCCATAGGATCTGTGCATCACCAGGTCCAAAATGAGTGGGGACGCTTAGTTTAGGTGGATGTGGTTTGGGTGCTAACTGCATGGAGAGGTGTTTGGAACCTGTAATTGTCTTTTTTCTTTGTTTCAGTTTATCAGTGGCATTGCATAGGCTATAATTTCTTAAGTTATACAAGTTGGAATATTTGTTCTACTGTATTAATGTCACCTGTGTGCAGTGCAGTGACTTTCCAACGAGACTCTTTACCTTTTAGGTTGATCAGGGCCTCAGGGTTCTGCTGGGACAGTCGCTTTAGACTCTGAAGCTGACAGCACCTGTGAGCCACTCCCCAGCTGCGCTGCCACCTGCACCACACAACTGACGTCACCATAACAGTGTAATATACACAGCTGCTAACTAGTTCAAACACAGTCTTGAATGTTCTACTCTCTTATAACTATAATCTGTATAATCCTATATAAACTTTCCACTGCGCCCCAAAGAATTTCTGCATAAAGTGATTTAAAACAAGTCGTGAAAGTAGACAAAGAGAACCCAAACAGGTAATGGACGCATATCCTGACATTTTCTTTTATTATTAGATCCTTAGGATTAACTTAACTCACTGCTCAGTATCCAGCCCTAACTAGGCTGACTAGCTCAACAACTTGTTCATTCAAATAAGAGACATGCTCATTCAGCAGCTCCCACAGTACTTATCGTAGTACTCGGTGTAAGGGGAGTAGACGAGCCGAGTGTACCTGATATCAGCCAAACTAAATCTGTGGCACAGTTCCTTCTTCAGTCTGTTCAGCTCTGCTCTCAGAGGAAGACTAGCACTGTGCTTCTTCGTTGCCTCAGGTTCGTTGTTTTTCAGCCACAAGCTGACAAAAAAAAAAAGACAACATGAAATCACTGAGCTGAGATAAACTAAAGGATTTTACTTTTAATTTCATAGTTGCTACACACGAGACGGCACATTACAGAAAACTGTTGTCACTGATGTCTTGTGCTGTGACAAACCCACATGATATCTATGCAGCTTTTAATCATCTTTTAACTTGTTGTTTTACTGTTTTTTATCATGGCTGTAAATGAGCCGTGCTGTCTTAAGCTGTAGAGAAATACATAAGTAATAGTCTAAAGGGTTTGACTCAAGAAAAATTTCCAACATCTTCAGCAACACACCAATTTTTCTAATCTCGACACCCAACACACAGCGGTGTTTGTGGTTCTGAAACAGCAGTAGCAAGCACTTAATGGTTTCCAGACAGCAGCTGTTTGCATAATTTTCTACTGCAGCCCTAATGATGTACTTGTTAATTTGCAAATAAGGTGCAGAACTTGAGATCCGGTCACAAATAGTCACTTGAGACACATGTGTAGATGCACTCTAATGCCAAGTGAGAAAAGGTGTACTTCAGTACAGAGCAGGTGAGCAGCAGGTGTGTGTGTGGAGAGAGTCTGGGAGGGAGGGAGAGATGCTTTCAGGAGCAATAGGAAAAAAACAACGCATTGTTTGAGACGTGCACGAATATTTCCGATTCGTTATGAGATCGTATTAGACCCTGGCGGGCCTAACATTGTATTGTAGTGTTAACATTGTATGGAAAACCCTGATTGAATTGTGTTGTGTTTTTTTGACAACCCTGTTTTGTCAGTGGGTTAAATCCAAAATTACCACACAGTTGTGAAGCAGACAACCACACACCTTTCTGAAGCCGTTTCCACAGAAACCGTTAAAACGTTAAAACAATCATGAATGCATTAGTTTTTTCACCCAAGTTGCTTAAGGATATTTTATCCCAATCTAACTTGATATTAAACCAGAATAATTAGTGTTTAGAAACAGGATAAAGACCAATGTTCAACCTTTTATCATTTCTAAAACTGCACATAAAAACTGTTGATAATCAGTCACTGGTTAAAGCCTCGCCCTGTCTCTACACTTGCTCTGCTAGATTCTACAGTTTTTCAGCATCACTTTAAGACAGGATGTTCTTTTTTTTTAAATTGCACAGGTGAAGGAAGACAGTGGTTCCTGTGGTTCCTAGAGTTTCAAAAAGAAGAACGGGAGACAGAGTCTTCAGTGGCAAGGCTCCTGAGAAGTAGGCGCCAGAGGTAAACACGCTTTCTACTTTTAAGGTTAAGACTTAAAAAAAACTTTTTGAGCTTGTAGTTAGGACTGACTCAGTTGACCCTGGAGCATCGCTTAGGCTGCAAGGGGATTTCCCATGATGCCCCGAGCAACCCAACCTTCCTGCACACAACCTAATTTTAGACAAACAGCAATTACTGTCTACATCAGGGGTCTTCAACGTTTTCCAGGCCAAGGACCCCCAGACTGATGGAGAGATGGAGTGGGGACCCCCTACTTATGTATATGTGTATTTAAAGACACAACTGACACCGAACACATCAGGAGGGTAAACAACAGTAGAGTCAGGTAACATGAACGATACAGAGATTTAGATAAAATCGTTCAACTTTTAATAGTTATGAGTTAAAACCTCTGAGATAATGGGATCTGACAAAAGTTAATGCTTGATGGGTAGCACATAAACCAACATGATTAATACAGGAACGGGGTAAAGGGGGTTTACAATACATTAGAAGTCACTGCAGACGTCTGCTGCCTCTCAAGGGCAAAAAAAAACATTGTGAAAGACTCCTCTCACCCCGGCCACCACCTGTTTGACCTCCTGCCCTCTGGGGGGCGATACAGGTCCATAACAACTCACACCACCAGACTACTGAACGATTTATTCCCAAAGCCTTCCAGTCCCTCAATAAACAACAAAATCCACCTCAACATTTTAAATTCTAATGCAATATATTCAATATTTATCATTTAATGTATGTTTATATTTTATTATTCTTAAAAGCAGCACTGGGATGGATATCTTGCAATGTCGCTGTATCATGCAAACATGCATAATAATAATGACTTTTCTAATTTCTAAGTAGCTGCTCCTCAGTTTTACTGAATTAGCATTGCTAATAACTGTTTGGCATGTGTGAGACATGATTTCTTCTAGTTTAAAGTTGTATGAACGGGTCTAAATACAAGTTCTTTGTCTGTGTCACAGATGTAGAAAGAGTTGCAGGTCTGTGTGTCTGCTTGACCTAAGGCACGGCTGAGCACACACATACAGAACAGATCTGCCACAGTGGACTAGCTGTAGGGGTAAGGATGAAGTGTGAGGGAAAAATTTAGGTTGCGCTCGAATATAAGTGGATGCAGTAAACCTGACTCATCCTAATGTAGAGTTAAGGTCCAGTGTTACCAACCTGAGTGTAGGCTCCACTCTCATGGCCTGCTGCAGTTCCTCCTCAGGGTCTCTGTAGCCAGTAAAGGTGTAGAAGCTTTTATCCCATTTGATAGGTCTGTAGAAAGACAACACTGTCTCTGGTGAACTTCCATCACTTGCTTTCATTTCCTTAATGTGCTCCACGGGGAGGTTGCAGGATGTCAAGACGCTCTTCACCGTGCTCGAGACGTCATTTGTCCGGAGGGTGAAACTAACTGACCGGAACCCTGAGAACCAGGTGGAAGATTTCAATCTTCTGAAAGCAGAACTCACCGGGATTATGAACGATATGAAAAGGTGACTGTACCTGAAGTGAGACGGTCAGGCTGCTCATCGCTGCTTTCCTTTGTGTCCCTCATGTAAAAGGTGAGCTTCGTTGGCTGAACGAAGCGGGAGCCAGGCTTCTGCAGGTTTTCCAGATAGCCATTTAGCCTCTTCAGTGAATTCTCATTCACCTCCTGCAAAAACAGCGGTTCCTATATTATATTTGATGTTGATGTGAACTGAGCAGTTTTCCAAGCAGCTGAGGTTGTGATAAGAGTGATAATAGTAAGGTTGAAAGATACAGGACTATGGAAATGATGCAAATAATCATGATTAAATATTTTAATCTATTGACAGCCCTAATTATGTCGACCAACAAAGATCATTCCAAAAACAAGTCCCATAATTGTCAAGAGGTCACAAAGGAAAAACAAAATTGACTGTTACAGCGAGTCTTCTTTGTTGGTGTTGCCCTGTGCCTGTCGCCTCCCACACACACACACACACACACACACTCTAACACTTTGAATATAATGAAAAGACGCGCAGGAAGCCTACCCGTTCCCTGGGATATTGACCAAAGAAGTCTGGATGGACCGCAAAATAAAATGGTCTGAGTGCAGTCACAGCCTCCGCCCCTGACAGAGGTCTTTGGTGGATTGAGTGTGTGGCCACACGCTTCCTCAGTAGTCTACAGGAAAAAAAAAAAAAAAAGAAATTCATGTCAAGTGTTTTTTTAGTCATCTTGGAGACACTTCTACGCTCGGGACGCAGGTGCAGAAGTGTGAAACGCAGGACTTCCAGACTAAAGAACTCTTTCTTGTGTATATCCTGCTCATTCACCTGTATATACATGGTCTCACCTGTACATAGGGTTCATAGGCTGTAAAAAACAACCTGCACCATACTACTTGTATACCATACTATCTATGCCACGTGCACTCACTGCCTATTGCACTTCTGGTTAGATGCTAAACTGCATTTCGTTGCTCTGTTCTGTACCTGTACATGTGTAATGACAGTAAAGTTGAATCTAATCTAATCTAATCTGTCCCATTGCCATCAGACTCCTCAACAGCTGATAGGGGCTTATAATCATGGGCTACCTAATTTACAAGTATGGTAAGAAAAGTAAAACAAAAGTAAAGGCTTATTCAAACATGCAAAGTAGTACTGTAGTAGTGTCTTTAGTATTACCTCAAGGTGCATCGCAGGAGGGCGTGGACAGACATGGTCCTGCTGCGCAACAGCTGATCATTTATCCATGACCTATGACCTCTGCCGCCAGCTCGTCTGCAGTCACGACAGCAAAGTAGTTAGAGTACAGTGTTTTTTTTTTTTTTTTTAATTACCCAGGGTGCATCAGCAAAGTATTCATCCATTCATTTAAGGTAAAAGTTCAAAGTCTGCACCAGCAAACCTGCAGTAAACAAATGCATCTCGAAAAACTAAATATCCCAGAATAAAGCTGCTCTGTATATAATCCTAACATTAGCATAAAATATCTACATATACGACCTGCACTTAACCCACTGGATGACACACTATCAAAACAAATATCAAATTACTGCGGCCTTGTTTTGCTAGGACACACAAGGTAACAGCAACCAAACATAGCTCTTTAGTTATCGCTGCTGTAGCTAGGACTTAGCATTAGCATTAGCTTGTTGGGCATTTAGACTGTTATTTTCTGGCTTATAAGAGCTCGAGAATAGTCGCAAGTAAATGCGAATGGTAAATTATTAACTGACATAAATCAGCGAGTCGACTCAGTGTCCTGTCATGACCGCACAGCAGAAGGGTTTAAAGCTAAAGTGAAATGTTTGGATTATTTCTCCTTCTCCTTCTTCTTCTGTTGCTGCGGTTTCTTCTTCTTCTTCTTGACAAACCACCACTGCCGCTATTAGCGCCACCAAGCGGACTGGAGGGCGAAGGTGCTGCAGCGTCTTCCAGGGAATTCTATGGGATGAATTTGTTTATTATGGAAGCCCATTTCCGCCACTTGATATAAAAAAAATTATGAGATACTAAGTCATAATTATGAGATACTAAATCAAAATTATGAGATAGCTAAGTCATAATTATGAGATACTAAGTCATAATTATGAGATACTAAGTCAAAATTATGAGATAGCTAAGTCATAATTATGAGATACTAAGTCATAATTATGAGATACTAAGTCAAAATTATGAGATAGCTAAGTCATAATTATGAGATACTAAGTCATAATTATGAGATACTATGTCAAAATTATGAGATAGCTATCTCATAATTATGACTTAGTATCTCATATTTTTTTTCATCAAGTGGCGGAAATGGGCTTACATAGGTTTTTTTATACGTATCTTCCTTATAATCTTCTGAACTGCACAGTCCCCCTTGCAATATTTTCTTTTACTTTAAATGCATCTTACTTTATTTTTTTTATATTTTTGTATTACTTTTATTCCATTGTATTTGCTCTGTTAACTAGCAACTTTCACTTTATGGGAGCAACAGCAACAAAACAATTTCCTTGAAGGATTAATAAAGTATTTTGATTCTGATTCTGATGCAACAAAGCAACGCCCACAACATGACGCTTTTACTTTATGACGGTTCAGAAAGTCATCAGTCCATGTCCACTGCTCATGTCCATTCTTCTGCACATTTTTCTTATACTTTTCCTCCATTTCCTTAAAAAAATAAATCTTTCCTCATCTCAGTAAGGCAACAACTTAAATCTAGACTTGGACTTAGAAAGACTTTATTGGTCACAGTAGCTTAATTGCACCTAAAAACACACTTCAAAAACACTAGTTGAAAGAAAAATAGGTGTAAGATACCTATAAGCAATAATAAAAATAAATAAATAAATAAAATACAATAGTATAAGCAAAGCTACTGCTTCTATATGGACAAATCTACAAGATATAGAAACAGAAGTAAATGTACACTATACAAATTATATGGTGCAATAATATGGATGGAGGAGCATTAACATGAACCATGGACTAATCATAAACTGTTTAATTAATTAAATTAATTAAATGTCTTTCTTTTATTTAATGTCTTTCAGATTATATTTCTTCTTAAGCGTGGGTTAACCCCAAAACTGAGAAGTTTGTCCAAATGTTGTCGAGCTTGCAACCTGTTGATATTTTAGCAGTTGATTATTTTAAACCATAATGGACGCTGGACGGTAGCTGGTGAGGCTATCCTTCAGTCTGCCTGAGCAGAATGACAATTAAAATCTCAAAATACTAGGTTTGTGAAAAAATAAAATAACTTATTTATGATTAATTTTATTAGCACAACTGTTTATACCTCAGTAGGTCTACATGTACAATGTTATATCCTTAATCAGCCATGCGAAAACTAAGCTGCTGTCCAGATACCTGAGTGAGCCCAATCAGTGGTGCAGCAGGTGTTCTAATGAGTTGAGGACGCGGATTTAGAGCCGGACGGTCCGTACACTCCCGTGGTCACAACTTTAATTCCAGCTCTTCTTATTGTGGCAGCTTTTCAGATCATGTTTGTGTTGTTTTGCCTTCTTTGGAGACTGTTTCACGGTACATTGGGAGGTCCGGTTCAGCACGTGACATGGTCGGAGCAGGTGAATCCATTAAAGCCCCAACAACAACAACAGGACGCAGCCCCGAGACTTTCATTTTACCAGCTGCCCATGTTTCTGCACGCACCGGGGCCCCTGGTGGCACCGGAACTGTTTCGCCCTACCCCCTATAGAACGGCGCTTTCGCCCGGTGTGACTGCGCTGCTGTTACCGCAAACGGGACAACAACAACAGGCGGTTGAGGGAGCTGGCGGACGCGCCGTGGAGGTGTGGTGCGGTGTCGGCGCTGTGTCCGTGCGCCTGGACCGCGCGCAGCTGGGCGCGTGGACCGTTCCATCCCTCTTCCGACTGGGCTCGTGTGAAACCAGCAGGAACACCCCCGGCTTCCTCTACTTCCATTACCCGTTAACGGAGTGCGACGGACAAGTAAAGGTCAAACCATGTCTTATAATATATCAAATAAACTTTTTTTTTTTTAGTGCCAAACCAAATTGTACTGATTAGTTCATGATACAACACTTTTTAAGCTAATACCATACAGGTACAAAATGAAAACAGTGGCTTCACAAGCAGAGTACCTATTCCAGGCATTTATTATTGTTGTTATTACTTTTTTCAGGCAGTAAAACGTTTTACTTGAACCACATTTATCTGAATAGTTCTGAGTGGATTAATTGCTGTAATTCTCAGGTTGTTGGTGGTCAGCTGGTGTATACCTATTTGCTGCACTATACCCCAGCTCCAGAAGGATATGTCATCAGAGTTGCACCGCTGAGAGTTCCCATCCACTGCCACTACAACAGGTAATCATTAAAATCTCCTATTTGCTAAAAATGTTATCCATCGCTACCATTCACTGTCTTCCAAGGCGCTCAGTGGTATTACAATAACTGTGTTGCAGCCACTGAAAATACGCATAAAAGCTGGTTGCTCTATCGTGGCTACATCCCAATTGTTCTCCTCACGTAAACAGGAAGCAGTCGTGGTTATTATTTGTTCTCTAAAATAAAGAAGGAGGAGCTACGATGGATCTCTGTGGAGACAGTATACATGAGACTAGTCTGAAGCTCGTCTTGTGTAGTTTTTGCACAGAGCAGGGAGGATAAAGAAATGGAGAAACGCATCATAAACATGGCCTCAGATGATCGGTCAGAAAAATGATTGGCAAAGACGTCTCATCTTCTGTATCCGCGTGTCCTGTGAAGGGTCGCGGGAGGTGCTGGAGCCTGTCCCAGCTGTCATCGGGTGAGAGGCGGGGTACACCCTGGACAGGTCACTAGTCTATCTCAGGGCTAGCACAGAGAGACAGACAACCATTCACACTCACATTCACACCTACAGCCAATTTAGAATCACCAGTAAACCTAATGCGCATGTCTTTGGACGGTGGGAGGAAGCCTGGAGAGAACCCACGCAGACACAGGGAGAACATGCAAACTCCACACAGAAAGGCCCAATCAGCCTGTGGATTCAACCCAGAACCTTTCTGCTGTGAAAGTGCTAACCACCACCCCACTGTGCCACCCCGATTGGCAAAGATGTGTTTCTCAATTTCTTTTTCCTCCCTTAGGCTAAATTAAGAGCGACTGAAATACCACAGATGGGCAGAGAAAATAAGAACTTGTCAACAAAAGTGGGAGCTCACTTGGAACGACTTGACAAAATTCTTGTTTTGTTTCAGGTTCCATTACTCTTACCAAGTAGGCTTCAGGCCTCAAGTTCAGCTGATGACGTTTATAAAGGGCATCAGAAGCAAACTCGCCTTCAGCCTCACCGTCTGCAATGGTAACACGGCAAAAAAGTCTCGTCACGGTATCATCTGAGAAGATTTAGACTGGTGTATCTAAAACAAAAGCAGCTCAAACCTTGCCTTTTGTTTTAGACATGTTAACTGTGAATATGTTGAATAATCAGCATTTGATTGTTTAAGAATAAGATCAATTATTTGTGCCAGCAGGCTTTTAAGATCTAAATCAAGCGTTAAGATGTAGTGATACTGGTACAAGGCTGCAACAAACAAATGCATAGTCTATATCTGGAAGACTCGACCTGGGTTCTGCTCAAGGTTTCTTCATGTTAATCGAGTATTTTCGTCTTAAAGCCTGCAGTGGGGAGGGTCTTGAGACAATCTGAGCTGTTATTGGCACTATTAACTTGAATTAACTTGTAGTCCCGTTTACTTTGCGACTTTAATTAGGTTCTCTTTGTATTCATGTGTCTGTCCCGTAACAGCCCAGTGGGAGCCCATCCTTCCAGGGCAGTGGTTCTATTTGGGGGAGCCAGTGTATTTTGTGGCCCAGACAGGAATTCTTTTGCCTGGGGAGAGGCTTTACGTGGACTCGTGCTATGCTACAAGCTCCAAAGATCCAAAAGACACGCTCAAAGTGGATATTATCACCAACTACGGGTGTGTTTTCTAGTAATGACGATCATACACATTGATTACAGTAACTGCTTTGCTGCTTGACACGCCTTAATTAATTAGTTGTGTGTTTTCTTTGCTTTGATTGCAGCTGTATGACGGACAGCAGGAGGGAAGGGAGCAGGTCTCAGTTCCTGTTGGGAGGGGGCAATGTGCTAAAGTTCTCCATCGATACTTTTCTCTTCAGTGAAATCCCACAAGTAAGAGCAATAAATTGTAATAAGATGCAAAGAATCACTTATTCTTATCAAGCAGAGAGCAGACCTCTTCTCAGATTGGGCTTTGTCTAGTCCTTCCATAATCTTAATGTGTTTGAGAACAATTCCTCTATTTGCTATCATGCTTGGATAATTTTTCTTACTGAAACATCCACTTCTCTTTCTCAGTTCTCTGAGCTAAAACGAACTGAACCTTACATCCCCTCAATCTCTGGTATTTGTCTCCTAGCATAAAAAAAACAACACGTGCAAGAGTTCATTGGTGAACAGGTGAAGAAGCTTATGGGCTTGGTTAAATTTTGGGATGCATCATCAGTAGTGCTCCTCTGGTTCACGGGGTGTTTCGGGCCTCATCAGAGGCGGACGGCTACAGGGCGATCAGTCCTGAGCCTGCATCCCGTGCCCAATTGTTCATGAGAGTCGCCTTGTTGTTACGTTGCGGACATCTCATGGGATTATGTGAGGCAGGGGTCCAGCAGGGGTCCAGCAGGGGTCCTTCCTCTTCATCCAGAGATACTGGCTGCTTCTTTCTGCTGCCCTATGATGCATTTCTGATGGCAATGCTCTGACTCTGGCCCCTGACTTTTGGTGGTAGATGTTGCCACAAACCCTCTGCACCCAACCTCCACTGGGTGGACTTCTGTGTTCCAGCCTCGATGCTTTGTTTCAGCAGCTAACTCAGCGTGGCGCAGATGTTTTTGCTTGTGTTCCTCCTCCATGGAATCCTCCCAGGGTACAGTCAGCTTCTTTAGAGAAGGGGACCAGAGCACCAGATCAGGTCTTAAGGAGGTAGTGGCGATCTCTGGAGGGAAGACAAATGGCACAGATGGCATTAGTGCTCTTTAACGGGCCTCTTTGCTGCTTTTGGGTTAGTTCTTTGTCGGCAGTAGATTTCTAGGGAAAGATCCATCGTGGTTTTGTTGATCTTTTTGTCCAAACATTAAAATTCCCCTGTTGTTTGTGTCTAGGTGCAGTACCTCCACTGTTCTATGTCAGTTGGTTTCACCAGTTCTCCGACCGCAAAGTCCTGCAACTATAACAAGGCTGCTGGCAGGTAGGCTACCAGTATTGTTTAAGGGAAATATTAGGCTTTATTTTCTGTTACATACTGTGTGTAATGTTACAATGCTGGACAACTATGTGGCCAAGGTTTATAACTGAATGTTAAAGGTTCTACTTTTGTGCAAAAATGACACAATACTTGAGTAGTATTGTAGGTATTTAAAGTATTTCAGCATACCTCCGTATAATTCACAGGATTATTTTGGTCATGTCTGCAGGTGGGAGGAGTTGAACGCGTCACCCTTGGTATGTTCCTGCTGTAACTCCGTCTGCAGTGAAATACAACCACGTAAGTTACGAACGTAGTCGGATTGAATCACACTGCAGCTACCTGGAGAAAAGCACACACATCCTAGAAATGAATGGTGATTGCCAGCAGTCGCAGCTTGAACATTTCTGTAATATGCAGCGATCAGCCACAACATTAAAACCACTGACGGGAGAAGTCAATAACATTGACCATCTTTTGACAATACAGTGTTCTGCTGGGAAACTTTTGGACCTGGCATTCATTGGTGTGGATGTTACTTAGACATGTAGCACCCACCTAGACCAGACCAGGCACCCCCACCCCATAGCAACTCCTTGATGGCAGCACCTGGCCTCCAAATTCACTAGACCCCAAACTGATTAAGTATCTGTAGGATGATCCACAGAGGCCCCTCCCCTCAAAGGCCCCCACTAACAACATCCTGTTGCCAGACATCACAGGACACCCTCAGAAGGCCCATGTCCATTCTCTGATGAGCCACATCTGAAGGCACAAGGGAGACCATAATGTTATACCTGATCGGTGTATATAGTAATCTGTCTGTTCATTAAAATGAAAAGAGCGCACTAACTAGACTTTTCTCATATCCTCAGCTGTCAACACCGTCAGTAGTTCAGGCTGGCTCGTTGAACAAAATGCTGAAATGAAACCAAGGTCAATGGGGATACCCTTTCAAACAGAAGAGGGACCAGAAATGGTCCATCTGGAAGAGAAGAGGAAAGACACAATTGACGTGCACCTTAAAGATAAACCTACTTTCCCACTCGGGACCCACATTCTCAGTGGGAAGGAAAAAGAAGGGGTCCTTGCTGAGAAAAAGGAATGGAGGCTAGGTACAGTCAGCCTGAAGAAAAAGGATGGTAGTGATGCAGACGTTGCGGTCATGAAGGCGGGCAGCCAGCAGACACAGTCTAAAACGTACGGCACTGTAATGTCTGATGACACCAGACCTCAGGAAAAAGCCAGGGAGTGGGTAGAAAAATACAATATTGATTCTGTGACTAGTTTGTACAGGAACAACGGTAGTGCTGATGTTACTGGTACCAGTACTATCGCAAGAAATGTCAGCTATGGTCCAAAATATAATGCAAGCAATCCTGGTTCTACTGAAGATGTTTCCACAGCTGTAATTACTGTCGTTACGTGTTCTAATGGTGACAAAATGAGTTGTAGTTCTACTCAGAGTGCAATCCAGCAGGAAAGCAGTGCTGAACACGGCACCATGCCTATTGCTGGTGGTGCTGGAAAGAACTTTATCACCTCTACAAGTGGAGTTAATCCTGTATCTGATTCTAATGCCTATAAGAGTCTATCTGGGAGCAGATTAGCTGGCATGCATTCTTCTACTAGTGACTTTAAAACTGACTCCACTGGTTTTCCAGGCGTCGGAAAGGAGCTGGATAAGTCAGACACAAAACAGATCAAGTGTACTAATAAATCTGTGGAGATTCAGGCAGGGTTTTCCGTTAACGGTGAAGGATCGGGTCGAGACGGTCTTCTGCGGATCAGAGGGTTAGAATCGGGCGCGTCTGCTCAGTCGGCCGGGGTTCAGGACCCACCCTGTGTAGACGGGTTCATCGGCGTGCAGGATTTTGATTCTGGAGTTGAAGAGGGGGATGGTCTTCATCTGAGTCAGTTTACTGGTGGAGTAAAGAGAAGAAGACTAGAATTTTCTGATGTTGCAAGACCACCGAGCTACGATTCTGTTAGTTCAGACTGAATGCGCAAAGAAACACTACACTGACGGTTACTGCTGCCTTGCGAGGAGTTGGTGCTAGGAGGGGCCCTGCACAGTTTGGGTTGAGATTATTTCTTCTAATCGACTTATTTTACAAGTGCAGACTGAAGCACCAGAAACGTATTCTTGTGAAAACGTTATGTTAATATGCTGGTCTGTTGAATTCAATTGCATGGGGTTGCATAAAGGAAGTTTTAAAGGAGAAGACAAGTATGGTCCAGTTGAAAGTCACAGTTCTCTCATTAGCTGAATACTGGAACACAGATGGTCTCTAATTATTAGTCAGCTTTATCAGGACTCTAGTGCAATTGGATTTGCCCCAATTTTTGTCCCAATCAACGTGTTTGGTCCCCCCTTAAAATACTCACAATGAAAGGCAGATGCCAGCCATACCTGGTTAGGACTAGAACAGGAGGAAGTAGACACAGAACCTGATGTTCACATGTTGTGTCCTGTAAGAAATGTAAGAAATAAACTGCTCAGACTCATCCCTTATTTTGACTTATTTCAAGTTTGTGTGGATGACACTGTCTGCATCACTGTTGCACAATGAGGGTTCGCATGTATCTTTAAATACACATTAACATGAATCCAACATATTAAAGCAAATGGATAAATGGAGGCAGAGGATTTCTTTATCTTTCAGTCACAAATGCACACATTGAGCGGCACACAGGAGCTCTCTGAAGCCGGACACCGGTTCACTCGCAGCACAAGACTAGGCGGTAACTGCACACAATAAATTTTATTTTGCACTTTTTACTTTTTTCTACGAGTGGTGTGGTGGTAAGCAGTGATGCCTCACAGCGAGAAGGTTCTGGGTTTGAATCCACTGGCCGACTAGGGCCTTTCTGTGTGGAGTTTGTATGTTCTCTGTGTCTGCGTGGGTTCTCTCCAGGTACTCCAGCTTCCCCTCACCGTCCAAAGACATGCTTATGCGGTTCATTGGTGATTCTAAATTGGCCGTAGGTGTGAGTGTCCAGAGTGTACCCCGCCTATCGCCCAATGACAGCTGGGATAGGCTCCAGCCCTCTTTTCCCACTGATTTCATTTCACTCCAACTGTTCCCGAAATACTCAAATATTGAAAACACTAGGCCCAACCTATTCTGTCACTTTATTTATTTTTATTGACACATTTAACTTGTTAACTCCTGCTTTAATAACACACCCAGATGCCAGAGAAAAGCATTTATTTGGAAAAATTACAAAAAAAAAGATCACAGAGCATTACAGTGACTTTAGTTTTGGTTTAGACGTGAACAGAAGTCTAAGTGCTTTAAACATCTATAGTGGTGTGATTGAATATTCAAAAGAATCCATTTAACGTTTGGCAACGCTGTTCACAATTGTACTCATTCAAGATTTAAGTAGAGGCACTGCGACTGCAAAGAGAAAAACCCAAAGTGCAGATTCTATCAGGCCTCAACAGATGTGTACTATGCACATGTTTCAGAAAGCAGCAGAATTACTCGCGTAGATTATAAAGATGGTATTTGAAGGCAACGGTTCTTCACACCAGCTTTGTAATTGAATGCAGTCTGCTGTTCACCGACTTCGCTGCACATGTCTAAGAGTTCTTCTGTGGTACCTTAATCGTCACCTGAAAACAAAAGGTAAAAAAATAGGTTTATGATTTCAAAATAGAAAGCTTATTTCAGGTATTCAGAAAAACTGCAACGCATGGCATGATCATGGTTAATTCTCAGCTATACTGTGCATTCAAATTAAATTGTAAGTATTAAAGCAATGACTCTCCATCTAAATCTCTTCTAAATATATTAATATTTAAAGTAAAGCTTACTGCACTGAGGTTGGGCTACTTTTAGATGTGCTAATATATTTTACATAAACACTCATGTGAAAGTACAGTTTGGTATATAAAATGTGATTTGCGTGCTACAATATTTGACCCATAGATCAGACAGAATACTGCACACAGTATTTTAAAATGAAACAAAGCATTACTTTCTATGTGTTGATTGTAATATAAATGGTAGATGTCTAATTATGTAAAAGTTGATGATAACTAACTACTAAGTTGACAATTCTATATATTTGCAAATAATTATTAGCTGTGGATGCTCACGGGAAGTGATTTATCTCATAAGCTTCATAAATTCTAAAGTTTATAGTTCGTAATTACCGTTTTAACTTCTGTGTAGTTCTCCAGACCATACTCTCCGAGCTCTCTGCCATTCCCTGAAGCCTTGTAACCTCCAAACGGAGCTTGAGCGCCAAACACGTCGTAGCAGTTAATCCTGCAGAAGGACAAACATACGATGAACAAACCATAATGAGCCACAGTGTTCTGCTCTAAAACTACTTTCAAACATACAGCGTCCGACACAGGAAGAGGACACTGAGGAGAGGTAATACAAGTCAGAAGAAAATCTGTTTTAATTACAAATATATATGTAATATTTAGGTCGAAATAATCAAAATATGTTTTTAACCCCTGCATAGATTTCATGTGAACTAATATCAGTTCTGACGTATTCTTTATGAACGTCAAGTGAACTATTACGTAGGCTTTCTTCTTCTTTTTAGGCAGTTTTGACACTACAGGGTAAATTACTGCCCTCTGCAGGGTAAACTTTACTATGACTGCTCTCAAAGAAGAACATTTCTGCAAGTCTGCAGTTTGCTAAACAAGACAGAAGATTATTGGGAAAATGTTTTGTGGATGGATGAAACCAAACCAGAGCTGGGACAGGGGACTGATGAAAATGTTTAGCTGCTGTTATTGCTGCACACACCAGATACTGAAAACAAGGGTTCACACACTTTTGCATCTCTGAATTCAGTATTAGCATAGCATAATAATGTCAATGATAACGTCTTTCTTACCAAACTGTGCCGGCACGGAGTCCGTTGGAGATGTAGTTGGCCTTATCCAGATCTTTAGTAAAGATGGCGGCTGCGAGACCATATTTTGAATCGTTGGCTCTTGTTACCACCTCTTCCAGTGATTTAAACTTGAGGATCTGCATCACTGGCCCAAAGATCTGGAAGACAAGAGAGAAAACACAATAAAAAATATTCAATTAAAAATGAACAATTACATTTATTTGCCGTTACAGTTTTGACTCTTCCCTCTCCTCCCTACAGGCTTTGCACACCTAGTTTTGGGCCGTTTGTCTCATTGTCCCAGACTGGATGGAAAGTATCTAATAACAGTATCTATCAACATCTTCAGTTCAGTGGCTTCATTTGCCATTTAGTTAGTCATTTAATTATCCACACTATCCTACCTCTTCCCTGGCGATGGTCATGTTGTCCTGGACATCTCCAAAGACAGTGGGTTGGATGAAGTACCCTCTGTCAGCCGCCACTCCTCCTCCACACATCAGCTTGGCTCCTTCTTTTTTCCCAGTGCTGATGTAGCCGAGAATCTTGTTAAACTGCTCCTGATCCACCTGAGATGGGTCATCACAGAAAAAGCGCCAAGTGAACGAGAAAGTTTGCGCCAAAGTATTACTGTATGATGATATTCGCTGAAAGTGCTTATTATTTTAGGTCGCTGTGAGCAATTCTGTGTGCTACCTGAGGACCCTGCTCGGTCTTCAAGTCAAAAGGGTTTCCCACTACTCGTTTTTTAGCTCTCTCGACACTGCGCGCCACAAACTCGTCGTAGATGTCTGCTTGCACGTAGGTCCGAGAGCCGGCACAGCAGCACTGGCCTTGGTTGAAGAAGAGAGCAAAGTGGGACTGCTCCACAGCATGTTCCACTGAAATACAGAAAAAAAAAAAAACACTTTATAAAGGGAAATGTTCTTTAAATAACAATAATAGAGAATGATTTGATGTGTCGCTTTACCAAATACTTGTAAAGCTACACTGCATAACAATTCTGGCTAAAGTGCAGAAGGCCTAAAGGTGTGATCACAGTACTATACGGTCTATAAAGAGGACACATACTATCAGCATCAGACAGGATGATGTTAGGACTTTTTCCTCCCAGTTCCAGAGTGACTCTCTTCAGGTTAGTCTTGCCAGCGGCCTGTTGGATTAGATGACCGACCTGAAAGCCAAAGATAGAAACTGTTATTGTAGATTTCACCAGAGAAATGAGCCACTCTGGAGTCTTTGATTTGTTCCTTCTCTGCAGTTAAGCCATCCATGCGGCAGAAGAGTGAAAAATAAATGTGCATCCTCTGCTTAAAAGCAAAATTAACTAAATTGACTAAATTTCTATTTCTGTTCCATGTGCTGATTGACTTGACCTTCATCTAATCATTTTAACTTGGTAACTGACAACAGTACGTCACATCTCTGTGGGCTGAATTATTTCTAGTGAACATAGAGCAGGTAATGAAAGAGAAAGACGTTTCTACCTCTGTTGATCCGGTGAAGGCCACCTTGTCGACATCCATATGGCTTGCAATGGCAGCTCCAGCTGATGGACCCATGCCAGGCAATATATTCACAACACCTTCAGGGAAACCCACCTGGAACAAAGGCACATCATGGAATCACTGATAAAATACAGTCACACACTTTAATATTCTAATATTTCATTGCACCGCCTTTAGCTTTGATTACAGCACACGTTCACTGTGGCATCGTTTCGATAAGCTTCTGTCACAAGATTTATCTTCATCCAGTGTTGCATTAATTTTCACCAATTAAGAAGAAAATTAGTTACGAAAACATGATAATTCACTGCTTCTAAGTTATATATATTTGAAGAGTTAAAGGAACCCATTGGTGAAAGAGAGGACAGCTCGCAGCAAAAGACCGCTGTGGTGAGTTAAGTTGACGCTTTCTAACAACATATTTCTCTGCATTACATTATTTTAATTGTTTGTATAACAGAGTTTTTACAGCGTGTGTCCAGTGCATGATTTTGTAAGAGAGGAGGATTAGTAAAAAAACACTGACTTGATAGTTTTAATTCTTTCCTTTGCATTTAATTTCTATCTATTAATTATTTCCTTGTAAATTCACATTAACAAAAAAAAAAAACAAAAGTACCTCTTTGATCAGGCTGGCGACATAGAGAGCTGTGAGCGGTGTCTGCTCTGCAACTTTCATCACCACAGTGTTACCGGTAGCAAGGGCAGGGCCGAGCTTCCAGGCCTGCATCAGCAGAGGGAAGTTCCACTGCAGGGAGGTAAGGAAAGAGGAACGTTCACACATCACTAGGAGACATATGGTCACATTACAGTCTGTGTAGCTCCAACTCGGCTTTGCACACTTTGTCTTATAGATCAAAGTTGTGGACTGATAAGTATGATTTAATTAACTGATCCCACGAGGGAAATCATATAACCGCAGCATTCAACAAAACATTGGGAAAGCCAGTGAACGGCGCAGCCAGGCAGATTTCCTGAACTGTCACACAGGGGGGCCATTTAATCTTGCTTACAGTGAATGAACTTCCTCTCAAGGTCATTTACCGTGAACCGGATGTGTTGCTGCGGCAACCAAACCAACAAGTGTTTTGAAGACTCATAACCACATCGGTTCATCAACAGTTCAACCCAGAAACACATCCTTTAAACTGTGTGCAGCTACAACACTGCAAATTTCCCCACTGTGGGATAAATAAAGGATTATCTTATCTTATAAAATATGGAGAGCCAGAAAGGGATGTATAAGAAAGATGAGCCATGTTAATAACACACCCTGAACATAAACTATTGTTTTTGGCTCAGTATTACTAGCACGCAAACACAGATTATTGGTTATGCGTTCTTTTTCAGGGATCACAGTCTTAAGTTCTATTCATCAAAGGCATAAGTGAACACACGCTGTATTTATGCAACACAATTTGAAATATTTTAAGCTCTTCCTCTGTGCCCTCACCTACCACCTCCTTACCGGTATTATCTGTCCACAGACTCCAACAGGTTCGTGTCTAGTGTAGCAGAAATAATCGCCGTCGATGGGGATGGTCTTTCCCTCCCATTTGTCCGCCCAGCCGGCATAGTACCTGAACAGAAAACACACACCTTCTGACTTACTGAAAAAGCAGACCTACACTGTCTGGGGCGACGCTACCAGCTGTTCTGTTATTTCCTTCAACTAGTGCACCGTCTTGTCATATGGAAAACTAGTCTTCTGCTTTTTACTAGTGATGTTCTACATTTAGTTTTATTAGACCAGGGGTGTTAAACTCATTTTAGTTCAGGGGCCACACACAGCCTAATTTGGTCTGGAGCAGCAACATAATAGAATAATAACCTATAAATTTTGACAACTCCAATTTTTTTCCTTTGTTTTAGTGCAAAGAAGAACATTATGAAAATATTTTAATTTAATGAACTATCCTTTTACAAAAAAAATAAAAAATCATGAACAACCTAAGGAATCTTGGCAGTCTGCCGTCTAGTTCTGTTCATTCCACCCAATTCATCCTGAGGGCCTGACTGGATCCTCTGGTGGGCCGGTTTTGGCCACAGAGCCGTATGTTTGACACCCCTGCAGCGCACTATTTATAATCTTTTCACAGTAGAGCGGCCCGTGCCATGTCGACCATTGAAAAACCAAACTCTGGTATTACTCACCTTAAACATTTCACCACAGTGGGCACATCCACACAATAGGAAATAGCATACGGCTTCCCGTTGTCGAGAGTCTCCAGTTCCTGTGGTAACAAATATAGTTTTACGCTTTATATTCTATGTAAAAATACTGAAACACCATGAGCTGTGTACTGTCATGTGATATGAAGCACATTCAAATATCTTGGATAATAAATATAAATACATTTTTGAAATTCTGGGAGAAGACTAATGAATCAATGACGGCCCCAACAGTTATGTTAGCACTTGTTTAAATTAAAAAAATCTATAGAGATGTAAATAATAAAATACAGTCAAGTGAAAAAAAGGTAAGAACATCCCATGGAAATGTAGTTTTTTTTTCTCCAAACATATTTGTTGTGGTCTCTGTTGGTCAACCACTCCTGTGGTGTCGTCTTAAATCTCCTCCACTTGTTCATAATCTGTCCGACTGTGGATTTGTGGGTTCTAAACTCTTTAGAGATGGTTTTATAACCTTTTCCAACCCAATGAAAAGCAGCAACTGTTTTTCTGAGCTCCTCAGAAAGCTCCTTTGTCCGTGTCATCACACACTTCCCTAAACATGTGATGAGAAGATCAAACTGAGACAAATTCCTCATTATTTATTTATTTATTTTTATTTTTTTAACTAAATAGGGCAATGAACAGGTCTCACTACACTGACTGAAGTTTTCCTTGAAATTAACTTGTATTCCTAGAGGTGCGCAGACTATTGGACCTCACAGATATGTGACATTGGCTCATTCTTTTTATTTGTTTGATTGGGTTCACTTCGTCTACTTTCAGGACTTGTGTGAAAATCTGCTTATGTCATTTTTATGCAGAAATGTTTCTAACGGGTGCAAACAGTTTTAAGCAGCACTATATAACGTTAGCCCTTGACCTTGCTAACATGTAAATCTTTAACCTTGTCACTAGTGCTGACCTCGCTATATGTCCTCTCCTCACTTTTGCTGGTTACTTATTACTGATTATGACTTTACTTATATTATTATTGTACACCTATGGTTCATGTAGTGCCACAGAAAGGTATGGGATGCCTTTTCTTTGGTGCAGACTTTTTATCATAATGGGAGCATGTTATTCACTGGGCCGCTTCCGATAGAGATAATTTTTATTTCTTATGCATGCAATGAATTTCCATGGGATGCTTTTACTTTTTCACCCACGTATAAAAGTGGGATCATGTGATCCAGGATGAACTAAAAATAGCCTTGATTATTTCCCAGCTACTGTTCTGACATTTCATAGTTACTGACAGCAAGGTAGGCAGCATCCCTCTCAATGGCGTCTGCCAGACGGTGGAGTAGCAGTCCGCGCTGAGAGGCGTCCATCCGTCGCCATGGTGACCCCAACTTGAAGGCATCACGTGCCGCTTTTACCGCCTTGTCAACATCTTTCTGGTAATGTAAACACACACAATTAACTTAGTGAGTTGTATATATCCATGACAAGACTACAAATTATACATATTGAGTGATTTCAGTGATTGTCCTTAGCAGCACAATACAACAGACAGAGGGTGGTGCATTACAACATTCAAAGATTTCATAAAACATAATAAACCTTTTTTACTAACTTAATTTAAAAAAAATCTGAATTTATTTAACCTGAAAACCATCAAATGTTAAGCAAACTGCATGAAATCTTGGGTGGTTTTACAGAACAGACTGTTTTTTTTTTACCTTGTCTGCCTCTGCAACTTCACAGATGACTTCACCGGTCGCTGGATTGATGGTGGGGAAGGTTTTCCCACTCGCTGCATCCTGCCACTGATTGTTGATGAACAGCTGAAACATAAAAGGTGTGATCGCAAGTTCAGAATTTCCTGAATTTCTGAATAGAACATTTTTATTTTATGTTCTTAAAGAACAGGTAGATTTAAACGAACAGAATATTAAAAGGGAAGTTAAAAAGGACACTGCCGTCTTTATGGGTCGTATGACAGATGGGAATACTGACACGTTATATGTTCTTCTATGTGGAAGTTGCCTTAAAAATACACAGTACTGTGCAAAGATTTAGCCACTGTTTATGGCGAGTGCCTTATCTATGGTTCAGTCAGGGAGGCATATGATCCCTCCCAAGTTCATTCTTCAGCAGGACAGAGCAGTAAGTAGTAAATACCAAGAAGAACAAGAAGCCCTGTGGTCTGGACGGTGGCCAGACCACAACATTATTGGATTAGTCTGTGAGAGAAAGACTTCTTTAAAATGCTGTAACCTTCCAAGTAGCTGGAAAAACTGCTACTTTTAAGGCAACGGTTGCTTTCACAAGAGATTTAAGGTTTCCTGGGTGCCTCCTAGTGCACGACCATACCCGGCATCATGTGGTGAGAGTACGCAGACAGCTCCTGGAATTGATACAGCACACATTCTCTGTGGCATTGTTTTGATAAGCTTCTCCAATGTCACCAGATTTATTTCCATCCAGTGTTGCATCAAGATCTTGTATTGATGATGGGAGAATCTGACCACTGCACAAAGCCTTCTCCAGCACATCCCAAAGATTCTCAATGGGGTTAAGGTCTGGACTCTGTGGTGGCCAATCCATGTGTGAAAATGATGTCTCATGCTCCCTGAACCACTCTTTCACAATCTGAGCCCCATGAATCCTGGCATTGTCATCTTGGAATATGATCCACTGATGGAATAACCTGGTCATTCAGTATATTCAGGTAGTCAGCTGACCTCATTCTTTGGACACATACTGTAATGTTGCTGAACCTAGACCTGAGCAACTGCAGCAACCCCAGATCATAGCACTGCCCCCACAGGCTTGTACAGTAGACACTAGGCATGATGGGTGCATCACTTCATCTGCCTCTCTTCTTACCCTGATGCCCCCATCACTCTGGAACAGGGTAAATCTGGACTCATCAGACCACATGACCTTCTTCCATTGCTCCAGAGTCCAATCTTTATGCTCCCTAGCAAATTGAAGCCTTTTTTCTCCACTTAGCCTCACTGATTAGTGGTTTTCTTAAGGCTACACAGCTGTTTAGTCCCAATCCTTTGAGTTCCCTTCACATTGTTCGTGTTGAAAAGTTCTTACTTTCACTATTAAACGTAGCCCTGAGTTCTACTGTTGTTTTTCTTCCATTTGATTACACCAAACAGTTAAGAGATCGCCGATCACGACCACATTTCTTCCTGGAAGACGATGGTTCTCCACTATCCTTCCAGTTTTTAATAATGCGTTGGACAGTTCTTAACCCAATTTTAGTAATTTCTACAATCTCCTTAGATGTTTTCTCTGCTTGATGCATGACAATGATTTGACCCTTCTCAAACAGACTAACATCTTTTCCACGACCACAGGATGTGTCTTTAGACATGGTTGTTTAAGAAATGAGAAGCTACTCATTGCATCAGTTGGGGTTAAATAGTTGTCAGCTGAAAGATAATCACCCATGCAGTAATTATCCAACAGGAGGCTCGTACCAGTTTGCTAAATTAAATCCAGGTGGAGACTTTTATTCTTTGGCCAGGCAGTGTGTTTGCAAATTACATTTGCGCGCCCCCTGACCACACTTTGGGAATCCCTGCAGTATGACGTCTTTTCAAAGTGTTTCTTCAATTCTGACCAGTTGTTTGATTGCATTCTCTTCGTCTACATTTGCAGAAATGTTAAATTGTGAGAGATTAAGACACTTTTAAGCCGCCCCTGTATATTTATAGTCTTACAGTCTTGCATAACACTGATGTGGCCTTCTCTGAAAATAGGCTTGACACCCTTTATCTAGACAAATATTGTTTCTTTACTCTTTGTAGTTATTATCTACCTGTGCTGATGGGGAAAACACTTCTAAAAGCCTCAAGTCAGACTTTGCCCTGTGTGAAGAGAAAGCATATCAAACCTTTGACTCCTGCTTCATTAAGGAGGGGCTTTGAAACTTCCCTATTTGGTTTGAGATAAGGTATCCTGGGAGTTGGCAGCCATACCTTTTTTCTATTATATAACTTCAATTCCCGTCTCACCACGGGAAAATTTTCTCTGAAAAGTAGGATTTCGCAAGAGATTTTTCCTTGTTCCTTCCCACATAAAGACTTTTACGACTTCACTGTGCTCTTTACGATAATAGGATTTAAATCCAAAGTTGCAGGCTGCACGTTGTCATGTTTTCCAAGCGCATGCAAACATTGAACGAAATCAGTACACCAGCAGCAAACCTTAACTCCTCCTCAGCAGTAATTAATCATATTTTAGTCCTTGCACAGACATTTGTTCGTGACGCAGTTGTCAATTTTCCAACACGACCACACAGCTGCTAACTGTACCTTGTTATAGTGGACCTCGGGTTGGGTGTTGGGTGCAGGTACGGCAGCCGCAGAATAGTGACAGACCGAGAGTCGACTCAGTCGTGGAAGGGCCCGAGAAATTACAGTCCGGAGCATGGTGCTTCTTGCTTCACGTTACAAGGCGCAGAGACAAGCTGCACTTACCACAAGACCAACAACGGCAACAGGCAGGCAGCCTGAAAAGCAGAGATGAGACCACGCCCACATGCCTTACGTAATCACGTTACGCTAAAACGGCTAAAACCAACCTAACCGTCATCCTGGTCGCTTAATTTAATTTAATTTAAATGTATTTAATTTTATTTTTTACAGTTCTGTAGAAATGTTTTTGTTATGCCGCGATAGAAAAGCATATTAAAAAAATGTGCGGTATAAAAATATTAAAGATTGCGAAAGATTGCTGCCTTGAACTGAGCAACAATTTAATTTAATTTAATTTAATTTAATTTAATTTAATTTAATTTAATTTAATTTAATTTAATTTGAAATCGTAATGTTATTAAAAATTTTAATTTCCAAAAATTTCCAAAATTCAATTGAAATGTGCTTTGTTGTGTAGTATGAACTACAATATGTGGTACAAAAACATGAAATATTACCATGGATTGCTGCCTTGAGCTGAGCAAATTTTAGTTTGATTTGATTTGATTTGATTTAATTTAATTTACGACTGGGCCTTTCTGTGTGGAGTTTGCATGTTCTCCCTGTGTCTGCGTGGGTTCTCTCCAGGTACTCCAGCTTCCTCCCACCGTCCAAAGACATGCTGGTTAGGTTCATCGGTGATTCTAAATTGTGTGGTGTGAGTGTGAATGGTTGTCTGTCTCTCTGTATTAGCCTTATAGTCCCTGTCCAGGAGGTACCTGGCCCGAATACAGCTAGGATAGGCTAAATTATTAACAATTATTTGAAAATTCATGCAATCAAAAATATAATAAATTGATACTAGGTGGGTGGTCATTGTCATGTTCAATTCAATTCAATTTTATTTATATAGCGTCAATAACAATACAAATCGTCTCAAGACGCTTTACAAAAACCCGGCCTGAAACCCCCAGAGCAAGCCTGAAGGCGACGGTGGCAAGGAAAAACCCCCTTTTAACAGGAAGAAACCTTGAGCAGAACCCAGCTCATATGGAGGAACCCCATCTGCCTAAGGCCAGCCGGGTACAGACAGAAGAAAGAGAGAAGAGAACAGCAAGATAAACATACATCTGTCATAGATACACATATCTGACTAAAGCGTACATGTGGAATCTTATGATACAAACTTATGATGTTACATGACAGTTTGAAAATGTAAGAGGAATCATAGGCAGGTTGGAGAATTGTTCATTCTGGAGAATTGTTCATTCATGTTATGGCTGTTCTGTTCAAGCCCTATATCAGTGTCTTACTGATATCAACGTATGGATGTGTCAGAATTTCCTCCAACTAAACAAGGAGAAAACTGAAGTGATTGTCTTTGGTAGCAAAAAGGATAGGCTTGAACTAACAACATCACTCTCTAACAAGGGATTCCAGGTTAAGACCACTGTTAAAAACCTTGGAGTCCAAATTGACAGTGACCTCACATTTAACAACTACATCAAGTCAGTTTCTAAATCGGCTTTCTATCATTTAAAAAATATCTCAAAATTAAGAAGTCTCATGACAAAATCGGATCTGGAGAAACTCATTCATGCCTTTATATCCAACAAGCTTGACTACTGTAATGGTCTTCTTACAGGCCTACCCAAGAAAAACATCAGGCAGCTCCAGCTGATCCAGAACGCAGCTGCAAGGGTCCTTATAAGAGCAAAGAGGTCAGACCACGTCACACCTCTACTTAAAACTCTACACTGGCTACCAGTCAGTCAAAGAATAGATTTTAAAGTACTGCTCCTTGTTTTTAAATCATTAAATGGGAGAGGGCCCACTTATCTTGTAGACCTCCTTCAATATTACACCCCCTCTAGACCCCTTAGATCCCAAGACAGACTGCTTTTATCAAAACCAACTGTCAGAACCAAAAGTGGTGAAGCCGCCTTTAGTTTTTATGCTACTCAGCTGTGGAACCAGCTTCCCATTTTAATTAGAACTGCACCCTCAATTGATTGCTTTAAAACCAGAATCAAGACCCATCTTTTTTCTGTTGCTTTTTCTTAAATCATCTTTCTGTTTCATCTGTTTTTAGTCTTTTTAGTCTTTTTATTTCTTTTTAATTTTAATTTTCACCTAGTGACTGGTACTTGTGTCTGTGAATCAATGTGCATTCTTCATTTTATTTGTGTAAAAGCACTTTGGGTTGCCTTTGGTATGAAATGTGCTATATAAATAAAATTGCCTTGCCTTGCCTTGCCTATGGCTGTTCTGGCAGCACTGATGCCCACTGATGGTAATACAAGAGACACTTTATGCAGTGTAACATCTTAACAAGGTTGAGAAAATGTCATAACAAAGAAAATAAAACTAAAATTAATAAAACCACTGATGAAGGAACATAATAATAAGGTATTGTGTTATTTTTCAGCAGTTCCAATGAGAATACGGCAGGTCTGCACCACTCCAAAACAGTAGGTGGCGGTATTGCGCTCTAAACGCGCTCCACCCGCCAGTGAAGAAAAAGAATAAACGTTGCTACAAACTGTTTGTAAGGACGTTATCAACAAGAACGTAAGTGGCTCGTATATATATGTACATGTGTCTGTTTTTTAACTATTTTATTATATTTATTCGTAGCAGGTAAACATATTAACCATATCACTTAAATTATGAAGTTAGCTTAGTAATACTTGTATTAGAGACCGATTAATTGTTAGCTTAACTAGCATCTAATGTGCTATCTAATGCCGCTTAGCTTGCACAGACAGAAATAACGATTCGTATCGAAGGTGTGGAAGCTGCAGTTTTTACGGTAAGTGTAACGAACTGATTGCGTTCCCGTCGTGGTAATGCAACCTGACTGATGGCCAGATTTGCAGCTTGGGGAAAGAACATATGCGAAATAAAACACTGAGCGCCACCGATGTTTCCAGAAAACGCCGAGATCGAAAAGTGTGCGATGGGTTTAACTGTGTCTGTTTTAGCAGTATATGTGCTAATGCCACAGGGGTTTAAACCTCTCTGCCCCGGGCATATAGCACTGCTGCTGCTGTCGGAAGGTACGCTTCTGTTGTGAGAGGTGTGGTTCGGATGTACTCGAAGGTAACATTAGTGCTAACCTTAACCTGTTGGTGCTAGCATAGCCACCTTAGCCATAGTCTGTACGGTGGCCGTGAGAGACCAATGCGCTGCGACTTACTTGAGAAAACACGCGCAAATAAACAAAACACAAGCGTGTATCCATTTGAAAGTAGGTGCAAAACACAAAACAGAAATGTGTTTTGCACAATAGACAATAGACTTTGTTGTTTAGAGCTTCATGACTTTTGGAGTTGAGGACTTTTGCTACTGGTGAGTGGAAATGATCAGAAACATTAGTTGGTTTTCTGCTTATTATTATTATTATTATTATTTTAACAACCTGTTGTATATGTATGTGATGAGATGAGACAGTAAAAGGGGAAAAGGGGATTGCATGCTGTGGCACATACTGAGGATGTGCTGGGCTTACTGGCACATCCTCAGCATGCCATGCAATATGACCCCAGTTCAATGTGGCATGCGATAAGCCAGGTTTTGATCTCGTCGCTACAGTTGACTCAGTATGCCTCTGTGTCCTTCTTATGTGCTGCACTGTATTGCAAAGTGGTTTATGGCATGCAACGGCATATTCTGATGATGTGCCCGATCCGCTGCCGCGTACTGATGCTGTGCCAGGGCATACTGTAGCGGCTACAGCAGCTACAGTATGCCCAGGTATGCAATACATCAGTAGGATCTGGCACATCATCAGAATATGCCGTGGCATGCCATAAACCACTTTGCGACTGTGGCGTTCATCCAAATACTTGGATTATTTCTCGCTGGTTGAATGTAGAGTATTTTGTTTTAACAGAAACACAATTATAAGTTATATTAAAACTAGAAACAGACATATGAAAAGAAGAGAACTGATGTAAAATACAATATATTAATTGTAGAAGAAGCATTTACAGCAAAACTAAGTGAGAAAACACAAAACACAAGAGGTAGTCGAGTCAATACGGCCACGGCAACGCCTGGTTTATGCTCCTGCAAAGGGTCCACACAGAGTTTACATCATAGGGGGCTACGCTGGTGAAAGCATTTATATGTGTGCATTGGTGTGTTGGCATTGTTCTGTAACTACACTGCTAAAAATGCTAGTGAACGAAATCACTGCAACACAAAACAGAGATGATGTTTGAATACATAGAGGGTGTTTACCGATTCCAAGCACATGGATTCAGGCTCGCGCGCTTGGTAATTTAGACGTGACAAATCCGACTCTGAAGAAGGTCGTTCTATAATTGGAACAGCAGCGAACTTGATGACACCTGAGCAGCACTCGGGTTCCAAGTGATGATGTTTCACATGATTAATGAAGTGAGATTTGAGTTCAGGTCACCTAGACCTGTGATAGTTTGACGTTTTTGGACTCAGTAGCTTATGAAAGTAGACAAATCCCGGATGCTTCACACAAAAAGAGACTTTTAAACTCCTAAAAACAAATTGAAAAACAATCAGTTGATTTGTAATGCACAAGATGTATAATTTAATCTAAATTATAAAATATTTTCTATAATTTTTATTCATTATTGAGTAGCAGTTTACTTCAGGGGACTTTAGTGATGTTAGACCAAATAAGAGATCTTTTTGCTGTTATTTTATGTTGTGTTTTATGTCTGTTTAGTTGTTGCGTCCTTTTGTAGCCTGGCTAATTTCAAACATTGTTTAGCAGCTATTTAATCAGTGTTTTTATCTCACAGCATGGCGCTCAAGTCGGGAGAGGAGCGACTGAAGGAGATGGAGGCAGAGATGGCTCTGTGAGTACAACTAGTCTGAATAATCTGCTCACGCTGAGCACAAATACACAAGGCTTTGAATGATCCTTAATGATACCTAGCAACAGTAGCGTAGTCAGAAATCATGAAGACTAAATTCTTGTATAGCTGACAAAAAAAAAAGATGAAGATGTTTCAGATGTGCTGGAATGAAGGAAGACGAAGCTGATGAATCCTGCAAAAGAATCATTGTCAACTCTGTCTCTGTAGTTTTGAGCAGGAGGTTCTTGGTGGTCCGGTCTCAGGAAGCTCACCTATCATAGAAGCAGTACCTGTAGCTCTGGCTGTCCCAACACTTCCAGTAGTGCGACCCATTATCGGGACCAACACGTACAAACAGGTTTGTATGTTCTGGATGCATTAATCTTATTGGCTAAAATGATCCGTTAAAAGTAATGTAATATATCAACACAAGCTGAAAATACAGCCACTGAAAACTGAAATTAGTTTTTTTTCTCTCTTTCTTCCTCACGTTCCGGCTAACTCTAGGTCCAGCAGACGTTAGAAGCCAGAGCTGCTAGTTTTCTCGGTCCTCCACCACCAGCCTTCGTGGGTCCAGGTGAATATAAACTCTTTACATGCGTGCACTAACTTGTGCATTGTTGCAGAGCAATTTAACTTGCAGTTTTGAAACAGACTGGTAATAACTTCACTCGATTCACTCGCAGTAGCTTTCAGCCAGAACGTGCCTGACATGCTGTGGCTTCATTTTTGAAGATGTCATGTCGTCCGTCTTTACGTACAGTCTCACATTCTGTTGTCATGCTGTGCCCTTCATATGGATTCACTTAGATTAATTCTGTGACTTGTGTCTACCTCAGTTCCTCCAGTACGTCCGCCCCCACCTCCCATGATGAGACCTGCTTTTGTTCCTCATATCCTGCAGAGACCTGGTAAGATTACCCCCTGACTAGTTTACTGCTTTATAATAATGGTAATTAATATAATACAGGGCGACACAGTGACGTGGTGGTTAGCACTGATGCCTCACAGCAAGAAGGTTCTGGGTTAGAATCCATTGGCCGACTGGGGCCTTTCTGTGTGGAGTTTGCATGTTCTCCCTTGTGTCTGCGTGGGTTCTCTCTGGGTTCTCTTCCTCCCACCGTCCTAAGACATGCTCATTTCTGTGTTAGCCCTGAGAAAGACTGGCTGCCTGTCCAAAAATCAACGTATTGGAGCCCTGACCTCAATCTAAAAGAAAATTTGTGGGCACAACAGGGAAAAGTGTGAGTGAGCAAGGAGGCCTACACAGCTGACACCGGTTCTATCGGGAGGAATGGGCTAACATTTAAGACGCTTGTGGAAGGCTGCCTTGAAACGTTTGACCAAAGCTAAATGATTTCAAGGCGATTCTGCTAAACTCTAAACGTAAACGTTTAAACCTTTGTCTGCTGTTAATCTGACAGTTCACACTCTTGAAATAAAGTAGTGGTCCTAACTTGACCTAAGACAGGGAATGTTTACTTGGGTCAGAAACTATTTGTCTAAACTGCAAGGAAACTTCTGACTTATGCTTTTGTTTTGTGTATGTGTTAATGTTCGAACACTGTGTTGTTAGGTGGTCAGAGGCTACAGATGATGCGAGGTCCCCATATAGCACCTCCACTCCCCAGGCCTCCTCCGCCTCCTCCCATGATGCTGCCTCCCTCCCTTCAGGGCCACATGCCTCAGGGTCCCTCTCCGGCCATGCAACAGATGGCTGCTCCTCCTCAGGTCAGAATAATTTCTCTTTTGTATCAACACCATTGTTAATTTCTTGCGACTTCAGTGTTTTAAGTTCATGCGTCTGGTGTTCCTGACTTGTCTCCCTCAGATTTCTGATGTGGGTTCGACGGCATCAGTGAGAATGGGGCCTTCGCCTTCCATCAAACCATCACCCTCGATCATCCAGGCAGCACCCACTGTGTACTCCGCCCCTCCTACCCCCGCTGGACACAAAAGAAATGATCGGATTCAGAGACAAGCCAGAATGGTACGTGCAGTTTCATCTGTGCGTGGATGAACTGAAGTTTATTTTGTGTTTGTGTGTATTCTCGAAATAACACACTGAGCTTGAGTGTGTCTCGTGTTATTTTTCAGGAAGAACTTGCTGCGCGGGTTGCAGAGCAGCAAGCAGCAGTAATAGCGGCAGGTCTACTCGACAAGAAGGAGAGTGCAGATAGCAGCGCTGTCATCGGACCAAGCATGCCCGAGCTGGAGCCCCCCCACACCGAGGTGCATATAGATGGATAGATGTACTTTGTTGATCCTGTTCGGGACATTGTTGGGTTACAGCAGCGTCACGAGCAGTGGTCTGTGCATAATCATGGGCATGCATCTGTGTTTCAGCCTGTGGAAAGTGCTACAGAGGACAAAAAGAAATCGAAGGTTGAGAAGGTGAAGAAGTGTATCCGCACAGCAGCAGGAACCAGCTGGGAGGATCAGAGTCTGCTGGAGTGGGAATCAGGTACAAACTGATGCAGGGACAATGAGCTAAGAAAAGGTCTTCTTCTAAAACCGCTGTAGATATTAAGGCATAGACGCCTTAACTTACGCACATAGCCAGTGCCGGTGTGGGCCATTTATACGAATGAAACTTTCGTCGTAATTTCGCCGAAGATGAGTCATACAAATGTACCTTTGTACCTTCGAACCTCCTCAGTTAACCTCGATATGTTCCATCTTTATTGATCCAAAACAATCAATTCAAAAATCGCAGAGTGGGTTAGGGTCTGGGTCACCGCGGCGCATAGTTACATTTCTGGGGAGGCGCACGTCAGACTACAGCGCTGGGGTCTGCACTGTCGCCGTAGCTTCTCAGCCAACTTAACGCAGAAGTCTAAACCACCTGTTGGGGATGTCCTGATCAGTATTGTTAGATCAGTATTGGGGCTGATCAAGGCATTTTTGAAATGATCGAATCTGACCTAGTGTCTCCCATCTACATTAACTTTGATAGCGCTACTTATTGGACTTAATACAGTCAAATAGTGCACACGTAATCTAGGAGAATACAAGAAAGAAAAGTCTTTATGAATTTTTAGGGGAGGACATTTAGTTTTAGACTCTGATCGGCAGATACTAAATATTAAAAGATCAGTATCTGATTCATGGGGCTAAAAGACTTGATCTGGACGTCTTTAGTGGATATAACTTCAGATAAACTTTATTTAATGACTGATGATTACATTTTAATAAGTCATTCTGTTCTCTGTCACCCACATATTAACCAGACCTCAGTGAACTGTGAATGCCAGGATGTGTTTACATGAGGTTTATGTGGATATTAGATGTAATGGGTTAGAGGATGTATGTTGATGTGTTTGGGTAGATTTTCAGTGAAGCTTTTATTTTGGTTCACATGTATGTTGGATGTCAATTAACTCGGCTCCTGCTGATTTCTTCTGTCATAAACACAAAAGCTGCTGAATGCTTACAAAATCAACCAAAACATTAAAAAATGTTTTCTTTTTATTATTAACTTGACTCGTTTGTATAAATCCTGTTTGCTCTCCTTGTTGCAGATGATTTCCGTATTTTCTGCGGTGATCTCGGTAATGAGGTCAACGATGACATACTGGCCAGAGCCTTCAGCAGATACCCATCCTTCCTCAAAGCCAAGGTCAGGCTCTTATTCTCTTGAGTTGACTGGTTAACTTCCTGTAATAACCTTAACACAGTATTTATTGGTCAAAATCGACCCAGAGGACAATAGAGAAGTTTGGCCTCGGGTCGTGCCAGACTCTAATCCTGCTACTGAACAGGGTCAAGGCGTAAAAGGTTAGTTTAAAACAAAACAATGAAAGAATCAATAGAGTCCCATGGTTCTGATAATAAAAAAGAAGCCAAATAATGAAAGGAATGTGCTTATTTATTCACTGTACACTTCCTTTTTTAAATATACATCATCTGTCTTTTCATAATATTCAGGCACTAGTCAGAGACATTCAACAATTAGCACAATTCAAGTAAACTTCATATAAGTACACCCATAAAATGTGGGACCCAACAAAACATGTTACAGCAGACAATGGGATTCAGGTAATAGCAGTGGGAATTAGCTTTTTACAAAGATTCAAAATAATAATAAATAATGTCCAGTTCATTTAACATGGTTCACTGCTTAAAAGATTCTGGAAACCTTTCCTGTCACAGAGGTTTAACCAGAACTCAAAGCCCTAGCTTTCAAACTGGTAAATGGACAGAGGACATGCTGAGATGTCCCGTCACACTGGCTAAATCTTTTTTTATTTTTGTCCTCAGGTGGTGAGAGATAAACGGACTGGTAAAACCAAAGGCTACGGCTTCGTCAGCTTCAAAGATCCAAACGACTACGTCCGAGCCATGAGAGAGATGAACGGTCAGTCCCTTATATTTTTGGTTTTATGGTGTTATGTTGGTAAACGGTCATTAATGTTAAAAACTGATTCTGTGGCTTCCTCTCTTTCATTCATCCTTTGTCCTTGGAATCTTTTCGTTCTTAGCCAGGATGTAAATGTGCTCCTTATATCCCTCTGGGTCGTTTATTTTGTGTTTCTCCAGGGAAGTATGTCGGCAGCCGTCCGATCAAACTGAGGAAGAGCATGTGGAAGGACCGCAACATGGAGGTGGTTCGCAAGAAACAGAAAGAGAAGAAGAAACTAGGCCTCAGATAGTGTTGAGACTCGCGGGGTTTACTGTGTGTTTTTACTGTGATCTGACATTGATCAGGTGTTAGGTATGTTTTTGTCCTCAAATAAAAATATAATTTCCCAAGTAGTTGATTTTTTTGCCGTCTTTGTTCTTGTTTATGCATTTTTTTCACCCTTAGCGTTGACGCTCCGTCAAATTCCATCTCCCGTCAGCTCCTTTGCAGCCGTCCGTCCACTAAAGATGACATCATTCACCGACACGCCATCGTAGGAGGAACCAATCAGAGACAGCGGCAGATTCTTCTTCTTTATAAAGCCGCGCATTGATTCTGAAAAAGTACACAAACATCTTAAAACGGCTTTTCCTTACACCCTGGGAATGTATATTTTTAGATTTAGTGCAAAGTCGGTACTGACCTACTCGCCGAAAGTGTCCTAGATAATATTGAGGTATACAATCCTGATGAGAAAAACATGAAAGGTTTCACCATTATTACATCAATATGGATGAGAGAGGTGAAATAAATTATAGAAAAGTCACAAATTCTAATATTAAGCTACACAAATTGGTAACTGGTTTGGAACAAAACTATTACGACAAGCTGCCACACCTTGAGAACAGACACTTGACTCCATCTGGGTGCTGCAGTGACTCCCAGGTGGGATTGGACGGCCTCAGTGGCTCTTGCTAAAAGACTCTCCTCTGTTACTGCTTCTGGGGATCCAAATGCTTCTTGGAACCAGGCCCCACCCATCATCACCTGGGGGACATGGACGTGACCATAAATCAGACAGAAACTGACAGGAAATGTGTGCACTGGATTACAATGTCACTGCACGTTTCTAGTGGACAAATTAGGAATTGCAGTTACTTTTATTGAAATACTGCAGTTTCGACATAAATCATGAGGAAATGTACGCCCTGCTGTTACCATAAGGCCTTATGGACCACATTCTTAAACATGTCTTGGTCTTGGCCTCCTGTTGCCCTACAGGGCCCAGTTTAAGCTCAGCAGAGACCACTCCTCATCCACTCCAGATCTCCAGCTTTCTCCTCTTCTCATCATCCCTACCACCAGTGTCTAGACCCTGAGGTTTCCCCATGCTACGCCCAACCTTACCCTCTACCTTGACGTCACAATTTAGTCCAATCACAAAATACTTACTGATCTCAGGGAAGGAAGTATGTCCTGATTAAAATACTTTTCTTAAAGAGTGTGTGTGTGTGTGTAAAAGAGAGAGAGAGAGCGTACCGTCAGTCTAGCGGTCTGTCCATCTGGTCTGTTGTGCTGAGGGAAGTTAACAGAGTCATAGACCACTCCTAGTACACCCCGATCCTCTGACGATGGAACAAGGTGGCCGAAACCCTGGCAACACACAAACGCTCAACAATTTACGAGTTGCTTATCAGAGCCACAATATTATATTTGACTGTGTCCCTTGAGTCTCTGGGTCAAGGTGTGCCGCTACCGCTTATGCTTCAGCGGCGATTTGCTTGTGAATAGGACAATAATGTGCTTGTACCACAGGTAAGTGAGTGAAATGTGCACACTTATCATTTTTGTTTTTGTGTGTGTTGTAACAAAGTCCTCACCGTTACAGGCAGGGTGACACCGTCATACTCCAGATTTACCACTGCAACGGTTACAGTCGGGATGTCCTGCAGCTGCTGGATAAGAGGTTGACAGGAGGGGGGCAGGACTGAAGAAAGGACTGTGAAGAAGGGAAGGTAAAATCTTTTTTAATCAGTTTTTTCTGTGTTTTAGCTTTGAGCATAGACTGTATAAATATGGACGGGACAGCTCCTCTAAAGTGAAGCCAAAGCAAGTAGAGCTCCCCCTGGTGGCTGGCTGCAGTATAGGTGATGAGCTCCACCCCCTCCATGTTAGTGAATGGGACTTGGGCCGAAACTAAAACACTAAAATACACGTCAAAAAAGTATGGTTTCTGTCATTTTAGATTGTTAATATAATACTGATGCATGTTCAAGTGTCAATTTTTTGGATAAGTTTTGTTTAAGTTATTTAACGCTATAGAAACAGGCATGTGACATAATGGTGACTACCAGTTGCCATGCCAACCGCTCCGTAAAGCTGTCCCATGGGACCGTGAGAGTTGTAAAAGAAAAAAAAAATCATGTGCAGTATATAATCCAACATTTCTTTGTAACTGGTGGACGTAGAGCATAATGTAGTACTAATTAAACAAAAATGCCAGTGAGTCTGGAAGAAGTGTGGGCGGTTCATTGATAAACTAGCATCAGTTTGGCATTCATCTTCTGTAACTGCTTGTCCTGTGAAGGGTCGCGAGGGGGCTGGAGCCTATCCCAGCTGTCATCAGTGTTAACCACCACTCCACTGAGCCACCCATGAAGTATACATGTACATTTAAATACTGGGAACATTTTAACTTTGTCCCTAAACATGCAGCAGCTAGAGAAACTGGGGGGGGGGGGGCCTTCATTCAAGACTTCCAATATTTCAGTAATTAACACTTGCCTTTAGCTGGAACTGCAGAGATGATGTGGTCAGCCGATATGACTCCATCCTCCAAATGGATCTAGGCACACAGTTACACAAATTATTTTGAAAGCTGCTGAATAACATTATGATAACTGAAGTGTCCAGGATGTTTCTGTTTCTACTTAAAAATGCTGACATATCACAGATGTAGAGTTTATTTCAGCTACTTTCTCACTAACTATTGTACCCATTAAACTGTTGTTAGTTTGCCCGTATGAATGCACAGAGAATTTGATAACAATCCATCCAATGGTGTGTCTGAGACAGTTAATTCTTAATTACAACAGTTATAACAACGTTCTGCAGAAAAGAGGGAAGGAAGACGAAGCTAATCCATCTGCATCTTCACTCTATTCATGTTCACATACTCTTATTGCTTCTTCACTAACCTTCCACCCAGACGCCGAAGGATTAATCTGCTTAACGTCTGCGTCTCTGTGAAGCTCCACTTTCCCGCTCTGTTGCAGGTACTCGGTGATGCATTCTGGGAGGGATCCCACTCCGCTCCTCAGGGACCACATCGCCCACGACTCTTTAACGGATCTCTCAGCCAGAGGGCCGGGGGAGATCACAGGAGTCGGATCTGTAGATTTACAAGCACACGACGTGAGTCTAGTCCTGACACGGAGATTACAGACAATGTGAATTAACAGTTTTTCGTTGCACTGATGTCACAGAGACATAGTGATTGGGGTTGTCCTTTTGCCTCTATTCCAATCTCAAATGTCTGTGAAGGTTCTCAGTCATCCAGGTCATGGTATGTCCAAAAATGCTAAAGAAAGTCAAATGGACTTAGAGTAGAGTTTCTTGAAGACAATTCATCCCAGTAGCTTCTTCGGTTTTTAAAGGATTGGTGGAGAGTTGGGGTTTAAAGAGGAACATCATTGGGTGTAGCTCATCACATGACTAGTGTCTGTTCACAACTAAATACTTAGCTGTGGTTGGGAGAGACTGTTTGACCCTGTCCCCTTTTTCAATGAACGGTGCACTAACGACCCATTATCAATTATCGGATGTACCAAACTCAAACTGGGTATATGCCACAACTTATAATAAAGTGTGTGTAGAGGGCGCACGCTTTCAGACAGACATATTTAGTCAAACAGCAAAAACACGGTAAAATGTTCTCCTACACAGAGGTCTGGAACCGGGCTGACAAACCACCGCACATCTGAAACAGAAGTATTAACTTTACAGCAACTGTCGGTGCGTACCTGAGCCCAGCAGCATTCCCAGAATCAAGGAACCTCTGCGCTGCTCCGCGTTGTAGAGAAGAGGAAAACAAGAGCGCACACTTAACTTCCTGCAGTCGCCTGCGAACACGCCACGACACAAGCTGTCCACAGCTATGTCTGCCACCTACACACACAGGAGAAGAAGAAAATACGAGTAAAGAATAGCAAACAACCTGGTATTTACAGTTGCAATCCTGCCTCATTTATTTAAAGCCTAAAACCAACATTCACATGACCAGCTCAGACAAGAAAGAACATATTTTTACTGACTCCTTTGTAGGTGATGGGGATTAAACCCACCGTCAGTTATTTGGAGATGAAAAGAGTGAAACTATAGTTTATGTCAAAGAGTCACAGTTCAACAGAATTTATTGTGAAGCAAATAAGAATTAAATGAAACTAGCAATGATTTAATGACACTGACCATAGTCTTGTATGCACTGGATGTACACCGATCAGGCATAACATTATGACCACCTTCCTAATATTGTGTAGGTCTCCCTTGTGCCTCCTAAACAGTTGTGACTCATCAGATAATGAACAGGGAAGGGGCTTGTGTGCATCATCCCACAGATACTTGATCAGTTTGGGATCTAGTGAATTTGGAGGCCAGGTCAACACCTTGTGCTGTTCTTCATGTTTTTGTTTTTTTAGTTGTTCCTAAAGCATTTTTGTGTGTGTGTCTGTGTCAGGCTGCATCCTGCTGGGGATGGCTGCTGCCATCAAGCAGTGTCATTGCTATGGGGTGGGGGGGGGGCCTGGTCTGGTCTAGGTGGGTGCTACATATCTAAGTAACATCCACATGAATGAATGCCAGGTCCAAACGTTTCCCAGCAGAACACTGTTGACCTCTCCTGTCAGTGGTTTTAATGTTGATGTATTTAGTTAAAGAAATTTCTCCTCACCTCTTTTCCTATTCTCCTAGAAACAAATGAATGGATGGACTCGTCCTCCTCCTTGCCTTTTTTCACCAGTATTTCAGCAGCAAAGTTCAACAGGAGTGGACGAGAAAAGGGCGGGACTGTCTTCAAAAGTCCACTGAAAGAAAGATATGATGTACAGAAAGAAATGGAAACTTATACATCAGTAATTAATGGCATACACATATCATTCTCATAATGTGAGAATTCCCTCAGAGCTTTTGCAAACTGTCCCTTTGTAATAAATCATCAAGAGTCAATAATGTTTATCTTTACCAAAAGATCTGTTTCATTATATGATTACCTGAATTAACCTGTTAAGCCCAGGCCATATTTTAAGAAAATCGCCTAAAAATACATACCCAAAGTAAATGAAGAATTGTGACACAATTACATGGTTCATATGCATTTCCTTCTAGTCTGGGAACATCTGGACCTCAGGGAATGTATTCCCAGTGTCAGAAATGTTGTGTCTGTTACTATAGTTGAGTAAATTGCAATAAATGAAAGGAGAAATGTGAAATTTCTACCCTCGCCTATTTTTTTTCCTATTTGTAAGAGGATAACACTATGCTAACAATAATCCCATGCACACAGGTGCCACTTTTTCAATAACTTTTGATACGCAGTAATCATTGTAGCGCTCTCCCGGACCCGGTACCGGGCTATATGATCTCCTTACGTTCAACCAAAAGCAGAGACAGAATAGCTCTTCACTGTACAGACAGACAATGGCCCAGAGGACTCGCTGCAAAGTTTTAATCATGAATATGTGATTTAGAATTAGGTACTTTTGTCCAATTACACTTGAACCACTGAAAAAAGGTGACAGTGCATAAAAAGAGTCTGCACTCTAAGCCAATAACTATAACAAATATGTTTTGGTAACAAAAGAAAGCGACATTTATTTCCAGCTAACCAAATATAAATTATTCTACTGTACCTTATTCCTGATGGCATCTTGTGGAGCTGTCCATTCACATATAGATATCTGTTCTTGGCTGCAATGTGACTGTAGGTGACGGGCAGAATGTCCTCCCCGAGACCCAGGTCTTCCACCTGTAAAAACATCAAATATTAACATCAAATCCACCAAAAACACCATGATAAAACCCTTTACACCACCCTGACTAAATCTTCACTAGGTGGATAGGACTCACCATATTGAGTGTGTTGCGTCCCACTGCCCCAGCAGGTCGGATACTCCTGGGTCCATGTTCAAACACTGCTCCATCTGACCTCCTGGTGGACCACAGCCAGCCTCCAAAACGACTGCTGGACTCCAGAACAATTATCTGTTTGGATTGATTTAATAATTGAAAAAACACGCAGACAGCTGGTCCGTAAATAAAAGATAAGCCCATGAAGAAAAGCCAAAATAAAATTTACAGAATGTTAGACAAATTAAACTAAACTTTACAACAGAAATACCTTTTAAAATGTTTTAATATTCTGTACGTATGCCTAGTTGTAAAAACTTTGTGTGAAAATGTTCCCACTGTGGGATAAATAAAGGATCTTATCGTAGTTTATTTTTGTTGTGTGATGCCATCCTCTTCCTGTTACTATGGCGTTTTAAACTTTTCCCTCTCCACTAGAGTGCAGCACTCAGCTTCTCTAGTTTTTTAAATGAAAGAGATTAGAGAAATGAAAGCATTTCAATGTCTATTGACATCTAATCTTCCCTGTTTTGTTGTGTAATTGCTGAGTCAAGCATAAACCTGAGTAAACTCTGCGCAGGCTACCATTTTTGTGAAATTAAAAGTTCACATTTGAACGACATTTATATTGAGCTCATTGCCACCGTCCCCTTAGTGCTGGCTCTGATGGTCTCCAGCTGGGTCTCAGTCTCTGGGTTTTGTAAAGCATCTTGCGACAATTTGTCTTGTTATTAACGCTATATAAATACAACTGAATTAAGTTTTTGGCTGGTCCTCACTTCTTTACAAGGCCGTTTCGGCTAAGACTTGGTTTTAGAGTAAAGGTTACAATTAGGTTATAGTTAGGATTAGGGTAAGGGTCTAGGGAATACATTATGTCAATGGATGTCCTCACAGAGATAGCAATACAATACAAACATATGTGTGTGTATGTGTGTGTGTGTGTGTGTGTGTTACCTTAGTAACCTGGGGGCTCTTGCACAGGTAGTAAGATGCAGCCAGACCCCCGATACCTCCACCGAGGACTGCAATCGTTTTCATTGGCTAATCAAATCCGACAACAACAAACACTGAATCAGTACATTAAGAGTTGAACACGTAGCAGATGTGCTGTGGCAGGGTGTGTCTGCTAAATAAAGCCTGTTGATAATGATACGGGGAAAACAGTTAGTTTATCAGTCTCCTCCTGTCAGCCAGCAAGTCGTCTACCCAACCGTCCGTCTTTACGGCTTTGCTCTGTATTATTATGCGTAAAACACAAAATAAGGACATATTATACGTGTCGAATGTGTTTAACCTGAGGTCCTCACCCGGACCTGGGACGTCCTCTCCTGATGCCACATTAATCTCTATTGGACTGTACGTCACAAACACACACTACCTGAACTTCCACATTCTTATACAGAGACATTTCCTCACTATTGTTTTAAAAGGAAACGTCTCTCTTTTCTGTCTGTACCCGGCTGGCCTTAGGCAGATGGGGTTCCTCCATATGAGCTGGGTTCTGCTCAAGGTTTCTGCCCATTAAAAGGCAGATTTTCCTTGCCACCGTCGCCTTCAGGCTTTCTCTGGGGGTTTCAGGCCAGATATGGTAAAGCATCTTGAGGCTATTTGTATTGTTATTGACGCTATATACTTCAAATTTAATTGAATTTACAGTTGTACCTGTGAGTAGAAGTATTCATTCACTGTACAGACAGCTTTTGTACTTATTAATATATCAGTAACAGTGTTCACTGTGTAGTTAAAAGTTCAACTTGTATATTTTCTGTTTGATATGTAATGTGTTGTAATGTGTCGTAGTGTAGTAGATAGAGTACTGCAGCAGTTGTTACAGTTACAGTAAATTACTGAGTGTGTCTTGTCATCATATATGTAGTATAGTGAAACTATTTAACACTTCTTTTTTTTTTTTAACATATTGTGGAAGTGACAATAAACCACTTCTTCAATCATACAATTAACCAGAGTTCACCAGTCGACCTGAAAACGTGCTAGCCTGCAATGCTACACAAGCAATGCTACACAATGTCGCGGTCCACGAACAGTTCAGGTGTGCGTAAAAAGGTCAAAGGGCAGAGTTACAGGTGAGACTACAACTTCTTAGGACGCAGACGCTGTAGTCTCTGACAGGAGGACACAGGCAGCAGCTTCTCAGCAGCAAGCAGACTTCTACACACCAAACTACAGTTAAGCTATATAACTCCATGCGCGCGCTGATACGTGAACCGACAGCCTCATAGTTTTAATTCATATTTACCTTTAAATATGGCGCAGCAAGGCTTCATAAGAATGTGTGTTCCGTCCGTCTGCCCGTTTGGCGTCTTATATGATTTTTCCTTTTCGTAATGCGTATCCTTCTTCTTCGTTGGTTTATTTCTAATGGCGGTTGGGAAGCTTAAAGGCGCATTACCGCCACCAACAGGAAGATGGGTGTAGGTGTGGAGCAGCGTCAGATTAAACAGAAAAGAAAAAAACCCGAAACAAGTCTACAAGATTTCATCTAAATTTGACTTTTTATATATATATATATATAAAATTATAATGTAAATCCGTGCTCTGTCTGTTGACTTATTATTCAAGAGGCCGGATAATAAAAAAATAACAAAATCTTCCTCAATTTCTGTTGCCGTGTACACCCTTTCCTGTTGGGTGGTTGCCTATTTTGTATAACATGTAATAAAGCCCCGTATGACTGATTCTGCCTAAAGTGTGATGATGTTTTTTTCTTTTGGTTGCCTATCACCAGTCATAACAAACAATAAACTGTGCCAAGCCACCTTTTCCTTTCATTATGGCGTACTATGGCGCACCCGCTGTGTTCGAGTGTGGAGGAAGAGCTTAAACAGAAAAACAAACAAACAAAATTGAAATATGTCTTATTTGAGAGGATAGAAAAAAATATCACAATGCTTAATCTTTCTCAATGACTGAAAGAGATGACTTCTGTACTTGGTACACGATCAGCTGTTTCTGAAGTGTGCACACTGCAACACTTTAGTGTTGGATGTATTTTATATGATGCGTAATAAAGACCCGTATGAATGATTCTCAGAAGTGTGACGATGGTTGGTTCTTTCCTGTTCCAGGTAGCTCTCCTCCCAACCTAAACTGTTTTTATATTATAGTGTACATTACATACAATCAATACTGCATAGATGTCTTGACTTAGCTTCATTTTTACTTGTAGGAACTTGAAGTTCTCTGTTCTCATGCCTCATGAGCTAAAACTCGACAGATCAGCAGTTACCAGAATTGTAAAACGCTATTATTGCTGCACAAGGAGGTCACACCAGACACTGAAAGCAAGGGTTGACACACTTTTGCACCACACAGATATGTACAACTGAATGTTAAATGTTCTTGAATGACAAAATCCACACTTGAACCATGTGTAAATTAATGCAAGATTAAACCATGAATGCCCATAGATGACAAAGAAAGTGTCTCTTGGGGTAGTGTGGGAACTTTTCCAGCAAACATACTGTTTTTTTTTGTTTGTTTGTTTTTTTTTGTTTTTTTTGCTCCCACTTACACTGATTGATTATTGGGGGTCTAGTAAGCCCCAGTGGAAGGAGATATTCACCAATCAGGCATAACATTATGACCACCTTCCTAATATTGTGTAGGTCTCCCTTGTGCCTCCAAAACAGTTGTGACTCGTCAGAGAATGGACATGGGTTGTCCAATGTTGTTAGTGGGGGTCTTTGTGTCCTATGGGCTGAGGAGAGGGGACTCTGTGGATCATCCCACAGATACATCAAGGAGTGTCACTGCTATGGGTGGGGGTGCCTGGTCTGATCTAGGTGGGTGCTACATGTTTAAGTAACATCCACACGAATGAATGCCAGTTCCAAAAGTTTCATAATGTTGTGCCTGATCAGTGTATGGTGTGTGTTTCAGTTTGACTCAGAGCAGCAGCCTGTTCTTTTTGTCCTACTTTGTAGTGAATTTTTTGGACTGTACTATCTTGTCTCCCACGACACGACTCACTGTCTTGATACTGGAAGCCGGTCACAGTGTGGGGAGTTACAGCAATCTGTTAGAAGTACTGACTAATAGCCAACAGTGTATCATTGTAATAAACAGAAGACTTGTCCTGGGGCTTGTTAGTGTTTATTTCAATAAACTCTTCTGAACTCAGCGTTTTTTTGCGTATTGCTGAGAGTCAGCAAACAAGAATATTATTGCTTGAGCCCTCAAACGTGACCATTGTTCAGGTTTCAACTGGACAGAGTTGGGTCAAAGTGTGCTGCCCTGGTGGTTTTTTATTGTGTCGTTAACGGTCTGCAGGTCCATGCGTTGCTACAGAAGATGCTTGCTCAAAATATTTTTGCTTGCAGCAGCGTTTTATGTTTTTTATCACACCAGGGCAGAGTTATTGCTGTCGATTTGCTGCAGAAGTCTAGTAAGCTGTCACATGCAAAGCTAACAAATTCCTGTATCTGACCCCCAGTGGCCAGGTTGTTGACTGTGTCTCTGTGTGATAAAATGGATTATTGTGTTTCCTCATAACTGTAAGGTTTCACTGTCTTCTCTCTGGTGCTTTAACTCCTCTCCTCAGACCAACTGCACAAATTACCCACATACTCCCAGAAACGCGTATTAAATCATTAACTATTAACCATTAACCATTTTCTCAGTGTTGCTTTGCTACCGTGTTATTGATTGTGAATTTCAATATTACTGCTATTAGTAAACCATTAGTATTGGTCACCTTTACCATAAGGAGAATAACTGAGACTGACTACACTCCTGGGTGGTGCCCTGTGTAATATCTGCACACTTTCTTGCACAAAAGTTTCACAATTTTCCTGTTAATTTAGAGTTAATAATATTTGCTACTGCCATTAAGAAAATAAAACCCTCCGTAAATACATGACGATGCATTAAAGCTATTTTAAATTAAATATTTATATGCAGTTTTAATTCTTTTGTGGCATCCACTAAGCTCCTATACAGCCACAAATCACATGAAGCAGCAGGTTACTCATCGCCTACAATCATGTGAGTGACATCCTTACTCAGTAACAAACTGCAGTTAAGCCATAATCAACCATAATACAGAACCATAGTAGATGTGCTTTGGTCAAAGTCTTAGGAGTACCAGCATTAGAGTGCGGTACAACGGAAAAGAAACCCATTAACGCTGTTTTGGAGTGTTTCAGCCACACGTTTCTTTTCTATGGCTGGGACACTGCAGCCGTCATGGAAGCTCTTCACAGTGATTTTGCTTCTGGTGGGACTTCTAGGAGGAGAACCACAGGATGCAGCCCAGCGGCAAAGCAAGAGCAGCGATGAACAGTGAGTTGGGGTTTGAAGGGATCGGAGATCCTCATGACGGGCTCTACATTTACTCTGCTCACATGTTGTTCTGTTAACTTTGCAGGCCTCGTATGCTGTCAGAGGGTGGTCACCTTGTCTTCACGACTGGTGAGAATAAAGATATCCGCTTCCAGCCCGCAGCGTCAGGCAAGGTTAAAGTGGGTGATGAGGACCTCACACAACTTCTGAGTCAGGTAAGCTTAGATTTTTTCTGTTGCTGTTACACTGACACATTTAGTGTGAAGGAATAAACAGTTATTTGTAAGATCAAGCTCAAGCCAGTTGCTCATACAGTGGACATTTCAGTGACACTCCTTAAATGCCTTGGCTGCATGTTTTGGCTCATTGTCATGCTGGAAGACCTATCCACAACCCATCTTCAGTATACTGGCTGAGGGAAGGAGGTTGTCATCCAAGATTTTACGGTACACGGCCCTGTTCATTGTCCACTCAATACCCTTAGCAGAGAAACAGCTCCAAAGCATAATGTTTTTCTATTCTTGGGGTCATAGTCAGCGTTTCTCTTTCTCCAAAGAATTTTGGTAGTCATCTGACCACATCGCCTTCTACTGGTCTTTCTCTAAATCATTCAGATGTTCATTAGCGAACTTGTCTGTATCTAGGGGGACCTTTCGGGCGCTGCAGGATTTCAGTCCATTTCGGTGCAGCGTGTTACTTATGGTTTTGTTGGTGACCGGGGTCCCAGCTGCCTTGAGATCATTAACAAGCTTCTCCTGTGAGGTTCTAGTCTGATCCCTCACCTTTCTCACGATCATCCTTACCCTACATGGTGAGATCTTGTATGGAGCTCAAGATGATGTGCATTTTGTATTTCTTCCATTTTCAAATAATCTCACCAACAGCTGTCTTCTTGCTGACACTCTTGTAGCCCATTCCAGCCTTGTGCAGGTCAACAATCTTGTCCCTGATGTCCTTGGGCAGCTCTTTGGTTTTGCCAATGGTGGTGGAGAGGTTGGAAAGGAAGACACTGATTCTGTAGACAGCTTTCTTTTACGCATAACTAGTTGAGATTAGGAGCATTTTCTAAAAGTGACAGGACAAATTTGTGTGCCTCAGAGGCACATGACCAGTCTGTGGTACCCAGAATTCTTGATGGTTGGTAGGGTATCAAATACTTATTTCAATCAATCAAATGTAAATCCTTTTATAACCTGTATAATGTGTCTTTTTCAGGATTGTTTATTGATTATATCTCTCTCGGTCAAAACCATAAAACAATATCATAAAAAGTGGGCAAGCTTAAAAAACGTGTATCAAATAATGATTCCCCCCACTTTGTGCGTATAAGTGGCAATACAATTGATTTTATTGTATAGTATTGACTAATTTGGATGTGACAAAATATTTGTATTCATAAGATTGAAAAAGTAATCATGCTAGGTTTTATAGATAGTGTTAATCTTGATTGTTTCAAAGTTTATTGTGCAACAAAACACCTAGAACAACACATATACAAGCAAGCAATAAAATGCTACTGGCTTATGTATGGCACCCATATAAAACTATGAATATTTAACAAGTTAGGAAGCAGACACAGCAAGAACAAAGATTAGGGGTCAGGTTCACTGAGGTCATTCCTACTTCCCCGTTGATATGGAGAAGAGATAAACGAACAATAGTGCATTTGAATTGTCAGTATGTGTAGCACAACTCCACATTGGTTTATCAGATTTGTAAACTTTTTCGAGTCCACCCTGGTCAAATAACTTCAAAAAACTTAGGCTTGTTTCAGGCTAATGATTAAAATGTACAAGAAAAGGAAAATGTGCATAAGGAAATACTTTAATACGGTTAATACTTGAGCAGTGTTGGGACTATGGGAATTCCAAAGATCAATTTGTTCATTGTGTAGTGCAAAAGTAAACTGTTCATTTTTTTGTTGCACACAAACAACAAATGCAAAACAGGGACAAAACAATAAGTACCTGTCATCTGCAAAACATAGGAGGTTAATGTACTGTGTGGTGCGCTGTGTCACGTGAGTGCATATTAAGTCTTTAAAAAAATGAATGAAAGAGAGTCAAATAAGAAAGAAAGAACGCTGGTAATTTGAGATGTGGTAATAGTTTATTAATCGTATAATAATATTTGACATATATCTCATAATATGAAATAAATATTGTATTAGTGTAACAACATTTTTGGATTATATGAGGTAATGGATAATTTGTGAAGTAGAAGCCTTGGGCAGAACCCAGGTTTTTCACAGAGGCATATTAGCATGCATACACTGTAAACACAATATTCACAAGATTATATAACATGTAGGGAAGCTACTATATATAGAGAATTCCAAATATAAGAATTATAACAAATATCAACATGCTAAATGACACAAAATAATACTTTGTGGTGTAGTCCCGAATAATCAGCCATTCTGGTGAGGCCCCTGAAAGCTTCCCCGTAGTGGGATAAATACAAATGTGAACATGCAAATTACCCGTTTAAACTATATAACTAAGGTATTAAATAAGGTATTTCTTAAATCGAATAAACAGTTTTGTTGACATTGGGAAGTAAACCGTCCAAATTCAGTGCAACACAAATGGTGCAATAATGGTGCAATGTTAAAACATAACGTCTCCATTAAGTTGTGTCAACGTATTTCCTCTCTTTAACTACAATTACCACGAAAAGTTTTTAAATTTGAGCTCAATTTAACACGTTTTCAAAACTTGTGAGTTTTGTCTGCGTAGTCAATGTTCATTTAAAGCGATGGGGGAGGGGTGGTGGAGAAAAAATACCGGGAAATTTTCGCATTTTTGAATTAGACAAAAAAATTACTATTAATAGTTGGTAAATTTAAAACAAGGCTCTACAGAAGAGGAAAATATATCACGGTATTACAGCGTCAGCAAAAATATCGGTACTTTGAGTGAAAATAGCTGAGGACTATTTCCAGCGGCGGATGGATGCACCGGACTACAAATTGAATCTCAGAAACCGTTGAAGCGGACTCAGTGCACCTGCCAAGCGGATTAACACCAAGCTGGGGTCGTAGAAGAAACAGGTCAACGAGGAGGTGAGTTAAGCTAGCAGTGAGAGTTAGCTAGCGGTGAGAGTTAGCTAGCGGTTAAAGTTAGCTAGTTAGCTACGCAGTCAAGGCTATAGAGCGTCACGTGACTTTTTTTGTTGACACTGCCATGTTGGCAGGAAACTCCCGAGGAGAAATGAATGCCGCTGATAATATTGGCTGATTTCAGGCCGTCAGAGTTTACTGCGCACTTTAAACAGATAGAAATTGACCAGTACTCACTCTAGTCTTGATATGAGATGAAGGACACAAATCAGAACAGGAGGACAGCGGCCCTACTTGATCGTCCGTGCTTCTTTTTTTAGAGATCATAAAGTCATCTGGTCGGTTTTTTAGTTTAGACTTTTCTCTCTCCAAAGCTGTATCGTAACAAACTATATAGCATGTTATTAGATTTACACATGGTGTAAAATAGGACTAAATCTGTCTTTGTTTTAGGTTCATGGTGATACCCTGGATGTCCTCAGGAAGGGAATATGTGTTGGACTTCTGATTGGACATGAATGTGTTCTTCATGATGCTTTGCCTCTAGAAATCTTCAGTGTGGACATGGTCGTAGAGGAGACTGTTGTTAGTGATGGCCGTCTGACACCCGAGGCTCCGACACATGCGCCGTAGCTCATGAAGCAATTGTATCGAACCACTGTGCCGAGGCGTGGTTCGGTCACGTGACTAGTGACGTTTGAAGCACTTGAGTGACGTTCGAAGCAGTTCAAGTGCTTCGAATGCTTCAGCGGCAAACGAATCACTGAGGGCTTCGGTTTGTCATGTGAATCACCTGGTGGGATCGAGCGTGTTCAGGGATATCTCGGATATCCTATCCTTATTTAGTGATGCTCATTTGAATGTTTCTTTGCATAATAGGTTGGTTTGTTGCTGTAGTTGGAGTTAGTTGCGTATATTGTGGAGATAGATCGTAAGATTCCGAGAGAAATAGATGAATTACATGATAACACTAGATTGATAGATAGACATAGTTACATAGATAGTCATAAATAGCGTTATATATAGATAAGACAGAGAGAGAGAGATACAGATAAGATACAGATATATAGTCAGAAGTATGTGTATAGTTTTGGTTGGGACAAATCACGTGTTTTGTGACGTATGAACCATTTCACTGCTTCATTCAGAAACCCTGTCACTGGTTTGGTTGTCTCGGCTCTTTGGGAGAGATGAGATGAACAAATAATGAGTCAAGAGAGATTTGGTTTGACACTGTTGCATTCAGTACAACTATTCTCTAACACTACTAAACCCATGACACCAAGAGCAAAAGAAAATAGTTGATGTAAGCGCTGAAACATAAACATTAGTGCAAATTAGCGAAGGTTCATAGAGTGTAGTAGTGACGTAATCAAAATGGTCCAACGACAACAGAGCAGCACTAATAGGGTTAGTGGTACACTGTGAAATCACTGCCCTTTCGTTAACGAAGCAAGGGTTCGATTCCCATTTTTTCATTTTTTTATTTTTTTTATAGACATATAGTCATAAGTGCGTGTATAGTTTTGGTTCGGACAAATCACGTGTTGTGTGACGTATGAACCATTTCACTGCTTCATTCAGAAACCCTGTCACTGGTTTGGTTGTCTCGGCTCTTCGGGAGAGATGAGTCTTCGAAGCAAATAATGACTGAGTCAAGAGAGATTTGATTTGACAGTGTTGCATTCAGTACAAATATTCTCTAACACTACTAAACCATGATACCAAGAGCAAATGAAAATAGCTGACGTAAGCGCTGAAACATAAACATTAGTGTAAGTTAGCAAAGGTTCATAGAGTGTAGTAGTGACGTAATCAAAATGGTCCACTGACAATGGCGCTTCACTGATGAGGTTCGTGGTACACTGTGAAAACACCGGTCTTTCGTTAGCAAAACAAGGGTTTGATTCCCATTTGTTCTTTATTATTTATTTTATTGTTATATATATATAATTTTATTATAATAAACTTTAAACCACATATCCATGTAATGTAGTCGAATAGGAATGTGCATGGCAAATCAAGTACCATACAAGCATGAACCAGTATGACACGTCTCCATTGCACTACATTTTATTGTCCACTAGATGTCCTAATAGAGCACTGTGTCATTGAAGCTTCGAGTAATGAACCTTTTTTTGAACCACGTGTCGAGGCTTCAACAAAGCCTCGACTGGCCATCACTAACTGTTGTTCTTCAAAACCTCAAATGTACCCACTGGGTTTAAAGTGTTAAGGGTCACCATTTACTGCTTTAATCTGGAATACATTCATAATATGAATTCTCCTTCCAGTTCCTGCAGAGGGTCATCATGAAGATAAAATCCAGTGTTCAGCAAGGACACATGGACTTAGGGACAAACTGTTGAGATGGTGTTTACAGGCTTGTGACTGTCCACCTCTGACATGGTTACTCTGTTGTATATGTGTGTTGCATGTTGCTTCCCCTGAAAAATAATGTAGGACCAAATGTTATCAAAGCTGAATACAGACTGTTTTTAACTGACTTGTTTCAGTGTATTTTAAAATAAATGTTAACAATTTTGAACAAACAAGTTGTGGGTTGTATGTATCTGAAGTTTAGATCAACTTAAAACCTTGACATTGGTGATCAAGGTGAGAAATCTAAGTAGAAACTATTTAGAAACATGTTCTCAACTTAAAATAATTGATAGAAATGTAGTGAAAATTAGCTTAACTTGGAAATGTGAGTTAATTTGACAAGATAAAATAATTTTTCTTAAATGGATAACGTAACCTACTAAGTTTTAACTCGGTATCAAGTTGAAACAAGAAATGATCATTAGCTATAACTTAGCTTTTTGAGTTCAAACAGGTTTTCTTTGTGTTTTTAAGGCGGCAGGTGAACGTTTTACCATCTAGAAATAAATTACAGTATAGTATGATGTCTTCCATGCAGTAACTAGCTTTCTGTTTTAAAATGTTTTCTTTTTTTCTTACATTTGAATGTTAAAATGACTGTACAGTATATGGACTGTTTCAGATTAAATCCAACAAAGATGACATCGATTACATTAAGTCTCACGGAGGAGGCATTCCCTCTGATGTCACCAACAAGCTAAACCAGCTTGACACCAAGGTAGGACAAATCTGGTTCCTGTCTGATGGAAATATTAGATGTAAAGTCAATTATTTTAATTTGTAATTTAATTTAAAACGACTCGGTTAAATTAAAAGGTATAAATCACATTTTAACAATAACATTGATGTACCTGAAGGTTCCCAGTCATCTGGCTCATGGTATATATCTAAAGCAAAGTTAAAACAAAGGCATTTGGACACATTGGAGTTTTCTTGGAGCCTTTTTATCCCATCCCCTTGGCTTAGGTTAGGTTTTTAACATCTCACTTTAAACACCCAGGCTAATCTGAAAAGCGCCCTCTTGTTGCCAGTGAGTAATGGGTCGCTACCAGACCCTAGTCATGTGAGTTTCAGGTGGGCAACAGCCACAGATGTTCCAAACAAAAACCTAAAACCCACACCAGTCACTTGACGCCACTTAGATGTGTTGGAAAATGTCTTCAAGAGAACTCAAACAAGTCCAGTTGCCTTTGCTTTGGCTTTGTTTCAGATAATAACGGCGGTATTGTGAGTTATTTGTGATACAACGCAAGACCAATCCTTAACATTAGAAATCCTGAGTACAGTAGAAGTATCATAAAACATATCTGACATTCATATTTTCCAGGTGACGGCACTCGAGAGCAAAGTATCTGCTTTGGAGACGGTAAGACGTGAAACAGCTGTTTGTTGTCGTAGCTCAAACTGAAGGCTGTAGCATATATGTGCTGATTCTCTCCTCTTTTCCTCCTCCAGACAGTCCAGACTGCGGCTTGCCACAGTAATCCCTGTCACAATGGAGGAACATGTCTCAACCTTCTGAACTCATATTACTGTGTGTGTCCCAGCACCTGGACTGTGAGTATAGCACTGTTTGTATTGGGCGTAGTTACTACAGATTATTACACCAAATATTTATTGAATCCACTTGTTAGAATTTGTCCAGAGCTCCAGGAACCAAATAATATTGCTGTGCAAATTCAGAAGCAGAAGTGAGATTGAGATAGGAGATGAGACAGCCAGGATGTGGTGAAAATGGGGAAGAGGAGGTTTGCATAATGTACAGTAGACTTAAATGATATGTACTAGGCAGGAATGTGGGAAAATATTAGCAGCAGTTAAAATATTTTGACAAAGAAGTAAGCAAGGAACCAAAAATGTATGTGGCAATACCAGCATTAACTTTGCAATTAGAGCTACAGTAGCTCATCTGTTGGATGAGACCACACGGGCCTGTCCAACAGCTAACACAAGATAATCAGTGTTTAATCAGTGTTATGCTGTACATAAAAATACTGAAACACAAAATACAAATCTGTAACTAAGAGCACAAGAAAAAAAAAAGACAGTGAATGTGTATCTTAGCGTATTCTGAACCAGATGTGTGTGTTTCTCCCATTTTGTTTTGTCTTGCATTGTATATATGTGTGTGTGTGTATTTGCACTGGTGTCAGGGCGCTAACTGTGCAACAGACGTGAACGAATGTCAGGTGCTTGCGGGCAACGTGCAGGGTTGTCAAAACGGAGCAACCTGCGTCAACACCCCCGGATCTTTCACGTAAGTTTTAAGCAGCTCGCTTCTCACTCACTGCTCACTCTTGTGTGTTTTTTTTTGGAAAAGGCTAAAAATGTTTAGGTGTTCGGTTTAGCTGTGTCTACACATTATCTTGTTTCAGTTTTTACCAAAGAGATTGATTAACCTATTGTTCTTACTCATCTCCCACAAGATAAAGCTAAAAACATGACTACAACAAGGAATAACCGTTTTTCTTAGCGCTTCTCTTGGCTCTTTCCTTATTCTTGGCAATGTCTTGTTTCATCCAGTGTAGTTCTTGTCTTATCTGAGTTATTTTTTTTAAAACTTTTTTCTGCGTAATTTTTATTTGTGGTGTCAGAAATTTATGTTCCCAAACTGACTGATAGTTGATTCCCTTCACATTGACTAAAGCTGTAGTCAGAAAAACATCCCCAGAGCATGAATATGAACCTGATTCACTACGGTTATTTTGCTCATGTGCTGTGTGGTTTTTGCAGCCAGCATACTTTTTAACATACGTTTTAGGCAATTGCCTCATTGGATGATGACACATTCTTAAAAACTTCCCACTCCCGTGTATGGGTGATTCCTAGGACTGAACTCTTGACAGAGATCTCGATTGGTTTTCCTGAGCCACTCTTCCGGTTTTGATAGTCTGATTATGTGTTCTGATTGCCTTCATCTCCCACATAGCTCCATCGATTCTTTCAGCATTTCGTCATTCTAGCATGTGATAGAGGACCCCAGCACCCGACTTTCTTTTTGAATATACACCTGTTAGTATAATATTGTGTCCCCCTTTTTGTCACCAAAGCAGCTCTGACCTGTCCATGCTCACCTGTCTGGGGCATGCATTTCCAGCAACGGTCAATGGTTAGCGTGGACACCCTGGTTCTACCCTGACCCCATATGCAACAAACTGCAATACACACTGCGTGTCCTGACAGCTATCAGAACCAGCATCAAGCTTTTCTGAGTTTGAGCTACAGTAGCTCGTCTGTCTTTGCTCCCCACGTGCATTAATGAACCTTGACCATGTTGCTGATTCACTGCTTTTTCTCCCTTGGATCACTTTTTATAGGTATAAGCCTCTTAAAATACTCCTTAATACTCCTTAAAAGCTGCAGTTTTGGAGATACGCTGACCCAATCGTCTAGCCATCACAATTTGACTCTTGGTCAGAGTTGGAAACCAAAACTTTCCACATGCACAATGTTCACTTGCCACCTAATACTGTATATCCCACCCTCTGACACGTTATTACTTATTGGACTGACCAGTGATTAGTATAGGTGTGTAATGTGCTCATTCTGAAGTTACTTCCTACTTTCAACCCCAGGTATAGCTTTTACGAACGCTGAGGGCAGTGCAGTAAGTGCGACACCTAGAGGACACTTGTGTTATTTTTCCTGACGTCTGACGTCTGTCTGTTTGCAGTTGCACCTGTTCTCCTGAATGGTCTGGGACTCTCTGTACGGTGCGTTACGATGACTGCAGGAATGCAGGACAGGACCTGTGTGTACATGGTTTATGTATTGATGCAGACCGGGTTACAGCTGGACAGGTAACTTGTCACCTGCCCTCAGTGCCTGCTCAGAACACCTGTGCATGGACAAATAATTTCAGCTGCAAAAACACACAAGTTTTAATTATAGAGAGGATGTGTTTGCCTCATGTTGAGTTTTCGCTCTGTGACTATTTTCCAACAGCCAAAATACCAGTGCATTTGTGAGAGCGGCTGGGAGGCTTCAGATGGGAACCCAGCATGTGTGACCGATGTTAATGAGTGTAACCAACCGAACAAACCTTGTTCAACCAACCCCCCTGTTACCTGCCACAACACCCAGGGTTCCTTCTACTGTGGATCTTGTCCTGCAGGTAAGATGTGATAGAACATAACTCGCACTTGGTTTGTTTCGTTTTTGTGATACTGATACAAGAAAGCCAGGTCTCATCACTCTGCAGAATGATCAGAGTTTTTGAACTTTAATATTTTACAGTGAGAACGCTGTAGTACACATACTGTATAGAAATAGAGGAAGTGGAGATTCTTTCTAAAGATGACTTCTTCTGTTATTTCTCAGGTTGGCAGGGCAATGGCTACAGCTGTCAGGATGTGGATGAATGTTTGACCAACAATGGTGGCTGCTCCACCACTCCAGTGGTGCAGTGTCTGAATACCATGGGTTCCTTCCACTGTGGATCATGTCCTCCAGGTATGAGGGTAGGGGGGCGACAGTTAAAAATATAGCTACAGTTCCATGCCTTCTGCATGATTTCTTTTTATTGAGTTTTTCAGTGTAACACAAAACAAAACATAAACATATAAATATACACACAGAACAAGTACATCAGACAGGGTCATGTACAGTGAAACACAATGGCAGGCTTTGTTCAAATCAAAGGGCTGACAGAAATCAGGCTGACGGATCGGGTCTAGGGGCTTTTAGGCAACCATAGTTCTCCATTTAAGTCCAGAGTAACACAAAATACCTCCGTGCAGACCACAAGGTCACCGGGGAAAAAAACCCCTAACAAACATAATAAATGAACATGAAATAAATGTATATTTATACAAAGAAAGGAGCTCATTACCCAGAATGAAATTTCAGTGTCCAAGTGCAGAAAAATAAAATAAAAAATACTAATCTTCCCACACAGAATATACATTCAGTGGTAAGTCCCTCCATTTCTCCCAATGTTGGTCACCTTTTTGAGTATTGTATCTCAGGGAAAATGTTAACCTTTCCATGTTGTGAATCTCTTCAACCATTCCTATCCAGTCTGTCTTGTTTATTTATTTCAATCTAAATATATAACACTGAAACTGAGATCAGGCTGCAAATTGATTATTGACTCAATTGCTGGTACAGCGTCTTCCCAATAAGATGAAATTATGGGTCATTCCCAGAATATGTGAAAGTGGCCAGCTGACGCATTACCACACCCTCTCTAACAACGTCCTTGAGCTGGGTTATTGGTCTGTAAACTTTTGATTCTGGGAGTTATAAAGAATCTTAGAATGTTTTTCCTGGTGAATTCCCTCCACAGATCTGAGCTAGAGCTAGTGGACAACGTCCTACAAATTCTTAGCCAATCATCATCAGTTAACAATGACAGTGTACCCTGGTAAAAAGTGTTGCAAAAGGCTAAACCTTGCTGACTCCAAATCCTCGTTAGTTGTCCAGACTTCTGATTTCACAGACTCTTGTATTTGTTGCAGGTTACGAGGGCGATGGGAGAACATGCACACAAATCAATATCTGCGCTTCCAACAATGGAGGCTGTCATCCATTAGCTACTTGCTCCTCCAGCGCAGGTAAAACTAACATATGCTGATGATATTATTGCTTAATAAGTTTTGTCTTTACCAAGTGCATAAGGAATATTGTTTCCAGTTAAACTGACTGAAGATATTGATGGTTTCTTTTGTCTTTCATAATCAATAACAAAAATCTGATAAACTTAGATGTTTTGCACCTGAATAGTACTGAAATAAAAGTATTATGTAACAAAATAAAAAACTTTTACATTAAGTTGACATAATATGCGACATGAGACATGACCATGTAATTTATTTATTTATTTTTTTCCTGCTTACCTCCCACTTCAACCAGGCTCAAGCCTCCCTGTATGCACCTGCCCAGAAGGCTACATAGGCAATGGTTATGGACCAAATGGATGTACCCAAGTCAGCAACATCTGTGAGACCAACAACCCCTGTGTCAATGGACAGTGTGTGGTCAGTGACTCTTATTCTGAATCAGTCCCAAGATTGCGTGCCGTCCTCCTACCAGGACAACTCGCTAGAGCACCAATTATGGATTAATGCGTTATTTAAACATCGTTGAGACATTAACTACCGTATTTTCCGGACTATAAGTCGCTCCGGAGTATAAGTCGCACCAGCTAAAAAATGCATAATGAAGAAGAAAAAAACATATATAAGTCGCACTGGACTATAAGTCGCATTTTTGGGGGAAATTTATTTGATAAAATCGGAGACCAAGAACACATTTCATCTTGAAAGGCAAGTTATAGTACTAACAATAGAACAACGGGCTGAATAGGTGTCTGGTATGTTAACAGCTATTCAGATAACTATAGCATAAACAACATAACATAACAAGTTTACCAAACTCTCGATCTCACTCCAAATCACTAAATCCATTGAATTCTTCATCCTCTGTGTCACTTCTAAGCAACTCTGCGAACTTCGGAGGAAGACGGCACACCGCCGCTATTACGCAGGAGTGAAAGGAGTAGCAGATACTGGCACACAAGCCTAGAGTGCCCTCTCGCGGCTGTCAGTGTGAAAATAACGAACACGTGAAATTATATATTTTAATATATAAGTCGCACCTGAGTACAAGTCGCAGGGCCAGCCAAACCATGAAAAAAAGTGTGACTTATAGTCCGAAAAATACGGTATATAAATGTGAGCTGTTTGTGGATGCATAGCTCTATCCCAAAGACTGTATATAATAGACAAACCTTCCATCTTGAATTGTTTTTTAAGTTCAGTGTGGTGGTATTTGTGCCCCTGGCGAAGCTAAAAACAATAAAACAAGAAAGAGCATGAGCACGAACGGACTTGCGACGTGCTACAGCCTTAATAATGTACAATATGATTAAATCCATTCTCGCTGCTTACAAAACGAAACGGGCTGAATACACCCTTTTTAACCAGTTTCAGCTTGGTTGACATTGCTGTGCTCACACCAGCCAAAACAAACCACCCTGGAGAGGAGACACTTATTGTTTTGGATTAATAAACTAGGTGTGAAAGCACCCATAAGCACAGAAACCAGACTCAAATCTCTTTGTCACAACAAATTCATAAATTTCTGACTAGTGCACAACTATTATCACAGGACACCACCTCATCTCTTGGCTACATCTGCAACTGTAACTCCGGCTGGCAAGGAGTCAACTGTGACCAGAATATCGACGAATGCTCCAGCAACCCCTGTCAAAATGGAGGAAACTGCACTGACGGCGTGAACGGATTTACGTGTACTTGCACGGCCCAGTGGACTGGCCCCCTCTGCCAGACCCCACAGCAAGGTACTGGCAAGACAAGACAACAAGGAGGAGCTAAGAGAATGAGAGGAAGAAGTGGGGAGGGATAGAGTGAATGGGGGTGGAATAATTGGAAGAAAGGAGGGAGTTGATTGACTGTGCTGAGACTCAGGGAGCAAAAAGAAAAGGGACTATGCTAAATATATACAGTTCCTGTAATCTGTTATTCAAAATTTTGTATGCTTATATATTTTTTATACTTAAATAGTCTCAAATAAAAAAGTATTTAAGTGCAAATGTATCAATGTGTGTTTCAGTGTGTGGGGGCTCCCTGTCTGGCCCCGCTGGTTCCTTCAGCTATCCCAACACCCCAGGTCATGATGAATACGATCACATGGTCAGCTGTGTGTGGGTGATTCGAACGGTCCACAATAAGGTCAGTTTATTTCTCTGTTGCTCAGGAAAGAGAGTTTTCCTTTTCCTGTTCAGGTAGCATATGGAAGAGGTTCTCTCTATTACAAATACCACATTTAACTGTTTTTAGCTGCAGTCAGTGGAGTAACAATATCAACCCACTAGAGACTTGTGCTCCTGTTTAGCAGATGACATTGGCTTTTTAGGGCTGGTTTGGTCTTAATACTTAATTACTTTTTCACTAACAAAAACCACTTCTTAATTCATGCAAAGAAGTTTATTGGTAGACAGGGCGAGAAGGGAAAGGATGGTGGGATGAGAGGGGTTGGACGGGATGGATGAGGGGGGAGGAATGTGTAGATAGAGTGTGATAGAGGAACCCAGGGAGTGAGACCGATTTGTTATTACATTTATCCTTTATTTTGTATTTTCTCTCTTCTTCAGATCCTGAAAATCACCTTTCCCTTCTTTCACCTGGAGGACAGCGCCAACTGCAACTTCGACTTCCTTCAGATTCACGACGGGGACACCGCCTCCGCTTACATGATCGGCAAATACTGCGGCCAAAATAACCCACCAGAACTCTACAGCTCCCATAATTCCCTTTATTTTTGGTTTCGCTCTGACCAGTCTGTCAATGGAAGAGGCTTCACAGTTGTGTGGGAGTCTCAGGACCCAGGTAGGGCATTCTTAAAAATAGATGGCCCAAATCTGCTTACACTATATACATCTGAAAACAATTCAGACCTCATTTTGTGTTGCTGTCCGGACTGTGATCAGATGCAACCTGTTTTCAATAATATTCCTTGAGATGTGTCTAGAACCAGATTAGAGTTTGTCTGTGGCAAACTTAGCTCATTGGATATGCAGGTACACACCTACTGTATGTATATGAGGTCCCACAGTGCCCACAGTTGTGTAGACCACTTCAATAAAATTGTCTACCGTCTGTGTTAGGCAGACATGGCGCATTAAGGACAAAATATTGATCCATTTTGTCTTTAAATCTCTCTCCCAGTGTGTGGTGGCGAACTAACGGCTCCCTATGGCAGCATTAACTCACCTGGTTACCCTGGAAACTACCCACCAAGTCGGGACTGCTATTGGACAGTCACAGTGCAGCCTGGCCTTCTCATTACCTTTGCATTTGGTACTCTAAGCCTGGAACATCACGAGGACTGCAACTTTGACTTCCTGGAGGTGGGGAATGCCGTTTATCCCAGTATTGTTTGTTGCAACTAAAAGAGACATGATTGATTGTGTGGGTTGACTTAAAACTTCTCATGCAATGCTGTTTCAACCATATTCTCTCATTAAATCATTAAAACTCCCTCACAACTTATGCTCTGTTATCTTACATGGCCAAATGTTGTAGATCCGGGACGGTCTTCTAGGTGAAGACCCGGTTCTGGGGAAATACTGCAGTACTGCCTCCCCACCGCCCTTGCGGACCACTGGCCCAGCTGCATGGATCCACTTCCACTCAGACTTCAGCGTATCTGACAGAGGCTTCCATATTACTTACACAACATCACCAAGTAAGAAACTGATTATGCCACGTATGGGAATATATGCACAATGCAAAATATATAGAAGTGTGTATATATATATAGTCCACATGACTTGTTTTATATAATGAGTTTCACAGGTATGAAAACTGTTTTAACCTTACGTGTGTTTTGTCGTAGGTGACCCTGGTTGTGGTGGCACATTCACTGAGAGTGAGGGCGTCCTCATTTCCCCCAACTGGCCCAACGCCTATCCCCATAACCGCCAGTGCATCTATTTGATCAGGTTGCCAGTGGGTGAGAAAGTGGTCCTCAACTTCACTGACATGAATCTGGAGAGTCACAGCAGCTGCAATTTTGACTATGTGGAGGTAGGACATGTTTGTGATTCACCAACAAACAAGGTGATCAGGTTATATTGTTAGAATTTGCTTCAAACGAGGCCCAGTGCAGAGATATTTGCTTTAAATGAATCATGTCTGGAGATGAATAAGAAAACCCTTTATTTGTCCCGCTATGGGGAAATTGCAGAAAAAACTGAACACAGGAGCTGTTTGAAACAACGCTGCATCCCAGCCATAAAACATCCGAGTGGTAATGTCCTTGTTTAGGCCTGTTTTGCTGCATCTGGATCAAGACAGTTTGCCAGCATTGACGGACCAATGACTTCTGAATTATACCAGAGGAAAATGTCAGGGCGTCTGTCCATGAGCTGAATCTGAAGAGAAACTGGGTCATGCAGCAAAAACACACAGAAGTCGTTCCACAAAAGAATTGTTAAATAAGTTCAGGAAAAATGTGGGCCAGTCATAGTCGTGACTTTAAGCCAATAGAAGGAAGCAGTTCCTGTCAGAAAACCTCAGATGTGAAGCCGTTCTCCAAAGACTGATGCGCAGTGACTGGAAACACGGACTGTTTTTAGTTGGTGCGTTGTTTGGGAACACGTAGCTCCAGGTCTGAACCGAAGTGTCTTGACTTTAGATTGTGGGATTGTTATAGTTTTTGTGTGTGTAATTCATTAACACTCGTTCATTCCCACTTCGCTGTCCTCTTGTTCTGTCCTCCTTCTAGGTTCGTGATGGGAGTACGGAGACGGATCCACTCATAGGAAAGTACTGTGGAAGCACCCTTCCAGCTCCTATTCTCTCATCCTCCAACCGTCTGTGGCTACGCTTCAAGTCTGACAGCTCAGCGTCTCGAGCTGGTTTCAGGGCCGTCTACACTGTTGGTAAGATTTATATTTACGTATATCATATGTTTGTGTGTTGCATTAACTTGGTGAGAGAGAGGAGCTACAACCTGGAAGAGTAACGTGAGTGAAATGCATCATTTCTGTGGAGTATGTACCAGTACCAGATACAAATAGGTGATGAATTAACACAGTAACTCTTAAGAGCATGCAGTCCATCTTCTGTCTTTACAGAAAAAATAAAGATGTGATGCTGGTTAAAACCACAATATACTTCTATATTTTGTGTAGGAGACACTTTCTTGTTTTTGAGATGATGGAACTATTCCTCGTGTCTGTGAGACGTCCTCCTCTAACCCCTCTGTCTGTGTGTCTCTGCCTCTCTTTCTCTCTTTCCAGCTTGTGGAGGTGTTTTATCTGGGACTGGGCAGTTTAGCTCTCCTTATCACCCCGACGCCTATCCCCATAACAAAGTCTGCGAGTGGGTCATTAACCAGCCAGAGGGCTATGTGGTCACCCTGAACTTCCTGTCATTTGACATCGAAGGAGGCACCTGTCGTTTTGACTTTGTTGAGGTAAATTATTTCACACATTCAAATTATTTATATTACTATAAATATAAAATTCAGAAACATGATATAAATCCAGATCCAAACACACAACAACAGTTTGCAACAGTGAAATAAAACTTATGGAGCAATTGGTCATTATTAAGGAGCTAAAATAACATTGCTCCATGTGGCTTCTTTCACCACTAATGAACAGATGCCTCTTCTTCTTTTGCCTTTCATGGTGATCGTTCTAAATAGTTTTGTTTTTTTTCTGAATGCCTGTGGCAAAACTCAGCTTGTGCAAGAGGATGCTGGCTGAGTAGCAGTTCATCTATGTGGCAAGGATGTTGCATGATCCTCGCTACAAAAAGCTGTGGTGGTGTTTGGGACTTCAACGGTCAATGCAGGTGGTTTTGTACGTGTCGGGTGCGCCACTGGGGCTGAGATTACCAACCCTTTAATAAAACAAGCCAAGAAACCTCTAAAAAGGTCGCTCTAGAACAGAAATCTGTATGAAAGCAGTGTTTCCCACAGATTTGAAAGCAATGTGTGGTGGTCGGCCCGGGGGGGGGGGTTGGGGAATGAAAAGAACGATTGAATAGGGTACGTGCATGAGGACACAGATGATCCAGACTAGAGGATGGATACCCGACCCGACGGTACCCGACGGGCCGGGCCGGGTTCGGACAGATATTTAGAAAGGATGCTCGGGCTCGGTCACATCAGCGCGATAAGGCATTGACCATTTAAAATTTAAAACTGCTTATTATGTAGGTAGCCAATGGGCCTGTTTCACTTGATGCAAAGGTTCGTTTTTGTGATTAAAATATTACCCCAAATCCGTCTTCCTGTGTGCGGAAATGTGTCAAACTAACCAGGACAACGAAAGACGTGCGCATTAAGCTACATGTGTGCGCCTGTGTTATAACGGCACTTTTTGCCCCGTGTGCGCTAACGCGCTCATCTGTTGACATTTCCGAACGCCTTCCTACAGTTGCTTAATAAAAGCGGGCTTTCCACACAAAAAAGTGCATGTGTCATTAGTATGAGAAGAAAATTAGATTTTAACTGTGTCGGGCTGGGGTCGGGCTCGGACATAAATATCTTAATGCCTGTCGGGCTCGGGTCGGGTTCGGTTACTGCTCTGTCGGACGCGGGCCGGACTCGGACAGAAAAATGCGGCCCGATCCGCACTCTAATCCAGACAGACAGTGTGTGTGTGAGAGAGAGAGACGCGTGAGTGACAGAGAGACGGAGAGAGAGCAGGGAAAGGAAATGCCGCTGAACGAATACGCTGCGTGTTTTAAATAGCGTAAAAAAACAATAATGAAACGCAATATGTGATGGTCGGTGTTGAATCTTTTTTTTTTTTTTTTTTTGGTCGGTGTTGAATCTGTGGCGGTCGGAGTTGAATCTGTGGCGCACCGCCACCGATTCGTCTATGTGTGGGAAACACTGGAAAGATGACACAACAATAAAGTCTTATCGTGGAGCTTCGGCTCATAGTGTCTGCCATCCCTTTTTGTATGATTATACTTAAATTAAGAAAAACAAATAAAATAATTTGCTCAGCATCTTGAATCAGTAAATAGTTTTACTTGTTGTGTATATGTCTGGTTATGTATTATACCTACACAGTGACAAAAACACTATACTGTAAAGATTTTATTTGATGGCATGTTTTCTTTTACCATGGGTGCTACAAGTGTGTCGCCAAATACACAAAATCCCAGTCATATTCACGGTGTGGACGAGGGATAGTGAATATTATTTACTGGTGCGTGTATATCCTCTTCTTGTTTCAGGTCAGAGATGGCTCCATGTCTAGCTCTCCGCTGCTGGGGACGTTTTGTGGCACTGAGATCCCCCCCATGCTGCAGTCCACTCAGAGATCAATGTACATCAAATTCAGGACGGACTCCTCCATCAGCAATCATGGTTTTGAAGCAGCCTATGACTCTGCCCTAGAGGGTGAGAAATATCTATAACACCGTTGTAATTCCTTAATAATGATTTATGTCAAACTTTTTATTTTACGTCTGCCTGAACACGTTTGCTTTCTCCCGTCCGTCCTGTGTTAGGCTGTGGTGACACCCTGACTAGCCCTTCAGGCATTATTACAAGCCCCGGCCACCCCAACAACTACCCCCATGGAGTCAATTGTACCTGGTACATCAATGTTCCCCCTGGCAACCTGATTCGCCTGTCGTTTGACACGTTCAACCTGGAGTATCATGTTCACTGCAACTACGATTACCTGGAGGTCTACGACAACGGCACCGTGCAGACCGGAAACATGATCGGCAGGTACGCATGTACGACACATGCTCACCCAGCTCTCTTTCAAGTAGCAACAGTCTCCGCCACTCCGCATTAACTTGTGGCACTTCAGATTTTAGGGGTACATTCCAGATCAAACTAAATGTTAATGCCATACGAACATTGCTGCTCATGGCTGGGGGCAGACGTGCTGCTTGCATCTTCCTTGACTTCAGGCTGTGGAGCTTCATGCCTCTGAGTTTTTCTTTTCCCCCCATGCAACCATTATATTCATTGTGTTTGTGTGTGTGTGTGTGTTGTGTGTTCATGCAGGTACTGTGGGCGTTCGGTGCCTCCATCCATCACGAGCACTGACAACGTGCTGACCGTGTTGTTTGTGACCGACACAAGTTCATCCAGAGAAGGTTTCTCCGCCAGCTATATTTCCATCAACGCCACCACAGGTGAACTTGAACAAGACTACATTGCATGAGCTCTTTTTCTATTATAAGTTTTAACTAGAGAAAAAAAACAAAAAACTGAAGATTGAACCAACTGGGAGTCACACCAATAACTATACTGTGGGGGATATATACGTATTTTAAGATGAGAACGCAAGCATGATATAATAGTCTGTTGATGCTGCAATGCAATCTGAATGGCAGAAACATGCCACATAATAATAAGAGGGAAACTGAAAGAAAGATGGCCAAAATATAAAAATAAGTGAGTAATGGTAATGTTCATAGTGTTATGTGTTTGCATCTGTTGCATAAAGGTGGAATGGTTGAATTGTAAATTATTTAAGTAACTGCTTTTTATTATGGTTTTGCGGCACCTAAAATTAAATGTATGTGAAGTGGAAGTGAATCAGATGACTGTGAGCAGTCAATTCAGTTGTACTAAAGTAGTTCTAGTTCATTTCTCAGAAAAAGAGATTCTGAAAAGAGATTTTTACTATTTGATTTAGACAGAAAGAGAAAAGTAGCCTAAGAATGATGTGACGCAAACTAGTCCTTGTTCCTTGTTGTATATTTTTTGGTTAAAGCAGACACAAAATATTTAAATGAATCTATTTCATCTGAGGGAAATTCAGAAAGTGTTGTTTCACAAGTTTTTCTAGGATGTGTTATTTGTTTAGATTTGCTCATTTTCCTTATTGTGCTTATTTCTCAACCATTCTCTCTTGTCAGACTGTGGTGAGACCTTCTACACTCCTACAGGGTCCCTCAGTTCACCCAACTACCCTGACTTCTACCCCAACAGTAGAGACTGCGTCTTCAAGATCATTGTCCAGGTCAACATGCAGATTATGCTGAACTTCACCGATTTTGAGTTGGAGGGCTCCCTTCCTTCTTGCAGATTTGACTTTGTGGAGATCAGGTAAGGAAACGGTTAAGGTGGTTAAGTCTGGCGATCTTGGAAGAAGAGGGATTAGTGGGGGGCATAATCAGTTCCCAACAGAGCAACTCTGACATTAAAGTCCTAAGGCTTATCATTTTTGTTTAGTCTGTGGTTTTTGGTCACAGAGTAAGAGGTTAAGAACCAAATTCAGGCCAAATGTGTCATTAACTTGAAATAAAAGCTCTGATAATGAAGGCTCAAATTTGGATCTTGAACTGCAACTGAGAAAAAACAAGAACTCAAATATCAAAATATAAATGAAAGTGAAAAACTTCAAAATGTATTCAAAATAATTCCTGAAACGAATCAAAATTATCTTTAAAATAAAATAAACTTTCCCCTCTTTTAGTTTGAGTACAGTGTTGTATAAAATTGAAGTTCAAAGTTTTAACTTTAAAATGCTCGGATTTGCCTCCAGTTCTTTCATGCTCCAAGAAAATAACGTTAACCCTAATTTATAGGATATGAGTGTGCAGGTTGTTTCCGGATGAGTGAGAATAGAAAATTGAAACCGCTAATTTGCATCCAAAGACTATCAGCCAGAACTAATGTTTTATATTTAACGTGTTTTAAGCACTTGGCAAGATGCACCCGTCAGACCACTGACATTTTTAACTTGTCTTGTTTAGGGATGGTGGCTATGAGACCTCTCCTCTCATTGGCAAGTTCTGCGCTGGTCAGAAACCTCCAGTCCTGGTGTCCCATAGCAACCGCTTGTGGGTTAGATTCCGCTCCGATGCCACAGTGCCGCGCCGTGGATTCATCGCCCACTGGGATGGAACACAGTCTGGTGAGTGGTTAATATTGTCTTATCATGTTAGTTTTTCACATTTTAGCCACGTTAGGTTGAGAAAGTACAGAGCACAGATTGTCCAGTTCAGGTGCTTTACTTCCGTCTCATACAATTTCAGAGGATTTGAATTACATGCATGTCTCATTAAATAACAGTATACTCTCAGGTGTTACTTTGGTTTGGTTTTCCTCGAGTTTCTTGTTCTTTTTTTGAAAGTTTCTTCTCTGGTGTTTCTTTTCTTTGTCCGTACTTCCTGTCTGTCTTGTGATTATGTGATTCCTTACTCCTTGTGTGCTCCTTCCTCGCTACTCTCACCTGTGCCTCCTTAGTCTTTGTATGTATGAAAAACCAAACAGGGTTACAGAAAACAATTCAAAAGTCCATACCTTGACACACATGTCCTCCCAGACCCAGAACCTAAAGTTCAGTCATTTGAATGAAAGGAAACGGAGAATAAAATAACTTATGCATGCATATATGCCTCATTTCATCCATTTTTTTTCCCAAGGTTGTGGAGGAATGTTGACAACCGCGTCAGGAGCATTTTCCTCACCCAACTACCCCCTGCCCTACCACCCTAATGCTGAGTGCTACTGGAACATTAGGACCAGCCAGGGCAGTCAACTCCTGCTCTCCTTCTCTGAGTTCCACCTGGAGTCCAGCATCAGCTGCTCCTATGATTACCTGGCTGTGAGTACTGTACCTCTACACCATGTGGATTCATAATATATATGTATAGTACTCACTGAAAAGTTATTTTCAATGAGTATGAGTCCTATGATTACCAGGCGGACTTACTCATTGGTATGTTTTTATTTACAAATCTACGGCATGGTTCCTACATATTTATTCTCTCTTTTAGACTTGAAATATGGAAAATAAAGTCTCCCTTCTAAGGATATACTACAATTTGTGGTTCCTAAGTTACAAACTGAATTAAGAAAGACAGCTTTTAGGTGTTCTGCTCCTGGTGCATGGAACAAACTACAGTCTAATTACAAACTTCATAACTTAGTATCCCTGAATGAGTTTAAAAAGATGGTGAAAACTGTTGAGCCCTGTTTGTCTGTGTGCATATGTTTTGCTTAGCATTTCTATGTTATGCAACTCTGTGATTTTATGTTTTCATGTTAATTCTTTAAGAAACTGTGCTGCTGCCATACTTGTCCAGGTCTCAATTGTAAAAGAGATATGAAAATGCATTTTGTCTCATTTCCCTTATGTGTGTTTGTGTGTTCAGGTGAACGATGGAAACAGCAGCAGTTCTCCAGAGCTGGCCAAACTGTGTGGTAATGAGATACCCAGCCCCATCAACTCCTCCAGCAATGAGCTATATGTCAAACTCCGCACAGACAGCAGCATCGGCGCCGGAGGCTTCCTGGCATCCTACACCACCAGTATGAACACACATACTTTCGTGACACATTGTCTGAAAATACTAATCGTGTTTAATTGTGCATTATACAGTATATTTTATAATTTTGCAGCTCCAGGACATTTATGCTATGTGGCTGAAGTAAACATTTCCCCTTGTAAACACATTCACCACTAGATTTAGTTGTGAAATATTAATAGATCAATTGTTTTTATGATCAAAATCCATTTTAGTGATCACTACAGTTTTAATTTCAATTGGTATTTGTCTGAACTCCAAAAGGAACACAAGCAGGAAGGAACATATTCATTTATCTAAACTAAACAGTATAAATGAAAATTAATAACCATCAAGTAACGAATAAAAAATTGATGGCATCTCCCACAACAAATTCTGTGTGCACACTTTTGTTGGAGTGGTTCATAACCATGCAATAAGTCCTACTTGAGGAGGGAGTGTTCATTCATTTTTTTTGCCCAATCTGATCCTTATATATTCGGCTGATCCGATGATAAATAAACTACATCTCCTCTCCTGGAGATTCATGAAGATTTTTCTTATCCTGCTTGTACCCTACTAAGAAAATCAGGGATTGCAGGGGATTAATGAGAAAACTTATGCTTAATAATATACTTTGGGTTGCATACAAGTTAAATAATTATTCAGTGTCGGTTACCAGTATGAAACTAATGAAATTCGTTTTGTTCTGTGCTTCACATTAATGTCTGGTTCTGTATCTTTTCAGAATGCGATAACATACTCATCTCAGGTCAACGCAGAGGAGTGGTCGAGTCACTTAACTATCCCCAAAACTACCCACTCAACACCCGGTGCAGCTGGACCATCCAAGCCATCACTGGAAACGCCATCAACTACACCTTCACTGCCTTCAGTCTGGAATCCAGCATCACCTGTAGCTTTGACTACGTTAAGGTACTCGCAACCCAACCACATCAATGCATGAAAATATACATACGTACAACTTCTATTGTGTTAAATTATCTATCTGTTATTTAATATATGTATATATTTTAACTTTTTTATCTCCTGGATAAATAAAGGATTATGGTACTGACATATTTTGTTTATTTTGCCGTACACTGTTTCTTCTGTAGCATTATATTGTTGAACATTCCTGTTCTTTTGTAAGTTCAAGAAGTACAGGCACATTTTTTATTTTTTGTCATTTTTTTGTTGCAACTGTGTATTACTCTCTGAACTCACACCAGTTTCTCCCCAATTTTACTGGCCTAGCTCTATAATGGGCCGAACGAGGAGTCTCCTCTGATTGGTACATTCTGTGGATATAACCCCCCACCAGCCAACAGCACCACAAGCTCAGCCCTCACTGTGGTGTTCAGATCAGACGCATCTATGGCAATGCCTGGCTTCCAGATGATGTGGTACCAACATGGTAAGACAGGAAACATCAACAGGACAATTTCATACAGAGATCTCAATCCTCAATGAGTCAATGAACGAACAAACAATTTGAAACCGATGATTCTGTGACTTGTGTAATGTGTCCGCGTCATGTTTCTGCAGGTTGTGGTGACGACCTCTTTGGCCCCAGTGGCTCTTTCAACAGCCCAGGCTACCCGAACAAGTATCCAGATAACAGAGAGTGTGTGTGGTTCATCACCACATCAGCTGGCAGCAGTATTACCCTCACCATCCATGAGTTTGACGTCGAGTTCCACTCGGACTGCCGCTATGATGTCCTGGAAGTAAGATATGAACCGATGTCTTTGCTAGAAACACTAGTGTTGGTACAATGGAGCAACTTTACAAATGAAGACAAAGAAAGATTTCCCGAAAATCAGTTACAGCAATTTAAACCCATAAAATTTGCATTTGGTGCTTTCACCATAATTTATAATTTCATAATTTCACCATTTTCATTTTCCCTCAGGTGTATGGAGGCCCCGACCTCTCAGCCCCTCAGCTGGCCAAACTCTGCAGCGCAACATCCAGCCCAATGCAGGTCTCGAGCACTGGCAACCTACTCACAGTTCGCTTCAAATCTGATGCCTATGTCAGCGGTCGTGGATTTAATGCCAGTTGGGTTGAAGTCCAAGGAGGTGGGTTTCGGCATCATTCAGTGTATGACATTGTCACATACATCTGTGCTACTATAACTTAGAATACTACATTACAGACACTACAGCTGTCATTTGGGGGGACAAAGCAGTAACATAGTAGCCTAGAATCTAGACGCGCCCCTAGCGGCAACAAATTACATTTGCCTCCAGGGGCAGTCTAGTTACTCTCCGTTGACTTGAGATTTCGAAAAATCCAAAATGGACCGGGCCAATCACGAGTCGGTGGGCGGGTTTAACATGATGACGACTGACCTGCGACCATAAGTTCTGTGAATTACGTGTGAATTCCCCATCCTGCTAGAACTACCAGAGCGATGGCTGCTGCTAGCGAACAACTTTCTTTCGAATCAGCTTTGGCCGCCACTCTGAAAGACTTGAAGTTAAGCTTTTCTCTGAGAAAGGAACTCTCTTTTCCGTCGCTCTGACTACGTCACCTTCTTCGTTGCTCTGACTGGTTGTAGCGCTATCCTAATGCGTGGAGAGGGAGTTTGAAAGACAACCGTTTATCCCACCCCTCCGGTTGAGCCCTGTCTATGGAGAGTGCCCAGACCCTGTATTTAATGTGGGTCTGGCTCGTCAGGCTAGTAACATAGACCATTACTGCCAATTAGGGGTTGCACGGCTTCAGATTATTTTTTTTAAAAGTTGACTGTTCTGTGATGAAAGTCAAGTCGACACTGACTAGACGCTGATGACGTCACTAATAAAAACACAGTAGAAAGTAATGCTTTGCAACAATGAAATCTATATTCTTGACCTGAATACATATGCTGAGAACAGACAGCTCGTGTGCTACATACTGTGAGCAGCAGATATGTATAGCCTGTATAAAAACAGGCAGCAACTCAGCACCATCAGTAGCATTTAATAGTACTCCACAGTGTGTTGTAAGATGTAGTATTTCTTTAAAGCCTTCTCTGTATACTGCAGCTGAAGGTCTATTAACTTTGACGAAATTCACCATCAAATGAATTCTTGATTTAATTGACTACTGTCCAGACACGTCACAGTAGTTTTGGTTTCATCTTTAATGAAGTATTTCTACACGCTTGATGAACTGCTGCTAGTTTGCTGAAACGACCCACTGGGCTCCTCACCTGTCTTCTTGGAGGCGTCCATGTTGTTATTGTCATGTGCTCAGTGACTAGTTGACGTGATGCTTAAAGCGTCATGGCACAGCAATAAAGTCGACAAACGTACTAGTCGGCCAGTCTGTACGACCTCTAACATCAATGCATCAAAGATGAGCTGTACATTTTTCTTTCCCAGCCCTTTCAATAACCTACTTCTTTCTCCCTGCAGGCTGTGGAGGCCCAGTCACCGCTCCAGCAGGGGAGATCCATTCTCCTTTGTATCCCAACAGCTATCCCAGCAATGTGGACTGTTCGTGGGTCATCTCTGTGGATCCCAACCACCGTGTCTTCTTGAATTTCACAGACCTGGACATTGAATTTCATAGCAGCTGCACCTATGACTATGTGGCTGTGAGTAACTGATTTGAGTTACTGACAATATCTGAGGACAAGCACATTGTCTGGGCATGAAATGATTTCAGGAGCAATAGGAAAGGTACCTTGCTCAAGGGCTTCAGCCATTGATTTAGAGGGGGTCAGATCCAGTGACCCTGCTAAGATTCAGTCTACTTGAAATGTCCTTGAGAAAGACACTGACACCTGGCTGAGAGGAAGGTGCTTGCATGGTTATCGTTTATTGAAGCAGAGTGTAAAATGATGCTGTCCATTTACCACAGAATATCAGGACTTTTATTCTGCCATCCTTAAAAGCTACATCGCTTTGTTTAAACCAGTTGCTCTGTCTCTAGATCTACAATGGACCATCCGCATCTTCTCCTCTGCTTGCCCGCATTTGTGGAACCGCTGCTCCTCCGCCCATCACCTCCACACAGAACACCATCTACGTTCGCTTTCGTTCGGACTCCAGTCGGAATCACCGTGGCTTCAGTGCTCGCTTCTCTGAAGGTGGGTCTTCTTTTGGGTCACTTGAAACTTAAATCGACCAATCTGTCCATTAATCCATCCGTCCTTCATACTCTCGTGCCATAATACATTCTTAAGATACATTGCTTCAGCTATAGAGTTACAAAATCTACACATTTAATAAAACAGAAACAGACTTAAATTTAGCGAAATCTGATGCAGTCAGGTTTATATATCAAGCAGGAAAACTTTAAATAAACTTCAGTACATCCAAAATTCTGCTGCACGTCTGCTCACCCACACCCGCTCCCGTGATCACATCACTCCTGTCCTCCAGAAACTCCACTGGCTCCCGGTTCCACAGCGTATTCAGTTCAAAATCCTCCTCCTCACACACAAAGCCCTCCATAACCAGGCCCCTTCCTCTCTCACTGACCTGCTCCATCGCCACAATCCATCCCGCAGCCTCCGTTCATGTGACGCAAACCTCCTTACTCCACCACTCAAGACCAAGCATCGAACCTGGGGCGACAGAGCCTTCTCTGCAGCTGCCCCCTCCCTCTGGAACTCTCTCCCCAAACACATCCGCGACTGTACCGACCTTCCTACCTTCAAATCTCTGACAAAAACACACCTTTTTAAAATTGCTTTTAATGTTTAGCTCAGTTTATTGTGTTTTTGATGTTATATTTCACATTGTTTTGCTAATTTGATGTCCTTTTTATGTAAAGTGTCTTTGAGTATCTTGAAAAGCGCTTTTAAATAAAATGTATTATTATTATTATTATTATTAAATAATTTGATAAACGCATACACGTACAGAGGTTGCTGCCTGATTCAGTTTTACATTATATGTAACAAAAAAAAAGCATTTCGGTCTCATTCAGATCTTCTGCATAGTCTTCTTGTAGGTGTATAAACAATCAGCCACAACATTATGACCATTGAACGAAGTAAACAACATTGACCATCTTGTAACAATACATTATTCTGCTGGGAAACTTTTGAACCTGGCATTCATTAGTGTTGATGTTGCCCCCACTCCATAGCAATGACACTCCTTGATGGCAGCAGCCATCCCCAGCAGGATGCAGCCTGACACAGACACACACACAAAAACACTTTAGGAACAACAAAAAAAAAACATGAACAGTTTTGGAGACCTATACAATATTAGGAAAGTGGTCATAATGTTATGCCTGGTTGGTGTTGCTCAGCCTGCATGTTGTAATGACTGACTTTTTTTCTTCTTTTTTTGTCTCTGACAGCTTGTGGTGCAACCATTACAACAGATGATGTTGGTGGTGCTATTGCGTCACCGCGGTACCCAGGACTGTACCCACACAATCTGAACTGTAGTTGGATTATCACAGCGCAGGAACCATGTGAGTTGCCTAAGTCAAGGTCCTCAGCGGAGATAAACTCGTCTTTTTATATATGTCAAGTAGAAAATGTTTAACCACTGACTTGTCTTTTTTTGTGGCTAGTCAACCATGTGACCTTGTCGTTCACTGACTTTGAGTTGGAGATGGTCAACTCCAACTGCTCACACGATGCTGTCGAGATCCTTGATGGTGACAACTACCAGGCACCTTCTATAGGTAGATATACTGCATATAAATTTTTCACATTTAAGTGTGATCGCTCTATTAATATAATTTCTGTTTGTTTAATTTTGTTAGGGCGATACTGTGGCTATGAAATACCTCACCCAGTGACATCATTCAGCAACTCTTTAGTAGTGAACTTCAAAACTGACTCTTCCGTCTCCAAAAAAGGATTCAGAGCCACGTACTCAGCTTCCACCTCCAGTAAGACACATACCTCATTGTAGTCTCATAGTCAGGACCTCCAGGAGACATTATTCTTCTTCTCATCTCTTCTGCGTAGGTTGCGGAGGAGATATGGTGATGGAGAATGGTGCGTTCAACAGTCCCAACTTTCCAGATGCTTACCCACCTAATGTTGAGTGCGTGTGGACCATCAGGAGCTCACCGGGCAACCGTCTCCAGCTCTCGTTCATGTGAGTCAGTTTGAGCATGGAATTTCATCTTTGACGTTGGGGTGTACGGTGTGTTGAATTCATCTAAATTCAAGAGTAACATGACTGAATTCCTGTTTTTGTGGTGGCATTGGTTAGCCTGGGTGCCAGCCGAACTTAGTCCCGCCCACAACATTTGAGGTCTGGAAGTTCAGTCTGGCGTTGCTCCGTTGAGGCGCAATTATGCTCGAACAGGAGCTGTTTGTACCAATCAGATTCTCAGGGCGGGCTTTATACGATGATGGACAGATGATCAACAGTAACGTAATCACGTCACCAAAGAGCGCTTGGGTTGAATTTGTTTACAACAAAGATGGCTGCCGCTGGAGAACTGAGTTGTGTAGATTCTGCCATCGAGTCTGTTCTAGAAGATATCGACAGCGCATTAATTTTAAAAGAGGAACAGATAAATGCAATCAAGGCATTTGTTAATCGGAAAGATGTTTTTGCCGTCCTTCCTACGGGATTCGGCGAAAGTTTAATTTATCTGGCTCCGATGGTCGCTAAGAAGATGGGACACAATTAACATACGTCACACATACGTTTTTTTTCCTGGTTCGGTTGAAACACGCCCCATAATCACAGCCCAATGGAGCAGTATCAGACTCACATTCTGACTAGAATTGAGTATGGCTACGTCAGGCTAGGCATTGGTGACTGTGGCTCCAAAGTTAGAGCAGGAGGTTTTACGGTTCAACCTCCAGTACCTGGAACACATGATAACGGACACAATTTCAAGCATCAGTTGAAATTGTGAACAACAGATGCGTCACTGCGATTGCAAAGTGCTTTGACCTGTAGGTGAAAAAGCGGTATATAAATGCAAGAAAATGGTCTCCACAATTTTCTAGTGCGCAAGGTTATATGTTCAATAAAGTTTTGAGAAGACTTTTATCCATCTACTCTATAAAATGTATAAGGGAACTTAGAATAAGAATATTTATCACAGATCAGTGTCAGTGTTCGCTGACAACCATAAATATTTGGCTAGTTTAATGTTTCACACTTGTTTTGTTATTGTAGTAGTAGTAGCGTAGTATTTAGAGGAACTTTTATATCAATAACGTTCTTCTTTTTTTTCGTTCAGCATGTTTCACCTCCAAGGGGGCTCCGACTGTCTCAATGACTACCTGGAAATCAGAGAAGGCAACTCCACCGGGCCTTTGGTTGATCGCTTCTGTGGAGAAACACTTCCGTCCAACTACACCTCTGTGGCTGGTCACATCCTCTGGGTTAAATTTGTCTCCGATTCATCAATTAGCGGAGCAGGGTTCAGAGCTACCTTCTCACACTGTGAGTCTCTTCGAATGAGTGCAGTTCACCGACCTTCGTTAATTTAATTGTACAGTTATTGTTACTGTGAGTCGATTGTGAGCTCAAGAGATCTAGAGTCTAGTCACTCAACTTTCTCTCTTTTCCTCAGTGTATGGTGTTGACGTGACTGGGGAGTCTGGTCAAATAGCTTCCCCACTGTATCCCAGGACGTATCCCAATAATGCCCACTACCGCTGGACCATAACAGTGGAAGGAAACAAGTACATCCAGATACGCTTCTTGGTTTTTGACATAGAGGACCTGTACGACTGTTACTATGACCATCTGAAGGTAAGTCTGTGTGTGTGCTGTGCAGTCACATGTTTACACCGTTGTGTCTAAATGTATTGAACATCACTGTTTCTTATTATAATACTAAATCATATTGTTTTAAGGGGCTTGTTTTAAATGGATCAGGTGGCAAATCAGTTATTTTATAGTTGTTTAAAACTCGCTGTTTCAGTCACTATAGAGTATACTGTATAATCGGGACACAGGTCTTCCCCAGCCAGCCGGTCTGATGACAGTCCAGACAGGTCTGTGTTGATGACTCACCTGGTCTTTGCTCAATCATTGGTTTCTCCAGATATTCGATGGCCCCAGCGTTCATTATTACCCCATTGGAACATTCTGTGGTCTGACGCTGCCCGCTCCCGTAAGAAGTACAGGAAGCACCGTCACCCTCCAGTTTGTGTCAGATTCACTGATAGGAGGACGAGGCTTCCTGGTGGAATGGACTGCTATACAGGACTCTGGACCACCGCCCACTGTCCCACCAGGTCAGACAAAAACAGTCCCTTTGTGATATTTTTTTCAAATTTTATCTGTCATTTTGATTGAAATGTTGAAAATGTAAAATGCTGGGGATATTTTTTTGGTAAAAATACAGGTTATATTTGCTACACCTGTCATTGTTGTGTTTTTGACTTGAAGTATACACACATAACTTAAGTAATGTGGTTTGTCTATTGTATTTCAAGAAACTGTTGGAAATTTTGATGCATTAGCCATAACCTATGGGGAGCAATAATAATAATAACCAGAATAATAACCAGAATATTTATATATATTCTTAAATAAATAGATTGATCTAATAAGTAAAAATGAAAACTACATTTATGCACTGAAAACACAAACATGTTGTTCAGGTTGTAGATGAAACAACAGTCAATGACCATGTTTACATGGTCTTTAGTATCCCGGTTTTGATCGGGTTTTTGAAGTATCCCGTTTTTGTGTTTGTCCATGTAAACACCATATCCCGAATTCAGAAATCGGGATATGCTCATTTCCCGATTTCAAGAAACCCGGCTTTGCTACCTGGAGTACTCCGATAGAAGCCGGGATACTGAAGCATGTATACACCTTATCCCGATCTCTGACGGCTGCCCACTGTCTGCGCAGGCGCGAGTGACGCCAGGCGACGCACTAGATATACAATCAACATGGCGGCAACGAGAACTTCTCACTTTCGGAGCGACGAAGAGACTGAATTTTGCCTTAAAGTAATGAAAGAACTAAACATAACGACGTGTTTAGATTGCAGAAAACACAGAAATGCCGACACATTCAAGTCTGTTGCGGAAAAGCTACGTGACGCTGGTTTTCCACCTCGCACTGTTGAACAAGTTAGGTCGCGTTGGAAAACATTAAAAAAGACGTGAAACACGCATGCGCAGATAGGATACAGTGATCAGAAAACGGGTTTCTGGTATTTATCATGTATACAGGGATATGAATAACCGGGTTTCTCTGTGTTCCATGTAAACACCATATCCCGGATATGCTCAAAGCCGAGATAAGCCTCAAAATCAGGATACTAAAGAACATGTAAACGCAGGCAATGAATGCCACAGTTGAATAGAAGTAATGTCATCAGTGTAAAAATTTGCCTCATGTATATGATATGATTATATTATGATTTCATGGACATACTTTTTCTTATCAAGTCGTATGCATCGTATCAATAAACCTGTGTTTTTATGTGTATCTGTGTCTCAGGTGCATGTGGAGGACAACTGGTGACAGGGGAGACTCCTGGATTCTTCTTTTCTCCTGGCTGGCCTGAAAACTACCCCCCTGATCAGGAGTGTACCTGGTTGATTCGCTCTCCGGGCTCAACTATAGAATTGAACTTTTTGTCTATTGACATGGAGGGCTCTCCTCCCTGCTACTACGACAGCGTTGTAATCAGAGATGGTAAGTCATGAAACGCCACAGGATCATAACTATCATGGGTCATCGTAATTATGGCACTAAAATGGATTTTTAATGGATTTGTTTTTCCAAGGTGAAACCAGTCTGTCCCCCGTGTTGGCTACTGCGTGTGGTCGTGATCCTCCAGGTTCTCTCCACTCGACAGGAGACTCCATGTACATCCACTTTTCCTCAGACAGCCTGACCAGTGGCCGAGGCTTTAATGTCTCCTACTCAAAAGGTCCTACACCAGAAGCACATTAATGAACATCATCAGCATCTACAAAAAACCTTCAGACATACCAGAAAGCACACATAAAAGCAGACAGAATCCATGCTATTGCGCCGTCTGTTACATTTACGTAGATGAGTTAGTAGCACTGACAAGGAACTAAGGGCAGGTCTCTGTCCTGGCGCAGCCATGTGCTGTATTGCACTGATTGCTGCTCCCATCAGTAAATAATGGAACCATAGCCTTCGGATACACTCACGTCTAGTCTGCACACAGTATGAGCAACAACAGTGGTGATATTAACAACAATTATCATAATACGTCTTTGTCTTTTCAGCTTGCGGTGGCCTCCTGCATGTGGACAGAGGCACGCTGAGCAGCCCCCACTACCCCCAGAACTACCTGCCTGGTCTGGACTGTAGCTGGCATGTGATGGTGACAGTTGGCTTCAGGGTTTCCGTCACCTTCCAGAGCCCCTTCCAGATTGAGGGCTACGGCACTAGTTGCAGCACAGGAGATTACCTGGAGGTAAAAATACGGAGAGAAAAGTCTGTATTTTCTAGTATAGTCACAAAAGTCAGTGTGTTGTACACATGTTTTACTTGTTCTGCCGTTATCTGTTTGGGGACACTGTCCATTTGACAAATGTATAAGAATATTCATACTGCTACAGGAGATAGTTAAGAGTTTTGCAAGTTGCATCCACCAAATATATTAATTTAGTTTTAATCTCTTTCAAACGCATGAATCGCCAAACTAGGAATTCCTTAGTTTGGATGTTCCTGTACACAGTATACTACTCTTTACTCTATACATTATATTTTGGGTTTTACTTCTCTATCTCTGAGGTCACTGATCAGTTAATAATTTTTTTTTTTATTTTATTGTCCACAGTTATTATATTCACTCCCTTTTATATCCACAGCTCAGGAACGGTCCGGACGGATCATCTCCACCGCTGGGAGAACGTATCTGTGGTTCAAGCCCTCCGTCCACACTCCAGACAACTGACAACCATCTCTTCCTTCACTTTGTGTCTGATGCCAGTAACGAGGCTGCTGGTTTTAAGCTGATCTTTGAAGCCCACAGTCAGGGTACAGTCTACATCCCATCTACCTAGCTACCTATCTGGGGGAGCTGTGGGGTAGTGGTTAGAGAGAGGTGCAGTTTGGTTGCAGGCTCGCCTCCCTCGCTGAGGTGCCTTGAGCAACTCCTGAGTGCTACACAAGTGGCAGCCCTCTGCTCCTAGTGCACACACTACTGCGTGAATGAATGGAACTGGTCACTATTGCAAAGCAGACCATGATAAATAAAAGGCATATCTTTTGTGTTTTTGCACAGCATGCGGAGGCGCCATTGAACTGAGTGATGACGATCCTCCAGGGTACATCACTTCACCTAATTATCCTCAGAACTACCCCCAGAACATTGACTGTGTCTGGGTGATCACCGTGCCCAACGGGGAGTCTGTCCAGCTTGACTTTGAAGATGAATTCTACATTGAGCCCACAAACAAGTTAGTTTCATGTTTCTAAACTATACATTCTTTGTTATACTGTTCGGTAAACTGCGGAGTTCTCGATAACTAGTAATAGACTACTCAGTTGGTCAAGTCATTATCCAGCTATTTTTAAAGCAGCCTGTCCTTAAACTGTCACTTGGGAAACCTTTTATAAGATTTTTTAAAAAAGCATTTGTATTTAATTCTTCACATTCTATCTATCACCCAGTACCAATGCTTTGGGATCACGGGGTCATATTTTCATATACTCATTCATGTATTTCTCAGCTGTCAGTATGACTACTTGGAGGTGCGTGACGGCTCCGTGTCCAGCTCTGACTTAATTTCCCGGCTCTGCGGAAACAGCCGACCATCTACCCAACATTCAACGGGGTCCTCCATGACGCTCAGGTTTCGCACAGACCACAGCGTCACGCACAAAGGATTCAAGGCAAAGTACTCCATAGGTAAACATCAGACAGTTTTCTAAATGTATAACTGACCCCCCCTGACCTTAAGGAGATGGGTCGCTCCCATATGAGCTTGGTTCTGCAAAGGTTACTTCCTGTTAAATTGGAGTTTTTCCTTGCCACCATCTGCCTGGTGCCTGCTCTTGAGGTTTCAGGCTCTGAGATAATTTGGATTGTTCTTGACCCTATATAGATTAAATTAAATTGAACATGCAAAACAAGGGACACAGATTGCACTTAACCATGTTTCCTTGAGTTTTATCCATCCACTGAAGCACTTGTTCAATCTTTGAGAACCCGTCCCGGGACCTCATTAGAGCCGGTAGCTTTCGGACATTGATATCTTTGATCAGGTATCAGACTGAGAAGAGTTTAGCGACCTGACAATACTGATGTACTGCAGGTTTTTGTGGTCAGCCTCCCGTCACAAATGGCTGCACAGCTAAAGACTTTTTTTTTTATCCATCAACTGAAGATCAACTAATTTTGTATCTGCAATTCTTCACAGCAATATGTGGCGGAACCTACGTTGGTCAGAGCGGTATGATCCAAAGCCCTGGCTTCCAGGAATCCAACTATCCTGATAGCTCCACTTGTGAGTGGTACCTGGAAGGGCCTACGGGACACTACCTCACCCTCAGCTTTGTGAACTTCACCCTGCAGGACAGTTCAGATTGCTCTGCTGACTATGTGGAGATCAGAGAGTACAATGCCTCAGGTGAGTGAGAAAGAGGATGCTATTGAATGTATGATTAACACCTTAATTCTTTTACTGTTTTTGAATTTCCCACTTTAAAAGAAACTTCAGCAATATTAGCCAGTAAGAGCTCTGGCTTTGAACAATGCATCTGTAAGATCCAGCTCCACCTGTTCTAAGATTGATCAACTGCTCTACCAAATTTGATGAAACTGAAATGAAGCACAAGGATGCTATTAGATTTTGCCATTGCAGCCTCTTCGTTCAACATCATCATATTTTGAAATAGTTTTAGTTGTTAATAAGTCCTTTACTGTTTGTGTAGGGCGCCTCCTGGGCCGACACTGCGGCAGTAACCTTCCAGCCTCGATGGACACGTCTGACAGTTTTGCCTATGTCAAGTTTGTCAGTGACACCGCTGGAAGTGCACCTGGCTTCAGGCTGTCGTTTGAAGCCAGCGTCGAAGGTATAATCATTTCAAAAGATTACAGGTTCATAATATTAGAATTTATTGTGACACAAAATACTTTGTATGGGATTAAAGTGATGCCAACAGCAAAAAAAAAATAATCAAATGTTGAAATTCAGTGTTTAAAAGATGTAAAAAAAAATTGTTCCAAGTGTGTAACTAAATTTTGTAAAGCTCCATTTGATGGTATAGTTTTCCTCCTTCACAGCTGCAGCACTCTTTATAGAGTGGAGCCCAAAATAATTCAAATTTGTCACACTTCTCCCAGAGTATTTGTTTGATATCAAGGTTTGAAACCTTGGAAATCGTGGTCTTGGTGTGCAACTGTTAAGTTTATAAAAGGAGAAACTGTAGTTTATCTTTTAAAGATGTATTTTTGCAAATGTATTGCACTTGTGTATGCAATTTATGCAACAACATACAAGCTTACGAGTTACTATTAGGCTGTCTTTTACAAGTTGAAAATGCTTAGTGTAAAAGTAGTTCTGTAGTACTCAGACTCGCATTGTGATATGAGTCTGGTTACATGCTATTTGGATTTCATAATGGGATGTGTTTAAAACGATTTAGATAAAAAAAAATAAAAAATCTCCGCAATTGGTTAGTGCTACAACCAGTTATGGACATTTAGTTGTAGATAAACTCCACGTTTAAAGGTCTCATCTTACTCTGTCAGAGAGAAAAATTAAGGACCTTAAAGTCCTAAATGTCAGTTGAAGCCAGTGCAGAGCAGCTAAACAGTGAGTGATATGTTCTGTCCTTTTGGTTTTGGTTAATAGCCCAAACATCAGAGTTTTGGATAAGCTGAATCTCTCCTTTTTTTTTTAAAGAGTGCATTACAGTATTTAAGTTGTTTTTCAGCATCCTTTTGATTTATGGGGGTTGTACTTCAGCTTTGTCACCTTGTCAATATATGACTTAAAGCTCTGGTGTGTTCTGTCATTTCATTAATTCGTAAAGTACATTTATTATAAAATATTTTCTTCTGTTTCACTTTTCCTTTTTAACTTCAGTATGTGGAGGTGAGCTGAATGCTCCATCAGGAACCATCTCCTCCCCCAATTACCCCAACTTATACCCACACAGCCGGTTGTGTCGCTGGGAGTTGGTGGTGACTCCAGGTCGTAAGGTTACTCTGACCATCGACGACCTGCGACTGGAAGGTTCTAGCGATAGATGTGTGTTTGACTACGTCGAAGTGAGTGAACGTGTCTTGACATTTCATCATTTTACCTTTTCAATGTAGCCTTTTTTTTTTTGTTTTGTTTTTAAATATTCATATTTTACCAATGCGTAGAGTTGGAGTTAGTCTGTTTAATATAGTAAACAGAATACCACGTCTTCTAGGTACTGAACGGTTTGTCGGCAGACGCCCCTCGCCTGCAGCGATTCTGTGGCACAGTACCAACAGGCACTGAAGTGAGCTCCTCTGGCAACACCATGACCGTTGTGTTCAGAACGGACGCTTCTGTGTCCAACGGTGGCTTCATGGCTTCTTATTCCTCTGATGAGCCTGCAGGTAAGATGCTCCCTTTGGCAAAACTACTGTCTGCAGCAGGGGTGTCAAACACACGGCCCACCTGAGGGTCCAATCTGACATGTATGACAATAAAGTAGAAGACTTGCGTAGAAGACTTTAACTGAAAATTTTCAATAAAAGTAACTGCTATTCCTAATTTTGCCACTAGGGGTCGCACTGTTTTAGTCAGAGTTGTGGACGTAGCACAACACTGAGACCCAGAACTAAACAACAGATGGCAGCAATGAGCTGAGCATTTCTTTTTTCTTAAGATTTTTCAGGTTGTTCATAAAATGTTTTATAAAAGGATTGTTCATTAAATGTGAACACTTCCATAATGTACTTCTTTGTGCTGAAAAAAAAAGAGAAACATCTGGATGTGTCTTTATTTATAGGTTATTATGCTGTTATGTTACTGGTTCTCCCCCACTTGAGATCAAATGTGTCTCTAGCTAGGTGCCCCTGAACTAAAATGAGTTTGACACCCCTGATCTGCAGTATAATATAGTATATATGAATATGATGTCCTTCTACACCTATCTACCTGGTAGGTGCTTTACCCTTTCCAACACTGAGGTTCCTGTCCTGGGTCCAGATTGTGTCAACACAAGTGATTTAAATGGTGGTTGCATTGCTGTGCTTCATCTTATAGAATTGCTTTAATGATGAAAACTTTCCCATGAAGCACATCTACATGCCCCTCGCGAGTGCTTCAGACTCCATGGACACGCAGTTATGCTGATGAATTGCAATCTATGTGTTTGTATGTAGTAATGCTTTCTTTTGTCAGATTGTGGTGGAATCCTGAATGACCCTGCGGGAGAGAACTTCACCTCCCCTGGCTACCTGGTTTCCAACTACAGCAGCAATCTCAACTGTGAGTGGCTCATTCAGAACCCGCAGCACATCAATTCTTCTATCGTGGTGCTGATAGAGGACTTGCACCTGGAGAACCACCAGACCTGCGAACATGACTACCTCCAGTTCCGCTTGGGTGAGTCCCAGATAGGTCAACACACTCTAGGGTTGAAATTTTAGAATTTCCAAGTATTTCAGTGAGTGCCCTAGAAAGGATTAATTATATCATAATGTTTTTCTTGAATACATACAGAATATGATTCCAGACAGACATTGATGTGAAACTTGAGTTGTTGGTCAAGTTTTTAATTTCAGATTAAATGTGGGATGCAGTCCAGAGCACAAGATATGTCTGCACAAGCTAATATATTACATATCTACACTTCCCTTGTGACTTTATAGGGGGAAATAAAATAGTGGACGAATAATAAAGTGCCATTATGTTTTACTTTTCTCAAACTTTCTGCTTTCTTTGTCAGGTGACTCAGACGGGGAGCTGTTGGGCAGGTTTTGTGGGCAGACCACCCCCAGAATTCCCATTGTGGTGTTTACCTCAGAGCTCTGGGTCCATTTCCGGACCGATGCTTCCGTAGAAGACTTAGGCTTCAAGGCCAAATATTTGTTCTCTGGTAAGACAGACATTGAGAGCTTAAATTCCTTGACGTACCATAGATTGTATTCAAGGAAAAGACGAATATGGCAGTCTAAACATTATCCTCTTTACAGAATGTGGAGGCTTGCAAACTGGTGATGGAGGAGTGTTATCCAGCCCCAGCTACCCGGATGAGTATCCCAGCCCTAGTCGCTGTGCTTGGCTGCTGGAAGCTCCTGTGGGCCACACTATAACGGTGAGTATTGCGTAGAATTGATTGAACAATTTGACTCAAAGCAATTTACACATACACACAAGTTCTTGTGTTTTACTGCCCATGATACGGAGTAACTGCCCATCATGTTTACCTTTCCTTGATCCCTACTCACCTTTCTGCAGTTAACCTTCACCTACTTCAATCTGGAGCCCCACTCCACATGTGGCTGGGACTCCGTCACCATCTTCAATGGGGGCTCTCCAGGTTCCCCTGTGATAGGCCAGTACTGCGGCACCAACTCTCCAGGAACCATCCAGTCGGGGTCCAACAGACTCGCTGTAGTTTTCTTGGCTGACCACAGTGTGTCCAGAGGCGGCTTTCTTGCCTCCTGGTCTCCTGATTCTTCAGGTGGGTTTATACAAGCTAAATGAAGCAGCTAGCTGTGATAGAAGTGCACACAGCACAGGTATGAGATTGTTATGCTTCAAAATGCTGTTGTATTGCTTGTGGTGGTGTGTCTAACACGATAGCAGTTCACTGAAATACCACACAAAGAATGATTTCATTTGTGGATTTCCATGGTCTCAACATCCTCCCTTTGGCTTGAGTTAAAAGACGTAACATAATTTATTATACTGAAGCTCAAGTACCTGACAATGCTAAAATACTTTATTGTTTTATGACTGGTTATAAGTTTTTTTCAGGCCTAATCTCAGATTGTCAGCATTTTGAATCTACTGACTACGGCCATGTTTAGTGACTATTAGCATGCTGGTTTGAGTATTAGTCACATTGTATTTTCTTCAGACGCTGCATCTGTTTCCTCTTTTTTTTTTTATTCTTATTATTTGTGTGATCATTTTATACATGCACTGGTCAGTCACCACGTCATTTTATATTCCACCAGGTTGTGGAGGGATCATCCATTCTGATACAGGGACAATCACGTCTCCGGACCACCCCCAGAACTTCCCAGCTAACGTGGAGTGTTCCTGGCAGATCATTGCCCACGAGGGGAAACACCTGGAGATGAGCTTCGACGGTGATTTCCAGATACCAGACAGTAGTGGGACCTGCGAGAGCAGTTACATCAAGGTACCAGGACTAAGCTGAAACTCTTATAAATGCACAATGTCTACACGATCGTTTTAGAATCTCTTGCCTGCTTGTTACTGAGCAAATGCAATGATAAAGATATGGTGTTCTTTAGATAACAACAATGTTCCACTTTATTTCTACTTGTATCAGGTCTTACATTCTGTGTTTTCAATTATGTTTTTGCCGTTGCCTTTATTCTGATTGTGTCTGAGTTCATTGTGTTCTGTAAAGCATTTTTTAACTGATTTAAAGGCACGATTGTGACAAATTAAACATCGTCCACAGCAAATGTTCTCATGTCTAAGAACATTACAATGCAAAGTTTAATGAACTGCCACTTTTCACTGAATACTTTTGGAGTTTGAACACACTGAATTTTAATGGTTTTACTACCAAACATAAGGTTATTGTAACTTGAATGGACAATATCCACCCTGTCCTAAATTTCTCATCTATGTGTCAACAATTAATCAAAGTCCTATGTTTTATTCATGGTGTACATGGTTTATAGCCTGACGAGCCAGACCCACATTAAATGTAGGGTCTGGGCACTCTCCATAGACAGGGCTCAACCGGAGGGGTGGGATAAACGGTTGTCTTTCAAACTCCCTCTCCACGCAGTAGGATAGCGCTACAATCAATCAGAGCAACGAAGAAGGTGACGTAGTCAGAGCGACGGAAAAGAGAGTTCCTTTCTCAGAGAAAAGCTTAACTTCAAGTCTTTCAGAGTGGCGGCCAAAGCCGATTCGAAAGAAAGTTGTTCGCTAGCAGCAGCCATCGCTCTGGGAGTTCTAGCAGGATGGGGAATTCACGCGTAATTCACGGAACTTATGGTCGCAGGTCAGTCGTCATCATGTTAAGCCCGCCCACCGACTCGTGATTGGCCCGGTCCATCTTGGATTTTTCGAAATCTCAAGTCAACAGAGAGTAACTAGACTGCCCCTGGAAGCAAATGTAATTTGCTGCCACTAGGGGCGCGTCTAGATTCTAGGCTACATGGTTTATATATTTGGTGGGTAATTAGTCCAATACCGTTTAGTGGACCCTACATAACTCTTTTGTGCAACGGCAATGTTTTATAAACTATTTTATATTGATATAAAGTAAAAAGTGTAAATTCAGATTATATAACATATCTGTTAAATAGCTGAGCAGAGCCTTCAAAGTCTTATAGGGGAGCTCGGTGCCTGTTTGTCTATGGTTTAACAGTTAACTATTATTTCATAAGTATTAGATAGCCAAGGATTATTGCAGTTGCATTAGTGCAACCTGAAAAGAACCTAAAGCACCCAAAAAATAAATAAAAAATTGGACACTGCTGCAAGTTGGTTCCATTTCCAGTTCTGACTGTATTAACAAATTGAATCAGATGTTCACAGTAGCCAGTGTATCTTTAAAACCAAGTTCAGTTTTAAGAACTGTTACTAAATCAGCATTCTTTGTGTGTTTCTGCAGGTGTGGTCTGGTCAGAACCAAAATGCTGAGAATTTGCTTTCGACAGGCTGTGGCTCAGTAGCTCCGGCACCCTTCGTTGCTCCGTATAACATCATCACAAGCCGATTCCAGGCCACTGGAGACCGTGGAAAAGGCTTCTCACTGTCCTACACTACCAGTAAGAACATCTTCACTTGCTGGTGGTGACATCCGCACTTTTAGAAATGGTTTAATTTTTACTTAATATGTACAGTAATAATAATCGTACAGTCTAATCCATGTACGGGCCCTTCAGTTTGCCACAAATACACTCCAATCAGTTTCTAGAGACAACTCAGGGATTAAAGCAGCAAACAAGATGATTTTGATTTCCTAATTTGAAAGGCTGTGCAAATGTTTTCACTTTAATTATTACTTTTTGTATATATTTATTTTTTAATTCATGCAAAATGCAAATATTTATGTATATTGTGTTAAGTGACAGTAGCCACAAGTGTCAGTTTCCAGTTTTGACTGCTAGAGAGACATGTGAACGGCCAGTTGCACCGAAATGCTCTACGCTCCGATGTTTTCTGCTCACTAGGATGTGGCGCAGACTTCACAGCGTCCAAGGGGCGCGTGGTTTCTCCAGATTATCCAGCCGACTACCCTGACCGCTCTAACTGCAACTACACCATAGATGCAGGAGAACAGACTGTGGTTGTCCTTGTTTTCCGGGTCTTCCAAATTGAAGGTAAGTGTTAGCAACAGCAGTATGAACAAAGAATCACCGGTAGGTTCCTTGGTATAATTACAAGCTTGGCCTGTTTCCCTTTTAGACAGCGTGTTGTCATATTTGTTGTTTGGTTATAGTAGTTATTTGTTGGCTGTAATCTGTTTGTCTGTCTGTCTAGCACACTCTACCTGTAGGTTCGATGGTCTGAAGATCTACAACATGGCTGCCGGTGGTCCTGCAGTTGCCACTTTGTGTGGTACCAGCATCCCAGGGCCTTTCTCCACCTTTGGCCCCATGTTACTCCACTTCTACTCTGACTCTACTATCGCTGAGAGGGGCTTCATGGCAGAATACAGCACCATACGTAAGTGAAGAAGAAAAGGAATGGTAGCTACACCGATCAGGCGTAACATTATGACTAATCCTAATATTGTGTAGGTCTCCCTTGTGCCTCCAAAACAGTTCTGACTCATCAGAGAATGCAACCAGACCGACTTATATATTCAAAATTTTACTTTTTAGTTCACAGAACATTCTTCAAAAGCTCTGCTCACAAGTATGTACGTTCGTCTGGGTTAGCCATGGCACTCTTCTCTGGACCATTGTTGTTCAGCACCTTTCCGATTGTAGAGTTAATGTCAATAGTGGCATCATGATGATGACTTTGGCAGCCCGTTAAAGTTGTATTTACTGTTGTGTTTTCATGGAGTACATGTACCGATGCAGTGTCTGTATGTGTTCCTGCAGCATGTGGTGGTTTCTTCAATCGCACCATGGGTACCGTGAGCAGTCCAGCAATTTCCATGGTCAACTACCACCACAACATCAACTGTACCTACCATATCAGTGTCAGAGAAAACACAGTGGTGCATCTCAAGTAAGACTGCATTCAGTTTAATTCAGTTCAGTTCAATTCAGTTCAACTTCAATCAAAATTATAAAGGCCATAACAAAGATAAATCCCCCTTTAACAGGAAGAAATCTTGACTCGAATACATAGTTAGTGACATGAATTACTGCTATATATAGTTAACTATACAAAAATAGTGGAAAAGAGGAAGAGAGGTGCTTGGTTCCCCAGCAGCCTAGGCCTATAGCAGTAAAGCAGAGGAGCCTGATAGCTAAATGCTCTGCCTCCCATTCCAAATCAGGGATTTGTCTCAGTCTGATCTTCACAACACAAGTTTGTGGAAGTCTATAATGGTGTGGACAAAGGAGCTTTCAGAGGAGCTCAGAAAAATAGTTTACAAAACCATCTTTAAGGAGTTTGTAATCTGAGGAATGGACTAGAATTACTGTGAGCAACTTTAGACGACTGATCAGCAATTAAGAAACTTTAAGTCACTGTTAATGCTGCACAAGGGGTTAAACACTACTGAAAACTAGCTCTAAAGCTTTATACAATGTTTTCTTTCAGGCATTCATGCTGTCCTTTTGTCTGTCTGCAGGTTTAACACTTTCCATCTGGAGGCGTCTTCTTCCTGTCGCTTTGATTATGTGGCAGTTTATGACGGACAGGACACCTTGGCTCCCCTGCTCGGGAGGTTCTGCGGGACAGCACTCCCGCCCAGTCTACGCTCCACCACTAACCAGCTTTTCATCGTCTTCAGAACAGATGCCTCAGTAAATGGGATTGGCTGGAGAGCTACTTACCATGAAACACTTGGTAGGTCAAAATAACTATGTAATCTATTTGTGATGCTTGAGAATGCAGCAGCTACTGTCATTGGTTCAAGTAAAATAGCTTGACAAGGACTAAAACTAGTGTTGCTTTCGTCAACGAAAACTATGACTAAATATTGTCGTCAACGAACCTTTATCACGTGACTAAAACAAGACGAGACGTAACGTAAATGCCGGTCATGCGACGATGACTATAATTAAATGTATAATGCAATATTGTTGACGAATAAAAACGAGACTAAATGTGGTTTACAAAATAAAAACTATGCTAAAATGTCTCTCCATTTTCGTTGACCAAAACGAGACGAGAGACGAAATGTTACAACGTTATTTTGTCTTGTTTAGTCACGTTATTATTATTATTTTGTAGTTTTTCTGTTTCCTGTGACCGGAGCCCGTTTCTCTCGCAGGCGACGTCACTTCCTCAAGCTCCACTCGCGGCATTAGTTAGAAGTAGGGTGACAGAGAAAGGGAACGATGGCCGGCCAGCCGGGGGTCTTTGGTAGAAGAAGAAGAGAAGACATTTGGAAAAACTTTAAATACACCGAAGTGGAAAATAAAACCGAATGTCTTGTGGTGAAAGATAGGGAGATAAGATAATAAGAACCTTGTTTGAAATAGGTTTGGCTAAAAGAAAATTTTGGTTTTGTCTATAGGCTACTACAAGGTACTTACTATATTGACTGGGTTAAATAGAATTGCATTACTAAAAAGAGACTAAAATACAATTTTCGTTGACTAAAACTAGACGAAAATGTCATGGATAATTCTGACTAAAATAAGACTAAAATGCTCAGACTTTTAGTTGACTGAAACTTGACTAGACTAAAAAGAGTATGAACATGACTAAAACTAATAAAAACTAAAATAACAGCTTGACACATAGACTAGACTAAAACTAAACTTAAAACAGGCCGCCAAAAACAACACTAACTAAAACTAAAGACATTTCATGTATATTTTAGCTTTCTGTGTGTCAACGCAAAACTTCATTGAAGAGAGAGTTTTAATCTACAGCAAAAAATAAGCACTCACATACCGGAAGGCACAGGAAAGACAATATCCTTTATTCAGTGGTCTGTCTTTGAAGACGAAGCTGGATTCATGACTAACCTACACACACTAAAAGGCGCTCGAGTAGTATATAGTTAATCAAATATAAACAGTAATAAAGATAAGTAATATGCACTGAAATAAAATAGGCAATAAACAGAAAACTGCCGTCTCAGTGTGGCAAAATTAGTAAATAAAGTGATTGGTAGTGTGTTTTGGTCCTACTGTATGTTTTCGCACATTTGGTGTGATGACACAATATTAAGATTTAAGATGAAGACGTGGTTGTTTGTCTCTGAATTGCCTGCAGGTCCAGAACAGGGATGTGGTGGCTACCTGTCCACGCCCATGGGCATGTTTGGTTCACCAGATCCAAACCTCGATGGCCGCTACGAGCCCAGAATGGACTGCGTGTGGACCATTGAGGCGTCGGTCAACCAGGCAGTCAATCTGACCTTCACCTCTTTTGACCTCGAGGCCTCCTCTACCTGCCGCTTTGACTATGTGCAGGTAAAGATCCCACGGTCGTTTAATTACTATTGGCACATGTTTCTTTATTTTATTAGAAAAAAAAATGACTTGCAGTGACATCAGATCATCTTTAATAAAGGCAACAGACACTGCGTAACGTTTTTGGGATGTTATTGTTGATCCTTTTGCTTTGTATTGTACCTCTTTAGATACTTAAGTACTGTACACTGACAGTAACATATATATATATATATATCTTACTTTTAATGTTTGTAATGTGTTATCTCTATTAGGTGTATGATGGTGACAACATGAACTTCCCGCTGGTTGGAAAATTTTGTGGAAACACCATCCCTGCTTACTTTGTTTCAAGCGGAAACCTGCTGACTGTCCGTTTCTACAGTGACAACTCGGTGCAGAAACAAGGCTTCAACGCTACCTACCAAGCAGTGCCATGTAAGATATTCACCGACTTTCAGTTCTCCAACAATATTTAATTTTTCACGTATATCTGTGTGAATGTGTAGGACTACACCAGTTATAAGTGTAGGACTAGCTCAGATCTTCCACAGCCTGACCCTACAAAACTTACATTTTATTTAAAACTACAGCAACCCTGAGTATTATTTGATTTCTATCTAAATCACAGGTGTGAAGATTATAGCTTTTCCCGACACTTTCCTACATTAAAAAGTCCTAAAAGTCAATATGACTTTTATCAAAGTCGTAAACAAACATACTGTGCTTAAGCGAATATCTCACAAGGAATGTATTTTATGTCTTCCTTCAGCTGTTAGCGGTAGATTAGACCTGCTAGTTGGTTGTTGGGTGGTTTTAGATGTTTGTTTGTTTTTTTTTTGTTTTGTTTTTTCACCTTTTTCACCTTTTTTGACGACTATTTGTTTCTGAGGTCCCTTTGATGTTTTTCGGGGTCTCATTACATTGATTGGAAATACTTCTGAATAGATAATACTTCATTTATTTGATTTGGTTCTTGTCTACTTTCAAGACTATAGGCATCAACAATAATAAGTGTGTGTTTTCTAAGTGTGGGTTTTAGTTAGAATATTGTCTATGAACAAAAATAACACAAAAAGAGGAAGACAATTTTATAATATCATAAATTAACATAATTCTAAAAGCTTCATATTCATTTTTTTCATGCTACTACTCTGTGCCTTCCCTCAGTGGTTTGTGGTGGGACTCTGAATGCCACCACCACCGCCAGCACCCTGACCTCACCCTCCTTCCCCAATGCCTACCCTCCTTACACCTCCTGTCGTTGGATTCTGGATGCTCCGCCACAGGAAACCGTCCGATTGTCTTTCCAGACCTTTGTCCTCCAACCCAGCCAAAGCTGCTCCACGAACTACGTGGAGATGAAGGATTGGCCTTTGGTGAGTTCAGACAGGGACTGGAACATGAAGTTCTGTATTATAGGTGATAAAGATTCGGTTTTGAAAACGGGAATAATTTGTCCGTTTCTCCACCGTCGGGAGTGTGTATTTGTCAGGAAACACATCATTATTTATTGACACACAGACTCAATGCAGATATCAACAGAGCAGAAGGCAGGGCTTTTCTTTAACATCTTAAAACAACATTTGTTTTCCTCTGGGAACATTCAATTCAAAAATTGAGATGGAGATGGAGAAGGAGCCGAAAATACTAAAGCGGAAACACGCTACTACCAACGGGACCAATCACAGCTCTTGTGATCTGCGTCGCCGCGGTGCATAGTTATATTTCTGGGGAGGTACACGTCAGTTACGGTGCTAGGTTCTCTGCAGGGTCTGCACTGTTGCCGTAGCTTCTGCGCCAACTTAATGCAGAAGTCTAAACCGCCTATGAGTCCACGTTAAACCTCGGCCAGATTGTTTTGTTTGAGTTTGGTCGGCAGTTTTCTCAGCAGCCTCAGAAAACCAAACCAAAACACAAGAGTTTGTTTGACTGCGACCATGAGTGTGAAAGCCCCTTCGGCTGGTGTGTAGAAAATACATCCGATGAATCAAATAAAACCTTGGGTCTGTCCACACTTGAGACATTCATGCTGATGAGATTTTTTTTTGTGTGTTTCCAGGGAGACCATGGGCAGTCACATAAGTTCTGTGCTTCAGATGAACATCCACCAGAATTCTACAGTTACGGCAGAACGGTCCTCGTTCATTTCAAGTCCGACGCGTTCCTAACAGGAAACGGGCTCAGTTTCACATATCAAGTTGCAAGTAGGTACCTGTAGTAAACCTGTGGGAAGTTGAAAAATGGAATTAAAACATCCTATTGACAGACTTTATATGGTTATACAGCGCTATCATGTGGTCAGCCTATGAAGAGTTTCTTTATAATATAATTTGTGTCTTTCCAGAAAACTTACTGTATTTGTACGACACCTTTCATTGACTTCTAACCCTGATTAAAAAAAATACTGTATCCCTGAGTGCTCTGACTTTGGTTCTGGTGGGTTCCAGGCTGTAGCCGAACCTACGAACAGGAACACGGCTACTTGAAGAGTCCAGGGTGGCCTGACATCTACCCCCACAACATGAATTGCACCATCATCCTGAAAGCGCCACAGAACAGCAAGATTTCCTTCTTCTTTAACAATTTTGACGTGGAGGGCCACACCAACTGTCAGTATGACTATCTGGAGGTAAAGCAAACAGCATAACAGCATTACCTTAATTGAATAAAATTCAAGAAAACACAGCACCACAGGAGGGCAACATTGAGAGAAACGTATGGATTATAAATTAAAAACATTAGGACACTTCTTCTACCTAATTATGCTCAGTGTTCATGCAGAGGTGGACCTTACAGACCACATTTGACCTGAGAATATTGCCTTGATCTTCTCTGATTGGCAGCGTGAAAACCACATGCTTCTAAACCTCACTGAGAGGCACCATGTGTGTGGGAGTTACCAAACATGGTTCCTTGCCCCATAAAGGGTTAATAGTCAGTTAGGAGTGTGTAGGGTTTAGAGTGCTTTACTTGAGAACTGATATTTAACATGAACTTCTTTATACTTCTATTGGTTTATTTGCTTCTATTGCTAAAATATAAAATACAGCTCGACCAGCTGCTGCTTAAATGCATCATTAATAACAATATGCACTAATATGACTGGGATTATATTCTACATAAATAATGTGTTCAGAGTTCTTTTTTCTTTTTGCAAACACAGATGCAGTACTTTTACACTGCGTTATGTCTAGTTCTAGACCATAATACTACAACTTCAGTTACTATGCAGAGTTTGTTTCGCTTCCAAGAGATGAGTAAAAAAAGGATAAGTCAAGTAAATCCATTCATGAAAAGTACAAAATAGGTTAGAACTGGAATAATATGTGGAAAAATCTTAAACGGGATTAATTATTTACCTCTTCTCTGTAGGTTTATTTGTTTATCTTTCTATGTTTCAGTACACATTAACCCCTCAGTAATAATACACATAAGGCATTCAGTCCTGCAAATGTTTGCTCTCGTACCATTTAAACATTTAGTCACCACTTTTCATCATGTCCCTCTCAAAGGTGTTGTACTGGACACTTAATATAGTTTACGTACTAGTAACAACGCTTTCAATTTCTTTATACACCTGGCTCAGACAGCAAGGGGATTTTCATGCTGAAACAGGGCGCTTGTTATAGTTCAAAGTACAGCCCATTATTGTGTAAAATGTCACTGTGCTGCTGCACAATTAAGATTTAATCTAAAGATTTCCCGGCATTAGAACTAAAGTGCGTACGCCAGAGAATAGACTTAGACCAGGCTGCCGTCTGCTTCAGTCTGTGTATGCGTCCTGTAAAATGTGTCAGTGTCAGTGATGTGCCAGTGCTCTCTCTCTGTGTGTTTCAGATCCGTAACGGCAGTACAGCGGACTCGCCGCTGATTGGCCGGTTCTGCGGCAGCACGCTGCCCAGCCCCATCTTCCCACAATCCAACCAGCTCTACTTACGTTTCAAGAGTGACTTTTCCAATGCCCGGGATGGCTTCGACGCCACGTGGACATCCTCCCCTCAAGGTCAGAACATCTGCAACTCTCTATATAAAATATACTTGGAAACCTGGTTCCATTAAGGAACTCACAACCAGTTTGTGCTGTTTATTTTGTGAAAGCACCATATTCTTTTTTTTCCACCACTCCTCCCTAAAAGTTTGCCTTTATCTCATTTCCAGTGTCTGAAACGTTCACAGATTTTGTCACTATTTTGCCAAATTAGTTATTAAAAAATATTTAATCACACAATATTATTACATCTTAAATCCCTCGTTTTCTGTGGACATCTCTGTTGGTAATAAAACTGCCTGTAAGAAGTAGAAATGATTAATATTTTGCGATGTGTTTCTTCTGTAGGTTGTGGTGGGACTTTGTATGGAGACCACGGCTCCTTCGCTAGTCCCAACTATCCAGGAACCTATCCCAATAACACTCGCTGTGAATGGGCCATCAGGGCACCCAGAGGTCGCCTAGTGACCGTCACCTTTGCCCAGATCAGTATCGATGACCCGGGAGGCTGTGAGAACAATTTCCTGAAACTGTATGATGGCCCAAACAATTCCTCGCTGCCTGTTGGACCTTACTGTGGAACGGTAAGTAACTCAAGAAAACAGTTTTTTTACTTAACTGTAAGTTAAACCTGCTACTGACCGTGTAATAGGAAGCATTTTCATGGTTCGTAAGTGAAATCCTCATAACAATCCTTTTCAATTCCCTCAACCGAATCGTATTCTTGCATTTTAATTAAATTAAATTAGTCAAAATGGCCTCGAGATAATTTACACAATCCAGAGCATGAACCAATAAACCGATTCATATAAAAATAGTATGATCGCATGCATTAATTTCGTTTGCAGTGCAAATATGTTTCCTAAATACTCAAAAACATAAATAACCATTATGGAAAAACCTTGATTCACGTGCCACGTGCATTACCACACATTTTCTTTAAACTATTATGTTTTCTTTCCATTCCTCTAAATTTCTAAACTGCATATACCTACAATAACAATACGTAAAAAGAGGGATAGCTTGAATATACACTGTTTTTTTAGTTGCTCCACTTTTTGTCTTTTTTTTAGGAAACCAACATTGCTCCGTTCACAGCCTCCTCCCACCAAGTCTTTGTCGTTTTCCAAGCCCAGTATGTCATCCTGCCGTCTGGGTTCAGACTCACCTGGAGCAGCTGAAGGAAAAAAATTACCTCTTAATGTATTTTCCAATCACATTTAATACTACGCGCCTGCTTTATTATTATTTTTTTTTATTATTAATATGTTTATTAGGAGGTAAGTCATATCAGAACATGAACTAATGTCAAATTTACATTGAGTATCACATCACATCTGTGCATCCTGACGAATGAAGAGCAAAGGAATATAATCTACCTCCTCGGGCGTTTTTTTTTTTTTTTAATTGTCTGCTTTATTTTTTACGTAAACCAATGTGATAAATCTAAAATGTAACTATAATAAATACACGATTAAAGAAGTGGTGGGTCTGTCATCTTGTCATTTCAGATATATATATATATGATATACAACAGATTTCAAAAACTCCCATTAGGTGAACAAGCATCATATTCTATTCTCATCAAAATTATCAATAATCTAGAGCAGGTTAGTTCAGGTTCCAGATAGTTCCAGATACAGCCCATATCAAGCGGGATGGTCCTGTAACATAATAGCATAATAACTGACCATAAAGTGCGTGGGTGCAAGCTCATGCAAGACAATACGTAACTGTGAACACAGAGCAGACAGCGCAAAACACTTGGGAGATAATGCACTTGCACCAAGAGCATATAAGTAAGCAGTATGAGTTTAAAGATCTGACAAGGAGGTACCATTCCCAGATGGAAGGAGGGAGAAGAGTTTATGCAAGCGGTGTGTGTTGGCTTTACTGTGATGAAAGAGTATAATAAACAACGACACTATGAAACCAAACAACAGACCTACACTGGTGCTGAATGTGAGCAGAGAGTTAAGCAAATGACTGAAGGTCCTCAACTCTTTGCCCCGATACGGGAAGACGGATCTCAGACGGTGACTTCATAAAAGCTGCTGGACGTGTCTGGGGGAAAAAAAAAGGCAGGAATTCAACATCAGCATGTCTAAAAACAAAGTTGTGTGGCAGATTGAAGACTTGTTGATGTTGCATGTGATGAGAGCACAGATTCTACAGCAAGCAAAATGACTTGGAGGACATTAACTGCTATTTTTAAGATAAAAGTAACTGCTATGACATTAATCAAACCCCTCCTATCATCCATCCGGGACACATCGCTGAGTAAAATTAAAGAGATATGGGAGGAAGAGTTAGGAGACATAATGCCTGAGGAGTCCTGGATGGGAGCTCTGACGAGAGAGTTAACGGGAGCACGTCATGTGCAAAACTAGGTACTATTCAGTTGAAAGTCCTGCACCGTATACACCTCAAAATGTCCCAGCAACACTAACACGCACGTTTTGGCCACGCCCTTTAATTTCTGATTATTGATATGCAGATTTTATGACTCTCCCACAAGCACTACATATAAATCTGCAACTAGGTAAACTTTGTACTTTGTTCTGAAATACCTGTCACTCTAAAGTCCAACAAAACAAAAAATGTATTTCTAATTTGTCCACTAGGGGGACACATTGTCACATTGTTTTAGTCAGAGTAGCAGCAGTTGGCAGCAATTTCAAGTTGTTCATAAAATGTTTTGTAAAAGGAAAAGTCATTCATTCATTAATTCAACTTCTGTAACCTCTTGTCCTGTGAAGGGTCATGGGGTGGGCTGGAGCCTATCCCAGCTGTCATCAGGCGAGAGGCGGGGTACACCCTGGACAGGTCTCCAGTCTTTTACAGGGCTAACACAGAGAGACAGACAACCATTCAAAAGGATAAGTCATTAAATGTTAATATTTTAATAATGTACATGTACTTATTTGCACGAGACCATAAAGCACAGGTGTCAAACATACGGTCCGCGGGCCAAAAGCTGCCCGCCAGAGGGTCTAATCTGGCCCACAGTGGGAATTTAAGTACAAAAATGACATAGAAGACTGCAGTCTTTCAATGAAAATAACTGTTAGCGCTAAGGTGTCCACTGTTTTAGTAAGAGAAGTGGACAGAACACAACACAGACACCCAGGACTAGACAACCGACAGCAAAGTGCCCAAACTGCACTTATTTTACTTAAGAAATTTCGTTTTTTTTAAAGTCTAGTTTATTAACTGTAAGCATTCTCCTAATTTACTTGTTCTTTTTTGCACTAAAACAAATGGAAAAAAATCAGGAGTTGTCGTTACTTATAGGTTATTATCTTACTGGTCCGGCCCGCTTGAGATCAAATTGGGACTGTATGTGGCCCTCGAACTAAAATGAGTTTGACGCCCCTGCCATAAGGGAACATAATTATGTCACTGGTCCGACCCCCTAGCTATATGGCCCCTGAACTAAAATCCTTAGTTTATACCTTTGCCCATCATTTTGTCCACATTCAGCAAGTATATTCCCACTTTCTATAAAGATCTCATGTCCTTTTGTGTATTTCTGTGAATTTCTGCCTAGCTAGCAGATATTATAACCCAATAACACATTTTGTTTTTTAGGGACAAACATGTACCCGTGTTAGCCGGGTAGAAGACGGATGGTTTGGAAAAGTAAGTAAAACTGGATAACTTCATTCAGAGTCTGTTGCAAAGCATGTAAATTAACTGGTGACAGGTGAATTTAAGGTTATTCATGAGTCTGGGAAATGGATGAAACATGTTTTGTGACGCACAGAAATGGTTCAGAGGTCACACAAGTAAAAAATGCACTGTATGCATATTGCAAAAAGTTCTTATATATCTAATTATATTGCTCTGTGTGTAATGTGTAATGCAACTGAATCATCTGATTGGATGCTATCAGCTGATGAGGTGTAATTATAGTTTTGGCGTGTTAATGTTTGATTGTGATGTCAGTAGACGGCATGAGTCTCTTTTTCCTGTCCGATGTCAAAGTCTCTTCATGGCTGAGCAAAGTTGTTTGTTAACCACTCTGTGACCCTGAACAGGATAAATAGTTTATTATTAATCTATTATACGAGCAGACTTTGTCACAAAAGGTGGAATTGATGTTGAGAACAATGACACTTCAGCTATCATTTAATCAATGCATTAGATAAGATTAGCCTCCTTTTTATCTTTTTATTTGTTTTGTAAAATAGTCTCACACTTGGCTCCTGGTTTGTGTGAAACCGTTGTGGACTCCACGTGGAAAAACACCAGCTTTGCGTCATAAATACCTGATTCGTTTTTGCTTTCTCTCTCTTTTTGCTGTCTTCTCCTTCTCTTCCTCTCTGTCCTCCTCCCTCAGTCTTTGCGTTGCCGTCCACACATAAACAGCAACGATCAAATGGAAATCATGGCCCAATAAAAGGCTTAACTCTCTCCCTATCAGGTTACAAATTAACTGTAATTGAATTTTGGGCTGCTGTCGTTTAGATTTTCTCTCCCGTGAAGGTGGCTCTTGTGAAAACATGCATAATCTAGACACTTTTAAGACTTAGACTTAGACTTAGACTTCTTTAATGTCCATAAAACTTACATAAAATGGAAAATTGTCTTTGACAGTGGCATAAAGACATACAAGCAACACACCCACATCACAGACAACACTATGCACAATAAATAGATGAATATAATATGTAGGTAAAAAACTTTTTTTTTTTTTTTTTTTTTTTAAAGTAACATGCAACGATTAAAAATGACAATTCCAGTAAGTCAAGGTGTCGTACGATCAAACCACGGAGCCCAGTTTGATCTGAACAGGAAACGTTCAATAATAAAAACAATGAACAACATCAGTTAGTTGTTTGGCTGCAGACATTAGCCAATAATCTATTTTAAATAACAGCAGTGACCCCAAGTTATTCTGCAGTTTTGTTCGCTAAAGTCTTTAAATCTGCACCACTGATTTATTAAAAACAATTCGAGAGTAACCTGAAGGCAAGAGAGAAGATCAATGTTAGTAAGTTAAGTATAATTAAGATTATTAACACAAGGCACTTTTGTTGTATTTTTGTTTTAATTGGCAAGTTTATATCCCATATCTATTTTTGGATGAATGCCTGATTACCTGATCACGACATCTAATCATGATTTTCTTTGCTGGAATGCTGTGTGTTCGATTTACACAGATCAGGCATAACATTATGACTAGATCTCTCTTGTGCCTCCAAAACAGTTGTGACTCATCAGAGAATGGACATGGGCCTTCTGAGGGTGTCCTGTGGTGTCTGGCAACAAGAATGTTGTTAGTGGGGGGGTCTTTGAGGGGAGGGGCCTCTGTGGATCATCCCACAGATACTTGATCAGTTTGGGATCTAGTGAATTTGGAGGCCAGGTCAACACCTTGTGCTGTTCTTTTCTGTTTTTTGAGTTATTCCTAAACTGTTTTTGTGAGTCTGTATCTTGCTGGGGATGGCTGCTGCCATCAAGGAGTGTCATTGCTATGGGGTGGGGGGTACCTGGTCTGGTCTAGGTAGGTGCTACATGTGTAACATCCACATGAATGAATGCCAGGTCTAAAAGTTTCCCAGCAGAACATTGTATTGTCACAAGATGGTAAATGTTATTTACTTCTCCTGTCAGTGGTCTTAATGTTGTGGCTGTGTCTGTGATAATAGTTTTTTTTGTCACACAACATGTTTAAACACTGTTGAATCGATGTGTATTTTACTTGTGGGTTTTTGTTTTTTTGGAGGTCAAAGAGGTGTTTGAGGGTTAAGACTTAGAATTAGGTTCAAGTTCAGTTTAGACTCTTAGTTGTGATGTTTTAGGTGAGTGAAAGGGACTAGAGGGTTCATTCTGTCAATGAATGAATGATGTGTGTGTGTGTGTGTGTGTGTCCTTTGGCCCAGCACAGGAGGCTATGTATTGTGAGTGTGAATAGGGTTTAGGGGCAGTACAGGGGATTAGCATTAGAATGGTGTGCGAGTGCTGGAAGGCCTGAACTTCATTTCTGTCACTCCGCTACTCATGCTCTCTCACCTCCACTCACCGCTCCTCCAACAACTCCGTCTGCCTCAGCTCAGCTTTCTTCCTGTGCCATCATTGCCGTACTTTTACAGCTCGCACGCTTCCTCGCACAAATATTCCTCGTCCTCATCCTCCTTTCGAGGGAAACCGATGACAACATGCAGAATAACCACACCTTCCTGTACTTTGCGTATGGAAGTAACCTGTTGAAGGAGCGGCTCCAGCTCAAGAATCCATCTGCGATCATGCACTGTGTTGCCAGGCTCAAGGTAAAGTGTGGACCCCTATTCTGTTTAATAAACCTGATGATGTTTTTAGGTGGGCGGGGCTTAGCTGGAGGCAGAAAAATCCACGATAGCTAACTCTTAATGGTTTGTGTAGGCTTGTTTTTGACAATGGTGGAAGTAAAGCAAGTTTTTTTTAACGTTTGGGTTTGTACCAACTAGTCGACTTCACTGCTGTGCCATGATGACGCTTTAACTATCATGTGACTAGTCACTGATCACGTGACAATAACAACATGGACGCCTCCTAGAAGACGAGAAGCCCAGTGGGTCATTGCAGCAAATAATCAAGTGTCATCAAGTGTGTGGAAATACTTCACTAAAGATGAAGCCCATACTACGGTGACATGTCAGTCCTGAAATACAACAAAAGTACCACTGCAATTCAGATTCAGATTCAGATTCAGAAAACTTTATTTGTCCCCGGGGGGCAATTTAAGGCACAGGTGAGCAGCTTAACATGCAAGTACAGGCATTTTAAGGTGCAATAGAGACACAAACAGAACAGGATACAAAATACAAAGTATATACAAGTTACCTTGCCATAAATGTTATGACTGTCCAAAATATCCATGGAGAATGTAAACAGACTGTATAAGTAAAGTGACTAAAGTGCAAATGTAAACAATGCGTCTGAAAAGGACGCTAGCAGAGGAACGGTCCAAATCCTCAGTTAACAACTTTGTACATTTGTACATTTTTGCTTATACTATTTTTATTTTATTTTCCTCGATTTTATTTTACTTATTTTTATTAATCTTTAATTTACTTGTGATTCTTAAGAGTGTTTTTTATGTGCAACTAAGCTACTGTGACCAAGGAATTTCCCTTGTGGATCAATTAAGTTTATCCAAGCCTAAGTTCTCCAAACACCCTACGGTAGCTCATCAACAATTTGTCAAAGTCATTAGATCTTAAGTTGCAGTACACAGAGAAGGCTTCAGAGGAATACTGCATTTTATTTTTCACATGGCTACTCTATCCTATCTCATAACACGCTGTGAAGTACTATAAAATGCTATTGATGGTGCTGACTTGCTGCATGTTTTTATACAGGCTGTACATATCTGCAGCTCACACTATGTAGCACATGACCTGTCTGTTCTCAGCATATTTATTCAAGTCAAGAATATAGATGTCAGGACATACTCACACATACTTGATAGAGAAAGCAAGCGTGTATAATAAAGAGAAACTGAGGGCATATGAATAAAGCCTATAACTGTGTCCTGAATGGTCATGTACAAGACTCAACTTACAAAGATTAACACATGAGTTTTGTGCTGTGCGAGCCATAGTCCTGCCTAGCGAACGACAAGGCCAGAAGACAAACGTGCATCAGTTATTGTGAAGAGAACCAACAGCTACGTCTTGACTGGAAACTGCACTTGCATGGCTGAGATAGTATCTTGTATTTATCAATCAAATATTTTCTTAACGCAGACGTACAGCTAGAAGTTAGCTTATCTTATGCGCCAATTTGTAAAGAGCTGTGCATGGCCAATATTTAGAGAAGAAACCAAACTTACAAAAGACTATAATTTAAGAAAAACTTTTGATGATTGCTTTGGTGCGGCCCTTTCTTTATAGCATTTAAGCACAGGTTTCACCGACCCAGTCAGAGTGGCAGCTGGTATATGATAAAATTTTAGTTTGGAGTTATTAACCTTACCCCTCGTATTTACCTCCAGTTCTCGGTTGTTTTGCCTCCAGCTAACTGCTATGGCGTAGTCCTGACGTAAAAGTGTCTATAAAAACTACACATGCTTGATTACACTCCTACTTTACTCATTTTCAGGATTACAGATTGGTTTTTGGGAACCATAAAGGCCTTGCCAGTGACCGGTGGCACGGTGGTGTGGCCACCATAGAACACAGCCCAGGAGACGAGGTGTGGGGGGTGGTGTGGAGGATGAACGTGTCCGACCTGGAGTCTTTAGACAGGTAAAGATTTCTGTCATCAGTTTCTACATCGTCCTCTGCTGTTTTCCTGTTAAACTTACATTCACCTTGTGTTTTTTTTATGTTTGTGTCAACACTCAGCCAAGAGAACGTGACATTAGGTGCGTACAGGCCTGTGGAACTATCGGTGAAGACGAAAGGCCAAGAGCTCAACTGTCGCACCTATATTATGAACAGCTGTGTGTATGCCCCACCGTCACCACAGTACCTAAAGGTAGGACTCCTCTAACTGCATCCACGTTTGTGAGCACTCATTCCTTCTAAGGTCTGAAAACGTTTCTTCAACTTACAGAAGGTCATGGTTTCTATGTATTTAAAAGGGTTGGTGGATGTGTTTTTACAATATTTATCGTGAACAAATCAAAACCAATACCCGAGCCACACCTTTTGGAAAGTAAAAGTATCTAAGGGCCTGTTCCAACCTCGCATTAAGATCCGATTTGGGCAATGTGATCGCAAGTGATTTAATATAGTGGCGGCAGAGTGATGTGGTGGTTAGCAAGAAGGTTCTGGGTTCGAATCCGTCGTCCTTTCTGTCTGTGGAGTTTGCATGTTCTCCCTGTGTCTGCGTGGGTTCTCTCCAGGTACTCCAGCTTCCTCCCACCGTCCAAAGACATGCTCGTTAGGTTCATTGGTGATTCTCAATTGGCCGTAGGTGTGAGTGTGAATGGTTGTCTGTCTCTCTGTGTTAGCCCTGTGATAGACTGGACACCTGTCCAGGGTGTACCCTGCCTCTCGCCCAATGACAGCTGGGATAGGCTCCAGCCCCCCCGTGACCCTCCAGAGGACAAGCGGTTACAGAAGATGAATGAATGAATGAATGAAGCATCTAATATGAGTAAACTGTGTGTGGTTCTGTCATTAAATAACATATCAGCATGTGGTTAATTCTTGATGTGATCACGTTGACGTATAAGGAGCCGATGTCTTTATTTACCTTTATTACCAGGGATTACGGTGTGAACAGAAACTTCCAGAGCTAGAGTTATATAATCTGAGTTTTGTGCAGGTTTAAGTAGCGTCAGGGTGGAGATAAATAAATAATAACTTTTTGCCAAAGTCATAACGCGCACACACAAAACAGCGCTGTTCTTGGTTCTGGAGCATCGGTAGAGATCCCAGATGATGCGGGTGTTTATTTACATACAGAGAAATGTCTGCTGTCATCAAGGAGTGTCATTGCTATGAGGTGGGGGTGTCTGGTCTGGTCTAGGTGGGTGCTACATGTCTAAGTAACATCCACATGAATGAATGCCAGGTCCAAAAGTTTCACAGCAGAACACTGAATTGTCACAAGATGGTCAATGTTATTCTCTTACAAACTACGTTAGGGGTAGTTTGGCGTAGACTGTGGATTGTATACTATATTTTATGTCATTAAAACGTGAAACAATCATAACTAATCCATAATTTCCCCATGATGGGCGGAAATTGAATAATTATGTACCTAACATCACTATTTTAAAAGGATTATGATCATAACTCTGGTCGAGTGGATTATTACTAAATGTGAGGCATCTGGAAAAGGTATCTGCCCCCACCCCCTCCACTCCGTCACCTGACTATGTGATTAACAGGTCAACAACACACTGTACCATGCTATGTTTTACACGTCTGACAGCTTGTGAGCAAGAATGCCAGATTGTTCTTTTGCACACGTGACAGCTTCAAATATACAACATGCCTTTGTGGTAACACCTTTGTCTGCTTTAGTGTGTCACCTTTATTGTTCCCTCTTTGATGCTAGTTCCTGTCTGTGTGCGGGCCGCTGGGTGTCCTCACATCTACTGTGATGTTTGTATCCTGACACACCGTGGTGGGGTGCCAGAATGTATGAACATATGGGAACGTGGGGATTTTACTGCTTTCAAACCGGACGATATATTATTTCTAACGACTGCAGGTGATCGTGATGGGAGCGGAGCAGAACGGCTTGCCAGTGGACTACCAGGAGAAGCTGCGAGCAATTGAGACCAACATGTACGAGGGTCCTCTACCCGTGATGGCTGAACTGGAGCGAGCCAGAAGACGAGCCAAAGAGAGGCCCAGTCACCGTTCAGATGCCTGACAATCATCAGGAGGAATCCGTGTCTACTTTTTACTAGGGAACTCTTATTCTGCTTAACAGCTTCACCGTAGCTTGATGCTTTGTACCGTGGCTAACGAATTCAGCACTGATGGGACTGGGGTCAGTGTTGAGTTCATACAGATGAGAATATTAGATGCATTTTGAAAGTTGGTTTACTATTTTTACTCTTTTCTACTTTGTTGAACAATGTTGAAGACATCAAAACTATGAAAAGCACTTATGTAGCGAGGTGAAAAGTGTTAAACAAAACAGTTTTGCTTTCATGACTGGTTGCATCCATCACCTAGAGGCCTTTCCCAGCGGTTTCTGTAGGAGTTCTGAGAAAAGTTGAGAACACACAGCATGGGGATGTCTCTCATCGCACCCACATCACACTCTTTACGTCTTATCAGGAGAAACCGCCGGGACAGGACAACACAACCAAACCTCGACCGATGGAGACAACCTGACACAGAGCAAACATCGGGCGACAGGGTAAGATAAAAAAAAGATGGCACGTCACCAGATCTTCTAGAGCAGGGGTGTCAATATACTACAAGTACATTATTCATTCATTAATGTACATTTAATAAGCTGTAATTTTACAAAACATTTTATGAACAACCTGAAATTTCTTAAGAAAAATAGGTGCAATTTCTGCTCTTTAGATCTGGCTATTGTGCTCTGTCTGGTACTCTGACTGAAATAGTGGACAAATTAGGAAAAACAGTTAAAATCTTTGCAAATTCATGCTGCAGGCCAGGTTAGACCCTTTGGTGGGTTCGGTATGTTTGACACCCCTCTTCTAAAGGATTCTCAGTGGGTATGTAGTAGACTCACCCCAGGGTGAAACCTGTGAATCTCCCTCAGACACTAGCTGTTTAGATCTCTCCAGGGGACTCAGCAGTTCCTTATCCCCTGATCATTTAGACTCCATCCTTCTCAAGCGTCCCAAGTGTTAGAGGGATATATGGGTTAAAAAATACAGCCTTTAGAATGGGCGATTACAGTAGGAAAATGGTGCCATGTTGTCATAATAGATCTTGAAGAGCCTACATATGACTATTAAAAAACATGCAAAACCTTTTCAACCTTGAAAACACTGTGGAAAAAGTACAATCCCACTGATTGTACGTTGTGCCGTGCGTAGCAACAAATCTTGTTTGTCAAATACCTTTGGGGAAAAACTGTGAAAGAATGGACTAAAGACTCTTATAAAACCCTTTTTGTTCAGACTGAATGCCTCGTTTGTCGATGTCATGAGTTATTCTGTGCAAAACAACCTGCCTGTGAATGGCTTGACTGAACGGACAAGCTCACACCGAGCTGGTTTACAAATACCCTGGATAACTTATTCAGTATTAAAACAAACCTTAGAGGTAATAACATTAAGCTAAATTCTTTATTTTCTTCTTGTGTTTGCACACCGTCACTCCACTGAGATGTCTTTGACTTTCAATAAAGAGTAAAAAGAAAGGTCTCGTTTTGTTGTAGTTGTGTTTTTTACATTAAAGCCCCAGAGGCAGAAGTTGTTTGAGAAATAAGCACATGAAGAAAAGTATATTACAACCAGCTTCAAGTAAAACAACTCCTCATAGGTGTACAAGAAAATATAGCAACCTCTCAACCACAATATCTTCTTCTCCTCTAAATGACTGGCAAGGTTAGTTTAGGATATACCATGATGACTCTTCACACACAGCTAGTTGACTTGGGATTTTAAAGAAATATCCATCCCTGTTGCTCTTGGACAATTTCTTTCTGATTTATTCTATGTTTTTACAATTGCAGGGCAAAGGCTTTTTAATAGGTCATTTGTTATGTCATTCAAGTCAACGTTTTATGCCTCTTGTGGTTTTACCGGATTTTTTTTTTTTTAATCAATGGGTGGCAACCGTAATTTGAAGCTTGTCCTGCAATAAATACTGTGAATGATTACACACGGCTGTTGGGGGCAGTGTTGTGTTACAACAAATGCTAATCGACTGTGACGAGAACACACCGTGTATACAATATGAGCGTTACAGTGACAATTACGCAATGTAGTGTCTTTGAAGCATTTTCTTTTTTAGTTACGAGGTTTGAAAATAGCAATTGATGTCTAGATGCAATTGGCCTCCTTGGTTTGTTAAAGGTGACTTAAATCACTGTGTGTTCTCCTCTCAAGAACTTCTGAGATTAAAGACTCCTAGCCGAGATGTTGTCGCCTATTTCTTAATGCTATGCTACCTAGATTACTATCCCAATTAATGCTGTATGTGCAAAAACAGAACAGTTGTGGAAATTTAAAAAAAAATCCCATCAGCACCAGATGGTAAAAGAATGACATGCATCAATAATAATAATGGAAAAAAATATATATTTAAACCAGGGAATTGAATTAAGACGTGTCTACAGTGCTGGACGGCCTCGACTAGTTGTGGAAACTAAAAACTGATTTTCAAGTTTATAAAGGCCACAGGCTTTACCCCATCCACCCAACAAACCGAGCAGTAGTGTCACTAAGTCGGTCATACAATAGAACGTGTGGTGTGTTTTTGCTAATCTCTAAATGAACGGACTTTAAACCTATAAAAACAATTACTAATTTGCATGTTTGTTTGTTTGTTTTTTTTACAAAAAAAAAACATAAATTCAGGGGATTGTCAAAATATAATGTCACACGAAAGCCACTCTTCTCCACTGGGTGTCAATTGAAACTAGAGAAGCTACTCTTTCCGTTGATACGAAGCTAACAGAGAAAATAGCATGTTAGCATGTCAGAATTTCTTCTTGTGTTTCAATATGTCTTTAAATCCAAACACAACTGACAGCAAATGCAGTTGATATTGTTTTATTTCCATTTGTTATCCATCAACTATGCACCATGTGGTGACTCGCCTGACAGAATCTGATTCCTGTTCGTGGTCCTGAGCCTCCATCTAGTGGGCTAACGGTGGTACTACAAACACATTACAGCAACAGGACCTTTGCAAATATATGTAACATGCCTTGGTGACTAGTTTCCTTGGAGAGTTACACTCACGCACAATAGCGATATGGAAGAAATGTCAGTATTTTTATGGATTCTATAATGTGCACAATGGTAGAATTTGATGTATTCTGTGCACATTGCCTCCTGTAATGGGAATCACAAGTGTTTTGTAGACATACTATCTTTCAAGGGGTAAAAACTCAATTTGACGCACTTTGGGTACAAACAACCTGGTACTATTTTCAATTTTTTTACTATAAACTTTGTAGAATATGTATGCTTTGATGTATTTCTATAAACTACAGTTATACAGTTCTTTGAAGTCTTACCTATCCATAGAGACCAGGGTTGTGCATAGGGACATATAGGGTAGTTTTGGGGCTATGCGTGATTTATCTGAGGTATGTCTTTTTAGGTGAGCTTTTCAATCCCAGCCAGGTCTTTTTTTTTCTTTTTTTTTTAAGAGTCATCAGATAGATCAGGAAAGTAAAGAAGGATTGCATTTCTGCTGCTGCAGTCAAGAAGGAGGTGAAATTTAATGCGTACTATGTAAAAATGCAAACGAAATAACAGTTTAACGCAAATAAAACAAATTCAGAGTCATACAGTGTTCCTGTACGTGACTGGTAGCAAACAGATGAGCCCTTGGAATGAAATACTTTGACAATAACACATTTCAGGAGATGAAAGCAGCATTTTGAGTTTCTGATAATCCATTGAAAAGCTGTTGTATGTATACGGGACACAGTATAAGGCTCCCCAAGAGTCAAGTCTTTCCACAACTGTTGACAAAACATGTCCGGTCATCTCCCAGATGACCAGAAATGGTCTTTCTACACAAAGTTTTTCTAGGCGTCTCAACCACCCAGAGTTGAGACCAAATTCCAAATAAACACACAATCTGAGATGGAGGTCTGGCTCTAGGGTAGAAAGCCTGTCCTGTCTGTGGGGTACAGGCAAAACAGATTCTTCTCTGCCATGCAGCTGCAGCTGCAGATTCACAGAAACACATGACCTCCGGCGGCGCAGAAAGCTAAGCAATGGATCGTCAGCTTCCTACCACCCAGACTACAACCTACAGTGCAGTCAAATAAGGTTATAATTAAGCCATGTGTGTTAACCATAAACCTAAGCATAGATAAGAGGGGTCAATCGGAAACACGGTGTATTAACTTCCTTGAGTTTCACCCTAAATGACCATATTCATGCTGTACAAACCATATGTACTTAAGGGCAATACTCTAATGTTGACCCTTCCCTGTCAAATGCATGATACCAGGACCAGAAAGGCTACATGATTAACTACCTACAGTACATGACGTAGCCTAGAAGACAGCCCATACCTCCTGACTGGGTCTTTTCCTTAACCTTGTTGTAGATGTGTTTACAACGCTCCTTGATCCTCTTCATCATGTTGGAAAATATAGATAGATAGATCCCAAACTGATCAAGTATGTATGGGGGGATCCACAGAGGACCCTCCCCTCAACCTATAGGACCCAAAGGGCTCCCCACTAATGACATTTTGTTGCCAGGACGCCCTCAGAAGACCCGTGTCCGTTCTCTGATGAGTCACAACTGTTTTGGAGGCACAAGTCTACACAATATTAGGAAGGTGGTCATAATGTTACATTTACGTTCTGGCCACGTCCCAAACTGTCTGGATTTTGAGACCTTTTGTAGATTGTGTGGCAAAACGACCATTAATTAATCTCACACTTTGGTGGATGTGAACACCGGACGGAGCGTGAAATGAGCGTTTTCAAAGAAAAGTATTTAAAAACTTAACGATGACTACACTTGTACTACCAGCAACAAGTTATTTTTTTTCTGAGGCCTTCAATATCCAAGGTATACAGTACATGGAACTGGGTTTAGATTACATGTTCCACCTTATTATCCAATTAATACAATAGTGAGTAAGTTCTGCAATTAGGCAAAACAACACACACAGGATTTATAAGCTTCATAGTATATAATTAATTTAATTATCTCATTTTCAAGGATTATTATTCATTTACATCGCTTATCTGCAACAACACAACACATGCTACTGACACAACTCTCGCTAATGACATAGAGATAGGCCCGTCTATCTGGACACCAAACAACTCCTGTTTATTGATGCGCCATAAAAAAAAAAAAAGAGCTTTGGGGAAGTGAATATAATGACGGTAAATCATATACTGTTTATAAACTTACAAATGACATGAAGGTCTATGGCACATTACACAACACAGAGCTGTAATGGAATTTCCTCCTCCGCCCAGTCATAATAGACAATGTTTGACTGTCAAGATATGTTTGCACCGAGTGGAATCAAACAGCAGGAGCCGTCTTCATACTACATAAAGGGTCTATCAAGAGCAATTACCGCTTTCCAGAATACGTGAATTCTTTTAGGGTTAGGCAGTCTTGAATCCCCTGAACCGTGGTTCCCTTCTCGTATGTGTGTGTTAAATTAAGAACGGTGTTGTTCACGGGCTATAACTGTAACGCATATTGTGCTTGTTCATTCAGGTTCTTTCATCCCTTCGTAAAACAAGAGTCCGGCGTCCTGCGGAGTCACACAGCCCTCATGTGGGGTGGACTCAACAACAGTTAAGTGGGGCACAGCACGAAACCACACGTGGGCCGTTGCACAACCAGCTGCAGCACCATATATGAACTATGGAGACCTGCCTGGAAGTTATTAACTGTCGTCTTTAGAGGAGAGGCGCATCGATTAAAAACACTCCACGTCTTTGGAGAATCACAAACAACCTGGACGTTATTTCCAGAGATAGTTGTTGGTTTTGAGCTTAAAGCATATGTGGAGGGAATATTCAGGTCACGTACAAAGATAAAGTACTAATACTGTAAAAATAAAGTACTATACACTGTACTGTTTCCCCATGGCAGCATTTTGTTTGTTTAAATTCTTTGTTAACATCACCTGCTATTTCTCCTCAGCCTTCCAAATAATTTATTGTAGTTGTGAGATTGCAGAACATTTGCTTTCGGACCTTTGACATTAACATTTGTCAGTGGGTGGTTTAACGCTAGCTGCAAAGCTTAAAGCAACAACTAAAATAAAGAAGATTAAGTACACTTAACCTGTTTTTCTGCTTCGCTCAACATTCACTTAGCAGCTCCTCTTGTCAAGATATGTTATTCAGATTCAGATTGCGTGCAGGGCCGGGTCCTGCCAAAACTCTCAGGGAGGGCAATGCTGGGAATTTGGACATTGTTGCAGCGATGTCCCAGGGTATATTAATAGCAGACTGAGTAAATAGACGTTTTCCTTTTTCTGTAAACTACGGCAGTAATACTACCAGTTACTCTGTCTTCATTACCACATTCATTTTAGGTACGAAAAATCCCAGGTAAAGAGCAGAGCAGAGGCACTTAAACTGGAATTAAACTGAACATTTATAATAAAAACTGATCAGGCATAACATTATAACCACCTTCCTAATATTGTGTAGGTCTCCCTTGTGCCTTGTGACTCATCTAAGAATGGACATGGGCCTCCTGAGGGTGTCCTGTGGTGTCTGGTAACAGGATGTTAATTAGTGGAGGGGCCTTTGAGGGGAGGGGCCTCTGTGGATCATCCCACAGACACTTGATTAGTTTGGAATCTAGTGAATTTGGAGGCCAGGTCAACACCTTGTGCGGTTCTTCATGTTTTTTTTTTAGTTGTTCCTAAACCGTTTTTGTGAGTCTGCATCCTGCTGGGGATGGCTGCTGCCATCAAGGAGTGTCATTGCTATGGGGTGGGGGTGCCTGGTCTGGTCTGGTCTGGTCTAGGTAGGTGCTACATGTCTAAATAACATCCACACCAATGAATGCCAGGTCTTAAAGTTTCCCAGCAGAACATTGAATTGTCACAAGATGGTCAATTTTATTTACTTCTCCTGTCAGTGGTTTTAATGTTGTGGCTGATCGGTTGTCTCTCTTTTAACTCAATTCAGTTGAGTTTTATTTAACAATAACAGAACCCAAGGCTTTTCCACTTAGGGCACAAGAATAATTTTTGCACATGAAAGTTTTATTTTATTTATTTCTTTGGTTAGTGTTCATTTATTCCTTCATTTAATCGCAATTTCATTTAATTTTTAATATTTGATCATTTTATTTTTCTATCAACACTAAACCCAACAATAGTTTATGATATTTCAAGCAAACAGCAGCAGACAGGCGCAACAGATATTATTATTTTATTTTTATTTTTCGCCCTTGGTTAAAAGCGTTAGTTGGTTTTTGAAACTAGACAGCCATAAACCTCCTCCTTATATTACCGTGGACCTGTCTTACACCACAACATAAACAAAGTCTGTAGCTGTGGTTTACATAATTACCCTCCCTCCAAAATCCAAACGTCAGCATTTAATCTGCAAAGAACGAGGTTAGTTAACTGTTTTTTTATTTCTTCTGCCAGGTCAGGTAGAGGTGTACACAGGTGTAGGCTCGGACTTTCTACAGAAGACAGAGTGCGGCTCAATTAAACATTCACCTGGGTTTTACTTCCATGCACCGCCCATCTTTTGTTTAAGCAGACGCCCAGGAGTCTTTCAGCCTCTCATAAAACGGATCATTTTAGAGAGGACCTCCATAAATATAAATGCTGAATGTGACCAGGGTACTATTTGAATATTTAAGCGTAATTAAGCATATTTACGCATTCATTTGGTGTTCAATAGTCAGGAACTACATATCCCAAGAGGCTTTTGCGACAGTTTAACGTTGAAGACTCATGGTAGGTGTAGTCATTAGATAACACGAACGCCAACGCGCCTGCGAGGGGACCCTCCTCCCCAGGAACCACAACACAATCAGAGTTTAAAAACCGCAGACCGGAGACAAGGGGGACGCGCAGGACTCGGAACAGAAACCCGGAGACTTTCAGACATGGAAAAAGATGAAAGACCCAGCTGGGGCAGCCCCGCGCAGTTTATGCTGGCATGCGTGTCGTATGCGGTCGGACTTGGAAACGTGTGGCGGTTTCCTTACCTCTGTCAAATGCACGGTGGAGGTAAGTGACCGCAGACTGTAACCATGGGCTCCATAATACAAGCCTTTATTTTTAGGGCGTTCTTCTTATTATTAATGCACATTAAGGATGAGAGATTTGTGCGACCTTCCAGTGCTGAATCTGGAGTGAATTTACAGTATTGACTTCAATAGGCAGGTGTCATTAATGCAAATAATGTAACGTTGCAAATATCTGCCATTAAACATATTAGTATACCTTCCTTATTGTGACAAAATGAAACAGTCAACATATTACAGTATTGATGCTGCATAAGTACAGGGAACTTATTGTCTACCTAATTATTGACAGCAGGTGGGCTGAGTTAATACCAGTTAATACCATTAATAATAACTGACTTAATGAAGTAATTAAGATGCTGATACAGACAGAACTAAATAACAAAGATCATCTTGTGACAATTCAATGTTCTGCTGGGAAACATTTGGACCTGGCATTCATTGGTGTGGATGTTACTTAGACATGTAGCACCCACCTAGACCAGACCAGGCACCCCCACACCATAGCAATGACACTCCTTGATGGCAGCAGCCAAAACACTTTTAGGAACAACTCAAAACAACATGAAGAACAGCACAAGGTGTTGACCTGGCCTCCAAATTCACTAGAAACTGATCAAGTGTCTGCGGGATTCGCTGGAACAAGCCTGATCCACGGAGGCAGTACATCAGAGTTGGGCCTTATGCAAGAATTTTTATGTAAGAGTCTTAAACTGTGTTTGTTTTCATGCAAGTGCACTCCAGAGTGGATTGTTTTAATTCTTGCACAAAAAACCCCCAAAAAACAGTAATCTCCTATACAATATTGTACTGTAAATCTAGTCAAGTACGTACATTATTTGAAATCTGTTGCTCAATTGTTTACTACAAAAACTTCAGCTATAATGGGGTTAAATGAGGGAATTGTTATGTCTTTATTGGCCCTGCATGGGTCACTGAACAATGAGCACACAGCTACTGTAATTACTTTCCTGACGTGACAGAAGTGGAGATGTGACAGCTCGCTTTTAAATTTGGAAGAACTGAACGACTGTGGTTTGTTCATTCCAAAATATGTTGGTACAGAAATGTCACATGTGCATTAATGTAAAATTAATATATTAATATTCTTGTTGATGCTTTAATGCCAATGAAATTATTAAACTACTGTAAACTACTGCATGTGGTTTAGAAACTCCTATTTAAAAGAAGGAGCCATTGTGAGCAGGTGTTGTTCTATGGTGCAAGCAGATGCAGAGGGGCAGGGTGCTGGACCTCCACTGGCATTTCATCTCGGTCTTGGTGGTGTAAATAGACAAGCATCGTCTGCAGTGGCAGCAAACTGCAGCCGAGACATTGGTGGCTATCAAGCTGGTAGAAGCCATCCTTCTAATGAAGGTCTCATTGAGGTCAGGCAGAAGATTTGTGGTAGAGTGGGACTACTTTTAACCCCTTAACTCCTGAATTGATTTTTCAGTTATATGAAGAAATTAATTATTTGTGTTTTTGCTTACCACTCCGACCGGTCCTACGAGAAACTAGTGCTTGCAAAAGGTTCCCAGGGATTTTTTGAATGTGAACAAACCGACATTGGAGTATTACATGCGTTTTTTCGGCTGCAGTCTGAGCAGAAACTAGGCGTGAAGGGGTTAAGGTTTTGCATTTGTAAACTGCTACCAACCAACCCCAACTGGGGGCCATTGCATTTTTCTAATCTTGTGCTAAGTTGTAAATAGGAAGGACCTCCAACAAAACCGCTACTGACAAACTTCAAATCTGGGTGCCCCCTTTCTAAACGAGGAGTTATTTTCGGGGAGCTGTGGAGTAGTGGTTTAGTTGGTAAGAGGTGCTTCTTGGGACTGACTGGAGGGTCCCAGGTTCAACCTCCCCCTTTTGAGCAAGCACCTAACCCCCAAATTGCTCCCTGGGTTGCAGCCTGCTTAGAGGCTCCATCTGTACACACTACTGTGTGAATGAATGGATGGGTCAAACAGCAGGAGCATAGTTTCCAATCGGGGATCAATACAGTATAAATTATTATTATTATTATAATTAAAAAGATCACACTGCACGGATATACCAGAGAGATCTTACAGTAGTGTAGTAGGTTAAGCTTAGTTGCATTTCAGCATTTCATTGCTTATTTCTAGCTGGACCTCCCACTTATTTAAAATGACATCCTACAAATTCACGTGTTTTGTTTTGTCAATATTGGGGAAATGTTCAAACTTTTTCTTGTCAAAATGCTGTAGTAAGAGTAGAAGATATATATTGGTAGGTCATCTGTGAACTCCTGCCACAATACAGGGGCGTTAGTGTGTATCTCAGTGACGTGGCTAGCGAAGCACAGATTTACAATTAAGAACCCAGTGGAATAGCTTAAATTCGCCGTTCAGCCGGCTGCTTTCACACTAACTGGTTACGTTTCATATCTCAAATGAGCGTTCTTTACACACATACAGGTATAAGGTACATATTCGGCCAAAGGAACAATGTCATATCTATAACGGTTAAAAGAGAGAATAAGAGAGAGACAGAGAGTGTTTGCCATCATAAATTCCACAGTTTATTCATACTCATTTAGCATGAGAGTATCCAGTGGTGTGTAGGTGTGTGCCATGCCCAGGAGATGATTGGTGGGAAGGCCCTGGTCCTGGCTCCTGATTGGCTGCAGCAGGGAGCCACCTGTGTATATAAAAGGCCAAGTTGGCAGGCTGGTGCTCTGCCAACCGGCCTCAGCTTTTGCTCGTTTTTTGACTCTCACTTTTAATTTGTTTCATTACCTTTCTTTATAGTGGATCAGTTTGCGTCTTGGCGGCAACTCGGGACTTGGGGAAGATGGGGCCTAATCATGTTGTGTCCTGGACCCCGAGACGGGGCATAGCACAAATATATATAATATATTGAGGCGTTAAATCTTCTGATGATCTGATCCATTTTGGACTGTTAAGACATCTTCCATCATTTGCAACTTCCTGTTTTGACGGAAGGTCTAGTTTTGACCATGAACCCGTGGCTCACTAGCGCCCTCTTAAATGAGGCAGAAGTACTGGCTGCTTCATCTCACGATTTTTCAGTGCGGTTTAATGTCAGATCACACGCCTCACCTTGCATCCCGAAATGACGAGAATCATACAGAAATTGCATTTATATCACAGACCACTGGACAAATAGTGTAATTTATTTTATCGTCATTACTTTTCATGACGCCTCCCCTGTCTGTACGTCCCTGGTGTATGTGCACTTGGTTTTCTATTCATGAGCTCTGCCAGCCTTGCCATCAAATGATGAAGACGCAAGCACATGGCAAAGAGGCGATTATGTCATATTATAATAATTAAGGTCATATCACTACTACTGAACTGGCAGCTACAGGAGAGCTAATATAAACATTACTTTATACAGCCATAACATTAACTTATGTCTTATCTTAGTTGTTTTATGATCATAAATTTTTCCAAGTGTGTTGCTTATTGCTAATTATCTGTCTCTGTGGCACTTTGAAATGATACTGGACATCTTCCAGACATTTTCATTTCCAGGATTATATTTCTAAAGCAGAGTAGGTGTGCTCCTTGTCATTGGTGAATTGAATCGTATTGTTGATGCATATTTGGACACTGTCCCTCTATTCTACCGGTGTCGCTCAGTTCAAATTTACTAATGGGATATCGCCCTATCACCGTCGATCCTAGAGTGCGTGACGAGCAGTTCATTCGCTAAACTGCAATTTCTTTTTCTTAACAGACTATTATTTTTCCATTTTCTTTGCATTTTATGCTTCTTCAGTTCTACAGGACTGGTGGGGAGCTGGGGTTTAAATAGGAACATCAGACCATCAGAAACTCACATGACTAGTGTCTGTTAATGACCAGATACTTACCTGTTGGTACCTGTCCTCTTTCTCTAATGAATGGTACTCTAATTGTCAGTCAGACGTTCCAGTCTCAAGGTGTGCATGGAGGTAAATCTTCTTGGTGGCAGACTGTTTTGTAAATTGATGGTCAGATTATGTTTTCCAATTTGACATTTGACATTGATGTCTTCCGTCTAAAGGAAGACATCTGCACACTGTGTATGCTCCAAGTGCAATTTATTTATTTATTTTAAACAGGCAACGTTCCGATCCTATGGGATTTTCATCAGGCAATGAGGGAAATGTTTGGGATGACTTATATCACGTGACCCCCCACAGGGCACCTGTCTAGAAAAAAGAGTGCACCACGTGAGGTGACAATTGGCATAGCATGTGCTCAAAGGCACTGGCTTACATGCATTAAACCACAAGAATGATCAAAGTTTTTTTGTGGGCCTTTTCGAAAAAATGTTTGTACTTAATCCTGATGTTAACCCCTTGTACCATAAGATCTTAATGTGGCGTAGATACATTGATGATATTTTCCTTCTATGGTTGGGTACATCCAGTGAACTGTCTGTCTTTCAAGCAAATCTTAATGATAAAAGTGAGCACCTCAGGTTCACTGGAGATTTTAACCACAGTGAAATCAGTTTCCTAGATCTTTTGATCTCCAAAGATGGTGATACTTTAAAAACCGATTTGTACAAAAAACCTACTGATAAAAACACTATTTTACATGGGAGAAGTTACCATCCCACCAGTTTAAAAAGAAGCTTATCGATCAGTCAATTTAACAGAATACGCCGTATATGTAGCTCTGACCAAGAATATGCTTTACGCAATGCCCAAATGGTTCAGCGCTTCAGAAAAAGGGACTACGCAGAGCCTTGGATCCAATCGGCCTCAGTCCGTTTTAAAGATATGGATCAAGAGGAATGTCTGGGAGGAAAAAAACAGGCCAAAACTGACAATAGATTAACATGTGTTTCGCAATATTCTCCACTAAGTGGAGAATTTGAAAATATTTTACGAAAACACTGGCCCATTCTAAGTTCCGATCCTACTCTGAAGGAGGCGTCATTTGGACAGCCTCCTCTTTATGCCTATAAGCGCTCACTCAATATCTCCAATATGATCGTCAGAGCAGACCAACCACTCGATAAGCCCCCGCAGTTTTTCCCACCACCTCCCGATGGAAATTACAGGTGCGCACAGTGTGCGCAGTGTAATTTCACTCATAAGTGTAAAACATACTGCCATCCACACACAGGGAAGACACTAAAAATAAAAGGGGTCATATCATGCAACACTAAGAACGTGATCTACATGATAAAGTGCCCTTGCGGCCTTTCTTATATAGGTAAGACTACACGCTGCATTAAAACACGGATCTCAGAACATAGAAGCAGCATAAGATCAAATGACCAAAAGAACCCAGTGGCTGTTCATTTTAATGCTTTTAAACATAATTTGTCTACCTTAAGATACACTGGTATTGAACATGTTTCCACCCCCAGACGTGGAGGAGACATTGACAATCTTCTCCTTAGGAGGGAGGCATTTTATATATATATGCTAAATACACTGTCACCTAAGGGCCTCAATATGGATTTTGACCTTAGGCCTTTCCTTTGATTGCTCACTCTCTACATTCAAAAGTTTATATACGAATTTGCTTGTAATGTACTTGTGTATATATGTATATATCAATGTGTACTATCAAAAACTTATTTTGATTGTCTTTTTAATTGTTTGCTAATTGTGATACACACCTAACTTTGATCATTCTTGTGGTTTAATGCATGTAAGCCAGTGCCTTTGAGCACATGCTATGCCAATTGTCACCTCACGTGGTGCACTCTTTTTTCTAGACAGGTGCCCTGTAGGGGGTCACGTGATATAAGTCATCCCAACCATTTCCCTCATTGCCTGATGAAGATCCCATAGGATCGAAACGTTGCCTGTTTAAAATAAATAAATAAATTGCACTTGGAGCATACACAGTGTGCAGACCATTTCTTCAATATAAATCCTTTTTTGTCTAGCACCTGAACTATTTTATTTGGATGTGTACACCCGGATCCACTTTTAGACCTCTATGAGGACTTTCCCAGGAGTTCTGCACTTGAGTTTATCGTGATGTATAAATTACCTGGCTAAAACGAACTTTGTTCTTGTTCTTGCTCACCTCGAGAACAAGAACAAATTTCTGGCTTCTCACTGACTTTGTAACAAGCTTTAGAGACGTAAACTCTGCAAGTCCAATTGCCTTTCTTTAGCGTTTTTTGTACATACAATACCATGATCCAGATGACTGTACCCATCAAGGCAGTAAGACGTTGATTTCTATGTGTGTGTGGATTTACCCCATGTTCGATTCCTGTGTTATTCTGTGTGGCTCCACATTCACATGCCAGTTTTAATTGTTTGCTAACTACAACTGTCTTTCCGCTTTCAGGAGGGTTCTTGATTCCATACCTCCTCATGTTGGTTTTGGAGGGCGTGCCCTTATTCTACATGGAGCTTGCAATTGGTCAGAAGATGCGTTTAGGTAGCATTGGGGCATGGTCCGCCATCAACCCTTATTTGGGGGGTTTGGGTAAGTGCTGACTTAACTAATATTGACATTACTGTGCATACGTACATCTACTTTTCTGATGGCAAAGAGGTGAACATGACAGTTTAGGATACTGCGACATATTCAAGTGTTGCCATTTTATACGGTACATTCAATTAAATTGTAATGGTTGTGATTCTCTATGGGGTAATGGCACCATTTTATCTTTGTGGATAACAAAGTTAATAGTTACATATTGCTCTCGTTTTAGGTCTTGCCAGTGTTGTGATATCCATGTATCTGTGTCTGTATTACAACATCCTCAATGCATGGAGTTTCTGGTACCTCTTTCATTCATTTCAAGTGAGCTGCTGGTTAACAAACTACTATATATATATATATATATATATATACACAATGTTAGGTGTCATTTGGACAGTAAGGTAACGTGCCTGCTCTGTGTTCATTCTTATCACAGCCAGTATTGCCCTGGGCAGTTTGCCCCCTAAATTCTAACCTGACTGGTCCGATAGAGGAGTGTGAAAAGGCTACACCCACCCAGTACTTCTTCTACAGGGAAACTCTGAACATCTCCCCCTCTATTGAAGAGAATGGAGGCATTCATACAGGCCAGGCATTGTGCCTCGTGCTTGCCTGGGGGCTTACCTATCTGTTCATTGTCCGAGGAGTAAAGTCAACTGGAAAGGTAAGACTAGTTTTTGAGACTACAAATATTGGTATATGACTATTTATTAGTGTCAATTAGGGGTTTGCATGTTTTCCCTGCTCTCTCCAGATACTCCAGCTTCCACCTACCATCCAAAGACATGCTCGTTAGGTTCATTGGTGATTCTAAATTGGCTGTAGGTGTGCTTTTGAGCGTGGCATGGTTGTCTGTCTCTCTGAGTTAGCTCAGCGATAGGTTGTAGACCTGTCCAGGGTATACGCTGCCTCTCGCCCAATGACAGCTGGGATAGGCTCCAGCTTCCCTGCGACCCTTCACAGGACAAGCGGTTACAGAAAATGAATGAATAAGGGGTTGCACGACTTAAGATATTTTTAAAGTCGACTGTTATGTGTACAAAAACACAGTAGAAAGTAATGCTTTTCAACAATAAAATCTATATTCTTGACCTGAATACATATGCTGAGAACTCATGTGCTACATACTGTTGTGCTGCAGGTATGTATAGCCTGTATAAAAACAGGCAGCAACTCAACACCATCAATAGCATTTAATAGTACTCCATAGCGAGTTGGAACAGGGTATAGTGTAGCCGGGTTAAAATAAAGGGCATTTCTCTGAAGCCTTGTCCGTGTACTGCAGCTAAAGGTCTAATAACTTCCTCAAATAGTTGATGTGCAGCCTCCTTCTCTCTGTTCCCGCAGGGCGTTTATTGAAGTTGTTAACTGACTGCTGTCCAGAGGATTTGAACCGTTCCTCTGCTAGCGTTAGCGGATGCCTTTTCAGATGCATTGCAGTTGCACTTTTCTTGTATTTCAGGACTGACATGTCATGGCAGTATGGGGACACAATTGATGAACCTCTGCTAGTTTGCTGCAACGACCCTCTGGGCTCCTCACCTGTCTTCTAGGAGGCGTCCATGTTGGTATTGTCACGTGATCAGTGACTAGTTGACATGATGCTTAAAGCGTCATGGCACGGCAGTGAAGGCGACAAACTGACTCATTGACTAGTCTGTAAAACCCCTAGTTTCAGTGCGGTAGGACGCGCAGTATCTATACATTGACGCCCTTTAGCTTCAGTCAGTCATTGGTTTGGTAAGGTTTAACTTTGAGAGAGATACTAAAACATAAACATGAATCACATGTCATCAAAACAATTTATGTATTTTTTTTTTCTGCCAGACTAGAGGGATGATGGTGGGATAAAGTTGTCAACATGCCACCCTTTCCTCACAAATTCACTACATTTGAATTTTGGCATTAATTATTTGACTGTTTGGATTCTGCAGGCGGTATACTTCACAGCCACATTTCCATATTTGGTCCTCTTTATCTACCTGATACGTGGCTTCACGCTTCACGGAGCCCTCAACGGTGTCAAATACATGTTCACTCCCAAGGTATGGTTATGTTAGACATTTGGGGATGCAGATAAGAGTTGCTTAACGTTTTCAGTTGAGTTGACATTTCCATGTGGTTTTGAATTTGTCTGCTTTTAGATGGAGGAGCTTGCCAAACCGTCTACATGGATCAATGCGGCCACTCAGATATTTTTCTCTCTGGGTTTGGGTTTTGGATCGCTCATCGCGTTTGCCAGCTACAACCCGTACAACAACAACTTTGAGCGCCAGGCCATCGCTGTCTCTGTTATAAACAGTGGAACCTCCGTCTTTGCCAGTATCGTCACCTTTGCCATCTACGGGTTCAAGGCCACCGTCAACTACGAGAACTGCCTTGAGAGGTGTGTGTGTGTGTGTGTTTAAGACTAATGTGTGACGCCCATACAACTGTGTATTTAACTGTTCCTGGTTGATATTCTGGCATTATTGGGGAGTGAATAATTTCCGTTAGATTGTTGGGGACAGTAACACAACGACAATAATAATTATTAATGTACATTCAGTGGTTACTTCCTGTAAGTGTTCCCACAGACCATAGTACGACTACGGTTGGTCTTCCTTTGTCTAATGCCTGCATGCCTGCATGTAGCTGCTATTGGGAGTTGTGGTGCCAAATGCGCATGCTTGTGAGGCAGGCTATAGCTCTGTGGTGGCAGGAAGCTGTAAGCCATCATGGAAACTCCCTCTCTTACTCTCTGTGCCAAGCTGAGGCAGTTCAGGAACACATTCAGCCACAGACTCGTTCAGTCCTAGGCCTCGGTGCATTCAGGGGGGCTTTGGTACAAACGGCAATCAGGCTCCACGACACTAGAGCATGCAGTATGTCCAGACTCCACTGATTGACTCATATAAATGCACCACTCACAGTCAATTGTCTTACTATAGATAAAGGCCATATTCAAATAAGTGAACTCTTGCTATCTGTGAAGTAATAAAATGCTGGAATTGTATTTTTAAAAACAAGTCAATCACCAGGCCATAGGTTACTTGGTGATTGCACCACTGGGTGTTCTAACTGTAGAGGAGAAGAGTACTACACCACCACAAGAGAAATGGGAGTGTCTGCTGGACTGGATTGATGGCAGGCTGAGAACACGGGACTCCAATAAAGCTCACACAGCAGACGGTTGTTGAGAACCTCTGATTGCTGGAAATTCAGGTTGTGAATTCAAGGAGAGAGTTGTATTTCTGGCGCTACTTCACCTGCTATCAAGGTGCATGGAGGAGGAAATTAAACTGTAAAAAGGTCAAGACTCCAGCAGCGCTTGTAGTAAATGGAACCACTTTCTTAGACTGACGCGTTTTGGCTCGTGGAGGGTTAGGGTTAGGGTTAGGTGAATGGTGAATATAGTGAATTCAATGGACGCGTCGAGGAGGCCATCCAGTAGCTTTTGACTTTTCAGGCTCAGGTTTGGTGAATGTTGGCTGCTGCTGGTGTGATACCATCATAATATTTAGTGAGACTGACAAAAGCCTTCATAGACTAGTTTGCGTAAGGAAGGAAGGTGGATGTTGGAGGTTCCAGCTATGCAACTAATTTGTTTATCATTGAGGGCTTGCTTCTCAATGTGAGACCCCTTGTTATGTGTTTGCAGGCTATCAAAATAGTATGTGCAAGATAGGTGCACTACAAGATTCACCCTTTGTGTGCTGATGCTCAACTGCTTCCTCTCCCATTCAGAAATGATTCCAGTTTATTTCAGCCTGTCTTCAGGTATTTTCCCAGTAAATGTGTCTATTTAGACTTTAGGGCCCTTGCTAACTTTATATACTGCATTTTTATGGTAGAGATTCAAGGACCATTACCATGAGCTCCTTGCATATTTCCACAAAAAATATTCAAACGTTAATAATTTTAAATGTTTGTTTTCTAGTCTCATAAAGGGGAATTTCAGTTTTTTACAACCTGGACCTTATTTTTGACTCCGTTGAGTCCAGAGTTACCTGTTATTGTCATCTGGGGTCTGTAGATTGATTTTTTATTTTTTTTATTTTGTTTATGATGGACGTTCCTTACCGCTGCATGTCTGCGAATAGATAACAGGTAACTCCAGACTCAACGGGGGAATAGCACTAGTGTATCATAACAAAATATTGGTGAAATGAACGAGTTTGAGTTTTTCACACAACGCGCACAACTAGCACAGTTTATCTTGTTCAGTGTCCTGCACTGTTTTGTCCTTGTCCTGTAAGTATTTTGTTTTTTTTTTCTTTATCAATAAAAAAAAAAAAAAAAAAAAAGAAATGAACGAGTTTCACGACAGATAATGCGTTATTTAGAGGCTGCGTTTCGGTGCCCCAGTCACTCCCACTATATGGATATACGCGGATCTGAATATAGTCCGAACGACTCCAAATGACACAAAAGTTTTATGGGTGAGTAAACGATCGTATTTTATGCCAGAAATAAGGTCCAGGTTGTAAAAAACGATAATTCCCCTTTAAGTATCTCCATACAGGACAGGTGTAGCAATGAGCCTATCGTTTAAGGCAAAGTGAAGATCAGTGCTGACGTCCAATTCTGTACTATACTGTAAATTCTGACTACAAATCTTAAAACAAATCACTCCTGTATGAATAGACTTTTTTTTTAAAGATTTTTAGAAATAAGGTGAAGATTGAATGTTATATCTTTTACATTTTTGCAGATTTCCATTTGTCTTTTTGTTTTTGTTATGTTGAAGTTACGTTGACGTGCAGTATTAGAAAAGGCTTAAAACTTTATTCATACCATATATTCAGCCAAGGTTTCTACGTACTGAAGTAACCTCGTGCTTCGTATTCAAATGAAGGTTCAGTGTACTCTTAATGTAGTTGTCCTTTTCCTTCCTTTTCCAGGATGCGCATGCTGCTGCTGAATACCTTTAGCCTAGCAGAGGACAGCGTCACCATAGACAGTGTCATGGAGTGGATTGAGAAGCTGAGCACAGACTACCCACAGCAGTTTATGGAAATTGCCAACAAAGTGGAAAACTGCAGCCTGGAGAGTGAACTAGACACCGTATGTTTCTCGTCATTACACCACCATTTAATAATACGCATTAAGCACTAATATTTTCAAATAATAACATAATGAAAGAATGATTGTTTCACCCAGACTGTGAGAGATGAAAAAAAAAAAACATTGTAAGGAATCTGTGGCCTAGTAGTCAGAGTGATTTTTCCTGAAGTATGTCACACTGGTTTTCAGTGTGACTGCACAGGTTGTAATTGCAATCTCTCACCTCTCATAGCGAGTTGAAACCACTTTTCCTAAAACTTTGCTCTAAACCTGGTGTTTTGAGATGCAAACTCCAAACAGAGTGGTAGAAGAAAATTCCCATAATGCCTTGCAAACAGGACCATAGACTGCATAAAGATGGACGTCGGAACTGCTCCTCAAATCTGAAGCCAAAGCAAGTAGAGCTCCCCCTGGTGGCTGGCTGCAGTATATGTCATAAGCTCCGCCCCCTCCATGTTAGCGGATGGGACTTGGGCCAACAAACTAAAACACAAGTTAAATAATTTCTTTTTAAAGGATGGTTTCAGTCATTTTAGGCTGTTAATATAATGTCGATGCATGTTCAAGTGTCTATTATTTGACGCTATAGAAACAGGATGTGACATTATGGTGACCACGAGTTTGCCAGGCCAACCGCTCCGTAAAGTGAGAGCTGTAAAAACTATTTTTAAAAATAAAAACAGTTTATAATCCAACATTTTCCTGTAGCTGGTGGAGATAGAGCAGAGTGCAGTATTAATTAAACGAAAACGTCAGTGATTCTGGAGGAAATGTGGGCGGGGCATCGATAACGCAATATCCACTCTCGGACCGTACTGTGCAGACTCTGGCTACAAAATTGCAAAATGCCGCCGCCCGTATCCCCGGGAAAATAGCGTCAGTTTGGCCAATACAAGGAAATGGGGACACTGCGTCCATATTTATATACAGTATATGCATGGGACGTGGTGCAGAGAGAGAGAAACCTTAAATATACTGTAGAGATCTTTGTAAAAGACTGCAAAATTGTGTAAAATTCATTGAATATCTTAGTTTAATGGAAGCTATCAAGTATAAGTCCAAATAAAGACTATTTCATCCTTTGCAGGCTGTGGAGGGGGCAGGGCTGGCGTTCATCGTGTACAGCGAAGCCATTAAGAACATGCCAGTCTCTCAGCTGTGGTCAGTGCTGTACTTCTTCATGCTCCTGCTCCTGGGAATTGGGAGCATGCTAGGGAACATCACAGCCATCACCACGCCGCTGCAAGACTTTAAGGTCGTGTCCCGCATGAGCAGTGAGGTGGTCAATGGTAAGGTCCAGGCCGAACGGGGGGGTTTTTACCTTTATACCTTAGTAAACTGTTCCTGTATTGATGCTAGTTGTACTGGTAGTTATACAGATAATATTTAAAAACTCACCGTCCTGAAGAGTAGTACCAACTATGTACATATCTACAATCCTGGCAATAATCATTATTCTTCTCATATTTTCTGTCTACCCTTTAAGTTACCCTGTAGATTTTTTAAATCCTTATATAATCCTTATGCAGAGTGTGTCTGCTGTGTTTCTTTGTGCTCAAACTCATTGTATGTAAAGAATATCACAGACTAAGACCTGAGTTTTTCTCGCAGGTTTGGTGTGTCTGTTCTGTCTGCTTTTCGGCCTCGCCTTCACCACCACGTCAGGGAATTACTGGTTCACCATGTTCAATGACTACGGAGCAACTTTCTCCCTGCTCTTCATCGTCCTCATCGAGGTCATAGCCGTCATGTATGTTTACGGCATTAAAAGGTCGGTGTAGCTGTGATTTCGTCGCTTTCCGTTTGGCTTAAATGAACACGCTGTAAAGAAATAACACTAGCTGATGTTACTTTTTAGGTTTGAAAGAGACATAGAAGACATGCTCGGTCACCGTCCAAACTGGTACTGGAAGATCATGTGGACGGTATTCAGTCCTATTCTCCTTATCGCCCTGTTCATCTTCTACATCGTAAACTACATCCAGGGAGGGACGCCGACCTACCAAGCATGGAACAAAGAGCTGGTGGGTTTTGACTTTCTATCCTTCCTATTTTGTGCTTTTACATCACTGGTACATTAAAAACTAAATTCAACAGAGCCAGACAGAGCTGAGTTCTACCTTCTGACCTTTTTTGTGCTTCCCAATCCGATCTTTTAATATTTAGTATCAGCTGATCCGAGTCCCGATCCGATCTTAAATAAGCAAAACCCCCTCCCCAGGAGATTGATAAAGGCTTTTCTTCTCTTACTTGTAGAGACGGTAGCTCATACTCTGGTACTGGTCTAACTCTAACTTGACGCTGCCTCTTAGAAATGTCTCTCTTCTTTCAAACTTAAAATTCCGCCTTTGCCTGAGTAGACTCGGACAACTCCATTTTTTTTCTTATAATCTTGTCTTTACATGCACATACGAAAATTTCTCACATTCACACGTTTAAAAAGGTTGATTCGTAACGACAAACTCTGGATCTACTGGGTGCATAGTAGTATAGTATAACCTTCCACCTAACTTCCAGAAACCTGCACTTGCAGGATTTAACGGTTAGCACGGTAACTTCAGGTTTAACTCTGGATTTTCATGGTTCCATGGTTCTTACTGGGGTACATCACCGCGGTAACTATTGCTGCAAACTCAGTTATGCTGAGGGGTCTCTTAGAGAGAGAATAGTCTTTAGGTCTTTAAAGAATGCCTTCGTCTTTTCTTGATGAGGGCAAATCTTATTAACGAGTGCAGCTCCTTCGCAAGAGCTCACTTTATATGTCCGCTTTCTTTTATTTATCGTTGTCCGTGAGAAATTTCATTTCATTGAGCTTTTCTAAATGATATTGCACCACAGTGGTTGAAGGACTAAAGACTTATACCCACATATGGCTTCCTATAATATGTTTTCATGTTTCTACAGGCCAAGTGTAATATATATTCTGCAGTAGCGCAGCATTTAAACACAGTTTACCACAATATAATCTTTATTTCACAGTATTATACACCGATCAGGTATAACATTATGACCACTGAGAGAAGTAGTAAATAACATTGACCATCTTGTGACAATTCAGTGTTCTGCTGGGAAACTTCTGGACCTGGCATTCATTCATGTGGATGTTACTTAGACATGTAGCACCCACCTAGACCAGACCAGACACCCCCACCCCATAGCAATGACACTCCTTGATGGCAGCAGCCATCCCCAGCAGGATGCAGCCTGACACAAGCAAACACACAAAAACACTTTAGGAACAACTAAAAAAAAAACATGAAGAACATCACAAGGTGTTGACCTGGCCTCCAAATTCACTAGATCCCAAACTGATCAACTGATCCCTCAAAGGCCCCCCACTAACAACATCCCATTGCCAGACACCACAGGACACCCTCAGAAGGCCCATGTCCCTTCACTGATGAGTCACAACTGTTTTGGAGGCACAAATATTAGGAAGGTGGTCATAATGTTATGCCTGATCAGTGTATATACAGCACAATGAGACTAGGAGAAACAGTATTTCACACCTCTGCATGTTTTTGTTGACCTGCCTCCTTGCTGTGTCCTCAGGGTAAATCGGTACCGTTGGAATATCCCGTCTTCGGTCAAGTCTTCATCGGGTTACTGATCGTGTCGTCGATAATCTGCGTTCCCATCACGGCCCTGTACGTCTTCTTCAAGAATAGAAAACACAGAAACAACCACAGGCAGCAGCTCGTAAGTACGGTATCTGCTCAGTGACCGAACCGTGACTGGGACTAATATTTCACCATCACCCTCCTTCTCCAGTACGTAGTTTTTAGTCATTTTTGTTTTATTTCCATGTTCGCTTCATGTTCATCACATTTCACAGTAGTGAGAGTCTTTTTGAGGTGTTCTGCAAGGAAACACGATGTATTTCATTACTGTATAGTGGACAATACCCAGATTAAAACTAGTCTGAACATTGGTCACTTCTCTTTAAATAGCAGTTTGTAATCAGAGTACCTATTATGGTATACATGCATTATTAATAAATTAAGTCACATTTCAATCATTTCACACATAGTAAGATGAATTTTTCACTCAGTCTCAGCTAATAGTTAAGCTTTTGTATGTTATTATTGTAGTTAAAGGTGAATTATGAGACATGTATAATGATAATGATAATTTCACGTGAATGTATGTAGATATGTAGCGTATTCAATTCAAGTTATGTGATGTAGCATTATTTTTTTTTATGTCTTGTACAAACACGTTTTAGTCTCCTTGTTTTATATTTAGCCTTAATAATTCATTTATCTTAGCAAAGTGTCGAGCCAAATCAGGATCGAGTAGGTTTCATTTGTAGAAATAAAGCATCTCACTGCCACTGGCCTTGCAGTTTCTCGTGTTTGCTAGAATTTTATTTTGAATTTTGACGTAAGAAATGAGCAAAGGGACGGTTTAAAATCACTAGAACCAGAAATGATATCCGATTGAAGTGAAGTCGAAGCTATTTTAATGTAGTATTGGAAACTGCAAGCAGTTCATATCACACCACACCGGCCCATTGTGGTCACTTTATTTTAAATATGTTGTACTTCATTTCATGTAGTCATCTGATAATAATAACTTGTACTGAGGTGCCTGGCTAGCATATGTATACGTGTAGTGTATGTACAAATTATCTGTTTTACTATGTAAGTATTTTTGATAACTGATTTTCTATATTTTTTGTTTGTTTTCTTATTGAAGTTTTTCAGCAAAATGACATACGCTACAACTAATTGTGAAAAAGACAAGTACGCCAAAAACTCTTATAACCCTGATCCCACCCAGAAACCCACCCAAGTCAGGTCAGACCCAAACAGGGACGGAGAATACACACAAAACAAATAAATAAGTGAATAAACAAACAAAAGAAACGCACAATAAACAGACAGTTAAACGGGGAGGGGAAGGGAAGGGCAGACGTTTAGGGATAGAAGCTTAGTCTTCCTCTGAATCCAGAGACGAGCAAGGAAGGGGAGCCACGTATCTTGGAATCTTTTGGTGGAACCACTTAGTGAAAACTTGATTTTTTCCAGTTTCAAGTTCTAAAGGACTTCTTAAACCCAGTGGTTAGACGATGGGGGGGCCCTAACCCTAACCCTAACCCAATCAAGAAGAAGGTTGAGAAAGTCAAGAGGGCCAAGAGGGGTGCTGATAATGGTTGATATTGAGTTAGGGGGAATGGACTGTCCCCAAAAGGTTGTCAGTTTAGGGCAGTGGGGTAGATCCTGGCCAGTTTTGCGTTCTGCATAATGGATTCTGTGGAAGACGTTTGGCTGAATCTGGACGAGAAGGTCACATATGGAGAAGGGGTGGGTGAGGCGTAAAGGCAGAGGTCCGTTGCTGATCTGTCAGCACCATAGCCAGGTCATTCTCCCACACATTCCTGACTAGATTTAGAGGTTCTAAGGCAGTTGACCCAAGGGAGTTGTACAATACCAAAACGCACCTCCTTTGATTGGGGTCCACGGGCAGCTTAATGTCAGTCATGGTTTCTAGGTAGACGATTAGGGAAGCAGAGGAAAGTTCTTTTTTTTTTTTTACAAAGAAACGAAAAAGGTACTGGTACTGTCAGGTCAGTGTTTGAAGGTTTGAAGGCAGGGTTTTTAAACAGAGGCGTCAGAATGGAAGGGCCCTGTAGGCAAAGGTTCTTCCTAAGCTGGGTTAGCATCCACATGAGGTACAGGGAGGGGAAGTTGGGAAGAGCGCAAAGAAAAGGTGCACACGAGTCCAAGCGACGTTGCAGCGAATCTCTTTAACCATCCATCCCTCTTAGGAGACTGCAAGGTTGTATTTCCCCACAAAAAAATTGGATAGTAGCCTGTCTAATTTGTGAAAATGATGTATATAGGGATGTGCCAAAAAAGGTAGAGAAATGATTTTGTATTTGTTTTAAAAGGGCTCGCGTCTGCCATTCCATGTCTTCATTATTTACCAGAGAACATATGAAGTCACTTGTATGAATCAGGTGTATATGCTGTGCACACTGTTTTTAATGCTTGTGAATAAAAGGATAAAATATTTGCTTTGTAAACCCTCGAATGTGTATTTACTGCTGCTGCTGCTGCAATGTGTTACGTAATGATCTAAAAACTGGATTACTAAAAGAATTAGGATTTACATCAAATCTGCAGATTACCAAAGTAATGCATATACACCAGGGGGGTCAAACATACGGCCCGCAGCCCAAAAACCGGCCCGTCAGAGGGTCTAATCTGGCCCACTGCAATTTTTCAATAAAAGTGACCAGGATTACTAATTTCTCTACTGTTTTGGTCAAAGTAGTGGACAGAACACCTCTCTATTCTCTCTGAGACTAATCTGAACTGGCATTTTAAGCTTGTTTTTTTTTCTTTGTCGGCAAAGAAATCCCCCACCCCCCAGCAAAACAAGCCCTGAAACAGTGTTGCCTGTGGTATAATAGGCGATAAAATCCTTTCCCTGCGCACAAGAATTAACACCACACTCAGTCTAATAACAGAACAAGAAAGTAAAAGCATGTAAGCTTAATAGTAAGCGTCTGTTCGTTGCTGCATTAGACCAAACGTGCAGCTTCCAACTCTAAATGTCCTTTTTTAATGAGCCTCATTCTCCTCAGATCTTGAAATGATTTTGACCGCTTTTACTCTGTGTTGCATCCCGTCTATCTTTCACGGGTGAGTGTTTTGCTTCTGCCTCATGAGCCATGTAGCTACCCATTGAAAATCAGTTGTCAATTTGGACTCTTTTACACTTACATGCCTGTGAAGGTTTTCAGTCATCCAGGTCATGGTATAGCCAAAAAAAAAATGTTAAAGAAAGGCAACTGGATTTGTAGAGTTATTTTGAAGATGTTTCGCCGCTCATCTGAGTAGCTTCTAGTTCTAAGGGACTGGTGGGGATTTGAGGTTTAAATAGGGATATTAGTAGGTTTATAAAAGAGAAATTTATCACACAGACACCGATGTGAATTCTACTTTAAATATCCAGAAACACATTTGCACATTTGTTTTGACATTGTCCAGTTGTGAGACATTTCTGGCAAGAACTATGTGATGGAAGTTTTGCTCTGGAGGAATGTGTTGAAACTGCATGATTTCTGTTAGTGGGGGACCGTTGGCACAAAGGTTATAATAGTTTTGGATTTTTCATTTTAGTTTAGTTTTTATTTCGTTTTTACCTTTTTCCCTCCAATTCAGTTAGTTTTAATTAGTTTTTAATGTGGGTTTGCTAGTTTTTATATTTCCAAAAATGCTTAGTTTTAGTTTAGTTTTTATTAGTTTTAGTATTAGTTTTAGTTTTTTCATACTTTGGGTTATTTGTCAGGTGCGGGATTCAAAAAGGTCAGGGTGAGTAGGCTATTGTATAATAAAGTTCAACAAAAGATACGTTTAAAAAATGAGGGTGAGTTAATAATGACTGACTTTTTATGTTTGGGTGAACTATTCCTTTAATCCAGGGGTGCCCACACTTTTTTGAGCTTGCGAGCTACTTTTACAGTGACCAAGTGAAAGTGAAATACAGTGTTAAAAGCTCTATCCATCTGTTTTTATTTTTATCAAGAAAAATTGGTGCACTGCACCTTTAGAAAAATAGCGCTGTCTCTTTAAGAAAGACAGTAGTCTTGAGTTGTTGAAGTTGTGCGTGGCTGTGGATGTGCGCTGCTGAACTGAGGGCATGCTGCAAATATAAAGTAAAAATAAAGATGAAGGTTTGTCTTGCCGTTTGTTTTGGAGATGCGACAGATAAATATTTTAGACTAACATCTAAAACATTTTTTTCAATGGCACACGATCTACCCGCACTACCTTCACGATCTACCGGTCGATCGCGATCGACGTAATGGGCATCCCTGCTTTAATCCTTCTCTTTCAGGGGGCGGCGGACTCACAGAGGCTAGCTTGTTTTGTTACTCGACATTAGTCGCCTTGTGCGAGCTTCTTAAACGGACTTTGAGATTCGTGGAGTTTCTCCCCTTGAGAAGCAAGCCACATATTTTGTCACAGTCTGTTTCCACTACAAGACACTTGCTTTTATCTTTCTCGTCGTCATATTCAAAAAAGTCCCATACAGGACTTTGCCGCTTCCTCCCAGCTTTTGCTGCAACCGCCATGGTGCTGCCAAGTGACGTCACGGACCGTGAAGTGCCGTAAGGTGCTGCCAGCTGGTGTAAAACTGCCAGAGCGGAATAAATCGATCATATGAACCCAACCAGTTGAGGCTTATAATTAAATTGACAGAGACGAAAACGAAGGGAATTATAGCTATAATTTCAGTTCGTTATAGTTCGTTTTCTAAACACGCAATACAGTTTCAGTTAGTTATCGTTTCTTTTAATTTTCGTTTTTAGTTATTTACGAAATTGTTTTTTTCAATTTTAGTTTTCGTTATTTCGTTCGTTTTCGTTAATTATTATAACCCTGGTTGGCACTCTTGGGAAGCTGTGTACTACTGGTTAGAGATGCAGCTTGGGACAGAAGGATCCCAGGTTTGCCTTTCCCCCAAATTGACTGCACACACTACTGTGCGAACGAATGGATCTAATCAAATATTATTATTATTTGTATCAGCTAATGAACAGAGAACAATAAAGATTCTGATCTTCAAACATGCACGACACATGCACACCAGCACCAGTCCGTGACCAAGGTTTAAACATTATCACAAAGTACAAAAGAAAATAAAATTTCAAGAGCCCCATAAAGAAAATATAGCCAATAAAACGGCAAATGCAGATATGTAGGAAAATCAGGGTCAGGAGAAAAACACATAATAAAATGATAAATGCAGATACACTGTTCAAAGTACCAGTGTCATTAATCTGATAAATAATATAATACCCAGCAACATATATCTGATGGTACCTGATAAAGCTGTATGGAAAAAGGACTCCAACTATAAACATGACGCACGAGGAGGAAGAAATTATTATTATTCTAGATCAGGTGTTTGATAGCGTAATGTAATATTATCCACTTGGACTTGGATAGCGCTGCATTATTATTTGTGCATTTGTGCAACTTTCACTTTTGCAGTACATATTCATTCATTCATTCATTTTCTGTAACTGCTTGACCTCTGGAGGGTCGTCTATCCCAGCTGTCATTGGGCGAGAGGCAGGGTACACCCTGGACAGGTCTCCAGTCTATCACAGGGCAAACACAGAGAGACACTTACATCTACGGCCAATTTAGAATCACCAATGAACCTAACGAGCATGTCTTTGGACGGTGGGAGGAAGCTGGAGTACCTGGAGAGAACCCACGCAGACACAGGGAGAACATGCAATCTCCACACAGAAAGGCCCCAGTCAGCCAATTAAAGATATTTAAGACGTACAATTATATTTTTTTATTGGCTGTTAAGTCACATCACACTCACACGAATCCTATTAACAGCACCACACGAGATTCCAATTAAATCAATGTTTAGAGTTCCTTTTACACCTTTATGATCGCGCACAAAGAAATATTGGCACACTACTAGTGTTAATAATCTGCCCTGTTTTTTTTACAGCATCATTGAAGTGAAAGGCAAAGGAGGTTGGCACTGGCAGTGAGGATGTTTTTGTAACAAACATAACCCGTAACAAGGTCTATCTGACCTCACACATGACAATAAAAAGTAAGGAGTAAAGGAGCCGCCGTAAATGATTGTACAGTCAGACGAGCGCAACCTCACTGAACATGTGATGATAGACAGATAAATAGTGACTAAGCAAAAGAAAGAAGAGTGTTAGTATATGATAAGATAAAATAAGCCTTTAACTTATCCCACACTCAATTAAGTGTTTCTCCTACAGTAACCACAGCAGAGTTCAAATAGAGCATAAAACTGTTAGAAATACAAAATTTCAACGCTATATCGTGGCCTCAGTGTGAAGGGAACACTTAGGTATTCAAAATTTTGAGTCCTTCTTGTTAGCTCAGTTAATTTTGTCACTGTCCAAGACCAGGGGTTGCTGCACTCTGGATAAAATCTAAAAAGACTTGAAACCAAACATGGACTCTGGTGACTCTGGGCTTCACTTTATGTTGAGTCGGAAACAATTTAAAACTGGCCTCTAATCCCAAAGATTAAAAAATGATTTTATTCAATCCGCCATGCCCACACTCCCTCCCTGTTGAGAATAAACAGAAACAAAAAATAAAAATTGGTGGAGCTAGTTAAAAATAAAATAAAATAAGCAAAAAATGTACAATATTTGCATATGAACAAATGTACAAGAAATAGAGACAGAAGTAAATATATAATATATACACAGGAAAAATTAAAAAGGTGCAAAATGTGCATTAACATTAATGACATGGAGTTACAGAAAGGTGAGTTGTTGGATTGAGTATTCATAGTTGTGTTATCATTATTATTATTATTCCTATTATTAAGTAGACAAATTTTGTACATATCTAAGATGCTGAATCAGATGCCATGGATCAGGATCTTCACATTTATTTAATGCTAATGTACAAGAGCTCAACTTTCTGTAACAGATAACTCCATGTTATTTAAGCCAAATAATTCTACTTTGCTTTCATCCATCCACAAAACATTTTCCCAACAGTCTTCAGTCTTTAGCAAACTGCAGACGGGCAGAAATGTTCTTTTTGGGGAGCAGCGTCTTTGTCCTCGCCACTCTGTGTTCTCCTGATGGTGGATTCATGAACATTAGAGTATGGATTTGTTATATTACAGCCTCTTCAGAGATGGTTTTATAACCAGCCTGATGAGCAACAACAACTCTTTTTGTTTAACAGGGCAGTTAACAAGTTGAAGAGTGTCAGTACATTGATTAGAAACACTTCTGAATAGGTAGACTCCAATCTTTCCTTAAATTAATGTGCACAGATGTGTAATATTGGCTTATTCTCCTGAATAAACAAATGTCAAAGCATTATATTTCTTTATTAGTTTGATTCTCTTTATCTATTACTCCAATCTTTTTATCTCCTTCAGAGTAGTCTTCCGTGTCTTGGTGTCCTTCCTCTCTAATCTCCTTCTTGCATAGTCACTCAGTTTGGAAGTCACGTGAGACACGTGAGACACGCCCTGTTATGAGTAAGACTCAAAAACCCAGGACGTGGACCCGAACGTGGGACTCGGGAGCTCGGGGGGAACAAAAATTTGTTTTTGAGTCAGGCCAGCAGAGTGAGACAAATCACTGCAAGGAGTAAAGGAGCCGCCTGGCTGGACCTCTATTGAACAGTACTAGTGATTTTAACATTGAGCATATTTTCCATTTTAGAGAAAAAGGGAAACCATCAGCTACTTTTCAAATGGTGAAGTACTGCACCAACAGTACTATACTATACCATCATGAACAATGCCCACCAACAACACCATAGTCAGGCTGAGAAACTCGTGCAGTTCTCTCCAGGTACTCCAGCTTCCTCCCACTGTCCAAAGACATGCTCGTTAGGTTCATTGGTGATTCTAAATTGGTGATCTGTCCAGGGTGTACCCCACCTCTCGCCCGATGACAGCTGGGATAGGCTCCAGCCCCCCTGTGACCCTCCAGAGGACAAGCGGCTACAGAAAGTGAATGAATATTATATATATCTATATATCTATCTAATATTGGAGTGAAATTACTGATGCATTGCTGTGGCATTTGATGTTGCAGCTTCTTGATGATTTAAATTCCCTAGGGATTCAATAAAGATTCATCTTAATCATTTCCATCACCCAAAAAGGACTTATTTTTTCTGGGGGACACTGGACTGATACCAGTTTTTCTACAGTCTAAAGCCACAGTCAATACATACAGGAATATACACCTTTCTGATGTGCATATTTAACATCTATATTTCTTGTCTGAAGTCAGTGTCACAAAAATCACACACAGCAGAGTTCAGTTGAAACTTAAATAATTTATTCACCACTACAGCATCATACGGCGTTACAATACAGCATAGTGGGTCTAAATAACATCATCATCATCATCATCATCATTGAAACAACAACAAATAGACCTAAGAACAGCTGTATCGTGACAAACTAATACATAGCTCTCTCTCCTTTTTCCTCCACTGGCTCTAGAAACCTCAAAAGACTGGGGACACTCCTCATGTTGTGTTGATTCATGTTGGCGTGGTATTAAAACACCGCCAGAGCATGTTTTTTAACATTTATTAGAGAAAAAATATAATAACTAACACACAAATTTTGCAAGTTTTGTGGGTAATATAAAAACTTTGTGTTGACAAGTGTACAAAACATGGATGCCGCTGTTACAGAGCAACTGAGGTGGTCACTAACGGTTGGAAGTGTGTTGAAATATGTTTGGTTTTATACTTGAATGATCTGTCTAATACACACTCATATCTTGTAGGAGCTTTCATCACACCGATCACAAACAGCTTTTGCCCAAACGCAGAAACATAATCACATGAGAGATGATGTAATTTTTCAGCTTAGGAAATGTCGTCACTTGTCTGATAACAATCCATCCTCTAAGTCTTGCTCAGTGGTCACTGCTGAATACCAAATAGATCTACTAGTGTGTTATTTACTGTGTGAACACAAGAAAAAGGTAGAGATCCTCTGAAGACATTCAACCTGAAATTAAACTGGCTTTACACGTGATATGTTTATTTCTGTCGGAAGTGGCCGTTTGAGGAACTACTTGTTAATTTTCACATGTGCACTTTTTGTTTAAACGTCCAGTGTTTGCCTTACTATCGCGTCTGACAAGTTACGTGTGTTGCTGTATCGTGACTGGGCTTTTAGAAAGCATGAAACACTCACATCTGTGTCACTGCATGCGTGTATATAACGGCCGTGTATGCAGCATAAATATGTGTCTCGGGCAATAATTCAAACACCATCATAGATTTAAAGGGGAATAACAACAACCTGGACCTTATTTCTGGCATAAAATATGATCGTTTACTCACCCATATAACTTTGGTGTCATTTGGAGTCGTTCGGACGATATTTAGGTCCAGCGGAGCGCCGTGTATATCCATATAGTGGGAGTGAATGGGGCACCGAAACGCAGCCTCTAAATAACGCATTACCTGCCGCGAAGCTCGCTCATTTCACCAATATTTTGTTATGATACTCTAGTGCTATTCCCCGTTGAGTCTGGAGTTACCTGTTATCATCATCCAGGGTCTATAGATTGACCTACTAACTTCTGACCTGGATGATGTCATCTCTGACCGCCACGCACACCCGCGACGGTCGGCTTGTTTACCCATAATTTACTACTACTAGTTTTTTGCAACATGGCTGAATATTTTTCCGATTCTGAGGTTGTGGACGACGACTTTGTTTATGGTGGACATCCTTACCGTTTTGAGCTAGAGTATACGGATGAGGAGTTCGTTGAAATTCCCTGTATGTGCACATACTTGGTCATTAAAGCTGATTCTGATTCTGAAAGGAGAATGGGAAGGCAGAGAGAGGAACAGCTGGCCAGAGAACAACAACCGCTGCACGTCCGCGAATAGATAACAGGTAACTCTGGACTCAACAGGGAATAGCACTAGCGTATCATAACAAAATATTGGTGAAATGAACGAGTTTCGTGGCAGATAATGTATTATTTAGAGGCTGCGTTTCGGTGCCCCAGTCATTTCCACTATATGGATATACGCTGGGCTCCGCTGGATCTAAATACACTATATTACCAAAAGTATTCGCTCACCTGCCTTTACTCATTCTATGAACTGAAGTGCCATCCCATTCCTAACTCATAGAATTCAATATGATGTCGGTCCACCTTTTGCAGCTATTACAGCTTCAACTCTTCTGGGAAGACTGTCCACAAGGTTGAGGAGAGTGTTTATAGGAATTTTTGACCATTCTTCCAAAAGCGCATTGGTGAGGTCACACACTGATGTTGGTCGAGAAGGCCTGGCTCTCAGTCTCCGCTCTAATTCATCCCAAAGGTGTTCTATCGGGTTCAGGTCAGGACTCTGTGCAGGCCAGTCAAGTTCATCCACACCAGACTCTGTCATCCACGTCTTTATGGACCTTGCTTTGTGCACTGGTGCACAGTCATGTTGGAAGAGGAAGGGGCCCGCTCCAAACTGTTCCCACAAGGTTGGGAGCATGGAATTGTCCAAAATGTTTTGGTATCCTGAAGCATTCAATGTTCCTTTCACTGGAACTAAGGGGCCAAGCCCAGCTCCTGAAAAACAACCCCATACCATAATTCCTCCTCCACCAAATTTCACAGTTGGCACAATGCAATCTGAAATGTACCGTTCTCCTGGCAACCTCCAAACCCAGACTCGTCCATCAGATTGCCAGATGGTAAAGCGTGATTCATCACTCCAGAGAACGCGTCTCCACTGCTCTAGAGGCCAGTGGCGGCGTGCTTTACACCATTGCATCCGACGCCTTGCATTGCACTTGGTGATGTGTGGCTTGGCTGCAGCTGCTCGGCCATGGAAACCCATTCCATGAAGCTCTCTGCGTACTGTACTTGGGCTAATCTGAAGGTCACATGACGTTTGTAGCTCTGTAGCAATTGACTGTGCAGAAAGTCGGCGACCTCTTTGCACTATGCGCTTCAGCATCCGCTGACCCCTCTCCGTCACTTTACGTGGCCTACCACTTCGTGGCTGAGTTGCTGTTTTTCCCAAACGCTTCCATTTTGTTATAATAGAGCTGACAGTTGACTGTGGAATATTTAGGAGCGAGGAAATTTCACGACTGGATTTGTTGCACAAGTGGCATCCTATGACAGTTCCACGCTGGAATTCACTGAGCCCCTGAGAGCGGCCCATTCTTTCACAAATGTCTTGTTTCACAGTCTGCATGCCTGAGTGCTTGAATTTATACACCTGGGGCCAGGCCAAGTGATTAGAACACCTGATTCTGATCATTTGAATGGGTGAGCGAATACTTTTGGTAATATAGTGTATCTTCCGAATTACTCAAAATCACACCAAAGTTATATGGGTGAGTCAACGATCGTATTTTATGCCAGAAATCAGGTCCAGGTTGTCAAAAAACAGTAATTCCCCTTTAACACCATTGCCAAAAAAAAAAAAATTTTACAGTGCACTGTCAATACAGGCAACTCGGGCAGTAACATTGGTCACATACTGTTACCCCTGGTTCTATGAGAACAGGTAACTGTTCACAGTCCTGAAAAAGTCCTTTCCTATCCTGTGCCCAACATGGGCCTCCCTTCAGTTTGCATCGGCGTTAAATAACAGCCGCGCAAACTGAGCTCTGCTTCTACTAATCTAGCATTTTCTTCAGCCGGTATCAGCAGAGCCAGTGGGCCCCACAGCTTAGAGGACGACACCTATTTCTCCACTGTGACACCGAATGGTCCACGAACAAACAGCGCGCGCCAGAAGAATATGTAGAAATGCATGACGAGGTGAGGCTGAGAGAAAAAGCTATTTGTGTTTAGTATTCAGACAACAAAACTTATGCAAGACAGAGTGGGACCATGACGGCCCTTATACATATCATTAATTCTTGGTGAGTGTGCAATAACATTAAATTAACAACAAGTCATGTCACCAGCTATCGAGTCATCTAAGGCCACCATCTTCCTTTTGCAAGTCAGCATGTGCTGCACTGACAACTTTGAATTTTCCTCATGTGGAGAAGTCAAATAGGGGAAAACCTTGCAACCTTGCAAGGTGGAAGAGGAAGAGGAGGAGGCCCAACAGAAAGCGTCCGTAACCACCCTGTGAGGCACAACTTGAAGAGTTTAATACATTCAGCCAGGCTGCAGACAGCTTTGCTCCGAATAAATACATATAACTGACAGGGTGAGGAGAGGAGCGCTCTGCTGCCACCTTATGTTGAAGCCCAGCTCTGACGAGTGTTGGCCATAATGATCAGATTGTCTACACCAAGTACCAACCATATATATATGCAATTAATATGTCCGTGCAATCAGATACTTCCACAAATATGACAAACCGTGACAAATCCCTGATTTTTTTTTTTTTTTAAAACAAAACCTGTAATTTTAATATTGGCTCATTCTCCTAAATAGGGCGGCACAGTGGCGTGGTGGTTAGCACTGATGCCTCACAGCAAGAAGTGTGGAGTTTGCATGTTCTCCCTGTGTCTGCGTGGGTTCTCTCCAGGTTCTCCAGCTTCCTCCCACCGTCCAAAGACATGCTGGTTAGGTTCATTGGTGATTCTAGATTGGCCGTATGTGTGAGTGTGAATGGTAAATCTCTCTGTGTTAGCCCTGTGTTAGACTGGAGACCAGTGCAGGGTGCACCTCTCGCCCAATGACAGCTGGGATAGGTTCCAGCCCCCTTGCGACCCTTCACAGAACAAGCAGTTACAGAAGATGAATGAATGAATGTAGAATACTCTGAACGGTGCAAATACTTTTAAGCGGCACTACGATTTAGTTGTTTGGTTGGCTCAGCGCACTCTATTTGAATGTGTGTGACTGCTTGTAATAAGTAGAAAGCGTGTCAGTGCTGTCCGGTAAGGAGCGCCTAGCTGCACTTGCAAGACTTGACCTTCATATTTGAGAGCTGCTCTATTTTGGGGGTGTTGCCAATGTAGTAGAGGATAGTGAGGGGCTCCAGATCCTGGGGAACACAACAGGGGGTTGCTGATGCTTCGGGGTTGATGGTGTTATAGAGACCCAACACCTGGAACATAAGAAGCGGACGCCTTCTGTAAAGACACAATGGATTTGAATTTGTATTCAAGTAAACACTGCAAGCTTCCTCATACAGTACCTTGGAGTGTTGGGTGTCAGCGCTCCACAGATAGGGACAGGCCCCGGCACAGAAGTTGGCTTCATAGCCTTTGGGCTCATGGATCCACCTCCAGCCCAGATCCTTCCTAAAGTCTATGTAGAGCGGCCGTAGGCAGCAGTTGTCCCGGACATTTCTACAAAGACATGAAGCTGGTGAGGAAAGTAGGAAGTACAGAGTAGTGTGTATGGTCTATTATCTTTAACAAGGACAAAGCTTTTTCCCCAGTGTGTGATTTACGAGTCTAAACACATGGTTTGGTACCTGGAGCAGTAGACAGCATCCAGAGATCTCTTGGCTCGATGGTTCTTTGGCTGAGCCTGGGATTCCAGCCGGTACGAAGGCAGCAGCATCAGAAGAAGGTGTGGAGCCCGAACGCTGTGTCGATGCTTCTTAAACGCCTTCAGGTCGCTGCCGTGGACGAAGCTGTCGTCGATACCTGTAAATGTTTGTCAAAACAGGCAGCATTTGAATTTGACTACCTGGCAACTACTAGTCGTTTAGCTCCGTTAAACGCCTATTACTTCAAAAGTATGTAAGCCCTTAACCACATCCTGGTAGCACATCCTGGTGGATCATCCCACAGGTACTTGATCAGTTTGGGATCTAGTGAATTTGGAGGCCAGGTCAACACCTTGTGCTGTTTTTCATGTTTTTTTTTTAGTTGTTCCTGAACCGTTTTTGTGTGTGTGCCTGTGTCAGGCTGCATCCTGCTGGGGATGGGGTGTGTCATTGCTATGGGGTGGGGGTGCCTGGTAGGTGGGTGCTACATGTCTAAGTAACATCCACATGAATGAATGCCAGGTCTAAAAGTTTCCCAGCAGAACACTGAATTGTCACAAGATGGTGATACTTCTCCTGACATAACTAATTATAAGTAGGCCCTATGACTCCTGCGGTCCTAATTATGTAATTAGTTATTCCTGATTGGTGTAGACCATATGGAGGACCAGTAAAGTGGGACTTCCAGGTCAGGAACCAACGTTACTTCTCGGATGAGTAAAGTCTGGTGCAAGGTTATAATAGTTAACGAAAACGAACGAAATAACGAAAACTAAAATTGAAAAAACAATTAACTGAAACAAATAAAAACGAAAATTAAAAGAAAAAAAACGATAACTAACTGAAACTGTATTGCGTGTTTAGAAAACGTACTAAATCGAACTGAAATTATAGCTAAAATTCCCTTCGTTTTCGTCTCAATTTAATTATAAGCCTCAACTGGTTGGATTCATATGATCGATTTATTCCGCTCTGGCAGTTTTACGCCAGCTGGCAGCACCTTACGGCACCTCACGGTCCGTGACGTCACCTGGCAGCACCATGGCGGTTGCAGCAAAAGCTGGGAGGAAGCGGCAAAGTCCTGTATGGGACTTTTTTGAATATGACGACGAGAAAGATAAAAGCAAGTGTCTTGTAGTGGAAACAGACTGTGACAAAATATGTGGCTCCACGAACTCCACGAATCTCAAAGTCCGTTTAAGAAGCTCGCACAAGGCGACTAATGTCGAGTAACAAAACAAGCTAGCTTCTGTGAGTCCGCCGCCCCCTGAAAGAGAAGGATTAAAGCAGGGATGCCCATTACGTCGATCGCGATCGACCGGTAGATCGTGAAGGTAGTGCGGGTAGATCGTGTGCCATTGAAAAAAATGTTTTAGATGTTAGTCTAAAATATTTATCTGTCGCACCTCCAAAACAAACGGCAAGACAAACCTTCATCTTTATTTTTACTTTATATTTGCAGCATGCCCTCAGTTCAGCAGCGCACATCCACAGCCACGCACAACTTCAACAACTCAAGACTACTGTCTTTCTTAAAGAGACAGCGCTATTTTTCTAAAGGTGCAGTGCACCAATTTTTCTTGATAAAAATAAAAACAGATGGATAGAGCTTTTAACACTGTATTTCACTTTCACTTGGTCACTGTAAAAGTAGCTCGCAAGCTCAAAAACAGTGTGGCACCCCTGGATTAAAGGAATAGTTCACCCAAAAATAAAAAGTCAGTCATTATTAACTCACCCTAATTTTTTAAACGTATCTTTTGTTGAACTTTATTATACAATACTCACCCTGACCTTTTTGAATCCCGCACCTGACAAATAACCCAAAGTATGAAAAAACTAAAACTAATAAAAACTAAACTAAAACTAAGCATTTTTGGAAATATAAAAACTAATAAAAACTAGCAAACCCACATTAAAAACTAATTAAAACTAACTGAATTGGAGGGAAAAGGTAAAAACGAAATAAAAACTAAACTAAAATGAAAAATCCAAAACTATTATAACCTTGGTCTGGTGCTCCCCAAGCAGGAAAACTGCCCGTCAACTCTACATTTCTAACCCCTATACTGAGTCCAATTATTCATTCATTCATTCATCTTCTGTAACCACTTGTTCCTGTGAAGGGTAGCGGGGTCTGCTGGAGCCTATCCCAGCTGTCATTGGGCGAGAGGCGGGGTACACCCTGGACAGGTCTCCAGTCTATCTCAGGGCTAACACAGAGAGACAGACAACCATTCACACTCACACTCACACCAATTAACCTAACTAGCATGTCTTTGGACGGTGGGAGGAAGCTGGAGAACCTGGAGAGAACCCATGCAGACACAGGGAGAACATGCAAACTCCACACAGACCACCTCGCCACTGTGTCGCCCTGTGTCCAATTAATGAATAAAAATGATGTGAACACATACGAAGTGTCTATGAGTGCGCGCTACATTTCTGAATCCCACTACCTGCAAACAGCGCCTCCAGCTCTTCGCTCTTGTTGGGGACAATGTAGTTATTTGACGGCACAAACGTGCAGCACGGGCAGTGCAGACTGATCTTGAATCCGCTATTTCTGTCTGTGGAGAAACAAGTCACGTTGAGGCGATGGGACAGTGGAGCACACGCAATAAACGCTAAAGGAACATCCTGCAGCAGTAAGAGCCCCTCACCTCTGTGGTTCAGCCATTCACTCACTGCCTCTGTCACGTCAAACACCAGCCACTCTCCCTCCGTCTGTGTTCGCACCACCTTGCTGTCAATGTACCGCTGCGTTGGGTACGTCAGGTCTTTGTGTCCTAAAATCTGTGGACGAAATATGGGCCGTTATTTGACATACAAATTAAATTTAGAGATATTTAAATCTACCAAAATGGTTCAATATTTGGTTGGAGTTATCCAAATAAACTAAGGACAATGAGAAAATATGTAAATAATCTCCTGTTAGAGATGCTGTACACACACTAATCCAACCTTGCATCCTTTCAGCATCAGCTATTGAACATCTGAGCCACAGTTTTAAACAATCCAGCTTTGCACAAGTGTACGGGTAAAGGTGCGGCAACTGTTCGGCACAAGAAACAAAAGTTCTCAGTGGATAGTCTGGAGTCTGGGAGCGACCCTTGTTGGACCCTCTGCTCTTTTATGGCGTGAAGGAAATGCCTTAGTTCAAGGTGAGAGACTTGGCTCACTCTGGACACTCTGCATACCGACTCCACCTGGGTCTGGATGTGGTGCCATCTATCTGCTGCATTCTCACTGGGAATGAACCGACTGCCCAGTGAGAATCACATTCTTCTATTCCTGTGATGCATTCAGCACTGAGGGCAAAGCTCCCAGTAGTAGACACAACCACCAACTTCTTGATTAACTCACTAACTTACACACTGTGCTTCATGGGAAGTGACTTGTCTGTGACGATGCCCTGCGAGAAGCTTGTACCTGATAGAGCTCGATGCGCTGCTCGGACACTCGGGCCCCGGAGTTTTGGAGACGAAAGATCCTGAGCTCGGCCTTCACCAGGTTGGAGACGTTCTTCTCCATGGAGGACACGTCGAAGGTCAGACGCTTGAAGTAACGGCGGTTGAAATGTGTATTAGAGATGACGTCTGTGGAAAAATAGAAAGAATGTTTTATGACTGTTGGGAGACTTGTTTAAAAAAGTCACACGGTACTAAGTAGATAAAGGTCTCATGTAAAGAAATCCAGGTTCAAAACAGAGGTTATTAATGACTTGATAGTAAAAGTTAGTACTGTTCTTTAGCTCCACTGCTGCCTTCGGGACAGCTTATTAAGAAAGCTGGTAAACATTTGGGCAATTTCATCACATCTAGCACAGAAATTTGATATCGAGACATGTCTGTTTTGTTTGTACAACAATCTTTATTTGAGTTATTTTGAAATCCAGAGTATAAAGCAGCTATTGGCAGAATATATTCCAAGAATCAACACTAATTCAACACAGATGACTGCAGTCTTCCTTTAACAACACATTAAAAAACGTTTTCTGATTGTCCCTGATGCGTGATGAGGAAAATTAGTCCCATGCACATGACTATAGTGCAACGACCCTGTCCAGTAGGTGGCGTTAACGCTTCAGCGTCACACTGCAGCAACAGTTAGACCCCTGTAGGGTCACAGAGCTGCTGGGAAAGAGCAAAGCAGATTAAAAAATGTTGTGTATGTCACTATTTTGGTGGTGTCTATAACACACCGCCTGGCCAAAAAAACAGTCACCACAAAGGTCACACACTCTAATATTTCGTTGGACCACCTTTAACTTTGATTACAGCACTCATTCTCTGTGGCATTGTTTCAGTAATCTTCTACAATGTCACCAGATTAATTTCCACCCAGTGTTGCATTCATTTTCCACCAAGATCTTGTATTGATGATGGGAGAGTCTGACCACTGCACAAAGCCTTCTCCAGCACATCCCAAAGATTCTCAATGGGGTTAAGGTCTGGACTCTGTGGTGGCCAATCCATGTGTGAAAATGATGTCTCATGCTCCCTGAACCACTCTTTCACAATCTGAGCCCCATGAATCCTGACATTGTCATCTTGGAATATGGCCGTGAACATCAGGGAAGAAAAAATCCATTGATGGAATAACCTGGTCATTCAGTATATTCAGGTAGTCAGCTGACCTCATTCTTTGGACACATAATGTTGCTGAACCTAGACCTGAGCAACTGCAGCAACCCCAGATCATAGCACTGCCCCCACAGGTTTGTACAGTAGACACTAGGCATGATGGGTGCATCACTTCATCTGCCTCTCTTCTTACCCTGATGCCCCCATCATTCTGGAACAGGGTAAATCTGGACTCATCAGACCACATGACCTTCTTCCATTGCTCCAGAGTCCAATCTTTCAAAACTGAAGCCTTTTTTCCAGGTAGCCTCACTGATTAGTGGTTTTCTTAAGGCTACACAGCTGTTCAGTCCCAATCCCTTGAGTTCCCTTCACACTGTACATGTGGAAATGCTCTTACTTTCACTATTAAACATAGTCCTGAGTTCTACTGTTGTTTTTCTTCCATTTAATTTCACAAAATGTTTAAGTGATCACAGATCCCGATCACATTTCTTCCTGGAAGACGATGGTTCCCCACTCTCCTTCCAGTGTTTAATAATGCGTTGGACAGTTCTTAACCCAGTTTTAGTAGTTTCTTCAATCTCCTTAGATGTTTTCTCTGCTTGATACATGCCAATGATTTGACCCTTCTCAAACAGACTAACATCTTTTCCACGACCACAGGATGTGTCTTTAGACATGGTTGCTTAAGAAATGAGAAGCTACTCATTGCATCAGTTGGGGTTAAATAACTTGTTGCCAGCTGAAAGATAATCACCCATGCAGTAATTATCCAATAGGAGACTTGTACCTATTTGCTTAGTTAAATCCAGGTGGAGACTTTTATTTTTTGGCCAGGCAGTGCATCTTCTACTCATTGGCAGGTGCCTGGATAAACCTGGCACTAAAAGTCCAAGTTCCATTATATCGTAAAGACCTCACATGAACTAGTTTTCAGCATCACTTACTGTGAAATTAAAAAAAGACACAGTTCTAGAGACATGTTTTATGGGCCAGAAATAACTCCTAAGGTTCCCAAGGTAATGATATCCACAATAGATAATGTGTTTCTAATGTGTCTAGGGATAAATACACTGACTTCATTTTTTTCTGAGATTAGAAGCAGTAAGTAAGAACTGCCTCTGAACAACCTGGTCATGAACTTCTTCATGAAGCAAACATCTTTTTCACCAACACCAACATGGACACGTTTCAGTATCTGGTGACGCATTTGCTCTGAGCAACGCCCTGGCAGTTTTCCATTTCCAAAACTTGAACTTTCAGGGGAATTTTTGCATGAATGTCCCCCCCCTTCCCCCTAACTTTACTCCTCTTTCCAGCCGCTTGTCATCTCTGGCCAAATTCTGAACATTGTTGTCATGAAACAAGTGTCCTTTGCCAAGTCAGCATGCAGCAGTCCACCTCCACCTCCTGAAGAATAAGTGACACTCTTTTGAGGACAACGATGTACACAAATTTAGACAAAAGGTGACCCCCAAACCTTTGGTCCAAACTTCTTGTGATCTAAAGGGTGTTAAATGTTGAATCTTCTTTCTTTGTGTCCTCGTTCTTTTGGGTGTGTTGGTGCATATTTGTGTTTGTAGATGAGAGAGATCAATCTTTGTGCCAGCAGGCTGACAAATGATACCACATTCTGTTCCAGGCTATTTTATTTTTTGCCAGAATTGCCCTCAAAGTATCTTGGAGCAGCATCAAAGGATTTTTTGACAAAGTCTTAAATATTTCTCCAATACCCTGATATCCTCTGACAGCTGCGGAGCATATGACCCAGTGATGCTGCAGAAAAGCTCTGATTTACTGTTTTTGTCTAAATACGACAAAGTTAATGTTGTTAGCTGCAGTATGTCTAAATGTAATAATTAAAAGCTGACTAAATTGCAGTGACTATGAAAGATAAAGATGACTAAAATGTGACAAATAGGCTTTTTAATCTGAGGACTAAGTCAAAATTTGATTTGCAAACAAAACACAAAAGTACTGGCACCGTTTTCTCTTCCGACATCTTTAGACATTCAATATGAAACCATCTACTAACTGCTCGAAACTCGGTGCAGTTGAAACTTGAACGTTAACCGCACAGAGCTAAAATAAATATATCAGCCTTCAGCAGATAACCAAGAGAAGGCAGGACGTTCACACACACACACACACACACACTCTGCCTCATGAATGAGTCCTCTGTGAGTTAACACAACACTGGACACATTGAGCCGAGGTTCAGGGGAGGACTTTAAAGCCACAGTTGCCCGTGCTGCGTAAAACCAACACACTCGAGCGCACACATCTGTGCTCAGTACTCGGGTTGGACTGATATTTGCTGTTTTTGCCCGTGCAAATATTTTCAGAGCCAATACTCTTTTTTTTTTTTTTTTGATTTCCTGTATTTCACTGAAGGTCAGTAGTGCCACGACGGAAAAGCCTGAGACCACGATATATAATAATATAAGATTAAATAAGGTTTTATCTGAAATGCTATTAAAATAGGGCTTAAGCAAATCACTGCTGGCTACCTGCAGGCAGCAGCACGCCCATTTATCTAAACTCAACATGCAAATGATCCACTATTTGTCTCTGTGTGTGTTTATCTATCCATCATGGAGCGTACAGTCAAATTCTTGTGGCTATTGAAGCAATCATCAAACTTTGAAGAGCACCGAGTCTAAAGATAAGCCTGCATCAAATTCACTAACCGTACTTTGTCAATAAAACCATTTCTGATTCTGATAACTTGGACTACTGTGATCATATATTGTGACACCACCACACCACTAGCAAAGTCTGGATATGAAAAAAACATTCATTCCTCATCGCATCCGTTACAGGAAACTCCTACTTTGCAGAGAAATGGAGGCAATGTTTTCAGTGCCTTTGTAGCCTAAATCAGGATATTCAGCCTTGACTTTGATCTGAAAATGCCAGCACGGATATAATGTGGAACACACTTTTCAGCCGACTGCTCGAAAGGTTGATCTGTTCTTTGTTTTTTTTTTTAGTTTCTGAAATGAAATTCGAGAGAATTTTTCTGCAGCAGGTCCAGTGAGCTCTCCTGCTCGGTGAGTGAAGGTGCGTTTTATAGTTATTCAGAGATATTGTTCAGGTTTAATTGGAAAACTAATCATTCAAGTGTTCCACAAAAAAAGTTTAGACTGGACTTTTTTGTTATTTTCTTTAACAGAGGAAGGAAAGAGGTAGGGAATGAGGTAATGGAGGTAGGCTGAAATTAAACAGGAAAGAAATTAATGAAAAATGACTTTAGCAACAGACTACACAACCCAGACTAGTCTCCACAAGCTGCATCAGAATGTCTAATTTCTCATTAGTTCCACTCTCTCAGTGATATTTACATCGATATGCCACAACATTAAAACCACTGACAGGAAAAGTGAATAACATTGACCAGCAGGATGCAGCCTGACACAGGCATATGCACAAAAACAACTAAAAAAAACCATGAAGAACAGCACAAGGTCTTGACCTGGCCTCCAAATTCACTAGATCCAAAACTGATCAAGTATCTGTGGGATGATCCACAGAGGCCCCTCCCCTCAAAGGCCCCCCCAGTAACAACATCCTGTTGCCAGACACCACAGGACACCCTCAGAAGGCTCATGTCTATTCTCTGATGAGTCACAACTGTTTTGGAGGCACAAGGGAGACCTACACAATATTAGGAAGGTGGTCATAATCTTATGCCTGATCGGTGTATGTATGCATGTAATTCTAAGGCAATAACTCCAATCAAACACCTGTGATGAAGACACATTGGACTAAGTCATCTAGTAAGGTTTCAAGATCTCATCATTATGTGTTTAGCTTCACATGAAGTAGACGTAGTGCTGTTAAAATAAGAGGAAATCCGCGGTTCAGTTTTACGCAGGGCCTTTCTGTCAGTAACAAAACTGTTAACAGTACATCAAACGGTGAAACGTGGAACAGGTTTAGATTACACAGCAAATATGTGTGAGGATCCATCAAAGGTCGGCTGCATTCCTGAGGGGAGAAGACTCTGTTTTGGCTCCTCACGCCTCCCTGACTCCTGAATGGTGGCTCTGTCTGTAGAATACAATACGTATACCTCAAATTACAGTGGAGAGTCTATAGTTTAAGCTCATATTCAGACTATAATTCTACTTTTAAGCTATGTTTTTAGTAAACGGCTAAAAACTGTGCCAGTGTCCAAAATTATATGGAACTCAGTCTCTCTTATGTAAGAGAATATGTCACTGCACGAGCTACAGTTAACAGACAAAGCACAGTTAATTTTCCAAAAATATAAGCATAAACATACACCAAGCAGCCATAACATTAAGACCACTGACAGGAGAAGTAAAAACACTGACCATCTTGTGACAATTCAGTGTTCTGCTGGGAAACTTTTAGACCTGGCATTCATTCATGTGGATGTTACTTAGACATGTAGCACCTACCTAGACCAGACCAGGCACCCCCACCCCATAGCAATGACACTCCTTGATGGAAGCAGCCATCCCCAGCAGGATGCAGCCACAAAAACTCTTTAGGAACTTCTAAAAAAAAAAACATGAAGAACAGCACAAGGTGTTGACTTGGCCTCCAAATTCACTAGATCCCAAACTGATCAAGTATCTGTGGGATGATCCACAGAGGTCCTTCCCCTCAATCCATAGGACCCAAAGGCCCCCACTAACAACATCCTGTTGCCAGACACCACAGGACACCCTCAGAAGGCCTAGTGTCATGCCTGTAAAACAGGATTTATGTTTCTGCTGTTTGAAAATGAAGTATTAAATCACCACTGTAGTGCTATTGCCCCAGTCTTCTCCAGTACAATGTACATTGCTGCTTTTAAACGTATTTTTACTCCTCAAAATCTTCAACATTTCTGCATAAAAATGACTCAAAACATCAGCAGATCTGCACATAAGTCCTGACAGTAGACAAAAAAAAAAAACAATCAATCAAATGAAACAGAAATATCATCCTTTAGTATCTGTTTATTCAAGAAAAAGCTCCTTTGTCTGTGTCACCATACACTTCCACAAACGATGCATTGATAACACACACTCCTGAACAGATCGACTCTAATTTAAACTTGAAATGAACTTTTGCACCTCACAGATACGTAATATTGACTCACTTTACACTGCCTTCATTTTTTTTGTTTTTAAATGTATGCATATACGCGCATATATCAATCAGCCATAACATTAACTGACTGGTCGTAATATATTGTTAAATCAATAACACCCCAACTATCTCATTATCACGGCACCTGGTGGCATATTTGGCCGCAAATAACAGGAAAGAAACAGGAAAAAACGGGGGAAGAATAAAAATAAATGGAAAAGACAAGAAACTGCGAGTGAGAGAAGATAAAGGAAGAACCTATATTGGGGGAATGTGAGCTCCTACTTGTCTGGTTTCCTGAAAATGCCTCCTCCAAGTCCCTCACCTGCCAACAACAAATTGAAAACAACTCTGCACATAATCCCTGGGAACTAAAAATACCCAGCTCTTCTGAAGTCCGTCCACCCGAGCCAGTCTGTCTGCACATCCCTGGTAACCAATAAACACACGTGTGCACAACATGATACATGGCATATTTTTTTACACAGTGTATAGTCGCATACGTGCACATACATAGAGTAGTGTTCTGCAGACTCACATATACAGCGTGCACACGTTTATAAGATCGACAGGTGAGAAGTTTGTTTTTCCAGGAGAGATTAAGCGTCTCAGACATTTCTAGTCGAGCGTCTGCACCGTCTCCTGTGGTTCTAGTCAGGATTAATAACACGCACCAGCTAAAGACGCTGGCAAGTTGAATACCTCTGCACTCAAAAGGGTAACTCCAGGTTTAACTCCAAAAAAATCAATGAACACAACTTCTACATTCTTGTCCTGTCTTCAATCTGTCAGACCTAAGACAAAGATAAAGAGGGATATGGAAGCCAAGGGAACAATGACTCAGGACTGATGTCCAGTTACCTAATGAGGCAACAGGTGTCCAACACCCTGGTCCAGACTGACCTCATCGCCTGCATTTTTTACAGACACACTCTCCAAAGATACAGCAGGCAGCAACATACACTATATTACCAAAAGTATTCGCTCACCCATTCAAATGATCAGAATCAGGTGTTCTAATCACTTGGCCTGGCCCCAGGTGTATAAATTCAAGCACTCAGGCATGCAGACTGTGAAACAAGACATTTGTGAAAGAATGGGCCGCTCTCAGGAGCTCAGTGAATTCCAGCGTGGAACTGTCATAGGATGCCACTTGTGCAACAAATCCAGTCGTGAAATTTCCTCGCTCCTAAATATTCCACAGTCAACTGTCAGCTCTATTATAACAAAATGGAAGCGTTTGGGAAAAACAGCAACTCAGCCACGAAGTGGTAGGCCACGTAAAGTGACGGAGAGGGGTCAGCGGATGCTGAAGCGCATAGTGCAAAGAGGTCGCCGACTTTCTGCACAGTCAATTGCTACAGAGCTACAAACTTCATGTGACCTTCAGATTAGCCCAAGTACAGTACGCAGAGAGCTTCATGGAATGGGTTTCCATGGCCGAGCAGCTGCAGCCAAGCCACACATCACCAAGTGCAATGCAAGGCGTCGGATGCAATGGTGTAAAGCACGCCGCCACTGGCCTCTAGAGCAGTGGAGACGCGTTCTCTGGAGTGATGAATCACGCTTTACCATCTGGCAATCTGATGGACGAGTCTGGGTTTGGAGGTTGCCAGGAGAACGGTACATTTCAGATTGCATTGTGTCAACTGTGAAATTTGGTGGAGGAGGAATTATGGTATGGGGTTGTTTTTCAGGAGCTGGGCTTGGCCCCTTAGTTCCAGTGAAAGGAACATTGAATGCTTCAGGATACCAAAACATTTTGGACAATTCCATGCTCCCAACCTTGTGGGAACAGTTTGGAGCGGGCCCCTTCCTCTTCCAACATGACTGTGCACCAGTGCACAAAGCAAGGTCCATAAAGACGTGGATGACAGAGTCTGGTGTGGATGAACTTGACTGGCCTGCACAGAGTCCTGACCTGAACCCGATAGAACACCTTTGGGATGAATTAGAGCGGAGACTGAGAGCCAGGCCTTCTCGACCAACATCAGTGTGTGACCTCACCAATGCGCTTTTGGAAGAATGGTCAAAAATTCCTATAAACACTCTCCTCAACCTTGTGGACAGTCTTCCCAGAAGAGTTGAAGCTGTAATAGCTGCAAAAGGTGGACCGACATCATATTGAATTCTATGAGTTAGGAATGGGATGGCACTTCAGTTCATAGAATGAGTAAAGGCAGGTGAGCGAATACTTTTGGTAATATAGTGTATATCTGAATTCGTGTGTGCATGGATGCCCTACACAAGCGGATTTGGTTTGGTTAACTCTGCACTCTACCTCCGCTAGTAACAAAGAAATGTTACTCCTACTCTCGCTGTCCTACGGGACCGCTTGAACACTCAAACATGTGCCTCCAAAACAGTTGTGACTCATCAGAGAATGGACATGGGCCTTCTGAGGGTGTCCTGTGGTGTCTGGGAACAGAATGTTGTTAGTGGGGGCCTATGTGTTGAGGGGAGGGGCCTCTGTGGATCATCCCACAGATACTTGATCAGTTTGGGATCTAGTGAATTTGGAGGCCAGGTCAACACCTTGTGCTCTGCTGCACCCTTGCAGGGATGGCTACTGCCATCAAGGAGTGTCATTGCTATGGGGTGGGGGTGCCTGGTCTGGTCTAGTTTGGTGCTACATGTCTAAGTAACATCCACACCAATGAATGCCAGGTCCAAAAGATTTTCCCAGCAGAACATTGTATTGTCACAAGATGGTCGATGTTATTTACTTCTCCTGTGAGTGGTTTTAATGTTGTGGCTGATTGTTGTACGTCACCATTATATTAACTACCTAAAATAACTAAAAAAAGTCTCATCCGCTAACATGGAGGGGGTGGAGCTTATGACATATACTGCAGACGGTCACCAGGGGGAGCTCTACTTGCTTTAGAGCAGTTGTCATGTCGTCCATCTTTTATACAGTCTATGCTTCAGATTGGATTTGTTTGGGGGGGTAGCTGATTTAACTAAAATATAAATTCATTCATCATTTTTTTATTTAAACAAAATAAATTCATAAACATTTTGGTAAGAATGCTTCATAATTCACTATTAATCATCTTTATTAGTGACCAGTGACATTTACTAATCCATGCACTTCTCTGTTACTTCACGAAACACTCTGCCCCGCCCACCTTAACAATCTCAGACCGATGCAAACTGTCAACTATAGAGTTGTAGCAACAGTCCCCGCTTAGATTAGATACTGTGATTGCGATGGTGGGCTGAAAGACCACTTTTTCCTTGACGGCCCAATCACAGCTGCACACACACACACACACACACACACACGCACGTAGCACTGGCGTAAACACAAACAAACACACGCACACTTACTCTCTGACGGGTAGAAGGGCTGCATGTTGATCTTGTGCACCTCCTTGGCGTAGTACTCCTCCTCGCTCCGCTGCCGCTCGCACGTCGCGGCCCGTTCGTTCGCCTTTTCTTGCAGAAGGTCCCTGGTGCTGTTATAAATGGCGACAATGTCCCGGGACACCTCGCTGGGCTCGGGGAACTCATCCGGGGGCGTCGTGAGCTTCAGCTTGCTCAGGATCTGCCCTCGGATGGCCTCGATGCGCTTTCTCTTGAACTGGTCTATGCTCAGTGTGCTGCACGTAGACAAACCGAGAGCCACAATGGCGAAATCCAAAGTGAGGAAAAGACCGACTACACACACGTTCATCTTCTCCGGGGGTGTTCAAATCTCACTTAAAATAAATACAGGACAACATAGGGAACGGGTTAAACGTTACCAGACAGGCGCAGCTCTTGAGAGAGAGGAGAAAAAAAAACGCGCAAAAATGAAAAGTATTTACGCACACGAGCCAAGTGACCTCAAAACAGTTATTTTAAAGTCGTATGGTTCCGATTCTTCTGTTTCAGTGAAGTGTGGCTGAAAATCCATTCAGACGTGAGAAGGAGATCCGCAATCACATGGATCCGCTCCGAGCCAAGGGAAAATAAAGGCATGCGAAGGAAAAATGTGGGGAATTAAAAAAACAAACAACAAAACGGTTTATCTTTGGGCGAGACGCGCAACGTTGCCCGCGGGAGTCAGAGCGTTTGGCGCAGACATCTCCCTCCACAGTTCCCCACCACCACCACCACAACACCGACACCGTGTGAGGATCTAAAATAGTCCAACGTCAGTGTAATTACCCAGCAGAGGCAAAGCGAGGGCGCATAGCTGCTGGATGAATGACTCGGACGGTCCCTGCGTTCTGCGGGTGCACAGGGTGAGAACTTTTTCCAGGTTTGGCTCCTGCCTTAAAGCAAAACTCCACAAAAAAAAAAAAGTTTATAGCTGTGATTTCACGATCGATATAAAAAAGTCTTCCTTTTACTGCCCTCTTACAAAAAACTAAAACTACCCAGACATCAGCAGCAAGAAGCAGCTCGGGGTCTTCCCTTCGTTGCTACCGTATATATATAAAGCGCCTTTTACGCGTCTTCTCCGGCCCATCAAGTTCGGGGAATGGCACGTCTCTTTTCCTGCTGCAAATGCGGACAGCAATGGCCGTTTGTAGTTTTATAAGCTACCAAATGAACACGTGCTCCCCCCTCTTTGGCAGCATCAAATCGGGGGTTTAGTCTCGGGAGCGTGAGCACCCCTCCAAGTCGACGTTTTCGGGACGATTCACTGTTGCCAGAAGCGCTCGCTGTGGCCGAGCCCAGGGGGACAACGGGGTAACGGCTGATGGCATTTTGGCAGCTCGCTGGTCCTGACGCGGGGTCCTAAAGCCGGACCTTACAAGGCCCCCCTCTGTATGGAAGGACTTACTGCTTAAATACTTAAAGTGGACTTATGTTAGACACTTAATTCTTATTTAATAGATATTAAGCTTCACGAGGTTTTTATTCATCCAGGCCTTCTCCAAACTTTTTCTTCCTGACATCCTGGTTCAGGTTGATTTTAGTTTTATCTTTTGAGCCAAGTCTAATTTGTCATTTTAGTTCTTGTGGCTTATGGCATCTTGCAGTAAACTCTTTGTATTTGCTCCCATGATGTCTTCTCTTTATAGGAGACATAGAAAATACACAGATCAGGCATAACGTTATGACCACCTTCCTAATATTGTGTAGGTCTCCCTTGTGCCTCCAAAACAACTGTGACTCATCAGAGAAAGGACATGGGCCTTCTGAGGGTGTCCTGTGGTCTCTGGCAACAGGATGTTGTTAGCGGGGGTCCTTTGAGGGGAGGGGCATCTGTGGATCATCCCACAGATACTTGATCAGTTTGGGATCTAGTGAATTTGGAGGCCAGGTCAACACCTTGTGCTGTTCTTCATGTTTTTTAGTTGTTCCTAAAGTGTTTTTGTGTGTGTGTCTGTGTCAGGCTGCATCCTGGGGTGGGGCTATGGGGTGGAGGTGCCTGGTCTGGGTCTAGGTGGGTGCTACATGTCTAAGTAACATCCACACTAATGAATGCCAAGTCCAAAAGTTTCCCAGCAGAACATTAAATTGTCACAAGATGGTCGGTGTTATTTACTTCTCCTGTCGGTGGTCATAATGTTATGCTTGATCTGTGTATATGGTTGAAATGACAATAAAAACCTCTCTGACCTATGGAAGATTGGTTTCTTATTGTCTTGTTCCACAGCTTTCAACCATAAAACATAAAAATATATGTTTAGATAAAATAAAATGAGTACTACTACAATAACAACAAAAAAAAGTTCATTAAAGTAAAAGGGCTGTATAGACTCTTGATAGAATGAACAGATTGGGATTGATGCAGACTTGTAAATTGCATACTTATGCATATTATTTATTATTAGGTTTCGATTTCAAATTACGAATGAACCCCTGAAAATAGGGGACTGTGTACAAAAAAACTGAACCTTAAACATCTCCACTTCACATTCATAATATCCAAACACATATGGACCCAACTGTATGTCCTACAGTGAGTTCATCAAACCATAGAGTGAGACTTGTTTACTATTGACCTCCACTAATCTATGATAAAAACATTTTGTGGACAACACAGCAGAAAACTTGCTGAACCTGCAGCTCCATGCAAACTGTCCATGTCTTTACGGTACGGCAGAGTTTAAAGTCAGTAGCCTTTCTCTGCCACAAACATCAGAACCCTTAGCTACGGCACATCAGATGCTATAAAACGTTTTCCAGTCTGTGTATTCAGGTTTATTATTTTTACTGTGTGTTTATTTCCAGATGCAGATGTAAGGGCCCAGTCACGGTTTCTTTCCCACGCACCCAGAGTGTCAGTGAAGGCATCACAGGCTGAAGTGGTAGTCAGGTGTCAGTCTGAATCACTTGCTTCCACGGCCCCTCCTGTGTGTTTGTCAGCCGCCTCTCCGTCACTGTCTTTGTCCCAGTCTTTCATGCTGGCTCCCATCATGAAGTCGTCTCTGAGGACGCTCCAGCCAGACTTGTCCTCTGATTCAGCCGCCTGCAAGTAAAAAAAAAAAGTACAAAACATTAATAATTACAGCATGGGTAAGAGCATTTCCACACGTACAATGTGAAGGGAACTCAAGGGATTAGGACTGAACAGCTGTGTAGCCTTAAGAAAAACCACTAATCAGTGAGGCTAACTGGAAAAAACAGGTTTCAGTTTGCTAGGGAGCATAAAGATTGGACTCTTGAGCAATGGAAGAAGGTCATGCGGTCTGATGAGTCCAGATTTACCCTGTTCCAGAGTGACGGGGGCATCAGGGTAAGAAGAGAGGCAGATGAAGTGATGCACCCATCATGCCTAGTGTCTACTGTACAAGCCTGTGGGGGCAGTGCTATGATCTGGGGTTGCTGCAGTTGCTCAGGTCTAGGTTCAGCAACATTATGTGTCCAAAGAATGAGGTCAGAGACATAATTTTCTCCATCTGTCTCTCTCTCTATACATGCTTCCAAGTAAATATCCACTGACTGTTTAATTAACTCTCCTCTATCGTCATGAAGCAGCTAATCTGGTGCATGTGAGTAAAACAGAGCATCGGTGAACTCACAGCATTCTTCTCAGTCTTGACAGAGACCTTGCCGCCTCCCTCCGTCCTCCTCAGCACGTCTATGAAGTCTTTCTTTGAGACAGAGGACAGAATCTTGACCTTCTTCCTGTCCGAGCCGCCGGCCTCCTTCACCTTGTCGTCCACGGTTTTCTGGTGTTTTCTCACGGCGTTGAAAAGCTGCACCACCCCCCTGAGCGGAAGAATGCAATGCGAAATAGTCAGCGATAAACTGAGTCACGAACTGAGTCACGAGAATCCTGCAGAATCATGGAAAGAAAAGTTATCTTCACCTCGTAGCTATTCTCTGTAGAGCTCGTTCTGTCTCACGGTCTTTCACCAGGTCTGGCTTCTCTCTAAACATCATCTCCCACGCACGCTTCTTGTCATCCTGTTGAGACACGAATAAATCTTGACATTATACTCACATTAACAACACCACACATAACACTCTGCCAGCATCTTGGCTGCTGCCATCAAGGAGTGTCATTGCTATGGGGTGGGGGTGCCTGGTCTGGTCTAGGTGGGTGCTACATGTCTAAGTAACATCCACATGAATGAATGCCAGGTCCAAAAGCTTCCCAGCAGAACACTGAATTGTTATAATGTTATTTACTTCTCCCGTCAGTGGTCATAATGTTGTGGCTGATCTGTGTATTTCTGTAAAAGGTGTAGGCGTCCCCGTATACATCAGTGTGCCTCCTACCTGCATCTTCCGCTCCACCTGCTCCTGTTTTTCTTTCGCCCTGATCTTGACCAGTTCTTTGTTCTTCACCAGGATGGTGCTCTTGCTCTCGGGGGTTTTCTTCCCCAGGATCTTTGCCATAGCCTCAGCCCACCCGGCGTTGGCATTACCATCGTCGTCGTCTCCCTTCTCGTCACTTCCGTCTTCGTCCTCCCCATCGCTCTCTTTACCCTCCCCATCGCTGTCATTTTCTTCTGCGTCGCTCGATCCGTCGTCTAACCTTTCGTCGAGAGGCTCGCCCTCCGAATCACTCTGGTCATTGTCGTCTTCAGACTTGGAGACTTCATCATCTACTGAGTCACACAAAGAAATACAAAATTATTTTTTAGTCATATATTTTGTCTTGTAAACGTTTCCAGGACATACAAGTACGTCCAGAGACATACATCAGACCATACACCTCTGCACACAAGCATGTTCAGACGGTTAACTCACAAACATCACGCCTCAGTGTGGTGCACCACATATGGTGTGGCACACATGCAATACACCACCTTTTCGATCTTATCTCTAGTGCAAAATTGGCAGAACCAAAGAAACGCAAGACAGCAAGTGAGCGCAGGACTTTTCAGACACAGCGGTTGATTGAATATTTCTTTATAGAAAACAAGGGGAAGTGTGTCTGTTTGCTATGCAATGAAACTGTTGCTGTGATGAAAGAGTGTAATATACGACGACTGGTGCTGAACGAGAGCAGATAAGTTACGCAAACGGCACAATAGCCAGTTCACAGGTCCTCAAGTCATCACCCGACGTGAGAAACCTTTCTCGGATGGAGACGTCATAAAAGAGTTTCTCACTGAAGTCATAGGATTAATGTGAGTGGAAAAGAAAAAGGCAGGAATCCAACAACATTAGCGTGTCCAGGAAACACAGCTGAACTGAAGTTGCTGACTGCATGTGATGAGAGGACGGATTACACAGACACCGCACAGCAGTTCATTTTTTAAAATCAGGAACATGACGATAACTTGCTTTGCATTAAAGGAGGTTGAGGCCGACTGGGACTCCTCCTGTGTGGAGTTCACATGTTCTCCCTGTGTCTGCGTGGGTTCTCTCCAGGTACTCCAGCTTCCTCCCACCGTCCAAAGACATGCTGGTTAGGTTCACTGGTGATTCTAAATTGGCCGTAAGTGTGAGTGTGAATGGTTGTCTGTCTCTCTGTGTTAGCCCTGAGATAGACTGGAGACCTGTCCAGTGCGTACCTCGCCTCTCGCCCGATGACAGCTGGGATAGGCTCCAGCAGACCCCTCACGGGACAAGTGGTTACAGAAGAAGAATGAACGACTGAAAAGGAGGTTGATGTTTTGATGCTGCAGGGACGTGGTTTTTTAGCTTATAGCAGGTCTAAATGAAATAACTACAAAAGATTAATACCTGATCCGATCATGCCCAGCTGTGGTTAGTGTTGGTTACCATGGGAAAAAAACTGCAGTTTACCCATTTTAGTGTCTATGGTGGGGAAGTCTGTTGACTGTACCCACAAGGACAGAAGGTGAGGAGATGGAAGATAAACACATCTCACAAACACTCACAAAGTGGACAACAAAACTGGACAGACTGAGAACCAGAAAGACCAACAGCTATCTCTGTGATGTCCTTCACATCTCAACCACCAAACCAACTCCTGTCCTGACAACCATCCTTCCATCCTTCAGTCCAAAGCATCACTGTTCCCAGTGAGTACAACAATGAGTTAAATTATATATTCCACAGTATTCGGGTGTTCACTTATTTGCATAACAAGCTTGAAACATACATATTTACCATTTATGAAGTCGTCACGCAGCGAAACCTTTATATTTAGCCCCCTCCTCTAGTTAGAGCTGAATAACTGTTTAGCATGATGCTAAACCAATGCTACACAGTCAGAGGCAAACGCTCAGCTAGCTACAGCATGTAGCATCTTAACGTTTAGCACAGAGTGGACCAAAGAAGAGAGGCGACTAAAAAAACCAAAGCACAATAATTCGTTGTCGTGTCTTTTTACGGTGTGTGAGATAAACAAACTTACCAAGCTGCGGCACGTGTGTTTTCACTTTAGCCATCGCGGTGTACGCTAAATGAGTTCCGGGGAGCATGGAGAGTAAGAGGCGAAGGTTCCGGTTTACGAGTCGATCGGATGAGTCGGAGGGACGGACTGCTCTGTTCTGATTGGTTGCTGCGTTGTTAGGCAACAGCGGACGGTTTCAACCGATCTGGGTCCCGATCTGATATTAAATAAACATAATGTCCTCCTCTGGAGATTCATAAAGGGGGTTTTCTTATCTTACTTGTATTCTCAAGTCAATTTAAAACTTTGGATGAAACCTGCACAGCCTGAAAATGTATATATACATATATTATTCATCATTAACAGAGCACAAAATGAACAACCCTAGATTTCCTTTCTCTCCCTTTAACTCTCAGTATTAATGAGTTCAAAACACTCTTGACACAACCGTATCAAATCAGATTTAGTCAATTTTTTCCCAAATTAGAGAAAGTAGCACTGGTGAATGATATTTATGTAGCACAGTTATGGCCTCTGAACGAGAAGCAGCCACAGGATGTGTCAAATAAACAAACTGCTTACAGCAAAAGCACTGGAAAGCAGCATCATTGTTATACTAGCCATTAATGTCGGCTCTAGGAAGTCTTCATTGAGCTCTCGTCTGAAAAAGAACAGATAAAAGGTGTAATGGTCATCGCCATCGGCCACGTCCTGCCGTCCCAAGATGTTCCCTGGTGAACCATGAGCGCTGATGTTGAATGGAGAAACAAAATACTCTATAAATTGACTGTATTACTCAAAACAAAAAATACTAATAAAACAAACTAGGGAAAGAACCCAAATGCAGGACTCAGGAATTCAAAAACAAACCTGAAGTTTAATGCACAAAGGTCTCAAGAGCTCAATGTCAAAGTCCACAACTGGAGAACAGGTGTCTAAGAGTTCAGAAGATAAACTAGATCATGGTCCTAAACACTGGAACAGTGTAAACTGAGGGACTGGTAATTAGTGGAAAGGGGTGTCCTTAAATACAAAGACTGGAACAAAGCAGACTAGCAGAGGGAGACAAGTCACCTCTGGACAGGATACGAGGCTTGTGGATTAATTTTCCACTATCATCACCACATCCCACAGCCTATCCCAACTGTCATCGGAGAGGAGGTGGAGTACACCCTGGACATGTCTCCAGTCTGTCGCAGGGCTAACACAGAGAGACAGACAACCATTCACACTCACACCTACGGCCAATTCAGAATCAATGAACCTAACCAGCATGTCTTTGGACGGTGGGAGGAAGCTGGAGAACCTGGAGAGAACCCACACAGACACAGGGAGAACATGCAAACTCCACACAGAAAGGAACCAGTCGGCCCATGGATTAGAGCCCAGAACCTTCTCGTTGTGAAGCGTCAGTGCTAACCACCACGCGCACATCTGTGCAATTACTGGATATACTGGTTGACTGTTCCTTCAGAACGTCAACTGGACTTGTAGAGTTTCTTGTAGATGTTTCATCCCAGTAGCTTCTTCAGTTCTAAAGGACTAGTAGGAAGTTGGGGTTTAAATACGAACATCTGTGGGTGTTAACCATCAGAAACTCGTAACTAGTATAACTAGTGTCTATTACTTACCTGTCAATGGAGGAGACTGTTTGTCCTCTTTCTCCAGTGAATGGTGTTAGTGTTACCGTGTCCTTCCTGGTCTGGTCTGGAGACGTGATGAAGGGTGGAGCTGGGTTTTAACTCAGAGGTCCAGTGGGAATGGACCAGACCTGTTCATGTGCCATCTACTTGCTTTCCATGACTCCAGAAGCTGTGACCACACATGTAGGCTGTGAATGTCGTGGAACGTTATCCACAGATGATCTGTTTTTTGTTGTTTGTTTTATTTTGTCCACTAGTTGGGATGTGGACAATGATGTTTTAGACCAGGGGTTTCAAATCAATGTGTGAAAATTACATAGAAGACATAAACTGTAATTTTTCAAATAAAATCGGCACATGTTCCTAAATTGTCCACTAGGGGTCACACTTTTTAAGTCAGATTTTCGGATATAACACAACACTACAACACTGAGAAGCATGTAGAAGATATACAGAAATTGCACCTTTTTTTTTTTTATCTTAATGGATTTCAAGTTGTTCATGACATGTTTGGTAAAAGGAAACTTTTTCATAATGTTCTTACTTGCACTAAAGCAAAGGAGAAATCTGACACCCCTGGTTTAGACAACGACACGACCCCTCACTTGTAATCAAGGCAAAGGGCACACATGATGTAGGAGAGTTAAGTGTGATACGAAAAACCTTTTCCCGTGGAGGGTAACAGTCGTCTTAAATCTCCTCCATTTATTCACAACCCGTCCCGACTGTAGATTCGTTGATTCCGTTTTAACATTTTCCAGCAAAATGAGCAACAACTCGTTTTCTGGGCCTCTTCAGGAAGCTCCCTTGTCCGTGTCGTCATACACTTCAATAAAAAATGTGTTGTGAAGATCAAACTGTGACAAATCCCAAATTTTTTTCATAACATTGACTGGAAACGATTCTAAACAGATGGGACTCCGATTTCACCTTGAAATGAACTTGTAATCCCGTTACATATCACAGATATGTAATATTGGTTCACTTTTCTGAATAAACAAACATCAGGACTTGCTTAGAGTCATTTTTTTTTTTTATGCAGAAATGTAGAATATCCTGAGGGCTGCACATGCTTTCAAGTCTTCACTCGACTGGATGTTGTGTTCCGGAGAGCCTCCACCACTGTTGTCTTCATTGGATATCCCGACATTTCTTTTCTTTCCTACTTTCTTTCGTACTAAACAAATACAGCTTATGTCCATCCCTAAAATTGCTGCCATCTCTGTTCCAATTGTCATCACCTGCTTGATGCTACTTTGATGGAATAAGACTGTAAAACACTACACTTTCTGAATTTTAAAACCACAGTATCACTTGAAAGGCCAAAACAAAGTGTGTCTATTGAACTATATCTGTTGTAGAGCATTTGTCAGAGCCACCTCCTTGATACTGTGACTAAAACACCTACATGTGGTCTGTTTATAATTACTATCTGTACCAAGACTCATTGCCTTCTTCCCGGTTATTTCACATGTTCTTTGGAGACCAGATCATTAAATATTTCTGTGAGTTCATCATGTAGCCGTCATTCTAGTCAGTGAGAATATCTCTGAAATGAAATCATGCCCCAAAGACACCTTGGATTCTTCTGGATTGACGCAGAAAAGAAAAGTATTCTTCAGTATCTTGATGGTTTTCCAGTAAAATGGCAGAAAAGTTCACTCCTCTTGTTCCTCCACACGCCGAAGTGCCTTCGTGCAAGATGCTGAACCTAAAGGCACGTGAGCATCCTGCACGCTTGTACAAATGTGCGATTGCCTTTTATTTTTATTATTGTTTGATCCTGCTTCTTTGCACGCGAGCGTTGCATTTAGTTTTCTTTATGATACTCCTACAGGTGTTAAGGCACGGACACGGAGACACCAAGCATTTCCCCCGGATGAGCTTCCTCCTCAAAAAGCCACGAGATAATGGACCAAATTAGTCGGAAGAAAAGCGGAGATCCGTTTTTTGTTTGACTTTGGTGTGCAAAAGTATACTCTTTATTCTTATTATATATCCAACTTTATTTTGCCCCAACCCTTTCCCCCTTTTCCACCCAGACCCCACAACCGGTGGCATTCCCATGACACCAGTTACTGTCACTGTTACAATAGCCAATCAGAGTTCACCTGCAGAAAGAAGGCAACCAAACAAAGAAGAGCAGAAAAAAGGGTTACTTTCAGTTTGTTTGTTTTTTTTTTTTGTGTGGTTTTCTTTTTTGTTAAATAGTAATAAATACATTGAGATGCAGTGGTTCTTACGTTATCCTTTTTCTTAAGCAGAAGAGTTAAAAAGTTTTTTTTTTTTTTAAGGTTTTTTTTTTTTTTAAATTTCTGTTTTCTATTTCTTTATTGATCTCTGTTGAATCTTTAGCAGCAATCCGGACCAGTTGTCATGGTGATTAGCAGCACAGAGAGGAGGAGCCGTCTGGAGGAGAAGCACAAGAGGAGAAGGAGAGAAGAGAGCAAGGGTGGGGGGGGAGGGTTTTGGAGGGACGGGGCGGGGCGGGAGGGTTCGGCGGGACGGGACGGGGCAGGAGGGTTCGGGATCGGTGTAAGGGGTGGGGGGAAGGAAAACAACTAAGAGTGTCAGCAAGGCATCAGTGTCCTGTCACTTTCTTCTCCCTCCATCTCGTTTTCTTGCTCTCCATACTGTCGGCGCCGGGAGGAGAGCGACAGAGGAGGACACAAAAGTCAAACAAAAAAAGTAAACTTAACAGGAGACAGGAGAGAGAATCCATGAAGTCCTGAATCACACATATATACTGTATATGTTGGCGTTTCCTCCCTTTCAAACCAGCTTCACACACGTCTATATGACTATCTTTGTGAGGACGCTCCCCTCCGCCCGCTACCGTAATCTGAACCGTCGAAAACTTTTGCCAGTCGCCTGGAAATCAAACCAGTCCTCACAAAGACTAGTGTGCAATTACACATACACACTATAGTATGTGTAATTGCATATATATATCATAAATATATATATATATGTGTGTGTGTGTGTGTGTGTTTGTGTATGTGTGTGTGTGCGTGTAAGACTGCTTTAAATATGAAATGTCATAACAACAAAACCACCCAGTGTGAACATGAACATGTGCTCTCCTTCCACTTACTGCCACTGCACGGGAGTAAAATGAAATAATGAAATAAAAAATAAAAAACAAAAAACAAAAAAAAACAAAAAAACATGTCTTCTCTCTCTCTCTCTTTCCTCTTCATCCTCCTCCTCCTCTCCAGACTTTTTTTTTTTTTAAAAAACAAAAACAAAAACAAAAAAAAAACGACAACCAAACAGAACACACACAAATTCCTCAAAAATAAAATAAAATAAAAATAAAATAAAATAATAAACCCCGAGAAAAATAAAATAGAATTAATCAACAATAATGTTAATAAAAACAATCTCGTCACAATCATTCCAATTACAGTCGCAACGAAGACAACAAACTAAATGGATAAATGGCGAGTTTTTTCGCAGTATCCTCCTCCTTCCTCCTCCTCCTCCTCTCATGCAGTACGAACCGTCGACTTGAGCACAAAGTTCACCTCTTTGTCTCTGGACTCTTGTCTGTACGTGTGTGTGTGTGTGTGTGTGTGTGTGTGTGAGTGTGTGTATGTGTGTGTGTAGTTGTTGTAGTTGCAGTTAAAATTGTATGGCTTTAGGGCATGTTTCAGGTTTTATCAAGAATTGGCCGGCCCCTCGTCTGAGTCTGGCCTCCCTCTGCCCCCCGCAGCGGGGTTATTGTTGTTGGAGGCGGGGTAGTAGTCCTCAGGGGGTGGGGCTTGTTGCCCTGGGGCGCTGGGGGCTGTCCGAGTCCGGAAGGCAGACAGTCCAAGTGGCAGAGCGAGGGGCAGAGATGCAGAGCCAAACTGAGAGGCCTCCATGGAAGACACCGCCCCCAAGTGGTGCAGTCCTAGGGACACACCCACATCCATGCTGTCACTCATCTGGGGTGAGGATTCCTGCTGTCCTCCCCCTCCACCGATGCCCGTCTGTCCCGCCTGCCTCAGGCTGCGACCACCGTTCCCATGGTGTGAGTAAGTTGGGTGGGGGTGATGGGGTGGGTCCAAGAAGTGGCGCTGGTGTGGTTGGGAGGCAGCAGGCTTGTGGAGCAGCAACTGGGTGTATGCTGGGTCCTGACCCCCACCTCCACCATCACTGCCTGGCCACATCCTCATCTGCTGCTGGGAGGGAGCCTGGTGGATGAGTCGGGGAGGATAAGCAAAGGGTGAGACACAGATCTGATCATTTTAGCTCCACATATAGCTCAGTTTGATCTTAAGTGATGCTTCCCTTTGTTTTAGCGCAAAGAATATGTTTACATTTAATTAAATATCCTTTTACAAAACATAGTATGAACAACCTTGAACAGATCAAGAAAAAAAAGTTCATTTCTGGCTCATTGCTGCCATCTGCTGGCTAGTCCTGGTACCTCCAACTAGTGGAAAAATTAGCGGCAGCAGGTTACTTTTATCAAAAGACTGCAGTTAAAGTCTTCCATCCATGTTTGACACCCCTGGTACACTCTGGTCTACGCATGCACTGCAGACAAGTTCCAAAAAATGCAGATAATAATAAGATAATGGAAGAAATCCTTCGACTGCTTGATGCTCTTCCAGGTCACTGCTGACCTGAATTCTCCATCAGCATTTAAACGTCCATCACTTCATTCACAGTTTTTGTTTTAATTACTATTTAAAATCAGTAACAGCGCTTGTTGACAAAAGACAAGTTCGTCTCGCTATCGTCTTTTAATGTAGAAGTACCAGAGAGACAGTTGCTTAAAAGCCTCAAAATTAATTGAGATCAGGTTTATCTTGGCGTGAAAACAGTCTGTAAAATGATAGTTTAAGAAGAAATGTATTGTTATTGTAATTAGGGTCGAAACGATATTCAAACCGAACCGAAAAACCACGCTGCGTACCGTGACACAGTCACTCTTAATATTTTTTTGCACTTATGCATTTATATCCTTACTCAGACTTTACAAAGCAGTCTTATTTTTTTAGAGAATACCATTTTCTCTTTCGCATTATATTAATTAAGTTAAATAAAACTATTATTATTATGATTTTTATTATTAAAAAAAAGAATCAAGTGAGGGGTCGTGGGGTTGGTGTGTCACCTCTGGTTATTATCACCGGACGACGATGAGAACGGATTTTCAGTTGGGTTTTGTTTGCAGATCAGATCGGATATAACTGAAAATATAATTCAACAGGAATCTGTTTGTAAGGTTTGACTCGGTGTTGGCGTTTACCTGAGGGCTGGTCATCTCATAGTCTGAATGTGTAACAGCTGAGTTGTAGTAGCGGTTACTGTAGCGGTAGTTGCGGTTATCATTGGAAGAACCACTTGAGCCACCTGGAAGATAATAAAAAAACAAACAATCTCACTACTTGACATTACATCGTTAAAAGAAATAAAATGTATTGTAAGTTGTGTGATTTGTTAAAAAAAAAAGATGAATAAAATGTAAATGATGAGGCAGAATAACGGATGCCTCTCTGTCTGAAGCAAGACCTGTCACATCAATTAGATAAATGAATCATTTAAAAATCCAGAGAGAGAGAAGAGTCGGGACTCCGTCTACTTTACCAGAGCTAGAAACAGAGCTAGTAGTGGAGGTTGAATGGGAGTGGTCCATTGCAGGAGAGGTGGATGTAGATGAACTGGTGTTGGTTCCTTCATCTGTCGTCTTCTTGAAGAAATTGTGCTGCAGGGCGTAGAATGGCGTGATGCGGCTCTTGGGGTCGTAGTCCAGCATGCGTAAGATCAGGTCTGGAAGAGGACAAGTGAGGAAGATGAGGAGGTTTTTATCGTCACGCAGATAGAGAGAGAGAGAGTTAAAAGAAGGATTTCAATATTTTTGTAGTTCCATCTCACCTCAGCTAGATGGCAGTATTGACCACCTCCACTGCTACTATATGTTAAGATGCACAGTGCTAGCCTTTCATCCCACACACTCCTTATAACATCCTAATTATATAATTTCACGTCACAGTGAATTCAGTGGCTGTATTTACATTACTGTTAACACCAATACAGTGTCTACGATATCAGCATAGCAATTTAATTCAAACCTTTAAATTTCAGGTAATCACAGGGGGCATGTCCTGGCTCTCCCGCCCTCCGGCCCCCGGGTCCCCCAGTCTCTACACCCAAAATCTCATGAAGACGCCGTGTGGCTGGGGGCTTGTACTCCTACAAAAAAAAAATATCACATGCGCACGAATGAATATGAATTTAGATACAGAAACATTTCAACTAACAGAGCAAACACTGTCTGTATTAGGGATGCCCCGATCAGGTTTTACACCCAGGTGAAAGGAAAAGGTTTAAAATAAATAAATAAATAAAGGTAAAACTGAGATTTACCTTCTTCACATCCTTGTTCTTCTTCACTGTCCATAGACCGTCTGACAGCTTGTCAAAATACTTCCTGGCTTTAGGAGCTGCATCCAGCATGTGGCTGGGTGGAACCCCCAGAACCTCCACAATCTTATTCATCTGGTCAACCTGTACGTACACACAGAACAGACACGTTTGTCGTCATATATTATGAATGTCGTTCAGGAAGTGACTGTAACGGACTGGAGGAGACAAACTGGATCCTGGTGTCAAGCGTTCACAGTTCATTAGGGACGTGTTGCTACTACAAGGCGGGACGGAACTGCCTTCATTTATCACGGCACAGATTCAAGGCCATATTCACCGATCAGGCGTAACATTACGACCACCTTCCTAATATTGTGTAGGTCTCCCTTGTGCCTCCAAAACAGTTTGGACTCATCAGAGAATGGACATGGGCCTTCTGAGGGTGTCCTGTGGTGTCTGGCAACAGGATGTTGTTAGTGGGGGCCTTTGAGGGGAGGGGCCTCTGTGGATCATCCCACAGATACTTGATCAGTTTGGGATCTAGTGAATTTGGAGGCCAGGTCAACACCTTGTGCTGTTCGTCATGTTTTTTTGGAGTTGTTGTTGGCTGCTGCCATCAAAGAGTGTCATTGCTATGGGGTGGGGGTGCCTGGTCTGGTCTAGGTGGGTGCTACATGTCTAAGTAACATCAACATGAATGAATACCAGGTCCAAAAGTTTCCCAGCAGAACATCGAATTGTCACAAGATGTTATTTAGTTCTCCTGTCAGTGGTCATAATGTTGTGGCTGATCGGTTCATGTTGCTGCGGCCCTTACCTCATTGGAGCCACTGAAGAGAGGTTCTCCCGTGTGCATCTCCACTAGGATGCATCCCAGAGACCACATGTCAATAGCCAGGTCATATGGCATTCCCAACAGAACCTCAGGAGAGCGGTAAAATCTGCTCTGGATGTACTGGTAGATCTGAGAAGATGAGAGAGAAGTGGAGATTTGTTATATCGTGTCATCATATGTCACCTGTGCAGAAGAGTATCTACATCACACTTATTTTAAACACTGAAAAACACCGATGGTTGGAGTGTTGTCTACTGTGAGGAGCCATCTTTTTTTCCAGGGACAAGAAACAGCTAACGAATCCATAAAATAAACAATATCTGGATAATTAGTGTATATGTGTGTGTGTGGAGGCTGCTCACCCTCTGTCCAAGCTGACAGGAGGATCCAAAGTCAACTATTTTGATGGCAGATCTCTTGGGGTTACATAGCAAGATGTTCTCTGGTTTCAGGTCGCAGTGGATGATTGACAGCTCTGGAGTTGCCAGGAATAATAATGCTGTAAAAAAAACCAACAACATAGCTTACATTTTCATTCTGAGAAAACAACAACAACAACATAACTTTGATTAAGTATTTGCACCTAGGAGGAGTGACGCTACAGGTGCAGGCAAAGACGTGACGGGATCCCGAGTGATAGCAACACGAGGAAGGAGGAACATGAGAAGCTCCAGAAATACCAAGAGCTGAAAAGGGAACTAGAAAGGATGTGGAAGGCAACAGTGGTCCCTGCGGTGATGGGAACGCTTAGGGCACGGCCCCCCCCCCGCCCCCCAAAACTGGACGAGCGCCTCCAGCAGATTCCAGGAACTACACGTGAGATCTGTGTCCAGACAGAGTGCGGCACTAGGAACAGCTAAAGCTCGGTTTATACTCCTTTCGCCGTCGAAAGCGTCTATACCTGTGCACTCACCTGTACAGAGCTGCTGTGCAAATTTCCTGGTGAGGTTGAGGGAGACTCCTCTGAAGTTGGTGTTCCTCAGCAGATCGTACAGGTTGTAGCTCAACAACTCAAACACCAAACAGAGATGGTTCCTAAACATAAAGTGACGCTTCAGGTGGACTGCACAGAGACAGATCGACAGACGGACAGACAGACAGACAGACAGACAGACAGAGATATAGATGGGAGACAATGAGGAAGGTTAAGAAACAAGAATCAGATCAGGTCACAGCACTGTACAGCAGTAGTGGAATATTTTAAGACGACAGTAAAGCAGTAGAGCCACATGTGCAGGTGTGTGTGTGTTGGTCTTACCTATGTAATATTTCATCTCAGTGTCATGTTTGTTCATGAGCTCCAGCAGGCGTAGTTCAATCTGTGCCTGGTTTAAAAATGCCTTTTTGTTCTTAATGATCTTAATGGCGACCCACTCCTGCTCGTGGTGGTCGTAGGCCTTCACCACCTGTGAGCAGACATCAACAGTAGTTTTTTTACATTGTCCCCATTAGCCAGGGGAACGCCTCAGATGCCCGAGGCTGTCCAGGCTTGGTTCTGTCACATGTATCATAGGTATTATTAGAGCCCCAATAAGAACTGCATCTGCTTTGATTAAACATAATGGAAACCTTGATAAACGTCATTAAATCCACTAAATATATACTCATAATAAACGTTAGTGACAGCTCTACGGTTTAGATCCAGAATAAAAAGGTAGAAAGTCACCAAAAGACTATTTTTTTTTTACACACTATACTTAAAACATCATCATTCTGTAATCACCTACATGTGGATTCAGTTTCTTTTTCTATATATTTTTTATTTTTCTGGGTTGATCTAACCTGTCCGAAGGAGCCCTTTCCGATCAATGAGTCTATCTCATAGCGGTCCAGCCACTTCTCTCCATTTTTGACAATGTAGTCGTAGTTGTCGTCATCGTAACCATCATTATAGACTTTTCTCTCCTTCTTCGTGCTGCTGTCCTCAGGAGGGACCTGCTGGGCCCGCCGCTTCTTCTTAGTATAGTACACCTGTGGATGGAAAAAACAAATAAAAATTAAAAAATGCCACTACATACATAAAGAGTTTCTCTGCTCATACCACCAGGCACTTAATCAGATTGGGATTCAAGTTCCAGTGTATCTGTAATCTGCACAGGTATCACTATTGTCTTCTAAAAGTGCTTCAATGTTCAAACTGAGAACACAGTGGAATCAACAGCCCTCTCTGCTATTTTAAAGAAATGCAAAATACCTTTAACTCAAGGGTTGTCAAACTCATTTGAATTCAGGGGCCACATAGCTACAGCCCTTTTTGATTTCCTGCGGGCCAGACCAGTCACACAGCTACAAATTCTACCCTTTGTTTTACTGCAAAGAGGCACATTAAGAAAAAATACGTGCAATTTTGTCACATTGCCGCCAACTGCTGTTGAGTCTCAGTGTCGTGTTACGTCCAGAACTCTTACTAAAACAGTAGAAATTAGTAAAAGCAGTCACATTTATTGAAAAATTGCAGTTGAACTCTTTTCAAATTCACGCCACAGGCCAGATTAGACCCTCGGGCCGTATGTTTGACACCCCAGCCTTAACTAAATACCTTTTAAAAGCTAAGATTTTGTGACAAGGCTTTTCACTAGTGTACCTAATGATCTGGCAAAGTGAGTGAAAGTCACGTTCTGGGGGTCTTAACAAGTCATCGTCATGTAAATAACTGAATCCAGGACAGCGCTGATAGTCAGTGAGGTGTCTTCTTAAAGGGTGGACCATGTGTGGGTGTCCCATGTGTCCTACCTCATTGATGTGCTTGTAAGTTTTGATGAGGTCAACAGAGAGTTTCCTCAATGGGGCGCTGGCAGGGTCTCTGAAACTAGGGGGGATCCTCCGCTGGAGTATGGTCATATCAGTCAGCACCTGTGGAGACAGACGGAGCAGCGGCGCTTCATATACTCGTCTCAAGGTTGAATTAGCAAATGAGCAAGTACGGTACATCCAGATGATTAAATTAATAAGTAACTGTAGAGTCGATTGGGTTTTCTTGAAGACGTTTTATCCATGTAGCTTCTTCTGTTCTAAGGGACAGGTGGGGAGTTCAGCTTTTTAAACACAACCCATGCCCTCAGGGTTCTGGCAGCACCTCCTTGCCTGGACTGTGGCACGAGCGCGTGGAAAACAAATCAACTGCCCCCAGTATAGTATGCGCTAAGGAGGACCTCTGCCTCGGGCTTTGACGTTTTGGCCGATGTTGCACCTTGCTGCTGCAAATTCAAAATACTGAACACCTTCCTGTGCGTCGTGGCTGGAGCGATGGCATCGATTACCACGACAACCAACCAAACTTCTGACTTACTTCTAGTACATGTTATGAACCATGTCCGTGGAGCTCAACACTATGGCTCAGAGGGTAAAATGGATTGTGCACCAATTGCAGGGTTGGGACTTCGATCCCTAACCCCTCCAACGCATGCCGAGTGTCTACAAGCGTCCTTGTGGGAGAATCTCCCACTTGCTCCAGACGCAAAGCCGGCTGTTGGGATTTTATTTATCTTAAACTAGACTCCTATGCTGCCCCCTCTAACTTCATCCTTCGTTTTAAACAAGCTGTTCTGGCGCCTGTCTCCTTACAGCACCGAGAACTTGTAGAGACGTAGTGCTTGTGTTCTGCATAGACGAGTGTTTCTGGGTGATGCTGCTCTTCCTCCTCCGGGTTGTCCAGAGAAGTCTTGAGGTTGCTGGTAGACAATAAAGGAGGCTCGTCTTCAGGGTGTGGTTTGATGAGTCCACATCGGAACATCTTGTCGTCTTGTTCAAATATGTTCAAGAAATAGAGATATCCCACAGCCAAAACACGAAAGTTAAAGTGTTAAAAGGTGATCCACGGACCAAATGGGCGACGTCTTTGTTAACTTGGTTAATTGGCTGACATTAGCTGGTTGCAAAAGAAAAAAAAGATGCTCAAAACCCGGTGTATTGAGACCTCCAGGTCTGGGTATATCCAAAAGTTGTAGAGTCTCTTGAAGACGCTTCATACAAGAAGCTTCTTCGGTTCTAAAGGACAGAAACTTGTATGACTAGTGTCTGTTAACAACCAGATACCCAACCAGTCCTTTAGAACTGAGAACAAGATGAGAGTCGGAATATTAAAAGATCGGTATCGGATCGGGTGTGGCAAAAAAATTCAATCGGGACATCCTAGACTAGGAAAAAGGTCCTAGTCATGTGACTTTTATTATGTTCCTAATAAAAAGGAACATATGTGGGTTCCTTTAGAACTGAAGAAGCTACCTGAATGAACCGTCTTTAAGAAACTCAACAAATCCAGTTGCATTTCTAATTTGTTTTTTAATATACAGTTATGTGTAAAGGACACAGTGGCTACAGATTAGAGATTGCAGGTGGAAAACTTGTAATCTGTGAAGCATTTTTCTCACTCTTATACTCTTCAAACCTCTGCAAACCTCTGCAAACCTTTTTTTTTTAAATTATGATCGTTTTCAGGGGCTAAACAAAGCAAATATTGGTTTAATCTTTATCATCATCATCATCATATAACGTGTAACACGTGAACTACAACAACCTATGGATTACTACGCATATGTTACCTGCTGCTGCTCGGCCATGGAGTGGATGGAGCTGAAGGAGGGGTGTGTATGAGTGTGCTGGCTGGTCATGGCTGGCTCAGCGAGGGAGAAGCCCTGGGCAGTGGAGGAGGAGGAGGAGGAGGAGGAGGAGGAGAAGGAGGAGGAGGAGGTGGGCGGACATCCTGAGCTGCTTACACCTGAGGAGGGAGAGAGACAGCTTATCAGAGAAAGCATTTTAAATACAGAAACACTGATAAAGAACTGAGATCGATGAGCAGAAGTGACAATGGCGCATATATATATATATATATATTAAAAAATCTTATCAGTGCCCAAGTTGCTCTGCTTGACGGAATTGCAGATCTGTACATAAATATAAAACATGACAGATAGCACTAGATTTGTGAGGCACATACAAATAAATATTAACATCTGTTGGTTTAAAACATTTGAAACTAGGGACGTCCCGATCAAGGACAGTTTTGACGCCAGCCAGCGAAGAGGAATAAGACAATTTGACGCTACAGGGACGTGGTTTTGGTTTATGGTAGACTCAAAATAAAACAACTACTAAAGATCAGGCTGGGCAAGCACCAGCTGGCACATACATTCTGGGGCTGGTGAGAGGAAATAACTCTCTTTACCAGCAGGGGGCAATAGTCTGTAGTCGACATTCAAACGGGAGCAAACCAGAAGAGCTAATTTATTCCAAATGACCAATTCATTCATTCATCTTCTGTAAATGCTTGCCCTGTGAAGGGTTCCCAGCTGTCATCCCTGGACAGGTCGCCAGTCTATCTCAGGGCTACCACAGAGAGACAGACAACCATTCACACTCACACCTACGACCAATTTAAAATCACCAATTAACCTAACGAGCATGTCTTTGGACGGTGGGAGGAAGCTGGAGTACCTGGAGAGAACCCACACAGACACAGGGAGAACATGCAAACTCCACAAGGAAAGAAAGGCCCCAGTCGGCTCATGGGAGTCAAACCCGGAACCTTCTCGCTGTGAGGCACCAGTGCTAACCACCATGCCGCTGTGCCGCCCACAAGTGACCATGTAGTTGTTAAAAAAAAAAAAAAAAAAAAGAAGTGTGAATCTGAATGTTGAGAGCTGAGCTATTCAAAGCCAGTATAATGTGAGGTGATGCACAATTCTGGACAAAGCAATAAACACAAGTGAGAATTTAGGTGGCAGGTGACTCACTAAAGAAGAGTTACAGGAACTTGGTAAAAACTCATTTTGCAGTGTTGACTTATTTTAGTTCAGGGTGTTATGTCCGCTACCCTTACCAAAACAGCTGTTACACAGGCACGGGTTTTGCAATGTATTTCAATTATTTCTGTAGCTTCACTAGTTGGCATAAAGGCTCTGAAGGACAAACATCATGTCTAAAGCAACCAAAACCAGCTGGCTACAGACATCAATCAATTACATTGGGCAATTATGACTAGACAATAATTCTGCATCTGGCATTGTTAAAGTTTTGCTTTCCTGTGGCCTTGTCAACCTATGCAGTCCCTAAATGTCATGTATATATGCCATTGTGCTGCAAAAAGCACTGGTCAGCACAATCATACGCGGAATCACCGTTCAAACTGGTCATCCCTCTCCAACTTCTGACACATAAAGGTCAAAGGGAACTGGAGTAGGGATGCGCTGACCCGTTAAACCGGCTTTTCAACACGTTCGCCAACTCGTCAACAAGCAAACCTTCCTTTTAAGCCTCAGCTACCACAGAGCATGTCGAGTTTTTTCTGTGGAGACTTGGGCGACGATGTGCCCTCGTGCTGCTACGGATGATCGGTCAAGTCTACAATGGTGAGTTTTATCGTTTTTGGTGGCATCGGGAATTGGTGGTGGCGTAAAACTAGGCGAGCTGGTGGGGAAGCTCTGTGGCGGGGATGGAACTAGACAACGTCACCAGAGGAAGTGAACGACAAGCGGACGAGGAGGGAACCTCTATATGCTGAACTGGTGCAACCACAAACACATCCAGCAACGTGCCTAGAAGCATTTACATCATATCTTTTTTTTACCAAAAGAGATCAGACTCCATCATACCACATCACCAAGTACGTCCAAATATATCTGTATTTGGGTATTTACAAATATATATATACAGATACAGCTAGGGATGTCTCGATAGGTATCAGAAGATCGATATTGGGCTGATTTTTTTGCAGTTATTTATTTTACGTCTGCCACAAACCAAAGCAACGTCCCTGTGGCTTGACAAGTTCTTCTTCTTCTTCTTCTGTTTTAGTGGCGGGTGGCTAGCACAAAGCTGCCAAAAAAAAGAAGAAGAAGAAACCAAAATCACGTGACTAAACATGAAGTCACTCAGAAATTTGTAAATCAGCAGGAGATTCGCCGCAGCAACAACAACAACAAACACCGAACGTTGCGTTTCAAAGTTCCCTCAAGACGAGAGGCTTTAAAAAGTACCTGATCGGGACATCCCTAGATACAGCACATGGACATATACGAGCTTTATTCCAACACGTGTATACACACATTTTTAACCGTCTGTTTTTCTATTATTCCAACATTTTGTGCTTCTTTTATCTTGATTCCTGCCTTAACGTTGACTCCACGTGGTTACCAATAAACACGTCTTATCTTAATCACAGCCATGTCCATGTAGGGGAGGTCTTACTTTGGCAATCCACTATCACGGCGTACTGGGACACTTAATGGACACGAGCCATCGTTTATTCACATGCCCTTGCCCTAGTATGACAAGTCAAAATGTCTGCCCGTGAAATAAGGCAAGGGGGTCCAGCAGCTGAACACATTTAGTCCCCGAGTTCATTTACCAAGAATAGAGACAAAGGCCCGGGCGCACTTGCTATTCTCTGATTAAGAGACTAGTAAAGCGATATATAAAACAGCTTATCTTAATAGATAAGATAAAAATCCAGTGGAAGTCTGAATAAGCAGCACAAACTCTGTGTCAAACAGTTCAGTAATGACGGATATTGCTGTCTTGTGGTATAGATTGATCTAAAGAAATAAACGTGGAGTTAAATGACAGTATCACCTGCAAACACACAGGGTTTGAGACTGTACCGGTTCAGGTATATAGAATAAAACCTTCTAAATTCAACGGTCAAAGTAAACCGTATAGATTTAGCCGACCACATATTGTGCAGCCTGACAATATAACACGTCCGAGCAGCTGAAGCGGTCTATCCTGGGCCTACAGGAAAAGGCCAACCTTAGACTTACATAAGGAGGGGAAACCCAAATATATTCCCTGTACCATCGCTATATGCACGACATTCACGCTCTCCCAGTGAAATTAGTAAGAGCAACCCTTTTAATTATAGGATCCTTAGCACTATTATCTCCTATAGACACCAGTATCTAAGGATAAATGGCTGTGTTTCTATCTGTTTCAGGTTTTTTTTGGTAAGCTTTGACTGTATGTGTTTAACAGCGCTGTGTGATAAGGCAGAGAAAGTAATCCAATCACGGCCACTGGGCCCTGGCCTGCTTATGGATATGATGCTGCTAGAGAGAGAGAGAGAGACTACCGAGAGATCAACACCATCCCTTTAAGAGACTAAGAGGCAGTCACAACACTTCCTCAATCTCGCACCCCCTACCTGCGCTGCCATTGGTCGAGGCCCCCACTTTCTCTGTCAGCTGATTTGCTGTTGGTATCTAAGGGCTGGCTGGCCAGCGCTCTATAAATAAACCTAGTGCTGTCTCAGCAACCAGACTACAATACTCATTAGCTACTTCTCCTTCTCCTCTTTTGCTTCTCTCTCACTAAGCAAGTAGCTTCCAATAGCAGGCCTGGTTCTCAGCAACAGAGCATACTCTCCCCTAGCAACTAACCCTACCCTACCCGCCGCTTTTCTCCTCCCTCCTTCTTTCATCACCCCTTCTATCTCAAAAGATCTATCCCTCTGAACGTGCTTTCTGTTCTGCTCATCCGTCCATTCATCCCTCCCCTCGCTCCTGTATTTTCTCCTTTCCTGACGTCAGTCGGAGGGCTGCGCTCGGCGCGTTTCAGCGAGAGACATCTTTTGCGAAACCCGTTTCATCGCCTCATCGGCGTCGTGTTGCTGCACAATGATGTAACAGTTTTTTTTTGTTTTGAAGGCAACAATGGCGGGGAGTCACTCCGCGCAGCACATCAACGCACAGTACAGTCAGAAACCACCACTGGGAATCAATGATTGCGAAACGCCGAAGGGAAAGGTCCTCTTATTAGGAGCATGCACACGCCTGGTTACAACAAGATGGCAGTCTTGAGTCTGAATAGTCGGGAGTTTTGAGAATATATTTCATTTTGAATTCTAAATCAGAGGTTGCTGCTCCGTCGCATCGAAGCCCCACAGGTTTTAATTTAAAGTTTAAAATAGACTGAAACTGTCCTAAATCCAGTTAAGACACACAAATAAATACGGAGCAAATATATCTTTTGCTTTTGCATTTGCATCTGCAAAGTCAGGTTTTCAGATTACTCCTGCAGCCTGTTAAATGTGGTGTGTAGATTATATAGATAAAAATAACCCTGAGGGATCCATATGGTTTAACCGGGTGCACTTGTAGTTCTTGTTCTTGTCACATAGCATTTGTACAAGTCAAAAATATTCCTCGTCATGCCATTTTCTTTTTTTTAATGGCGAATTGTCTTATTATGTATAGATTATTATGTTTATATATGCATGGACCTTGTGAGTTGGTCCGATCATTACCTTGCACGATGCACAAGCAACAGGCTACACTTAAAAGAAGAGAGAAGGGCTGCCTGTAATCTGCCATTTGCCTCTAAATAACTGGACTTATCACCATATTGTGATCAAGAACCACCAAAAGAACGGTTCTGTTTCTATTAATCTAATCAGAAAATGTAAATACTGCTCACTGACTGCTGTTCACTGGATGATCCAGCAAAACTGGGGAGGCTACACTATCATATATTAAAGTCAGAGCTTTACCAATCAAACATTGATCAGCATTCGTTTCAATTTTCATATTAGCTTCTTGATTTTTTTTTAATTTAAGACTCCTCTTCACTAACCGGTGTTTGTTTTCCTTAACACTAAAGTTTATAGACGGTATTTATCTTTCACTATAATAAAATAAAGAGGTAGTGCATAACTTCAAATATTTATTTCAAAGTCTTTAAACACGCAATACGCAGCAATTTGCTCTCTGCCATTAAAACCATAGTTTATCCAAGGGGACTGACATTAAAGTGCTTATCAAAGTACAATGTGTAGATAAGCACACAGTTCTTGTATTATGATTTGCATATCTTTTTGAACATACTTTTGAAGTCAGACGTTCACATACGTGTAAGCTGAAGTCATTAAAACTGATTTTTTTTTTTTTAACCACTCAATAGATTTTAACCAGCTATAGTTTTGGCAAGTCGGCTAGGACATCTAATATTTTAATAGGGACTTCCTGATCGGTATCAGGCTTCAGCCAAGCCCAGTCTTTTTGTAGTTTTAATTTTATGTCGGCTATAAACCAAAACCACATCCCTTCTTCTGAATAAAATGTGGTTGGCTTATAAAAGCTGCCAAAGTAAAACAAAGAAGAAGAACAAAAATCATGTGACTTGACATGTCTGCTGCGTGGGAGTGCTTTACTCTGGAAAATAAAGTCAGTCGGACAGAAATTTCTAAATTATGTAATGTAGATGTTTCGTGAGGCAGTAGTAGGAGATCGTCTACTAATACTGAACGTTAAATGATTGTCATGACTTTAGACGCTAAGAAGAAGTTAATTGGATATGTACCTGTGGATGTAGAGAGAATTTTAAGGCCTTCAAACTCAGCGCCCCATGTTTGACACCATGGAAAAATCTAAAGAAATGAACCAAGGCCTCTGAAGAGAATTGTTTAAAAGGTACCATGTTCATCTGTACATCAATACTACATTAATACTACTAAGTATGAAAACAACAGGAGCACTCAGCCATCATACATAACAATCAATCAACACCCTGTTGTGACTCCGAGAGATGCATATACTTGGGCACAGAAAGTCCCAACAATCCCAGTACAGGGCAGCAAAGGACAGCAAGAAACCCCAAATAAACGTGTTCCTACTGTACATAGCCTGAAAGGGTCTTACAAATCGGCAATGAAGCCAAACACACTTCCAAAGTTGATGCAAAATGGCTTAAAGGACAACAAAGTTGAGGTGTCAGGGCAGCAATTACAAAACCTTGACCTGAATCTAATAAAAAATGGTGGAGAACTGAAAAAAGCGTAAGCGAAGCCTACAAACCTACTCAGTTCCACTAGCTGAAGGTGGTTGAAAAGGTCTAGTGTGCACCGTGCGACTGTATTCCAATAAAGTCCAATAAACTGCGCCGTCAAAGTTAATGCAATAATATAACAAAATAATAACGGAAATATTTAGCAGGATTAACTGTCTGAACTTGAGGAAAAACTGAGTTTAGGTGTGGGTAAACGTCTGACTTACTGTAAGTAGGTTGTGGGATGTTCCCATGCATACAAGCAAATTGGTGCCATTATTTCCGACTCAGCTGGCGTATGTGTCTAAATGCGACGTCTAACTCATTACTACTCCACCACCACGGGACAAAACACAAATCACCTGAATCAATCATTTTGTCAGTAACAAAAAAAAAATGCCAGACTGATGCTGGCTCTGTTTAGCCAAACCAGCGCAAGCTACATAAGGAGCTAACGAATGCTACCTTTATGCTAATACTAAAACTTGTGAGCTTCTGTTAAGTTGCAGTTGTGTACACAAAGCTGTTTGGCAACTGCTGGCATTTAAAAGATAGTTTGGCAACAACCAGGTAACTTAATGTAGGAGATACAAGGACATAATGAAAGGTCAACATTTTCCCCAGATACACAGAAAATCCTATAAGACTAAATTACGATATATTAACATTACATCCATCACTGCTATTGCTGAAAATACACACTTTTTTGTGTATCACTATTTAACCAAGCGTTTAAACAAACGTTATATGTAACAAGCCCAAACTTGTTGCTATCTTATTTAGCTTCCAAGATATTGCCCATTGGTTCTTCAGCTTGAAATGTTTTTCTTTGTGTCTGTCGTGTGAAATAATGCAAACGATGCCATGATCAGCAACCGCAGTGCTTAGTGACAATATCAGAATCACACCTGACAGGCCTTTATTCCGAATACAAACACAACTGTTTGTACAAAAGCTTCTTGCTACTTAAAGCTGCCTTATAATCAAGCGGTGATCAGTCGGAGTCCTGCAATGTTTTGGTACTACGGAATTGTATATGGATGATACATGGGCTTGACTGTGTTTTGTCTATACCTGTCAAGATGTGGATAAAACTGTGCCACGCTTAGCTACTGAAGCCAACAATTAAGGGATTATCTTATCTTAAGAGTGTTATTCTAAGGGCTAACACGATTTTCTATTGAAATGCCGACCAACTTTGGTTAGCCACGTTAAGCCCGAAGTCTACCCGTTCCTCCTTGAGGTTTTTATTGGTGATTGAGCCGCTTCCTTCTTTTGAGCAAAAGAATGGTTGGATTTTTAAATGTAGATATATTTAAAAGAAATTTACAGACTACTTGGGAGGCTTCTGTCACAGATTGACCTCTCAACCTCAACTTCACCAGGTCAGAAATGGTTTCAGTCAGTCGGCATCACCGAATTTGGGTTTCCCCTGCTATCAGACCACCATTTTATGAATGAAACGTGTCTGAGAAACGCAAGTCATTTGGTTTTACTGAAGGACACGAACAGACTCGGCCACAATGACTCATTTATGGCGAGAAGCTGGTTTCGGACAGTTCAAACGTCATGCAGTCTGAAAACACTTTTGCGTTAAAATTGGAGTGCAGACGTGTGAAATATGGAAATAGAACTTTTTTTTTTAATCTGCCCGATACGGTCCAATACTAGATAGAATCTTTTCAAGAATTTCTCAAACGGAAGTTAGTAAGACATTGGTCAGATGATTGGTGCAAGTCAGACCAATACTAATACCCAAACAACCAATAAGTGTCAACAGAAATCAAAACTAGAGTAGTGATAGAGTGAGGGTGACTGATTTGCTTGGACTGAACCCTGACACATGTATAGGTAGTATCTAGAGGATCTATAAAACAATAACAAGACTCCAGTGGCAAGTATCAACATCAAGTTTACCTGACTTGTTGAGAGGAGGAAGTTTTCTGGTAGATCTAATGGATAAATTACAACAGAAGACCAGGTTTTCTACTATTTTTTAATGTCCATTGGACTTACGTGTTAAAGACAGTCTAGTAATATTTGCATTACGCCTGTAAAATTCACTTCAGCTTCACGGCCAGGTGGTTTATTTTGGTAAAAGGACATTCAGGTTAGCTCCTCAAGACGTTCAAGTGGCCTAAACAAAAAAATACTGTAAATTCAAGGTACCATCTCACATACCGACAATTTTCCTATGCCATCCACAACCTCAACAACAACAACCACTGACAGGCAGAACCAGTCTGAAGAAAAGAACCATTAGAAAGGTCAACGGGCATTTCAGAAGTTTGCAGATGTACATTTCAAAATTTATCTCAAATACTGACTACTACTACTACTACTCACAGAGAAAACACTATCTACTGATGAAGATTATGTGATGTGATGAGCTCGGTAACAGCTACTTTTAATTGATTGATTAAACTTCCTTTTCTCAAATGGTGCGCAGAAAAAATAGGAAAATATAGGACCATTTTGTTTAAAACTTCACACACAAAGAAGCTACAGTGGAATAGACAATTAAATGCAAGCCGTTAGTAAACTATGTTGACAGTAAGAAGGAAACTAACCTAACCTACAGTCTGCTTGTCCATGGGGGCGTGGGACAAGCACCATTACCAAAGTAGTTTAAAAAAATGAGGTGAAGCCAACACAAATATATCACTTAACATACCGCAATGAGGCTAGGTAAGCTTTCTCAACCTTCAATTCACTAATCTGACAAAAGCATAATCCACATACATAACTTTCAGTTGCCTTTTCAGCACATTCTGACCTCAGGGCAGACATGCCCTCACTTCTAATATGTCTAAAACCTATAATAGCCACTGTTGTGCCATATAAGATTTCCTGGTATCTCGTCCACAGCCTGGCTCCTGCTTATTTATGCCAAGTGTTGTGTTCACGTGCTTTACCACATAGGTCGTCAGGGACGGCTCGTTTTGACCCAGCTTTCCAGGCCTAGAAACAAACATGGTGTGGTTGTAGCGGCAACAAGTTGGAGAGAATCTCTAACGATGAATGAATGAAGCCGCCAATAAATTATATCAGGTGTCAAAACAACAAAGATCCACTCAGGTAGATGAGGACAAGGACAACTGTGGCTCATTCACACCTTTCTACGCACAGATGATTCTGTAAGCCACTGCAGGGATTGGTAAAAGTGAAGGCATTTAAAAATCTACACTAACTTTACAGTTGTTGTTCTTGAGAGCGTTCTCTAATCCCCAAAACCCAACATAACTCACCGACATAAATTATCAACGCCGACATGGCTTTACAGAATAATAAAGTCTAGTCAACTGAAGAGCTTCTGGCAAGAATGTAATAATACATCAAGCTTTCTCTTGCAGACACGCCCACAGAAATAAATAATGTCAGTTTTGTCAGAGAATACAACAAATACTGAAATACAAATTACAACAACTAGTATATAACTTCCAGTACATACTACGCAAGCTATGACCAATATAAATAAATATTCATCTGGCGTGCCGCTGGTCTCGCCTCAACTTTTGAATGTTCTCTTGAACATCAGGTCACAGTCCACAGACTCCCAGCTCATTTAACCATTCAGTATTATTTGAACCCATCCGTCTGCAGCCAGAACTATTTGCTTGGCGTAATCGTCAGGTATGGGATAAAGCAGCATCTTTAACAGAACGAAGAAGAACTAAAACTAAATCGCTAAATTTATATCCGTGCCTACGTCTGCTATGAGCAGCAAAAAGTGTCCTGAGTGTCCTGGCCACTCTAACGGACCAACTGCTCGACTCACGTGCTCGCGCATAAGCGGAGTTTTACCTCATTCGTTCGGGAAAACAAAAAAACGTACAACAAACATTCTGAATTATGACCCTGAAAAGGAAAAAGCACTACAAGCAATGTCTGTTCAACAGATTGGATCAAATTAAGTCACAGAGAGTAACCAGAGCAACTTCTGCAAGGTAAAATTACAGTATTTAATCAATATAAAACTATGGATAAGGTAAAGCTTTGATAATATACGATGTACACTTTCACTGGGCCTCGCTTTAGGTGGTTAAAATGAGTTTTCCTGTGGAGCCTTCAACTACAACATATCCAATCTGTGTAAACTACTGACAGAAACAAATATATTTAACTCACAAACTACATTCATACACACAAATGAGCACTGACACATGCTTTACCACTGACAATAGACTGATACACGTGTGACTACTGCATCTTGACTACTACTTTGAAGGAAGAGACAAGTTTGCATTGGTTTTACAGTGCTGTTTGATGGATTGTGTGTATTTTATGCGTGTACTAACTCTTATTCTTGCGAAGCAGGTTTGAGGTGATCCAAGGTTCTGACTGGACCATCCTGCGAGAGGGAACAGTCTTTTCTTCCACAGAGGACGTGACAACCATGGAAAAGGCTTGGCAAATGTTCAATCCAGCAGGGAAATGCAGTCAATCAAAATGCTCTCAAAAATAAAAACTGGTAGATCTTGTCGGTGGTGGAGGGGGGGTCATGTAACTATCATCATGGGAGCTTTCCAATCCCAGTTTTCTTCAAGCAGGTTACATCCAACTCAACAAATGAATCTTGAAATGGTGGGAAACCGACCAACCAATCAAAAGGCACCGTCTTCTCTGGCTTGTATTTTTTCTTTATGTTTTTTTTTTTTTTTAAATAATTCTTTTGTGACTGTGGTTTCTAAGGCAACCGACCGGTGTACAGGCAGCTTGTATCTTAAGTAAAAATATAAAAGATGTAAATTCTGTCTTCTGTGGAGTTATAGATATAGATCTCTCATATATTGTTTCTCTGTGGATATGAGGGGTGGAGGGAAATAGAACATTTGGTTAGTCAGGTTAGCTTTTTGTTACACTTGTTTTGGCAGTTTCATGCATTCTTTACGTGTGCTGGAAATGTGTCGCACTTGCAGTTCGCTGGTGACTGATCTCCTAGGTAGTCAAACGTAGGCCTTTTTTTTTTTTTTTTTTTATCTAACACCTATGCTTGTTTAGAGTTTGAGCTAAATGTCCAGGGGGTGACAACCTAAACTCTACTTGCTTCTGATAGGTTCACTTAGTCCAGGGCAAGGTTAGCCTCAAGTACACAGCTAGTTCTCCGTCCATCTTCTCTGTAGTAATCCACAATTTATACGGTCAGTGCAGCCTTGGACTACAGGTCGGCTTGTATCTCCAGGTCACCGAGACTACATGATCAGTATGGTTCAAGCCGTTTTTGTATTACGCAGCATAAGATGTTTATCCGATTTCTGCTGTTCTTCCGGACGGATCGCGAAAACCCGTTAACTAGCTATATGTCCAGTCTTTGCAAACCAGGCTCGCCCAGCATACTGCCAAGCTGGGCTGAGCGAGGTGGTGTGACAAATGGCTGGAACACAAGGAGCTGGAGGGGAGTTGGGTTTCCAACTGCCTGCTTTTACCCCATCCCTTAATGTAAAAATAGCTCCAAATACTGGTGCTTTCTGGGGGTGGGTGGGGGTGGGGGGGTAGGGGAGGGGGAACACGTCACTGGACAGAGTAGGGCAGTGCAGAGTGGTGTTATCGCTCAGGTTAATCCTGTGACACAAATGGCCTCGCACCGGCAATGTCACCGAGCTCGGCGTACGTCCAGACGCTCAGCTCGTCTTCACACGACTACAGCAGGGTGGTGAAGATGAGCCCCTTTTGTAATCCAGAACAACAATGGACGTCTCCCGTGACAAGCAGTTGCATAAAACACGCGTAAACAAACCGATCCGGCGATGCAACTTGTTGCCTTCACGTAGAGGTGTAGCTCCAGACAAAGTTTCTCTTGAGTGGATCTTCACAGTCCAACCAGGAGTGACTGCAAGAACAAAAGTGAAGTACCATAACAAAACAACAGGACGCTGCACCTTAACTGCACTCCCCTTTCTCTTGGAGGCAAAGCTGGGGAATGGATCGGGAGACAGGAGAAGTTTGGGTGCAGTGTTTGGGTTGAGATGCCAAATGTTTCCCGTGTGGAAGAAATGCACACGACACGCCGCCGACCGTCTGCATTAGAACAGCGTGACACGATCCAGGAAGAAATCAGCACTCCGAGATTAAAAACAAAAACAACAACAACAAAAAAAAAAACAAACACTCAAATTAAATCACAGCGTTATTTAACTGCACCAAACCAAAAAAAAATAAAATAAAAAAACAACTTCTGCGTCGCCTCACAATAAAAAACAAAGAAGAAACAAATCCGGAGTTCCTGAGCTTTCTGTCAGACGCCTTTGCTTCTTGACGGGCCTCTTGTTCCGTTTGTTTCCGCTTTCTTTTTCCTTTCTGGTCACACTTACTGTCCTCCTACACTCGTCTCTCTCGTAATTGGAGGGAAATTTTTTATTCCTTCAAGGTGAAACCCTTCACATGGGCGATTTCGTGTCATGTTTCTCGCCCGTCTCCCTTTCCCTGCTCCTCCGTTTGACGGAAACTGTGCTCCTCCACCACACAGCACCCCCGCCCAGCGACACGGAATGTACCATTATGCCGGCGACAAAAAGGGGTGCGGGGATGGCGGCGGTGGTGGTGGTAGTTATGGAGGGGGGGGAGGGGGGTGACTCGCTTCGCGCAGCCTCACACTGCACCGGTATAAACCACGACAACACAAGCAGGATGGATGCGCAATGTTAGCGACATTTTATTTATTTTTTTAAACTAAGAATACCCACATCTGCCACTAATCAAGACGCCGACTTGACACCGTGCAACATTATCAACAATCCGGGACGGCAACCTTCGTTCCGGCCGCAGTAGTCTCTTCCAAGCAAACCTCTCCCGTCATGTCCATTTATAGTAACAGCGGTTTATATATACTGGAACTTTATATGCAGGCATACATGGATAGCCCTTTACTTAAAACTATTAAAACAAATATATAGTACAACTTTAATTAATATATCTTCTCATAGCCAAAACGATTTAGTCCTTTTTAAAAAAAAAAATAAAAAAAAAAAAATAAAAAAAATGTAAATGTAATTATTTGAAAATAATCTGCTTACAGGGGGGTGGAACTATTTGATTAACCTCCAAAAGATGTTTTTTTTCTCCTTTATAAAACAGCTCTAACGGATTTTTTTAATAATTTTTTTTAAAAAGCCCTTTATAAGAGCAACATTTAAAATTTTAAGGCGTTAATCGCGTTTATTTGGCTTATTATTATTATTAACACTATTATCGCTATCGTGTAACACATTATTTTTTGATTTGATTCCGTCTTTCAAACCAACTTCTTTCTTTCTTTCTTTGTGCTCGACTCGACGCAGGCAGCGCCGTGTACCCTCGCGCACCCTCCGAGGGCTCTGTTGCTACCCGACGCCATGGCAGCTGCAACGCAATTGGCTACATAAAGTCCCGTCTCCGGCTGTAATTGGGCAGCGGACAGGCCTTTAAGGAGGAGCGGTCGGCTTAGGTTCCCCGTGTCTTTTCAAAAAACGACGGCGAAGGGGGCAGGAGTGACGCGGAAATAGTTTGAAGATGTCAGGTAGAAATGGTGGGGGGGAATAAAAAAAAATAAAAAATAAATAATTTAAAAAAAAAAAGGAAGAAGGACGGGGAGACCGAGAGAAAGTAGGGGGGTTGGAGGAGATGCACATATTACCATAAACTCATGGTCACACCGAGTGCTTCTACCACGGAGAGATTGTTGGACTTTCTCCTCCTCCTCCACCTCCTCCTCCTCCTCCTCCTCAACAACAAACCAGCCGAAGCTAAAAGTTGTTACTGTTGCTATCCGGACACATTCCTGCTAAATCGGGCACAATGCTGCCTGGGAACAGCTCAGCACAGTGTCATAAACCAGCTGACAGCTCCTTAAAGAGAAATTAACCCTCAAAATACAACTCACCCTGCACCCAGTAATGTGTGTCACTGCTCATCAGGTTTTTATTTTTGTGCGTGCCATGTTTTTTTTCCCCAGCTGATTCTTTTAACGGCACTGCACACTATAAGTGGACAACCGGTGCACTTCCGAGACTATTGTTTATTGCTGCAATTTACATCTTGATATGCATGTGATATATTTGAACTTGCCCGTGCACTGAGCAGCCTTTACGTTTTTTTCTTTTTCAAGATTCAAGATGTTTATTGTCATGTGCACGGGGAAAAACTGCAATTTACAATCCAGTGACACTCTATGCAAGTCTCCCTAACCAAGAACACTTATTAAAAAAAAACTACAAAGAACAAGAGTAATCTGTTAAATTAAAAGCCTAACACAGTCAGTGGGAGTGATGGCAAAGTTAGGCAGTGTATTATCTGTTCAGAAGTCCGTTTTTATTTTTATTTTGAGGTAATAAAAGTGCATAACGTCAGCCACTGCTGTAACTAAAGAACAACCGAATTATAAATGGATTTGGTTAAATCTGGGGTCTGTGTAATGTTTTGCAAGTGCAATTTTGAAAGCAAATTTATTAACAAACATTTAGCAATTTACTTCATTCTGTCTCTAGCCAACAGCCAGTATCCCGATCACCGCACATGTCTACAAACAGCAGCTAATTTAATATAACATTACATTATACTATTTAGTAGTTATAAACCTTAGAAGTTACAGTACTAATTTCTCCCTCCTCAGAAATAAGTCGTATTAGCAATGTGCACTAATGTGGTAATCGCATGCATATGCATCACTATAGGTGGATGATTTTTTTAAAAAAAGAAAAAGCTAAATGCCCAGCTCAGGGTGACTCGGTTTTATCTGGTCTGAGTGGGAGCCAGGATAATGTAAATCATGTTGCAAAGGGGAAGTGCACGCCCTTCACACTGTTCCATGGGAAGACAATGGTTTTGTGCAGACTTTGTACAGATTTTAAGATTTTTTATATTGTCTAAAAAAAAACAAAAAACAATCCAGCAAATCCCCCTTTGCACCTAAACTAATTCAGATTTTCTTTTATGTTAAATTTATTTCAGATGCTGGCTGGGCACACATTATGAAAAACAATAGGACAGAGCTTAAGTCAGGTTTTTACTATAGGTTTCTGTGCAAATGTCTGTTTACAATGAGGAAAAACGTAAGAGTTTACCACATTTCCACTCTCAGCATGTCGTGCAAACCCCACAATTATCTCAGCTCCACAATTACAGACAAATGAATAATAGGTGAACAAGAACTATATGCATGTATTTGTGCAAGCAATGAAGGGACAGTCGTATAGTGCAAAATGTTAAAATAATTACAAAAGAAAATGTAGTTTTTGAGGTATATAGCATTAACATGTGGGACTAAAAACATAAAATATGATATGATAGTATTGACCTACTTTATAAATACCACCACATTCACCTGTAATTAGCAATAACAAATATATGCATGTAATAAATAAAACATTTAATGTTATAAAAGGTCTTTTTGTGCTAAACCTCATTATAAACTCAAATAACCACTTCGGAGCATTAGAATCAGCTGTCCTGTTTGTCTGCTTATAGATTTTTCAACAAAGAGGGAAAGAAAGAAAAATTGTTTAACATACTGCTTTGGCTAGATTACTGAATAAGTTAATACACTTTAGTATTTCCCTTCATGGACTTCCACTGAATTACGTTCAACTGTACCAAGGACTAGACAGCAGAGATTACAACAGCAGCGCAAGGAGGCAAGCAGACTTTGAGACTCACGTGCCTTGCAGCAAAATTCCACCCGGCAACTATACACTGTACCATAGCAACAGCCCTGCCATTGGTCCCCGGTGCGTTTTCGAATGACCAATGGGATGGCCAGCCGCGGGTGATGCTTGTTGCTAGGTAAACATGATGCAGAGGAAAGATAGAGGAACAGAATTACCATGCTGCTACTGCAGGGTGATTTCAGCAAAGGAGTGGAGGGGCACTTCACACTGGGAGATACTCTTCTATTTCTCAGCACTTGGCGGTGCCATAGAGACAAAAAAAACAAGACGGAGAAAGAATGACACAGGCAAAAAAGAAATAAAATAGACGACTAACTTAAAACTGGAGAGAGCGGTGCTGACGGTACATGGGTTAACCTCAGAAACCAAGTAACCAAGTTTATATTAATTTTTTTTGTTTTTTGATTTACTCAAGCAGTTCATTTTAATTATAAAGTTTAAAGTTGCACATGAAGCCGCAACAATTTCTTGTTAATAAAGAAAACAATGACACAAGCAGAGCAAAACGCCTCAAAGACTCCAATGCAAAAGGACAAATGCAACTTATAGCTGTAACTTAAGAGTTAGTTTACGGCGTCAGTGAGCTTAAAAGAGGTTTTACAATCACGCTGCCAAACGTCATGATGTCCAGTATGCGTGACAGTGCCGCCGTGCACATATGATCCTTATTTAAAGCAGCGTCTTATTGATTACAGGGCGCAACAACTGTTTGCATCTAGGAAACTCTTCGAGACAGGCTCTAATCCTCACCAAAAAAACTAGTCAATATTTTATTTTAGCCGTGCACTATAGCTCCATGACATAAGCTCCTCATGACCTCATTATTCTTCTACCAAATACTCAACAAATCTACATATCAGGTCACCTACCTCAGCGTTGAGAAGCTGTTGCACGATTAAGATGCTTTCTAACAGCATCTTGATTTCAATTTATATGAGATTGCATGCTACAATCACTGTGGCTGTGATGTTTATTTACAATTACTGACCAGATATTATTTTAAAGCACAATGTTGTATATTAAAACTGGCTTGTCTTCTGGACAGCAGCAAAAAAGTCCTCTATTCGGTGAAAGCGGTGTCATTCCTGATCGGCCAGGACTGTGGCAGTCCTATATCACACTTTATACACTACTAGAGTATACACTATATAGTTACATACGAACAAATGTCCCCTCCCTGGCTTATAACATCCTGTGTCACTGATGAAAATAAAAGCCTGGTGACAAAGTGGCTGTCTGTAGAGGGCGTTAGCCGGCACAAAGGGTTAACTGGCCTTTTTCAAACTGGGAGAAAAGGGCGAGGTTGTACAATATTGCCGCAATTCATGTGAGACACGGTACACATCATATCTGACTTCAATGCACACTTCATGCAATGGGATGCCAGCAGGCTTATGATGGGAAAGTGTGCAGGATGTTTAACTTCTCTCAGTTGCGCTCCCCTTCTTTGGTTTAGCTTCTTTCAATTATCATGCGACAACGAATGTCTTGAAATTAGCAGCGGATACGACAGCGTTGCCATTCAAAAAGGAGGGGTACGTGGTTTATTTTATTATTTTTCATGAAACCAGTTCATGCTTAATGGTTAATTACCAGTAGACAAATTTTGACCTCCTTGTGAGTACATAAACTTGTAATAATGAATGTTACGCAGAAGATAAAGCTGCCCAAAAGTATATACAATTAACTCTAACTCAACCACAATAAAATATTTCTTACATATTCATGTAAAATGTACAATCACTTTAACACATCTGTTTGATACGCTGATGTGACCAAGACAAATTTCTCCCCTAAGGGAGTCAATAAAGACTAATCTAATCCAATCAAATTCATTACCACTAAACTGGTGATATCATACATCATATTACTGTATATGAGCAGCTTTATTCTTTGGAAAGCAAAGTTGGGTGTTTTTGCATACCATATTTCATACACAAAGGAAAAAAAGACTCATCAGGTCAAATAATTTAATGACAAAACATCTTCAGGAAACTCTACAAGTCCAGTTGCCTTTATCAGTCAAATGTAAGCATGCCTTGTGAGTGTTATAGCTGAATTGCAGTTTAACTTATTCGGTTTTGTGATTGCTTTGAGTTGCTGTGTGTTGTAGTCGTCTTTCTGCCGCTGTGTGCAGCCTACCGGACTAAAGGTTTAAGAGACAGGACAATTAACCTGATTGAGTAACCAATCCTCAGTCTGGGGCAGGGCACCTGGAAACCAAGCAGACAAAAGGGACATGCTGCTGCTGCTGCTGCTCCTATGTTGGTTCTAGTTCTGCTGGAAGATGCCCACTGGACACCGGTTGAGAAGGAGCTGAGCTGGCTCTTGTACAGGTGTGTAAGTACAGTTCTTGGTGATTTAGCACATGTACTGGTTATGTGAAATATTCAGTGGGACAGCTGCAAACAGGGCACTGGCCAATGCACTGGGAGATGTCAGTCACTGCCGAAGAGGGTCGTGCTTGTTGGCCATGGACTTGGCTATTAGCTGCTAGCCAGTGTTAGCAAGGCAAGGACAGTAGACCATGGCGATGGTGAAGACTACTGCACTGGATCTGATAGATTTTCTCCACAAATGTTGAACTGTATGGTGTCCTGCTATGGCTTTGTGGCTCTTACAAACCTACGTGGCGTTGTCGGATGACGTTACTAAGTAATTTACAACTAAAATAATAAAATATGCATTATTGAAAACTTAACCAAACCATTCTCATTTTTATTACATTTACAACATACTTCATATTTTAGAATTAAGTATTTACAACAGTGCTACTATACAATATACTGTAAGACTCGTGGGGCTGGATAGCAGAATGGATAAGGAATGAGACCATCAATAATATAAAATATGTTTCATATATATGGTGAACTCTTATCAACTGTGGAGTGGACAAACACTGTTTTTTGTGAAAATATAAATGATTATTTCAACAATTACAATGGCAAATACTGTCCAGAATATTACATTTAAATAAAACATAATGTATTGACCCCATGGTTGGATTCACAAGCTACCAGCATGTAAATGAGCTCCACCTTTACCAATTGACACAAGACTAGGACTATACAATTACCTATGTGTTCGGAGAAATCTACTAGGTAATTTCCTGTGTGTTTTTACCCAATAAATTATAGACAGCGAATACTAGTAAAGTGCAAACAAGGCGGTGAATGGGTGGTGATCAGGTCTATACACTAACTTGCCAGTTCATTAGGTACACTAGTGAATGCATTCTACTGCAACAATCCCGCAGTAAATCTTAGCTTCATTACAAGCTTCAATACAGTTTTACAGCATCATAAATTAAATCCTCCAAATAATCATACAGTTTAATGACCACCTTTCATTCACGGCTTAAACACTATCTGAACATTGTAACTGTCATGAAAGAGGATTTAATGGAGGATTATTCATTTTCACATGTGCATGCAGTACTAGTCAAAAGTTCTCATTGAATGTTTTCTCTATATTTTTATTACTTTTTACATTAATACTATTGACATCAAAACTGTGAATGAACTATGAAATGATGTGGTTCTGGTCCAGATGCAGCAAAACAGGCCCCAACAAGGCCCCATCATGTTCTGATGCTGGAGTGCAGTGCTGTTTTCATCCCCAGACATGAGCCTTTAGTTGCTTAGAAGTTACCCTGGGTTCCTTTGTGACCTCTCTGACTATTATGGACCTTGCTTAGTTCTGGAGTCATCTCTGTTGGGCGACCACTCCTGTGGAGGGTAACTGTTGTCCTAAATCTCCTCCATTTGTTCATAATCCATCTGATTTGTGGATTTGTTGGTTCCAAACTCTTCAGAGATGGTTTCGGGAACGTTTTCCAGTGTCTGATTTTTCTGAGATTTTGTTTTAACAATATGCGTCGTAGAACAACACCTGAGCTTTATTACATTGGTTGGAAACACTATTGAATAGATGGATTCTAATTTGACCTTGAAATTACCTTAATCCTAGATGTGCACTGACTTTCGCACCTCACAGATATGTAATATTGGCTCATTTTCCAGAGTAAACAAATAGACAAGTATATTTCCGTTTCATTTGTAGATAGCAAATGGACAGTGACAGACATACAGTATAGCTTCAATCAGATGGTAAAAGATAAATTTGGTGCAAGATAAGTAACTGAAACTGTGAAAGACTGTGAAAGACGGAGACTGAAGAGCAACTGGACAACAGAAGACAAAAGGGAAGTCAGTAGTGCATTTCACCTAGATGTATTATTGAATTTTACAGGGTTAAGTCCAATGACAAAAAACGGTCCATTTTCATAAACTGAAATGGAGAAGAGTCCTGCTACTCTAGGATAGCTGCACTGAAGAGAAAGTGCCCTCCAATCGGCTCTGATGCCAGGGTCAGCTCACCGGACCAACAGACGGCATGAAGTTGTTTGTTGATCTGTTCTCGATCTCACCACTGATAACTTGTGCTCTACTGATACCCAACATACAAAAGCGGTTGAAAGGTACCAGTCCATTGCAGCGAAAAGATGGTAAAATGCATCAGCTAGACAGGGAAAACACACAGCATTATCAAACAAACACAGGTTCTGAAAGTCAGTTTTCGACACCATATTAGAAACAGAGCTGTTTGCCATGAACATAATTATTGACTACAACAAAGTTCCACATGAGAGGAACTTATTTTGATCTGCTTTTATGTGCCACATGCAAGACGTGAATGCACGACAGAGGACAAAGCTACAAGAGAAGCTGCCACAATTAGGCGTGTCACAGTCGGTATGAGGGCAGATCCAGGCAATTTTAAAATGATCGGATTGGATCAGTATCCAAAATGTCGTACTCCTCTTAATGGTGGTTGGCTAGCTTCAAATAAATCGAAGAAGACGACACTAATTGACTAAACATGTCTGCTGCGTAGAAGTACTTTACTCTGGAAAATGAAGTCAGTCAGACAGAAGTTTGTAAATTAAACAATGTGGATGCTTTCCTGGCAAAACCACAGAAATGTCAGTGCATGTGTAACAATAAAATTTATTGTCCTTGGTGGTGAGCTAACTGTTGCCATGTTTGGTTAGTCTAATGGTTAGAGAAGTCCTGACCAATATATAAAGCCACAGCAGACAGTAAAAGGGAATATGGATGAAAGAAAACTTCAAATCCTTTATCCAAAATCCTGAAAAAAAGAAAAAAGAGGGCAATATCTCAATATCTCTTATGCCATCCCGTAGGAACGTTAGAGTAGGACACTGAGTAGGAATGTCAAAATAATTATAATAATTTGTTGTAAGTAAATTAATATGAATACCTAGTCAACTGGTGGTTGACTGATGGTCAGCCATCGGTAGTTAGCATTTACAAAGTCTGAATCCCTAATTGGGCTTGCTTTTGAAAACGGCATAAATGCAGTGTATAATCCATTATTAACTTGATTATTTACTGCAGTATTAACCAAAGCAAACACGAGTGGGTCTAGCAGAAGTAAGGCCAGGTCATCGATAAGACAACTCCACTCTCGGACAGTACTGCTCAGACTCTGGCTCCAAACTTGCAAAATGGCGGCGCCCATATCCCTGGAATTCTAGCCTCAGTTTGGCCACTGGGAGGAAGTGGAGAAGCGTCGTCCATATTTTCCTACAGTCTATGGGACACAGCGAAGAGCACAGTTCTTGAAGAAGAAACATTAGAAGAAAGAGTGAACAGGGACTACTTCCTACAAGCAGCCTTATGAGTTCATCAAAAGACTTTTTGTCAAGGAAAAGTGGGTCCCCTTAAAGCGGAGTTTATACGTCTGTGGGACATAGACACCAAAACCTATGCATTTAACCTACGCCACTGTGAGCCATTTATACTTGTACGCTTGTCAGTCTGGCTCGCTCTGTAACAACGCCACCCAAACACTAGTCGGCGCTGTGTCTTTTTTGCCAGTCGGGTTCATTTTTGTTCCTACTTTTTGCTTCACTTTCAACAATGGCGACTGAAAACACGAGTCAAACAAATGTTATGTCCAAACCTCCTCAGTTAACTTTACTGATACTTTATTGAACCAAAACAATCAATTTGTAAATTGCAGAGCAGCCGGAAAAACTAAAGTGGAAACACGCTACTGTGGACCAATCACAGCTCTTGCTTAAACATCCTCAGCATCCAACACCACCTTTGGAAGTTAATGGTGGTACTGAAAAAGACAGTCAAATCAAAAAGGTATGGCGAAAGGGAAGAGAGATTCCCAAAAATTCCTCAAAACTCAAACCAGTTCCATAAGGTCAGCCTCCTGAACATGGAAACAAAGATTTTCTTCACCATTGGAGCCCGAAGACTTTCAGCTTTCTTGCAGAATAACAACTTCTTCAACACTCCAGTTCAGAAGCCATTGATAGGTTGTTGGGACATGCCAACATCATGTGGCACCAGTTGCAGACAACTTAAGAAGAAAAGAAAGACCTGGACAATCAAAGAAAACCTTTGACATTGGCCCACTGTGGGATAAATAAAGGATTATCTTATCTTATCTTACATCTTGCCAATGCTTTCAAGTCAGTGTCACATGAGATCCCGTGAACATCAGTCAATTTCTTCCATGTTCCAGGGGGCGGATTAAAACTGGTCAAAACTTATTTCCAGGAAATGTACTCTCTACCATAGACCAGTAAGAGGAGGTCAGAATAGCTGGACTTAGGTCTGCCTGCTTCAGCATCCTCAGAAAGTACAGCCATTGGTGGGCCTTCTTAATAATGCAAGAACTTTTGTGTTGGTGGACCACGTGAGGTTGGTGGAGATGTGCATGCCCAGATATTTGAAGGAGGACACCATTTCCACAGCTGCTGTTCCTCCGATAAGGTGGGGAAAAAAGGGAGTGGCCTCTCGGGCTAAAGTCCACAACTATCTCCTTAGTCTTCCCACACTGATGCAGAAACTGTTCGCTCTGCAAGTTCTTCCACCTCCTGCCTGTTCACAGACCAGTCCAACCACAGCGATGTCACCTGCAAACTTCACAAGTTGCCCTTGTTTTCAGCTACTTTTGGATTTACAAACTTGATTCACCACCTACAAAAAAAAGACACAAATCACGAGACTGAATACATCGACTATAATCAGGCTGCACCGAAACAACAGCAAACACTGAATGCTTGTGATGGCGTCAGGTCAAAAATATTCCAGAGATGGTTTCAGAGTTTATCGTACAGGATGACTAACCCATTTCTGAAGTGGCAAACCCAGGTTTCTGCCATATGTTGGAGCTTCTTGAGCCAAGGTACGAGCTACCCTAGGACTGGTATCATCTCTATAGCAACTTCACAACAGCATTTTGGATTTATGGTCAGCCTATTAAAATGACATCCTCTACATACAAGTTTTGTCTTTGAGAAAAAACACACAGCTATCATGAATAATCACCAGAAGAGGCAAAAGCCCTTGTTTAAGTTATTAGTTAATCCTTGCAGCTTTTAAGTAATTAAACTAATAAATAAGTTGACACCATCACTTGTGTCGTGCAGAAGCTGGGTGGCTACAGTGAATAGCCCAGTTCTAATCCACATAACGGCATCTTTATTGAACGTAAAGATGAGAAGATGAGCTCAGAAGAGAATTTTCAGAATCAGTCCTTCATTGTCAAATTGCTGCAAAGACGCCACCACTGAGGAAGTACAAGAAGAAGTAGTGACTATGGTTCCAACTGCCTTGGAGGAGGAGGTGCAATGGTGTTGGGGTGCTTTGCTGGAGACAATGTTGGCGATTTATTTCAAGTTCAAGGCACATTTAACTGGCATGACTAACCACATCAATCTGTAGAGACATGCCAACCCATCTGGTTTGTGTTAAGTGGGACCATCATTTGTTTTCCAACAGGCCAATGACCCCAAACACACTTCCAGGTTATGTAAGGGCTATTTGACACAGAAGGAGAGTGATGGAGTGCTTTGTCAGAAGCCCTGGCCTTCACAATCACATACCTAAACCCAGTTCAGATGGTTTGGGATGAGTGTACGTCAACAGGTCTAAAGACCACCAGACCACGCAGCCGGATACATTAACTTTATTGAGGAGGACTAAAATTCATATTCATTCATAGCACTGGGTTGGACAGTGTGATGGTGCAACAGCATTAATGAAATATTGAAAGAGACTTCAATTTTAGTTGCCTCATCTTTTACAACTCAACGATGCTTACGAGCTGAATGTGGTTTACCACCACAGAGAGTCAGTAAAGGTGGAAACATATTGTTTTTAAGGTGCGCGGTTAAAAATGAGGACCCAGGCTTTTTACAATGAGATGCCAGGGACAAAGAATTTAAGATAGCATTGTATGACCCATCTAACAGTAAATATGTTTGGCGCAGACCAAAAGGTTTCAGAGAAAGAACCTCATACCAACTGTGAAGCTTCGGTGCTATAAATGGTTTAAGGTTTGGTTTTTCTCTTTGACTAAACAGCTGAAACGAACACCACACACAAGAAACCACTTAAAACATCTTGCAGACTGAAATGCTTTTGAATGGAGGACATAGAGCAATATCAGTTTCATTACTGGAGCTTCCACATAAGAATAAAACATTTACACCAATCTGCCATACCATTATGACCACCTGTCTAGTATTGTCGCTCATTTTGCTGACAAACTAAACCCGTGTGTTCATTGCTGTGTTATCTGGCACCAAGACATTACCAGCAGATCCTTTCAGCGTCCATGAAAGGGTGTGCAGCGTCTACAACAAGGCTTAGGCAGGAGGCACATGTCAAAATAACATCCACATGAATGGCAAGATCCAAGGCCCCAACATTGACCCAAGCATCACATCATCTCCACCAGCATACCCCTGGACATCCACAACATTTTGCCAACAGCTCCGTGGTTTAATTTTAATGCTCTTGTACAAATTCAGCAGTAGACAGGGCCCCCATTTGCAGCCCCATAAGCAACAAACTGCAATGCACCGTGTTCTGATGCCTCGTCAGTTGACCATTCACTTTGCTTTCCAGAACAAAAAGTTCACTTGCTGCCTAATACATCCCACAAAATAAGATAAATTCACTTCAACTGTCAATGGTCATATGGTTATAGCTGAGCTAATTTTCTTTCTGTTTTTCTTTTTGTTTTTTATAATCTGTAGACATCGTTATAAACAGGATCTAGCTCTTGCTTGTCCAAATAAACCTCAATATTTTCCATAACGTGGACTTATTTATACGTGACAGTGCTCCGGCCACAAACCCCAAATTTCCAGATGACACGTGGGCGCATGAGGCTCTTCAGTTGAAGACATATTAAGAGGGGTTACGAATATGTAAGCGAGTGGACCAACATGAACAGGATTACACAGTTCTGCAGAGGCAGCTGAAGCAAAAGGCATGCCAGCTTAGCAACAGTAGCATTATTTCATAAAAAATGGAGAGACGGCGTTAGAGAGAGGAACAGCACAATAAAGAGCAAGTAGAGGATAAAGAGAAAAATCAGTGACACCAGACTTCCTTGTAAGTTTTGGAATCAGTCTATGTTGACAAAGTTTTGAAACTACTGTACCGTAGTGGATCTGTCTCTCAGTCTTGGCGTGCATGGCGATACATAACCACACGCTTTACTGAAAAGTATTATGTCACAATACACATTATGACACGACAATTTACAAGATATGAGATTTTTTTTTTTTTTTGTCTATTTATAAAGCCTAAAATCTGTGTCACATCAACTGATCACAATTTATATCAAATTATGTGATCTTGAAACATTCGAGGCGGGTCAGATTTGACCTGGAGGACAATAGGAGGGTTACATTTACAGGCCTGGAAGTCTGGATACAACAGATACCATGGTTAACGATGTTCTGCTGCGATGCCGAGTGCGAATGTGCAGAGATTCTCTACATTAAATGACTTTATTTATTGATTAAGACAGTTTTGCGCTAGTTTGACACAGAATAAAGCACGAACAATATCACTCGAAACCTGTGCAGCTCACTCACGCTGCGATATCGCCCAGAAACTAACACGCATGTGAGGGGGGGAAAAAAAAAAAGTGAATGAAAATATATAAGAGGCAAATTTAAGCTCAATTTAAGACTTGCAAGATGAACAGGAATCTGAACTTCCAACAAGATGGAAGGCAAGGCAGATGGATGGGACGTGTGTGTGTGTGTCTGGGCGAGCATCTCTGTCCACCAAAAAAAAAAGAAAAACCTCCTTAGTTAAGTTTCACACATCTTCTGTTGTGCAAGGACAGAAAGAAAATATAAAAAAAATCTTCCAGATGCTTACTGCTTCAGCCACCTCCAAGACATCTGAGTGCCTGCATCCCTCCTCTACTCCAGGACAGGGTAGCAGGGTAGGGGGGCTGATGGAGCTAATGCAGTAGCTAAGGTAACGACTACAGTTAGCTGCCACGGCAGATGAAACACTGCAGGTCCACCGAGGACAGTTTTGACGCTGACGGCTGGCTGCTGTGAAAACTAAAGCCATCGAGCAAGGATTAAAAAAAAAAAAAAAAACGCCTCTCCTAAAAGGATAAAAGGATATCAACACGTCTCAATCGTGTAAAACACACATTCATCTCCCATCCGCCGGCATCCTACCTACCTACCTACCCCATCCCCATTCTCCATTGGGTGTCGTGCGTTAACTTAAAGCAAGGTAGCAATGTCACGGCGAAATTTGCTTATATGCAAACACTCTGTGGGAATCAAATATCAGCAGGCTTATAAGCAATCCAAACCCTGGTCCACACGTCAGATGGTTAGCAATCAGAAACGGCTCGGTCACAAGGTAAAGCTAGAAGGGCAGGAGGGGGGTAGCAAGAAGCCTTGGATGGCTAAAAACGGGATAACGACTCCATCGTCATGGTGCACGTCTCAGCTAACGAGCTACAAGAGCCGAGCCTTAATTGTTCAATATATCCCGCTGTGCAACACCGACATTAACCGTGTCGTGTTGTTTTATTTTGCAGTTTTTTCCAATCAAAGCCCGTCTCTTGCAGCACTAGCCAGAAGGATGACCGGCAGAAGAACGGTGACAAGAGGCCGGGTGGCAAGGGGCGAAACGCGGAGAACGGATAACATCCTGCTACCCAGCACCGTTACCGCTGATGGACAGTCAAGCCTCTTAGCATGTACATCACAGACATCCGCCGAGTCTTGCTAATTGCACAAATAAAAGCAAATTGCCGGCCAGCGATGTCTTACCTCAGGTGGTGTGTCGAGCCAAGTTCCGCACAGCAGCCATGTTCGGAAACCCCATCTCCCTTAGTCCACACGAACCGAGCCCCCTCCCCCGGGTCAGTCGTCCCTCTTCCACGGCAGAAATCCCCCAATAATGTAATGTAGAATTTATTTGCCGATAAAAAAAAAAAAAAAATCCGGGGCGATTAGTTTCCAGAGAAGAAAAAAAAAAAAAATTGCGGTGTTCTCTATTCTCCGGAGATCAGGTAGCGTGTTGTCGATGGGGGGACTGATTGCCGGCGCAGCACGGATAGCCGTGCCTAAGGGGAGGTGGGCAGCCCCCCGCCTCAACCACGGACACCTTGAATTCAAGTCTTTTTTTTCCCCCTTCTGTTGAGCAAACAGATTGAGTTTATCGAGATGTATTCTAGGATGCAGATCACATTAGAACTGCTGCGTCGGGCAGCTGGCAAAAGTGACCCGTCAGATGTTTAATTAATGCAAAGGTAAGAAGCTAACATTAGCTAGCTAGCTAGTAGCTAGCTTGCTAATATGACTAATAAGACACTGCCATTGGAATTTGAAGGAAGACAGTCGGCAAACTGCAGGTAACTAGGCGGCAATGGCCAGCCGATATACCGATCCTGCAGACGCTATGAGGGGTAAAAATGCAGTTTAGCAGGACACCGCTACCGCTAGCTGTGTGCTGGCCAGCCCCTCTGTGATGTTAATATCGGTCAAAGGCGAGGGGCTGCACTGAGAGCGCACTCCCGACGCCAGGCAAGTATGGCCCAGCGCGTTCCCGAGACGCTTCCTACAAAATGGCTGCCAAAACATGTCCACCACGCACGGTCACGCAAACCCCTCGGAGTTTTTATTTTATTTAAAAATAAAAAAATGTCTTTAAGTGAAGACGGGGTTGTGTAATTATTTTAAAATAAATACAAAAAAATAAAAATAAAAAAATAAAAAAATAAATACCCGAAAGTAGTTTACACGGTATCTTCTGTTTGGGCTCCAAAACAGTTTAATACTTAACGTTTTTTTCCGCATTTATGGAAACAGAAATAAAATTAAATAAAGTATCTATCTGTATATGAATAGAAGAGATAAAATAGAAGTTTTTTTCTCGCTGGCCTTCAGTCCAGGTTGAGCATATCTTGACTTTTATTGTGCGAACATGGTTTATTTTACTCTGTTTTATTTGATATTTATTGCTTTAATGTTAATGGGGATTGTGGATTTATTTATATGTGTACTACTTGTACAGCACTTTCGTCAACTGCGGTTGATTTTAAATGTGCTACAGAAATAAACTTCAACTTGACTTGTCTAAGTCTTGGTTGTTTTCTTTTCAGAGCAGATCATTTCTGCACCATGTGCAGGATGTCCTCCGTAGACTGCGGGTCCAGCACTCACCTCTGTACACATCCAATCTGGTCTCACAGGAGAATGCAATGAAGTTTAACCTTCTTATTGTTCTTGGGTCAAATTTGAGCCATTTTCAAAAGCTTTTAGATCAGAAATATGGCTTGATTTCATGTAATTGCTTGAAAATAACATGGGCATGTCATAAAATAAGTGGCCACTGCGTTCACTGTGTGTTGTATTCATATATTTATTTTGTATGCAGCTAAAAGTGGAATGAAATATATTGAATAAATATACAGGCATACATGGCTTTGTTGATTCTTACTGGTGCATACAGAAGAATTACAAATCAGAAAACAGAAATTGCAAGATACCCATCATGGCGGTGCTTTTAAGAAGAATAAAATAAAATACAAACATAGACTTGCAAACAATCCCATTCACAGACAGAATAAAAGAGCATAATAAATATTTGTCAAATTCTAACCGGTCACGAACAAGCATCATTTCATTAAAACAAAATATCCAGTTTATGTGAACGAATTCATATGAACTGGTTTTAGAATAAATTACTCTAAACTGTATAATCATTCTGCTATGTACAATCATGACGAAGTTAAACGATACGGTTTCAAATTACAAGTGAAGAGAGAAAGAGGCACCGTCTAAATTTGTCTGCACACACCGGGTCAGTTTACCAGATAACCACTAAACAGATCGGTGTTAGATGGGTTCCTTCTTCGCATGAGCTTCCTCATTTATTGACGGTAAATTATTCTGACTGATAACGTACACTAAATAAAAACACTCAGTGTGGGCTGTATATTTCGGATATGAGCTGTCTTATCTGGATTCCCGAAGCGTCCAGATATCGAACACAGGAACGAAAACTGAAGGAAAAACGTATTTCATTAAAATAAAAAATAAAAAAGAGTCAGATACAAACAGATCTGAAGTGGTTCTGGTCTGATGAATGGGCTAAAATTCCTCCAGGCCGCTGTAGGTGACTGATCAGCAGTTACCGGAAACGTTTAGTTGACACCATATACTGAAATAAGTTTCTAGAATAAATAAATGATTAGTTTGATTGGGTCTATGGTCAGGACTTGTGTGCAAATCAGTTGAAGGTTTGATTTAAATCTATGCAGAAATGTAGAGGATTCTGATGGGTATAAATACTTTTAAGCGGCACTGTACATACACAGGAGTTTGCATGTTCTCCCTGTGTCTGCGTGGGTTCTCTCCAGGTACTCCAGCTTCCTCCCACCGTCCAAAGACATGCTGGTTAGGTTCATTGGTGATTCTAAATTGGCCAAAGGTGTGAGTGTGAATGGTTGTCTGTCTGTCTGTCTGTCTGTGTTAGCCCTGCGATAGACTGGAGACCTGTCCAGTGTGTACCCCACCTCAGACCCGATGACAGCTGGGATAGGCTCCAGCCCCCCTGTGACCCTTCATAGGACAAGCAGTTACAGAAGATGATTTTTTTTTTTACTTTTGTTATGTTGCAGCCTGATGCTTTCACATTAATCTACAGTCATTACCTCATAATGACAAAATAAAAAAATTTAGAATTAGAAATTAGAAATTTCTGCAAAGTTATTAAAAAGGAAAAACTGAAATAAGTATTCAGAAATAAATATTCTTTACTCAGCACTTAGTTGAAGCACTTTTGGTAGAAATTACACAACAACAATTCGACAGCTAACAATTGTAGCATCAGGCTGCAACATAACAGACGTGAAGAAGGTGAAGGGGGTCTGAATACTTTCTGAATGCGCTGACATATACATACAAATATATATATATATATGTATATATACATTATGTTGAAACAGCGTAATAAACTATGATCAAGCCTATCAGTCTGAATGCTAGTCATTCTGTCACACTGTGGAGGAAACCTGCAGAAAGACAAAAGCTAGTATAAAGTCCAAAAACTCAAAATTAAAATTTAAAATAGTTGGCCTGAGCCTTCTTCCACACTTCATTTCTTCTGTTTTGGTGGAGGTCTGAGGAAAGACAGAAAAATAAATATGGTTAATACAATATGTTAAAAAAAGAAAACAGTCACTATATCTGTACTGAAGCATCATTTATCATGATGACTAAACTCCTGACTTTATTTCTAGTTTCTTCTGTAATAATTAACTGGGGTTTATACAATCTGGCACTACCAGGCTCAATCAGATACTATAATATATAACTACTATAACAGAAGCTAAAAAGTGGGGAAACAAATTCCAAGATTATGCAAAACACATTTATAAGCAGCCACTCACTCAATTTGCAATATGTGATTATTAGCCGTCCGAGCAGATGGCTAATAATCACATATTGCAAATTATGATTTATTTATCATAAAAAGGAGCGATTATAAACAGTCAACACCAACAGGACAGGTTATGTGTCCCTAACATCACATTGAGTGAAGGGGTAACTTTTAAACTGTCCATCAGATGGAGCTGTTTAACACAGTCACTACAAGAGCTGACATTATAATGTGGGTCAAGAAAGCACGTAGCAACAGGAACACTTTTTGCACTTTCCTGTTTAAATTACCACCATGTCAGATGATTGAAATATGAAAACAAAAAAAAACTCCAATGGCTGCAAGTCAGAAGCAAATGCATTTATTAGTTAAGATTTACAGTAGCAATAATTGTTGATTTGAGATTCTATTGGCTCCAGAACCCACGTAAAACCTCTAGAGGATAAATAGTAACCTGGTCTGGTCTGGGTGAGTGCTACATGTCTAAGTAATATCCACATGAATGAATGCCAGGTTCAAAAGTTTCCCAGCAGAACATCGAATTGTCACAAGATTGTCAATGTTTTCCTGTCACTTCCTTCCTCCTTCTCAGTGGTCATAATGTTATGCCTGATTGGTGTATATACAGGATGGATTGAACCTAAATGATGTGGGTTTACCTGTAGATGCCCACCACCACAGCATGGTCTCTCTCATAGGGCTCCAGTGTAAGCTGTTCCTTTGGTTTCATATTCTCAGCACTCATCTTCTTCACTTCTGAAGCAAACACTGCTTCTGGAGCTGCTGTTGAGTCTATACAGTTAGCCTTAGGAGAAAAGAAACGTTCATGCAGCTGAGAAACTTCCTCATGAAAACAAAGACCTCTACATGAAAGCAGCGGTCTGGTTTTACTCCATAGACAATCGGTCCAGTGCCCTAAAGCCCCTCTAACTCCAAATTGTCAGAATTAGCTTAAAGTACAGGTGTAAATGCACCCACATTTGAAAGTGATCTGGGTCCTTGTAGCTGTTAACTGAGTAAACTCCATCAGTGTACCTTGATGGAGATGACAAAGTGTCCACCGTTCTTCAGGAAGTTGTGGGCGTTCAAAGCAACAATCCTGGTCTGGTCAGGCTGGGCAACATCAGCAAATATCACGTCCACCATGCCTGGAGAAGGACAGGCCATTAATGAATTAAAAAAACCTATTTGTTTGCACGTTATGTGGGAAGGTAGAGACTCTAGCAGCACTGGAACAACTTTATTAAAACATACAGAGGTGTGAAATACGGTTTCTCCCAGTCCCACTGTGCTACATATACTGTACGATGATGACAAGACACGTGATGTCTACAGAGCATGACATATTACATTCTAATATGGCCATGTTTTTGACTGCTGCAGGACAAACAAGTATCAGTCTATTTGTTGTGTTTAATTTATCAGCACTATACCTACCAACGAGCATTCTGTATTTGTGAGGGTGCCGAGCGTCTTCAATGATCGGGATGATGTTTGTGCGTTTCTTTGCCACGTTGAGAAGGTCTCGGCCCGATCGGTGGGAAAACTCCACAGCGTAGACCAGCCCCTCCTGCAACACAGGACGCAGAGGTTTACTTCGACACAACCTCTCAAATAAAAGAGTCACTTTAAACAAATTACACTGAAGTATTTTACTTATTAACATCAGTGTACTTCTGAGAGGCTGGGCCGTTTGTGTTGTTGAATAAAGCTTCAGCAGGGATGTCCAAAACTATGGGACGTGATCCATTTTTAATTGGCCCGCAGCAAATTCTAAACATATAATGGAATATGGACCACACATGGAACCTGCACTTGACTGTTTGGTATGTTTGCTTTGACAATAACTTAATTTATTTGCCACATTTCCAAACATCTGTACATGTATGATAGAAGGAAACAGTCAAACTCTGAGAACCACAGACTGTGCAGTACTCACCGGCCCGACGATGTCAGAAACGTGGGACACTGTGGTGCCAGAGGCAGCTCCCAGGTACATCACCTTGGCTCCGGGCTTGATATGGATCTGGTCTACCCCTCCTAAAATGGCTGCTGCCAGCTTAGAGCGGAACGGGTTCCAGGCTCTGTATTCAATCTTAGTGTCTCCTTCCTAACGAAAAGGGATGTTAATATATGAACACATGTGTGGCGACGCCCAAAGTCGTAAAACTCGACACAAGAAAAAGTGACAGGATTATATCGTGTAAGAATGAGAACTGCGATAATCGCTTAAACGTTCATAGGGCGAGAAACCATATGTGGTACTCATTTTAAATTACATCCCCTGTGTCTCTCGGTGAGGTTTAGAAGTATGTGGTTTTCACGCAGCCGGTAACATTCTTAGACTAAATCAGGGTCAAATGTGGTCTACAAGGTCCACCTCTGCATGAACACTGAGCATAAACTGCTTTATTAGGTACCACGAAGAAGAAGTGTCCTAATGTTGTCTAATGTGATAATGTGTATGCTGACAAGTGCCTGAATCAACACTTATGTTCTAATGGTTTAAAATACATGTTTATATTTGTTTACAACTTAACGGCGATGAACCAAATATGGTAAATTCACTGACTTTGATTTTCTACATGAAAATGAAGAATTTAGAAAGAAAGAGAAAGTTGACGCAGAGGCTACGGCGATAACGCAGACCCTAACGCCGTATAAATGTCTCGCACTGGCGTCGGCTATGTGCGCAGGTCCTTGCGTTTAGGTCCCGCAGTACTCTTTAAGAGCCTTCATGTACGTGCACTTACTTTTGCACCTCACAGATATGTAATATTGGCTAATTTTCCTGAATACACAAACACAAGAGCGTAATATTTCTGTTTCATTTGTCTGAACGTGTTTTCTCTGTCTAGAGTCAGGACGTCCGCTGAAGTTTTGAGTCATTTTTATGCAGAAATGTAAAAAATTCTGAGGGGTACAAATACTATTTGGCTACTTGTGATCAGATTTCGATGCGAAATGGACACGGTCAGCATCTGTAATCCAGACCGTCTAGCCACCGTGAAGCAGAGCTCATCACTCGCCTCCACACTGATCCTCTTTTCTCCGTATACAGACTCTCCAACCACCATGTTCTTGGTCACCAGGGCATCCTCCTTCCCTCGGCAGATAAACACTCCTGACACACACACACAGACACAATGAGTCAGGGTCTAATGGACACACTACTGCAGTAAATTAAAAATGATGAAGAGGTTTTGTGTGGTGTATACAGAGAGATAAAAACGTAGAAAGAATGCACTTTCTGTACTTTCTGAGTTTGTTGCTCTCTCTACAGTCTATCTTCATGTAGATTCATGCTTGCTTTAGGGTTTACAGTACTATATTAGAAGAGGAAAGAAACAAACCAGAAAACGACAGAGTTTCGTGATTGAATCCGAATTAATAAAAACCTTCATGTCTGTGCGGCTCAATCAAGACCTTCTTCCCTCCTCCAAAGCCTCCTCTGCCTCCTCTGCATCCCCTTCCTCCTCGGCCTCCTCTCCCTCTGCCGTTGCCTCTGCCACCTCCTCTGCCCCGAAATCCTCCCTCAGGGGACTTGAATCCCCCACCTGAAAAACATTTTCATACACATTTTGATGGAGCTAATAACAATAATCTTATTCCAAATCTGATTTAGGACTTTTTCCCACATATACAATTTGGTAACACTCTATAATAACTGCACAATATGAAGCATTTATAAAGCACTAATGGACATCAGGTATTCATAGACATCTCTATAACATGTTTTATAATTATATTTTCATACTTTATTAATGATTTTTTTTAATAATTTAGAAGTGTTTATAAACTATTTATTAAAGAGTTATCAGTGTTAATAAGATAATTTACTGTAAATAAACGATTAAAACTATACAAATGTACTTGTCTTTAAAGACAATAATCTCACCTCTTCCTCCTCTGAATCCTCCTCGTCCTCCCCGGTCGTTAAATCCTCCTCCTCTTCCTCCTCCTCTCCCTCCACCTCGTCCGCCGCCTCGTCCTCCGCCTCTATCGCCACGGGGACTGAACCCTGAAACAAACACAGATGAAAACCCTTTTTTAAGAATTAGAGATGTGACTGTGTTCAGGATCAGCTGTTCAAACCTGGTGCCAACATGCACACTGGCTCATTATCTGCTGCAACTCCGCGTCTTACTTTGAAGGTTTGGAAATATTCCAGATTATTACAAAAGAAAAAGCAAATTTAGCACATTATGAAATAAATGTGAATGTAATAGCACTTTAGTTACAGGGACCTTTGTTTATCTCTGCTTCCTTTACTTTTAGATAGATTGTTTTGTCAGTTTCACAGTTTTGCATGACTGTGTGTGTCCCTGTTCAGACCTCATATTACCATCCGTCCTGGCCAGTAAGACAGCTTCAAAAGTACAGATGTTAACACACATAGGACGCACTGAGGTGAAATTTAAAAGATCAGATCTCAGAGCACATTTGGAGGCAATCTGAGATGCATTTGACGACCTTCCCTTGTTAGCGTGAATATACGGTAAAGATGGAAAGATGTCAGTCTGTTTAAGAAGGGTCAAATCATTGGCATGCATCAAGCAGAGAAAACATCTAAGGAGATTGAAGAAACTACTAAAATTGGGTTAAGAACTGTCCAACGCATTATTAAAAACTGGAAGGATAGTGAGGAACCATCGTCTTCAAGGAAAGAATCCTGATTGATCGTGACTGGCGATCACTTAAACGTTTTGTGAAATTAAATGGAAGAAAAACAACAGTAGAACTCAGGGCTGTGTTTAATAGTGAAAGTAAGAACATTTCAACATGTACAATGTGAAGGGAACTCAAAGGATTGGGACTGAACAGGTGTGTAGCCTTAAGAAAACCACTAATCAGTGAGGATAACTGGAAAAAAAAGGCTTCAATTTGCTAGGGAGCATAAAGATTGGACTCTGGAGCAATGGAAGAAGGTCATGTGGTCTGATGAGTCCAGATTTACCCTGTTCCAGAGTGATGGGGGGCATCAGGGTAAGAAGAGAGGCAGATGAAGTGATGCACCCATCATGCCTAGTGTCTACTGTACAAGCCTGTGGAGGCAGTGCTATGATCTGGGGTTGCTGCAGTTGCTCAGGTCCAGGTTCAGCAACATTATGTTGTCCAAAGAATGAGGTCAGCTGACTACCTGAATATACTGAATGACCAGGTTATTCCATCAATGGATTTTTTTCTTCCCTGGGGCTCAGATTGTGAAATGGTTCAGGGAGCATGAGACATCATTTTCACACATGGATTGGCCACCTATCTATCTATCTATCTATCTATAAAAAATATAATGTTCTTCAATCCAAATTCTCTCCAGGACAAAGCACATGTAAGCTCTGGTGATTAATTTTTCCCAACTAAACCAACCAAAACCAAAGTAAGTATCATCTTCACTAGTATTAGTCAACAATATGTGTGTTAAGCATCGCTATGGTCGAGGTGTCACACGTCTAACAGATGTTTATTGTGTTATTCGCTTATTAAAGTGTTCAAATCTAACATTATATTACTCTACCTGGCTTCATGTCATCTGACGTTAGATAAACACAGCCTCTGTTTGACAAGCTTCTTCTTCTGCTTCTTCTTCTTCTTCTTCTTCTTCTGTTGCTGCTGTTGCTGTTTCTTCTTCTTCGTTTGTTTTTTAATAACGGTTGGAAAAACCATCGTAAAGATCCGTTAGCGCCACCAACTGGAGGTGGAGAGTAGAGCAAGAGATTTAGCAGAAAGACAGAAAAGAAAGAAAAGAAATACTAAAACTAAAACTTTTAATCTGAATTTGACTCTTTAAAAAAAATATCTTGATGATTTTATCTGTATATTGTACTTGATTGCAATGAAGCATTTCTGGTTGGTTGCCTGTTTTCTATAACGTGTATTTATGACCTGTATGAACAAAAGGTTATTTACTACAGAACTGAAGTTGTGATTGTACTATAAGACATGTAGTAGTCTGCAATAATTACGTAGAAGACCTTAATAGCAGTTTTTCAATAAACCTAATTCATTCATTTAATTTGTCCTCGAGAGTGTCGCGGGGAGAAATGGTGCAGGAGGTCACCAGTTTGTCCCAGGACAGCTCTTTCAGCATCTCGAGTTGCAGTCATAACACAACACTGAGACCCAGAACTAAACAAGTCAAGTGCTATGTATAGTTGTAAAAGTATAGTTCATTCAATGTAAACTGCTTCATAATTTACTTATCTGAAATTAAAAAAAGGGGAAGTTATCGTTATTTATAGGTTATTATGCTATTATGTTGCCTTTACACGCATAAGAACTTAAGTGACATCCCATTCTTAATCCATAGGGTTTAATATGACAACAGCTCACCCTTTGCAGCTATAACAGCTTCAACTCTTCTGGGAAGGCTTTCCATAAGGTTTAGGAGTATGTTTATGGGAATTTATGACCATTCTTCCAGAAATGCATTCGTGAGGTTAGACACTGATGTTGGACGAGAAGGCCTGGCTCACAGTCTTGGTTCCATTTCATTCTGTCGGGTTGAAGTCAGGACTCTGTGCAGGCCAGTCAAGTTCTTCCACACCAAGCTCTCTCATTCATGTCTTTATGGACCTTGCTTTGTGCACTGGTGCTCAGTCATGTTGGAACAGGAAGGTGCCATCCCCAAACTGTTCCCACAAAGTTGGTTGAAGGATTCAGAGTTCCTTTCACTGGAACTAAGGGGCCAGGCCCAGCTCCTGAAAAACAACCCCACACCATAATCCCCCCCTCCACCAAACTTCACATTTGGCACAATGCAGTCAGACAAGTACCGTTCTCCTGGCAACCGCCAAACCCAGATTCGTCCGTCAGATTGCCAGATGGAGAAGCATGTTTGGTTGCTTCACTTGCTTCTCTCTCTCACTCTAGAGTCCAGTGGCGGCGTCCTTTACACCACTACATCCGACGCTTTGCATTGCACTTGGTGATGTATGGCTTGGATGCAGCTGCTCGGCCGTGGAAACCCATTCCATGAAGCTCTCTACGTAATGTTCTTGAGCTAATCTGAAGGCCACATGAAGTTTGGAGGTCTGTAGCGATTGACTCTTGACTCTGAGTTGTTGTCATTTCCAATCACTTCCACTTTGTTATAATGCCACTGACTGTGACTGTGGAATATTTAGTAGCGAGGAAATTTCAAGACTGGACTTGTTGCACAGGTGGCATCCTATCACAGTACCACGCTGGAATTCACTGAGCTCCTGAGAGCGACCCATTCTTTCACAAATGTTTCTAGAAGAGGTCTGCATGCATGGGTGCTTCATTTTATACACCTGTGGCCGTGGAAGTGTCTGGAACACCTGAATTCAATTATTTAGATGGGTGAATGAATACTTTTGGCAGTATAGTGTGTGTGGCCCCTGAACTAAAATTAATTTGACGCCCCTGCTTTAAGTCTAATGTGTAATTCCCACCTTTGACCAGAGGGTGGCGGTGGTGGGCCAACCAGCTGGATGCTGCCAGTCACTGCGCAACAACAAGACGGCGAAGAAGACGCGCTCCTGCAGTCAGTCAAAGCAAGATGGCGAGGGCGTATGAAAGTTTCAGCCTGTAAGTGTCCAGCCGCTGTAACACCACGTAGCTTTATTTTACGTCTGTGCTGAATGAAGAGTCGCGTGTTTCTGTGCGTCGGCTTCGTTTTGACCGTGAACGTGTCACTTAAAGCTCAGTTAGCGACAGCTTTGTGTGTGTTTAGCTCTGCGTTTTTAATTCTGTCCAGCTGTTGACATAACGTCTGCGGATGTTTTGAAGCTGTTGTCAACTTTCTCTCTTCCACCAGGCACACCACACCTGAGAAGTTTTACATAGAGGCTCTAGACGATGGCTCCGTGGATGTCCTGGCTATTGACAGGGTGTCAACTGAGATGACTCTCACAGGTAGGAACCTCGGAGTGAGGTTTAGGATAAGATAAGGGGACTGGAAGTGTTGCAGCAGCATGTAGTTTGAAGGACAGTGCACACATGAGATGGAAAAGCAGTTTGTTTAATTTAATATATACACCAATCAGCCACAACATTAAAACCACTAGCTAGCAGGAGAAGTAAATAACACTGACCATCTTGTGACGATTCAGTGTTCTCCTGGGAAACTTTTGGACCTGGCATTCATTCATGTGGATGTTACTTAGACATGTGGCACCCACCTAGACCAGACCAGGCACCCCCCACCCCATAGCAATGACACTCCTTGATGGTATCAGCAGCCATCCCCAGCAGGCTCACACACAAAAACACTTTAGGAACAACGAACAGCACAAGGTGTTGACCTGGCCTCCAAATTCACTAGATCCCAAACTGATCAAGTACCTGTGGGACGATCCACAGAGGCCCCTCCCCTCAAAGGCCCTCCCACTAACAACATCCTGTTCCCAGACACAACAGGACACCCTCAGGCGGCCCACGTCCATTCTCCGATGAGTCACAACTGTTTAACACTTGGCGGGTGCAAAATAAAAAAACACCACTACTGTTGTATTGAGGTAGAAGGGGTTAAAGAGAATTACTCCACTCTCTAAAATTCTTGGCTGTAGTAATGAGCTCAGTTTCTAATGTTGATCTGGAGCAGTATGTACAGAAGCATGGGAAAATTTTAATTTCTTCATCACATCGCTATCAGTAATTAATATAGTGTAGTTTAAGCGATTCTGCATCTTGTCTTCTGAATGCACCATCAATAATTATTGTTGCGTTCCTGTTGTGGTCACCAGGAAGGAGGGACATCCCTGCATCAGTTGAGACCAGGCCAATCAGTGGACTCATGGGAACTATACGTTTGGTGGCAGGTAATGACCTGGGGGGGAAAAAGCATCATCCACTAGAGAAGTTTTGTTGTTGTTGTGTTGCTGTTTCTCTTCTCCAACCATTGTTTGTTTTTTATTAGGCATGTACCTGGTCGTCATCACAAAGAAACAGAAGGTGGGAGACTTTCTGGGTCATGCCGTGTGGAAGGCCCTGGACTTTGACATTATTTCCTATAAGAAGACGATACTGCACCTGACAGACAGCCAGGTAGGATTATATGTCTTTTAACTGGTGTTTAATCTCATAACTGTATTTGATCAGGGGCCGTTTTCCCAAAGACTCTTAGCGCAAAGAGTTGTTATGACTCATACCTAGCAACAAGGTCAACCACGCCTCCTCACTAAGATAAGAGTTTGCGTCCATTCCTTGCTCAGAGTTCTCTGAGAATGATCTGGAATCTCTCCTAAGATAATAAAATAATAAGTTAGGATAACTATTAGCTATAACTATTGTCACTGAGACATCAAATGCCTCAGCAGAAGTATAAAGCACATTTTAATTTAGTTATTTTTTATGGAAACTGAAGGCTGGTGTTAAGGTTCAGTGTGCCTAGGATTACGGCAAGTCCACCAACGTGTAGGTTGATTGCTGGTTGTCTCAAAGGTTGACTTGGACCTTGAACCAGAATCAGAGTACTTTATTAACCCTTCCAGGAAATAGTTTTCCATAAATTGACAGTTGCGAGGCAACGGAGTCAAATAAAAGTAAAATGCACGCAAAGAAAAATAAACAAATATTGCACAAGTATTCACAATATACAGAGGTATACACTGTGTTCAAATACTCCAGCTCCACCCCTACAACATCACTGGCCTTGTGGATCAGTTTGTTGAGTCTATTAGCGTCTGCCACTCTCAGCTCTGCTGCCCCAGCATGCAGCGGCGTACAGGAGCGCACTGGCCACCACAGACTCATAAAACATCCTCAGCATTGTCTTGCAGATGTTGCAGGACCTCAATCTCCTCAAAACGTAGAGTGTCTCTGTGTTCTTTGACCAGTCTAGTTTATTATCAGTGTGCACTCCCAGATATTTGTCCATAGATACAATGTCCAACTTGGGCCCCCCCGGATGGTAACGGGGATCACCGGAGCCTTTTTCCTCCTCATGTCCACTGCCAGTTCCTTTGTGGTTTCCCACCACAGTTCTCTACTCAGCCTCCTCACCATCACTGATACATCCTACTACTGCCCCCAGAGTAAACTTCTGAAGGTTGCAGGACTCTGTCTGGTAGTAGGTGGTGAAGAGGAAGGGGGAGAGGACTGTCCCCGGCTGTGGAGCCCTGGTGCTGCTGACAGACCAGGGCTGGGGCTACATATTTCTGGTTTATTTTTTCCATTAGTTCCTTTTCAGTTGTTGCACAATCTGAAGTCTTGTGCCTAAAGATGCATTGCATAAGCTGTAAGTTAGTTAGTTGTGTCATTTTTATTGTTACCAAAATCAGACTCAGTTACAGCAAAAATCTAACCACAACACATTCCTAATTCGACTTTGCTTTGGGTCGGAGATGTGGTACATCTTTGGGGTTTGGGGTTCTTACACCCCTCTGGGTTACAGTCAGATTTCCAATGTTTGCATTTATTTTTTCCCCTCCACTAATTTTACTCTCCCATCTGCCCCACTCTGTCTCTAACCTTCTCATCTCTCTTTTGGATTTTGAAACCATTAATTGATTCTCATATCAATGATCTAGCGTTCAGATGTCGTCTATTGAGAAGTCCTCAGATCAGTCTGAAGGAAGGCTGCTGCTTTCCATATGTCCACATTCTCAGTCAGTGTTTTATTTGTCCTCTGTTGCAGGTGCAAGACAACAAGACCTTCCTGTCCATGATTAACGCCGTGCTTCACACTGATGGCTTCTACTTTGCGACAGACTATGACCTGACTCACACTCTCCAGCGCCTGGCTAACACAAGCCCTGAGTTTCAGGAGATGAGCCTTCTTGAGAGGGTAAGCTGTACCGGTCCTCAGGAATGGGTTACAACCGTTTGTTGTATGTCTATCTATCTGTGCCCCCTACCTCCGCCTTTCAGTTTGTATATATGGCTTAATATTAACATATCATAGCGGTTCTTGTTCCAGGCTGATCAGCGTTTTGTCTGGAATGGCCACTTGTTGAGGGAATTCACTGCACAGCCAGAGGTAAGATGTTATGTTTTAAGTCACAGATTCAATTTTCTATCAGGTGAATCAGGCTAGCTAGCAAGGAAGTGTTTTACAGAAGAGAAGGCTATTATTTCAGGGGTCAGATGAGAATTTGCAAGCTTTTGGACTTTGATTTGATTCATGCCAAGCCGGGGAATACAGTGAGTGCTTCCTGAATAAACTCCGATAACATCAAATGCAATGCTTCTGTTCCCATAAACTCTGTCGGCTGGTGTTGTGTTTTTTCTTTTATACCTTTTTTTATTGGTCCACCACCTTCAGGATACAAAGGAGTGTGGGAACGTCGTATAATTTCAAGCTTACTTAGAAATGAAAACAATTATAAAAAGAACATTGAGGGACTAATTAAAACTTTGAAAGGTTGTTTGGATGAACCAGTTAAAGCCTTAAACTTGTTAAGCATTCATCTTTGAGTGTTAATATGTTGATTGAAGACAAAAATCATCAAGTCAAAGTCAAAGAGCAGGTTGTAAAATCAAATAAATGTTGCTAATGTTAAATTCTACCTTTTTTTTTTTAGTTTTAACCCTTTTTTATGCTGATTACCAGACTGGCTTTCCACCTACGCAAAAAAAGAAGCTTGACCTGTCTCAGAAAATGGTTGCAAAATGTTGTTCCCAAAGTGGTGAACAGGGTCATGGGTGCATGTGGGTGGTGAAGGCTGGCCCGTGTGGTCAGATCCAACAGATGAGCTACTGGAATTCAAATAGCTGAAATAGTTCATGCTGTGTGGACGGTCAGGTGCTTGTGAGAACACATGACAGCAGGATGCACTTTAGGGAAGGAAAGCCGAGCCGGTGTTGAGCCTGAATAATAACATGTCATCATCTAACACTGCTCTAAATTTTGCAGTTACACAAGTTTGTGTATCCCGTCGTCCACGGCTGTATCCTTCACTGTTGTCCTGTTTAATCTGATTAAAAAATATATATATATATAACGAAACCGTCGGCATCGTTGGCTTCTTTAACACATCCGTCCGCTAGTTATCACCATGAAGTCAGGCTGCATCAATGGAAAGGTGTTTGAGTGGTGCATTATCTCCAGGAGGAGCTGCTTCAGAGCCGGAGTACGCTACTACGTCCGAGGTAACCGCCGTCGACCTCTGACCTCTGACCCCTCATTTCTACTGGACTCTTTCACTCTGGTTTCATTCTGGCTCTAGGGCTCCTCGTTGCATTCCTATTTTAATACGTATAAAAAATGACTTTTATCCTTTATCACAGGGAAACAAAAGAAAATAATTTTTACTAAAAGGTTGTCAGTAATCCTGTAGGTGAAGCAATATACATTCAGGTGATTTTAATCAAAAATATTCTATGCAGGCTCGTCATCTCAGTGGAGATGGTTGTTTCAGCAGACCGGGACTTTGAACAGATTAGGTTTCACTAACGGTTCTCTTTTTTTGTCCATAGGCATCGATTCAGAAGGACATCCTGCAAACTATGTGGAAACAGAGCAGATAGTGCAGTACAACAGTGCCAAGGCTTCATTTGTTCAGGTAACGCCCTGTCTGGTAATTTGTAATAATAGCGGAGGTCGTCCGTGATCTTAATCCCGTGCAAATCGGTCATGTCTGTAAATTGGAAAGTAAAAGTTACACCGCAAATTACCTACCCTATTTCTCGTAACACAGAGGTCCTGTGATAATACTAATCCAATTGGCAGACTTTTGTTTGATTTTCTGCCTCTTGTCACTTAAGAATTATGAAGGATGTGCTGTAAATAAAAGTCTGGACAGATGTTAGGGAGCAAAGTCGAGGTGCCGTCAACCCGTTCACGCATTTAGACGGGTGAAATCATTAAATCAAGCATTAATGTGTTGATTGGCAAAGGTGGGGCTGATTTAAATACTGCCAGGTCGTTCGTAATTTCAATACTCTCATCATGTTTTGCTTTTAAAAAATAGATATTTTTATTATCAATTAGAATTCGCAAAGTAACTGAAGCTGTCAAAAAGTGTAAAATGTCCTCTAACGTGACGCGGAAAGTAGCAGAGACATAAATATGGTTAGTAAATTAGAGTAAAACACAGAGTTTGCTGTTCCCGTGCGAATGTGCATGTCTGAATCACATGACGTCCCCAGGTGAAAATAGTCCCGTTCAAATCGGGCTTTAGAGAGATTTAAGTGTGCACTCAAAGGTTGAATCATAAAGACATATGCATACTAGGGCACCAGGCCTAGAGTTTGACCTTAACTCGGTATCCAGTCATAGCTCTGAGGAAGAAGCAAATGAATTCATCAAGGAACAGATCTCCACAATTATTGATCTTGAAACTTCTCTAGTACCAACAGATCTTGACATACGGTACAACATTAACCCAGAATATAAACTAAATTATAATGAACACACGACCCTGCCACAGTTATGTTACCTGTAGCTGAAAAATAGTTTCTGTCCGACAGCTATTAAGGTATTAAATGCTGCTAAAGCGTAATTCTTTCATATTCCTCGATTGCATATGTCTGTGTGTGTTTGTCTTTCATGTCTCAGCATATATTATATCATAGTTTATTACCTTTTATTACATTTTGTTAAGCTTTAACTTTTAATGGACTGCACATGTTACAGTGACAATAAACAGTGAATTGAAGCTGGACCGTGATATGTAATATATCTCCTTTTTTCATCTTTGCTCATAGACGAGAGGCTCCATCCCCTTCTACTGGTCCCAAAGGCCCAACCTCAAGTACAAACCCAAACCACAGATCAGCAAAACGGTCAACCACGTATGTTTTCTTTTCACAGATCACATCTCATCACATCACATCACGTGCCGTGTGTGTATTTGTAATTTTATCTTGATTTCTCACGCAGTTTAATGTCTCGTCTTTTTCTTTTTCTTAGCTGGATGGATTCCAGAGACACTTTGACTCACAAATTATTCTCTATGGAAGACAAGTCATCCTGAACTTGGTAAAAATCATCTGTTAATTCTGTCGCCAGCAGCTTCACTGGTTAGAAACGACTGATTTTCATTTGTATTATTACACATTAACTGTTTGCTCTTCTTTTACAGATCAACCAAAAGGGTTCAGAAAAACCACTGGAGGTTGAATTTGACAAGATGGTGACCAGTTTGGGTAATGGCATGATCAAGTAAGATAATTCTGCACTTCACATGTGGCTCTGGGTCGCTTAGTTCCTTTGGCTTTAATTAGGGACGTCCTGATCGGTTTTGGGACCAATCTCGGCATTTTTAAAAGGATCGGATCGATATCGGGCTTCAGCCAAGCCTGATCTTTTGTAGTTATTTATTTTAGGTCTACCGTGAACAGAAACCACGTCCCTGCAGTATCAAAGTGTCTTATTCCTCTTCGTTGTCTAACATCAAAGCTGGCGTCAAGTCGAAACATGTCTGCTTTTCTGCAGGTACATAGCATTTGATTTCCATAAGGAGTGCAGTCGTCTGAGGTGGCACCGGCTGCAACTTCTACTGGACATGGTCGCTGAAATCCAAGATGAATTTGGGTCAGTGTGTTTTTTTTTTTGTTTGTTTGTTTTGTTTTGCATTCTGCTTCTGTGCAATTATGCAAACTCACCAGGCAGACATAGATGCACTCTACACGAGAGTAATGTTGTGCGTGTGGACTCAGATATTTCCTGGTGGATGCAGATGGGAAGGTACTGTTGAACCAAGAGGGAACTTTTCGGAGCAACTGCATGGACTGTCTGGACCGCACCAACGTCATCCAAAACCTGCTGGCTCAACGAACGCTTCAGTCACAGCTGCAGGTAGGAAAAATAGTCAGGATTCATTTTCCCACCCTTAATTTAATCTCTCCCAGTCTTATAATCTTAAACTATCTTAAACTGTGCTCAAAATTTCTGCTGCCATCAAGGAGTGTCATTCCTATGGGGTGGGGGTGCCTGGTCTGGTCTAGGTGGGTGCTACATGTCTAAGTAACATCCACATGAATGAATGCCAGGTCCAAAAGTTTCCCAGCAGAACATTTGCAGCGACATCTGTAGACGCTTATGGCCTGAGGCACAAACGACCTCCTCAACCTGTGCATAGAGCAGGACAGAGACAGCGGTCTGTTACTGAACAAGCTTCTCTGCCTGACTGTGGACATTGTTCATGATGGACCAGAGTTTGTCCAAGGTCCTTGCATCTGCCACTGATGTCAGGGAGTCCAGCTCTGCCCCCCTACCACAGAGTCCTCCTTCTGGATCAGCTTGTCCAGCTGGGAGGTGTCCTGCTTCTTCTTAGTGCTGCCTTCCCAGCACACCACAGCGTAGAAGAAGACACTGGCATCGATAGTCTGGTAGAACATGTCCAGCAGCAGCTTCCAGCAGACATTAAACAACCATAGCCTCCTGAGGAAATAGAGACGGCTCTGACCTTTCTTGTATACTGAGTCTGTGTTAGCTGACCAGTTCATATTGTGATCCAGATGTAGACCCAGGTACTTACAGGTCTGAACCACCTCTACACGTTGATGGTTACAGGCTGCAGGTAGGGCCTGGACCTCCAGATCTCCACCACCATCTCCTTGGTTTTAGCTGTACTGATGAGAAGGTGGTTCGCTCCGCACCATGAGACGAAGCTGTTCACCAGATTCTTGGACTCCCGCTCTTGTTCATCCCTGATACAGATGTCAGCCTCCACAGATGCCTTACAGGAGCTTCCTACTTTCTGCAACTCAAACTTTTTTTTTTTTTTGTGTATTCCTGCAGAAAATGGGAGTCCTTCACACGGGCCAACGGATTGAGGACCAGACAGACTTTCAGAAGATGTACAAGAACGGTGAGCATTCCCCTCACACAGCAGCAGCTTCAGTAGCCACCTTTCAGGTCACATGGATGAGGCTGATCAGTGTATTGTAACACGGTGTGATCTCTGTTTTCATTGTGCAGCCTGGGCAGACAACGCTGATGCCTGTGCTAAGCAGTATGCCGGTACCGGGGCCTTAAAGACGGACTTCACCAGGTCAGTTTTCACAAAGCAACCGACTCTTTTCTTTTCTTTTCATCCGTCTGAGTTGTTCTTGTCGTCCTGGCCCGTGCTCCAACTCTGCTATCAAGGAAGTGGAAGGCAGGATTGAGTTTCTCAGGTGTTGAACGTCGTGTTGATATTTTAGAACAGGGAAGAGAACCCAGTGGGGGCTGCTGATGGACGGCTGGAACTCCATGATCCGATATTACAAGAACAACTTCTCTGATGGATTCAGACAGGTGGGTCCCGGCTAATCTTTACCCCAGTTCGCATGGGACTAGTTTTACCTGAGGACTTATTAGTAATTGGTTATAATCGTCTGTGATTTTGATCTTATGTGGATCGACCTTGTCTTTAATTTGTAAAGTAAAAATTAAAAGATTTAGCCTTGCAGGAAAACTAGGTATTTATTATCAAAGGACATCTCAGCTCAGCTGGGTATTCCAGCTCTAAATCACCTCAGAGGACAGTAACACTTCACACGGCCTCTTTTTAATTTAGGACTCCATTGATTTGTTCTTGGGCAACTTTGCTGTGGATGAAGTTGACTGGACGACCCCACTGTGTGACCCCAAAGACTGGAAGTTCCTGATGGTAAGACAGGCTCCAGAAAATAGCATTTTAATTCATTTTTTAAATTCTTATTTAACTCTTGTCGTCTTTGTCCTTTTCCAGTTGCCTGTTATTATGGTTGTGGCGTTCTCCATGTGTATCATCTGCCTCCTAATGGCTGGTAAGACGTAATGCAATACTCACACGCAGAAGATGCAAGTTTCCCACTATTCTTTCTCTGACATGGCGTGGGCTGTTGTCTTTCGCCAGGGGACACGTGGACCGAGACTCTGGCTTATATCCTGTTCTGGGGGACGGCCAGCGTAGTGACCGGCGGCCTCATCCTCTTCAATGGACGAGACTTTGTAGACGCTCCCAAGCTGGTCCAGAAGGAGAAGATGGACTGAATGTGTGCGTGTGGAAAGCAGCTACGCCCTAGTGACGTCTTTACCTCTTCCTCTAGCTCTTCATCATCACTTTGGCCCCAGCATCATCATCAGACCTGGAGCCTATACTAACGCAGACTGGAGTACAGGAAGGGGGTCGGCACCAGGGCCAGGCCCGTGCACAACAACAGCAGCAGCTGAAGGACAGACTGCGAGCACAGAGGCCGGCTGCTCTCCACACGGGAGTCGCTGTAGCGGATAGGACCGCCCTTTTTTTTTTTTTTTTTACCGGACATCAAACCTCTGGAAACTGTTATAACTGGAGGATATTGTTGGATTTCAAATGAATGCTGTGGGATAAATTATAATAATAATCCCTGCTGTGATGTTCCAGCACACCTGGGAATTAATTTTTATATATGCTGTCAATGTGCCTTTTAATTTTTGCGTGGTATCTGTGTCGCAGGTTCAATAGTAACCTTTGAGGACAGTAACAGGTCGATAAGGTTTGAAAAAAATCTGTCAGTTTTTCCAAATATCCATTTGCGATTTGTCAAATGGTGCAGTTTATCACTACATTTGGTGTGCCGGATTGACATTTCACACGTGTTCAGTCACAAGTAAACACACCAAAGTGTAGTTTTTGTAAAAAAAAATCCCTTGCAAAATGTAAATAATACTTGCTTTTCCTGAAGAAAATATAAGTTATTGCCGTTCGCTGGAAGCTGCTGAGGATGAAAGGGAAGTTTGATTATATTACATGAGTATTTCAGCATGAGCAGTCTGATTCTGCAGCCTTTTTACACCTTTACACCCAAAAAAAAATCAACTATATGATGATATTTAAGCTTGGGACGATGCATCATTTTAGATTCTGTGTGTAATTTTTTTTTTTTTTGGGGCGGGGGAGAGATTCCTGAGCTTTATTAATTTATAAATTAACTATTTGTGCTCATGGATCAATAACAACCCATTCAAATGGTTTTTACCAAGAGGAACACTACTTTGAAATAATATATAACGGTCACGACACATTTCATGATAAGTGCTGCAGTTTTATCATTAAATAAAGACTGGTATTTATTTCACATATTATACACTCACCAGCAAAGAGGCTGGTCAGTGTATATTAAACTATACGTTGTGTAACAGTCTGCAGCACTTTGTTTTTTCTTCCTGTATTAACTTGCTTGTTTCAGGACGGTCTCCTCCTTGGGCACCAAACTCTTTTATTGTGTATTTTCCTTTTGACGTGGCGGGTCGTGTGGCGTGTCTTCTGCTCATGAAGGCCGTCAACAGTCGCTCTATTTTGTTATGACTCCAGAGCTCACATCTCGTCTCCTTGGATCTATGTCCTGCACGTGGACCAGCAGCAGGGGTTTGGAAATCTCTGTTGAAATAAAACGACAAGCTTCCAAAAAGTTCTCAAGATAAGGCATGATGTTCACTTATGATGATGACGTTGTGTTTTAAAAATTTGAAACTTGGAAAATGAAATAAAACGGGACACAAATGTATGTGTTTTGAAGTTTTGTTAATTTAGAACATTACTGACTTTCTTTCATGAGTGCACATTGAGGTAAAACAGTCATTAACATGTCTCCTGGGGTGAAGCACGTATCTGAACTGGGATAAAACAATCATCTGACTTTAGTCACACTTCTTAGTCTTTTGTGACAATACAATAAGCTTTATAATTGAGATATAAGATAGTGACAAGTACCATTTAGTTCATGGGGTCACAGCAGATACTGAAGACAAGGGTTTACTGTACTTTGATGTGGCTTGTTGGGGGAGCAGCACCAGCAAATTGATCCGAAAGGCTGGTCATGGGCAGTGAGTTGGAGATGTTTGTCTCAGTGAGGGACAGGAGGACACTGGACAAACTGATCTCCATCATGGACAATCCGTCACATCCACTACACCAGACAATAGAGGGGCAGCGGAGCTCATTCTCAAACAGACTGATCCAGCTCCGCTCCCACACTGAACGCTACAGGACTACTTTCATACCATTCTCAGTCCAGCTGTAGCAACTCACCTTTCTATATCAGATAACTCCATGTTAGTCATGGTAATGGACACTATTGCACCTTACTATCATCCAGGGCATGAAATTGGCACCCGCCCACCCGCCAAATGCGGGTAACTTTTGTGATTGGCGGGTGAAACTGTCAATCTACCTGCCACGTTGGCGGGTAGCCAAGACAACACAAAACTGAGCAAGTGACCTGACTGATTGTTGAAGTTTATCTAAATGTTTATCTAAATGTTATTCAGTCAAAATATTAGACTCTTGTCTTTAAAAAGCAACATGAACTTATAATATGTACAAACTTAAAAATAGTTATTTTGATATAAATGTGATTAAAATCTAAAATGTAAAAAAAAAAATTAAACTGAATACACTACAGTGACTAATGGATTGCAGTTAACTAAATAAATGAGACCGTCAGTGAGATGATTGGCTGTTTGTATTTATGTTATTTTTTATCCTAAATGCCTGCCACAACACCAGGTCAGATACAGTTGTAATCATTATGTAGGTCTAGTCATAAATGAGATTGGTTAAGTTGGTTAATAACCAGACAGCACTTTAATGTGTATTCTGTACAAGTTCAAGAACCATTCTTATGCATTTTCTGAGTCGTTCACCTTTATTTTAGGCACAAAAAAATTTTGGCTGGTAAAAAACCACTGTGGCAGGTGGATTTCAAACTCCACCTGCCACAGTGGCTGGTGGCCAAAAAAGTTAACTTCAGGCCCTGCTATCATCCCTGTGTATATAATATATATTCTTCCATCTCTATTTCTTGTACATTTGTCTATATACTAATATGCTAATTTGTACATTTTGCTTATACTATTTTATTTTATTTTACTAGTTTTTATTTACTTATTTTTATTTTATTTTATTTTATCTTTCTTTTATCCATGGTTCTTAAGAGTGTTACTGCTACTGTGACCAAGCAATTTCCCTTGTGGATGAATAAAGTTTATCTAAGTCTAAGTTCATTTACTTTTACACCTTTTCTGAATAAACAAACCAAAAAAATAATAATATTTCTATTTAATTTGTTCGATTGTGTTCTCTTTGCGTCATCATAAATGTAAAAAAAGTAAAAAAGTGGGGTCGTTGTGATAATATTTTAATAATTTTACACGGCGGATGGCAGAAAAAAAAAAAAGGAAGAAGAAGAAGACATCGATCGATTGCTCGGTTATCAGCATTGACTGTATATCACGTTATCAGACCAAAAGACACGAACCACGATCTCATCGAACGCCACCGGCGGTTGGTACTGACTGAGAGTACACGCAGCAGGACACGGCGTGTTAGCTTCAACATAGCGGGGATGATTTTGCCAACTTCCAGATAACCTACAGCCACACACATTAAAAAAAAAAAAAAATAAATAAAATGACGGACTACGCCGAAGAGCAACGGAATGAACTAGAAGCTATAGAGTCCATCTATCCGGACTCTTTCACAGGTTTGAACTGCTTCAAATGAGACGTTAGACATGACAGTGGCTAGCAGCGGCTAGCAGCGCCAGGTAGCTAACTGGTGTTTCTGTGGTTGTTAAAGCGTAAATACAACCAAGGTGATATAATATTTTTCACTGGCAACCAGTTGTTTAGATTTGTGGTCGATTTTAAGTTTAATACCGACGGTTTATGCATATATATAGGCCTTAGTGGTGGCGGTTAATTCTTCTCAAACTGAGCAAAACCACCAAACACTTCACATCCACTGAGCTCCTGTTTAGTTTAGCGAGTTTTAAAATGCATTTCACTCCACTGCAATACTGACACATTGGTTTTTCCACAAAGCATTTCAAATAGTACACTCAAGTGTTATTATTGTGAACGGGTCAGTCATTGATTTGCAGTGAAATCTCCAAACATATATAGGAGTTATTGTCCTTAAAGTAGCTTGCATGTGCCTGTGTCAGTCTCTCCTACATGGTGGAGTTATTAGCTGGCATATGGTAAATTAAGATAGGCTTGTTTATTAAATCATAGCTTGTAGATGTTATGACAATGATGTTAATTTCCTGTGTTCTTTCAGTACTCTCAGAAGATCCCATCAGCTTTACCATCAACGTAACGTCAGACGCAGGGGAAGATGGAGAAAGTGAGTATAATTTATGCGAGAAGTTGCAAAGGATTATCCATCGCACGAAAAATAAACAAGTAAATATTATCCTCTTTTGTTTTTTGCAGCTGTGGAAGCAACGTTAAAGTTCACATATGTTGAGAAGTACCCAGACGAGCCTCCGCTGTGGGAAATCCACTCCCAGGAGAATCTGGAAGACGCCGACACGCAGGACGTCCTCACCTTGTTGCAGCAGCAGGTCTGTCCGTGCACAAATGTCCAGCGTGTTGAGTTTTTTTCGATTAAGATGCATTATTTGTTAACAGTTAATGTGTGTGTGGTTTCTCTGCAGGCAGAAGAAAACCTGGGCATGGTGATGATTTTCACCTTGGTGACGGCTGTTCAGGAGAAACTTAATGAAATCGTAGATGTGATGAAACACCGGCAAGAAGAGGAGAAGCAGCGGAAAGAGAAAGAAGCGGAGGAGGCAGAGAAGGTAGGGACTGGGGTAATACTAGATTTTGCACCGTGTGGCCTTCAGTCAAAATGTTCCTTCGAGTTTGAAGATGACGTGCATGTTTCTGGACAAGAAGCTTTTCTGGGAATTCAAGTTTGACCTCACATCGGTGTCGGGGGCCGAGCCAAGCATTTTTAAACCGAGCCAGATCTTTAGCCAGAAACAAAAACTACATCCCACCAGTGTCAAAACGCCCTCTTCCTCTTCTGTTTTAACGGTGGTTGGCTAGCATCATAGAGAAGAAGCCGACTTCTTTTTCTTCTGCCAAAAAGCAAGAATCAAGCAAGAAGAAGAGGAACCAATATCACCTGACTAAACACGTCTTCTGTGTGGGAGTACTTTACGTCAGTCAGACAGGCAATTTGCAAATTATGTAGCGCGGATGTTTGGTGACGTATTGGTAGGAGATCGTTATTCATTACTGCCAACTTGATTCACCACCAAAAAACATAAATCACGAAACGGAGTATATCGAGTCCACGCAGGCAAAGGCGTCGCCAAAACCGTAATAAATACTGAGCGCTGCTTTTCACAGAAGATAAACGTCGCCTTGAGACGGCGTCAAGGAGAAAATATTCCACACGGGGTTAGGGAGTTTATGGCGTTGGATGACCAGAACATTTCTTTGGTTGATAACACTACGTTAACTTTGACAGAAATGTTTATTGGACTTGATACAGACGCACATTGCACACGTGATCTAAGTGAATACAAGTAAGACAAGAAAAGCCTTTATGAATCTCCAGGGGAGGACATTTAGTTTATTTAAGATCGTCCAACCCTCAATATTCAAAGATCAAGACACTGTTGTCCTAAATATAGCTGTATAACGGTGTGTTTCTCTTACAGGTGGCGTTCCAGGGAACAGTGGTGACGATTGAAAACTTCTTGGCATGGAAAGCCGGCTTTGAGCAGGACATGGCTGAGCTGAGGAGGAAAAGACAGAAAGAGGAGGAGCAGACGGGAAAAATCAAACTCACTGGTAAGACTGACTTCTGTCACTCAGATGCTTCTATTTCCATTAAAAAGATTCAAAACATGAGCGGATTTTCACACAAGTCCTGACAGTTGACAAAGATAATCTAATTAAAATAAATGAAACAGAAATATTACACTTTTGCATTAATTTACTTAAGAAATTACAAAACGGGACGCGACACTGAACAACATTTATTTATCTATAGTAAATGTTCTGCAAAAGGGATATTTTCAAAGTTTTTAACACTGTTATTAACATGGGAGTGGACAAATATGCTTGGGTTATGCAAATGTAATGTTATATAAGTGTTTTTTGTTTTTCTCCTTAACGTAATGTTAACTTTTCCTTACCAGGTAAACAGTTGTTTGAGACAGACCACAACCTGGACACTTCTGATATTCAGTTCCTTGAAGACGGTAATAAGCGCTTTTTAATATTTCTTTACATTTATTTGGTCCACACTTGTGGCTCCATTGTTTTTTTTTGTGTTTTTAATCCATCTCAGATAATGTCTTGTTGTCATACAGGTGAATCTATTGGCAAACTAACGCTAATTGATTACATAAATAGCCGTAAATTGCTGCACAGTCTCTATGGACAAGCGCCTCTGCAGAGAATATCTACTGACTTTCCAACCTCAAAACGAAGAGACAGCAGAGAGTGTTGGCTCTGTCTGATTGTTGGGTAGTATTTAGTGCCTGAGAGTCGCTGTTGCATCCTCATCTGTTGTGTTTGGTGGATTTGTGAAAGAATGGGCCGCTCTCAGGAGCTCAGTGAATTCCAGCGTGGTACTGTGACGGGATGCCACCTGCGCAACAAGTCCAGTCGTGAAATTTCCTCGCTACTAAATATTCCGCAGTCAACACTCAGTGGTATTAAAACAAAGTGGAAGCGATTGGGAAGGACAGCAACTCGGCCACGAAGGGGCAGGTCATGTAAAATAAAAGAGAACGGGGTCAGTGGATGCTGAGGAGCGTCGTGCACAGAGGTTGCCAACTTTCCGCAGAGTCAGTCACAATGAGTGAATACTTTTGGCAATATAGCGTATGTAAAATTTTTCCATCGCCAGTATATCATCTATTGATATCTCAATTGACAGCCATTTTTCTTTGTAGTTTTTTTTTATTTCAGTCTAGAGACGGTTCTTAGTAGAAGCTTAAATTTTAACCAGGTCATGGTCCGCTCTACGCACCGCTCCACCACGATACAAAACAAGACAACTTCTAGGACTCGCATATCTCAGTATGGAATCAATTTTAACCCAGAAAGTTTGAATCTTTGTACATAAAACTGCTGCCGTTTGCTTGCTCAACTATTTTTATGATCAGCTGTGTCTTATCTTCGTATCTTTATTAAAATCTCTCACTCGTAAAAACCTAAATACGTCCGGATTTATTCGATTTTACGTCTCCTTTTAGTTCTTCAAAACCTTAAATTTCACCCTTATGTCCATCGCTGTAACTCCTTGCTCCACTCAGCCTTTGAATCTAGTATTTTTTTTAATTGCTTGCCAGGTTTTAACTGTTGCTAACTGTTGAGAGCCGCAGCAGGTTTCTTGTAACACGTACTTGCTTTCTTCCTCTGCAGCTGGAAACAGCGTTGAAGTGGACGAGTCACTATTCCAGGACATTGACGACTTGGATTTGGACGAGGACGACCCAGACTTCGACCGGTTGGACATGGGCAGCGATGAGGACTAAAACGGCCGCGTGGCGGACGACTGCTGAGGACTCACAGGACCATGCTGTTCCCACCCTGGATACGATCTTCTGAGCAGACACGTTAAGAAGATCTGCATTTATTTTTTTAAAGATTCTCACAGTAGACAAAAAAAAAAAACAAAAGAAAAAAGAAAAGGAATCTTCATAAATGCATCACACGCAGCCGTGAGAGATGATTTCAGTGCATGAACGTAAATTCCCCCCCTCCAGACACGGTGTCTGTGGTTGTTGTGCCGTCTGAAAGGCAAGGCAGTGTCAGCGACAGGGATGTTATAAGATGGCTGTAAGATATCAGGTTTGTCCAGGGAATAAAAAGCCGTGTTCAGATACTTTACTGCTGGTAAAGTAGAAATACTGCAATATATATATATGTAAATATATATATATATATAAATTGACTCCACTAACACACCAGATTACTGCATTCAAACTCGTGTTTAAGTAAAAAAAGAGAAATCAAAAAAAAAAAAACGTATTGGCGGCAAAATGTACTTTGAACTAAGAAGATTAAAAGCTCATGATGGACACCGGCCTTGTTCAGAGTTTTATATTGTTGTTTTATGTTTATTCAGTGGGTGTGCAATGAACGGTTCTTTTACTTTTATGATGTTACTAGAAGTTAGAAGTTAATAAACACTGATATTATAGTATAAAGTTGTGGCGCACGGGTTTCAACAATGGTTTACAGATAAGATCATTTCACTTACTCAGTTGACTGTGCCTTTAAAGGGGAACTACTGTTTTTTTTACAACCTGGACCTTATTTATTTATGGCATAAAATACGGTCGTTTACTCACCCATATAACTTTTGCGTCATTTTTAGTCCTTCGGGATAGGGTTTAATATTTTTCCCGAAAATTAGATGAATCAGATCCCGGGAAACAGCTGTTTTTTTGTTGTTGTTGTTTTTGCCCAAGTAATGTATCGATATCATTCAAATATGCGTTCCCAGCATGTTTTATATTATTTGTAACATTATTAGGGCAAGAAACACAGTTTATGTCCATATCAACAAAGTTTGCAATGATCAATTCTGCTGCGTGATCAAGTGAGCTGCGTGCGGGACAGCCTATCTGCCAAAAAGCAGCTACGGTATTGGTGTAGAACGATCACGTGACCAACCGTGCCACCACTCGCGACCAAGATCTTATTACGCTCTGAAGAAACTAGTTCTGCATAAAACATAGACGCATCGGCAATCGACTGGAATTTTTGCGACGAACTTTTTTTGGGTAGCTTAGCATGACTCGTTATGTTTTATGAACTAAAGATTGTGTAGATGCCAGACTGTGGAGCGGGATGAAACGATAACAGGGTTCACCTTACGGCCTAACAAAGCTGGCTGCAGACATCATTAGGAGGTTGGTAGCCTACTGCTGCAAATGACATTTGCTGCCGCTAGGGTGCGTGGATTTCTAGGCTATAGCCTACTGCTGCACTGAATTCAACGTTAACGTAAGACAACAATAGAAGCGCACGTGTAACAAAAAATAAATACATATTTCTCGTTTCCCGTCATAACCTTTCCCGGGAATCGTGAAATAGTCTTGATCAGATTTCCCGGGAATCCCGTTTCCCGGGATTAAACCCTACTTCGGGAGATATTTAGATCTGCGTATATCCATATAATGGGAGTGAATGGGGCACCGGAACGCAGCCTCTTAGTAACTCATTATCTGCTGTGAAACTCGCCAATATTTTGCTACTGCTAGTTTTTTTTGCAACGTGGCTGAATATTTTTCCGGTTCTGAGGTTGTGGACGAACCATAGCAGTAGTAAATTACAGGTAAACAAGCCGACCGTCGCTGGTGCACCCAGCACTCGGAAATGACGTCATCCAGGTCAGGAGACGTCATCCAAGATTGACCTACAGACCCTGGATGATGATAACAGACTCAACGGGGATTAGCACTAGCGTATCACAACAAAATATTGGTGAAATTAACTAGTTTTGTGGCAGATAATGCGTTATTTAGAGGCTGCGTGTCGGTGCCCCATTCACTCCCACTATATGGATATACGCTGATCTAAATATCTCGCACAACGTCATATGGGTGAGTAAACGATCGTATTTTATACCAGAAATAAGGTCCGGGTTGTAAAAAAAACAGTAGTTCCCCTTTATCTGCTTGGGAAACTCCCAAACGTTGCTCTTTAAAAGGTTCTGATACACTATTTGACGTCCGTTTAAACAACTGAAGGTGTGCCAGTGAATGTACGTTAAGGCCTACAAGTCAAACAAGAAACGTGTGCACCTCCTCTAGTCTGGTTCGTCCTTTTCATTTTGCAAACACCTGTGAAAACACAAGAGGAAACGGGTACAAAAATATCTGTATCCATAATAAAAACATGTCCAACTTTGACTGTAATCCAGATTATGGTTTGGAGCTGCTCATGGGAACAAAGATGTTACTTTATTTTTGGAAATATGCCCTCTGGTCTGATGAGTCATACGTTGAGCTGTTTGGCTGTAATGCATTGATCTTGTAATGGCTTGTTATCGGCGGCTCGGGGGTGGGATGCCAGTCTAGATGCTTTGAAGCTCCCGCTGGTCCCACATCCTCTGAATATAAACACTCTCACCCAACTTGTGTCGTAGCATTCCACCAGTTCCCCAGTTTCCTCAGCTCTTTGCCATAAATATCTGGTTTCTTGTTCCAGTAGCCCAATTCTCATCAGGTCGTCCCGGTTAAAACCCTCCGACACAGCGCTTCCAGCTCTTATTATTATGATTATTAGTAGTAGTAGTAGTAGACGTAATGAAGTAATAAGCTTTACAAAAAGAAAATAATAATTTATTGTAGACATATCTGTGTGAAATGGTAATTTACTACAAATAACTGTTTATATCTGCCCGTGCACTCACTCGCCAATTAAAATTACTGCATTAAATTTAGCTTCATTAAAGTTCCTGTAGTTGGCATTTGTATTAATTAACAGAGATTTAGTGCAGGGCTGTTATGCTCCAATGCGTTTTGTTTTCACTGGTGTACCTAATGAACTGGCAGGTGAGTCGTCGCAGCAGCGTAACCGAGCTCAGGACCGGACCGAAGTTTAAGGTTTAATTCAGACAGTCGCTGCTCTGACGATATTCGAACGGGGACATGATTGCAACGTCACAAGGGGAATACACACTGTTAATGTATTTACACAAATATACACCGATCAGGCATAACATTATGACCACCTTCCTAATATTGTCTAAGTCTCCCTTGTGGATCTAAAATAGTTGGGACTCATCAGAGAATGGACCTTCTGAGGGTGTCCTGTGGTGTCTGGGAACACAATGTTGTTAGTGGGGAGGCCTCAGATACTTGATCAGTTTGGGATCTAGTGAATTTGGAGGCCAGGTCAACACCTTGTGCTGTTCTTCATGTTTTTTTTTAGTTCTTCTTTAAGCGTTTTTTTGTGTGAGTGTCATTGCTATGGGGTGGGGGGTGCCTGGTCTGGTCTAGGTGCGTGCTACATGTCGAAGTAACATCCATAGACATATATAGATAGACGCGTCATCGACTGTGGAGGGACCGACGTGCCTAAAGCGCTGCCATCTTGGTACAGGGCTAGCAGAGGCAGCGGTGCATGTATATACGAAGGAAAGAGGTACTCCTCAATCTCAAAGTAGAATTATTCGCTGAATTTTGGACCGATTTCCAAACGTATTGATCTGTTAAAAACGTCACACATGTAGCTATGATAAAAATATGGTTTTACTACCCAAATACAAATTTTTACTTAATGTTATCAGCAGACTAGCTTCTGACAGAGGATTGTAAAGAAAAGATGCCGGACTTCAACTGAGCGATTTATGATCACTTTTATCGTGTAGAAACCCCATTCCTCCATAGATGTAATGCACTGTAGGAGCGAGTGGCCCTGTTCCAAGATGGCCGCCCTGCAGGCACGCCGCTCCAGTAGGCGGCAGCGCTCAATGACGCGTCTATCTATATATGTCTATGGTAACATCCACATGAATGAATGAATGCCAGGTCCAAACGTTTCCCAGCAGAACATTGAATCGTCACAAGATGGTCAACCTCCTGTCAGTGGTTTTAATGTTGTGGCTGATCGGTGTATCATTACCATACCTTATTAAATATACTGCACATGAAAATAAAAAATGTTTATAAATGTTTCTGAAGTTAGACAACTATAAACAATCAACTGCAGAGGTGGGACAAATTCTCCAAGTGACGGCTGTGAAATGAATTTACAACAACTTAAATTTTTCGTACAGGGTAAACCTATACCACATTTTGCAATGTGTGTTTACAGTATACCCTTCAAATGAACTTTAAACCATAAAAAAAACACCAATGTGATCAATCATACAGGTGTGTTTGGGTAAGCCACAATAATTTAGTGTTTTTCTAGACTCGCTGATCCGTGTGTTGTCCCGCTGTAGCTTTGCCCTGACAAACACACCGTTACACTCTAAAACCAAAGTAACATCCTGCACCTTAAAGCCTGGAGAGGATATCACCTCATCACATCTTGAGATGCTGTAAATTCTCTGCAAGTTGATGTTGAACGGTTACGCCGTTCAGCGAGTTCTGCAACTCGAAGCGTAACCTCAAATGCAGGCAGGCGCATGTCAGATGGAAAAAGATGCACAGTGCTTTCTGTTTAGTTTTGTTTTCCTCTGTATACCATCGGTATTATTAAGCTGCAAATGTGTTGATCACTGATCGTCCTTCATGTCCCAGGTAAAGGACAAAGGGAAGTCCTTCATCTCTCTGTGGAAGACCTTGTCGAATCTCTCGTTCTGGGCCACGGTGAAGTGAGTCTTCCAGTCGCCGATGACGCCTGGGTTTGACAGTGCAGAAAAGGGACAAAGAATAAGTTGTAGTCATCCGTCAACACTTTGTTACGTGTCACTCATCTGTTCAGTACATTCTTGTTCCAGATGTTGGTGGACACAAACCTTCGCTAAATGCTTGATTATGTTTCTCACTGTGCAGATGTGCGCATATGAATAGACATATCAAAGTAACACCCACGTAAATTGCCAGATCCCATCATTACGTTACATGCTCTGGGTTTTCACTTCACTGGTTGCCTGACAACGCGTCCTGGGGTGTCTCCTCCTGGATCTGGACCAGGGCATCACTGAGCTCCTGGACGGTCTAAGGTGCAACCTGTCCCAGAGGTGTTCTATTGAATTTAGGTCAGACAAGCGTGGCGTCCAGTCAGGGGTATCAATTCCTTCATCCCCGAGGAACTGCCTGCACACTCTCACCTCATGATGCCGGGTATTGTCGTACACCAGAAGGAACCCAGGACCCCCTACACCGGCGTAGGGTCGGACAATGGGTCCAAGGATTTCATCCAAATACGTAACAGCAGTCAGGGTGCCGCTGTCCCTCTACTGATATGCCTCCACAAATCATCACTGACCCACCTATAACGTCTGTCACACGTCACGTGCTCGGGGTGAACATGCTCTCATCTGAAAAGCGCAGGCCGCCGGTGGCACACCTGACAATTCTGGTGTTTTATGGGAAAGGCCAGTCGAGCTCCATGGTGCTGGGCAGTGAGCACACGGCCCACTAGAGGACGTCAGGCCCTCATGCCACCCTCATGAAGTCTGTTTCTGATTGTCTGGTCAGAGACATTCCCACTAGTGTCCTCCTGCAGGTCATCCTGTTCCTCCTTGTACAAAGGAGCGCATAGTGGTCCTGCTAATGGGTTGAGGACCTTCTACGTCCCTGTCCAGCTCTTCTAGAGTAACTATCTCCTGGAATCACCCCCATGCTCTTGATGCTGTCCTGGGAGACACAGCAAACCTTCTGACAGTAGCATGTATTGTTGTGCCATCCTGGAGGAGCTGGACTACCTGTGCAACCTCTGTAACATCCAGGTAAAACCTCATGCTACCAGTAGTGACACTGACTCTAGCCAAATGCAAAAAAAGTAGGGCTGCAGCCACCTATCATCACTCTACATACATGGTTCTCTTTTAATATTGTTCTGTACTCGTGCATGTGTATCATCAAGGAGAGGACGCTCTTACCTTTCCTCATGAATCTTCCCTGGTGGTGGTTGAGCAGGTCGTCTGGAACCTGCTCATAGCTGGCCTGAGGGATCTTCCTCATATTTTTGAAGGTGCTGTGTTTCACCACGTTTGCCAGTTGCTCCTCCGTCAGTTCTTTACCCAGGAACACGGAGATCCTCTTCACCACCGATTGTAAGTCCTAAATAAAAACAAAGTAGCATGGTATGAGGACAGATTTTCAAATCCACTCCTGCTCACACACCTATATGCAAAAAGACATGTAACATTGCAATGATTTGAGGTCCTACTTGAATCATTTCTTCATAAGTGATGAACAGCATGTTCATATCATCCTTGTGTGAGTACCAAGTCTTAATGTGGTCAAACCAGCTGCACCCAAACACTGCAACGAACAACACATGACGTCACCACCACACCAGAGACAGCGCTCATATATATACAAGCATATGACTTTATGAGTGACACGACAGAAAACAATTGCCCTTACCGTCTCCTCTCATGAATTTTTCATAGAAGTCGTCAAAATCTTTTGGCGTTTCCAGCATGGTCGCCAGCTTGTGAAAGTGGAAGTAAGACACAAGAACGTCTTTGGGATTTCTTGCCACGTAGATCACCTGAAAAGTTCTTAATATCAGTCACTAGTGGCGCTATCTGGGTTCCTGCTAACTGAGCAACTTCTAACTGCCTTTTCAGACTTCAGGCACATTACACAACACATACGGTACATTTAATATTATCACTGGATCAGTCTGAAACTGTTATTTTCATGCTAAATCCCTCCCAGTGCTTGAAATTAGCCTCTTAGTGTTGATAAAATGATTTGACTATTTCCTGCAGGAAGTCAACCACACCAAACATCTGAAGAATGCCGGATGAAGAAAGAGCAAGCGAACTTAGTTAATAGCTAAATAACCTCTTTTAACCTTAAAGAACTTTTTGTTGTTGCAGGAGCAAGAACGTCTGTGACACTAGGGTCTGGAAGCAAACACACCAGTTACTGAAGGAGTTTTGCCGTTGCCACCACCAATACCAGCGAGAGAAGAAATTGAGAATATAGAAACATAGAAACATGAACTAATTTCCTGAAGATTTTTTTAACCTTATCAGACATTTTGGTCTGCAAAAAAAAAAGAAATGAGGTTTGAGATCGGCCCAAACTGTAGAAGAGAAATGTCTAAATTTAAAAAGTAGATTCCTACAGTATGGTATGTTCTTCAAATATAATACTGCAGCTACTACCTTTAAACAAATTGCGTCGTTTGCATTCAGGATATGTCATTATCTAACAAATGAGAACATTATATATTATATAATACACAGATCAGGCATAACATTACAACCACCTTCCTAATATTGGGTAGGTCTCCGTTGTGTCTCCAAAACAGTCGTGGTGTCCTGTGGTGTCTGGTAACAGAATGTTGTTAGTGGAGGGCCTTTGAGGGGAGGGGAGGGGCCTCTGTGGATCATCCCACAGATACTTGATCAGTTTAGGATCTAGTGAATTTGGAGGCCAGGTCAACACCTTGTGCTGTTCTACATGTTTTTTTTTTAGTTGTTCCTAAAGTGTTTTTTGTGTGTGTGTCTGTGTCAGTCTGAATCCTGCTGGGGATGGCTGCTGCCATCAAGGAGTGTCATTGCTATGGGGTGGGGGTGCCTGGTCTGGTCTAGGTGGGTGCTACATGTCTAAGTAACATCCACACGAATGAATGCCAGGTCTAAAAGTTTCCCAGCAGAACACTGAACTGTCACAAGATGGTCAATATTATTTTCCTCTACTGTCTGTGGTCATAATGTTGTGGCTGATCTGTGTGTGTAAGAGTCCAAACCCTAAATGAGCTTCCCCTGGTGTCGCCCTGTTAACATTATATTGGAAGATAAAGGAACAATTACAGTATTGTTGTTCAAGGCAGAACAAAAAAATGTGAAGAATGTAAAGAGACCTGTTAATTTGACAAATTGGACTTTAAACTGCTCGAAACATGTTAAATCCACTTCATTGCCTCTGAAAGTACGCTGTCAAAGAGGAAATCCTCCCGTTTTAACTTCGCTTCATGAATGACATCAATGCAGCTGAATGCAACTTTTCTTTTTAGTACTTATAAGAAGATATAAATAAAGCTTTTTAACAGGTTATAATGTTATCACACTGCTTATAAATGCTAAATAGGACCAGATTTATAGAGTACAGGTGAGCTACACCTGTTAAAGTGCTGACCTTGCCTTTCTTCTGGCTCAGAGCAGAGGGCAGGAACCAGTACTGCAGATGGGTGACCCTCATCCTGGGTGACGGGGCCGTGATGAACGCCTCCCTGTTACCATTTACCTCAATCCAGGGCATGAGATCGGCGTTGGAGTAGTTGGTCTTACTAATGGCCGTCAAGTCCCCCTTCGCCTCAAGGAGCAGCAGGATCTGTTGCATCCAGATGGTCCCTGTCAAAGAGAGCAGACAAGAATCAGCCTCCTACTCTCTGTGTGTGTGTGTGCACGGTGGCTGTAATTGGGAGTGTAACTGCTGGGGGACATCCCGCGACTCAAGGCACTGATAACCTCTCTGAACACGTTTCCTTCACTCTGCCCATCCATTGGTTAAGGCTTGGAGGCTCAGTTTTATACCAGCAACAGTATTTTACATAGATACCAGTCTTTTTTTAATAATCACGTTCTCGTTTAGGACGCAAAAATAAAAGGACCATCACATTGTTAGGAATTGTGCATCCCAGAATCTTTCCCAGAGTCATACATACTCCAAAATATTTGAACTTTGGGGCAAAACCAAAAGATATGGGAGTGATCTGCGTTCATGTTTCCACACTGCCTCCAGCAGTGTTCTTGTGATTGAGAGAATTTGCTCTTTTATAAGAGGTGTAACGAAAAAAAACTAATCAAATTTTTCCAGCCTAATATTCTCCACTTCTTTGAACTCCTGCCTTAATGTATCCCGTGTTGTTCCCATTCCTTGACAGGACCTTGATAGATTTTAGAAATTATTTTTCTCTTCCTCTTTTTAGAGCACAGGTGTCAAACATATGGCCCGCGGGCCAAAAGCGGCACGCCAGAGGGTCTAATCTGGTGCCAAAATTCAATGAAAATAACTGCTAGCCCTAATTTGTCCATTGTTTTAGTAAGAGAAGCGGACAGAAGACAACACTGAGACCCAGAGCTAAACAGCAGACAGCAATGTGCCCAAATTGCACTTATTTTACATGAGAAATTCATTCATTCATCTTCTATACCCGCTTATTCCTGTTAAGGGTCGTGGGGGTCTGCTGGAGCCTATCCCAGCTGTCATCGGGCGAGAGGCAGGGGTACACCCTGGACAGGTCGCCAGTCCATTATTATTATTTAATAATTTACTTGTTCTTCTTTGCACTAAAACACATCCAAAAAGTCTTGAGATCTCGTTATTTCTAGTTTATTATGCTGTTATCTTACTGGTCTGACCCGCTTGAGATCAAATTGGGTATGTGTATGTGGCCCCCGAACTAAAATGAGTTTGACACCTCTGTTTTAGAGGCTTCAGCCAGGACATCTATCACTGCATTGCCCTCTCCAGACAACGCTGGTTTGATTCTCTTACTTGCAGGTATCGGAAGAAGTCCGGTTAATGCCCCCGTCCCACCATCGTCTGAATGCGGCATCACTGATTCCTGGTTCGAATCTGGGATCTAGAGCAGGCCAAATTAATAATATGATGTCCCCCTCCATATTGTAGTCTTTAACAATCTTGCTCCAGATAGCCAGTGTTTGTGTGGTAATTTCATTTTTGCTTTGCTGAGCCAATTCATTTCCGATGTTCCCTAATGTTGCCTCTATGTCTTTCCCTCTTGCCTGATATAGAGGGCAGCATGCACAAACCAGGAACTTTACTACGTGAGCTGCGTAAAAGCATTGTTTCAGGTCAGGCAAGGACAGTCCTGCCTCTTCTTTTTGTAGGTGAAGTGTCCTACACCTGACCTTTGATCTCTTTCTGGCGCAGATAAGTCTAGATATAAGTTTGTCCCCGGTGTCTGAATTGTGTTACTGGAATCTCCCTCATCGGTTCTGCCCATACACTCAGTATGTCACTTGCCCCACAAGAGACAATAAGACACTGGACTTGTTTTATGCCAACACCCCCCTACCTCCCCTAGGAAGAGCTGACCACAACATTGGTGCACCTGCAGCCTGTGTATAAGCCTACTGTACACAGGCAGCCTGTGGTCCCACACATGGTGAAGAGGTGGACTGCGGAGAGTGAGGCAGCTCTCAGGGACTGCTTCAACACCACTGTGTGGACAGAACTCTGTGATCCGCATGGGGAGGACATCAATGCCATGACAGACTGCATTACAGGCTACATTAACTTCTGCTTTGAGAACACCGTTCCCTCCAGGGTGGTACGGTGCTTCTCACATAACAAGCCGTGGATTAACCCTGACATTAAAGCTCTGCTGAAGGAGAAGAAGAGAGCCTTCAGATCAGGGAATAAGGAGGAGCCGAGGACTGTGCAGAAGGAGCTGAGAAGGAAGATGAGGGAGGGAAAGGCCAGCTACAGGAGGAAGATGGAGGAGCAGCTGCAGCGTCAGGACATCAGAGGGGTGTGGAGAAGCCTGGAAACCATTTCAGTCTATAAAACACCCCATGAAAAGGTTGAGGGGGATCGACAGTGGGTCAACGATCTAAATCATTTCAATAGGTTTGATCAAGCACCCACTCCTCCCCCCATGCAGCTGGTCCCTCACTTGCTGTCACCTGGCTCATGCCCTCCTCACTCAGCCTCTCACACCTTTGGCTCACCAGACCATGAACTCACATCCTCTCACCAAGATGGAACCACTCATCCCCCACCCCTGTCCTTCACAGTAGACCAGGTGAGAAAAGAGCTCAGGAAGATAAAAGCGAGGAAAGCAGCTGGACCGGATGGTATCAGCTCCAGGCTCCTTAAGTCCTGTGCAGATGAACTGTGTGGAGTTATGGAGCATGTCTTCAACCTGAGCCTTGAGCTGAGAGTGGTACCACAGATTTGGAAGACCTTGTGCGTGGTACCGGTGCCCAAAACGACGCACCCTAAAGACCTCAGCAGCTACAGACCGGTGGCTCTAACATCCCACCTGATGAAGACACTGGAGAGACTGATACTGGGACATCTCCGCTCTGAGGTGGGCCCCTCCATGGACCCACTACAGTTTGCCTACCGTCCTAATGTTGGAGTGGAGGACGCCGTTATCTTCCTGCTACACCGAGCTCTCTCTCACCTGGAAGAGCCCGGCAGCACTGTGAGAATCACCTTTTTTGATTTCTCCGGAGCGTTCAACACCATCCAGCCGGTGATTCTGAGGGACAAACTGGAGAGAATGGGTGTGGACCACCAGCTGTCCACTTGGATTCTGGACTACCTCACAGACTGACCACAGTTTGTGAGAAACAGGAACTGTGTGTCTGACCTGCTCACCAGCAGCACGGGTGCCCCTCAGGGGACTGTCCTGGCCCCCTTTCTTTTCACCCTCTACACAGCAGACTTCAGACACAACACCGACAGCTGTGTACTGCTGAAGTTCTCCGACGACTCTGCGATTGTAGGCCTCATCAGAGACGATGATGACGCAGAGTACAGAGGACTGACGGGGAACTTTGTGGACTGGTGTCAGCGAAACCACTTCCTTATCAACGCGGGGAAAACCAAGGAGATGGTGGTGGATTTCCGTAGACGTCGTTCTGCCCTCCCCTCACCGGTGAACATCCAGGGAATGGACATTGAGCAAGTGGACTCTTTTAAGTACCTGGGTGTTCACCTCAACACCAAACTGGACTGGACTCACCACACGGACACACTCTACAGGAAGGGACAGAGCAGGCTCTACCTTCTGAGGAGACTGAGGTCTTTTGGAGTGAAAGGGGCACTCCTGAAGACCTTCTATGACTCTGTAGTGGCATCAGCCATCCTGCATGGAGTGGTCTGCTGGAACATCACAGAGAGGAAGAGGAAGAAGCTGGATAAGATCATCAGGAAGTCCAGCTCTGTCCTGGGCTGCCCCTTGGACTCAGTGATGGAGGTGGGTGACAGGAGAGTTCTGGCTAAACTGTCCTCCATGCTGGACAGTGAGTCCCACCCCCTGCACGGTGATCTGCACGGGACTGAGGAGCAGCTTCAGTGACAGACTGCTTCACCCTCGATGTGTGAAGGAAAGATACAGAAGGTCGAGGAACGAGCACTCCTAATATGTGCAATATATCTATTATTTATTATATCTCTGTCATTTCTGCATGCTGTTGCAAACTGCAATATCCCCATTGTGGGACAAATAAATGTTTTTCTTATCTTATCTTATCTGTGGGATTGACTGGAAAAGGTATAACATTCTCGGTAACACATTCATTTTTATTACCTCAATTCGCATCTCAAAGTCCACGTTAAAGGCTGACCACTGTCCGAAATACGTCTTAATATTATTATTATAATTTATTTCAAATATTCAAATACCAAACCTAGATATTTAATTACCTTGGAATTCCATTTGATGCTAGATTTTTCTTTTAATTTCTCAGCCCGGGGAATAGTTCAGTGTAAGAAGTTGTGTTTTAGCTATGTTTAATTTATAGTTTTTACCATAGTCTTCTAATACCGACATCAGATAAGGAGAGGTCCTGGTTCTGGTCTTGGAGAGCCACAGTAACACTGTCAGCGAAGAGTCCTACGAGATGCTCCTGCTTCTCTATATGGATTCTATACTTTGTCTGATCATTTGTGCCAGCGGTTCAATAGATATAGAATACAAGGTAGGGCTAAGACAACATCCTTGACGGTTAGGTGTCCATTAATATTTATCCTCTTGGTAGAGACCTTGGATCTAACTGCTCTTGAATCTTCCCCAAAACCCGATACAGAAATCTCCAACTGACACAGTCAAAAGCCTTTTTTTTTTTTGCATCAAAGCTCACTAGTGCTGCTCTCAGGTCCCGTCTTTGGATCTGATCTACTATGTTATCCTGCCTGCCTGTTATATTCTCCATGTTTTTATACGCATTATTGCACTCATTAACCGACAACCAACCATCTTTTAGTTCTGCTAGTGCATCTGGCTCCAGGCCATCCTTATCACCCCCTATCCCATGATGTGTCACACACTTGTAATATCAACAACCAACCTTATGACCACTAGCAGTGACCTGAGGGCACCCTCCCTGCAGGATCACAGTGCCTGATGGAGGACCTGCACTTCTGCTTCCTCTTTGCGTGCACAACAAGACTTTATAACAACACATTTATCCATTTCTTACCTGATTTTGGGTAAGTGACAACAAACACATCGGAGTCTCTGATCTCCAGGTCGTAAATCTGGTCCACATCGTCTGGATCGTGGGTCCCGTTGATCAGCGTGAAGCCTTTATGTGGGATCAGCTGAATGTTCTGAGTCTTGGCATCATTTAAATCCATGATGGCTAAAACAAAATTTAAGTTCTTTCAGGTTAGATTTTCTTCACTGGCTTGTTCTCACATAAGGTTTTGAGTTTGGTGTAGTTTGAGGCCAGGCAAACACATCATATCATCTAGTATGGCATGGCAACAGAAACTGCGTAAAATCTGAATCACGTTTTGGTAACCAAAAAATGAACAAACAAACAGAATAATATATGTAATAGAAAGCTTCCAATGATGTCCAGCAGTGTACGTACCTGCACCCTTCACCTCTTCTGTCAAGCGCTGACGAAACGACGTCCACTGCGTGTTTAATAGGACTTTCTCATACCTTCGGTGAACCCAGCGTGTTGCTCTAAGCGCGCGTCGGACGACCCACCTCTCTCCTCTCTTGGGTTCGTTTGCGAGCTCTTGATGCGCAACGGCCGCGCTTTTACGCACCGCGAATGCAGCCGGAGGGTGGCACAGACGAGGAACTCCGCGCAGTCACCGCGCCTCAGCAAATAAATTGAATGTCGAGGCAGTGTCCGCCGATAAGCGAGGTGAATTGCACTTGGCGTCCTGTCCCGACTGAGACCGCAACAGGAGGCTGATACAGGGAAAAAAAAAAAAAAAAAAAAACCTTTGGTGATTGTGCAATGTGAGAACAGTGTTTTGGCTCTGATGTTGCATAAGCAACACGGTTCCAAGCGAGTCTGCACTTCTTACAGAGTAGGAAAAAAACGCAGACTATTTAAGGACACAATATATATATAATCTAGTGTAGACTACACCACAAAGTGATGTATTGTTAACTATTAATCCACTTTATCCGCTTCACTTACTGCTATTTTGATTTTTCTCTCTCTCCATTTTTTCCCATCTATAATTATCAGGTGCCGTTGTCACACTTTGGTACTTTAAGTCATGCACACGGTCATGCACACGGTGCGTAACGGGATTGTGCAAAGTTGTGCTAGGTAAGGGGGGCGGACTCTTATGGAGGTCTTCACGCCGTCCTTGAAAACTTTAATGCACTGCCCCTGTTGTTGTTTTAAAGTCTGTCAGCCCTCGTGGGCTACTGGTGTGGGGCCCCCAAGCAGTTGCCTGCTTTTCCTGTTGACAAGCTGTGTCTCTGCATGTTCCACAAACCTCCCACGTACCTCTCCCACATGACATTTCAAGGCCTTAACGCCTCTACATACTGATTATGTCGGGGATCTGGAGAGCTGCTTGCTCAGTGCAATCCATTTGCACAAGACAGGACAACTTGTTGACGTTTGTTTATAACTGGACAGGAGCAACACACTAATAAAAAAACTATTAAGTAGTAAAGATGATAAAAATCTTAAATCTTCTGCTACTTTTATGGGTAAATTCACATTAGATTTTTAATAGAGGCAGATCTTCCACATGTGGGAGTGCGCATTTTCTGATAAATACACAATATATCAGTTCAAGTTTTAAGTATAAGTGCCCTGCACAGCGAGTTTAACATGTGACGTATCTGAAGTTGGGGGATTTTTACTCCCTCCAGGTCTAACTGCACAACCCATGATATAGACAAGCACACTGTCAAGCTCCCACACAGACGCAACTGTTATGCTTCACTGTCAATATGATATGAGGAAGAAGTTCAAGGTGTTGACTTGAACTCCAAATTCTCCAGATGTTGATCTAATCAAACTTCCGGGGTGGAGGGGACCTGTTGGACAAAACAAGTTTGATCCGTGGAGGCCCCCCCAGCCGTGCAGGATTTTAAGGATCTGCTGCTAAAGTCTTGGTGCCAGATACCACAGCATGCCTCCATGCCTCCGATGTTGATGCTAATGCTCATCGCTTGGCTTGTCAAGGATCACTCAATAACAGGTTTTTACTTTTATCCACAGAGTAATCACCAGAAGTGATACGGTCTTACCACCTGAATTTGCTGATTGAAAGACCTCCTCTGCTCCTTATCCTCGTGAGGGATACGATTAATACATTTCTTTTTGTGTTTTTCTTCTTTTCTTTTAGACCTCATCCTGGTGACACATAAGACTTCTGTTCGACTTGTCTTCTAAAAGCAGAGGCGTCAACGACAGCGACGATGTGTCACAGGAAAGGGAGTTAAATTGCTTACACAATCTAATATTTTAAGTCTTACGTTTGTGCTTATTTTAGCTCAAACTGGTTTGTCCTCGTCAATTAAATGTGATTCTATGACAGATGTACGTGGTGAGAGCATGTTTACTGTTGGACAGGGTTCTTTAAATATAAGGTAAGGCTCACTGACCACATGAACAGCTCAGAGTAAATAACTCAAAGTTTATTTAAAGCATTTAAATATTAAAACAACTACACTAAAAACTTCCAGTTCTGTCCGTTCATGGAATCCTTTCAGCACGGAACGTCCGGGAGTTCAAGATGCTAACCTGTAAAGTAAAATAAATAAGTGATGATATACAGAAAAAGACAATTTAATGCAGCATGACATACAACACTTTGTTTGTTTAATAAAGAAACAACAGAGACACAGCTCGCGGCTGAATAGCTTAAGGTGCACGTTTCTCAGTTTCACGAGAGCTCACCTGTTTTTCTTCGGCAGACAAGACGCCCCGCACCGCCACCACCTGGTACTGTTTGTGCTTCAGGCTTCTGGGGAACTTCCTCATGCGGCGGACGGCCGTGGAGACCGTGTCCCTGCTCAGGAGCTTCCTGGTGTCTGATGTTGAGGAGCCAGGATCGAGAAGTAAGAGGCACAGGCTTCCATTCTTCCTCTGCTCTACGCCCACGATGGAGCAGCTGTGACCTACAGGAGAACACAACAAGGACATGAGTGGGAGCAGGGAGCAGGGTACACTAGGGGTTGTACAGACTAGTAGTACTACTACTACTGACTAGTACTATTAGTCAGCTGTTCCATGACGCTTTAAGCATCGTGTTGACTAGTCACTGACCACATGAAAATAACAACATGGACGCCTCCTAGAAGACAGGTGAGGAGCCCAGTGGGTCGTTGCAGCAAACTAGCAGCGGTTCATCAAGTGTGTGGAAATACTTCACTAAAGATGAAGCCCATGAAGCCCCCAAGAAGAAAAAAAACAATAATAAACCTAATTCCGTCACAGAAAAACAAATGAGCAAGGCGGTGTCGCTGTGTACCTTGGTACTGCAGGTAAAGTGGAGGCAGGGAGGTCTGGATGAGTCGAGGCGGCAGTCGGGTACTACTGCTGAACTGACAGAAGTATTGCTTCACCCAGTCAAACAGCCGGGGATGGGTGTCGGCGGGGCCGGTCGGCTGGTGGAAGTCGATAATGCGGGCGCTGAAAACATACACGGCAGAAGTGTATTATTCAGTGTCACATTACACGACACCTTCACAGACGTCACAAAGAATAAACAGACTGGTTAAATACAACACAGAGCTCAAGAGCTGGTATGGTTTCTGTTACTGGGCTTTTGTTCTTTTTTTTAGTTGTAAATACGACATGTCGGATGGACATTCGTCATTTGTTGCTTTAAAATAACTACTAAACTAAAACGAACTAAACTAAACTAATAACTAACTACTTTTTGAAGCACAAACAAGCTAAATTGACTGAATGGAGGATTGCTTTATTTTGTACTCAGATTTTATTGATGGATGCTGGAGACAAATAGAAAACTATTCTGAAACTGATTAAACCCTTCGTATAAACTGCTTCAAAAAAATTAAAGGAACACGAGAGGAGGACGTTGGGCCCTCAGACCACCCTCATGAAGTCAGTGTCCTGCTGGAGGTCATCTTGTAGGGCTCTGCCAGTGCTCATCCTGTTCCTCCTTGCACAGAGGAGCAGATACTGGTCCTGCTAATGACTTGAGGACCTTCTACGTCCCTGTCCAGCTCTCCTAGAGAAACTTCCTGTCTCCTGGAATCTCCTCCATGCTCTTGAGACTGTCCTGGGAGACACGTATTGATGTACCATCCTGGAGGAGTTGGACTGCCTGTGCAGCCTCTGTGGGGTCCAGGTATCACCTCATGCTACCAGCAGTGACACTGACCCTAGCCAAATGCAAAACTAATGAAAAACTGACAGAAAAGATTAGGAGGGAAAATATGTCCTCCATCTGTAAAACCATTCCTGTTTCGGGGGTCGTCTCCTTGTTGCCCCTGTAGTGCACATGTTGATAAGTTCATTAGAACCAAAGCAGCTGAGACTGAGACTAACAACCCCCTCTGCTACTGACGCTCTGCTCTCCAAGGTTTGCACGTGGCACACCAGTCGCAGATCCGTCTCGCTCACCTGATTCGCAGAGAGGTAAGGAGGACGTAGATCTCGGTGGCGCCGATCCAGGCTCGTGTTCCCTGAAGCCGCTGGTTGAAGTGGGATGCTCCTTGCGGATCCAGTCCTTCTTTCCAAGCCGCCTCGACCATACTCTGGACTTGAGGAATACTGGGCATTGTCTTCTCTGCCAGAGGTAAGGATTAGAAAAGTAACTGGACTGCGTCGAGAATGACACATTATACACTTTTATTATAGTACACAGCTAACTCCCAAACTGTGGGTGGCGTCATGTCACACAGAATGACGTACACCGATCAGGCATAACATTATGACCGCCTGCGTGATTGTGCACCTTGCAGCAGCGGCGAATACGTGTCTATTCGGTGCAGCGAGGAGAGGAGCATTTGGAAGTTTCTGTATCCACAGCCCCAGCCTTTGTCCCCCGTCGAGGAGCAGTAGTGGTCGGTGTCGGCGCTCAGCCACACGTGGGCGCAGTCTCTGCACTCGGCCTGGTAGTAATCACGCAAGGCCCCAGCCACGCCTAGACAGAGGACGAGAACGACACATTCAGGTCTGCGCTTTCTGGCAAATCAGCAACAGAAAAGGTGCGGTGTGGTTTCAGGATTAATAAATCATTATGAAAGATGTCTGCAGAGGTTCGCCATCATCCAGGTCATGGTATATCCCAAAAAAACATCTATCATGAAAGATTTTACTTTGAGGTTCATGAAAACCTCACATTTTGTTACTGCCATCCATCTCTGTCCCCCGACTTCGTCAGAGCAGCAGAGTTCCTGAACTTGCATTAAGAAAAACCAGCAGCTTTGCACGACATTTAACAATAGGAGGACACTCAGCAGCATTTCTTTCATGGTGACATTCTCTTCTTCAGAAATAAACCACTTGCTTGTTTTAACAAACACATTTTTACAGTTACGGACAAACGGATTTCAAATGAGCATTTCTTTTTTACAGTGTTGATGTCAATCTGATTATTAATGTTTTCCTGCGATGTCGCCAATTTGTACATTTCTAACATTGTTTTTTTCCCAATTCCTCTCCCCTAAAATGCACACAGGGGAGGATCTCAGCAGCTTTGGGGGTTAGAACATAAATTATCATTTTGTTTAAATCCACCTCGGGACCTCCTCCTCCTCCTCCTCCCCTGCAGCAGCAGCATCTCCTTCTACTGACCCGGTCTAAGAGGACCTGATTACAAACTATTTTGGTCACAGATGGGCCTGGTAAGCAGCCTCCTCTACAAGTTTAGCACACGCTTAATCATTTATCCCGCAGTTCCATATTAAGACTATTAACACACTGTGTGTAACCAGCTGGATAAAGCCTGTGTGATCAGCTGATTAAACACACACCCGAACGGCATGTATTTTAGCCGCCTGTCCCTCAACATGAGGACATTCACACTCAAATCGGAGGAAAGTTGCATGATTTACAACCACCGATACTGTCAGGGTGATCCAAAGTGATAGGACAATTGTGCAGCGAGATAAAATACGAGTAGTGACCTATGGCCTGCTCACATTCAGCCAAATTGAGCAAAGTTGACTGACAAAGACTGTCAAATGTCCCGGGAGAATTTGAAAAAATGGTGCAATGGTGCAACTGTGTTGAGAGTGATAATGCTGAAATACAGTGGCAGTTCACTATTTACAAATCCTTGCAATAAAAACAAAAGCGAGTGTGAAAGCGCTTCTGGCTTGGGGACAGTGGAAACTGCTGCAGTTTTCTTTCACACATCATTATTATTAAATGTGGTTATAATAGGGACACAGTGCAGCCACACCAACAGAACCACAGGTGGAGTCTCTCTGCTTCACATCGAACTCATACCCTGCGTTCTGGTTTTGCCGTCGTCGACCCCCGAGGCCAGAGACTCCATCATCTCGGCCCTCTTAGAGTGGAACTCTGCAGGGGTCATGACGCCTCTGGCCACAGCTCCCTCCATGGTCCTCTCTGTCTGTCTCCGGTAGCCCCCTCCACCGTCCAAACCAAACTGCCTCTGATAAAAAAATAAAAAAATAAAAATAAAAAAATTAACGCTGAATCTGTCCTGGTGCTTTTTAACTTTTGAATTATAGTTTGTTTGATGAAGGAAGGAAATGCAGAGGGGTTTGACTGAAGATGGAAGAAGGTGGCCTGTGTGATGACTGTTTATATGTACACTGATCAGCCATAACATTATGATTATCATCCAGGCCTTCTCCAGACTTTTTCTTCCTGACATCCTGGTTCAGGTTGATTTTAGTTTTATCTTTTGATCCAAGTCTAATTTGTCATTTTAGTTCTTGTGGCTTATGGCATCTTGCAGTAAACTCTCTGTGTTTGCTCCCATGATGTCTTCTCTTTATAGGAGACATAGAAAATACACAGATCAGGCATAACATTATGACCACCTTCCTAATATTGTGGAGGTCTCCCTTGTGCCTCCAAAACAGTTGTGACTCATCACAGAATGGACATGGGCCTTCTGAGGGTGTCCTGTGGTGTCTGACAACAGGATGTTGTTAGTGGGGGGCCAGTTAGTGAGGGGAGGGGGCATCTGTGGATCATACCGCAGATACTTGATCAGTTTGGGATCTAGTGAATTTGGAGGCCAGGTCAACACGTTCTTTTTTTTAGTTGTTCCTAAAGCATTTTTGTGTGTGTGTCTGTGTCAGGCTGCATCCTGCTGGGGATGGCTGCTGCCATCAAGGAGTGTCATTGCTATGGGGTGGGGGTGCCTGGTCTGGTCTAGGTGGGTGCTACATGTCTAAGTAACATCCACATGAATGAATGCCAGGTCCAAAAGTTTCCCAGCAGAACACTAAATTGTCACAAGATGACCATAAATGACTAAACGACTACAAATGTATAGTTCTGCACAGTAGAGTCCAGACCTGCAGCTTCTTGAACTCCTCTCTCTCCTGCTGGGCCTCCTCCTGCCTCCTCCTCTGCTCTTCCTCGTGCTGGAGCCGTCTGGCCAGCTTTAGGTCCTCATCCTGGCTTTCTGCAGCAACATGCGAATCTTAGGAAGGCAGGAAGGTACATCAGATCAAATGGAAAAGACAGAACGATGCAGTTTTTTCAGAGTGTTGATCCATGTCTGTGTCTCTGTTGTGTCCAGGTAAACCTGTATTTTTGTATGACTTGTACTGTATGTACATTATGTGCACCTACATAGCACACAGCTGCCAACGAAGCACATAGGTAACTCTGATCTCCTCTCCCATACTAAACACACTGGAAGCTCTGTTTTAGCAAATACATGTTATACACATCAATACATTTCATGGGTTTATTACTACTGCCTTGTTCCTCTGTCACAGAATTCATCAAATTAAAGACTTAATTACATCAACCTGAGGCAGTACAGTTTGTTCTTTTGTGCCCTTTGCTTTCAGCCCCATCAAGCTTGTTCATATGTTTGCTGATGTTGAAACAGCCAACAATTCCACCTCTCTAAACAATTACGCTTGCATTTTGTACACACTGCTGATTTATTGGCAGGGGTTTTTCCGATTTCCAAATCACTGCAGACTGGCTTTCTGTTTGTGGGATTTATTCTTGTGCAGTCTGAGAAACTTAACTACATCCTATGGATTAGCTGTGTGCTGGGAACAACAAGTGAGGAACTGAACAGTGCTCTGCACGTGGTAATAAAAGAAGCAAAACCTCAGAGCCTGAAAAAAATAAAAATAAAAATTGCCTTCAGCTGAGCAGTGCTCCTGCAGATGAACCTCAACATGCTCCTGCAGGATGAAAGCGCTACTGCACACCAGTGGACACATGGGACAGGAGAACAGCTTCTCTGGAACAAATAGAGGACAAGTCAGTTATACACTGGTGTAAACATTTGAGGTTTAGAAAAATTGTAAACCACCTTTTCTTGGTGAAGCCCGTAGCTGTTTGGGTTTGTGCTCAGATCTGACTCCATTGTTGTCCTCATGACAGCTCCTGGCAGACGTTTGAGTGACAAATGCGGGTGTTTTTTCAGCAGCTGTATCACAGCTGGCCGCGGCCGAGCAGGACAGAGTTTTTGTTTTTGGCTTCTCGCCCACAACACTGTTTGTTCCAGCAGAGCAGCCGGAACTGGATGTGAAATCACCTTGGCCCCGTGCTCCGTGCTGCTCCTCTGGATGTGCAGATGCGATGTGGAAACAGAGTTCATCATAGGACACGCCGGACAGGGAACACAGAGGACAGCACACGTCGTTTTCCAGGTGGCTGAGGAGGAGATGCGTCTTCATGTCCTCTTCTAACATAACCACTTCACCACATATGTCACAAGTAAGCATCGTTGCTGACTACAGACACAGGCTGCTATCACTTTCCTGCAGGAATAGGAATTAAAATAATTAGAACTGAAACATTAATTTGGTTAAATGTACAATATGTGGAACTTTTTAACCCCAAGACTTAACACTTTAGTCATGAATGGTTTGGTGTAAACATTGCTTTTGTCTTGTCTTCTTTTTTTCTCTTGAAGGGGTCTGGACTGCCTTTCTGTGTACATTATGGTGTAGTTGTGTTATATTTACTTCAAAAGACACTGCTCTCCAAAAAAAAAGAAAACGTATGTCAGCAGTTTGCTAAACGTCATGTGGACAAGACAGAAGTCTTCAGGGAAAGTGTTTTATGAACAGATGAAGCCAAAGCAGAATTCTTTTTGGGTTCAAATGAGAGGTGTCGTGATTGGAAACGAAACAATGCTGCATTCAAGCATCAGAATCTCATCCCATCCATTGAACATGGGGGCCGGTAACGTCCTTGTTTGGGCCCGTTTTGCTGCATCCGGACCGGGACGGTTTGCCATCGTTGACGGACCACTGACTTCTGAATTATACCAGAGAATTCTAAAAGAAAAAGTCAAGGATATCTATCCACGAGCTGAACGACCACAACAGCACAGGTCCTTCGACAAAAGAGCGATTGAAGAAGAACGAGATGAACGTTTTGGAACGGCCAAGTCAAAGTCCTGACCTTAATCAAATGGAAATGTTGTGGAAGGACCTGAAGCAAGCAGGTCATGTGAGGAAACCTAAAATCCCTCCAGGACGCTGTAGGTGACTGATCAGAAGTCACTGGACATGTTTAATTGGTGTATTTTGCTGCAGATACTAAAAACAAGGATTTGCAAACGTTCACACCTCATAGATATGTACAAATTATTTATTTTCTTGAGTATATAAATGCATAAGTAAAATATTTTCGTTTAATTTGTCTGAATGGGTTCTTTTTGTCTGCTCACATTTATTTATTTTTATTTTTTGGTTTGAATGAAAGGTGTCATTATTGGAAACGAACAAACAACAACAATAACAACACTGCATTCCAGCACTGTGGCATTTATATGCTTGAACACACACATATAACGTACAATATTGTTTATTATGTTTATTTAGCCACAGTCTCAAAGGACAAGTGGCAAAATAAAGTGTCACTGAGCAGATTTTTAAAGATTTTTGTTAAGCGGCTACATTATCAGAGAAGCAAACGTTATGTTAAAAACATACTCACGTTTCTAGCCAAACGAAACCATAGATTATTATAAAAAGTGAAAGAGACCAGCTTTCTTCCTTCTTCTTCTTCCTCTTCTTTCCCGGTCGTTGTCAGGTTTGGTGCCACTGGGCGCATTACTGCCCCCTGCAGGATATAATGGTTTATCGCTCTGGGAACTTTCCCCCTTAATACCATTTTTTGTGTGTGTGTTTTGATCATTTTAAATCACGTTATATCCTCTTATTGTATGTTATTATTACTATTTTTATTATTTTTATTTATTTATTTAATTTAATTTTACCGTCACAGGGCAGTGGTGCGTCTAGTGGCGTCAAAACTGCCAAAAATCAAAAGAAGAAGAAGAAGGCCATAGGCGGCGAACGGAATGGGCATGCGCACTGGGGTCGGCGGTGTTGTTGACGCGAGGGGCATCTTGGGAAAGTTAGCGGGACGCCATTTTGGTCTAAGAGGCAGTTGGGGAGCAGCAGAGGCAGTAGAGTTTAAATACTCGTATTTTCCAGGTACGTTGTTTTTTTCTGTGCGAGGATCGGTGCTACGGGAACGTGTTGCGGTAAACTGACGTTGTTGTCATTGCAACGATATGCACGGGGATTGCATCCGGCACGGCACAGCAGCATTAGCTCGTCAACTAGCCGTGGGGCTAGTTTAATAATTGAGCTGGTGTAATAACTGACCAAGAATAAGGTTAGCCTAATTATTTCTTGTTGTGCCTCGGGGTGGAGATGTGAGCTACAGACACTCAGTAAATTAAAATGCTGGTGAATAGCCATGCTTAGTGAGGGGTTAGCTAGGTAGCTGCGGTGTTAGCTTGCACTTGTTAGCCGTGCAAGCTAACAACGCAACGATAATAAAATTAGAAAACGGATTTATTGAGACGCTCGATACCAGACATTTTTATTGCATGTATGAAAGGAAGTCATAATCTTTCACCGATTTATTATCTTGCAACAACTTGTCTCCGTTTTCATCGCACTCCGATGTAAACGACACAGTGTCCAGCTATAGAAGTGACCTTAATAAGTGCTGCATTGCTTGCTAATAAATATTTTATTGAAGTGCAATCCATAGTATAGATTAAGAAACATGCATGAAACTATCTAAAAGTCACAGTTGCAAAGTTACTAAGTTAATAAGTCATGTTATTCAAGGCTGCATAATCCATTTTATTCTTCAAATGTACATACAGTGCTGCTTGTGCACCCATTTCTGCATTTCTGCATAAATATAAATCATCGTGACCCCTTTGTGCAGCAACGACAGCAACTAAATGTTTCCGGTAGCTGTTGATAAGTCGTCCACAGCAGCTTAGAGGAATTTCAGCCCGTTCAACGGTACAGAAACACTTTAGTTCAGAGGTGTTGCTGGGAACTGCTCGCTTCAGGTCCTTCCACAGCATTTGCATTGAATTACGGTCAGGGCTTTGACTATTAATTTAGTTCCTCTTTAAACAAGTCTTTTTTTAGAACGGCTTGTGTGCCTGGTGTTGTTGTCTTGCTTTATGACCCGTATAAGACTCTTAAGATTCAGCTCACCAACAGATGTGAAAGATATTTTCTTTCATAATTTGCTGATTCAGTGGAAATACAAGTGTTTGTGTTTCAAAGCTGCACTTGGTAAAATTTCAAAGCGATGCCATTTACCCATCTTTTATCGAACAGAGCTTGACTTGTATTTATTGGAGAGTTCAGTTTAACTCATCGATTGCTCTAAGTCCACTTGAGTTATGCAGTCTGCGTTTTGTGTTATTTTTTTGTGTAGCAGTGACTTTGCTGTAAAAGACATATTTTAAACTGTTTAAAAACAAGTTAACAACGATGTCAACTGTCCTTAAGAATAAAATGTGGTCAACACCGATGATGATGATGATGATGACATCTGATAAATACATGTCAATCTTCCCCGACTCTTCAGCCATCATGGCAAGTCCTGGGAAAGACAACTACAGGATGAAGAGCTATAAGAACAAAGCGTTGAATCCTCAAGAGATGCGTCGAAGGAGAGAGGAGGAAGGGATCCAGCTCCGCAAACAGAAACGAGAGGAGCAGGTAAACACTCACACACTCTCTCCCTTTTTCTCCTCCGCTTTCAAATTCTAGCAAACCAGTCGCTGCCGGTTGAGGTGAATGGGTAAAATGAAGTGTTACCTATGCACCGGTGTGGGAGTGTTGCCATAGATACGCTCAGACATGCTGCAAAATACAGAGCGAGCTACCTGACAGTGATTAGCATAATCAGCAAAGTGTGAATTCACAAGGACAAAGTCTAGCGCTGTAGCTTTAATATATAAAACTCAAAGTACTCAAAGTAAGGTGGTAAAAATACAAACTGAAGGCTTGTCACGTGACCTCGACTCTGTCCCCACAGCTGTTCAAGAGGAGAAACGTGTGCGTACCTTCGACTGATGAATCGATGCTGGATTGTCCGATCCAGGACCCAGACATCAGCTCCACAGTGCCTGTCACAGGTGTAAGTGTTGGTTTAACGTCGTGTTCTTCCTTCTCTTGTCTGAACTTCCTTCAGAGGCTGATTTATTTTCTATAACTGTACCTGGCTGGATGGTTACCTTATGTTTAATTTTACAGGATGGGTTCATAACGCCGGATATGATCCAGATGATCTTCTCTGAAGACCCAGACCACCAACTTATTGCTACACAGAAATTCAGAAAGTTACTCTCCAAAGGTTTGTACTGAAACATAATTTAGTTGATCAGACAGTAATTTTTGACAGCGTTCTTGAAGGATCTGTTGTACCATTAATACTCTAAACTAGCAGTAACCGAGCTCAGTGTCACTGAACCAAACTGTCTTCTGATCTCTTTTTAGCACAGTTGTTCATCTTTCTTTTAAATGTCTTTCATTCTTTGATTTGAGATACGTTCTAAGTGGAGATAACTTATTCTCTGCTCTTTTTGCAGAGCCCAACCCGCCCATAGATGAGGTCATCTCCACTCACGGTGTCGTGCCTCGTTTTGTGGAGTTTCTGAAGAGGAGTGAAAACTGCACGCTGCAGGTGAATGTCTTACAACGCAGCGCAGGCCTGTATGCATGGAGCTGTGATTAGTTCTTGTCATTTGGATATCTGAACTTTGGGGTTTTGAGATAGCACACGCAATGATCCTCCAGTGTAGCGTCTTTGTGGTTGTCTGTGGTTCCAGTACAGCTGTAGCAAAATTGATTTCTTTTTAAATGTCACATGCCTTGTCACTGAGAACCATTTTTCTGTGTTTCCCACAGTTCGAAGCAGCTTGGGCATTAACCAACATCGCCTCTGGCACCTTCCTGCACACCAAGGTGGTGATTGAAACGGGAGCCGTGCCCATTTTCATCGAGCTGCTGAACTCTGAATACGAGGACGTTCAGGAACAGGTGAAATCCACTCCGACGTATATTTGTCTAAAACGACGCAGGGTTATTTGTTTTTGCACACACAGCCTCGGGCCTGCACGCTGGAAGCATGTTGACTGTGTGTTGCGTTGCAGGCAGTGTGGGCGTTGGGGAACATAGCCGGAGACAATGCTGAGTGCAGAGACTACGTGCTCAACTGTGACATCCTGCCGTCTCTACAGCAGTAAGTGTCCTTTTCTCTGTCTCTGTCTGAATCTGTCAAACATGCGACGAGTACTACACCCTACCTTGTCCTGACTAGGCTCCTCGCTAAATCCAACCGCCTCACAACGACGCGCAACGCAGTGTGGGCCCTGTCGAACCTGTGCCGAGGGAAGAACCCACCTCCGGACTTTGCCAGGGTGAGTCCGTTCGTCGTGGCTAAATTTATGTACACCAGATCCCGTGTGCTTTATTTTTCCTTGCAGCGTTAATTCTTGTGCTGTTCACGAAAACTCTGACATTGAACCGCCCTCCGTGTCTTTGTTGTAATTGTGCCAGGTGTCTCCTTGTCTCAGCGTTCTGTCCAGGCTTCTATTCAGCAGTGATCCAGATGTGCTGGCTGACGCCTGCTGGGCTCTGTCCTACCTGTCTGATGGTCCCAACGAAAAGATTCAGACGGTCATTGACTCGGGCGTCTGCCGGAGACTGGTGGAGCTGCTCATGTAAGAAACTGACACGTCGTCCCCGTTATTGGAGAAGAGACATTTTTATTAGCTTTACCCTGATTATCTCTGTACACTCTGTCAACATTTCCTTCTTTGTTTCCTGTCTCTTATAGGCACAGTGACTACAAAGTTGTGTCTCCTGCTTTACGTGCAGTGGGCAACATTGTAACAGGAGATGACATCCAGACTCAGGTAGAAGTTCTTTAACTCATTCTGACTACACAACACTCCAAGGCAAAGTTGACTAATCTAAGTTTCATCAATTTATTGTTATCAGTTGACAAACCGCGTTGAATAAATTCGCGAAATCTTGGACAAGTCAACTTTGTAGCCCAAGGATGGCCTGTTTCAGTGACATAGAAAGCTCATGTTGAGGGTAACACAGCAAATGTCACACTTGGAGTAATCTCCAGACCCTTTGCCTTTTTAAGGTCACCATAAAACAGCTTTTGAGTCAAGTATCGAATCACATTTGAGGCCCTCTGAATCAAAAGCCTTTTACCTTCCTGCAAGCTTTTCCACAATTTTACGTGAATATCCTCAAATTAAAGCTGTGATTCTGCACTTTGGTTATTATATCAGCGCAACTTGAATATGAACAGCTAAAGTACACTTCCCAAACATATATACCGATCAGCCACAACATTAAAACCACTGCCAGGAGAAGTAAATAACATTTAAACCATCTTTTGACAGTTCAGTGTTCTGCTGGGAAACTTTTAGACCTGGCATTCATTCATGTGGATGTTACTTAGACATGTAGCACCCACCTAGACCAGACCAGACACCCCCACCCCATAGCAATGACACTCCTTGATGGCAGCAGCCATCCCCAGCAGGATACAGCTTTAGGAACAACTCAAAAAAATCATGAAGAACATCACAAGGTGTTGACCTGGCCTCCAAATTCACTAGATCCCAAACTGATCAAGTATCTGTGGGATGATCCACGGAGGCCCATGTCCATTCTCTGATGAGTCACAACTGTTTGGAGGCACAAGGGAGACCTACAGTACTATAATGTTATGCCTGATCAGTGTATGGCCCTGTCTACATCACTCGCTGTATTAAATATAACTGTTTCCCCATTTAATGTATTTTTCCGCATTTGTCATTTCAGGTAATCTTGAACTGTTCAGCTCTGCCGTGTTTACTCCACCTTCTCAGCAGTCCCAAGGAGTCCATCAAGAAGGAGGCGTGCTGGAGTGTGTCCAACATCACAGCTGGAAACAGAGCTCAGATTCAGGTAATGACTGCTTCACCTGCCATGAGAAAATAAAATGGTTTTCTGTGTAGCTGACGCCGTTTCTTCTTCAATGTCAGAATGTGATCGATGCCAACATCTTCCCAGTACTTATTGAGATCCTTCAGAAGGCAGAGTTCCGCACAAGGAAGGAGGCAGCGTGGGCTATTACTAATGCCACCTCTGGAGGAACTCGCGCACAAATAAGGTATTTATTATATTAGACCTGTCCACTCTGGTTCTTTGTGACATGCTGACGTGATGGTAAAACAGAGGATAGGAATGCAACACACTCTTCTACCTCCCACGCACTTTTTGCAGTAGACCAGATCCCTGTTTTAAAAATAGCTTGAACTCCTCAGAAGTTTTGACATTTCTGCATAAATATGACTCAAGATATCAGCTGATTTTCACGCAAGTCTTGAAAGTAGACAAAGAGAACCCAGTCAAACAAATGAAACAGAAATATTATGCTTTGGTATTTGTTCATTCAGGAGAATTAGCCAGTGTTAAATGTCTGTGAGGTGCAAAAGTAAATGTACCTCAAGGATTTCACGTTCATTTCACGGCCAAATTAGAGTCACTCTGTTCAGAAGTGTTTCCAATCAATTTAATGAAACTCAATGCCCCCGTTTTGTTTAAAACAATTAGAGATTTGCCTCAGTCTGATCTTCACAACACATGTTTGTGCTTCCTGAGGACCTCAGACAAGGAGTTGTTGTTGCTCACCAGGCTGGAAACGGTTACAAAACCATCTCTTAAGGAATTTAGGAATCCACAAATCCACAGTCGGACAGATTGTGAACAAATGGAGGAGATTTAAGACGACCGTTACCCTCAACAGGAGCAAACTAACAAAGATCACTCCAAATGCAAGACCCAGAATAGTCTGAGAGGTCCCAAGGGAACCCAGGGTAACTTCTAAGCAACTAAAAGCCTCTCTTACATTGGCTAATGTTAATGTTCATTGATCCACCATCAGGAGAAACACTGAACAACCATGGTGTACGTGACAGAGTGGCATTCTGGTTCACTGTAATAGAAAGCAGTTTATTAAAAATATGAATTGAAATACTTAATTTGTTCAACTTTGTTTCGACAGATACCTGGTGTCTCTGAATGTCATCAAACCCATGTGTGATCTGCTGACGGTGATGGACTCCAAGATCGTGCAGGTGTCGTTAAACGGACTGGAGAACATCCTGAGGCTGGGAGAGCAGGAGGCCAAGAAAAACGGATCAGGCATCAACCCGTACTGCGCTCTCATTGAGGAGGCTTATGGTACAGCTATGCAGGGCAGCACACACATCTAACAAAGCAAACACCACTCACGCTAACCCGCCCATTAACGTTTGAGAAGGTGTCAAACACATTATTGTTGGTGCTTCTGTACCAAACCAAACACATGTCTGGAAGTTCATTGACAGCTGACGATTTCACCGTCAGTCTCGGTCTCCCACATCCTGATAACTTTACTGACAGGGAGATAAAAAATAAGAAAGACAGAGCTTCTAACCTACTCCGTGAGTGATGATTTACCATAAAACCACCAAGTAAAGCACAGGCAATGTCTTTTAAATTCTGTACAGTGATCTGATGTCGTTGAAGTCGTAAAATCGGGGTTTTTTTTAGCGGCGTAGAACAGCAGCTTTAAAATGGCTGCTGAATAACATGTCCTCATGATTAGCTGTGTTTTAGTAACTTTCACACTTGCTTTGTTGTCACAAGTGAATTCAGCTGTATTAGAGTACTGTACGTGGGAGCACAGAGAGTAGAATGGAAGCAAACGGACATAAACAGCTGACACTGAGGGCCTGTTCAGAGCTTGCATTAAGATCAATAGGCGGTTGAGACTTCTGCGATAAATTGATGCAGAAGCTACGGCGACAGTGCAGACCTTAGCGCCGTAGCCTGACGTGCACCTCCCCGGAAATGTAGCTACGAGCTGAGATTGGTCCGCTTGGTAGTAGCGTATTTCCGGCTGCTTCTCCATCGCCGCAATTTTCAAATTGATTGTTTTGGATCGAAGATTCGTATGCCTCGTTTTCAGCGGCATTTCTGCAAAAGTTTCAGTCTCCGTTGCTGAAAGTGAAGCAGGAAGTAGAAACATAAATTAACCCGACTGGCAAAAAAGACACGACTAGTGTTTCGGTGGCGTTGTCACAGAGCGAGCCAGACTGACGAGCACACACTGGAGCAGGCTGCATACGGCGCCTATGTCTCCGATCTCCGTTACTGCACCATGTATGTAAATAAACACTGACGTCATCTGAGGCGCAGTAGGGTATTATTACACCGTCCGTCTGATTTCTACTGCTGTTTCAGAACCATGAACAGCGCTGTTTTATGTGCGTGCGTCATGACTTTGGCACAAACGTTGGTTAGACTTCAACTCCAAACCTAGAAGTTTCCATACGCATCGTAAACTCTGGTAGTAAAGCCATATAAAGACGTCGGTGAATGAGGAAATGGTAATTTAACCACACGCACGCTGCTCCTCATATATCAAATGATCACATCCATAATTGACCACATGCCGATACGTTATTTAATGACAGAACCACACTCGTGTACTCGTAGTAATTACTTTCATTTGTTAACTCTGGATTATATTTATTCATTTATTATGGTTTGGTTTATTTGGTTCGTGTTTCAGCCCGCATCAACGGGGCGAACCACGGTAGATTAGTTTGTGTCGTGATTCATAAAAGGACTAGGCTAATTATTTAAATATTAGTTGTTGTCTAATATTAATGGTGAGAAAAACGGGGTTGTGCAGTGGCAGCGTGGAGGGGGGTGACTCCAGGACGCTGGAAGTCACTGTTAAGCCTTCTCGAGGTGTCGTGGGCCTACCTTAACGAAGCATCAGTGAAGGGAGGTGCCCACTTGAAAACCCCAATGACATGCTGCATACTGCTGTTGTTTAGGCCAGCTTCCTGATGTCTTCATGTTGCTTGGTAGCTATGGTTAGCTGCTGAGCGGGCCGTACAAGCCAGCAGCATTAGGTTAGCTTATGTTTCACAAGTTTCGAATTATCCTCTGCTGCTCTGTGGGCCTACAAGCCAGCAGCATTTACTTAGTTCATTTAGATTGTAGGCTAAGCTAGCCAGCAGCATTTGGTTAGCTTATATTTCACAAGGTTTGAGTTGGCGTCTGCTGTTGAGTGGGACATAGAAGCCAGCATCATTTACCTAGTTAATTTAGATTGTAGGTTAAGCTAGCCAGCAGCATTTGGTTAGCTTATATTTCACAAGGTTTGAGTTAGCGTCTGCTGCTGAGCGGGCCACACAAGCCAGCAGCATTTACTTAGTTAATTTAGATTGTAGGCTAAGCTAGCCAGCAGCATTTGGTTAGCTTATATTTCACAAGGTTTGAGTTAGCGTCTGCTGTTGAGTGGGCCATATAAGCCAGCAGCATTTACTTAGTTAATTTAGATTGTAGGCTAAGCTAGCCAGCAGCATTTGGTTAGCTTATATTTCACAAGGTTTGAGTTAGTGTCTGCTGCTGAGCGGGACATACAAGCCAGCAGCATTTACTTAGTTTATTTAGATTGTAGGCTAAGCTAGCCAGCAGCATTTGGTTAGCTTATATTTCACAAGGTTTGAGTTAGCGTCTGCTGCTGAGCGGGCCACACAAGCCAGCAGCATTTACTTAGTTCATTTAGATTGTAGGCTAAGCTAGCCAGCAGCATTTGGTTAGCTTATATTTCACAAGGTTTGAGTTAGCGTCTGCTGTTGAGTGGGCCATATAAGCCAGCAGCATTTACTTAGTTCATTTAGATTGTAGGCTAAGCTAGCCAGCAGCATTTAGTTAGCTTATATTTCAAAAGGTTTGAGTTAGCGTCTGCTGTTGAGTGGGCCATATAAGCCAGCATCATTTACCTAGTTAATTTAGATTGTAGGCTAAGCGTCATATCACATGACTATAGGTTTGTTAGAGTTTCTCAGTTGGACGGGGCCTCTAAATGTGTTTTGCCTGGGATTTTGGCACAAGGGATTGTAACATCTAATCCAGTGTATTAATTAATTATTTTGTTAGTTAACAGAATAATTTAAAATGCTCTCCTTACACCCCCTAGGGGTGTAGGCAGTCTTTAACGTGGAGGACTTCAACAACAGGCTTTGAGAAACCCTTCCTGTTTTACTTGTGCAACATATTTGTGTAGATTGAAGTTTAAAAATATATAAGGAGCTCTGTGTGTGTAAATGCAGGTCTGGATAAGATCGAGTTCCTGCAGAGCCACGAGAACCAGGAGATCTACCAGAAGGCCTTCGACCTGATTGAACACTACTTCGGCGTGGAGGAGGAGGACGCCAGCCTGGCTCCACACGTGGACCAGAATCAAGGCCAGTTCATCTTCCAGCAATCGGAAGGACCCATGGAGGGCTTCCAGCTCTAACCCTCCCTCACCTGCAAAACCACTTATCTTCTCCCTGGTGTGTAACCCTCAGCCAGAGACGGGTGCCTGCTGGCCTGCCTGCCTGCATACTCTTCTGGGGACCTTGGTCACGTCTGCTGGCCCAGTCCCTCCCCAGACCTTTCACTTCTACTTTGCCTTCACAACTGCTCCAGAGAGTGAGATGTGTGAATATGGAAATGAAATGCGAGGCCCTCGTTACGCTCCGTTGACGCCATTTGCTCATTTGGCTTCCTGCCCTTTTTTATTTTCAACATCCCAGGTGATGTCTGTGGTGTCCGTGTTACAGCTAGAAACTGATGTCTCCATATCAGCATCTATTCCTTTTTTTGAATGTGAAACTACCTCTTCAGTCTTCAGAAAGAAAGAAAGGAAGCAAAGGAGAGGAAGGAGGGGAAAGATAAAAGCCCTGTATGAACACTCGGAGGAATTAAAATGAGCGGTGTTCAGATTCAGTGGCTGACCTGTCAGAAGCCGCGGAGGTACATGCAACACTAATGTATGTCTGGTGTTTCGTTGGGCGGGTTCGCTCTCATCTCCCGTTGATTCCAAAGGTTTGAGGAGCGACCCGAGGACTCGACGCCTTTTTATTTATTTGTCTGTCTTCTGAGAGATTTTGGAGGGGCGCCCCCTTTCTCTTTCTCCATCCACGGCTCGGGACTCGGAGCAGCCGCTTCCCGGAGGATGCAACCGTCGAAAACTGGCCTGATTTAGTTTGAAAAACCGGCGGCGGCGTTAACCTTATGCTAATGTCTTTGCTGCGTATTTTGAATGTTCTTTCAGTTGATTTCTGAAATCACGTGTAAGGGCATAAGCAGCGTCTCTGTTACATAACGTAGTTTGTGCAACAATCTTGCTAAATCCGTTTCCATCCTTTCCACTCAAATCCGTTTTGTCACTATGAACTAGCAAAGTGAAATATCTCAAATTAACCTTTTTTTATTTTTTTCACCTGCAATCGTTTTTCTTGTCGTGATAAAGATTTGTAGGTTTTTTTGTATATTATATATACACGTAAGAAAGAGTACAGGAAGGGAAAAGTGTGATATGCAAATTTGTTTTGTTTTTGTCTTGCAGAAACGCGCAGATGCACCGTTAATACTTTCTGTGTTTTCCGTTTCCTCCTCTGAATATTAACACTTCAGTTTTGTTTTATTTTCGTCATATAAGTCGTGATGTGGAAGGTTTTGTTTTCTTACGTGGCTCTACCCCCGCTCAACAGTTTGACCGGAGGTTTCTGGAAATCTGCTCATTTGAATCCAACTCAAGAGGAAAAAAAATAAAAAATCAGTCTACGTTTATGTGAAGTGGAAAAAATTTCGAATTACATCAAGCACAATCGTGTATAGTTTTCTAAGGTTTCAAATTTGTATGATTGTCAGTTGTATGAATTATTATTATTATTATGAGTTATAATTTTGTTTTTTTTTTAGGTTTTGGTAATTTTCTTTCTTCCCCTTTTTGGGAATTAATTTGCTGTGTTCCTGTGGCTCTCAGTAGAAGTTGTGTTCAAATCTACACAGCCTGTATACACATGTGAATTATTACTGTAGCAGACAGACTGTGGTTTCTAATACACACTGGAGGCCTGACAGTGAAGCTTGGATCAGGCTCTCTACAAAGATGCTGGTTCTTTTTGAGTGGAGATGCGCACTTATATGATGTAACAAGAATTAATAAATTGGATCTGTTGGCTGCAGACCGTTACTGATCGTCGTCGTTTACTGTTAAACTGCGTTAACTCGTAATGCTTTGCTGTTAATGGTAACGTATCCCAATCAGCCACAACATTAAAACCAATGACAGGACAAGTAATTCATTGTTCTGCTGGGAAACTTTTGGTCCTGGCATTCATTGGTGTGGATGTTACTTAGACATGTAGCACCCACCTAGACCAGACCAGGCACCTCCACCCCATAGCAATGACACTCCTTGATGGAAGCAGCCATCCCCAGCAGGATGCAGCCTGAAAAAAACATGAAGAACAGCACAAGGTGTTGACCTGGCCTCCAAATTCACTAGATCCCAAACTGATCAAGTATCTGTGGGATGATCCACAGAGGACCCTCCCCTCAAAGGCCCCCCACTAACAACACCCTCTTTCCAGACACCACAGGACACCCTCAGTAGGTCCATGTCCATTCTCTGATGAGTCACTGATGTTTTAGAAGCACAAGGTGGTCATAATGTTATGCCTGATCGGTGTATGTGTATTACTTTGTGCAGGTGCAAATAGGATACCTTATTACATTTATTATTAATGGGTGTAGCCTGCACAAACAAGGTGTAAGCTGACCTCTTATGATTATTGCACTATGCGCTGACATAACAGTCACCACTGTCAACAAATATCATCCTCCAAAAAGGAAATCCTGCGTGTCCACCACCTTTACAAATTCATATGGACGACAATGACGAGCTGACAGTTAAAGACACAAAAAAAAGGGCCTGCAAGCAAATACTTTGCCGTCCATTACCAGACATAAAGACAAAAGAACGTCAAAAGGAAACTGAGAAGGCCCCATCAGAGAAGACCATGTTTCACCTTCAGGTGAGATCGTCTCTCTCCTTTTCTTGGTTGTATGGTTTGCATTTAAATTCACGTACACTCCATTTATCTTGTGGCCTTGTAGAAGGTCCTGATCCTACTGTGAGTGAGCCGTCCTCAAATATAAAGACTCCACTAACATCAAACACCACATTAAAAAGTTGTAATGTTTAGTAGTTTTACAACCCACATTTTGTTTACAATTTTAGCACCACAAAGCAATATGTTGTATTTTTTGTTTCTACAGAAAGCGGCATTAAGATATCAGGAGAAGACAATAACATTTGAGGGGCCAATCTGGGACCAGTTAAGCTCAACAGGATCCAGTAGGGTTTACCCTCTGGACAGCAGTCAATTAACAACTTCACTAAATGAATTTCATTGTCAACGTTATTAGACCTTTAGCTGCAGTACATGGAGAAGGCTTCAGAGAAATGCCACATCTAAAAATTTTTTTTAACCTGGCTACACTATCCCGTCTAACAACGCGCTGTGGAGTACTGTTAAATGAAGTTAAATAACTGAGGTTCAGGAACAGGACCACGCCTCAAACACCCAATTACCCCTCACCTGCCTATATAGATGCACCTAACCTCTCCTCGCCCGTTGGACTCAGTTCTCAAACCCCTCCACCCCGACCCTCTCTGTTCTCTCTTCTCCTTTACAATCTCTTTGCAGGAACCAGGGGGTCAAGGAACCGATGCCTCCAGAGATATGCCCCCACCCTGAATCTCTCTCCCTGGGTTCCTACGTCCAGTCGTCCAAGGATCATCATCGGCCGTTTCTCAATTCTCTTTTCCTTCCCCTCGACCCCTCGACCCTTCCGATCGATCTCCTATCTTTCCCTTCTCTTTAACCTGGTCAAATAAACTTCTTTGAATATCAAGAGGTGTGGTCTTGTTAGTGAAATGCTAATCATGGTGCTGAGATACTGCATGTTCTTATACAGGCTATACATATCTGCAGCTCACAGTATGTATCACATGAGCTGTCTGTTCTCAGCATATGTATTCAGGTCAAGAATACAGATTTCATTCCTGCAAAGAATTACTTTCTACTGTTTTTATTAGCAACGCCATCAGAGACTAGTCTGTGTCGACTTGACTTTCATCACATAATAGTCGACTTTAAAATATCTTTGGTTGTGCAACTCTTATTTTACAATAAAACATCTCTCTAATACCCCTCAATAAATTATCAGACTATGAGTTTCCATCGTCCCAAAACTATTAATGGGGGCATCAAGACACATATAATATTTCTGTGTCGCAAATAATAAACTCTGCCCTTTGGGTCACAACTGAATTAAAGCTGTACTTCAGCCTTGTCAGCTGGTTTCTTATAAACTTGTGATTCTGCTCTATAAATCTGCTTTTCAAGCTCCTTTAGCCGAGTACTTAAACAAAGCATAATGACGACCTCTCAGAAAGGCTTACTCCTCCGGATGGAGCTGTTATTTTTAGTTGCATTCGTTGTGTAGAAACTAATCTGCGATCGGAAAGACCGTGTAAAGTTCTCGTCCAAACAAAAGGCCGGAATTTGATCTCCATGTTCTAGAGCTAGCTCAGAAAATCACTGGGTGGAAAGAAAAATGTCTACTAATCTCTAGAATGAGGGTTTTCTAGCCACCAAATACATGTGTTCCTGCAAGTATCTGCATAGCTCTAAATTCAGAGGTGAAAGTGGACTGTAAATATGAGCATATGAAACGTGCAAATAAAATGTGACGGTGTTAATTGTTTAAATGTGATGTCAGAAACCAGGCCACACATGGAAAGAGTGTGGATTCTCAGTTCTCTTGTGTCCGATGACAAGCCTACATTCCTCAGAAGTGTGAGAAAATGTCTAGTTTCTGTTGAGCCCTTTGGGGTTGAGCTTTGCCTTCAGTCACCAAGTAGTGGTCTCGGGGAGCCCACCCCCTTTTTTGTGCAACAAATGGAAACCCAGTGTCATTTCATCTCCCGGGCTCCTGTCTAGCTCCTTTTCTAATAAAAAAAACAATACAAAAAACATAAACGACAAGGATAACTGGGCTCATTGTGATTCCATCAGGCACTTAAAGCTGTCAAAGTTTCACTGTTTTCTGCCGCCCAACCAGACCGACAAGTTTACACCAGGGGATTTTCACGGGGGATGTAACTTGATGACGATGAGGCTGTTTGTCCTCCCGCTCTGACAGGTTGACCGCACTCATTTCCACTCAGTAGACTCATTGTATTAAATGTCATGTGTAAACGTCTATTATTATTATTAAGTAGACTTTGCATTGCTTTGTTTTGATTCAGTCAGCTTGGCGTGAAACACGGTGACCCGTCAGTCATGCATGTATTAACATGTAAAAACACTGACCTGACGTGGCGCAATGTTCCAGCACAGTGTTATCATTAGGCAATATATAAAGTTCTCTGAAGCGCGTGAGCGACGACAGCACTCGAAGACGCACCTGCAGATTGTTTGGTTAGGAGATGATGAGTTATGGTTATACTCAGATACAGTTACCACACCTGTGCATACATAAATGTTGGAGCAGATTAAACAATCTTCACAAACAGACACAGGAACCTGGTTTGCCGGATTTACAGCAGCTCTCCAAGCCGTCAAAACAGAGACGTCAAACTCAGGACAATGACACGATGAAACGATAACGATATTTATAGTGCCAGTAAAAAATACTCACCCACACGGATGTTTTTTTATCAACAAATCATTGTTAACATTTGTATGTCAGTGTAGTGCGTCCAGTGGAGGCCGGTTGCAGGGACTACTAACGGAAAGGCCTAACGCAAGACCATCAATGAGTTTGCCAATGTCGCTGAAAGAAGCAGTGACTGAAGGAGGCGGTTTGGGCTGTTGGTGGGCGGGTGGCTCTGACACCACATAGGTCAAATCAGCCTAGCGGAAAGGGGCAGTCGCTGGTCAGAAGGGGCACTGTTTGGGTTGCTGGCTGATCACCCAGGCCTGATCAGCCTGTTTTGGGCCTGCCTCGATTTGTGTGTCTTGTGGTTAAAAGGCCGAAGCACCTGATGACGCCGAGGTACACAACTGATGATGTGTCGTGCTGGCGGCACCGTGCGGTAACCTCCCTTCCCGACCCGACTCTACCCAAGAGATCATCAGAGGACATATATATATATATTTTTTTTAGTGGACGTCCAGCCAGTTAGTGCACATAGTCTCACAGTAACTGAAACTGAGTGCAGTGATCTTGTCTCCAGCGACTGCAACTCAACAATTAACAAAGATATTAAACCTTTGGCTACAGTACATAGAAAAATACTGCATTTTTATTTAACCTGGCTAAGCTATCCCATCTAACGAAACGCTGTGGAGAGTACTATTAAATACTATTGATGGTGCTGAGGTGCTGCCTGTTTTTATACAGCCTATACATATCTATAGCACAGCACACTAGTTGTCTGTTCTCAGCATATGTATTCAGGTCAAGAATTTAGATTTCATTTCATCAATCTCAAGTCCACTGGAGCCAGAGATGTTTTGAAGCCAATTGTGACCATCACGAGTTCAAATTCAGCTTTTACACGCGCTCTATGTGTGGAGTCTACTGATAACCATCTACAGATAGTTATCGTTGAGTTGTACTGGTACCTGCATCTTTAGTGGGACTTCTCGAAGGATGACAAAGCAAATAAAGTTGTCTGAGGACAGCATGTATATTTACTGAGAATTGCAAATTCTCTCCAGTGAACTCAAAGTAAAATATGGTTTAAATGACCATATACCGTATTCGTGTGTGTGTATACAGTGATGAAAACAATGGTTCATACATTGACAAATGTTTAATTTATTGCTCATGTTAAAGTTAAAGTCAAAACGATATCCCAGAATGCACACAGAGAGCAGGGCGGCAACAACAACAGGAACACTGTCATCCCCTATGTGACTGGAGTATCAGAGAGACTTCAGGAGAATTTTCAGGAAACGCCGCATTCCTGTTCACTTCTAAATCCGGTAACACATTCATTCAGAAACCTGTTCACAGCATAAAAAAAACACCCAGGAACAAAACCCGAGCAATGCAGTTCACGCTGTTCAGTGCAGTGAGGAATGTACAGACGTGAAGACAACAATGAGTAAACAATTAGATAGAAGTGTCAAACAAAGCCATCTGTGTCAAATGTGAACATCCTTCCCGGAACAGGGGAGGTGGACTGACAGATAATCTGATCATCAGTCTACAATACAGTCTTAACGTCTGTCCTCAAAAAACGCTGTGTGGAGTTTGTTCTGCCTGTGTCTGCGTGGGTTCTCTCCAGGTACTCTGGCTTCCTCCCACCGTCCGAAGACATGCTGGTTAGGTTCATTGGTGATTCTAAATTGGCCGTAGGTGTGAGTGTGAATGGTTGTCTGTCTGTTAGCCCTGAGATAGACTGGCGACCTGTAAAGGGTGTGTCTCGCCCGATGACAGCTGGGATAGGCTCCAGCCCGCCCCCACAACCCTCCAGAGGACAAGCGTCTACAGAAAATTAATGAATGAATGAACCAAATAAGAGCAGACTAATCGATTCATTAGTTAACTGTGTGAAAGTGTGCGCTGTGATCCATTTGCAATCAACTGATGCATGCAGCACATCTGTGATTTGGCAAATTAACACAGCTGCTGTAACAGATTTTCATAAACACTTTAAATAACATACTGACAGGAAGTCTTTGATATAATTTCCAAGCAATACAGCTTTACAGAAATAGTTCAAGAACAAGGTGGCGACACTGACAGCAGCGTTGTCACTCATATATTTCAAGATTAATGTTTAGCCATCTGTATATTGTGTTGTGTATTTTGTGGTTCCTAGAATTTCAAAAAGTAGAATGGGAGGTAGAGCTTTCAGCTATCAGGCTCCTCTCCTGTGGAACCAGCTCCCAGTTTGGGTTCGGGAGGCAGACACTCTCTCTATTTTTAAGGTCAGGCTTAAGACTTTCCTTTTTGATCAAGCTTATAGTTAGGGCTGGACTAAACCATCCCTTAGTTATGCTGCTATAGGCCTAGGCTGCTGGGGGACGATGCACCAAACACGTGTCCTCCTTCTTTCTTCTCTCTCCTCTCTCGCATCCTCCACTTTCTTTTCTCTGGCACAGAGCTCTTGCCCTCTAATTTCCTATCTACTACTAGTCATGCAGTTCTGTGCTATTACTATGTAGAATGTTAACTGCTGTGTGTCCCTACCCTCCCCTCCCCTCCTTCTTCTTGTGAGTATCTCTGGCCTGGAGTTGTGCGTTTCCTGTAGAGCTCCATACTACATCTGTTGTCGTGGTCTCATCAGCCTGCCCAGTCTTCATGGAATCCTGCAGTTATCCACTCCTACCTGAATGAACAATTCTCCAACCTGCCTATGATTCCTCTTACATTTTCAAACTGTCATGTAACATCATCAGTTTGTATCATAAGATTCCACATGTACGCTTTAGTCAGATATGTGTATCTATGACAGGTGTATGTTTATCTTGCTGTTCTCTTCTCTCTTTCTTCTGTCTGTACCCGGCTGGCCTTAGGCAGATGGGTCCCTCCATATGAGCTGGGTTCTGCTCGAGGTTTCTTCCTGTTAAAAGGGAGTTTTTCTTTGCCACCGTTGCCTTCAGGCTGCTCTGGGGGTTTCAGGCCGGGTTTTTGTAAAGCGTCTTGAGACGATTTGTATTGTTATTGACGCTATATAAATAAAATTGAATTGAATTGAATTGTTCTGTTGTTTTTGCATTACCACTTTTTCCGAAAATGAAAATGGGACTTTTACATTTAAATTATGTCTTGATGGCTGCCTGCAATCCCCCAGATCTCTTGCGTGAAATTTGTCAAAGTGAAATCCATTGCATCATATATCCATTAACAGAAACATTAAATCTCAATTGTGACTACCGTTTTGCAGAGAGATGCAGATCACTGCTGTAATAAAATAAAAAATGTACAGCTGAATATAAATTATTTCTCTCAAGCCATTTTAAATATTAATAATTTATACGCTGCTACTTCTTCTGTGGCAGTATCGTGTGGTCAGATACTGCAGACTCGGGCACCTGTGTCTGTCTATGCAGTTTACAAACACAGATTTCATCGGATCAGCTGCAACCCCGGGGAGGGATGAAGGATTGGTCTGTTCCTGGGACTCTGAATTCCCAGGCGCTGACTCTGAATTTGTGGTTTTGCTGGAATATTCATACAGATTCTTCCTGAATGCACTCTTGGTGTTTTGCTCCTTCCTAAAAAGGATGACATAGCACTTTGGAAAGAAATGACAGCTGAGGACGCCATAGTTGGAGATGAGGATGACGACCATCTCCACAGCTGGCAGGTACATGCCCGAAGTGGTGACATACACGGGAACAAAGAGTAGCCAGGAGATAAGGTAGAGCAGCATGCTGAAAGTGATGAACTTTGCCTCGTTGTACTGCTCTGGAAGTTTGCGTCCTTTGAAGGCACAGATGAAACACACCAAAGCGAGGACAGCTATGTAGCCCAACATGACCCCAAAGGCTAAATATGAGCCCTCGTTACATTCCTTCAACAGAGTGATTGGACTGCTGGTGATGTCCTTAAATGGGCTTTTGAAGACCAGCCAGCAGACACAGATAACCAGCTGCAAGGCCATGCAGACTGTAACAATGACATAAGGATGGTGAAGCCTCCGCAGAGCTGCCTGCAGCTCTGGGTTGTACTGGAAGGCCAACAGGATTTTTAGTGTCTTGACCAGGATGCAGGAGACGCACAGGGTGAAGCTGACACCGAAGAGCACCTGCCGAGCCTTACACTGTAAACTGTTGGGCTGGCCCACAAACAGCATGGCGCTGATGTAACTGACGACCAGAGAGAACAGGATGGCCTGGCTCAGCGGGCCGCCTGCAGCCTTCACCACGGGAGTGTCACGCTGATGCAGAAACAAAGCTGACACCAGCAGAGTCAGGAGGATGCCGAGAGCTGCAAAAGCCACCAGCACCACGGCAAAGCCGTCCTGCCAGGAGAAGAAGAGCACCTCCTTAAGGCTGCACTTGGAGCTTCCCCCAGGAGACCACTCTGTGTTTGTGTCACAGCTCAGACACTGGTCCATATCTGCAGGGGTGAAAGACAACAACCACGGCAAGGAGTGAAACCATGTAGACTTATCATCTGACTGCAGGTAGTCCTCTCGGGTCCTTCACATACTGATGTCTGATTAGTGTAATGAGGTTATGAGGGCGGGACATCTCACCTGTGTCATTAGAGAAGTAGTTCTCAGTACAGTTGATGCACTCATAACAACAGGTATGTTGACCTTCAACGGTTTTCTTGAACTCTCCAGGGACGCAGCTATTGGAGCATTTTGAAACAATGTGCTGAAGAAAGCAAAGGAAGACCGTTATTACTTACTGTTTCTTGTGCTTACGTTGAATTAATTGCATTTTACCGTATTACTATAGTCTCTATGTTTGCAGCGAAGACTCATCGCAGAATGAGGACCTACCCGGAGGTCTCGGAACAGCACGGAGGTGCTGTGGCCTGTGTACGTGAAGTTGTTGTCACTTGGGTGATACTCAGCCACGACATCATGGATGTGGATGTTCGTTCCATCCGTCCTCCACATTGTTACGTCGTAGCCCTGGTTGATGTCTCCTTCGCTGTCGAACATATAGGTCTTTCCTCTGAGTTGGAATTCCTGCTTCTGTAGTTTTCCTAGAGCCTGCAGAGCATGTGGCATTTCACTTATCAGAACTGTCTTTTGCAGAGACACACTGTTAACCTGCTGCACATTGCATGTCTTTATGTCGGCACTAAAAAGAAGTAAAATGTCCACGAGAAGTAAATATAGAATTTGGCCCTGGTGGCTGCAAATTCAGCCAAAAACAACAGGATAATTGTTATAAAATGCATTCTAAGTACAAACACAACCCGAACCACTAGCCTCACCCTAAAATGTACCCACCCATACCTATAATTAGAAGACAAAACACACAAATGAATACCTCCCAGGGTTGCACTTCTCCAGGTGTTCGACAGTCTCTGCCACCGCAAATAGATGCCACAGTCTGAGCGATGGCACTCACGGCCATCTCAACACTTAGGATAGGGTCGGTTTCAGCGTGCTCTCTGAGGATGTTGGCAGCTTTAGATGCCAGCTTGCTGTCTGCCAGACCTCTGCTGCCATTTAGCTTCATGTAGAATTCCTGCAGGAAGGAATTATTCCTCGCGTGGTCGTGTTCAGCTGCCTCAAGCCTGTTCAGATACTCGTTGAATGATGACAAGTTTCCGCTTTTGAAGGTGAAGCCCACGATGTGTCCTACTTCCTCCAGAGTCACGTTAGCGCGCACGGAGCTGGAGGAGGACCAGCTGTCACTGGCCACCCAGACTCTTCTCATGGACGTCAGGTTCTTTCCTGCTCTCAGAGTTTGACTCTTAAGATCCCGGAAAAGATACATCATGTGAGCTGGGTTGGCAAATGACACGATGACCTGCACCTTGGGATTCTTGACGATGGTTTCGGCCGTTTCTGTGATAGCAGGCCTGAGATCCTGACCGGTTACAGATTGAGGCAGGATTGATTTGAAAGCCACGCAGATCCCACTTTTAGAGGCCTTGCTAACAAAGTGGTCAAGAGCTGATCTGCCGTAATCTCCGTCTGTAGTGACCACTCCAACCCAGTTCCATTTGTTTTTGCTGAGGAGAGTGACCATGGCAGCTGTCTGATGCTCGTCACTGGGAATGGTCCTCATGAAGGCCGGGAAGCGGCCCTTGTCGCTCAGAATGACGGCAGTGGAAGTATAACTGATCTGTGGAGGAGAAACACACTCTGTAAGATCTGGAGATGTGACGTGACCATTTGAGTTTCAAAGTTGTAGTCTTAGCAGTGGTAGCGCTCTTTTAATACGCAATTGAATATTCCTAGAACTAATTTTTTTGTTCTTAAATAAGAAAACACGATAATAATCTAACTGTTCAAATGCCAGACGTCGGTGGGTTACGGTTCAACTCATCTGAAGTGCCTCACCTGAAAACTGTCTTAGATTGTGTTATTTGATTACATAGCATGACTGACTGAATGACTGGCTGATGTTTATCATCTGGCAGTGCAAACCTGATGTTCAGCTCCCTGTCACAATCTCACTGTGAGCATCCTGATGCGACTTCCCGCTCGCGCACTAAGTCAACAGAATCTTCCTGTTTCCCGCAACTCACCTGAGGAATCATCTTGAGCGTCAGGAGTCTGGCGACGGCAATGGAAATTTCGGAGTGAGAGGCGCCAATGACTGCTAGGACGGGCTGGCTGCAGGTGGACGTGTTGCAGTCTTTGAGGCAGTCGTCCTGCAGGTAGAAGTCCTCTGTGGCTCTCAGAGCGGTGCTGACGTCAGAGCAGGAGTCCAGGATCCGGTAGCCCAGGGTGACATTGACGGAGGTCATTAGAGGGGATTTGTTCACAACCTCTATAGCATTGATCATAGCCAGTGCCTTCACCAGGCCTTCTTCATTAAACCTGCACGAACAGAACAGTTAGTTGTTGCGTACTGTACGTGATAGACTGGAGAACTGACATGCAGACATGCAGGAAGGGAGAAAGCATGTACAAAATGCATTTATTACTTAAAAAGGGAGAAGATACACTGTACCGGAGTTAGCAAATAGCTAATTTCCATCTGTAGTCCCAGGGCAGGTAGGATACTGAAATATACCGTAATAATAATAATAATAAACAATAGACAGCATTATCACAGAAGTGTAGACACGCAAGTATTATCTCCACACACACACATACACATACACGCATAGAGATAAAAATGAAAAGATAGGACAGCAAACTATTACAAGATTGAGTGTCTAGATACAATTTTTTCACCTCGTATGAGAAGGTATGGTAATCTAAACAGGTTTTCAGATTAATTGGGAGTGTGTTCCAACTTTTTATTCCTTTAATTAAAGGAGAAGGCTGATTGAGTAAATGCTGTGCCTCAAAAGGACACGCTACAGTTCCCCCTCATGGTTAGTTGTGTTTGTTTGTGTTTGTGGATGGATGAAACCAACAACACTGCACTCCAGCATCAGAAAATCATCCCGTCTGTGAAACATGGAGGTGGTATTCGATAGATAGATAGATATTGTAAGAGATATACAGTAATGTCAGCAGCAGAATAGAATAGAACTGAATAAAATAAAACTTTATTGTCCACAGAGGTGGAAATTTGGCCTCGGCTCACCAACACAAAGGACATACCGTACTAAAATACCAAAGTTGACAGATACAAACAAACAGCATTACACTGACATAATAATAAATGCAGTAAGACAATGGATGGCAGTTCAAGTTACTACATGTGGATTGGTCACTTGGTTGTGTTAAGAATGCCAATGGCATTAGGGATGAAAGACTTTTTAAAACCCCCCTTGGCCAGAGGGGCTCTATAGCGCCTCCCAGATTTCAAAAGTTTGAACTGATTAAAAAGAGGGTGGGAGCTATCTGTCAGGATTCCCTCAGCTTTCCTCCCCATCCTCTCAGTATAGATGTGGGTCAAAGACTTTTGGGGTTTACCCACAATTTTGCTTGCCATTGCCACAATCCTGTTTAGTTTATTCTTGCACTTACTGCTTAAGTGTCCCAACCAAGCAGAGAGATGAAATGTTAGGACACTCTCTGTGTGTGCAGTATATACAAGTTGCATAATCACTGGACTGATCCCAAGACAGCTCAGTCGTCCCAGAAGGTGAAGCCGCTGTCAACATTTCTTAAAAACAAAGTCTGTGTTTTCTGAGAAGGTGATCTGGCAGTCCAGAACTGTGCCAAGGTATTTAAAAGTTTCCAGTTTCAACAAGTTGTCCATCAAGTGAAACCGGCACTACTTAATGTGAGTGAAATGGGATGTTTCACCAGAAGTGTCCGTTCTCAGTAACAAGCCGACTAAGGCCATGTCATCTGCATATTTAATCAGCTTGTAGTTATGATCATTAAGTGCAAATTCATTTGTAAATAGGGAGAAAAGCAAAGGTGAAAGAACACTACCTTGTGGGCAGCCTGTGCTTATGACAGCCTCTCCTGAAAGAGTATCATTAACACACACCCTTTGAGGGCGGCAGGACAGAAAGTCTCTGACCCAAAGAATCAGGCCCTTATTGACATTTAGATCGACGAGCCTTTTCAGAAGGATGTGCGCCTTCATAGAATTAAAAGCTGCACTGAAATCTACGAACAAAACCCTTGCATATCCTTTAGGAATTGTAAGCTGTTTTTAAAGCTGAATCTAACAGAGTCAGGACGGCATCATCCGTACCTCTATTGCTTTTGTAAGCAAACTGGAGTGGATCTAAAACTCCAGCCACCGTGGAGGTCAGGAGGCCCACCAGAACTTTCTCCATAGTTTTACACAGCATGGAGGCGATGGCAATTGGTCGAAAATCATCAGGTTTGCTTGCACCTGGCTTTTTCGGAATGGGCCTTATTACGGAGACTTTCCAGGATTTGGGCACCCCCTGTGACTATCCCTCCTAGACAGCCTTGAGAAAACTCCTTTTAATTGGTGAGCACAGTCTTTAAGAAGACGAGCTTTCAGGCCATCTGGGCCAGTGGCCTTATTTGGTTTCAACTTGGAGAGACTTTTTGCGACAGCATCAACGGTGATGACTGTCGGTGATCCTGAGGGAAGGTTTTTACAGATCCTGTTACATTCAGGCTTGTCATCCTCAGTATCAAATCTACAGGAGAACCGATTCAATTCATCAACAAAACCTTGACTGTTGTTCACAGAATTATCTCCTCTTTAACTGGTTTTGCCCATTAAGGTGTTTAGGCCCTCCCAGGCTTGTTTTAAGTTACCATTGAAGAATTTGCACTCTATTTTCTTCCTATATTCAATTTTTGCCTTAAGTATATTCCCTCTCAATTGTCTCCTCCATTAATTCCATGTTGCCAGAACAGAAAGCAGCTTTCTTCTCATTGAGACAGGTAGTGACCACAGTCCAGTTGTTTCCTCACAGAGAGGCGTTGTAGAGTCTTATGTCCTGAAGGACAAACAACCTCCTCGACCTGTCTGTGAGGCAGGACAGAGACAGCAGCCTGTCACTGAACGAGCTTCTCTGCCTGATTACGGTGTCATGTAATCTAATAGAAATGGACCTGAAGCAAATAGTTCAAGTGAGAAAACCCTCCGCAAGACCTCAGAGATAAAATTCCTCCAGGCCGCTGTAGCTGACTAGCTACAGCAGTTACCGTAAACCTTTGGTTGCTGTTATTGCTGCAGATGCCAAAGACAAGGGTTTGCGTCCCTTCACACCTCAGAGATATGTAGAAATTATAAATTTCCTTGAATAAACAAACCCAAAATCATATCGTAGATGCAAGGAATATGCTTTGTCTATCGAAAGAATCCCAGGCCACCTTTTATTTTCGTCATTTATGTTTAGTCAGCTGACATCTTGTAAGGAATATTTAAGTTTTCGTTAGCCAGAAATGAGGCTTTACTTTATACACAACAGTAAATATGCTCATTCAGGCACTCCCTCGCTGACCGTGAGAAATTCACACCTGCTAAACTTCAAACAACGCTACTGTTTACATCTGACCATAGGCCAGGAGGACAGGATTTTACATTTGTTTCTGATCTTGTATTTTATATAATCATTTGTTTCAGTCCATAAACCATATTTATACTACTTCTTTATTTAATTTACTGTATAGTGTAAACCAGGTGTGTCAAACATGCGACCTGCGGGCCAAAAGCGGACCGCCAGAGGGTCTAATCTGGCCGTGCGAAAAATGACATAGAAGACTGCAATTTATCAAGGAAAATAACTGCCATCCCTAATTTGTCCACTTTGACAAGTGAGAGAAAAGGACAGAACACAACACCGAGACCCAGGACTAAACAGCAGGCTTTTTTCTTTTTTTTTTTTTTGAAGGATAGTTTATTAAATGTAAACATTCTCCTAATTAACTTATTCTTCTTCTTTGCTTCTTTGCACTAAAACAAATGGAATAAATCTGGAGTTGTCATTACTTATAGTTTATTATTCTGTTATCTTACTGGTCCGGTCCGTTTGAGATCAAGTTGGGCTGTTATGTGGCCCCCGAGCACCTCTGGTGTAAACAGTTATAGTTTTTCTATGTTCTCGTTATTTTTGTCAGGGAGTTTGTCACAGTTCATGTTCTAACATTAATATTAACATACACAATACTAGAGTAATTTTTTCTTACAATTTCTCTGCATTCATTTTACCAGAATTTTTATAGTATGCTTTTTTTAAAACTGCTTTTAATGCTTTTTCTTCATTAAATGCTTTGGTGACTGTTTCCAGAGATGTATTAAAAATTAAGAACATATTTATTGGGATCTCACCTGATACACGGCAGTATTTGTGGTGCAGTCGAGTTCATCCTTTTGTCCACGTCTTCATGAATCGGAAATATTCCTCCGATGATGATGTCTCCTGGAGCTGTGGCTCCTTGCACACTGGTGTCACCCTCAGCAGCATTTCTCATGTCCGGACTAATTACAAAAAGTGCGATGTGCAAGCATATTAGAAGGGCTGATGCTGAAGCTGAAGCCATGAGGACTCCTTGTGTGTTTGGTTTCTTGTTGAGCTGTACTTCCCTCTCTTGCCTCCTCACATGGTCTCTCTGCGGCGCTTCACCTCCGGCAGAGTGATACTCTCCTTCTTCTCCGGCATCTTCACTGACCTAAAAGGAAATTACCTCTTGCTTCCTCCTTCTGACTACTATTCTCATATTCTCCCCTGCAGCTCCACCCATGTCCTCATGAGCGCCAGCAGAGTGAGTCACCATTCAGGTGAAGCGGCTTATCATATGTGTTGTTATGCATTAGCACATAATAAACATCCTGATTCGCATCAGGACACCTTCTACCTGCTGTCAGTCCATGACATGAATACACGTATACATAAACAAATTCCTGTGCATCTGTAAAGCGCTTTTGGGTTTGATCTGATTACCTGACATGTGGCAAAGCTTTAATTCTACTTCTATGTCTGAATACATCTCCCAAAAGACATTCATTTATCTCCTCTGCTTCTCTGGGAAGCTACAGTTTTAATCTTCAGCAGTAACATTGTGTTGCTCCTTGCTCCACCATGTGTCACGCCCTCTCCCCCACAATAAAACTGTCTACTTGATTAGGCTGCTTCGGTATAATTTCATGCGTATCAGGCTACAGCACAACAGATTTTCCTTGAGTAAACAGTGTTTTGAAGGTCTATCTGACCTATCAAGGGTAATGCTCAGATTTATCAAACAAAAATAATGTAATGACTTAAACAAACAGCCGCTGCTGTGACACAAGTGCACCGGTGTTCACAAACGTGCTGGCATGTTGCTTATTCTAATGTAATCTCTCTCATAATTCGTGCACAAAAAAAAAAACCTGGTCGTGGCTTTGAGCTTGGTTTGGTTCTCAAGTTGTCTTTTTCCTGTTTTATTTGTTGCCCTCGTGTCTTTCAGTTAGTTTTACTCCCTGCCATCGTTGCTCCTGCCCTTGCACTTTTGTGACTCTTTAGTCCTGCGTCTCGTCACTCTCTCCTTCTATTGTGTGTTTAGTTTATGTGCTCCTCACTCATTAGGCTCACCCACTGTCTTGTTATCTCATCAATTGTGTGTGTATAAATAGTGCTGTCTCTCTTAAGGCAGGTCTGTTTTCATGGATGTTCACTGACCTGTTTGCCCTACCTAACCTCTAACCTTGTGGCTTATTTTCTTTTGCTGCTCGAGGCTTGGTTGCTTTCCACCTTTTCATTCCCCTGTCCCTGTCAGAGCCGGTTCAGACATGGCGTTAAGATATGATCTGGACAATCCAGTTGCGAGTGGCCGGCGTAAAGTACAGGTGTGAACCCCCTCCCACCCCCCAGGACGCCATTGAAAGATCTGATCTCTGATTTGAAGTTGGTCATTTATCCGCATTCCTTTGGTAGTGTGAACACTACGGTGCGTGTGTGCTCCAGTCATGCCGCTCACACAAATAACAGCTGTTATGATATTCCATTCTATTTTATTTGCATACAGAGAACTGAAGAAGCTACTTGCATGAAACGGCTTCAAGAAACTCTACAAGTCAAGTCGTTTTTATTTAACGTTTTTGCATGAGATCGGATGTGGAGAGCTGGCTGGAGATGCACGTTGACATGCGTGTTAATACCAGGTGTGAACTGCCCAGGATGGATGTTAATGCAAGGTCTGCACAGAGCCTGAGAAAAGCTGTCACCAAGAAGAACTGTAGACGGGATTTGTGTTTCCACTCCTGTTTGATTTTCAGAATAAAACAGTGGTTCATGAAGCTTTTTAAAGATTAAAATGTATTTTTTTTGTCTTCTTTTTACTCTTTAGCTTGTCTTTAAGCTTTTTATTGTCCTCCGGATGTTTCTAAATGACACAGTTTGATTGAAATGTGGTCCCTGCCCATAGATTACAAAGAGAAGTGTAAAATATATAGTAATTGGTTGAGAAGAAATTGGCTAAAAGTGTAAGAAATAATTTATTTATTTATTTATTTATTTATTTTTAGATTTTATAAGCAGTCAAACACACCGAGTTTTGACAAAAGTACAATGTTATTGACTGTCCTGTTAATGCGGTCGATGCAGTTCCGCTCCAGTCCTGCAGGTGGCGCCACCACATAAACACAGTCGCGGTCTCTGGCGGCGCCACACGGACAACTGACAGGAAATGAACTTCAGTCGCTGACGGAACAAGAAAAATGGAAGCGGCAGTGTTCATTCTGTCGCTTGTGGACTGCTGTGCGCTGATTTTCCTGTCGGTTTACTTCGTATCCTTTTTCCGTTTGTGTTTTTTCGTAAATGTCCAGCTTGTTTTACAAAATCCGGCTGGCTCACGGAGTGTTTTAAATTCAAAATATGGCAAATTCTCGTCGCATTAGCATGTTAACGGCGGCTAGCTAACCTGTTAGCCACCCTGCTAGAAATGGTCAGGAACAGCCGTGGAGGAACTGAGAGGAACCCGTTTTGTAGCTGCGTGATTTGGTTGGACCTACAACTGCGACGAGGCAACATTTGTATTTACGTGCTTTGCCTTTAAATCGCTGTTAAATTCAGTTATGTGTCAATAACGAGGAGCACGAAACCACCAGAGGTAACGCTAGGGTGTTAGTGGCAATAAAAAAACTCCTTTTAACAGGAAGAACCCTTGAACAGAACCATTAGACTCTTCTGTTTCTGGCTAAAGCATACATGTAGAATCTAATTGCGATACAGGCATCAGATATAGCTGATGCACGTTACATGAGAGATTCAAAGTGGATATAAACAAAAGTATAGGAGCCTAAAACTGGCAATAGTTGTTCTGTCACAGGTTAGTTAGCTGCTAAAATGATTGAATATAAGAGGCATCATAGGCCTGTTGGAGAGTTATGCATTCAGATAGTAGTGGATAACTGCAAGCCATGAAAACTGGACCGGTGGATGAGACCAGGACCACAGACTGGATCTATTTCTGTGTCTCCAGGCCGGAGACATAGAAATAGATGGATGTGGAGGGAAAGGGAGATGGAGAGAGTTCCCTGGAGGAGATCTTGAGTGCAGTAAAACAACATTAGCGTGCACATTTGGTTCTGTTTTTCTTCTAAGCTGATGACTTGGTAATAACATAATGTGTGTACAGCTTTTGTTTGTTGTTGCTTTTAGGTTAAACTAGGCAGTCGTGCCCATCCATCCTTCCTTCCTTCCTTCCATACATACACGCAGAATCAGAGAAGATTTCTGTTAATCCTCACAGGGAAAATGACTAACACTGTTAAATCGTACTTTTACAAATGACAGCTTTCAGTTTTTGTTTTTGTATATTTATTAAATCCCGTTGATTTCACTGTTCAACGCTGAGCTCCTTGACTTAAAGCTCAGATTATCACCTTGTCGGATCTAGAATGTGACTACATTAATGCGAGAGCCTGCTGCTCCAAGCTCAACAAAGTAAGTCTTGTTTCTCTGGATTATTCTTATTATACGTACATTTAACTAGATGTTGTTATTTGAGGCGATCGATAGAAGTATTCTGAACCACGATATCTAATTCTGATGATGTGTTTTGTATTTTACGCGTCCAGTGGGTCATTCCAGAGATGGTCGGCCAGTGTCTCTCCACTATGCTGATGTTGGTGTCCATGCACTGGTTCATCTTCCTCCTGAACCTCCCTGTTGCAGTCTGGGACATTTATAGGTATGTGCACATAGCCGCCGTGTTAAGATTTTATTATTCTCATTGCTGCTTTTTGCAGTGTGTACAGCATTAAACGATCTTCGGACAGAGGCTTATCTGTTAACAGCAGTGAGTCAGTGTATGAGCACAGGGATATAGATTCATTGTTGAAAGCTAATTTTTGTCCGCCACCGTAGAGATGAATTTCCCCTCTCACAGTTTTTATTTGGGGGGAGTCGGGGTCACTCTGGAGTCGCTCTGTTAAGAATTGATTTTGCTGATGTCAAATCGTTTGGGCAGGCTTTATGCAGTGATGGACAGGTTTTTTTTTGCTCCCCGATCCAAAACAAGTCTTTAAATATTCAGTATCGGCTGGATCCGTGTCCTGATTCAATCTTAAATAAACAAAATATCCTCCCCTGGAGATGGATACAGGCTTTTCTTATCTTTCTTGTATTCTCCTAGATCATGTGTGCACCGTGCAAAGTCCAACAAATAGGGCTGTTAATGTAGCAGTGAGATAGTAGCTCCAGAAAACCTGTGTTCTCTATCTATGAAATGGGCTCATCTAACTTTTAAATGCAGCGTTTAGTGTTTGTCATTGTTTTTGTGCAGCATTTGGCTGAGTGGACTAAGACTATTTCTTTGTATTGTATATTAACGTCCTACTACCTACCTACTAAACGTTCACATTGCACAATTTACAAATTACTGTCTGACAGACTTCATTGTCCAGAGTAAAGTACTTTCACACAGCAGACATGTTTAGTTGCGTGATTTTGATTGCTCATCTTCTAATTCAATTTTTAGCAACTTTGACCAAAGTCAACCACGATTAAAACAGAAGAGCAAGAAACTTTTTGATGCTACAGGGACGTGGTTTTGGTTTATGACAGACATCTTAAAATGAAGAAATACAAAAGATCAGGCTTGGCCGGAGGGGATCATTTTTAAAATGCCTGTATCGTCCCCCGATACCAATCAGGTCATCCCTGGTTGATACTTCACTGTAAAGTTACACACACTGAAGATTTTAATCCTCTGACGGTGTCTCGTGCTGCGTCGAGGCTCCTGGGCTTCACTCTCTTCTTGTGCCGCTTGCCTCTGCAGGTATGTGAAGGTCCCGATGGGAAACATGGGTGTGTTTGACCCGACCGAGATCCACAACCGAGGTCAGCTCAAGTCCCACATGAAAGAGGCCATGATCAAGCTGGGCTACCACCTGCTCTGCTTCTTCATTTATTTGTACAGGTGACAGCAATAACGACTCCAGACACACTTTAATGATTGGATGTTTATATACTGTTAATTGTGTATTAACATGTGTTTCCTGGCGTTTTTTTTTCCTTTTCCAGCATGATCCTGGCTCTGATTAATGACTGAAGCTTGCGTCGAGTTCTTGGGAGTCCAGCTGCCAATTCTAAACTCTAGGGTTCGCTCTCTTCCCCCTTCAGATTTCGCCCCTGTACTGTATGCGCAAAACCTTTCAGAACAGCAGAGTTTACTATTATTACACTGTCATTTGTGATTTCCGATTTCCCCGAGTTTTCTATGGTTAATATTTAACCGGTCTACACTTCCATTCAGTACCTTTTGTGAAAAAAAATGTCCTCTAGAAATCACTGTCTTTTTTTTTTGTTTTGGTTTCTTTTCAACTCCTATTGTTGTGTGATTACAATGTCAACATCAGTTACCCAGCTCATGGTGACGTTTAACACTTTACCGCCAAAGCCAAACTAGGGAAAAAAAACGCTACCAGCACCATCCTGTAATTTACCACTGTACTTTTATGGTTGAGCACTTTGCATTTCCTTAAATTCTAAAGATTCTTTTGGTCTCAGGATTCAGACGTATTTGCGAGAATCTGTAGCCGACTTTCTTGTAGCACTTGCATCAAACTTGCTGGAGCAGAGCGTACACAGGCAGAAAGAACTGGGAGAAACTAGTGAAAGCCTGCAGCTACACACAATCACCCCTTTATTTAGTTTATGATTACAACTGTGGTGAGAATCACTTATGGGCATACGAGGTCCTCACCACAGTTATAATAAAACAGCTTTTATTTCATTCTGGCTTGGATTCAACGCTGCGCTTAAAACATTCCCTACAGAAGGCATCATTTCCACATGGCTCTGCTCTCTGGAAGCTCCTGTGAGCCGGCTGCTCTGACGAACAAATCGTGTTACTGTACTGTATCACTACAAAGAAACACTCTTAGCCCTTTCTGATGTCTGGTATTAGTCTTTATTTGTCGTGAGCAGTCATTTCAGGTGAGGCGCAGCGCCAGCCTCTCACCCGTGTCTGGCCGAGGTAGTTTCAATCCATCTGTAAAGAAATGGATTATCTCGTGCGAAGGCTGCGAGCAGCTACCTTGCTCCTGTTTGTTTGCAAGCGCCTTGGCTTCACAGGAATGTGGCGTGTGTTTAAGAACGGTCCGTGGCAGTGTCACGAGAGAATGTTCCCGACAAGGTGAAAGCAGCAGCAGCAGCAGCAGCAGCAGCCTGGACTGTTGACACACGATTTAGTCAAACTAGTCCTGTCCACATTTGTAGCCACCATTTGTTCTTTTAGTTTCTCATGTTGTGCTTTCATAGACATAGTCTGGTTCATGTCTTGCTCCAGTTGATCACCATATTTCCATCCTCTGTGTACCACTTGCTTGTTTTGCCGCCCCCCTGAAATAGAATTATCTCCATAAACATATCCTCTCATCCAAAATGTGCGTATTTGGTTAAAAATATCTAAAGAATGAAATGTTGAAATCAGAGCTTTGTCGTGGAAATGTAGTGGTAACTATGTTTTATTTTTTTATTTCTTTTTGATCATCAGTTGATAGAAAACTAATCCTGTTGTGAGACTTTTTCTGCATACTGACAGGAACCCGCCTGGCTTCACACCTCACGACTGATCATGCAGCGTAGCTCAGCCTGCACAGACACCACACGTAGTCACATTGTCATCAGTATGAGGATGCACTGTACACCTATCAGCCACAACTTTACGACCAGGAGGAGTGAATAACACTGACAATATCTTGTGACAATACAACGTTCTGCTGGGGAACTTTTGCACCTGGCATCATTGGTGTGGATGTTACTCAGACATGTAGCACCCACCTAGACCAGACCAGACACCCCCCACCCCATAGCAATGACACTCCTTGATGGCAGCAGCCATCCCCAACAGGATGCACCCTCCAAATTCACTAGATCCCAAACTGATCAAGTATCTGTGGGATGCATGGTCGGTGTATGCGTGCATGTTTATCAGAAACATCACTAAATGTGATAACTCCTGCACGACAGTCACACTACACGAGACATTTCTGCTGTGCTGGGTGGTTGCCTCCTCAAAGAGCAGCATGCTGTTTAAATAAATGTTTCTTCTATTATTTCCTCGCGAGCAACGATACTGTATGTAAGTAGAGGCTGTTGAATTGTTGTATTATGTATAACTGACAGTCTGGGTTGACCCTCCATCATGCACTGATATGTTTACCAAGTTACCTTTTACCGCTGAGTAAAGTGTGACATTCCCTGTTCAAAAGGTTTTTAAATAGGACACAGGATGGTGGTGCCCTCTTGGTAATGACTGTACAGTACTTTGAGACCTGCTTTGCAAACGTACCATGTATATTTTTTCAGTGGAGGTGAGCCGGGAGGACTGCAAGTAAATAAGTTCACGTCATGGGTGGGAATGGCAGTGTTGTGTTCCTTTTACTGAAGAGGTGTTGGTGAGGGGAGGGGGGGCGGGGGCTTTTCATAAATAAAAATGAAAAAACTAATTGTCTCCGCCTCCAAATGAGTAAATTGCCAAAGAAGTGGAAATTTTATTAGTGAAGATTGCTGCTGTCTTGAGACGTCATGTGAAATAACTTGTCATCACATCTGAATAATGTATTTAAAATAAAAAAAGAAAAAATGTGTTTGCATCAGCCACGTAGCATCGATATATATCTGGACTCAGCTTGGCTTCTGATGATGTGACTGTTGTCATAGCAACGGGTCTAGTCTTCTTCACGATCTTTTCACCCAAACATTTTCAGATGTAAACCTGGGAAATATGAAGAAGTTTGAGGATTGAGATTAATTTAACACAAAAAAACACACACAGATCCAGAATTGCACTTGTTTCTAGTTCAGCAATCTCCACACCCCATTATGTACAAGAGGTCACATGTTCTTGGATACTCTTCCACTGAAACGGTGATCAGCTTTTCCTGAGTAAATCAACTTTGCAACCACTCTTCCTCATCTGGAACAGGTCAATGACAACGATGTAATGAGATAGTTTTCTTACGGTACAAAACCTGACCACAAGACTTCTCATTTTAAACTGTGCCACCACTCATGCGGTCACATGGAACGATGTAAGTCAACGCTTCAGGATGTTCAGTCTTCAAACAGAGGTGCTTAGATGCTATTTGCTCCTGGAAAACACACAACAGTTATTTATCAAACATAATTGATGGAACTTCGTTTTCACTTCTGCACCCCTGGAATAAGCTGCAAGCAGATTAGCAGGGCACACAGACAAGAGACAGAGATTCACTGCAAGATAGTAAATCAGTTTAGTCTGACTGTTATTTACTGGAGAGAACACCTTGACACAATTGCTGCACCCGCAATCCAATGGTATATTGCCCAGTCTACTCCCATCACCAGGAGGATTGTTCCTCTTCATTCTTCTTGAAGTATACCCTTGGTTTCTTTTTCAGATTTCCAGGCGTTACTGAGGGATTCACATTTGCTTTCATCTCCCGATCAGGCATAACATTATGACCACCTTCCTAATATTGTGTAGGCAGGGAACAGGACCTTCTACAAGGCCACAAGTTAAATGGAGTATACCCGAATTTAAATGCAACCATACGACCAACAAAAAGAGAAAAGCAATCTAACCTGAAGGTGAAACATGGTCTTCTTAGTTTCTTTTTGATGTTCTTTTGTCTTTACGTCTGGTGATGGACGGCAAACAATTTGCTTCCAGGCCCTTTTTTTTTGGTGGAAATATTTTTTGACAGTGCATGACAGCAGAAGTAATATAGTCTTTGTGATTATTGTCTTCAGAGGTGCTATGATCATAAGAGGTCAGCTTACACCTTGTTTGTGTTTGTGCTACATCCATTAATAATAAATGTAATAAGGCATCCTATGTGCACCTGCACAAAGTAGTATACATACACCGACCAGGCATAACATTATGACCACCTTCCTAATATTGTGCAGGTCTCCCTTGTGCCTCCAAAACAGTTGTGACTCATCAGAGAATGGACATGGGCCTTCTGAGGGTGTCCTGTGGTGTCTGGGAACAGGATGTTGTTAGTGGGGGGGGGCCTTCGAGGGGAGGGGCCTCTGTGGATCGTCCCACAGATACTTGATCAGTTTGAGATCTAGTGAATTTGGAGGCCAGGTCAACACCTTGTGCTGTTCTTCATGTTTTTTTTTCAGGCTGCATCCTGCTGGGGATGGCTGCTTTCATCAAGGAGTGTCATTGCTATGGGGTGGGGGGTGCCTGGTCTGGTCTAGGTGGGTGCTACATGTCTAAGTAACATCCACATGAATGAATGCCAGGTCCAAAAGTTTCCCAGCAGAACATTGAATTGTCACAAGATGGTCAAAGTTATTTACTTCTCCTGTCAGTGGTCATAATGTTGTGGCTGATCGGTGTATGCATATTTAAGTAATAGTAGAGAGCAGCAAATTTCCAGACTATAGAGATCAGGATGTAATTGATTTACAATCATATTTGTATAGAAATAAATGTTTAGTTTGTTCTAACATGTTGCTGCTGCATTGTCGGGGTGACATATTGCTGCAATAGTGAAATTTCCCAGTTTGGGATTAGTATCTATTCATCTTAAAACACCAACCAACATACAGTGTAACACCACTCAAACACGTGAAATCCATTTCGAAGTAGATTCCATTTTAAAACCCTGAATGCTTTATTTAAACTACGCACACACAACAACTCCCCTACAGCTAACAGTACAATCACTTTTTTTTTTCTCCTTTTTTCTTTTTAATAATAACACATTTAAAAATGTAAAATCCCGTCGGTTTCCGGAAACTGCCAGCAAACAAACAAACAAACAGACAAACAGAAAGTTCCTACTTCGGCTTCTCACGGAGAGAAGACTGAAATACTCAAGAGTAAAAACAAACTAAAGGGGGGGGGGGGGGTCGTAGAAGCGGGAACTAGAACACCACGTCTGTGAGAGACTAAAGTGTGTGTGTGTGAGAGAGAGAGAGACATCTATTGTTGTACACCACTCGTGTGTTGTGTGCTCTGTGACGGAAGAGGTGGCAGATATAGAAAAACAGGGTTCCCACAGCCCCTGCAGCTACCGTCCCGGACCGGTGAAGGTAAACTCGAATCGTAGCACACTCGTAAACAAATCAAATATAATGCAATTTTTTTTTTTTTTTGTGTCAGCAGTTATAAATAATCCTCTTTATATTATTTTGTGAAGCTCTGAGAGAGTTCAGCTTCTCTTTCAGACAGAATCTGACAGTGATGGTAAAAATAAATAAATAAAAACAGGTGTGGGAACCCCGGGATAAGCACACGTCACCCCCGTCTGCCATCTACCATAACAGGCTCATAATACATGCTATAACACACAAATATTCAGCACATATTACTCAGAACGGGCAAGATTGTTCTTTTGACTCTTTGAAAGAAGACATTTCTTTTTTTTTTTTTTTTTTGTAGAAATCCATAACAACATTATGTTACACTTGTGTACAAAGCCGTCACACACACAAAGACACTCGATCGTTTTGTGTCCTCCTCGGCTCTCTCTGTGGTGATTTAAAAAAAAAAAAAATGCTGGCAATTCATTTTTATTTGTGTTTTTTTTTATATATATATATTTTGTAGGAGATTTAAGTTGCTGGAAAATAAAAATGATTGGATCCTACAAGTGTTGCGTGGGTTTTAAATAAAGATATATCAGATTCTTGTGTTCTTTTGTTTCCCCCGTGGCTTCATCCGCCGCTGAAAGTACTCCCATTATTACCTTCTGTGTTCATTACACTACAGTCGCCAGCTGTGTTCTGTAATTTTATTTTATTTTTTTAAGATCTTGATGTTCTTGAGAGCCGGAAAATTTGGAAAAACCTTCAAGTGTTTCGTTGGATTTTACACAGAGCTTTGATTCTGGGGGACTCGACAGGACACAGTATAAAATCTTGGGTGTCTTTAAATCTTACAACGCCACTTGTAGTAAATATATATATATATGTATATTTTAAAAAAAGCAATGATAAATGAAACTTAAAACATGTAACGGCTAAACCAAAAAAAAAAAAGTATTAGGTCTGCTGTTTGGGTGAAGGTAGAGATGCGACAAGCTGCAATGAAATCGGAAATGAAAAGCAAAGTAAAGACACAACAGGAAAAGGAAAAGACAAATTTTGAGAGCACGAGGGAAAACTACACTCCATAATCTATATGTGAAAGATAAAAGTTGACGGGTAATCCTTTAAACTCTACACGTCTGCGTACATCAGCTGCTGTATGCTCTCAGAAGGCATCAAACCACGTCTTAGCAGATATATCAGGACGTACAGCCGGTGTGAAAAAACAAAAAAAACAACAAAAAAACAAAAACGTGACTTATATCAACCAGCCGTTGTCCTGCGCAATCCTATGCAGCATGCTACTCAAATATTAACCTCTCTCTGGATACAAGCAGGATAGCTCAAAAAAAAAAAAAAAAACATAATCGGAGCATCCTGCATTTAAAAAAGACAAGATAACACAGAGTGTAAAGATTCTCTTCAAGTGGGTGTCACATCCATCACATGTTGCAGCAGATAAAGTCTCTTAAAAAGTTCAGGAGGTTTGCACAGAAAGAGTTGAAGCTTCTTCACGTGAGCGCTGGAAACAAAAAAACAAACACCTCCACCATGTGCTGCACCATGTCACAGCCTAGCGCTAGTCAGTGAAAATACTCATGAATAATTAACGTGGTTTTCAATAAATAACAACAAGAGGACGGCCCTGCGAGATGCCGGGAAGAGGTCCAGACATGAGGACGGTTTTTGGGTGGGGTGGAGGGAGGGAGGGTGAATTTGTGAAGGGGTGGGGGTCAGATAGTGGACGTCCTGGTGCGAGGCTTTCGTCGACCCCGGCTCTCGGTTAAGCTACCGAGTCAGTGTTGTGACACCGCTGCCCGCAACCTCCAGGAAACAGCTGTTCAGTCACCACAGATTCCCCTGCTTCACCCGTCGGGAGCGTTTACAGAGTCTCAGTGCTCGTCGGCTCGAAAGGCAGCGACGGATCATCAGCTGTCCATGCTGCAACATTCTGATGGGAGAGGAAACACACACACACAGTCGGTCATCCACCAAATCCCCAGAGTCATCCCCAGGAGGACAGTGTCAATAAGCTGCACTTTGACCAGTGTCTTGCCAGCAGGGCAGCAGTACGAGGCAGCGTTCTTTGCTATAAACCCCATCGTTGTTAATGTTTATTCAGCTTCAGATAAAAGCATGTAAGAGAGAGGTGCTGATTCATCTTTGGAGTTATTTTAGAGCATGACATTTGTGCTACTGTTGTATTCCTGATATAAAATATTAAAACTGACACGAGAAAGATATAAATGAATAAACAGAATGGTTAATGTGGAAGATCTACTCAGAGCACTGAGCAAAACACGGTGCGTACACGGCCCCAATTTGATTTCATGCAGGCCAGACCAGTGACATAATAGCATAATAACCTAGAAATAACAACAACTCCAATTTGTTTGAGTGCAAATAAGTACATAATGTATAAACAATAAATGCATTTAATGAACTATCCTTTTACAACACATTTTATGAACTAAAAAGTTAATAAAAAACGATTTAGGTGCATTGCTGCCATCTACTGGTTAGTTCTGGGTGTTGTGTCCTTTGCAAATTTATGCTACGGGCCAGATTGGACCCTCTGGCGGGCTGCTTTTGGCCCCCAGGCCTTATGTTTGACAGGCCCTCCTATACAGCTGGTGAGGCGCTTTGCATTTCCACCCACACAGGTGAATCTAATATAGGAATTCACTGACATACAGCGTGTCCCATGTTCACAATTCTTACTAAAAGTCTGATTCATTTTTTTCTTCTCAAATGTAATCAGCTGCTCACAAAATAACCCTTTTAACAGCTAAGTCCATTCCTCAATGTGATATAAAATGTACCAAATTTCTGCTTCCAAGTCCTCCGACTACTCAGACTACTCGTACGCTACTGTCAACAATAACCCACACCCTAGACTCGGCTTCGTTTTGGTTTTTACAGTTATTTTTTGCAGAAATAAATCTGCTTTTTTTGCACAAACCACTACCTCACCGTCTTTTTGCCAAATTCAGCGCAACTGTGACAAGGAAATATCCCACATGTCGGCTCAAGGATGATCCGCCGAACAGAGGGAGATAAAAGGTGTAATCTTAATTTTGAGCACAAATGACGAGCACGACCTTTCTTAACAGTCACACTTACTGTACGTACCGTTGGGCCCTTCTGCATCCTGCACATCCAGGAACGGGGCGGGTCCCCAGATACGGACGGTCCCGTCGTCTGAGGCGCTGGCCAGCAGTCCTGGCAGGACGGGATTCCAGCTCACGCAGTTGACGGTGCGGGTGTGACCAGTCAGCTCTGCGATGGGCAGCTCACTGCGCCGGTGCCAGATGTAAACTTTGTGGTCTGACGGGGGAACGGGACGTTAGCTTCGTTAGCAGCTGAAGGTTTGTTGGATCTTACTGCAACTCCACCAGCGGTGCATATAAAACATCTGTGTACAACTCATGTCTAGAATTTGTCTGTCTGCTGCAGGATTGTTGTTGTTTTATAGCACAGACAGCTCCTCTAAAGTGAAGCCAAAGCAAGTAGAGCTCCCCCTGGTGGCTGGCTGCAGTATAGGTCATAAGCTCCACCCCCTCCATGTTAGTGAATGGGACTTGGGCCGAACTAAAACACTAAAATACACTCAAATAATGTTTTTTCCTGCGCAGACTCCCGGTTTTCCAAGAATACTAGCATCAGTTAAGCCAATGGGAAGAAGTGGAGACACGTCATTGCATTTTTCTTCTTAGAGTCTATGTTTTATCCTTGAGTAGACACGTTTAGGTTCAGTAGATGTTTATATTAACTCCCGTGAGAGCCTGTCTACCTCGCTGATTTAATCTGTCTGTTATCTGGAAAGAAGCTAAGCTGAACTAAACTAAATCTTGACGTCTCACCTTCGCTGCCGCTAGTGATGAAGTCCTCATTGTGCCCTCCGAAGCAGGAATGGATGGTGTAGAAGCCCTGGGTCACCCCTTGGTACTTCCTTACCAGCACTCGGTCCTGCAAGTCCCACAGGTGCACTCCCTACAAGTGCATAGACATCCACCTTGAGACACACTTACAAAAAATCTACTCAACTAGCGCAGTAGCAACAAATAATATCGTGGTGGGGGATGTTAGGAGGCAACAAGCTGCTCACCTGAGTGGCGACGTTGAGCAGAGCTAACCTTCCGTTTTTGGAAACAGTGAAAGACATGATGGGATGGTCCTCCTGCACTCTGGAGACGATCCACACGGAAAGTATTGTTTTTAGACAGATGGACAAACAGGTACCTTACACCGTACCGTACATTTTAAAATATTGCTTGCTTCAAATGTGCAGTGCTGACAATGCTGACAGATCACTTTTAAAAATGTTTTATTTATCCTTTATTAAGTCAACGTTTGCAGTGATTTGCTGGTACGGAAACCTTATCATCACTAGTAAACATCAGCTGGGCAGTATTGTCAAACTTTGCCAAAAAAATCCACTGGCACTAGCCTGCAGCAGCTTGACAATGTTTATCAGGGCCATCAAGAGACATTCAGAGGGCAAAGGTCATCTTAGCCGACCCACATCACCCTCTGTGTGCTGAGTTAGCCGCCTGGGAAGAGGTATACCTTCCCTAAGAGGGCCGAATAAAACAGATATCTCAGATCATTGGTTCCCTCTAAATAAGCTTTAGGCATGTCCTTGCACTGTAGGCTACATATATGGTCATGATAACTCACCTGATGACATTTAATATTTATATCAATGTTTCTGTGTATTGTACAGTACTGTTTTATGTTATGAATTTGGCTGTCGACTACTGTTTGCAAATCAAATTGCCCAAATTGGGACAATAAAGACTTTCTAATCTAATCTTATCTAATCTAATCTTTACTACAGTAGTTTCCAACCTGGGGGTTAGAATAAAAAGTACATCAAGCCAGAATCCTGAAGTTAACGCACTTAAAATGAACTATTTTGTCTTTTTTAATGCCTTCCACTCATTTTGTTGCGGAGAATAATTTTAGAACCTAGAAGTAGCACAGGCAAAGTGACATTATAAAATTAGCATACGGTGACATTTAGAAACACCAGTGTTGCTTCTGGAGGACTTACATGTTTCTGTCTGTCAGGTCCTCAAAATTGTATCCCCGGATGCGCTGGTGGGTGTCGGACGCAAGGACGGTCCGGCCGTCATTCAGACACCACAGGCACTGCACCCGGACACCTTCCCAAGAGTCCAATAGGTTTCCATCCAAATCCTGGTGGTTAGAGGAGAACACAACTCATGGATCACGTCATGTTATTATATATTTCAGAACCTGCTGGCTGTTGCTGTATCTTCATTTAAGACTAGAGGGGAACTCTAAGCCCACTACTGCTTAGTCTTTAAGTACCGTAAGTATGATTTGATGACCATCACTGTATACGTCTCTGAATAGTAAAAAATAATAAAAAAAATAACGGCACAGATGGTAGGAGTTAATAAATGAATAGTATCTCGAACACCAGCCTCCCACAACCTGCGAAGCGTAAGTTCTTTGTGGCTGCAAAAAAACTAATATTGTATTCTGTTAATTGCTTTGCCAACTCATTCATTAAGGATTTTAATATATATATGAAATATATACTATAGTGGAAGTCTTAAATGAGACTTTACTGTGACAGAAGAAACTTAGAAGAGCAGAAAATATTCTAATTAGGTGCGAGAGGCCTGAAGGTGAGATTCATTTTTATCTTAAAGTAGAATTTTTTGACTTAAATAAAACAATTTTCTACTATTTTAAAACAAAAAGCGTTCTTGTCTGCTGTAGCGGAATGTCTTTTCAATCTCAAATCTCAGATTCCTCTGGTGAAACGTTTCAAGCGACAGAATCAATACTGCAATCTGAGAACTGGTCGTGCAAATAATCCCTTTGTTGAGTGTGTTTTATATTAAATAAAAGAGCATGATGTAAATACACTGTGTGCATCATCTACAAAAGATACCCACACACTGGTAGAACTGGCCCCTCTGGCCGCCGGTGACGAAGCGCTTGCCATCTGGATTCCAGGCCACGCTGGTCAGGCTATCCTCATGAGACTGACTCATCTTGGTTCGTAACTCCCCCGTCTACACGGCAGAGCGCAGAGGAGAGAGAGAGAGGGAGAGAGAGACGTGACTGCACCGATCAATTACCACACACTAGGCACCACGCTGGCTTCACTAATAAATATTTAACGTGGAAGGAGTGAAAGTGTAGTTACAATTACAGAGATTTACTCATCTTCAACTCATTTAGCTCTCTGTTTGGTTTTCCCTCGTCGAGTTGGTTTCAATGAGGAAGTTGTTTTCAGTCTAATAACTGTCATAAAGCCACTGTAAACTCACAGCCCACCCAGCAACATTTATTTTTTTATTTTTAACACTGAAAGAAAATCTGTTATGATAAACCAATAGTACAATTTATAGAGTCGGTTCGCACAAGTACACAAAAACAAATACTCACAAACCTTTATGTACAATGAGGGACTTAATCATTCCAGTGAAGAGGCTCTTTGTAAGTGATGGTTGTAAAAATGACTCATAAAGTTCAGCCAAAGATAATTTGATTTTTCAGCAAATGCATGTCGTCTGAAGCACTAAAAAGATTCTACATTTGGAAGAAGTGCACTGAATGAACAGCTTCATCATGTCCATCATCGTTCAGACACCTTTAACACAGCCAATGTGAAGTGGAGGATGACAGAAACGACCTAAAACAGAAGCTGGTGTGATTATCTCAGGCAGTTGACGGTAGCCTACTAAAGCTAGCATGTAGCCACAAGCCCCGGGGCTGCAGACTAGGAGGGAAAAATACGACGTCTCAAGGTGTAGCGCCTCCACCAGCCTCCATCAGCTTCCATCAGCTTCCATCACGGTAAGTAAGCGAAACAAGCTGCTGCTTCTGAACATCTGTGTTTGTTGCACGTTGATTTGAAGTTGTGGAAAATAAATGCTGTTTTTTACTTGAGCTATGCTGCCTCTTTTATCTACCGGTAATGTATGATCCAACCTCATGAATGATCAAGGACAGCACAGCAGGCTGTTATATCCAGCTCAATGCAGAAGTTCATTGAATTTGTCTAAAGTAAGAAAAACTGGATAATAAGAAGATAAAAAAAATGACTAAAATGTGACTAAAGCCCTGTTCCCACAGGACTAGTTTTACCTGGGGACCTCTGGTAATTTGTAATAATAGCGGAGATCGCCTGTGATCTTAATCCCGTGCAAATCGGCCACGTCCATAATTTGTAAAGTAAAAATTACACCGCAAATTATCTACCCTATTTCTCGTAACACCTCCTGTGATAACACTAATCCAATCAGCATCTCCGTGAGGGTGCAACGTTGAGATGTTGCCAACCCATTTAGACGGATGAAATCACTCAATCAAGCATTAATGTGTTCATCGACAAAGGTGGGGCTGATTTAAATACTAATAATTAGAATTTGCAAAGTAACTACAGCTGTCAAAAAGTGTAAAATGTCCTCTGACATGCAGTGGAATGAAGCGGAAAGAAGCAGAGACATAACTATGGATAGTAAATTAGAGTAAAAAAGAGCTTGCTTATCCCGTGCGATTGTGCCACATGAAACACAGACGTGTGTGTGTGGGGGGGTCGTTTCTGAATCACATGACGTCCCCAGGTAAAACTAGTCCCATGCGAATAGGGCTTAAAACTAATAAGCATCAATAACTTAATCAAAATTGACTGTCTGTGATGGATGGAGCAGGTTGTGTACAACACAATTTATTTCTGTGACCTAGCAGTGGGTAATATTAAAGCATATGTAAAATTCTATTTCTAATTCTATTTTGTCCGTCTATTCATTACATAATAGTTTATGTCAATTAATTTTCCTCTGTGTGTCATCGAATCCTCACCACTTTTTAAAGCTTGCACACTGATCCCACATAAAAAAATAATAATTCTATCAACCTCAGCACATCTGTGATTAACCAGTTGTCTGCTGTGGATCCAAACTGATGCAGACAGGAAGGAGGCCGCAGAGCAGACGACACGCATGTCCATCACCGTACCTGTACATTCCACAGCCACAGCTCAGAGCAGTCATCTGGACCACACGCTATCAGATATGCATCGTCGGGGCTCCACGCCAGGTAGGAGACGCCGTAAGCGTGACCCTCCAGGGTCTTCATCAGCTTCAGCTGCTGGGTTTCCTGTCGGCCGAAACAAATCCAGTTATTTCAACCCTGACGCTCGCACTGACAGCTCTTTGGCTCAAGTTGAACTGCTATGATATAGTATGTAAGTGTCAGGTTACCATGTCGACTTGCCACACTATGACTGTGGTATCCTTGGATCCGGTTGCCAGTTTTGTGCCGTCATTAGAGAACTTGCAGAACCAGACTTCGTTGCAGTGTTCAGTGAGAATCTGTTGGGTGTAGCACGGGAACTGTTTCCTGCAATTTAGGAACAAACACATATCAGACCCACACCATTAGATATATATTGCGTGACTGGTCAAAGTCACATGGATTGGCAATGGGAATCCTCGATCACCTACCTGCGTTACAGTCTGTGTGGGTTCTTACCTGCTGCAGGTGTGGTCCAGCAGCAAAGACACAGAGTCCAGTCCACTGTCCAGCTTGGTGTTGTGGTAGAGGCAACGCTCCCGCTGCAGCTCCACCGCCTGCTTCAGCAGACTCTGCAGGCGTCGAGGAGGCAGCATCACCGATGGAGGCAGATACGCTGTGTGCACACACACATGCACGTGTTACACTCTTTAACATAATGTGCAGAATCGAGATTATCTGCAACCAAATTATGGTTGTGTAATCTAGACAGGAAACAAATGCTAACGTCACACAGGAAGGAGATGAAGGATTGCAGAGTGAAAGCTTGGGGATTTCTCACTAGTCATGTTTAGCACGTGACCACGACCAGTATTAGCTATGTGCAGAAGAATAACGTTGCTCCACTCACTCTGGAGCTTATCCAGCAGCTTTGTTCGGGATGCCATGCCTTTGCCTTCCCAGTCAGCTTTGGCTCGCAGGTCCTCTGCATGACTGCACATCAGGTACCTTCAAAACACATATACATGATGACGCACATCAAATCACAAACATGATATTTTGGAGAGCTAATGATTTGGTTTCTGCCCCAGCGTGTGTCTAGGTGTCCGTATGACATTTTGTCCTTGTGCCTCTTAAAACCGTCCAGTGTAAAGCCATGGAGACCCGCTGTCCTGACCCCTCTTGGAGGATTTAAGCCTGGATGTAAATAGACCATCTCACTCTCCCAAACTGTTATATCAAGGCAGTTTTATTGGAACTGCGGAAGCTGCAGAATGGGTTTCAGGGAGGTCCAAAGTTTTGTGATAGGTAAGGCAGCCAGGAAGTAGGCAATCAAGACATTCCTGCAAACCTCAGTGGGTCATGAAGGCCTGAATGCTCTGGCCATGCTTTCGAATGGAGAGGGAACTAGTCAGGAGCCAGATTTTAATGAGAGGCTAACTGATCATTTTGCCTTTCTTGAATATTAAGTACACTGGTACAATTGTAAGTATTTAAATTCATTAACTCCAGTAACGCTGCTCTTTATCTCTTTATTCTGGATTTACTGGACACAAAATGAAACGCACTAGAATAACTCAAGAGCGAGCTCTCCTGTCCGCTGATGAACTCACCCGCTCAGGACGTGGATGCGCTCCGTGTTGTACTTGAGCGGAGTGAGCTCGGCTCTGAGGACCTGCAGAGCCTCCAGGACCTTCCCGTCCTCCAGATACTCCAGATATTTCTGCTGCAGCAGCAGGAACTTCATCCGCTGCACGGGGGAGAGTGAAAGGAATTTTATGATATAATGAGATCTGCGGGCTGTGTGTTGTGCAACATTTCAACGCATGACATCGACTCTGTGTTGAACCTTGCATCACAAGACTGGAACGCGCCTCAAGGTTATTTGAGAGACTAACGACTTTGTGGGGCTTTTGCTGATATCAGACAATGTTTTCGTCTATAGAGTACCCTTTATTTTCAAGTCTTTAAAGTTACTGGCTGTTGTAGTGACTGACTTTGTTAGCAATATTTAAATCATTGCAGAATAATAAGGATGTGTTTATTAGCACTTGGGGCTCCACAGTGCTGCACATTTGTCTTAACAATGCAGCACATCTGGACAGACACCTAACACTCAGGCTGGACTATGAGCCAGGTCAACCGCTCTGGGGCAAAAGCACTTTCCTTGAAGCAGACCCTGTGTAGAAATCTGGTTCCCAAACACGTTTGCTGACAACAAATCCCTCTGCTCTGTCTGTGGTACATAGTTTGTGCCCTATCACTGAACTCTAGCACCGAGATACCTTCATACTGTTGAAGGACTTTGTCTTAGATTGCTCGACATATTTCTGAAAACAAATCTTTGCATTCAGTTCCTGCTGCTTTCCAGAGAACCATAAAAAGCGACGGACCTTGTTTGCTCAAAACCATAGAGTGCTCACCGCGCTGGCCAACTGCTAGCACGATGGGTTTGCTTTGAGCAGTCTATGGATTTGAGCAAACAAAGGTGCATGAGTTTGCAGCTTGTTTCTGGTATTTGCTGGTCTATCTGCACATGTTTTCTTATGTTGCAGTGTGTTGGGCTCTCTCGGCCACCGTAGCTTTCTCTCTCGTTTGTCTCTACATTCAAAGCACGACGCTCACGGCCGCTATGAGCTATGTATTATTGATGATCTAAAAAAACACAACACAACAAACTACTAGAGAGACTGTTAGCGGTCTGAGGTTTTGCTGGGCGTCCCCACTTACCACTATAGCGCTGGGAGAATGCATCAGTGCCTTCAGCTCATTTAAATCACTCTCAGCCTGAGTAAAGAGAGAAAAGACACAGAAATGGATGTGTTTCAAGACAGTTGTGTTTTTCCATGTAAATCCATACCCTGCCCTCTACTGGGCTTAAATACACAATGACTCCTGTTACAAAACATCCTAGACGTTCAGATGTGCATTTCATGACTTCATGAACGCGGCTCCACCTTATCCCACTCTCCTTCGACGACGTGGTTGCGGAACTTCGTGGCGGAGGGGTGCTCCAGTCTGCAGCCGGACTCCTGCATCAGAAGGTCCACGGTCTGACTGTTAAAAAGCACAAGAGAAATGGATTCACGTCAGAAACGGCGCGCCTGCCTGGCAGGCATCAGTAGTCGTCATTTTTAATACACCGGCTGCCACTGGAACGGTTTTGCCGTGGGAAATAATTGATAAACGCCAGTGAAGACGAATGCCGTCTGATTTAACAGTCTGGCGCTAAACCACAGCTTCATGAAGGGTCTGGTTTTCAGGCTGTGGTTTTGTGTGCATTATTGGTTCTATTGTAAATATTTAATTTCATGAACTTTTTATTCTGGATTTGTTGGGCGTAGAGTGAAATGTACATTATGTACTCGAATAAGATGACTGAGAGAAGTTTATTTATGTAATAAAAGAAAAGCTGGACCTTTTAAATGCACCACGGGACACAGGTCACTTTGGAGTCTCATTGCACTGCTACCTTATTTTTACCTGACACACTTGAACACATCCTGACCTCTATAGTCTGGAAATTTGCTGCTCTCTACTATTACTTTTATATATTTATATAAATATAAATATAAATATATAAATCAGCCGCAACATTACGACCACTGACAGGAGAAGTTGCTGTGGCTCAGTAGGTAGAGCGGGTCGTCCACGAACCGATGTCCTTGAGCAAGACACTGAACCCCCAGTGGTGTGTGAACGTGTGTGTGCTTGTGTGAGCGAATGGGTAGATGTGTCTGTGACTGTGAAGCTCTTTGAGTACCAATAGGTAGAAAAGCTCTATATAAAAACAGGGGCATTTACCATTTACCACTTATTAGACATGCAGCACCCACCTAGACCAGACCAGGTACCCCCACCCCATAGCAATGACACACCTTGATGGCAGCAGCCATCCCCAGCAGGATGCAGCCTGACACAGGAACACACACAAAAACACTTTAGGAACAGTATATCCAACAAGGTTTAAAAAAAAAGGCAACTGGACTTGTAGAGTTATTAGCTGCACCAGTGTCTGGTTATTAGCACAACAAGCAAGTTTTCAGGAGGAGTTCCTATTTAAACCTCAGACTTCCCACCAGTCCCCTAGAACTAAAGAAGCTACTCGGATGAGTGGTGAAACGTCTTCTCAAAAAAACTCTACAAGTCCAGTTGCCTTTTTTGAACCTTTGTTGGATATACCATGATCTGGATGACTGAGAACCTTCACAGACATGTTTAGGAACAGCACAAAGTGTTGACCTGGCCTCCAAATTCAAACTGATCAAGTATCAGTGGGATGATCCACAGAGGCCCCTCCCCTCAGAGCCCCCCCTACTAACAACATCCTGTTGCCAGACACCACAGGACACCCTCAGAAGGCCCATGTCCATTCTCTGATGAGTCACAACTGTTTTGGAGGCACAACACCATATTAGGAAGGTGGTCATAATGTTATGCCTCATCAGTTTTCTGCACTGCTGTCAACTCAACAGGTTCTGTTTTTTACTATCGCACTACTACATCAGTGCTGTATATGTAATCCTGTAATCTGCCACTTAACAGTTTAAGTAGTGGCAGTATTTGCACCAGCGCTGAAACACAACAGATACTTTATTTGCATTATTGTTTAAATGCTCCACATCATTTATTTATTTGGTTTCGTGCAACAACGCTGCATGTTATAACTGCACACACAACACAGGCCAGATCCCAACCGTCAGGCCTGCAGAGACACAGTCATGCAACATGCACTCAGTCACGGGTACACAACTGAATCGGGGGCATCCAACTGCGACCCGATTCTCGGTCCTTGACGCACGATTTTGGGGACATTTCTCCGCG